>NC_090927.1:180472457-181820457 GCF_040938575.1 Ambystoma mexicanum | reverse complement strand
GAGTAGCTGGGGCCAGGCGATATATGCCGGCCCTACCCGCATACTGGCGCTTCGTGTTAGTTTGCTGAGAGCAGCGTAGCGCTTACTGCCGTTCAGGGGACTCTTACCTGATTCAGCACGTCTGCCTTCAGTCTCCGGAACCCTCCAACACCTACCTGGTTCAACACGTACATCTCCAGATTCCTTGACCATCTTATCTGAATTCTGCCACACCATCGCCGGAAAGACTGCCATCTGCTTCCACTCTGCAGTCGCTGCCCACACCTTACCCGAGGCCACAACAGCGTTGGAAGTGCTGCCATCTGCTCCCGACTCCGCCGCAGCCGCATAGACCTTACCTGCCTTCCGGAATCCTCTGCAGGTACCTCCCAGCATCCTTACCTGCTCTGAATCTCTCCAATACGGGGCCTTCGTCAGGCGTAGCCTCCACGCAGATCTTCATCTCCAGCAACCTAAACGAGTTGGGCACCGCTCGCCAGCCATCACTGCTCTGCCACGCCTGCAATGGAATATGAGTCGCAAGGTGAGCGGTCACATAGACTTTAACTCGCTAAGGCAGCACTACTCACAAACTTGCTGCAGTTCCTAAAAACTACCTACTTACCAGTGATCAAATCACCCGAAGCAGACTCTTCTCTCCATCACGTGCTCCTGGGTCATCTTCATCATCTGCAGAGGAGAGAGAACAATATACCATCACAAACAATCTAACTAGAGACAGTATTGTTACAACAATACAGACAACAACCATCATTATAAAAACTCACCGCCAAGACAGAATGGTTGCAGCCGCTCTGGACCTGAACAATTTGGACCAGTGACGCAACTAGGTCCATCAACAGCGCCTCTGCTGAAGAAAGCAGGACGGAGAGCTCATCTTTACATACAAACATGTGAGCCTGCATGGGTAAACTTCTATGCACTACATTTGGCACGAAAGGGCAGAGGGAACTGCGACTCCACCATGCTATACTTACTGCCTCTTACCTTATCACAGGAACAAGCCCAGCCTTCAGGACCCCCGGCAAGGGCACAGTTGGGGGAGAGAAGCGACCAGAGGGAGCAAGATCCAGGGAGGGCTCCAACCGTGCCCCAACGTCCCAGCAGAGACCAGGTGAGCGTAACACTATCCCACAATTCCCTGAATGACCAAAATATTAACCGGTATTATTGCAGTGAGAATTACTATTATTTGACAAGCAGGGTACATTCAAAGACATTTCTGGGCCTAATGAGGTAGAGGAGCAATTAAAAAAACACTCTGTTACTACCTGCAGCGGAATTATGAGAGATAGAACCAGGGCAAGGAACAAACATTTAGCGTCCAACCCCTGAGAGGTTCCTTGCCTGAAAAAAAATGAACATTGTGTAGAATGGATAGCCACCCCTTACACATTAGGTATGTTTGGAGGCATGTCCGTTTGGATACCCATATCAGTATAAGAGCGAGAATTAATTGGCATTTTACAGTGCCCGGTGGAATTGAGGGTGGAGACACAGTTAGGATGGATTCAATTGATGTAATAGTGGGCTGCCCAAATGGTTCACAATCCAACTCCCATTTATTTCTGCAATTGAAGTCATAACTTTAGGCAACTGCCTCCAAAAAGTCCTTCCTGGCTGCAAGAATTCTGCTATTGTTACATTAACTGAATATTCAGAGACAAAACATTTATTTATTTCTGTATTTTTTGGTTCGTTCCCTCGCATTGGTGGTGCCATCTGTTCCGGAATGGAGCTATGTGGGCTGCCTTCACAATGTGTATTTATCACAAAACCATAGATCCACAAAACCATGAGTTATTACACCAATATCAATTACCTCTTCCAATTTAATGAGTATATCACCCATGGCAATATTTTGATCAGTCATTTCTGGTTGAACCAGGTGCCCCGAGACAACTGGGACGGTCTTTAGGAACTCAGGTATGTCATCGATCATAATGATGGCTGTGTTAGGAGCATTCTGCTCAACAGCACCTACATTGCGAGCCTTTCCCTCCAAATCCTGTACCTGAATGTAAGTTAGTTGGTCTTCCATCTTCAAATTAATCCCTGACAATATTAAGGTGTGAGCTTTCACCTCGCTCCAAATGTTGTCATAGAGGCTTGAAAACAAGAAAGTCACAAAGCCAAATAGCCCTCTAACTGGTGTTTGTCAAAAAAGTGAGATAACACAGTTTTGTGGTATACCAAATACAAGGTACCCAGTTTATTCCAATAGTCTGGGGCAAAACACAAGATATAAAGCAAAGTTCTCATTCCAGCATTCTCCATTTGAACAGACAACAGGAGTTTATATAGTACACATGAGTCATTCTGATGTCATCATGATCACTGAATTATGAAAACCTATCGCTCCTGGTGATTGGCTCCTTCTGCCAAGCTCGATATAGAATCCTTTATGAGGACAACTAGGGATTGGACAAATGTTATCTAAGATCCCACCCATGAACCTTCCCCTAAAAAGTGCGTTACTCATCACATTTGATTGTTGGTAGGCCCTGAATTACTTCTGCGGTGAAAAGAAAAAAAGACATGTGCTCATCGGTTAGAATGTGGCCACACTATCAATGAACTGGCTGAATGATGACATGTTTATGTAGATAAGAGAGAGAGAGACAAGTGTATCGCCTTATTTTAATTAATTCAAATAGCCCATCCTATCTCCTCTGTCATGAGACCCCAGTCTCAAGGACATGTTTCTCGCAACAGTGATCGCCATCCTGCTCTTGACACTTTTATGAATAATTATATTGTGAGTCCTCCTGCTTTTACATTGCTAAGATTTCATCGCAGCAATTAGTTGTTTTTTCTTTAGTCGCATGTTGCGTTCTTCTGTCACGCCTAGTTGATTGCAGAAACATTAATCTGCCAACTCCTTCTGACTTACTGGGATGCCCAGTTCCTCCCATAAACTTGAAACGGTCTGCCATGTCCTTCTAACTTAATTCATCTCGCCCGCTAAACGCACATTATAATATCTTTTTACACCATGCAACCCTCCCTATGAAATCTTAGGGCCTTCACATTCCTTGTGGGGCCCTTCCCACCTAGCTGGATACAGCATTTTCCTTGAATTAAATGTATTTGTTCAAGCGTGCTTAACTGGGCTTTTCTTAAAGCTGCAAAGCTGAATTATCTGCTGGTGCAAAAAATCGCAACTGCTTGTTATGTTCTGTTCCTCTGCAGGACACATTTGTTCTGCATTTATTTGCTATCTATTGAGTTCCAGTGCATGGGTGGCACATAACACTTCTACATATGGGCACACTGCAACTTCATCCCAACCTATTCGCCATGCTACCCTACATGTGTAGTGATACCCTATCTTGGTACACACCTACCTGTCTCCTTGGCCCTCATTACAACCCTGGCGTTAAGGGGTTAATGGCGCCATAAAAGGTGGCGGCGGAGTTAACCCCTTAACGCCTGATTATGAGGTGCCTTTGCGGGTTGGAGATTTTAACGCCTGCTTTTTGCAGGCGTTAAAAACCAACCCGCAAAGGGACCTTGGTGCTAAGTACGGTGCCGCAATTTGCGGCACCGCACTTAGCGCCTTCCCCATTCCCATTGAGCCCTATGGGGCAAAAATGGGAATGGGGAAGGGCCATGGTGGCATGGGGAATTACCACCCCGCCAACCTCGGAATGGGGAGGTAATTCCCCATTCCGCCATGGCGGAGTCGGTAAGTTACCGGCATGGACCATGGTGCTAATAGCACCATGGTCCAACGCCAGGGTCGTAATGAGGGCCCTAGTCTATTCTATTTAGAAACACAGTCATTGTGCAAGCTAATGCCTCATCTGACCCTGCTTGTGTAGCAAAACTAACTAGTCTTTGTGCCAGCTGCATTTCCAGGAGGATTTAAAGTGCAGTTTCAAATGTGTCCTTTCTGATTTTGTAATTCAATTTTTTCTGAGGAAGGCAGCGGAGCACATGCTCTCTAGTCAACAATTGTCCCACTACAGACTAACAAAGGAACTCAAGATCATGTTAAGGGCAGAAACAGTTTGATGAGTTAAATACGTTAATCTGCCTCCCGTAGGGTTGGGTGCAAGTTTGACTCCTCTGCCTCACCAAACAATAGCATTTTAGAAGCTGTCCCTCCCTTTCCAGACAATAAGTTGTTTCCCGTGGATGGATAAATCTCCATTAATTTTATCAAATCCAGGGCCGAACCAAACATTGAAGCGTCACATGTTTGTTGAGTAACACCCTTCATCAAAGTTTCCATAAATGCCAGCAGTCAGCATATGCAATCATACTCAGATCATTCACCTCATTCACTAAATTCACGACCTTAAAACCCTTCTGAGTTGTCGTATCAATCGTATTACTCGATATACTCAAGTCAATGGTATCTATCATATTTGTAACCAGTGAGCAATCCAAAATAGCTGGCAGCACTTTTCAGTTAAGTGCTGGCTCTGTTCACCCTTCCAAAAAAGTCTGTTATTTTTTGTCTTGGTAGTGGAGACTGACAATAGCCAGATATGGCCATGCTTAAGAAGAGCCCATCCATTGATGGGCACAAACCTTTTAGCTGGCATTTACCTTGTCTGGCTTTGCTGCGGCCAGGATGAAAATAAGCAGCCATACCCTCTGGGTACTCACCACCCAAATTATGCACTAGGGCTGCTACCAAAACGTCTTCCTGGTGCGACGACCCCATGTCAATTATATTAGTTGGCTCTAATGTTTCATGAAAGCCTGATTGGCTCCTTTACCTGGAGCGCAGGATAATGAATTACAGCTGCTATCTATCTAACAAACAATGGAGTGCACAGTTCAAAAGTCAATACACAGCAAGAAATAATTAAATAGGGCCAACTTGGGAGACTTACAAATATAAAAATAGTAATTAGTACCAATTATTTGAATTACAAAAGAAGCAAGTAACGGCTAAACATGTGTGTAAGAATGTCTCCGAAAATAATTACAACAGACCAGTCTCTGCTGTTGAAATGCTTTTGTCTTCACGTGTCCGTTGCTGCAGATTAAAGGGATTACTCCCCACAGACTGTTTAATGTTCCAAAGTCAGGGTGACATCACTGGGAGGGTAAACGGCTCTGTTGCAACAGATCAAATAAGGGAAAAATGAATCCTGCACTCTCTGTTGCTATCAGTTAGTAAACAGTTCGATTCAGCTTTTCAATACAATGCTTTAATAGAAGAAGAAAGCAGGGAACGTCCGACATCAGCCACTCTCGCTTATTATAATTAGTGCTCACAGAGAGTCAAGGTAACCATGCCACTTACCGTAAATAATATTTGTCAGCTAGCATTATCTGTATTATTCAGCAGAAGTCAGCAAAAGTCCAAAAACATACCATGCAGTCAGACGAAATAAGGGCAGAGTAGGTGCTCTGCTGTAAATCTATAGTAAATCCAGCTAAGTGCCTTCAGCTGAAAATAAAACGCTGCTCTACGCCTCGCCGACCCTCCCACCACTGACTGCTAACTGCAAACTGCAAACTGCTCACTTGCAATGGAGGAGGGGCCTCCTGTCTCAGGAAGCAGAATGAGAGCACCTCTTTATTCTGATTGACTCAACACATATATGCAGTTTTTGTTTTTTATAAACATAGATCCATAACCGTGGCTACCGTATCATCCAACGTTAAGCCAGAATTTGGAGGCACGGGTAATCACAGCAACGACTGGGGGGGGGTTGTAGCCACGGGTTCAATGGACCTTACCCGTGGCTATTAGGGCCCAATGTGCTGAAAAAGTACTCTTTGTACCTGAAAGGGGCCTTTTTAAGAACTATCTATTAAATTAATATGTAAACAACAAATACCATTCACATCTTTTTATGTGCCACAGTGTCACGAGTCGTGGACTTTATGGTTTCAAGAGTCAACAACAGGTGAAACAGCCCCCCCTCCTTCTGGGTACTGGGGCCTCTTTCCAAGCAATGAAAATGAGAGACTTTCCTCCCAAGAGCGCAGCCTGCAGGATAGAAACAACACCTGACAGGCTAGGGGCTTGAATGGAAAGGCAGGAGCGATGGAGAGCTGTAAGGGAGGAAGAACAAATAAAAGCAATTAATACAACGAGGGGGGAACCCTACTGGTTTCCAGCAATACCCAAAAAGCACCCCACTCTTACCTCTTGCTCATTTATGTGAAGCGGAAAACCTACTTGCTGTGTTGCAAGCAACCAAGGCAGAAGGCTATGCAGTAGATGCCAAAACAGAACGGTACAGGAGATGATAGGTTTCTCCAGAAAGCGGTTCCAACGGGAGACACTGACCCAGACTAAGGGGAAGTACACAAAGTCACCAATGTCCAGAGTGTCCCAGTGTCTGAAGTAATTCCAATAGAAACAGAAGAGCACCAACAGCAGGATGTGTAGACACAGCAGAGCGTCCTGAAAGTAATCTGTGAATGATGAGCTATTCCAGTATCAAAAGTGAACAGATGACCTCATCTTTTTTCTGCATAGCGTCCCGGAGGATGATGCACTGGACTGCAGTGTAATGTTCCAGGAGTCTGTGGAAGATGAGACAGGGCGATGGAAGGAGGTGAGGAGGAGCCTTCGGAAATGCGGGAGAGAATAGCATGAGTGGGTCAGTAGATGTCAGGAAGAGCTCACGCAGGAAAAACAGGGTCGATGCAAAGGATAAAGAGAGTTACCAGTGGTCGAATGGCTGAGTCGAGGGGGGCCATGTAATCAATCCAAGGGAATCCTAAAGCAGGACACAGTGAAGGACTGAAGCAGAGCGGAATCCGGAGTAGCGTAGCAAGGGCTGAATAACCAGGAATCAAGGATAACAGGATCAAAAGAGCAACTGTACCGAGGACAACCAACAATGGTTTAGGAGCACCGTTGCTCTTCGCGGAGGGAACTAGATAGATATTTCCTGGCGAGGCGTGGAACGCGCAGCGTACTGCATCCCAAGTGGTCGAGGTATAGAGGGGGTCCCAGACATGGCCTGCACCCCTGTACCCCATTTCGACGTACCAGGAAAGTACTCACCAAGGTATGTGACGTATGAGGAGCAAATGAACCAACAGAGAGCCGCGCTGGGACTCTGCCCAGAATTTGCGCCAGAAGGAACAAAATTCACATATCCCAGGAAACGAAGAAAGTATGAAGGAAAATGGATCTATTGCAGCCCAAATGGACAATGCCAGCTGCTGACATGGAATAAAGATGAACATGTGAAAACAGCAGGAAGTTTGAAAGGCGTGATAAAAATATGGACTCCAAAGATGCACACATTCACACCATCATGCATGAACCCTGTAGACGATGAGCAAGACACTGAAGAATCTAAGGAAATAAATACAAAAGAAGAAGCAGAGATGTTCGATGAACCGACCAGAGGGGGGAGTGTAGAGGAGGTCCCAGACATGGCCTGCACCCCTCCCCACCATTTCGAGGTACCAGGAAAGTACTCACCAAGGTATGTGACGAATGAGGAGCAAATGAACCAACAGAGAGCCGCGCTGGGACTCTGCCCAGCGTACATCAGAAGATCCGTACCTGTTGAAGCGCCCATAATCAGACAACCCTGGGCAGCACGGTATCCCATCAGAAAACCATACCAGCAGCTGAGACGAAATGAGAAGTACCTATAGACGGTCCACGAAGAGACCCAAAGAGCATTAATGGAGGGCCAGTGGAAATGACACAAAGGCCTGGACAGGCACGTGAGTGAATGCAAACGGCTATCAAGGATAGCATGCCAGTGCGAGCAGCTATGAAAAGGAGAAATAATGGACACAGAAAAGAGACAATGTTGTAATGTAAGGAAACGTGGCTATGAGGCAAGATAGAAGTAGCCAACTAGTTAATGCGTGTAAATAGGCTTGGAACGCAAGAAGCTAAGAAAACAATACTGTTTGCAATGCTAGTAGAAGGATAGAGCGGCAAGCACCAACCATATATCTACCTCAATAAGGCACATTATACACGTGTGACTCCATTTTGTTAAGCAGAAGTATGCCCAGGCAGCTAGAGGCCTACTAGGCCAAGTTCCATGTTCCAGCTGAAGCCAGGAAAAAGAGCGGAATCGAAACTTAACAAAGAGCAGCCCATGCCTGGGAAGTCGAGGTCAACCCAAGGAAAGGGGGAGAGCGGCAACGTTGGAGAATCGAAACACCAGAGCATACCAGCCTGCCCCGTGAAGGTCAAGATAAGAGGGGCCCAGGCAGGTGGCGAGGCTAAAGAAGAAACAAATACACGAAAAGCTTGAAACTGAAACAGATTCACGGTGAACAGACATGTGACCAGTCAGGCGCAAAGAATTACCAACATCTGATGTCATCCAGATCCAATGGTGCCATAACTTCTCCAGATAAGAGGCTACAGCTTCGAGGCCATACCCATCCAACTAATTGACACATAGCCCTAAGATACTGATTGATGGAAGGGAGGCAAGGTGAATCTTGGGACACCAGGCACCTGAGTGTCCAGTCTGCATGCTGCTAATTAAAAGTGGAGATTTATGCTTAGGGGTGTAACCTGCCCAATCACAATGGGCCATGTAATCTAAGGTCCTATAGAAAGTAGAACCAATGGGACGTCATAGTTGTAGTGACGTCTATCACGCGTGATGTAGAGGGTTGGACGTAGTCGCCCACCCGGTAAGAGTTATCCAATCCACAGGCTCTGTTACCATATACAGATATAACACCTATACTTAAGTTACCTTTCGTAACCAATTATATTAGATGACGAATTTGTAGAGTTAGACGTCAGTGATCACAAATTTTGCCTATAACTATTGCTGTTCGACTGAAGTTTGAGGAAGTTGGAGCGAGACAGGTGATCACAACAATGCTAATTCCCAATTGTTTCTCTGTTTGATGTACTTGTCATTAAAAGGACTTCCCTTTGCCATTATTGAGTCATGTTGGAGTAAGTGAATCCTGCACCCCCATTCCTCACATGGTGCAGCTATCTTGTCTTACAGGTGCTAGAGGGTGAGCACTGATCTATGGGCCCCTCGGTGAATATCTCGCCCCCGAGTACACTTGGTAGCGTGAGGATGGTTTCGGCCATCGATTACGTATTAATGATTAATATAGTTTTAAGACACCTATAGACCGACGGCACGAAGTAACTCTGGGCCTTCAGCAATATCACAAGTCCTTTCGCCATTCCGGCTGAGTAGACTGAGAAGCTCCCCGTGGACAATGATAGTGTAAGTCCATAAAAAATCTGCAGTGGGTCTGAAGGAACCCGCCTTTCCAAGTATAACCCTTCTCATTCCTACGGGCAGCCAATCGGACGAAAAAATAACATAAGAGGCTGAAAAGGAAGGGGCGGTGATCCTGAAGCTCCAGAGAGGAAAAAGATGCGATCGGTGAGTAAAACGATAAACTCGTTACTTTGCCTAATGTCTTATAGGCATTAGAACAAGTAAGGGAAAGGTAACGGAGGGTGTTGGAGAAAAAATAAAATAGTCAGAAGCAGAGAAGACTGAATATATATAAGGGGTAATGACTTGAGCATAAGAGATAAAAAGTGGTTACCGGGGGGGCACCCGAGATAAAAAAGAAAGAATACCAGGGGGGCACCTGAGATAATAACAAAGGGATACCGGGGGGACACCCGAGAGAAAAACGAGAGGGTTCCAGGGGGGCACCTGAAGGATTCGCCTTGTTCCTGCGCTTTAATACAGCAGTCAGAAGAAACGTGAACTCAGAGCCCACAGAGGGGGGACAATTAGACTACGGTGACGTTTAAAGACGCATCAAAGGAGTTTGTTTAAACTTGGGGTTATTGATTAGAAGGTAGGTATATGTAAGACCAGCTGGTGTCCGTCTAGTCTGTCAATTGTCTGTCATATGTGTTCTGTTGTACGTCAAATGTAAAATAATTGTATCATTGATTGTTTGAAATGCAATTTGGCTTTACGCGATCCTGTAACTAAGAGGGAATCGCCAATGAATTGATGGTTTTTGAGTAAATTGATAGTATAAATTTTGGCAGGGAAAGATTGGATTGGAGCTTGCGTATTTGGTGCTCGCTCATACTATTGGAAGGATAAAAAACTGTATAAATATTGTTGGTGACGAAATTAAGAATGGAGGAGGTTACCCCACTTGCGCATCTATGCAAGCAACTACCTAAGCATGCACCTAAACTAAGAAAGTACAGCACAGGGTGGGTTAAGGATACCACCCACAAGATGTTTATGCCTTGGCCACAGAATGGGTCCCTATCTATAGCCATCTTGCAACACATGACGATTTATCTATATGACACATACACAGGCAAAAAATTAGAGAAACACCTACCTGATCTGGAACTTTGGAAAATGTTTGAACAGACAAAGGAGGAAGAACCACCCACAGACTGGATATAAAATGTATGTACAGAGGGGGGTGAGATGCCTACCATGCCACCAGCCCCGCCTGAGCCAGTCATCGAGGGAAGTAACTCAGAGGGACCCGCTAAGAGAACTTAGGGCAGCCACTGGGTATAGCAATCCCGCATATGAGTCCCCTACGTACAGTAGTGACAACAATAAAGGGAAGGATCAGGAAATGAATCTTGCCTCCGCAGTCCCGAGGGACAAGGAGAGACGCCAAGATGAAAGGAAGGACCAGGCACAGAGTTGTGCACCTCCTGATAAGGAGAGAGAGGAAAAGAAATGAAAGGGAAACAAAGGTAGAACTGATAAAATAACATTTGCAAAATACGAATGGATGGGAGGACAGATACTGTTGAAACTAGATGGAAAAGGAAGTGATAATGTAAGACCAAGAGAGAGGTCTGATGAGACGCAAAGGAGAGAGAGAGAAAAAGAGATGGAAATAAGGGATGAAAGGACAAGAAGGAAGGATAGGCTGAAGCGAGAACAACTATATCGCGAAGAGCAAGAGAAACGGCTTGATCGCAAACAGAAGGCAGCCTACGACCAGTACAAACAGAATAAGCAAAGGTTGGAAGAAGAGCAAAGGGTACGTGAGAAGAGAGTGAAGAGAAGAGAAGATGAGCAAATTAGAAGGGCAAAGGAACGTAGGAACGAAAGGATGAGGGAAGTAGAGAAGGGTAGAGAAGAAGCGAGGAAGCACAAGGAAGTAGATGAGGAAGCAGAACGTAAGCGCAGACAGAGGGCACAGGATCTTGAATATTTGGAGCGGGAAGTTAAAAAACCCAATACTGTTGTAGAATGGGAAGACATAGAAGAATTATTTCCTGCAAACGACTCGGTGCAAGGTATAGATGGAACAAATATTGAAGATGACTTCGACACCAGAAGCATCGGGGAAACGATTGATAAAATATACGATGAGATGGGGCTAGAACAGATATCCCCTGGGGAAAGGGAAGATGAGCGCTTGGAGAGCACTCAGCTATATGAGGATGTCACTCGAAGTACCGGGAGCAGGGGACTGTCCCTAGACAGACTGGAGATTGGGCAGAACGAAGAAGATGCAAGGAGTTACGTAAACTGGGAGTATTCAGAATCTGACTCCGGTGGGGAAACGGAGGATGAGGCACACGAGGAAGGGAGACGGTGCATAAAACGGCTCCCAGGGGACCGAGGGATATGGTGGTCAGAAGCTAGCAAGTCCGCAACTAGGACACCGAAGTCTGCCACGCAGTCTGACCGATATGAAGGAACACCCCACGGTCAGAGGGGGCGTCAGCACCTGCCTATGCATATAGATTAAGGGCATTGCCAGGGAGACAGCAAGGCGGGAATGCCACCCCAGCGGTAGACAGGAGAGCTATGGGGAAAGAGAAGGAAGACTGCGCATTCCAATTCCGCTGCTAGAAAAGTGGGGAGCAAGACCACAATATATTCCATGGCCACACATGGATCGAGAGAACCTGAAAAATAAGCTTCCAATGCTGACATCGGGAGCCGGGAAGTGGATACACGAGTTCGAGAAAATGACAGGGGGTGTCACGTTAGCTATAGGGGACATTAAGGGTCTCCTGATCGCCATACTTGGTGAAAGGGCAGACGGTGTATGGAAACGAGCTGGATACCCTACGGTAACCATAATTCACACGTCCCATGACGGAGCACCATTTAACAATTGTAGGGCAGCAGTGTGGAAAGCGCTACGAACGCTATACCCAGACACTTCTGATATGGGAGCCATAATGACTCGAAAAATGAAAGAGTCAGACGATCCGTTGATTTATATCCAGAATTCTTAAGACGCATGGGTGCTCGAAACGCATGAGTCTTGGACAAAATCTATCCCTGTATTCTATCATATATTGTGCCAAGGGTTGACTGAACCGGTGCAAAAACAGCTCAAGAAATTGGTAGGAACAGAAGCTAAACCATGGGCTGAAATACAGTTGACAATTGCACACTACTGTAGATTGTTGCAAGAAAAGAACCGATAAAAGGAGGCATCTCGTAAGGATGAGGAGGCGAAGCTGGTGCAAAAGAAACGTTCAAAGTATGCTCTCGAAGGATCGATGCTGACAAGCCCAGCTGAACCAAGCGCACAACAAGCAGCTAACCCATCCCAGAATAATCAGGGTAGCGCGGGATTCTACCTGAAGGGTAGGGGTTTCAGAGGAATAGGATGGCAGAGTAATCAGGGAGGGTTTTGAGGTAACCAGGGAGGTTTTCCGACCAACTAAGGTGGATTTCAAAATGCACAGATGGGCAGTCCAGCTATGCCAGGTGGACAGATGGCCCGACCACCGCCAGTGTGTTGGCTGTGTGGAATGACAGGACACGTGACACGCGTGTGCATAAGCCAAGGCATGTGGCAAAATGGCCATGGAATGGGAACAGGCATGATAAATCAGCCTGCCGTCCCACCACAGGGCAGTGCACAAAATCACACCATGCAGCAGCAGGCGCCAGGCTTGCAGCAAGGTGCACAGCAAGTGGTTCAACCCTCGAACATGGGGAACTTGCCACAGGACAATCCCAGCCGGCACCGCCATAATTGTCTCAGGGCACTAACTCCGGAGGGGGAGTCAACCCTGGAAATGGGGGAAATCCACAAGTATACAGTGGGCCGAACTTATATATGACATAGGACAGCTCACGGGGACTCTGATGTGCTCTATCCTATCAGTGACACCAGACCCTAATAGAGAACCTAGGGTGAATGTCGTCATGGGGGTAAAGAACATTCCTTCTCAGTTAACACGGGTGCAATGTGCTCGTGCATATGAGAAGGAAAGTTTTCCTTGTACGGCAAGGCCATAGACACTCAGAGTTTCACAGTAGCTCACAGTAGAGTTCCCTTTACAGACGAGCTCCCAGTCTCTGTAGGAGAGTGCAATATGAATGTACCCTTATTGTATTCATGTCAGACCCCAGTAAACATCCTGGGTCGGGACTTAATGACTAAGCTGAATATGACAATCTTGTTTTCATCGAGAATGATATAGTGTGCTCCACACCAGGAATGCTTTATTCAAATGTGTGCATAATGATCAGAGCATACTCAGGACGTATAGCCAAGAGGGCTATACCGTTGGAGCCAGAAGTCTTTGCATATGGCGTGCGGGTGCTCATGGCGGGATTGCCAGGCCTCGCTGATAGAACTATGAGAACCCCTGATGAATTCTTGTTCAGATCAAGAATACCCATGCATGAAGAAGAGGGACAAGTATTTCCCTTAATGATACAATCTGCCGCAGTGCGAGGGAACCTGGTATTGGTCGAAGGATATGATGTTGAAGGCAGACAATGGTGCGTGTTTATCGCCATCGAAGAAGAGTATTGAGTGACTGACGTCACCGATGACGATCTGTTCGAAGAACACTCTGACCTAGAAGAGACAAGGGTAGAAGTAAGTCTCATATTTTGGGTCAAAATGATCAAACGGGAGGTTCCTCAGAGAATGATGTTGGCACTGATACGTCCAGAGTACTTTGAAAAGGACATGGCCCAAGTGGCTGTCAAAGTATGGACTACAGGGCCCTCTGACGTAGGCCTCCATAAAGGGGCAGGAGAAGTGAAAATTAAGCTGAAACCAGGAGCAATTTTACCAAGAGCGCGACAATATCCCATGTCCAGAGAGGCAGATGAAGGGATTGCAAAGACGATTTCCGCCATGATGGAGCATGGCATCCTCGTGACATCAGAATCACCTTGCAACACAGTGATTTACCCCGTCAAGAAATAAAAGAGAGGGTCTTGGCGTTTAATCCAAGATTTAAGAGCATTAAACGATATTGTTGAAGCTGAGTTCCCCCTAGTCCCTAATCCATCCACAATTCTATGTAACATACCCACTGAGGCAAAATATTTCACAGTGATTACTTGAAAAATGCCTTTTTCTCAATCCCGTTGCACCGTGACTCGCAAGATCTGACGTCATTTACTTTCAGACAGATGCGTCTAAAAAGCATGAGGGTGCCACAGGGATATTGTGAGTCCCCATCCATCTTCAGTCCTGCAAATGGACCTAAGCAATATTGCAGTAGACAGTGTCATCTTGCAGTATGTGGATGACATTCTGATCTGCAGCGTCACTTAGGAACAATGCAGGCGCGACTCTGTCCAGCTTCGTACTATCCTGGCTGAGAAAGGATATAAGGTTCATAAGGAAAAGTTACAATACTGTCAGCGAGAGATGCTGTACATAGGCCAGCTATCTCACATGAAGGGAAAAAGGTAACCCCAGAAAGGGCTGAAGCTATCATGAACATGGCTAAACCGCTCACGATAAAGCAAATGCAAAGCTTCTTAGGCCTGTGCAATTACGTCAGAGCATGGGTCTTCGACTACAGGCCCTAAAAGGCCCAGACGACAAGGGAAAACATCGAATGGACTTAGGGAATGGAAAAGGGGTTTGCAGAACTCAAGGGGCCGATTTCTCGAGATTCCTAATTATGCAGAGGAATTCTACCTGTTCTCACATACGGATGGCAATTTTATGACGGCAGTGCTCGCTCAGCGAACCTCACTGGGGTACAAGCCCTTAGCGTATTACAGTCTGGGACCGGTCATGAGGGGCCAATCCCCATGCGAACAAAATCTTGCTGCCGCCGCATTCGCCATCGAGAAGGCATCAACCATTGTAATGGGCTGCTCCATGACTTTGTAGATCGAGCACTCATTATTCGCCATGCTAGAGAAACCAAAGGGCACACTGACATCTCAGAGAGCATCCGCGTATGAGGTGATTATCTCTAACCCATTGATCAAAATAGTTTGATGTAAAACTGTAAATCCTGCTACGTTCATAGCAGAGCCAGTCAAAGAGGGAGAACCTATCCACGACTTGCACAAATTATGAGGAATTCTATGATGAAATCCCCAGGGTAAAGGAAAATGCCCTGGCAGGTGGTGAGATCGTGTTCATTGACGGTCCATCAAGAATCGACCAAGAGGATGGGCAAAGGTACACAGGCGTGGCCGAGGTAAAACACCTAGCGAATGGAGAGTTCCAGGTACTCGTCAGTGCGCGAATAACATCCCACTATTCTACGCAGGTTGCAGAACTTTTGGCACTGATACTCGCCATCGAGAATCATGCAGACCAGGAAGTAACTGTCTACAGTTACTCTGCCTATGTGACATCTACCGTGCACACATGCTTAGCACGTTGGAAAAGGAGGGGCTACCTTGGGGCAGAAGGCACACCAGTGCAACATGCAGCCTTATTGGTGTCATGATTCCTGCCCCTCATGTCCCCAGCCCTCCAACATGTCAGGCTGGAACCAGGCCACAATCACCTACAAAGCCCTCAAGGGCCTCTCCATCCCTCCAAAGACCCACTTGGAGTCAGACTTGGCGCTTGTGGTTCCAGACTCACTCACTCCAATAGGATAACATTAGGGATTGGACTTGTAGTGCATTGATGGGGACAAGATGGATGCCCCCACATATTTCGCTTCCGGGAACTGCATTTGCGGTCTAGTCTTTTGGGTGTGGTTCAGCCCAGAGGCACCTGGGATACCCAGAGACTATTTAAGCCACACCCAGGCTGAGAAACATGCTTTGCGTTTTCTGCACCGTGACACTCACCGTGTTCGGATCAGTCTCTAGTAGGCCTGCATCTTTCTTCTACGTTCATCTCCTGCAAGAACAAGAACACCGTTAGGAACAGCCTTACCTTGCAGCGCTTCTACCCATCATTCATCTCTCCTTCTGTTCTGCGGGCATCTTCGTCGGTGTCATTCCCATCCCGGCATGCCGCTTCCTAAGGAAAAGGGAAAAGAACAGAAAAAAGGCATTAGTAAGCATTCAGCAAATCTTTGCTTATTTTTAAAGACTGTATGAGCTTCAAACGCTTACCTGAATCCCAGCCGCTCTGCGGGGAACTCTGTCTCCGGAACTTCTCATCCATCTGCAAGAGGGAAAAGACACTTCAGGTTAGCGTGGAAACATGTAGAGGCGCCGCATACCGCGCTTACTCACTGCATTTCTTCTTCATAACCGGCATCCACGCTGAAAACGTTGCGGCACCTAAAAGACACAGAAAAATAACTCAGTTCAATACAAATACGAAAGGATTGCATCGCGCATCGCGCTCTCACTCACCTTCATCGCTACTCATCTCAGCAGCACGCTGCCATCCCCGGAGGCCGGCCATCATCTAGGGAAGGAAAGGAACGAAGTTAGAGAACTGTACAAAAGACTCATTATACTTACCTGTCAGACTCTTGCCAGTGAAGTAACTAGGCAGCAACGAGCCCGCATCAATCAACGCTCCCCTGCGCTGAAGGCAGGACGGAGAGCACACTATCCAAGAAAACAAGGTGAGCTGTGGATCAAAGGGAAGGGTTGGACCCCGGGGAAGGAGGGGTTCAAGCACACAGAGACAATAGGGAGTTAAACTCTACAAATCCTGTGTTTCAGGCCCAGTCTCCTGTCGAATAGCCTCCAGGGAAGGGTTTGAGGTCGTAAGAGGTCAGAACAGGCTGAGTGACGTCCCCGTGGATACCAGGTGAGCATTACAATTGGACAGGCTGATAAAAGCACTACAGCTGCCAGTGGGCATAGCAGTCATGAAATGCGCTGCCCACACCAAAGGGACAGATTTCGTGTCACGTTTAAACCATGAAGCGGACACGGAAGCCAAGTGCATGGCATCCAAGGATGAAACAATCATGGACGTGGAGGTGGCACGTACCCATGAGCGTATGATGATAACACTAGCCACACCTGAGGCCTATAGTAACATGGGGCAGACTCAGTTAATGGAACTGCAAGGGGAGGCACCACAGGAGGAGAAGAATTTATTGAAGCGTCAACGGTGCTCTTTAAGCCCCTCTGACAGATTGTGGAGGCAAGACAGCACTGGCAAACCAGTAATGCCTGTCGCCCTACTAAAGGTAGCACTAGAGCAACTGCACTACCCTATCCATATGTCAAAAGAAAATCTAGCTGCAATGCTCGCAGAAGACTGGTTCACGCCGAATTTAGCGGAGCACGTTGCATTCTTCATGGTGAACTGCATAATCTGCCAGCAATTCAGCGTTGGGCACACATTAAAAGTAGTGAGAGGAGTCATCCCAAGGCCAAATGGGCCGTTTCAGCACTTGCATATCGACCACGTTGACATGATTCAAGTGTGTAATGGGTACAGGTATTTAATTGTGGTGGTGTGTCCATTCTATAGATGGATAGAAGCAGGTCCCTGTACACATGCCGACTGCCAAATTCTTAGTGAGGGAAGTGTTCCCTAGATGGGGGGTGTGCGAGGTAATGAGGTCAGACAACGGGGCTCACTTTGTCAATGCAGTTTTCGAGCAGATCAGCTTGTTGCTTGGTATAAAGCACAAGTTCTCGTCAGCGTATCATCCGGAGGGGAATGGCATATGTGAAAGGCTCAATGGCTTGCTAAAGGAGAGTATAGCCAAGTTGAAGCTCACATTAAAACAGGGATGGTTGCACTGTCTACCACTGGCATTGTATGCACTTCGGAACCAACCGGGCTCCGACCATCATATAATGCTGCACCTGATAGTTACAGGCAGAAGGATGAGGACCCCTCTTACCTCCCAAGATAGAGCTAGATGTGATGCCCAGCCGACTAGAGAGGTTCTGGGAACAGATATGCAGGAGTACCTGAACTGTATGTCATCCAGCGCCTCTGTCATTTCAGGCCAGCTGCAGCAACGGCGAAAGGGTTGCAGAGCAGCACAAGACACATCAGGAAGTGCTGAAGCACACACCGTGCAAAGTCTATGTGCGCCTCTTGTCTTCCCTGGTGACAGTGAGCTTATAAGGAACTTTACAAGGAAGAGGTGGGATCAGCCACGATTCAATGGCCCTTTAATCGTGAAGGACTGCACCCCTCCAGCCATCAAAGTCCAGGGCAGAAGGGCATGGATCTACCTAAATGACATTAAACCTTATATAGGAGAGAGCCCTCCAGCTGCATCCAACTGCGAAGTAACCACAGACAACTGGGAAGAACCTCAGCACGTGCAGACAAGATCTATGTCAAGGAAGAATGACGCATGAGCAGCAAAAGCCAAGCAAAAGAACTCTGTTTAAGATTGTGGCATTCAAAACTGTACAGCTTCATAAGAAAAGAAAAAGAGAAAGGCGATAAAGAACAAAATACGGACACTCTGTGCACCACAATTGCAGGGTAAAGACAAGCGCATCTAGAGCCACAACAACTTTGATAACATGAACTTTTGAATCAAATTACCCAAGCAGTGTGAAAAACTAAAACATTGATAAACTACAAATAAGACATTTCTGAGAACTTGACACAGTATCCTGAAGCAACCAGTGCCAAGACTTTGTTCACAGATCTAATGGTAGCTCCCAGCAGAAATCTCACGCGGGATGTGCTCACCTACTTCCAGCTAGTGGTATTATCATATCCATCACTCATAGGGAGAGAAACCAGTGTCACAGACTTTATTCGAGAACCTGCAAACAAGAAAATAATCTCACAACTGCTGTCTGTCATCGCGGAAGCCTTCGCCGAGCTGCCCGAGCACAGTGAAAAGGACACAAATGCTTCCAGCACCAGCAGACATTGAAGAGGTCACCTTCACTTTGTTCTTTCGAATAATTGAGAAATGCCCAGGACTCGTCGGGAGAACAACTGATACACGCACTTTCGTCAGAGACCCAAGAAACCTCGAACGATTAAACCAGCTGTGGACTAAATTAAATTACCTAGTGGCAATCCACGCAACAGGGAAGTGCAGAGACTGTTTGAATCAAAATAAAAGCTTGTGACCAGGACCCGACCAAACAGGACAAATGTCCCTATCACCCGAGGACATCCAGCTGGAGCAGAACGTTTTGTTCAGACTGGTCACAGACTATCCGGAAATGGTGGGGAGGCCTGCAGATGTTGACGTCATCACCTTCCTTAGAAATCCAACCAATACCCCACACATGGGCACTCTCCTCCACGGAATCAGACTCCAGGTGGAGCTATCTAACTTCCAGCGAGAATATTTGAGAAGATTCCAGTGAGACTTTCCGCCGAGCGACAGATCGAGGGACAGAGACACAGTTCTTCAATTTTCCGCCGGGGGACAGGCCGAGAGAAAGAGACATAGGGTCTCATTACAGGTCGGGTGGTCCGGAAATAACAGTGGCGGTAAATCCACCGCCACTGTTAATTCCGGACTGCCCGATCCCGACTCCTGCAGGCGGACGTGGCGTGTTTAACACGAGATGGTGCCAGTGTTTCCACTTCCCCACTTTCCCATTCCCATTGAGTCCCTATGGGACTCAATGGGAATGGGGATTTACCGAATTCCGCCTCCGGAATTCCCAGGACACCAGGGTCGTAATGCCCTGGTATTTCCGGGAGTCACGGAGGCGGAATGGTAATACGAGTCCGGCGTTAACCAGGCAGTTTTACCGCCTCGGTTACAGCCGGACTCGTAATGAGCCCCAATGTGCCTTATTTTCCGCCGAAGGACAGATCGAGAAGAGCAGAAATGAGAACTACACCATCTTATTTTTCTTTTTGCTTTTCCTATTTTTTCTAATTTTTCTTATTTTTCCATGTTTACTTTTATTTTTATTTTTGTTTTTATTTTTACAACATTCTATTTTTGTGTGATTTTTAGCAGTTCCATCTTTTCATTCCTTCACATTAAACAGGTTCCAGCATGTCCTCAGGACCAAAGCAAATTTGAGGATTACACTGGGACTTCACCTACTATAGATATGCATAATGAATGTGATGTACCAAAGTTGCTAGCCTAACCTTTTTCCATAGACTAGCAAAAGGAACTGTACTGCATACCCAGAGATTACTGTCATCCCACGCAAGAGGGGGGACACTTGGAAAGCACTCGTCACTTTAGAATTAATGAACTCTTGAGCTACGAGATCAGAGCAAGAAAAGGAATAAATAACTGACTATGGACTTGTTCGAAATGGGGGCCCAGAACAGTAACTTAGTCTTACCTCCAGCAGAGGGGCGCCCCCCCCCTTCCCTGTGAGGAAATGCTGCCAGATGTCCTACAAGTCTATCATATGTATATGCTTAGTAATTATCATTGTGTTTTTATCTTTGACGATTCGAACTGCATTTTTATTGGTGCACGAAGTGTCCCAATTTCAGTGCACCCACCAGATGATGAACACCTGGGATAACTATAGTATATAGTTATCCCAGTCCCAAGGAAAACTGATGGTAAAGTTAATGAACTAAAATGTAATGTAATTAGCAGTAATTCATACACACGTGAGGAAATGAATGAAGGAAAAGGCTGGAGACAGGGTCAGCACGGAATGAATGAAAATATAGCACTGACCACTGCACGCACTCACCCACCAAATTCACACGAAAAAGGGCAAGTGTCAATGGCAACAGGGCCTCAAACAAGGGCAAGAGAGAAGGAGAAACTACCTGCCAAACGACCAGCCCCAGAGAATAGTGGAAGCAACCGAGAAGAACCAAGTGAGAACCCAAAGAGAGAGGGCATAGCAAAATCCCTCAAAAGAACAGAAGTAGCCACAAAGAAACTCACAGAGAAAACACAAATGCTAATGGATCATCTGTTCCTGTTCATAGTCAGAGCTAAGAAACTACATGAGGATCTGAAAATTAGAACTCCAGAGACTATAGCAGAAAGCACTCCAGCTCCAACGCAAGGAACAAGCACCTGGCCCACAACACAGCCACACGTTGGGAAGTTGGTGAGCCAATGGTGGTTAGAGGAAGTCTATAAAAGACTACAAAAGGGAAGGAAAGGAAACACGAAATCTTCTCTTACCAAAGCAATACAGCCAAGGCAACCTGCTCCACCGAGACACCAAGAGTGGAAAAGCAGCATAGACGCATTTAGAGACATAGTCATAGCAAACTACATAAAAACGCTGAGAATCAAGAGAAGCCTGCATGAAGATAACAATGAACTCAACGATTACCTGGACAGCACAGCCCATCTCGGAAATAACATATGGTATCAGCACATGAAGAAAGTAGAACAAAGGCAATCAGAAGGAGAATGCTTCGTCTGTGCACTCCTACCGTACAGCATGGGAAAATCCAAGATCTTTGTAGCTGTAGAAATTAATGTCCCCACAGCACACAGTATGTCACACGTAACAATGTCCAACACCAGAGGACAGTTTATGGGAAGAGATGCCTCGCTGATATGGGCCAACGTGTGGGATTAGCCAGATGAAGATGGCAACGTCCCTGACATTAAAACAAGAAATAGGGCGCATACTAGGAATCATGTGATCCAATACGAGAACCCTGATGCTAAAGGATCAAGAACAAGATGGGAAATAAACCCGAGACTAAACGTTCAAGAAAAAACTTCAGAAAAGGCCCAAATGTGGAAGAACAGAGGCCAAATGCAGATTTGGGGAACAGTAGTTTTGCCAGATGGATGGGAAGAAGGAATAGTAATCTATCGAGCTTGGATGGTCCTTGGAGCCTGCCAAGAAGCAATAGAGAATTTGCAGAGGTTATGCAAACCTCTATAGCCAAAGTTGGTAATGCTGCTGACATGGGGCGAAGACAGAGGAGGACCCCTGCAAATGTTACCACTGGAAAGCCCAAAACTATACTTCAGAAGTAATGGCACGAGGAAGATGGGAGAGAATGTAAACTGCGGACGAATCTTTGAAGCACCAGGAATGACACAAGGAACTGCAGTCTTTATGGACCATTACTGGGCGTGTGGATCCAAGGCCTATATAAGACTACCGAAAAACTGGGGATGCATATGCACACTGGTGAACGTCCACGTTCCTGCACTAGTGATCCCTAAAAACAACCTGAATTTGGACAGTTTCCAGAAAGCAGACGCTCATCTAAGAAAAAGGAGATCTGTGGAACTAGTATCAAGGATGAAGAGAGAGAATTGCTTTCATCCAAATCAGAAGAGGCATTCCATGCGATCCCGTACGAGCACAGGCTGTTCAGCCTCACCGCAACAGTATTCACAACACTACTCCTGCCGCACATCCAAGTTGGAGTGAATGCTAAATGGTTGCATATAACCAGATGGGACTTACTGCAGACCATCAACTCTACTATAAAGGAATTTAACGTGATCAAAGAGGAACTAAGAGCCATCCGACTGATGACCCTCCAGAACAGATATGTACTAGACATGATCACAGCAATGGATGGAGGTGTTTGCGCAAAAATCAGAGAATCGTGTTGTACATTTACACCATCGTACAGTGAAGAAAATGGAACCCTAACAGAAGCCATAGGTATGTTGACAAACCTAAAGAACCAGATGATCAATGAAAGTGATGAGGTGGACAACGACAGATGGTTTGGAGCCCTATTCTCATGGGTCCCACAATGGATGGCGGATATATTCAAGTTTCTGGGAGCCCTACTAGCAATGGTACTGCTAGGAGTCTGTGTTATTAAGATAATCATCACACAGTGCCAGGAAACTGGGAAGAAAGCCA
Source organism: Ambystoma mexicanum (assembly GCF_040938575.1). Taxonomy (NCBI): domain Eukaryota; kingdom Metazoa; phylum Chordata; class Amphibia; order Caudata; family Ambystomatidae; genus Ambystoma; species Ambystoma mexicanum. Next base: position 181,797,682 of record NC_090927.1, on the reverse strand, counting down.
TTGGGATGAAAATAATGGTCAATGTTGAACCAGGATGGAAGCCCAGAGATCTGACTGATGACGAAATAAGAGACTTTGTGAAAACCAGTGAATTTGCGCCAGAAGGATCAAAATTCACATATCCCAGGAAACGAAGAAAGTATGAAGGAAAATTGATCTATTGCAGCCCAAATGGACAATGCCAGCTGATGACATGGAATAAAGATGAACATGTGAAAACAGCAGGAAGTTTGAAAGGCGTGATAAAAATATGGACTCCAAAGACGCACACATTCACACCATCATGCACAAACCCTGTAGACGATGAGCAAGACACTGAAGAATATAAGGAAATAAATACAAAAGAAGAAGCAGAGGTGGTCGATGAACCAACAAGAGGGGGAAGTGTAGAGGAGGTCCCAGACATGGCCTGCACCCCTGCCCCTCATTTCGAGGTACCAGGAAAGTACTCACCAAGTTATGTGACGAATGAGGAGCAAATTAACCAACAGAGAGCAGCGCTGGGACTCTGCCCAGTGTACATCAGAAGATACGTACCTGTTGAAGTGCCCATAATCAGAAACCCTGGGCAGCACGGTACCCCATCAGACAACCATACCAGCAGCTGAGACGAAATGAGGAGTACCTACAGACGGTCCACAAAGAGACCCAAAGAGCCTTAATGGAGGGCCAGTGGAAATGACACAAAGGCCTGGACAGGCACGTGAGTGAACGCAAACGGCTATCAAGGATAGCATGCCAGTGCGAGCAGCTATGAAAAGGATAAGTAATGGACACAGAAAAGAGACAATGTTGTAATGTAAGGAAACGTGGCTATGAGGCAAGATAGAAGTAGCTGACTAGTTAATGCGTGTAAATAGGCTTGGAACGCAAGAAGCTAAGAAAACGATACTGCACAATGCTAGTAGAAGGATAGAGCGGCAAGTGCCAACCATATCTCTACCGCAATAAGGCACATTATACAAGTTTGACTCCATTTGTTAAGCAGAAGTATGCCCAGGCGGCCAGAGGCCTACTAGGCCAGGTTCCATGTTCCAGCTGAAGCCAGGAAAAAGAGCGGAATCGAAACTCAACAAAGAGCACCCCATGCCTGGGAAGTCAAGGTCAACCCAAGGAAAGGGGGAGAGCGGCAATGTTGGAAAATCAAAACTCCAGAGCATACCAGCCTGCCCAGTGAAGGTCAAGATAAGAGGCGCCCAGGCAGGTAGCGAGGCTAAAGAAGAAACAAATACACAAAAAGCTTGAAACTGAAACAGATTCACGGTGAACAGACATGTGACCAGTCAGGCGCAAAGAATTACCAATGTCTGATGTCACCCAGATCCATGGGTGCCATAACTTCTCCAGATAAGAGGCTACAGCTTCGAGGCCATACCCAGCCAACTAATTGACACATAGCCCTAAGATACTGATTGATGGAAGGGAGGCAGGGTGAATCTTGGGACACCAGGCACCTGGGTGTCCAGTCTGCATGCTGCTAATTAAAGTGGAGATTTATGCTTAGAGGTGTAACCTGCCCAATCACAATGGACCATCTAATCTAAGGTCCTATAGATAGTAGAACCAATGGGACGTCGTAGTTGTAGTGACGTCTATCACGCGTGATGTAGACGGTTGGGCGTAGACGGCCACCCGATAAGAATTATCCAATCCGCATGCTCTGGTACCATATACAGCTATAGCACCTATACTTAAGTTACCTTTCGTAACCAATTATATTGCATGACAAATTTGTAGAGTTAGACATCAGTGATGACGAATTTTGCCTATAACTATTGCTGTTCGACTGAAGTTTGGGGAAGTTGAAGCGAGACAGGTGATCGTAACAATTCTGATTCCCAATTGTTTCTCTGTTTGATGTACTTGTCCTCATTATTGAGTCATGTTGGAGTAAGTGAATCCTGCACCCCCATTCCTCACATGGTGCAGCTATCATGTCTTACAGGTGCTAGAGGGTGAGCACTGACCAATGGGCCCGTCGGTGAATATCTCGTCCCTGAGTACAGAGGCACAGCAATGCTGATGGGACTCGTAGTCTATTGCCTGCAGCAAGACCGTTGCTGTGTGAAACGCGACGGCAGTCTCTCATTCCTTGAATACCGCAACTAGGTGATGTTAGGAGAACCCCGAGGCATGACACACTATCTAGAAACACACACACTATCTAGCATGACACACATCTAGAAAACACATTTGACATACATAACATTTCTGCTATGAAATATCTACTAATACACCAATATTATCAGATTAATCATTTCCTTTGTCTTGGGTTAGTTCTCCTCAAGTACAACTCTTGTGCTGATATACTTTGATGTTCATCCAACTGCCAAATGACAAGTTCATCCAAAATGTATTTATCCAAATATCTTGAATTGTTTCTTCTCAAATATAACTCTTATACAGATACAATTAAATGTCCATCCAAAAAACAAATGATAAGTTCATCCCAAAGCTGTTTCTCCAAAAATTCCCCAAATTATTTGTCCAAATGTCTGTTTATCCAAATGCCAACACGTGTTTCACATAGCCCCCTAATTTTACTTAGTGGAGGCTAGGGAGCTTCTTCATGGCTATTAAAACATTTTGTATCTACAAAATATACATACGATACATAGAACAGTTATTCAGATCTCGTGTCATTGTTTAATTAACCACATCTATATATGTCTCATCAAAACATTGCAATCAAACTATATTATCCTTATTTTGTGAAGTTGTTCACCCTTATACAAATCTCATATTAATTTCCCATTTCTTAATATATTCAATAACCGTCAACATTTCGCAGTATATCATTTTGTAAAAAGGTTTACTGAGCTCTGAGCATACCATAGGCTCATTTAGATTATTATTATATCGTGCAATCGAAATTCAATACACAGTCCTCAATTACCAAATATTGTTTTTCACTTCTTGTGCTGATCTTGTTTTAATTTAATGACACAACTTTATCTGTGTCCAGAGCTTCCTTCACATGAGTATCTTTGAGCTTCCTAAAAGCTTCACTTCGATCATTTACAAAAACAGTTCATATGTACTGACTATTTCACTGTTTGCTTTATCTTTGTTAACTTAAAGCATCTATGTATCTAACTATATGACCACAATAACACTTACCATCATCCAGGGTGTTCCCTGAATTTACACAAGCAGCCTTTTGGCATGAATGATTTTTTTCTTCTGGCAAAACCGCTACTGACAAATTGCTCTTCTTTTTATCCACCTGGCATCGGCTATTTTGGAATGGAGTGACTCTTATGTCCCTTACTATGTATATTACTGTATAGATATTAATATACTTAGATGCTATTTCAACACTGATTAAGATCATGTTTCCATATAGATGTTGGTGCATAATTCCAATTGATTTTGTTTTGACCAGAGATTTTAGTCTGAGTTGGGAGCCTAATTTAGCCCAAAGTGGCAGCGATTTTCGACAATGTTCTTTCTAGCGCTCTGAATATGCTTCATTTGCATTCATATAGATGGTCGTGTCGTTGTTGGGATCTTGATTCTTTCTGTAACCCATCTTTACAAATAGCAAAAAGGCAAATCCCTCATCGCTTCTTGTGATTTTTCGCAACCTGAAATTAACTTACAGTTTGTCTTATTTAGCCTTATCCAAATTGTTGTTCTATGTTTGTATTTTGATCTTTAATGCCTGTATGCTCAGGGTGCAGTCATTAATTTACAGTGTTTATCAACAACATCTAGGTAACATTGCATTATCCTCACAACATTCTCGTCTGTACCTGATTTCTGGTACGCACATATATTGTATGTGAATTCAAATTACCATTTTTAGAAGTTTTATTATCTTTTTGATAGTCACATTAATTTTAATCCATAAAGGAATTTAGTTTGTGGTCCGAATTGAGAGCAGTCGTGTGTGCTCTGAAGTAAAAAATTAGACGGGCCTCTTCTTGTCTTAACTGTTTTATCAGATCACCATATGCTATGTCAACCTCTTTAAGCCAAACATTTGATATTACCTACATGCTTTTGTTGATGTTCTGAATTCCAGTGCATGGCCAAAGGATATTTTAAATCCTGTATTTTTATAGCCCTTAAATGCTTGTAAATTCTTAATTTAAGCTGTCGTTTGGTGCTACCAATATACATTTGATCACATATGCACTTAATTGCATAGATCACAAAAGTACTTTTGCAGTTTATGAACTCTTTAATTTTGTAGGTATTGTTTTGCGCATCTGAAAAACATTTACAGTTTTTGGTAAATTGCCAATAGTTGCAATTTCCACAATGGCCTGCCTGTTTGGTCGGAAACCTGATGGTGGTTTAGTGAGGGCTCCTAAAAAGTTAGCTGCAATTATACTATCTATCGTAGATACTTTTCTGAATGTTATTTGTGGATTAGGATCTAAAAGAAAATCTGATCTTGGTCTAACATTATATGTTCGAATGCGTTTTCACTAATTGGTAAATCAAATGACTGTGTGTCGAGTAGGTTATTATAAATCTACACTTTTCTTGACTCATAGTCGATAGAGCTTTGAGAACTAGCAGGTCTTGTCTTCGTTTATTCTTGGTTTATTCTTGGCTTTTTTTAGAACTTGTATGATCACCTTATCCGAGTACCCTCTTTCTTTAAAACGGTTAACCAGAATGTAATTTTGTAAGCGAAAAGAATCCATTGAATCGCATCTATAAAAAAGCATGTGCGTATTCACGCCAACACTTTTAATAATTTTATTAGTTGCAACAGTAGGCGCGGCTATAGTTATAGCCGCGTCTATTAAACCAGACATTTTCTGTGCAATAATCATATTGTTATGTGGATGACACAGCAAAGAATTTAATTTGTGTGTGTTATTTTATGTGCGTAGGTGTACCCTTGTTTTATTTGGAATTTTGAAGGTTGGGTACGTTTTTTTTTTAGTTTACAAAAAAAGTACGTGTAACCGTAGCTACAAAGCAAGATCTGCAACCGCGCCAAATAGCTGAGGCTATGAAAGATGTTGGGTGGAGGAAAAAAAAGATTTATGTGAGTTTGAAGTTTGATTGTTTGTTATTGGTTGTTGTTACTGTTCTATTTCTGTAGCTCTCTGTTGTAGGTTGTAGTGAAAATGTGTGATCCATTTTAGTCGTTTTATTAGTATATAGTCCTAATTTTTCGTATTCATTTTGGAAGGTATAAAAGCCATTTTCTGCAGTTCTATCCTTTTTATTCTAGAACTCTCGCTGTGCACATGGCAGGAGTGTGGCTGATGTGAAAGTAAGTGATAATACATATTTACATATTTGAAGGTTTATTTGCAGTGTTGTGTGTGTTAGTTATATTAACCACTGCTATCAGATGGTGTTCATTATAATTATTTTCATCTGCTCTGATTGTGCAACAAGTATTTTTTAATGTAATGTTTAACTTTCACTAACATGGACCTACAAAATTAGATTTGCCAATCAATGGCATGTATATGCAGGCATTGAGTTTTTGTATTAATGTTAGTGAGGGTGAAGGTTTATTTGATTATATTTGTTGTAATTTTAATGCACTTTCAGCTATGCAGTATCTTTCCTTTTCTACATCCAGTAAACGTATTAGCAGCCTTTCTACCTTAGACATTAACCAAACCCTCACCTCTTTATTCTTATTCAATTGACATGTATATAGGAATGTCAATATATATTTTTTAAACATATATGCATAACTGCGGCTACCATGTAGCCCAATGAGGTGTTGAATTTTGGAGGTCGTAGCTGCAGGTTTAATGCTGAAAAGTACACTTTATGTATTTGAAGGAGTACTTTTTAAGAACTATCTATTTCATAAATATGTATATATGTATATGGACCATACATTTTCTGTGCAATAATCATAATTTTATGTTGATGATACAGGTCAGAATTGTATCTGTGTTTGTTATGTTATGTGCTTAGGTGTTCCCTTCTCTTATTTGAAGTTTTGAAGTTTGGCTTAGTTTTATTTGCAGTTTGTAGAAATGTTATGTGTAGCTGCTGCTACAAGACAATATTTGTAGCTGCATTGAATAGCCACGGCTACTAGAGATGCTGTGCAGGGTTTTTATGTGTTTCAGTGTTTCAAATTGGCTGGTGTTAATGTTGTAAATGTGTACTTCTTTGTGATTGGTTGCAGTGAACAGTTGTTGGCCATTTTATTAGTTTTCTTACAATATAGTCCTCTTTTTCTGCTTTTGATTTTGGAAAGTATAAAACCCACCATTTTGTCTACTTTTCTCATTGTGAATGCAGAACTCACACTGTACTCATGGTGCAGTTCATGTTACATCTGGCAAAATAGTATTGGCATTTATCAGTTGTTTGTCATTGTTTTGTTGAAAGTTCTATTTTATAATATGTTGATAATGGGGCTTTGGGATTTTTTTTGTATCTAACTGTATTTGTTAACAATAAAGTGGTACTGCTGTATATGTAGACAATGTGTGGGAACAATTGTTGGAAGTTATTTATTAGGAAGGAAAATGTATTTTAGTGAGGTGCATGATATAGAATCCCCAAGTATACTTTCTGCACCCAAAATAAAATAATGATCACAGAGCAGTAGAAATGTGATTTTATTTACAATGCTTTTATAATCTCTTATGGTGCTTATTAAAGAGGTTTTTGGTGTTATCTGAAAATGTGCCTGTTTAAAAAGATTGTTTATGCTTGTGTGTGTTACTGTGTGGTTATCTATGAGAGACAATATATTGTTTTCATTTGTTGTTTGTTGTTTTGTGGAACCTAGTGTTTAATTTCATGAAATGTATGTTTGATTGGTTCTATTTTTATAGATACACTCATAAAGAATATAGAAATGGTGGCTGTGCAAACTCCTATTATGTAAAAAAGAAATAGAAGTTTTTTTTCAGTGCAAATTGCCCCAATAAATACAGGCACACAATGGGCTTCAGCAATGCAATTTCAATCCACAATTAATATTTGAAGTATGGGTTTGTTGTAGTTACCCTTTTTATGAGTGTTTTATGTTTTTATTTTTGTAAAATAAGGTGTTACAATAAATTGGCACTGAAAAAAAGTATATATATTTTGCAGTGGCAGCAATTGCTTTGGTGTTCTAAAATAGCTTTCCTGTTACCATGTAAGGTGGGATCTCACACCATGATGCAGTTATCATATTTCAAACACATTATTTTGCAGTTGTGAAGATTGGGTATAGGTAGGAAGGGCAGAGGTTGGGTGGAGATGGCTGGAACAGAGGAAGCAATAGCAGTGGAAAAGTGTAACACAGACATGCTTTTCTACAGTAGATAACTGTGCGCAGATTATAGGCCATGGCTTTGTACATTTTGATGGGAATTACCCTTCCTATTGGGTTCCTCTATCGTGTCTCAATGGAACTGGATGAGGTGCATAATCAAATTAGAAGTTGCAAAAGTTTGGGATGGTTTATTAGGCCCCCCCTTTGTTATGCATAAATTAACTTTGGGTCTCACCTTAAGTTACCAGGGTGATCCAGACGTGGACCCCTTGCTCACTGTTCTTAGAGAGGCACAGCTCCACCTCACTGATGAGGCCCAACAAGGCTGAAACACGTGTATTGGGTTGCTGTTGGTACTCTTGTTCAGAGGAGAATTGCCTAGTATTTCGGTGCTGGACTGCCCCTGGGCAGGACAAAGACTGATCTGCAAGGAAATTACTTCTCTGTGAAAGGGACAGTGAGCTAAAAACTTGGTAGAGTCTCTCCCAGGGGCCAACCACCCAAGAACAGGTCATTGGGCTGTGTTCATGCTGGTAGAGAGGCTCCCAGAACCCCCTTTGTTTTGGTTTATTAGAATGTTTCATCGGCAATAGCTTACAATAGGAATCTCACTGAACTTTTTTTTAATGTCCTTCTTACTCCAATGCCACTTGACACAGAAATACTGCCAGCTGTCAGCGACAATTTTCTGGGCTCACTGATTCTTCCATGAAGTTAAGGTGAATATTTAGCATACTCATGCACATCTTCATAACGTTCTTTCATTGCTTTTTCCTCTCTGTGCTGATCAGGTTTCCTGTAAGGTTTGAGCAAGTGATTCACACATTCCCCAAGAAAGCGACAATGTCCAATGAAAATTAGACAAATCCTTGGTTTATTTTATTCATATATCGAAATATGTCAGCAGGATATGTAGTTGAAGATTTTTAAGCTAGTGATTTTTATAAAAATCAAACAAAACAGAACAAGTAACAAATGTGTATTTTTCACCAAACTGGTGTTTGTTAAATAGGGGATGGACAATGTCTGAAAGAATCAAAGGGTTTTCCTTGATCAACGATTTGCCAAACAATTTGCCTTTCTGCTGCCTTCAATGTTGCTAGCTCACTCAGTTTAGGATCAGTTCATACTATGATGGACATTTTCCTTTCTGTTGTGATTGTACTGTTGGCATTATGCAGTAGGCATATGGCTTTCGGGGCCCATCTCATCAGAACCATATGGTTTATGCTAAACCCTTTTCTCTTCCACTTTATCAGCAAAGTGGAGTATCTTTGTAATTGACCCCAACACATCCAGTAATGTATCTTGGTATGATTTCCAAGATGCATCAAGCTGTTCCTTGATGTGTTTAGTATACTTTCCCATGCAGGTTAGCATTCTTTTGTCTATTTTAGGTGTATAAGCAATTCCTTCTGGCAGATGTGGTCTGGGAAACTCAGACTGCAGTTTGTTTCTGGCTGTGTTTTTGGCCAGTGGTGTTCTGAACCCCCCTCATCAGGTATGCTGTTATTTTCATTGGCGGCTCCCATCCTGATGACCAGGGATGAAAGAGTGTCTGGGTCAAAGACGTCTCCATTCGCCTCCTGTCTTTCTTTTCTTAAGAGCTCTTTTTTCTTTATCTTCACTGAAAGATGATAGCGTTTCTGCCTCCTCTTCACTGGGCTGGGTGAGGATATATTCTGCCAGCTGCTTTCTTTCAACCTTGACCTCAGTTCTTGTCTCTTGCCACCTTGCTCCTTTTGTGGTGTATCCAGAGGTGAGTGGCCATCATGTGCCCTCCGGCCTTTCTTTCTTCCCGCTTTTTCTCTTCCAGGCTCGCCTGTACTTCTGATCTCATCCATGTCTTGGGAGAACTTTAAAGAATTCTACATGAGGGATAGATGCGGTGAACTATGTCTCAAAGTAGCAGCTAATGCTTTCTGGATGGTCTGCCCCATAGTGGGATGCATTCTTTTTGCTTACATGTGGTCTTACCTCTTCACTGGAGCTGTGATCGGTGGTTGTTCAGAATCAACATCCACCTATTATTGCTGCTGCCAACAACAGTCAGAGTCTTGAAACACCTGCAGCACTGGAGCACTCCATTCGAACAGTCATCAGAAATGCTAGAGAGGTTCAGAGAGGAGACTTTTGATGAAGTGTCTACAGATGTGCTGCTCCTATCTCCACAAGTACCACTTGGATGAGGGAGAGGCCTTCCCAGGGTCTTTTCTTTCTGATGCAATGCATTTGTCTTCATCCACTTCATCTTGGGGTACTAATAGTGTCTTTATTCGGTTGCAAGACACTCCGGCATTTTGCAACTGAAAAAAGAAACAAAAGATGTACGCCATTGAATGGGATATGAAGTCTGTTCACCCTTTCAATGGTGGCCATTTAAAAAACTAAAAAAACAAGCTAAACAAAGAAGATGGGCACCATGGAATGGGACAAGGGACTACATATAGGACCTCATTACGACCCTGGCGTTATGGGGTTATGCGTGCCGGTAGAGCTGCCGGCGCCGTTAACCCCATAACACCTCATTGCAAGGTCCGCTCGCGGGACCCGCTCTGGACGTCTGGTTTTACCAGGCGTCCTTAGTGGGTCCCGCAAGCGGTCCAGCATGCTAACAACGGGCCCGTCATTAACGGGCCCGTTGTTAGCATGCTCCCCGACCCATTGAGCCCTATGGGGGCTCGAGTGGGAATGGGAATGTACTGGGTGCGGGTTCCCAGAATGGGGAAATACCAGGCCCTCCAAGGTCGGAATGGCCCGGTATTTCCCCATTCAGGGAACCCGGACCCGAGTTTGGAGGTACATGATTACATCCAAACTCGTACTGAGGACCATAGTCTTTTTTCCTTTCCATGCCGGCCATTAAAAAGATAGAAGAAAAAAAAATGAGAACATGGCTGACATGGATAGGGTTAAAGGAGCACATGTAGTCCCTTCTCTCTTTCCATGGCAGCCACTTGCAAAACGAACACCAAGGGACGTAGTGGTAACCAGTGCCTTGTCAGGCTGCTAAGGACCCGATGAGGGCCAGTCACATTGTTTGTAAAAATCCAATTATCTTTTGTCGGGTACTAATTGTACTTTAAACTGTCTACTTGGATTACATTAGTAAAATTAACACATTCGAGATATAGTGGAAAAGCAAAACTGTTACCTTATCTGACTACCTGTTAAAAACAGGCACAAAGCCGTGCAGCCGTATTAACGTAGCTTTCAGAGTGATTGGGCCTTTCCTCGATGCAGCTATGGCCACCTGTAGGCGTGTCTTCTTGTTGATTTAGGCAATTGGTCAATAATGTTGGCGCAAACACATCATTGCGCTTGGGAGCACCCGCACGTACGGAAAACACATTCTGGTTGACTATATCACGTAACCACGGTTATACCCCTCTCTCAAACACCTGTTTCCTGTTTTCTGCCATTGTTTTTTGTCTCTTGGTGGGTGGACTTCTTTATAAGCCTTCAGGAACTTTTTAAGGCATTACCTGGATTTATCCATTCCTTTTTTTACCTTTCTTCATCCTATACCTTTGTCCTTTGCCATATGCTTTGTAGTTTGTCATTTTAGCTTTTTTCTTTTTTGAATATTAAGTGGCAGAGTCAGTTTTGTGTTGTGTATTCATACAGTATTTATTTTTCCTCCACGGTCCTGCATTTCAAAATGGCTACGACCAGCAGTGATGATGAGGTGGTGTGGGTAGCTTTAGCTTTACCACTATGTAAGAAGCAATGTGCACAAAAAACATTTCTGACAGTTGTCAATATTTCCACGTAAAGGACTAACACAGCAAAAAGGAGATTGTGGAGGTCATGTGCAATTTCTGTGGTACGGTTTTGCAGAGTGTACCTTCACACAAGCCTTCGCAAAGCTTGGAAACATCCACATTAATTCAACATCTTGTCCATGTTGATTGGGAGGAAGTAGATGATACATATAGGAAGGCTCATATGAAACATAAGGTCAAAGCACATGGAGCAAGATCAGCACAGCAGTATTTATCATCTGTGCCACAGACTTCCAACATGATTACTAGCTATTTTCCATCAACTAACACCCAACCTCAGTCCATCCCGCCTGCACCAGATCTTTCTAACTTTATCGTGATGTGCAAAACCTGTCACAGCTTGATCGAGGTGGGATGTGACACCCTCAACGCTTTGGGCAAGGATTTTTTCTGAACATACAGCCAATTGCCAACGCTAGGTACATTTTTAAGAGTCTTTTTTTTACCCTATTGTTTAGAAGAAAAGAAATACAAACAAATGTACTAAATATAAATACCTTTTGCTATATGTATGAATCCTAATGTTTTTCTCTTCCTAGTTCCTTCTTCTTTTTTCCTTATCCACCAAAACGATCCTTTTCAGGGCCAACTTTTCAGTTATAAAAATAGACAATAAAAACACATACTATATAAGACCTTTAATTGATCGTTTGAATACAGTGTTTAGCCGTGCATGCATCCTTGGAAGCTGCAGCTATAAAACCTTTTTTTTTAAGTACATATATATATGTGGGCAGTATTCTTATGAATATTTATTTTAGGATACATTGCGTGTAGTCTTTGTATACAGTTACTGTAACACTTTAATAACTTTCTATTCATCAACTGTACATATTAATGTAAACACTTTAAAATGTTAAGTAAATATGCAAACAAGGTTTTTTAGGAACAGGTTTATGTTCTACATATTATAGATCATTTTCATTAGCCCACTTTTCTGTATTATTAAGGTCAATTATCTATGGAATAACAAACCCTTAAAATTCAAGAAAAAAACTTTAGTTGCATGGACGTTAAGGTGGGTACTTAACACAACAAAACCCCTGAAATTCGTGCCCCCTGTTCTGCAGCCTATGACCACAATGATGACATCACAGATCACATCACTGATGACATCACTAATTAGATTACAACAGTAACCGGTATTAAGGATGACTGACCTTCAGCCATGGCCAGTGTGCATGGCCAAATATATTCAAACACATTAATGGTTACTAATCATGGCCTTCAGCCATGGACACTGGCCACAGTCTTCACCCATGCGCACTGTATATTTTAAAACACTAACAGGCTACCAAGCATAGACTTTGGCCTTCACCAGTGGCTACAGCTTTCTGTTGTGTCTTTCATGGGCTGTGCAACAGGGGGCGCAGAGTTAAGGTGGTTGTAGCTGAATTTCAGGGTTTTTGTTATGCTATGTTTTCACCTTAATGTCCAAGCAACTAAAGTTTTATCCTTGACATATATATATATATGTATATTATAGTGCGGTGGTCGCCGCACTATTGTTAAGGTGAGTATTAAGTGCCATAAAATGAATTTACAATAACTTTTGACTTGCATGTTGTATTTGGCTGATATTTTGCAAGCAACATGTTTTTGTCAAACAGACCTCCCCGCCCCACAGATTGGACATTTTGGAAAGATTTGTTAAAAAATTAAAAAGTTATTAAGAAAACAAAAAACACTGTTTTCCGCCTACTCCCATTCATTTCCTCCATAGAGGAAAAAGTCAAAATTTCTGCACAGTGCAGGGCAAAAACCGCTGGATGGAATTTGACCAAAGAAGAAACAACTTGGGCATGAAGTGTTGACTCGATTTCTGGGAGTTGTCTAGGGATATTCCATCAAGTTGTTTTTCAAATATTTGTCTGGGAAGGAGGTGCCTCCTTCTCCCAAAATTAGAGCTATATATGTGTCCAACAATGCATCAGAGAGGCTGAGAGGCTTCAGAAATATAATAGCAGCAATTATTTTCCAACATTCTATTGCTAATAACTTTTGACTTGGTGGATGGATTTGGAGGACATTTTACAAATTGATTTTTTGCCATGGATCCCCCGCCCCCTGAACAAATCTTGGGAACAATACGTTATGAAATGAAAAAGTTATTAAGAAAACAAAACACAACAGTTTTCAGCCCATTCATTTTCCCATAGAGAAAAGTTTCAATTTCTGAACAGCCTTGGTGAGAAAACCGCTGGGCAGATTTGGACCAAATAAGAAACAACTTGGGAACAAAGTGTTGGCTTAGTTTCCATGACTGGATTGGGGTAAATTCAACCAGGAGTTTTTTTTTAAATATTCAACAGAGCAGGGGGTGCCGCCGATTCTTAAAACCTTTATATTGATCTTGGTGCTTTGCAGCAGAGAGGCTGAGCGAGGTTAATAACCTTTGACTTACTGGAAGGATTTGAATCCAATTTTCCAAAATAAAAGGTTGTCACGGGTACCCCCAACCAGGATATTTTGGGAACAATTGGTTAAATAATGAAAAAGCTATTAAGAAAACATGAAAACGTAGTTTTCCGCCTATTGCCAATCATTTTACCATAGAGAAAAAAGGAAAGTTTTTGAACAGCTGTAGTGTGAAAATCGCTTAGCAGATTTGGACTAAATAAGAAACAATTTAGGCTCAAAGCATTGACTTATTTTCCTTGACTGGTTTGAGGTAAATTCATCGAGTAGTTTTTAAAAAGACATGGGGGTGTCCCCTGTTCCTTAAAACCTTTATATATTTCGGCCTTGGTGCTTTGTAGCAGATAGGCTGAAAGGCTTTTCAGAAGCCACAAATGAAAGAACTCAAAACGCTATTTGCAGGAGGAAAAAGGATACCATCAAACTTTGGAATTAATTCCCCCACAACCTTACAGAGTCTAATAACGTTCTCGACATCAGAAATAGACTCAAACTCTTCGGATTATGCAGTCAAGCCTAGGGGAACACTGATTGTTTTGAACGACAGCGCATAGATGGCCTGGCCTTAGGCGCTATATAAATAGCAATAGCAATCACATCAGGCTAGAGGTCAGGAGTAGAAAGAAGACACCATGTAAAGTTGGTATTTTGGGGTGGGTTAGGGAGCCAGTTACGGGTATAAACATTTTAGTTTATTAGGGGAAGACTGCCTGAATCTCAGGTGATTACCGCCAAAATGCTGCAAGACGTGCTCAGAAAAAAATCCTGTCACACAAAGTGATGAGTGATAGGGGGTAATTGGAGAGGGTTATGGAGAGAAAAGGCAATTGAGTGAAGTGAGGGAACCTGGAAAAAGGAAGAGGATCTCACGTAGACTTCTTAATTCTGAGAAATGTTCCTGTTATCGCAGGAATCTCCATTATTGGAAATGATTACTGTAAAATCACTGTGAGAACAAATAATTAGAAAAAAAAGGTTTCACATCTGCAGTGCCCACATCTACTGGACAGGGGACAATGGGTGTTTGGTATCAAATTAATGGTTTGAGAATGCCAGTGACCATGGCTAATGGGCCTAACAGAAAGATATTGGTGCAATACATACAGGGGTCCTGGCCAAAGGCCATAGCTAGTGAGACCTCAAGAAACTATGCAACATGTTCCGCCGTGACTACTTGTTAATGGCTGGAGGCCATGGCAAATGGGTCCAAAAGAAAACTGTTGGTAGCCGTGGCTAGTGTGCCGTAGGGAAACTAAGGTATATCAAAACCCTTGAAATTCAGTGAATAACCTTTCATTAAGAAAGTTAAGTTATTCAGATTTGATGCAACAACACCCCTGAAATTCAGCACTTGCATTTCAATCAAGTCCACCTCGGAGAAGAAAATGCTTCACATGAACCAAACAGTGATAGTGGTAATGACCAGGACAGGGAGGAAAAAAGAAATTATGGAGAGTGGGAGGAGCATGAAAAGAGGAGGGGGGGACTTGGGGAGTAGCTGTGAGGACAGGGGAGAGTTTGGAATTTTTTTGCGTTATTGGGTTATATCATGGGAATCCCACGGGTTCAATGCCACTATGGGTAGTTGATTGCCATTATCAGGGTAATATTAGGGGAATCCCATGGGAATGGGGAGAGAGTGAAAAGAAAATGTTTTTACATCTGCACTGATCACATCTACTAGGCAGAGGATAATGGGTCTCTGTGCCAAAGGCCATGCTAGTGGGTCCTGAAGAAACTATAGTATAACAATTCCCTTGAGATTCAGTAATAAAACGTTAGCTGGGAGAGAGTTAAGGTGTTCAGATTTAACGTGGAAATGTATAGCAACAAAACCTTTGAGATTCAGTGAAAAAAAAACGTGGTTACAAGAGAGTTAAGGTGATCATATTTAAAGAAACTAAACACCTGAAATTCAGCAATCGCATTTCGAGCAAGTCCACCATAACTATGCGCCCCCTGTTGTGCAGCATATGACCACAATGATAACATCACAGATGACATCACTATTGCATCACTAATTACATCATACATGATATCGCTGATGACATCACTTATGGCCTCACTAATTCCATCATGTATGATATCACTGATGTCACTGGTTTGATTAATTACATTTTGAAATATGACAACTCTGTTTTTTAACATGACATATACGTACTTCATTCTTTAAATGTAACACACGATATACATTTGTAAGCACATACATACATTATAACGAAGAAGAATAGTATGCAAGCATGTATGTACTTTGGAAGGTAATCTGTTACATTGGAATACACATTCAGAATTCATTTTCAAATGAAATGACTAAAAACATTAGTAATACCATTGCTATTTCTATAATTAAATATGTACTTTTTAATCATCATTTCTTTTCTATAAAGGTAATTATCAAGCATAAGTAACTGATTTTATTTTTGCACATTAACCAAACTTCATATTCTTAGATTATAACGTATCACAATGCACACAGGCACGCACTTTCTTTTGGATGCGATTTAAAAAAAATAAAACTTGTCATTTAGAAAAGAATGTGTTCATGTAATGTTATTACAGTAAGGAGAATTGTACATTTAAATGAAAAAATTGGCTATTTTCATAACACTTCCTATTCAAAATGTTTCTACTTCTACCTATTCTCATTTGTTTTTACTACTACATATACATTTTATATTATGTTTGAAATACCTGAAATATATTCATCAGAATGAGATACTTTCCCTGCAATGACGTTTTGTACATGCTTACAGGTATATGAAATTCAAACCATTTGTATAACACTACATATTTTTATTTTAAAGCGTATAAATTCATAATTACTACAAATGAATGCTCCACTGGTAATCATATCATACCTCTCTATCAGTATATTGTTCCATGTCATGTTGTTATTGTTGTTAAGTGCCATAAAATAAAATATGTATCAAAAGGGGTCATCAAAAATATTCTAACTTATTTAATCAGTAATGTCACATTTGATGTCATTATTGATCTCATCAGTGATGTCATGTATGATGTCATGCATGATGTAATTAGTGATACCACCAGTGATGTCATCTGTGATGTCATCTGTGATATCATCATTATGGTCAGATGCTGCGCAACTGTGAGCGCATAGTTTAGGTGGACTTGCTAAAAATGCGATTGCAGAATTTCAAGGGTTTTGCTATGTTACATGTCACCTTAACTCTCTCTTAAACAAGGTTTTTTCACTGAATATATATATATATACAGGGTAATTCATAGAATTTCGCAGAAAAGTGTCGCAAGCGGCTGGCGCAGAGTGTCCGCGTGCGATTGTCTGCGCCAGCCGCGTGCGCTAAAATCGATTTCCGCGCACAGCGCATTCATGGATTTTCGCATCCAAAACCAGCCGTGGCACAGCGTGGCGCAGCGACCCTGCAGCAGCGCCAGTTACGCCCCCAAGAACGCCCTCGCGCAAGGAAAAGCCCTCAAAATCCCCAAATAATCGCAAAGGGCTGCGCTAACCCTGGACCAGTTCACCGGGCTGGCAAACAGCAAACGCCAAGCGGGGAACGTGTATTTCAGTGGTTCGCGGGAAGTTCCACACGCGATTGTCCTGTGTACGTGTGCATCAGGGGTGCGCAGGAAGTTCCACACCAAAATCAGCAGGGTACGTGTATTACAGGGGTGCGCGGGAAGTTCCACACGCGATTACAGCAGGGTACTTGTATTTCAGGGGTGCGTGGGAAGTTCCACACGCGATTGGCCCCGTGCGAGCAGGGTACGTGTATTCCAGGGGTGCGCGGGAAGTTCCACACGCGATTTCAGCAGGGTACGTGTATTTCAGGGGTGCGCGGGAAGTTCCACACGCGATTGGCCCAGTGCGAGCAGGGTACGTGTATTCCATGGGTGCGCGGGAAGTTTCACACGCGATTTCAGCAGGGTACGTGTATTTCAGGGGTGCGCGGGAAGTTCCACACGCGATTGGCCCAGTGCGAGCAGGGTACGTGTATTCCATGGCTGTGCGGGAAGTTCCACACGCGATTTCAGCAGGGTACGTGTATTTCAGGGGTGCGCGTGAAGTTCCACACGCGATTCCATCAGGGTACGTGTATTTCAGGGGTGCGCGGGAAGTCCCACACGCGATTGGCCCCGTGCGAGCAGGGTACGTGTATTTCAGGGGTGCGCGGGAAGTTCCACACGCGATTGGCCCAGTGCGAGCAGGGTACGTGTATTTCAGGGGTGCGCGGGAAGTTCCACACGCGATTGGCCCCGTGCAAGCAGGGTACTTGTATTTCAGGGGTGCGCGGGAAGTTCCACACGCGATTTCATCAGGGTACGTGTATTCCATGGGTGCGCGGGAAGTTCCACACGCGATTTCAACAGGGTACGTGTATTTCAGGGGTGCGCGGGAAGTTCCACACGCGATTTCAGCAGGGTATGTGAATTTCAGGGGTTCTGGGGAGTACTACACGTGAATTGGCCGTGTGGGTCCTCCCAGGTGTACGCTCGACAACCTCCACGGCCCCTGCAGGCAGCCCACACCACGGGGGACTACCCTGCACCCCTGCTCATGTTCCGCAGGCAGCCCATCCACCATGGGCATGCCCCCCAGCCAACCCACATGTCACCTTGCACTACTGATCAACAATGCATGTCTCCCACCACCCCCACCCCCAGCAGTGCAGGGGCAGCCTCCACCAGGCCCCCACCCATGTCTACCGCCACCCCCACCCCCCAGCCACCATGGGCATCCACCACCAGGCCCCCACTCATGTCTCCCACCACCCCCACCCCCCAGCCACCATGGGCAGCCCCCACCAGGCCCCCACTCATATCTCCCACCACCCCCACCCCCCAGCAGTGTGGGGCATCACCCACCAGGCCCCCACTCATGTCTCCCACCACCCCTACCCCCCCAGCAGTGTGGGGCACCCTCCACCAGGCCCCCACTAATGTCCAACTCATGTCTCCCACCACCCCTATCCCCCCAGCAGTGTGGGGCACCCTCCACCAGGCCCCCACTCATGTCCAACTCATGTCTCCCACCACCCCCACCCCCAGCAGTGTGGGGCACCATCCACCAGGCCCCCACTCATGTCTCCCACCACCCCCACCCCCCAGCAGTGTGGGGTACCCTCCACCAGGCCCCCACTCATGGACCCTATCACCCCCACCCCCCAGCATCCAGGGGCACCCTCCACCAAGCCCCCACTCATGTCTCCCACCACCCCCACCCCCCAGCAGTGTGGGGCAGCCTCCACCAGGCCCCCACCCATGTCTCCCACCACCCCCACCCCCCAGCCACAATGGGCATCCCCCACCAGGCCCCCACTCATGTCTCCCACCACCCCCACCCCCCCAGCAGTGTGGGTCACCCTCCACCAGGCCCCCACTCATGTCCAACTCATGTCTCCCACCACCCCCACACCCCCAGCAGTGTGGGGCACCCTCCACCAGGCCCCCACTCATGTCCAACTCATGTCTCCCACCACCCCCACCCCCCAGCAGTGTGGGGCACCCTCCACCAGGCCCCCACTCATGTCCAACTCATGTCTCCCACCACCCCCACCCCACAGCAGTGTGGGGCACCCTCCACCAGGCCCCCACTCATGGCCCCTATCACCCCCACCCCCCAGCATCCAGGGGCACCCTCCACCAGGCCCCCACTCATGTCTCCCACCACCCCCACCCCCCAGCAGTGTGGGGCACCCTCCACCAGGCCCCCACTCATGGCCCCTATCACCCGAACCCCCCAGCAGTGCAGGGGCAGCACCACCAGGCCCCCACTCATGTCCCCCTGCACCCCCACCCCCCAGCAGTGCAGGGGCACCCTCCATCAGGCCCCCACTCATGTCTCCCAGCACCCCCACCCCCCAGCCACCATGGGCAGCCCCCACCAGGCCCCCACTCATGTCTCCCACCACCCCCACTCCCCCAGCAGTGCAGGGGCAGCCTCCACCAGGCCCCCACTCATGTCTCCCACCACCCCCATCCCCCAGCCACCATGGGCACCCTCCACCAGCCCCCACTCATGTCTCCCACCACCCCCACCCCCCAGCAGTGTGGGGCACCCTCCACCAGGCCCCCACTCATGTCTCCCGCCACCCCCACCCCCCAACAGTGCAGGGGCACCCTCCACCAGGCCACCACCCATGTCTCCCAGCACCCCCACCTCCCAGCAGTGTAGGGGCAGCACCACCAGGCCCCCACTCATGTCCAACTCATGTCTCCCACCACCCCCACCCCCCAGCAGTGTGGGGCACCCTCCACCAGGCCCCCACTCATGTCAAACTCATGTCTCCCACCACCCCCACCCCCCAGCAGTGTGGGGCACACTCCACCAGGCCCCCACCCATGTCTCCCACCCACCCCCACCCCCCAGCCACCATGGGCACCCTCCACCAGGCCCCCACTCATGTCTCCCACCACCCCCACCCCCCAGCAGTGCAGGGGCAGCCTCCACCAGGCCCCCACTCATGTCTCCCACCAACCCCCACCCCCCAGCCACCATGGGCATCCCCCACCAGGCCCCCACTCATGTCTCCCACCACCCCCACCCCCCAGCAGTGCAGGGGCAGCCTCCACCAGGCCCCCACTCATGTCTCCCACCCACCCCCACCCCCCAGCCACCATGGGCATCCCCCACCAGGCCCCCACTCATGTCTCCCACCACCCCCACCCCCCAGCAGTGTGGGGCACCCTCCACCAGGCCCCCACTCATGTCCAACTCATGTCTCCCACCACCCCCACCCCCCAGCAGTGTGGGGCACCCTCCACGAGGCCCCCACCCATGTCTCCCACCCACCCCCACCCCCCAGCCACCATGGGCACCCTCCACCAGGCCCCCACTCATGTCTCCCACCACCCACACCCCCCAGCAGTGCAGGGGCAGCCTCCACCAGGCCCCCACCCATGTCTCCCACCCACCCCCACCCCCCAGCCACCATGGGCACCCTCCACCAGGCCCCCACTCATGCCTCCCACCACCCCCACCCCCCAGCAGTGCAGGGGCAGCCTCCACCAGGCCCCCACTCATGTCTCCCACCACCCCCACCCCCCAGCAGTGCAGGGGCAGCCTCCACCAGGCCCCCACTCATGTCTCCCACCCACCCCCACCCCCCAGCCACCATGGGCATCCCCCACCAGGCCCCCACTCATGTCTCCCACCACCCCCACCCCCCCAGCAGTGCAGGGGCAGCACCACCAGGCCCCCACTCATGTCCCCCTGCACCCCCACCCCCCAGCATCCAGGGGCACCCTCCACCAGGCCCCCACTCATGTCTCCCACCACCCCCACCCCCCAGCAGTGTGGGGCACCCTCCACCAGGCCCCCACCCATGTCTCCCACCACCCCCACCCCCCAGCCACCATGGGCATCCCCCACCAGGCCCCCACTCATGTCTCCCACCCCCCCCATCCCCTCAGCAGTGTGGGGCACCCTCCACCAGGCCCCCACTCATGTCCAACTCATGTCTTCCACCACCCCCACCCCCCAGCAGTGTGGGGCACCCTCCACCAGGCCCCCAACCATGTCTCCCACCCACCCCCACCCCCCAGCCACAATGGGCACCCTCCACCAGGCCCCCACTCATGTCTCCCAGCACCCCCACCCCCCAGCAGTGCAGGGGCAGCACCACCAGGCCCCCACTCATGTCCAACTCATGTCTCCTACCACCCCCACCCCCCAGCAGTGTGGGGCACCCTCCACCAGGTCCTCACAATCCCCAATCATGTGCGTTATGGTCAGCCTCCACAGCCAAAAAGCCCTACCAAGTAACCCATTCACCCACATGGAAATGGAAATTACATGTTACACCCCCAATGTTCATAAAGCTAATGAACCCATGTCCGTCACACACAATGGTTGCAATTGAATGGGAAAACACCCAACATGACATGCATGAAACCAATGAGATGATACCACACAGTGAAGTATGAAAACAAAATTGTATTAAGAAAAAAAAGAATGCAAAAGAAATGAAACAAACTACAATGGGAATGAAAAAAAAATAAGCTGCATGTCCGTTTAAAAAAATAAAAACACCAAATCCTAATCCAAAAAAATGTTGTCCAAAGTCAAATGAAAAATAAAATCAATCCAATGAAGAACTATGTACAAAACATCCAAGGGTCGATGAGCCCAACTGAACAAAGGAAACCTACAAAAAACCCTAACTAAAATGCAACTATATACAAAAAGTGGAGCAGTGTCCGTCAACTCCAAATCATAAGAACAAACAAAGGAAACCTAAAACTAAAGAACTATATACAAAGGCGGCGGGCAAGTCCAGCGGCTCACTCCGTGGTGTTCCGGGCCAGGGCATCATCGAACTCCTGTTCGATGTCCCGGAGGCATCCTGTTCCATGGCCCCGAGGGTCCGCAGGGACGACGCCGTGTCCTCCTCCAACCCCCTGCGGATTGCCTCGAGGCACTCGGCCCGCCTCAGGGCCCTCCGCATGGAGTTCTCCGCCCTGACCATTGTGAGCCGCGCCTCTTCCGCCGGCCGCCGCTCCGCACCTATGGCGTGGCCCAACCGCTGCCACACGGAAGACACTCTCTGTCCTGGGTCCTCCTGCCCTCCGGCCGATGCCTGCCCCTCCGATGTCGAAGGCCCCGAGCCTTCATGGCTCCCACCATGTTGCTGCTGCTGCTCTGCCTCTGCCCGTGCACTGCCTCCTGCTGCCTGCACATCCTCCGCCGGCTGGGGTGCAGTCATAGATGTGGCCACCCCTGCTGGACGTCCGACTCCCGACTGTGGCAGGGATGCCTCCTCCACCAGCCTGACCGCACCGTCAGAGGCAGCACCACAGGGCACCCAGGTGACTGATGGGTGGGAAGATGGCACAGAGGACGACTGGCGCGTAGGGGGTCCAGTTGAGGAGGGGGTCGGAGCAAGCCCCATCAGACGGAGGAATCCGGCCTGGGTGACCTGTCCCAGCAGGCTGACGTGGTCAACGAGCCATTCGAGATGACGTGCAGTCTCTCCATGAAAAGACTGCAGGTCACCTCGCATGGCCCGTTGACGCAACGCCACACCAGCCAGGACAGGCTCAACCCGGACCTGGATAGCCACGTCCGCAGGCAGAGGAAGGCCAGTTGACGTCAGCACATCCCCTGCCTGAAAACGGGTCTGGACGTAGGCATCCCTGCTGGTGCAAAATGATGCAGGGACAGGATCGGGGACCGGATTGCACACAGGCACCTCCGCGGCGGCCTGTGCTGCCTCCTGCCCTGGTCCTGCACTGCACCACTAGCACCAGTGGGATCCCCACCTCCAGACCCCGTCTCTGGTGCTTGCACGGCCTCCTCCTCCCCAAACCCCCACCAACCTGGATGACTCCGTGCCATCTTCCCCTGTTGGGCCCTGTGGGGTCCCAGCTGCCCCTTCTGCTGCCGAGGAGTCCAACTCCAACCTCCGCCTCTTGGACCTCCCCCCGGCAGCTGCGGCCTGGGACGCGGCACCGGACTCCTCACTCCCCGACGAGATGACAACACGGGAGGGGAGCCGGGCCTTGCGTCTCCGGCTGGCGGTGGGATCCCCGCCGCTGTGCTCCACAGCACCTTCTCCGCCCTCTTCCTCAGTTGACGCTGCAGACAGGGAGAAACAAAACACAGGCATCAGGGCACTGTACAATGGACACATACACACATGACAGTTGCACATGAGTGGCATTGGCAAACCTCAGACATGTCATCACAATCCCCAACACACATGTCATTACAACTCGCACACATGAGCCATACCACAGCCATATCGCAACTGCCACCACCATCCCTACACATACAACAGCATGAGCAGCCAAAGGTGAGCCAGACATCACATGCAACACAGGAAGTGCACCACACATGTACACACACCACCACACTTGCATGCATGTGTACACCTCTGCCAAGTGTCGCACTGTTCAGACCGGCATCCATGTCACATCTGCCAATCAGGCTTCCACATACCGCTGTCACATGCATCCATGTTGCATCACTGTTGCACCCTTGTCAAATACACACACATGCACATGTACACAGTGCTGATGCATGTAGCCGAAAACAACATACATGCGTGACATCACGGACATGTCTACTTACATACACATTCATCCAAACATGTGTGCCCACACAACTGCATTTGGCATGCAAGCCTACACACACAAGCACCATCCATGTCTCACACATTACAGCCCTTCCATGTGTCAGCCCCACGGCCCTGTACACCCCCACCCATACTCGACCCCATACAAACAGATGTGCAACCTGCACACTACCGAATAATCACCACACGCAGTGCTCACAATCAGGATGCATGTACACTCACCGCTCGACTCCAGACGGGTCTGCTTCTGTAGGACCTGGACGTGGAGCGCTGGGGATATGCGTTCCAGGACCCTCATCTGTTCTTCCGACAAGTGGCCCCGGCGCCCCTTGGCATCCGCTGCCTTCAAGAGGCGCCGGGCCTTGTTCAGGGTCCTGGACCTGAAGTCCTCCCAGCGCTTCCTGACATGTTGTAAGTCGCGGACTGCCACCCCCTCCGCCTTGATGGCAGTCACGATGTCAGTCCAGATCCGAGTCCGTCCTTCCTTGTCGGCGCGGGAACTTCCGAAGAGGGCATCATACTGCCCCAGGACTTGCTCCACCAGGACACCAACTTCGGTGGCACTGAAGCTGGTGCCCCTCTGCCTCTCTGGCCGGGGGTTGCCAGTGGTCACAGATGGTGTTTGCCCCGACATGACAACCCCAGAGGCAGGAGTGGGTGGGCAACTGGGTCCTGGGGCTGGGCTGTGGAGCGATGGAATCCCAGCCGGCGGAGGATGTGCAGGCAGCAGGAGGCAGTGCACGGGCAGAGGCAGAGCAGCAGCAGCAACATGGTGGGAGCCATGAAGGCTCGGGGCCTTCGACATCGGAGGGGCAGGCATCGGCCGGAGGGCAGGAGGACCCAGGACAGAGAGTGTCTTCCGTGTGGCAGCGGTTGGGCCACGCCATAGGTGCGGAGCGGCGGCGGGCGGAAGAGGTGCGGCTCACAATGGTCAGGGCGGAGAACTCCATGCGGAGGGCCCTGAGGCGGGCCGAGTGCCTCGAGGCAATCCGCAGGGGGTTGGAGGAGGACACGGCGTCGTCCCTGCGGACCTTCGGGGCCATGGAACAGGACCGCCTCAACAGGAGTTCGATGATGCCCTGGCCCGGAACACCACGGAGTGAGCCGCTGGACTTGCCCGCCGCCTTTGTATATAGTTCTTTAGTTTTAGGTTTCCTTTGTTTGCTCTTATGATTTGGAGTAGACGGACACTGCTCCACTTTTTGTATATAGTTGCATTTTAGTTAGGGTTTTTTGTAGGTTTCCTTTGTTCAGTTGGGCTCATGGACCCTTGGATGTTTTGTACATAGTTCTTCATTGGATTGATTTTATTTTTCATTTGACTTTGGACAACATTTTTTTGGATTAGGATTTGGTGTTTTTATTTTTTTAAACGGACATGCAGCTTATCTTTTTTTCATTCCCATTGTAGTTTGTTTCATTTCTTTTGCATTCTTTTTTTTCTTAATACAATTTTGTTTTCATACTTCACTGTGTGGTATCATCTCATTGGTTTCATGCATGTCATGTTGGGTGTTTTCCCATTCAATTGCAACCATTGTGTGTGACGGACATGGGTTCATTAGCTTTATGAACATTGGGGGTGTAACATGTAATTTCCATTTCCATGTGGGTGAATGGGTTACTTGGTAGGGCTTTTTGGCTGTGGAGGCTGACCATAACGCACATGATTGGGGATTGTGAGGACCTGGTGGAGGGTGCCCCACACTGCTGGGGGGTGGGGGTGGTGGGAGACATGAGTTGGACATGAGTGGGGGCCTGGTGGTGCTGCCCCTGCACTGCTGGGGGGTGGGGGTGCTGGGAGACATGAGTGGGGGCCTGGTGGAGGGTGCCCATGGTTGCTTGGGGGGGGGGTGGGTGGGAGACATGGGTGCGGGCCTGGTGGAGGGTGCCCCACACTGCTGGGGGGTGGGGGGGCTGGGAGACATGAGTTGGACATGAGTGGGGGCCTGGTGGAGGGTGCCCCACACTGCTGGGGGGGTGGGGGTGGTGGGAGACATGAGTGGGGGCCTGGTGGGGGATGCCCATGGTGGCTGGGGGGTGGGGGTGGTGGGAGACATGGGTGGTGGCCTGGTGGAGGGTGCCCCACACTGCTGGGGGGTGGGGGTGGTGGGAGACATGAGTGGGGGCCTGGTGGAGGGTGCCCCTGGATGCTGGGGGGTGGAGGTGCAGGGGGACATGAGTGGGGGCCTGGTGGTGCTGCCCCTGCACTGCTGGGGGGGTGGGGGTGGTGGGAGACATGAGTGGGGGCCTGGTGGGGGATGCCCATGGTGGCTGGGGGGTGGGGGTGGGTGGGAGGCATGAGTGGGGGCCTGGTGGAGGCTGCCCCTGCACTGCTGGGGGGTGGGGGTGGTGGGAGACATGAGTGGGGGCCTGGTGGGGGATGCCCATGGTGGCTGGGGGGTGGGGGCGGGTGGGAGACATGAGTGGGGGCCTGGTGGAGGCTGCCCCTGCACTGCTGGGGGTGGGGGTGGTGGGAGACATGAGTTGGGGCCTGGTGGAGGGTGCCCATGGTGGCTGGGGGGTGGGGGTGGGTGGGAGACATGGGTGGGGGCCTGGTGGAGGGTGCCCCACACTGCTGGGGGGTGGGGGTGGTGGGAGACATGAGTGGGGGCCTGGTGGGGGATGCCCATGGTGGCGGGGGGTGGGGGTGGGTGGGAGACATGAGTGGGGGCCTGGTGGTGCTGCCCCTGCACTGCTGGGGGGGTGGGGGTGGTGGGAGACATGAGTGGGGGCCTGGTGGGGGATGCCCACGGTGGCTGGGGGGTGGGGGTGGTGGGAGACATGAGTGGGGGCCTGGTGGAGGGTGCCCCTGGATGCTGGGGGGTGGGGGTGATAGGGGCCATGAGTGGGGGCCTGGTGGAGGGTGCCCCACACTGCTGGGAGGTGGGGGTGGTGGGAGACATGAGTGGGGGCCTGGTGGAGGGTGCCCCACACTGCTGGGGGGTGGGGGTGGTGGGAGACATGAGTTGGACATGAGTGGGGGCCTGGTGGAGGGTGCCCCACACTGCTGGGGAGTGGGGGTGGTGGGAGACATGAGTGGGGGCCTGATGGGGGCTGCCCATGGTGGCTGGGGGGTGGGGGTGCTGGGAGACATGAGTGGGGGCCTGGTGGAGGGTGCCCCTGCACTGCTGGGGGGTGGGGGTGCTGGGAGACATGGGTGGGGGCCTGGTGGAGGGTGCCCATGGTGGCTGGGGGATGGGGGTGGTGGAAGACATGAGTGGGGGCCTGGTGGGGGCTGCCCATGGTGGCTGGGGGGTGGGGGTGGTGGGAGACATGAGTGGGGGCCTGGTGGAGGGTGCCCCTGGATGCTAGGGGGTGGGGGTGCAGGGGGACATGAGTGGGGGCCTGGTGGTGCTGCCCCTGCACTGCTGGGGGGGTGGGGGTGGTGGGAGACATGAGTGGGGGCCTTGTGGGGGATGCCCATGGTGGCTGGGGGGTGGGTGGGAGACATGAGTGGGGGCCTGGTGGAGGGTGCCCCACACTGCTGGGGGGTGGGGGTGGGTGGGAGACATGGGTGGGGGCCTGGTGGAGGGTGCCGCACACTGCTGGGGGGTGGGGGTGGTGGGAGACATGAGTGGGGGCCTGGTGGGGGATGCCAATGGTGGCTGGGGGGTGGGGGTGGGTGGGAGACATGAGTGGGGGCCTGGTGGAGGCTGCCCCTGCACTGCTGGGGGGTGGGGGTGGTGGGAGACATGAGTGGGGGCCTGATGGAGGGTGCCTATGGTGGCTTGGGGGT
Source organism: Ambystoma mexicanum (assembly GCF_040938575.1). NCBI lineage: Eukaryota > Metazoa > Chordata > Amphibia > Caudata > Ambystomatidae > Ambystoma > Ambystoma mexicanum. The sequence continues at coordinate 181,770,475 of NC_090927.1, read as the reverse complement.
GGGGTGGGTGGGAGACATGGGTGGGGGCCTGGTGGAGGGTGCCCCTGCACTGCTGGGGGGTGGGGTGGTGGGAGACATGAGTTGGACATGAGGGGGGGCCTGGTGGTGCTACCCCTGCACTGCTGGGGGGTGGGGGTGCTGGGAGACATGGGTGGGGGCCTGGTGGAGGGTGCCCCTGCACTGCTGGGGGGTGGGGGTGGTGGGAGACATGAGTGGGGGCCTGGTGGAGGGTGCCCCACACTGCTGGGGGTGTGGGGGTGGTGGGAGACATGAGTGGGGGCCTGGTGGGGGCTGCCCATGGTGGCTGGGTGGTGGGGGTGGGTGAGAGACATGAGTGGGGAACTGGTGGGGGCTGCCCATGGTGGCTGGGGGGTGGGGGTGGGTGGGAGACATGAGTGGAGGCCTGGTGGAGGGTGCCCCTGCACTGCTGGGGGTGGGGGTGCTGGGAGACATGGGTGGGGGCCTGGTGGAGGGTGCCCCTGCACTGCTGGGGAGTGGGGGGGTGGGAGACATGAGTGGGGGCCTGGTGGGGGCTGCCCATGGTGGCTGGGGGGTGGGGGTGGGTGGGAGACATGAGTGGGGGCCTGGTGGGGGCTGCCCATGGTGGCTGGGGGTGGGGGTGGGTGGGAGACATGAGTGGGGGCCTGGTGGAGGCTGCCCATGGTGGCTGGGGGGTGGGGGTGGTGGGAGACATGGGTGGGGGCCTGGTGGAGGGTGCCCCACACTGCTGGGGGGTGGGGGTGGTGGGAGACATGGGCGGGGGCCTGGTGGAGGGTGCCCCACACTGCTGGGGGGTGGGGGTGGTGGGAGACATGAGTTGGACATGAGTGGGGGCCTGGTGGAGGGTGCCCCACACTGCTGGGGGGGTGGGGGTGGTGGCAGACCTGAGTTGGACATGAGTGGGGGCCTGGTGGAGGGTGCCCCACACTGCTGGGGGGTGGGGGTGGTGGGAGACATGAGTGGGGGCCTGGTGGGGGCTGCCCATGGTGGCTGGGGGGTGGGGGTGCTGGGAGACATGGGTGGGGGCCTGGTGGAGGCTGCCCCTGCACTGCATGGGGGGTGGGGGTGGTGGGAGACATGAGTGGGGGCCTGGTGGAGGGTGCCCCACACTGCTGGGGGGTGGGGGGGTGGGAGACATGAGTGGGGGCCTGGTGGAGGGTGCCCCACACTGCTGGGGGGTGGGGGTGGTGGGAGACATGAGTGGGGGCCTGGTGGAGGGTGCCCATGGTGGCTGGGGGATGGGGGTGGTGGGAGACATGAGTGGGGGCCTGGTGGGGGCTGCCCATTGTGGCTGGGGGGTGGGGGTGCTGGGAGACATGAGTGGGGGCCTGGTGGAGGGTGCCCCTGCACTGCTGGGGGGTGGGGGTGGTGGGAGACATGAGTGGGGGCCTGTTGGAGGGTGCCCATGGTGGCTGGGGGATGGGGGTGGTGGGAGACATGAGTGGGGGCCTGGTGGAGGGTGCCCCACACTGCTGGGGGGTGGGGGTGGTTTGAGACATGAGTTGGACATGAGTGGGGGCCTGGTGGTGCTGCCCCTGCACTGCTGGGGGGTGGGGGTGCTGGGAGATATGGGTGGGGGCCTGGTGGAGGGTCCCCCTGCACTCCTGGGGGGTGGGGGTGGTGGGAGACATGAGTTGGACATGAGTGGGGGGCTGGTGGTGCTGCCCCTGCACTGCTGGGGGGTGGGGGTGCTGGGAGACATGGGTGGGGGCCTGGTGGAGGGTGCCCCTGCACTTCTGGGGGGTGGGGGTGCTGGGAGACATGAGTGGGCGCCTGGTGGAGGGTGCCCCTGGATGCTGGGGGGTGGAGGTGATAGGGGCCATGAGTGGGGGCCTGGTGGAGGGTGCCCCACACTGCTGGGGGGTGGGGGTGGTGGGAGACATGAGTGGGGGCCTGGTGGGGGCTGCCCATGGTGGCTGGGAGGTGGGGGTGGGTGGGAGACATGAGTGGGGGCCTGGTGGGGGCTGCCCATGGTGGCTGGGGGTGGGGGTTGGTGGGAGACATGAGTGGGCGCCTGGTGGAGGGTGCCCCTGGATGCTGGGGGGTGGGGGTGATAGGGGCCATGAGTGGGGGCCTGGTGGAGGGTGCCCCACACTGCTGGGGGGTGGGGGTGGTGGGAGACATGAGTGGGGGCCTGGTGGGGGCTGCCCATGGTGGCTGGGGGGTGGGGGTGCTGGGAGACATGAGTGGGCGCCTGGTGGAGGGTGCCCCTGGATGCTGGGGGGTGGGGGTGCAGGGGGACATGAGTGGGGGACTGGTGGTGCTGCCCCTGCACTGCTGGGGGGTTCGGGTGATAGGGGCCATGAGTGGGGGCCTGGTGGAGGGTGCCCCACACTGCTGGGGGGTGGGGGTGCTGGGTGACATGAGCAGGTGTGCAGGGTAGTCCCCTGTCGTGTCGGCTGCCTGCAGGGGCCGTGGAGGGTGTACAGGGAATACCTGGGAGCACACAGCCAATTCGCGTGTAGAATTTCCCGCGTACCCCTGAAATACACGTACCCAGCCAAATCGCGTGTGGAAATTCCCGCGCACGTACCCGGCCAAATCGCGTGTGGGACTTCCCGCGCACCCCTGAGATCCACGTACCCAGCCAAGTCGCGTGTGCAAATTCCCGCGCACGTACCCGGCCAAATCGCATGTGGCACTTGTACCCTGTACTTCCCCCGTGACGCCCACATTTTGGCAAGTTGTTCCCCATTCAGAGTGTTACGCCCCGTGTTCCGCCTACTTTTGTTGCGTGCGCCGCGCTATGTGCGATTTTCGTTGTGGCCTGTGCGATTTTCGCTGTGACCTGGCGCACGCAGTTAGATGGCCTGTGCGCCAACGTGCGCCACGCACTTTTTTATCGCACATCCGATGGTTTTCTCGCGCACGGCCTTCCATGAATCGATGTGCGCTGCTTTTCGTGCGATTTTCGCACTTGCACTGCGATTTTCGCTATTCCACTGCGATTCGCACGTTTTTGCCCACTTGCGCCGCGCTAATTATTCCATGAATCGGCCTGATATTTGGGGTTAACCTTTTTAATGATATTTCTATACTGAGTACTAGGGGCTGTGGGGTTCTGAGTTACAGGTGGCAAAGATGCAGGTGTGCTTCCTGTACTCACCCTTTGTATTGTTTTCCCACAGCCTTGCATGGGACATGGGTGTTTATTCCTGTTCCATCATTTTTGGGGGCAGGCACCTGCTTTTGATTACCTTTACCAAACAAATGCAATGTCATCAACAACATCTTCACAAATATGATAGAGAAGATATTTTAAAGGATTTGTGCTGTTTTTTGCACATACTTGGCACGTTGCTGAACTGTTGTTGATTCCAATTACTAACAACATTTTTTACCAGGCCCTAAATTACAATTGTAAGTAAATTACACTACAAGCTATTATAATGGGAACATTCACAACTATCATTTTTGTGTGTGTAAAAAATGATTTCCGTTCGCAATTTTGGAATGTCGGCTGGTGTTCAGTGAATGCTTTATAAAAGTGAATCTTGCCACTTAAGAATAGCTGAATGCATACATCCACCATAGTTTATCAACCCAAATGTTTCAGGATTTGCAGAATGTACCATTTCTATGATTTCACTTGATTATAACCAATGCATCTTTCCTCTTGCACTCCGCACTTTGGAATTGGCCAAATGCACAGCCACACCCCTGCATGCACCTACATTCACATAATACTCCACTGACACTTTGCACAACACTTTTGCCATAAGAATGCAGCTACCTTTCACGAAAATGTTTTTGAACTGTAGCTACACACATAACTGACTATTCTCTTACAACCCTCTCCAACTTATTTCCCTAGTGTACCTCTCTCCACTCATAGACATGCCAATTAGACTTGGATGGCTAACAGGGACTCGGCCAAAACCTCGTAACCTTTAATGGACATTATTTATTTGTATTTGTATTTATTTATTTATAATGCGCACCACCAGGCCCAGAGGCATCCGGGCGTGAGAACTTGGGAGAGGTTACATACATACATTTACAATAGCTGTGAAAAAAGAGGTCACACAATGGCAGGAACATGTACATAAATACTGTGTGCAAAAGATCAAAGTGTAAGAAGAATGGACATAAATAGGTAATCATGGTAATAACATAGGTTAGGCAGGTAATATATACATTGAATTAGAAGAGTCAGGGCTAAACAGGCGTCTAAGTAGCTGGGCGCTTATAGCAGTTAGTGGCTGCGTTGGAGCTGATCGAAGAGCCAAGTTTTCGTTTTCTGTTTGAAGGAGTTAAATGCATCCTCAGATCTGATGTTGGTAGGTAGAGAGTTCCACAGCTTAGAGGCTAAGACGGGGAAGTTCGTACGACCAGCTTTTTGAAGTTTGAATCTGGGTATCGATAGACTGTGTGTCTGGGCCATTCTTTGAGGTCAGGTGGAGGTGTGGAGGGAAAGACGGTTAGAGAGGTAAGGTGGGGCCTTCATGGCCAAACATTTGTGGGTGAGGGCAAGTGTTTTCAGTGAGATTCTCTGTTTGACGCGTAGCCAGTGTAAATTGGTTCTGAATTCAGAGATGTGTTGGTTTCTGGGAATGTTTAATGCCGCCCTGATGGCATTGTTCTGGGTGATTTGTAGTTTGTTCAGGTTCCCTTGGCTGGTCCCTAAATAAAGGGCACTACAATAGTCAATTTTGACATGATGAGAGTTCTGGCTAGGGTGATGATGTTAGGTGTAGTCAGAAAGGGTCTGCAGGCTGCAATAAGTTTGCAAGTGTAACCCGAAGCTGACCTGACTGCGTTTGTTTGACGAGACAGAGACAGGGTGGCGTCAAGGTAAAATCCTAATGTTTTCATGTCCTTAGAGACCTTAATGATGTTACCATCAATGATAAATGACTGATATGAGTGATCTAGTTTACGTAGACCTTGAGTTTAGCCCAGGATGAGGAGCTCCGTCTTGTCATCGTTAAGGCACAGTTCATGTTGGGCCATCCAGGCCTGGATGACCAAGTAAACGTCGTTCAAGGCCTTAGTGTCAACTATGTAGTCACCAGTGATGGGACTGAGTATCTGGGTGTCGTCTGCATAGTTAGTGTATGAGACACACAGATAGTCAAGTACATCAAAGAGCGGTTTAGTGAAAACATTGTAGAGTGTAGGTGACACACAAGATCCTAGGGGGACACCGCAGTGAATCGGAGCAGGGTCAGCAGCTGCAGAAGGGGAGAAGACCCTCATGGATCTGTTACTGAGAAATTATCTGATCCATGCCGTGGCTGAGTCGGAGAAGTGGGCAGCCGAGCGGAGGTGCTGGCATAAGATTTAGTGATTGACCAGATCAAAGGCCGCAGAAAGGTCTAGGAGTAGTAGTAGGGCTAGAGTCCCATTGTCTTTCAAGACCTCGATTTAGGTTTTCAAATCTATCAGGGCCGTTTCAGTCACGTGTCTGCGACGGAAGCCAGATTGTCTTAGACCCAGGAGATTGTTGGATTCCAAGTAGTCTTGGATCTGCAAGTATGGTGGTGATGGGTCTGTAGTTGGTGGGTATGCTAGGGTCTAAGGATGGTTTTATGAGCAGTGGGATCACCCATGCATCCTTGAGGTTGTCCGGGACAATACCTGTTTTAAAGGAGGAGTTAATGAAGACCGTGATAAATGGAACCAGGTCATGGGCAGAATCCTTAATGATGGGAGCAGGGCAGGGATGGCCTTGACAGTTTGAAGGTTTGATTCTATTGATGATGTCTTCCACCTCAGTGATAGTGAGGGCGGAGAAGGTGAAAGGTTTGATGTCAGGTGAGGCCAAATTGCCAGCTCTTAGTGGGGATGTAGGACGGTTGTCCGGCTTCAGACTGTTTTGTTTTCTTTGATTTTGGATTGAATGGTTAAGATTTTATTCAGTAGTGCTGATTGAATGTTAGCACACCAATTGCTATCTTTAACACACGTGTCAGGTGGAGCGGCTGGAGATACGAGTTCCTTTAGGATCTTGAAAAGTTCTTTTGTGTTTGAGTCTGCTTGCATGATGCGGTTATTGAGAGACTCCTTTTTTGCATGGATGATGGCATCTTTGTACGTGAGGGAGGCAAGAATGAAACCGTCCTTGTGCGCATCCAACGGGTGACTTTTCCAGCGATTTTCCACGCAACGTTTAGCTTTGCAGAGGACTCTTAGTTGAGGTGTAAACCAGGAGTTGAGATGTGCATGAGGTTTGGGCTTCCTAAGTTTGATAGGGGCGATAAAATGTATAGCTTGAGCATGGTGTGGTTATATGTGTCCTCTAAGGTTGTAGGGTTCATGCAGGAATGTGTGGCTGTGTTAAGAGAGGGGAGTAACAGAGGGAGTCATTTCTCTTTGGTTATGTCCTTTTTAGGGAGGGCTGGCGCTAAAAGGAGGAGCGTGTGGGGCTGCTTCAGTATTAAAGGTAATGATATGGTGGTCAGGCCATAGACACGGAGTGTTGGAGAGTCCGCTAATGTAGCAGTTGGTACCAGCTAACCAGTCAAGGGTCCTCCCTTTAGTATGGGTAGGTTCTTGTATGTGAAGAGTGAAGCCGAAGTCCGTTAAAGCATTCTCAAAGTCAATATTGAGGTATCTAAGAGGATGATTTGCGAGTTAGTTTTAGTTTTTTCAAGGAGTAAAGTGGACATTTCGCCAACAAAGGCGGGTGCAGGACCAGGAGGTCTGTAGATGAGGTGAAGTGTGGCAGTTTGGTTAGGCGTTAGTGGTCATTTAACTGAGAGTAGTTCTGCAGACTCAAATTTGGTCTTAGGTACCCCTCTTAAAGCAAGTGAGTTTTTATGAATGAAGGCAACTCCACCTCCTCTGGTTTGGGCAATGTTGCGATTACATCGAGTGATACCGTAGTCTGGGGGTATGGCCAAGGACTGTGCCGGTCCGGAGGCAGCATGAAGCCATGTTTCAGATATTGCAATAAAGTCAAGGTCTTGGGTAGTGATTAGGTCAGCAATGTCAAGTGCATGGGCTGGTAGAGATCTGGCGTTAATAAGGGTGCCCTTGATCTGTTGAAGTTTGGCTACTGAAGCAGAGGTTTTAAGGTTAATGGTAGAGGTGGGCGTGCAGGGAGGTTTGGGTATAGAGTGATTAAGATTGTTATAGCAAGTATGAAGATGACAGAATCTTGAACCTAGTCTCTTGTTTCTGAGAGACAGAGAGCAGGGTTGATTCGGTGTAGGTTTCCTTGCAAAGTGTTCCAGCCAGAGAGCAGGGTCATTGAGGTACTTGTTAGTATGGTCGCAGTTGTAATTGTGCTCATTGGCGGTTGTCACAGGGCATTCCATTGTAGGGTCAAATGGGAGCAGTAGCTGACAATGGGGGCGATATGTGATAACTCTATCAATAGGGTGTGTGAGCGGTAAGGGGGCGAGGTGAGTGAGAGGTCACAATTAGGATGTGCTAGTAGGGCCACAATAAGTAGTAGAGCAGTGATTGATAGGATTGAGGTCATGTAGTGGTAATGGTTGGGAAGGTCATCAAAAGCATGATGGACATTAGTGGGTGTTGTTAAAGCAGCTGGGTTTCAAATGGATGGCGTGCGGGTGCGCCAAACAAGCAGCGTGTACTGTTACAGTTTATAGATCAATAACGATAATAATACGCAGGAGCAATATAGCGCTACAAGATAACAGGCCCGGGACCATGGTGTGTTGACTAGAGTGACATAAAACTAGAACTTAGTGCAGTACTATACGCAGCAGAGCTTAAACAGCATAGGTAGGTGCAAGGCAACAGTAGCAACATGGCTTTTAAAGGCAGAACAAAATTCACAGGATAAACAGCGGTGCATAGTAAGTCAACAACATAGATTAAAGTGATAACTAGCGGATTAAAGACACATGCCGAGCAAGTGAGGATGATAGAGGCACTTTAGACGTGTGATCAGCAGTCAGGCTGGGCGGCACGTGATGTGACCAGCGACTTTGTCGATGATAATGTTAGCCCTTAAATAGAAGTACAATAGTGCAAGTATATTGCAGACACATAGGCAGAATTACTAACTAGGCCGGTAACAGGCCAGCAAGGGCACAATGTGAATGAAAAGAGGGCACGCACGTAAACACAAACTACCATTGCCGCAATGGTGGCAGTTAACTGAGCGAGCTAATTGTAATAGTTACACGCAAGCTACCAGCTAAATATTAATAGGCAGGGAGACGGCACTGCAGTCAGTGGTTGAGTCAGGTGGAGCTTGCCAGGCAGTCTGGAAGCAGGCAGCCGTGACAAAAATGTCAGGAAGGTCAAGGAAGCGGTGAGGAGAGTTCCAGGCCCTGGCCTCTATGGACTCTGGGCAGACTCGGGACAGGCAGGATGAGATCCTTTGTGTTGGTGTGCCTTCGTGTTGTGGGCCGGCTCAAAATCGCCTGCCGGCTCACGATAGATGCAGAAAAGTACCAGGCAACCAATCCGAGGGCTAGGGGTGAACTTGGCTGAGCAAAGGGAAGAGGGTGCACCTCACATCATGCGGGCGGCCATTTTAAAGTTACCAATGCTCGTGGTGTATAATGGAGGCTGGTCAGAAATGTAGATCAAAACACAGTGATCACAGCTGATAAGGACATAGGCAGTTCAATGCAGTTAGGTGTACTGCAATATAACGGCATTCCACCCCGGCGTTACAAAAAACTTCTGATGTTGCACTCAAGTGTGCAATGCAGCCCAGAGACTTACCTTGCTGCTCTTCCTACCGGCGTCCTGGGCACTGCTCCTGCAGTGTAGGGAGCTCCTGCTCCTCCAATGAAGGGAAACGTAGTGCAGCTCCAGGCTTGGGGCAGGCAGGATGAGAGCCTTTGTGTTGGTGTGCCTTCATGTTGTGGGCCGGCTCAAAATCACCTGCTGGCTCACGATAGGTGAAGAAAAGCACCAGGCAACCAATCCGAGGGCTAGGGGTGAACTTGGCTGAGGAAAGGAAATTATGCACACACGCATACTAGCACTTCCCAACTTTCCCATACTTCAGACCCTCTGAGGGCGTTCAACCTACAGTGCATTGTGGACGTCGAAGAAATTGGTAAGACAGTTGAACACAACCTTTTCGAGCACTTTAGAGTAGGGTGGAAGGAAGGATATTGGGGCGAAAGTTAGCCAGTGGGTTTGGGTCAACCCCTTGATTTTTTAAGAGAGGGATGACCGTAGCGGTTTTGAAAGAGAGGGAAAGAAGGAGGTTCAAGAGATCAGTGAGGTGAGAGGCCACTAAAGGGGCAAAAGGCTTGACTAGCCGAGGAGCAAGAGGGTCCGATGGGACACAGGAGGGGTTAGCCTTCATCAGCAGACATAGTACTTTGTCAGTATTATTGTGACTAAAGTGGGAGAAAGAAGCAGAGGATGATGGCAGAGTAGGTAGAGTGTAGAATGTAGGAGGAGGGAATGTGAGGAAGGTCAGGATAAAGCCTTTAATTTTGGACATTTTTGCAGCAAATTATTCAGCTAGGTATTTAGCTAGGAGAGTGGAGTTCATAGTCATAAATTTAGGAGTAGTGATAAGAGAATTTATTGTGCCCTGTATTTAGCAAGGTTTATTTAGGTTGGAGTGAGAGTCAATAATATTTAGGTGGAATTCCCTTTTCACTCTATCAAGAGAGTAATTGAAAGAGTTCAGGGTAGAGAGGTAGAGTTGCAGGTCATCATGCCAGTGTGTATGCCTCCATTTGCACAGCAGCCAATGCAGGTATGTGCGGAGAGAGCATTTGAATGGGTTGATCCATGTTTGAGATGTCGTGGCAGCAGCCAAGAAATGTATTGTAAAATGCATGCAGATGAGGTGCTGCAGGCTTACCTTAGGCAGAGCACCTCTGCACCAAAAGCAAAACACATTTCTACAGTACAGAAGTGTTGGCGAGCTTGCAAACCCTCGACCGCCCTTTCTGTAATGTAGAAATGTGGCGCTGACAAATTGAAAATAAAACATATTTTAAACAGTCCTTGCGTCAGTATGCCACGTTATGGCGCGAGACTTTTGGCGCCGGCCGTTTTGGTGCACCACTTTGGCCGCAGAGCCCCTTTCGGCGAAACCAGAGTGGTGCAAAAGTCAATTCCGCACTGGTCATCAGGCACAGGGGCCATTTGGATGCGGCTGACATTGCAACTCATCCCTAGACGGCCCTCATGGCAAATGCAACATTGATGAGGCTGCTTAAAGAAGACACAATGTTTTCTTTCTTTAAAGCAGGTTATCTTCTTGTACCATTCCCCGAACTTTACTGTCGTTTATGAGATGTTCAACTGCATGAAATGCTGTCACTTTGCTGCTCAGCACACTCACATACACCACACTTCCAACGGTAACATCCCACTTTCAACTTTCCCACTTTGTTAAGGCCATACCAATAATTTTCTAGGAAAGAGTGTTTCCCTTAGCCCTTTTCATACTTACAAAATGGCTGCAAACTTAGATGATCCCATGCCTGAGTGAGGGCTAGCCATTTTCCTGCTCCACTGCCTAGGTGACCTGGGATGCTGGCCATGTGACGGTGAGAGGGCGGCTGCATTGGTGCAGTGCAGTAAAATGTCAGCATCCAGGTATAATTCAACATAACATAACATGTATTCATGTTACACTCCCCGCGTTGACCTATTATTCCTGATGTCCGTATGTTAAATGTTAAATGTTAAAGGTATTTGTACCGCACACCGTCACCAATGGAATTGGTCCCCAGGCGCTCAGGCGGATCTGTAAATGATAAAGGTGGGATGGGTTAGTAAGGTGAAGGAGGGAGTAGGATAGTGAGAGGAGTGGTGTTCTGTTGGCAGCTTCAGCTCAGTATGCACCAGGTGCTGAGCTTTGGTGCGGGTATCGGATCGGAGTCAGTCCGTGTGTGCTGTTGTTCCGGCTTATGTGTTGTTGCGGTGTTGTGAAGTGCATGCGGCTTGTTGTGTGAGAGATGGTTGTGTGAGTTTTTTGAGTGAGATAAGTATGCAGAGTTTGAGCTTATATTGGTTAGTGGGTTACCTGACCTTTACCATGCTAACATTCACAGTTCTGTCTGAGTGTGGCACTTGTTGGCCCTTAAATTCCCATCTAGACGCAGCGTGGGCCAATGTTTAGGACTCCATCCAGGTGTGGTCATGCCAACATTCACACTTTTATCCAGATGCGGCGCAGGCTAGAGTTTAGAGATCCGTCCAGGTGTGGGTCTGCTAACATTCACAACTCCAGGTGTGGCACACGCTAGCATTCACGTTTTTCCTAGGCGCGGGCATGTTGTCCTTCAATCAATCCTATCCAGTATGGACCCCAAATTCCCCAAGGGCAGAGTTTGCATTAGGAACCTTATTCTTCCCCATTAGACTAATCTCACATTGCTGGATGGGAAGCATCCCCTGAGTGAGGGGCCTGGGGTGATTCTGTGAGAACCCGCCTCTGTGCATCCAAGAGCATAAAGAAAAAAAGGGAGCATGGAAGGGGCCGTGGGTAGTGCCGGGGAATAATCTCTGAGAATACTACTCACTGAGTGAGAGCACATGCTGCGACTATAGGCAGTGGGGTCGGAGGAATCAAATTTAGGAGGGGCACAAAAGGGGCCACAGACAAAAGTAAGGGGACCACAGCCAAAGGGCGGGGCGCCTATGAAATGTAATGTGTGAAGTCACACGCACTCCTGCAGAGAGGCTTTTGTGCACACCAACTATCCACACCCCAGTGCACCTTGCCTCCCATCACCATTCAGTGACTAATGGCCCATCATTAGCAGTTGTGTGTGCTGCATTCTGATGGGAGGGGCTGCAGGCTGCTCTGTACATTATGGAGGTTGCTGTGCAGTAGCCGGTGAGGAACAACTGAGAAGTGGCCCGTGCTCATGTCCATACCGATGCCAGAATGCATACCAAGATCATTGCTAGCTTTGAGACAAAGGAGAGTATTTGTTGTGTGATATGCAGACATTTGCCTTAGTGAGTGTCACAAATAACACCACAAACAGGCCCCCCCTTAGCAACGCAAATTAATAGGGTTAACACGGGTTGAGAGTACAACCTGTCCTTCCGTACAGGGGCGTAGGAGAACTCGACTTTTCACAAAATTAGAATTAAAATAGCAGTACGTATTAAATTACAAATATCACTGTATAAAACAAGAGAAAAGAAGAAAAGAAAACAGAAGGAAATTAAAGGATGCAGCAGCAAAGAGCATGTCTTTGTATGTTGCATTTCTGGATTTTTCATCTGACTATGAGCTCATGGTAAGAGAGAGGAAATAATTACTTCCAGTGGGCCACAGCTAGGACGCCAGCACGTTAAGAGGCAGATCACCTGTAAGTGGACTCCTGCCAAATAACGGAGTTGAAGCCTTTTCTACCAACTGCAAGTTGCTACTTTTTTTGTGTGGGGCAAGGAGAAGTGTGTGTCTCTTGGAATGTAAAGATGGGGGTTTCAAATAAAGAGGAAATCTTGTTTGTACCTCTGAGTAAGCCCTTTTATGGGAGTAGAGGGACCAGATGTGTGATAATTCTGCTTTGACTGTCCTCGGGGGGGTTTGGGGGTACAGCAAACAAACTACATCAAAAAGCAAATTAGGCATGTACAGGATCCACAAATTGGTCATAGGACATGTGCTGCAGGGACACATTGGGCACCAGAAGGAAAACAGAGTGTACACGTGGACATGGAAGGGTGGTTGTACATGTAGTGCATTATAGTGCGAGTGTGTGGGTCAGTAGGGACATGCACTCAACATATGCATGTGCAATGATTGACCATCAGTGTCCTCTACACATCACATGTGAACATTCAACATGTGTACATCCCAGCATGTCAAACCATAACTATCCCCTCACACCTGAAAGGTAAACACAACACATGAACAGGCATTGATCAGCAGAACACATCATGTACATAGGATACCACAATTACAATGTCAGGGTGCCCATCACACTGCAGAGGAAGGCAACTATCACCAACCAAGCACCACCCCTCCCTCACAAATCACCATGACCCACTGAACAACTGCACTGGGGTTATGGAGCCTTCATCCTTGAATTTCACCTGGCCACAGGGCCATCCTTCCCCTTTGTCACCATCTCCCACCTTGTGTATAAAAAGTTGCCTGCACCCTCAGTCCACCTTGATTTGCAAAAACACTACATCCAAGAGAACTGAAAGCAGGCCAGCACAGAAGCCAAGCAAAAAGCCTGCAGGCAGAAAAACTAACCAGAACAGCCTCCAGTAGATGACTTGAAGTAGCAGTACCTCACAAAGGCCAAGTACTACCACAATGACGTAACAACCAAGGTAGCACAGTAAAACAATGTCACAACAGGATGTGTACCATGTATGGTACATAACATAGAATGATGCACCACAAACGGATGTGTACTGTCACTGCTCCCGTGTACAGGCGCAGGAGTGGCATGAACCAACCACCCCCACCGTGGTCTGGGTGGCTGCAAGGTCAAACTCACACAGGCCTCTGAGACCCTGGTGGGGAAGGAGGGTCAGGTATATGCAGTCGGGACATGCGTTGGCATACCGGATAACCGGAATGAGGGGCAGGAGAGGGGAGTAGGATTGACACGGGAAAGTAGGGAATGGCCAAGAATTTAGTACTCACATTAACACATGCACAATCATACCAAACTTGTTCATCATGCACATAGCAGCAATTCACTGAAATGGAAGTCAAAGAGAAACTTATCTCTGCGGTGAGTGCTGGCCTCCTGCCTGCGCACTCTCAGGTCCGGTAACAGGAGCACTTCAATGCTGCAAAGAGAGCCACAGTTAAAAATCTGTGCGTGCCCATAACACACAAACACACCACCAAATATGCCCCAAAGTAACAAACTACTCTACAAACAGACAATCTTGTGTGGATGCTTCGTACCCATACGTAACATTACCCCTGTGATGGTTCATACACAGTCAATGCAGTAAGACAGGCGCCGGTGGGTGTGTGGAAAATGGAACACCAATGTGTCACGAATTACACAACATGCAATGTTCCCTGGGTAAGCAGACAGACGCATATAGCAAGGAATGACTTCCAAACAAGTCGTGTTCCACCATGACCCAAATAAAGTAGGCAGTGCATGTTTCAAATTCTACGTTGAAATGAAATGCACTGCACCCGAGTCTGTCCCTTGCTGTCTGTCCCTGTGAGCTGCTTCTTTCCATGTCTCGGAACCCTACATGGGTGATACAAGTGCCGCAATGGACCATGGTGGACCGGAGGGAATGTGCCACTGCCCCTGCAGGTGCCCCAGACAACCTTACAATCAACTAGCCATGAGTCCACCAACACATCTGAGCTGTATTGTGCTTTTCCACACCAATATTCGTCCAAGCTCACCCTCAGTGCTGCTACTAAGCATGCATGTGCAACTGGCCTGGTGGAAGGTTTGCTGTGTTGTGGCCCCCCTGTGTTGCTCACCTTGCCTGGAGTCCCTTGAAACACATCAGCAGTTTTCGGATGTATGATTGCAATCCCTGTGCCTCTGCTTGCGTACACATGTGCATGTGGGCACCAACAAACGTGTCCAGATTCCAGACGTCCAATGGCCCATGTCTGCTGGCAAAGGTGGTCTGGAGGCTCATCCCCCTGCAGAAAGGGCATGAAACACATGATTAATGCATTAGATTCATCTGTGTGTGTCTCTTCAGGCATTACATCACTGGATCATGTCAGAGACGTACATCAGAAATCACACCACAGTCCGTCTTTCACAGCCAAAGTGTGCAACACACTATCTACGGCATGAATTGCAACAAGCACATGTACAGTAAAGATAAGAAACATACTACTCAATGCATAGCAATGAATGTACACATGAATCATGAAACACCCCATCTAGCAAAAGCAGAACAGTGGTCAATAACACCCCAATCATCCCCACTAGGGGTGTTAACACAAGTTCCACAGCAGCAGACATGCCACAGATATGACAGTCCAAAGCCCTTGTGTAATAGGCTGTTACACCGAACCATCCTTGCGAGCCCATGGATAAGGGAAGCAGGAGTGGCATATGTGAGTATAATACAATAAAGAGTAAGATAACACGTCTTGTTTTACTTACATCCAACCCCCTTTACACAGGAACTCTATAAGGTTTTCCGGCAGTGCAGCAGTTTTTGGTTTCACTGAATTCAGTGTTGGCTGTGTGCGTTTGGAAGCTGCCATTAGAGTGATTTAATCCCTCTGAGTGTACAGGTGAGTCATTAGCATTGTGGTTCTGTGTGTGATAATTTTCCCACTGCCGGTACATTCCCTTCCTGTACGCGTGGGGTAGTTTGGTTATCTTTTGCCATGGGTTTCCCACGTTGTGTAGGATGGACAGCATGGAAGTTTTTTCTGCATTCTATATATTGTACGGGCACTTAGTCTTAATCACGAGGGTGAAATAAAAGCACTCCCATCGGTACATGTTGAAGGGTGATGCCAGACATATGGTGTTCATTGCCATGCATCCATTGTTTTTCAGATTGATACTTTACGGCTTGACTGTGTGGATTTCTCCTTTGCAAACACGTTGATTGCTGCTTTACTTGTTACAGTCTTGATCCCTACATCTGTGAAGGTAATTTATTTTATGATATTTGGAGCCCTGTTTTCATGTGTAATTGCATTTTGAAGCCCCTTTCTGGATATAACAGAGCATGTGGTCTCTGTGTATTGGTTCTGTCTCATTTAGGTGTGGCGATACTTTAGCGGACTATGACGCTTTTGTGAAGTAGTGGTCTCTCATTTGGCGAGAAACCAGCGAATTTGTCATCCTGTGACGCGCTTTGAAGTTTCACCATTTAAAGGTAAATTTGTGGGTGCCCTGTTGGGACCCGTGTGAGTGTGGCATAACCTTTATGCCATGTTCTTTTTCTACATTTTGTAGTACTTCCTTTCCCTCTTTTTGGAACTCATTAGTTTTTCCTTTTACTCTTACAGGCTCGGAGGTTCTTTCCTTCCTTTGCCTGTATAGAAGTTTGAATCTACCCTTTCAGCACGGTGTTGAAGAGATTAGTGGATGCTTTTTTTAAATAAATTTCCCCTGAAGAATGTTCGCCCGAACTGGGCAGTGAAGAACAGAAACATGTTGGGATGGTTGTTGTTTTAGAGACACATTGAGATTTTTTTGTGTTATGTTATGTGATATCTTTTGTGTCATGCAAATAAGTGAATTTTGTATTTCATGTTTTAGTAACTGTTTTTTAGTGTTTAGTACACTGTGTTAGGTGAGGGTAGTGTTTTATGTTTAAATTCAGTTCGAATTATTTGAATAAAAATTTGTTATACACATTTTTTAATCAATCATAGCAGACGGTCCATTTTGTCAGGACTAGTGATGCCGGAAAACCTTATAGAGTTCCTGTGTAAAGGGGGTTGGATGTAAGTAAAACAAGACGTGTTATCTTACTCTTTATTGTATTATACATATTGATATCCCTGTCAGTAGAGTAGGATGTTATTATAGGGACTGTTTATACCTATTTGAACATACTAGTGGCATATGTGAGTCAAGGACCCCAAGCAGCAAACACATACACAAGACAAGCATGAAGGGCCCAGCTGGAACAGACAGTGGATGCTTTCAAAAGCCACAAAGCACCACACTGTCACATGAAAGCACAATAGACAAGTAATTTTAAACTATATTAACTAATTACACTAACTACGAAAAACCTACTTTACCTAATTGAACTAACTATCAAACAGAAACTTAACTAACTAAACTAAAAGAAAAATCAAAAATGGGTACATACGACCCAGTGGGGGGGAGGCACCCAGGAGGGGGGAGGTACAGAGTGCTGCTCAACACCCACATGCGATGATGCTGAGCCAAAAAAAAAACCTCCATGGGCTCAACGCCTGCACAGCATGACCTATGTGGGAGATAGATGGTTGTCCGAGTCTGGCTCATCCTTGAAAGGAGGACGTGGCACAGTAGCCTGGCCACGCTTAGCCGCAGCTTGCCCCTCGTCGGCAGCAAGACTGCCGGACGGGTGAGCCTGGTTCTGTGTGGCGATGACTTGTAGGTCTGCATGCAGAACTGCCCATGATACACATGCTTCCTCTTGCAAGGTAGCACGTGTAACACGGAGTTCCTCCTGCAAGGCCTGGCTGGACAACCGCTGCACCTCCCGGCAAGCCTGTAGCTCAGCCGAGATGGTACGCTCAAGCTGTCCAAACCTCTCCTCTGACCGCTCCCTCTGGGACATCAGAAGGACACCCAGAGTGGATTTGAGGGAAGCATACTCCTCCCTCAGGGCCTCCATGTGTACCTCTGCGTGAGCAGCAATTGCTTGATGCAGAGACGACATTTCAGCCTGGCGTGCCCTGTCTGAGGCCGCCATGCCCAGCCTGAGCAAGCGGGCCGTGGACCGTGCCGCCTGCTGCTGGAGAAGCACCTGCCTAGCAGGGAGAGCACGGATCGGGCCACACGCTCCATGCTCTCAGCGATGTTCTCCATTGCTGCCCCCTGCAGTTCTGAATTGGCAGTCATGTCTTGTTCCCACTCAGTATACAGCAGTTACGCGCGGCGACCGTGTTGCTGGGTTTGACCCCTGTGGGACCCAAGGACCGGGTGTCCTCGTCGTGTTGGCACCACTTGCGGCTGCACGACTACATGCCCCCGTCGACGTGATGTCCCAGGCACATCAGTGACTGGTGTGGCGGGTGACCCTGCGTCCTGATCCACCAAGGGCGGAGGTTCCAAGACTGTCTGACCCCTCAGTGCAGGTGTCGCGGACAGAGGAGTGTCCACATCAGAATCACTCACCCCTGACACATGGACCTGATGCTCATCCAACTCGACATGGACGTCAGAGTCGTCATCAGGGCTGGACTCATAGGCAGCCAGAGACAAGATGGCCTGTAGCACTTAGGGGTTTTCGTGGCCTGCCACCCCACAAACTCCACTTGTGCCGGGTTGATGTAGTGATACCAACCCTGTGCCTGGCATGACAACACCATCCTCTGGCTCAATTGCGTCATCATCTGAAAAATAGAGAGCAAAAAGGTCACTACACATGTCAGAAGCACACAAGACACACACACACACACCGACAACATCAGGCAGACATGTGACACACAAAATAGAACCTGGCATGCATGCTGGGTCAACTTGGAATTGCTTCTGTGATCAGACCTGTTGAAAGGTGGCAGTTTGCATTGAAGTGGGTCTATGCAGTGCAGCCAATGTGTATGTTACTCACTACCTACATGTACAAGTATTTCATAGTGTGTGTCAGAAAATGTGAAGGCAGTGCAAGGTCAACTTCAGGCATCACGTGCAATGTGCATTCAATGGGTAGCATATCTACAAGCAAAGCACCCCTCCACCCAAGTGCAAAAGCATGGATGCCTAGCATGTTAGAAAAAGGCTGACCACAGACCTGTGCATTGACAGGCAGTGTTGACTAGCATCAACAGCTTCATGTTAGTCAAGTGACAACACTGCAAATGATGATGGGACAGTAAGCAGGACACATGATGAAATGTCTGGAGGCCACCCACGTGTGAAAAAGACACTACACCAGTTGGACAGAGTCATTGGCCATTAAACAGGCTGAGGCCTGTGACCCACCCAGATTGTCAGACCCTAAACATGTGTGCAACGCAGTACTGAGCCACAGTTGACATGGGAAGGCTGATGAAATGCCATGCAATGTATGTCACCCAGGACTTGTATTACAGTGATCATCCAGTCAAGGACACATAGGGGTATGCGTGCAATGCACATGGAGCATGAATGGGCACTCATGTCCCTGCGGGGCATCTGACTTCTGCACAGTACAAGTGAGATACCCTGCATCAAGTACTAAGGCTGTACCACACAGCATATGCCTGGCAGATAGGTTGCGGGAAGTTAGCATGTACAAAGGACGCATTAACAGGGAAGTACCCAACGGCAATATTGAAGCAGACCAGTGCAAAGGTGGAATTGGGGTGCAGAGCGGGGGGTGGAGGGGCAAGGGAGCATGGAGTACCCACATGCAGGCAGAGGACACATGCACGTCAGTCATGCTATGACATTGTGCCTGGGCTGAGAGAAAGTTCACCCCACGCTACATGCAGAAGGGCCAGTGAGCTGGGACATGGACCGGAGGGGCATACTGGTAACCAGCATGAGAGTAGGGTGCAATAGTGTTGATGCCGACAGTCCCCGTCTGCTCCACATGTCCACCATCCAGCAGAGCAGACATGCATCACGGAAGCATTGCATTACTTGCACATCCGAAACATGTACACGTCATATGTAGTGGCAATCATGCACAACACATCCCACAAGTAAAACACACACGTCCTCAACAAACACGCATCAACACTCACTGGACATCAAAGTCCGGCATCTCTCCCACTCCTTCGACCGATTCAGATGGTATGAACTCTGCAACGAGTGACTCATGGGGAGTGAGGACTTCCTCCTCTGGTGCAGGCCCACCGCCAGTCACCAGAGTCAAGTTGTGCAGAGTGCGGCGAGTGTGTTGTCCGTGTTGTTTCCCTGATTCAATGAGGAGCTGCAGTCTATCTTCTCTTTCTACTGGCGTGGAGGTGGAGCGACCAGTACAAAACATTCATTCACACGCGGAGCGTCGCGGAGAGTCGCGGAGCGTCGCAGAGTGCGGCGAGTGTGTTGTCCATGTTGTTTCCCTGATTCACTGAGGAGCTGCAGTCTATCTTCTCTTTCTACTGGCGTGGAGGTGGAGCGACCAGTACAAAACATTCATTCACACGCAGAGCGTCGCGGAGTGCGGCGAGTGTGTTGTCCGTGTTGCACGTGGACACGGAGGCACTGAGCTCGGAGCCCTGATGGTAATTCAGTATAAGCCACATTCCGGGAACGGAAGCATTCCTGCTTTACAATTCGTATCTATGCAGGGACCCAGCACCTCTGGTCTAGAACACACAGCATACAACGAAGCAGTGCTGATTCAGAACACGAGTCCAGATGGTGGAGTTCATCCACTAACACGGCAACTTCGACGAATGTTAGCCGCTGGAGGAAAGGAGTCACCGGAGCAAATGGGCCTGTCCCCACCGGTAAGTGCCCGTGTTGTACGAAAAAGGACTTGTGTCTCAACCATGTCCACTAACTCTGATGTTTTTTTAGACTGCTTGGGTAACAGCTCCCCAGTATCCTTGACACCCACCCCGTTAACTCCAAATATAATCATCGATCTGGAGGGTAACATGGATAAGGACGCAGACCACTTGGGTAGACTTGAGTGGGGCTATGTGCACAGAAAATGTGGAAGAGGAAGTGGAGGCGATTAAGTCGATTAAGCCAACGCTGGCATCACGCGGACTAGAGACTCAACTGGTCTACCCTTAAGCAACGTGGGAAACGCTGTCCAAAGCATCCCAACTCTCCAATCCTCGGCTTGTCAAGACGCTGTACTTACCAACAATTGTGACATCAGTGGCACAAACGTGCACGGCCCTGAGACTGAAAAGTCGATAATCTCCCTAGATCTACCAACAGGATATCTGAATTGGAAAAATGTAAAGTTGGAAAAAAAAATGATTCAAGGAACAGAGCCTGACAACTCCCTTGATGAAGGCAACAGCTTTCATCCTTTAAGTGGAAAATCATCAACAGATCAAGCAGGAAACCTACAGATTTGCCCTGATTGGGATAACGTGAACTGCCTGTATGAGGAAGCGGGCAGTCTCACGACTGGTGCTAACAGACGTAACTCTATTGTGGTCGTTGACAAGGTTTTAAGCGACCTAAAAGAGCTCAATGCAAAATTTGGAAATTTGCATCATCCTGAACCAAACTTAGAACAACCTACATAACAACCTTCAGAGTACCCAAATGCAGACAGCCCACATGATCAGTCATGTGGGGCTCAAGGTACCAAACCTATGAATCTAGCACAACTACAAACTCCTGATATCAGACAGGATGAGAAACTGTATTCGTGGTTGCGCCCCCTGGCAAAAAGGAAGAGATTGGAATCTTTAACGGAAGAGTATGTACCGCATTCACAAAAGAGAATAACCAAGGAACCACAAATTGGATCTCCTTCCCTATTCTCTGCTGCTAATGACTTCTCTGAGCCACCAACAAAGTCCCAAACATTCTGGGGAGCAAGATTTAAACGGCCATGCTACAAACGCCAAAAGCCCACCCAACCATTAGCACAAACTCTTGCTAAAAAAATAGCTGAAAATCTGAACACCATAATAATGGCAGCTAATACCATATCCTTGGCACCTTATATGAAACTTTACGAACATCTGAACGACAATGCCAAGGACCAGACAACTCTATTAGCCATGATGAACACCAAAATGATGGCAATTGAACAAGAATTAACGGCGACCAAACAAATTTTGGCCAATGAACATGCGAAATCTAAAATGAATGTAAAGGTAATACTGGAGCACACCAAAAACAGTGCAACAGACAAGCGCCTGTTTGCTGAAGTTGCCAGAGAAGCAATTGCCCTGCTGAAATCATCTAATGTGAAAATGCCAACACTGGAAAAACACCACGCAACTGACGATCAGAGAAGAACTGCAGGTGAAAAGATGGACACAAATCCCAAAGAGAGAACAACCACAACTGAAGGAAATAAGGGAATTGAATTAAGCTCTATAGCTGGAAACATTAACGATACCTTACCTGCAAACTCTATCACCATTGCGCCACCTCAAAAATGCAAACAAAAGGTGAAATACAGTAAGGAAGTGGAAGACAAACGATCATCAAAAGAGCAACATAGTGGAAGTAGAACACACAAGGCGATTACGGGAACCTTGCCGTCCGAACAAGCGGCAGATGAAGCAACACAGTCCACACCTTCCAAACATCTACCCATTACCATCTCAGATCTTGAACTGAGTCCGGGTGCACCAGTAACAGGAGCGAAGAGTGACACTCCCGGTCCAGCTGATACGGCAAATCAAACAGGCCATAATAAGACTCAAAGCCTATCCACTCAAGGGTCAGCCAACGAACATGACCACGTGGAAAATAGTGCAAAGGACATCTGTCTGTCTCATAGAAGAAGTATTTTCAATCTTCAACCGAAACAAACAGAATGCTGCCACAAAGAGTGGCTCAAATCACATACTGACAGAAAAGAAATATAAAAACATGAGAAAAAGGAAACCCCAGCAAAGATCACAGGTGCAAACGTTTTTAAGAAACATCAAAGGCTTCAGTATCACAACAACCTGTGATAAGACACATAAAGGGCTAACAAATCCCAACACGGAAAAGAGTGAAAAAACGAAAGCCGATTAACAAAAAAATCACAATATGCCAGGTGAGGACCATTCTAAGAAAGATGATAGCATCCCTGGAGAGCTGCTAAACGTTTCGACTTATGAGGATTACGAAGAAGATCAAAGCGAAATGATACCGGCCACAGCCACTGACACACATGCAGCTTCTCAACCGCCCTTGGCAAATATAAATATAGATCTACGTTCACCTACAAACAGCAACAGGGAGTCGGCTGAGTCGCCACACAAGTATCCAGCAATAAAATCGACTGGCCCGGAAACAAAGGCACTCACATCTAACAACCAAAGGACGGTAACTGTCGATGTAAAAGAGCAGGAAGAAATCATCTCGAAACCTTTAACCATTAGCTGTGCGAAATTCCTCACCTTAGAAGCTAAAAAAATTTGAACCGCTAATGATAAAAGATCTATGACCAATAAACTGGATGGAGTATCACCTAATTACGATGCAAAGAACGATAAACAAGAATTCCATACATTAGAGTCAAAAAGAACTCTGATTCATGCAGTGAAATTTCAAGAAAGCCCAAACGCACGAGCAATAAAGCATAACAGCGAATCACCTAAGCAGGAGACAAACACAAGAAGGACAGGCAAATGTCACTCCACAACAAGAAAGATAAAATTTGATTGCTATAAACGAGGGGCAGAGTCATCAGATGTACCAGCCAACAAACAAACGAATCGTCGACCCAAAATAGATAATGATCGGAAGAAATTGGGGAAATACCTTATACGGTTTGAACAAATTGAAAAAGAAAAAGATGCTCTGATACTGAATCGGAAAAATGTGATGCTGTTACTTCACCACATACCGCAATTGAAGACGGTGGCCTCTGGGGACATTCAAATTGTGGAATTTGAAGACGAAAGTGAGCATGACCGTGTTATTTTACACATAGCATCAAAAGTTATCTGTGACTCACTATTAAACAGTAGCATCACTTTGAACTCCCTGGGGTCTGATATCACCGAAATTAATAAGAGCAATGGGCCGGAGGAGCCCAAGAAATGTATATGTCCCTCAGATGGCCGCCTATTTGCAATCAAAAGCCCCCTCAAGTCAGGGGGAGTATGTAAGGCCACGTGCAAGATAAATGAGTCGCTCCATCGAGTGAGTGAGGACAAGCAGATCTTTGAAGATGAGCAGATCAAAATAACGATCAATAAGATCGACAAAGTCGTTCAGCTAAGCTGTCCCAAACCCAGAGAGGAACAAGACTGGACCTGGGTTGCCCAAACGATCAACTGTTGTAACAAGAGCTAATGCCAGAGACCATGTCAACAGGAGGAGATCTGTATTGCCTCGTGGAACACTAGAGGCCACAGACATTTGTTTGGTCAAATTCCAATGAACTTAGAAGACGTGGATATTCTGTGCCTACAGGAGACCTGGCTTTTGCATCTGCCTGTAGCTGTCGGCTTCGAGATTGCTTTTAATACTGCAATCAAAGGAGCCAAAGGACGTCCAATGTCGGGGCTGGTCACACTTGTTAAACTTGGAAGTGGCATACGTATTTTATCTGTAAAAAATGTATCAGCATATATACAAGTAGTTGAGATTAAATTGCCGACGCAGCAACCTAGAAATACAGATCAATTAACACTGATAAATGTCTATTGGCAACACACTGCTATGCAGACAGAAACATTCCTGGACCTAGTCACGGAAACAATCTCGAATATCAAAGACAATGGGACAGAATCCAAGATTTTGATCTGTGGCGACCTTAACATAAACTGCTTAAAAGATGACACTAAAAGTGACCGTGCAAATGGGAAAGAGTTTAGTGATCCAACTGTCTCCGCATGATTACAAGAAATGAAAGCATGGAATCTGAAGATTCTTAATGGTGACACGCGAGGTGATATTCCGACACATTTTACATGGAAAAGGGACCAACAACAGTCTACCATCGATTACATGTTTGTGTCAGAGAGAATGAAACAGGATGTTGCTCGCTTGGATATTATTGAAATGGAGGCGAGCGATCACTGTATGCTAAAAACAACTCTGAAGATTCACCGTGTAAAAGGGAAAATCTCCTATCAATGTACAAACCTGACTGTGGCGCCAGGGCGCAATCGATTAAAGCTTACCCAAAATAAGTTAGAAAAGCTGAAAAAATCACTGGAGAATAGGTCTGCCACAGGGAAAATTGAATATGCCTCTCTATTGGAAACATATCGAGAGAAGCAAACTGTGAAGCCACGACCTGACTTTATAAAATTACATACTTGGGATTGTGAGATTGTCATCAAAAAGAAAGAGCTGAGCAAAGCACTGAGAAAGCTGAAAAGAACCAATACTCGTGCTATCTGCGAAAGAAAGACGAAACAAATGAGACAAACCTACAAGAATTGGTTGATTAGTCATAAACATGTTATGCTACAAAGAGATGCAGAAGTAATGATGGAAACAATAACCAAAAGGAACACCAGTGCATTTTGGACCTATTTGAACAACATAGCGACACCACAAGAAGCTATAATAAAAAACATGGTGTCGGAGAAAGATTGGGTCAAACACTACTCTGATACATTTTACAACAATAACATAACATGCAGCAAACCATCCAATCTGAGCAATGACTGGTCTATCAAAATGGACAAAGAAGACATACACAAAAATATCATGAGACTCAGCACATCCAGAGCCCCTGGACCTGACGGGCTTACAAATCAGATGCTAAAACAACATCCTGACTTATGGACAGACTTGTGTCACACTTTATTTTAATCCATTTTGCAGGAGAAAAAGATTCCGACCACTTGGCGAAGCGCTATTATTGTTCTAATTTTCAAAAAAGACGCACGCACTGACCAAGAAACTACCGCCCAATAGCCCTCCTAGATGTGCTGGGGAAAATATTCGCAACTCAACTCCAGATTAAACTGCTTAAATGGATTCAAGAATCTCAAAGTTATGATGTTCGACAGGCGGGATTTGTCAAGGGTGTCGGCTGTGGCCTAAATTTGGCAATCATAAATTTCCTTAAAATGGAAGCCATCCGTCAAAACAAGAAGATCTATATTGCGTTTGTCGACCTGTCCAGTGCATTTGACACCATCGATCGTGGAATGCTCTGGGATAAACTGGAGAAACGGAATTGTCCAGGAAACTTATTAGATCCTATTAAAGAGCTACACACTGACACGGAAATTAAAATCAGATTAGATGCTGGGGGGACGCTCAGCGAATCCATAAAAACAAACCAAGGAGTACAACAGGGTTGCCCGTTGGCAGCGACTCTATTTGGCTTCTACCTGTCCGACATCGGAGAATCCATCGAAGCAGTAAACTCCAATCCACCGAGAATTAATGGAACGAGCGTAAACTGGTTGCTATATGCAGATGATATAGTACTGCTCGATTTAACACCTATTGGACTGGCAAGAAAACTAAAGAGTCTGGAAGAATATGTGGAGAAAAATAAATTGAAAATCAATCCTGCAAAATCGGAAGTCATAATTCTACAAGATCTCACACGAAATAACAAGCAAGTCAAAAGAAATAATTTGACCTGGAAACTGAACAACGAAAAATTGAATTGCGTCAAAAAGGTAAAATACCTGGGAATGTGGATTAACAGCAACATAAATGATGCTCCGTGGGCCGAAAACGCAAAGCAAAAATGCAAACAACTAGCATCTCAAGGACTGATAATAAACAAAAGATATGGGAAGTTTTCCTTGCTACCTGTTTTAGCCCACTACAACCAAAAAGCAGTCCCAACATTGATTTATGGAGCAGAATGCGCTCTAGGAGCTGCCTCGAATCTATGGGGACAACTAGAAAATCAATACTGGAGGCGTGCCCTTCAACTACAAAAAGGCATTCTAAGCGCATGTCTACGGTATGAACTAAATCTAATATCCATAAATGCACGAGTCTTGTGGAACATGCTGTCGACCTACAGGAAAATAATTATTGACGAATGTACACCACAATTTGTAATATTACGAGACGCAATGGAAGGAAAACAGGAATCTGTACTGAAAAAATGGATTGACGCATGCCAAAGCCATCTTGCTGAAATAGGCACTAACTCGGAAATGCTGAAAACTAACCCAAACTATGTGAAAAAAAAAGCTATGGGTACGAGATTGGTGTGCAACAGTGGACGATAGAAATCGCCATACACTGATGAAAGATGCGGCTACTGAAGCAAAGGACCAAAAAAAACAACTGCAATACGTGGTAAAAACAGCTAATGCCAGACACAGAAGGATGCTCCTAAAATTCAGGTTAAATCTGTTTGACACAAGATCAAGTTTAGCCCTGAGATATCGGAAGCCTGATGTGATGGAGAGTTGTCGATTCTGTAATGACCACTCTGAGACATTAAAACATCTCACGTTATATTGCTCTGGTCTAACAGATTTGAGAACTGTGCATCTGAGCAAGGTAATTAACCAATACACAACCCTATCAGGAGAGGAGCTTTGGTTGAAATTTGCAAATCCACTACAGAAAGACGTTTTTGGCCTGACAAATTTCCTACAAAAATTGGAAATCTTATTATCAACGGAAAATTAAGAGATATTATCTCAAGAATCCGAAACTATAAAAAGGCAGAGATGCCGAAACAGCAACCGGAGAGACTAACTGAAACAACATCCACTGTTGAGCGTATAGTAGCTGTGATCAACGTGGATTGAACTTTACTCCATCGTGAATAGCCTCTCTTTTTTAGTCTGCTTCCGACACCTTTCTATGTGATGAACGGAACAAACTGTGCTAACTTGGGCCAATAGGGCTGCTTGCGAAATCTCTGCCTTTTGTAAATGTGTATTGAAGGGAAAATATTTCAAAAAGTTTGTATAAACTAAATGAAATAATAAAAAAATAAAAATAAAAAAAAAGTTGTAATTTGAGGCACGCTTAGCCTTAGCGCTGCGTTTGATGTCATTCCAAGGCTTTTTGCACTCTTGCGCCGTGCGCACCTCATGGCCGAATGCACTGACATGTTCCGCAACATGCTTCCAGTGGGTATCACGTTGGGCAGCCGTAGTCTGACTATTGGCACCCACTAGCATGTCACGGCTGTGGCCCCGCATGTAGCCCACGAGGAAGTCTAGTTCCTGGTTGCAGAAAGGCTTCTTCCTCGACGTGCAGGAGGTTGTGGCTGTGTGTGAGGTCCCAGCCTGTGCTGCAGGTGCAACCTTCCTCCTCTTGGATTGTGGCTCAGACCCTGGCTGGCTAATGCCGCCCTGACCAGTATGGCCAGTGGGTTCGGTGGATTGAGCCAAGGGAGTGGCAGGTGGAGGGACGACGAAAGGCCTGACTTCTGTCAGTGGCAGCTGGGTGCCCTCTAATGGACCCTGCGCAGCAACATCCGCTGTGGCAGGGTCATTGACCGCAACTGTCCTGGTTGGCAGACTCACAACCGGGGTGTTGTTGGGTGCATCTGCCCCTGCACTTGCCAACACCCGGCTGTTTGGGGCATTAGATGACATAACTGCCCCAGGGACACATGTCTTGGTCAGGGCAGCCGTGCGTGCCCCTACGCTTTCCCTCCTGGCCTATTGGAAATCTTCCAAGGGCTCCTCAAGTGCCAATGCAGGCTGCGCTGGCAGACCCTGAGCCTGGGTGGCGGTGTCCACAGCTGCAACTGCAGCTACCACTACCCTTGGGTCCGTGGCAGTCGATGGAATGGACTGCCGGGTCACACGGGCGCCAGTGCCAAATGCAGAAGCTGCATCTCCCGGAACCACAGAGGGTGGTGGCATGACTGCACCGACACATGGTACAACATTGTGCTCAAGTGGCGCACCCCTGCCTCTTCCCCCTCTGCGGCTGCCCTGGACACCCTGGAGTCCCCCTACTCCCCAGTCATCCCGGCCACGTCCCTGACCACGCCCGCCACGAGGAGGATGCCCAGCTGAGGTGCCCCTCATCTTTGGAGTCTTCCCAACTATGGCACAGATGTAGTAGTGCTGGCACAGATGGAGTAGTGACAATGGGAGGTGTACACCACAATTGACCTGGGCAATTGGGGTGAAGGGGGTGGGAAGCAAGATGTTAACAGCCCCCCTACACCTGCAAGGCTGTATGTGACCCCGGTGATGTAGTGATGGGTCACGCAACGCTCAGGCACCCCAAAACTGCTGGTAAACCGTGCACGCAACCCTGCAGCCTACGTGCGTGGAATCAACCTCCCGCAGTACGCGGTGGCACCCAGTAACACGAAAAACGCGTACACGTGGGACACGCAGGCTACTATGACATCAAAAACGGTGCGATACACAGGGGCACCCGCAGTGGGAAAAATAGCGTGCGCGACTCACCGTCTGACTAGCGCGATGCGGAAAAACACACATAGCCAATACCCCCGCCAAAAGAAGAGATACGTCCTTGATAGCTGTGAAGTTGTGATGGCGCGCGAAACAACACGAAGCAGCAACACACGTCGGTCTCCATGAAAGGCATGTACAGCGAACTGCTGGCCCCGCTCACCTTTAATCCATGCTGAGGGAAACGCCCACGCGTGTCACGTCACTTACGCACGTAGGCCCTTTCCTCGGATTACACGCATTCACACGGGGACGCGAAGGGCCTTTGGTCCAATGAAATCGCTGATGCGCTCACACGCTAAGGGCCTTTCCTCGAATTACATGACATCAAAAATGGTGCGATACACAGGGGCACCCGCAGTGGGAAAAATAGCGTGCGCGACTCACCGTCTGACTAGTGCAATGCAGAAAAACACGCGTAGCCAATACCCCCGCCAAAAGAAGAGATACGTCCTTGATAGCTGTGAAGTTCTGATGGCGCGCGAAACAACACGAAGCAGCAACACACGTCGGTCTCCATGAAAGGCACGTACAGCGAACTGCTGGCCCCGCTCACCTTTAACCCATGCTGAGGGAAATGCCCGCGCGTGTCACGTCACTTACGCGCGTAGGCACTTTCCTCGGATTACACGCATTCACACGGGGACACAAAGGGCCTTTGGTCCAATGAAATCATTGACGCGCTCACGCGCTAAGTGCCTTTCCTCGAATTACATGCTGACTTGCAATTTTTTCACGTGCCAAATCACTCCGTATCAAGCTGGCCACGCGAAAACACACGGAAGACCATGCTCCTGCCCTGAAGGCCATTTTCCTGCCCCCCACAACCCTGAGCACGCTCCCACCTGCCATCTGCTGCTGCCTGACTGCCTGCTGCCCACGTGCCCTGCTATTTGGTGCCTGCACATCAGCCATCTGCAGGGGTCCAGTTGCTGTGTCCACCCCTGCTGGAACAGAAGACTCCCGACTGGGATACCATCGCTCCACAGCCCAGCCCCAGGACCCAGTTGCCCACCCACGCCTGCCTCGGGGGTCGCCATGTCGGGGCAAACACCATCTGAGACCACTGGCGACCCCCAGCCAGAGGGGCAGAGGGCCACCAGCTTCAGTCAGAAGGAAGCTGGTGTCCTGGTGGAGCATGTCCTGGGGCATTATGATGCCCTCTTCGGAACATCACGCGCCAATAAGGAAGGAAGGGATAGGATCTGGGACGACTTTGTGGTTGCCATCAACGCGGAGGGGGTGGCAACTCGCAACATCAAGCAAGTCAAGAAGCGCTGGGAGGACTTGATGTCCAGGACCCTCGTAAAGGCCCTCGTGGAGGGGGCTGGGACAGCATGAGTACCATCCAGATGAGGGTCCTGGAATGCGTAGCCCCAGCGCTCCACACCCAGATCCTTCAGAGGCAGATCCGTCTGGAGTTGAGCGGTAAGTGGCCAAGCATTGCTGTGTGAGACAGGGCATGGTGCAGGGTGCTGGTTGTCTGATACTTGCCTGTATGTCTGACATAGGCCATGTACTTATGTGTGTGTGCAGGGACATCATGGTCATGCATGTGAGACCAGTAATGTGTGAACCACATGGTAGGTGCATGTGTTACAATGCAACATGCGGAGCAGCATGCAGAATGCACACATTAATGCATGCCTGTCTCTGTTATTGGACATGGATGGGGTGTGAGAGATGGGTGCTGCGGTCATGGACATGTATGTTGTCCATGTCTGTGTGTCTGACTTGCGTGTCTGTGACTTGTAAATGCCATGGATGCATGACACATGTCTGTGACAATGTTCAGATTCACTGATGCAGCCTACTCATCCTTGTATCCACTGTGTCTGGGGTGTACGAGGCCAGATGGATGAAACTACGGTGCAGTGTGTGCATGTGATAGGCATGACCCATGATGCATGTGAGCTTCAAACCAGCATTGTATGTTTCAAGAGTCCCTTCATAGCATGCGCCATGCCTGTTACTGCATGTGTTTTGCCTGCACTGACCCATGTGTTGTGGAGGGACATGATGGAAGTGATGTTTGACAGTGCCACTCATCTGCTATTGCTTCCTGTCTAGGGGACCATTGTACAGTATCCTGATGCTTGTGTTCTATGTCTCCCTCTACACAGCAAAAACACACAAGGGGGGTTGTCCTGACTTAAACAGTCAAAGCTAATTGCAATTGGTTCGGATGCAAATAAATTTAGATGTGTATCTGTTCTCCTGTTATATCTATTATTTATACATATCCAGGGGAAAGATGAAAAAGCACCAAGGAGAAAAGATATATATACCACATAAACTTGGTTAATATGAAACTGGGAGTGTTTTTTATTTTACTCTCCTCAGTTGAATGTACACTTCTACATACATAGAAATTGCATGGACACATAAATCGTACAGAGATAATGTTATACACTTCAACAAAGCATAAACAGATTGATGCATAAATGTATCAACAGGTGCCATTCATATGCACTCAGATTTTTTAAAACATATTAAGTACATTCCAAGTTCTTCTTATTAGGCACCTTAGAAGAATGAAAGGTAAAATAGCACTTGTCCCTCAATACAATGGGACTAGCAGAACACTTAATTGCTCTATCACAAAACCTTGGATGGGTCTAACAGAAGCCAGGCTAGAGGGTGACCAAAATGGATCGACGTCACTGACATAAATCAAAGACAATTGGAAAGTGGGGACCTATCGACCCCAAAGGGGGGAAGGGTCCCTGGACGTTTCGGCTAGACAGTAGATCACAGCCTTCTTCATGGAGCCAAGGTATGGAGACCCCCTGTGAAAGAGGGCCCTCCACACACATGAGCCTTACTTTCCTCTGCACTTGTTTTCCAGCTCCATCTATCAAGTAGCAAACACCATTTTCCACTAGAGTTATTCATCAGAATTCCATTTTTAGCCAGTTGGCTATTACCCAGGACTTCGTCCAGAGCAAGGTTAGTACCTGACCACCAATATGAGTCTACCAGAGCTCCCCTGTTTTTTCAGTGTGTCCTTTTGTATGTATTTTATTAACTTTATACATGTAATCTGTTTATATACCATGCCCTGCCAATACATAAGGTGTTTTAACCACAGTACCCCTTCCTCTTTCACAGGGGGTCTCCATACCTTGGCTCCATGAAGAAGGCTGTGATCTACTGTCTAGCCGAAACGTCCAGGGACCCTTCCCCCCTTTGGGGTCGATAGGTCCCCACTTTCCAATTGTCTTTGATTTATGTCAGTGACGTCGATCCATTTTGGTCACCCTCTAGACTGGCTTCTGTTAGACCCATCCAAGGTTTTGTGATAGAGCAATTAAGTGTTCTGCTAGTCCCATTGTATTGAGGGACAAGTGCTATTTTACCTTTCATTCTTCTAAGGTGCCTAATAAGAAGAACTTGGAATTTACTTAATATGTTTTAAAAAATCTGAGTGCATATGAATGGCACCTGTTGATACATTTATGCATCAATCTGTTTATGCTTTGTTGAAGTGTATAACATTATCTCTGTACGATTTATGTGTCCATGCAATTTCTATGTATGTAGAAGTGTACATTCAACTGAGGAGAGTAAAATAAAAAACACTCCCAGTTTCATATTAACCAAGTTTATGTGGTATATATATCTTTTCTCCTTGGTGCTTTTTCATCTTTCCCCTGGATATGTATAAATAATAGATATAACAGGAGAACAGATACACATCTAAATTTATTTGCATCCGAACCAATTGCAATTAGCTTTGACTGTTTAAGTCAGGACAACCCCCCTTGTGTGTTTTTGTTATTGATAGCCCTTTGTCCTGAGCTCATTTTGGGCTTTCCCTCCCGTATATTCCCTCTACACAGCGGCAAGTGATGAAGAGGGCAGAGACGGCGCTGTGGAGCAAAGCGGCCGGGATGCCCCCACCGGCCGGCGACGCAACGCGCAGTCACCCTCCCAGAATTTACCATCGTCCGGGAGTGAGGGGACTGGTGCTGCGTCTGCCACTACGGCCACTACGGCTGCAGCGGAAGGGGTGGGTGAGCCCCACAGGGGCTTGCAATGGCGGAAGACGGTGTGGAGCCATCCAGGTTGGTGGTTTGCACAGAGGAGGAGGAGGCCGCTACT
This sequence comes from Ambystoma mexicanum, assembly GCF_040938575.1. NCBI lineage: Eukaryota > Metazoa > Chordata > Amphibia > Caudata > Ambystomatidae > Ambystoma > Ambystoma mexicanum. Next base: position 181,737,918 of record NC_090927.1, on the reverse strand, counting down.
GAGTCGCACATGGGGCCTGGTGGGGGTGGTACCACTGGTGCAAGTGGTGCAGTCCAGGGGCAGGGGCAGGAGGCAGCACAGGTCACCGCGGAGGGGCCTGTGCAGCATGTCACTGTCCCTGACCCTGTGACTGAACCACCAGGCACAAGCAGGGATGCCCCATCCCAGGCCCGTCCGCAGGTAGGGGAGATGTCCATGTCTTCTGACACTCCTCTACCTGCGGACAAGGGGACCCCTGGCCATATGAAGAAAGTCCTGATTGGTGTCACGTTGCGCACGCGTGACATTCGTGATGACGTGCATGCTTCCCGGGGGGAGCACGCACGTCATCACGAAGAGCAGCGTGCCAACGTGGCCCAGTTGGGAGTGTCCATGGTCGGGGGTTTTGTACATGTGTCGGCCACTCTGGCCGCCCTCTCCTCCTCTGTGGAGACTATGCACCAGTCGTTCTCCATGCCGCCTTCCGGCCCAGATGCCACCAGGGCCCCCTGGGGACCTGCCCTGACCAACGCAGCCAGCTCGGTGGGGATCCCATTCCTGCCACAGTCGGGAGTCGGAGGTCCAGCAGGGGTGGACACCACAGCAACAGGACCCCAGCAGATGGAGGATGTGCCGGCATCATCGAGCAGGGCACGTGCACGACGGCGTCGGTGGATTCCATCAGCCTGGATGCCGTTGTGCTGGCAGAGGCAGTTGCATCGGAGGCAGCGCAGGCTCAACGTGGGAGGCATCATGGCTCGGGGCAATCTACATCAGTGGGGCAGGCATCGGCCAGAGGGCAGGAGGACCCTGGAATCGGAGTGTCTTCTGTGTGGCAGCAGTTGGACCAGCAGATAGGTGCAGAGCGGCAGCGGGCGGAGGAGGCACGGCTCACAATGGTCAGGGCGGAGAACTCCATGCGCAGGGCGCTGAGGCGGGCTGAGTGACTCGAGGGAATTCGCAGGGAGTTGGAGGTGGACATGGCGTTATTCCTGCGAGACCTCGGGGCCAGAGAACAGGCCCGCTTCCAAGACATTGAACAGGAGTTCGATGATGCCTTGGCCCATGACATCAACAAGTGAGTCGTTGGACTTGCCCGCCACCATTGTATATAGTTCATAAGTGTTAAGTTTCATTTCTTTTTTCTTTCATTTGGGGCACATGGACTATGCCCCACATTTTTGTATATAGTTAGTAATCAGGTAGGTTTCATTGTAGGTGTCATTTATGTTGTTGGGCTCATGGACCCTGGATTTGCCATTTGTACATAGTTTTACAGTGGATTTTTCTCCTTCATCTTTATTTTCCTTCACCATGGAGCAATGGATATTACGCTTTTCTTTCCCTTTGGATTTGCTTTGTTGGACGGTGACTTTGGACACATTTTCATTTGGATTAATTTGGATTCTCATTTTTTTATTTATCATTTTGTGGGACATGCTGGATTTTCATTATTATTGGCAATATTGTGTGTTTTTATTTCATTCCCTTCATTTTGACTTGAATACATTTTTGTTTCATACTTCAATGTGTGGTCTTCTCTCATTGGTTTCATGCATGTCACAATGTGGGTTTTCTCAGTCATGTGTTGCCATTGTGTGGGTCAGACAGACTTGTACTCATGCGCATACTGCTTATTTGTGATCTATCATGTAATGGGGATTTCAATTTGGAGAGGATGTAAAGCTTGGTTGGGTGTTTGGACTGGGGTGCTGTGGGGTGGGATTTGTGTGGCCATAAGAGCCAGGGATCTGGATTGTGATGACGTGTTGGCTGTGGGACATGTGTCAGGGCTTGCTGGCAGGTGCCTGTCAATGATGGGGGGTTGGGGGTGCTGGGGGACATGAGTGGGACATGAGTGGGGGCCTGCTGGCAGGTGCCCTGCACTGCTGGGGGTTGGGGGTACAGGGGGTCATGAGTGGGACATGAGTGGGGGCCTGCTTGCAGGTGCCCTGCACTGCTGGGGGGTGGGGGTGCAGGGGGTCATGAGTGGGGGCCTGCTGGCAGGTGCCCTGCACTGCTGGAGGTGGGGGTGCAGGGGGTCATGAGTGGGACATTCGTGGGGGCCCGCTGGCAGGTGTCCTGCACTGCTGGAAGGTGGGGGTTCAGGGGGTCATGAGTGGGATATGAGTGGGGGCCTGCTGGCCGGTGCCCTGCACTGCTGGGGGGTGGGAGTACAGGGGGTCATGAGTGGGACATGAGTGGGGGCCTGCTGGCAGGTGCCCTGCACTGCTGGGGGGTGGGGGTGCAGGGGGACATATGTGGGGGCCTGCTGGCAGGTGCCCTGCACTGCTGGGGGGTGGGGGCACAGGGGTGCAGGGGGGCATGTGTGGTGGCCTGCTGGCAGGTGCACCTGACTGCTGGGGGGTGGGGGTGCAAGCTGACATGTGGCTTGGCTGGGGGGCATGCCCATGGTGGATGGGCTGCCGCGGGACATGACCAGGGGTGGGGGGTAGTCCCCTGTGGTGCGGGCTGCCTGCAGGTGCCATGGGGGGTGTAGAGGGAACACCTGAGAGGACCCACACTGCCAATTCATGTGTAGGACTCACCGCGCACCCCTGAAATTCACATACCTCGCTCTGACAGCAAAATCGCGTGTGAAACTTCCCGCAAACCCCAGTTATACACGTACCCCACTCGCATAGGCCCTTTCGCGTGTGAAACTTCCCGCAAACCCCGTAATACACGTACCCTGCTGAAATTGCGTGGGAAACTTCCCGCGAACCCCAGTTATACACGTACCCCACTCGCACAGGCCCTTTTCGCGTGTGAATCTTCCCGCGAAACCCCGTAATACATGTACCCTTCTGAAATCGCGTGAGAAACTTCCCGCGAACCCCAGTTATACACGTACCCCACTCACACAGGCCCTTTCACGTGTGAAACTTCCCGCGAACCCCCGTAATACACGTACCCTGCTGAAATCGCGTGTGAAACTTCCCGCAAACCCCAGTTATACACATACCCCACTCGCACAAGCCCTTTCGCGTGTGAAAATTCCCACGGACCCCCGTAATACACATATCCTGCTGAAATCGCGTGTGAAACTTCCCACGAACTCCAGTTATACACATACCCCACTCGCACAGGCCCTTTCGCGTGTGAAACTTCCCATGGACCCCTGTAATACACGTACCCTGCTGAAATCACGTGTGAAACTTCCTGCGAACTCCAGTTATACACGTACCCCACTCGCACAGGCCCTTTCGCGTGTGAAACTTCCCGCAAACCCCCGAAATACATGTACCCTGCTGAAATCGCGTGTGAAACTTCCCGCGAACCCCAGTTATACACGTACCCCACTCGCAAAGGCCCTTTCGCGTGTGAAACTTCACGTGAACCCCAGTAATAAACGTTCCCCGCTTGGCGTTTGCTGTTTGGCAGCCCTGTAAACTGTTCCAGGGTTAGCGCAGCCCTTTGCGCTGGATTGTGGATTTTGATGGCTTTTCCCTGCGTGAGGGGCGTTCTTGGGGGGGTAACTGGTGCTGCTGCAGGGTCGCTGCGCCACTCTGCGGCACGGCTGGTTTTGGTAGCTAAAATCCATGAATACGCTGTGCGCGGAAATGGATTTTAACGCACGCGGCTGGCGCAGAGATTCGCATGCGCACACTGTGCGCCAGCCGCGTGCGCCACTTGTGCGCTAAATTCTATGAATTACCCCCAACGCCTTTTACATAACCTACTTGGGCCCTCATTACGACCCTGGCGGAAATCGAAAAACGATGGCGGAAATGCAATACCGCCATCGAATAGCGCTCGGTGCGATTATGACCCGTCACCGCAAAGTACGATGCCATTAGCGACACCGTAGTGAACGCCAACGCTAACTGCACCAAGTACGCGCGCGCGCGCCATGCCAAACCGTAAATACCACCATGGCGCAACGGTACGCGAATTCTGACCCTAGCGGACATGCACCTAATGCCATCAAGCACGGCGGAAAGTACCATTCCGCCATGGTGAGAAGTACGGCATCGCGAACCAACCGTAAACGGCCCCACTGAGTGCCTGTACACCGCTCCCTGGCCACATTGTACAACTCCCCGTAGGTGCAATGAAGTCACAATGCAACCAGTGAAATGTACAAGTCACCCATGCATGCCAACGAACAAAAGAATCTCAAGAGGGGCCAATGGGAGCTGCAGGGCACAGATGGCACGAATACAGAAGCTATTCCAATGGACATGACCTCAGTCTCCCACCAAGAAACGCACGCAAACACAGGCACCTGTGACCAGCAATATTCCGAAAATCACATCATTCCACCAATCCACCTGGCTGACCGGCATCTGTTACACAAAACCTAATCCCCCGCCCCTGAGCATGACATCATTCAAACAGTCATATTGGCAGCCCTCATCCCTGACCTCACTGGGCTTCGTAGGCAAACGCGCCCAGCACAGTACCACGCAACTATACTCCGAAGCTGGAACCCAATGCAGATCTCCTCACAATACATCGCTCCCCAAATAGGAATATGCCACATCACTTGCAAAGAAGAACGCTACACGGCCCATATCAGAATAGAAATTTAATGCACAACAAATTCACCAAGCCCATACAGCCATTAGGCCATGAACTCCAAAACACATTTCACCATTGTGGGCTGCATCCGCAATAAATGACCAGCTACTTCTTGTGTGACGCCCTGTTCCTTCATGGTACACAGGGCCACATTCTCGTACGAAAAGGCAACATGGAAGCGCCCAGAACCACAGGGCCGTCCCAATGGGGAGGCACTAGTCCAGCTGAAAGGCCGAAATGTTGCTCCGAGCCACTAGTACTGCGTAAGGGCATGTGGCCCATTGGCGATCGTCCCATAAGATCGTAATGCTGCTCCACTGATTAACACGAAGCAGCAGGTGTCGGGAGTAAAATCCATATGCAGGAGTGGCATACAGATGGCAGTGGCAAAAGGGGAGGAGATACCTGTCAACCAAATGAAAAGAAAAAGAATAGAATGGCCATCAGAACTACATTAGAATAACTCACTTCAATGATCACACCAAATCCACAGCCATATGCATGCTAGCCCACTCCAAAGGATCATCACCACCCAAAAACCACTTGCGACTCATAACTATCTATATCGAGGTGAAAACACCATCACAAACGAGTGTACCTGTGCATGCGTCTGTTAAAACAGAATCCATCAGATGGGATTGGTAACGTGCATGGACACAAGTGTCTGAAGGCGCGTCGAGACAGGGAGGGCTCAACAAGGCCAGATAGACGATGGTCCCACTATGGCACCCCTGCATCACATAGCGCAGGGGAGGCGGACAGATTCCAAGAAGGCCTGTACATGGCAAACTCTGTATCAAATCATCTGTCCATGCATCCATTCATCATTCCCTCATCCCGTAATGATAACGCCTGTTTCCATACTCACATAACATGTGAAAATTCCATTGAGTCTGTGCGTTATGCAGCCTGCAAAATCCACTGTGCCCCAGCCCGTAATTCCAGTGTTGTGAAGTAACATGTATTTGGGAACGTCCGGCCTCATCGTCCACTTCGCTATTGCGCATCCAAAACTATTCATATCAATAATTGCATCCTCGCCATGGCCCCTGTCCCAAGGACATTGAACAATAGAACGTTATATTTGCAGTCAGACCTGTGGGCATCTCCTCGCCGCTAGCTGAAAACCGAAAGCGCCGCCCTTCGAATTCCTCATTTGCAACATCACGTCGAAAAGGCATCTGTGGCCGCTTGAAATCACAAATTAATCCATCTAGTGCGGCTGTGTGTGAAAATGGCAACTGCCTTCACTCACAAATGGGACGCCCCGCCCGTCGTTGAAACTCGGTACAGTGATGCATGAGGGTCCACCGTTACTCGAGTACTACGTTCCACTGACCCTTCACAAGTCTATTCGCGACTGCTAAGATAGTATGTGAAACAATGGGACCATAGCCGAATGAACATATCAACCAATGTTACACTGCCATCGGGTACAAATACATGATTGTAATAGCAAGATGCCATTCCTCGAATTGCAGCGTTGTGTGCGGGACGTGCTCGCCCAAAGGGGAGAGCAGCTTGCACAGGTGGAATGAATCACCACAGGTGGAGGCCATACAGCCTGAAAACACATAAATAGCACACCCAGTCTCCTCCCACAACCACACCCACTCCGAAATGCTACCGGCAGGACTCGCGATGTTGGCCCTGGGGGACCTGATAGCACTGCAAGTACTCCAACTCCAAGAAGAAGACGAACACCAACTACAACCGGCCGCACGGAGGAGACGCAGGAGGAGGAGGAGGGCAAGGCAGGGCCAGCAAGGGCTGCCAGCACAGCCACTACCACCACGCAGGCAGCCCGCAATCCCACGCCTCCGAGCACATCCGTTCAACCTCACTGATGAGCAGATCCACACCCTCTACCGTTTGGACCGGGACACCATAGCCGCCATTGTGGACATGACACAGGCTGACCTTGTCAGCATGATAGATAGCCCAACCGCCATCCCACCCCTACTGAAGGTGGTGTCTGTACTCCACTTCCTGGCCACAGGCACCTACCAGCACACAGTCGGACAGTTGCATGGCATCTCACAGCCACTGTTCTCACGGACACTATTGCAAGTGCTCGATGCCCTCCTGCAGCACGCAGACGACTACATCTCTCTACCACGCTCGGAGCAGGAAATTACCAACACAAAAGTGGGATTCCATGCACTTGCCGGCAACGCGGGTTGCATTGGTGCCATTGACTGCACCCATGTGGAATTGGTCGTCCCACATGCCATGGAGGCCCAGTACCGCAACCGAACACAATTTCATTCTCTGAATGTACAAATGGTGTGTGACTCCAACAGGATCATTACACATTGTTGTGCCCGATTCCCTGGATCAACCCATGATTCTATGGTCTTGAGGAACTCAACAATACCACGCTACATGAAGCGACACGCAGGGAACAGATCCTGGCTACTCGGTGAGTCTCATTTCATGCATGATGATGTGGGTCATGTGATGCGGCAATGACCTGGCAGGAAGGGGGGGGGGTGCGTACGTAGCAATGGCATTCCACATAATTCGTTTATCGTCCACATACAGGTGATGCCGGATATCCACTGAAGAGATGGCTCCTCACACCAGTCCGGAACCCACGGGACCAGCATGAGGAGGACTACAACCATGCCCACTCACGTACCCGTGTAGTCATTGAACAGGCATTCGGCCTACTGAAGACTCGTTTCCGGTGCCTCAGCAGGTCTGGCGGGGCACTCCTGTACCGCCATGTGAAGGTTGCAAAGATGGTGATGGCATGTGTCATGCTACACAACATGTGCGTACGTAGAAATGTGCCCATGCCCCCTGACGCAGAACTGCAAGCACCTGAAGATGGTCATGATGAGGGTGGGGATGTGGCAGCACCTCAAGGAGTCTGCGAGGCACAGGAGGGCCGTGACATTCGTCAGCATCTCATAGATGCATGCTTCTAGCACTCACGCCTGGTGGCTGATACATGGACACGGGACTCGTGGCACTGTGTGTGTCTGGTACATGCACAATATGGACTGTACGCCTATGATGGCCTCGTACACAAAGATCAATGTCCACACATCTCATTGGTTGATCGTGCATTGTTTATGGCATATGTGATATCATGTTGAACACCCTATCGACCCGCCACCCAAGTGAGCCCAACACACCCCCTCCACCCTCCTACCTCCCCCCCGAACACCAGTGTCCAAAGATGCTCATTGTCAGTGGGCAGTCGCTATTGCAAGCCCCCTCTGCGGGTATCAGGGGCACCCCTGCCTGTGGAGCGCAGGTTCCTCCCAGATCTACGTTGGGGGCTGCCCTGGACGGAACTTGCAACGGATGATGTCTCTGCCTGCTCACGTCCATGCATGTCCCTAAGGGTTTGTGAGAGCTCAGTGAGCACACGGCGCACTGCGGCAAGTTCGGCACATACGTCTTTGGACGTCGCATGCAGTTCCCCCCTCAGGCTCTCGGTGCTTCTCTCCATTTGTACTCTCAGGCTCTCGGTGCTACTCTCCATTTGGACTCTCAGGCTCTCGGTGCTACTCTCCATTTGTGCCCTTAGTGTCTCTGTACTTCTCTCTATTTCTGCCCTAAGTGTCTCAGTTGATGTTTCTATGTCTGCCTTAGTGCCCCCACATTCATCGGCATGGTCCTTGAGGAGCGTGGCCAGTTGCTGCTGTTGCACGATTAACTGGTCGAGGGACTGTTGCCTCTGCTGGGCCATGGCCATTTGCGGTGGTGTCACAGAGTGGCTGTTCGCCTCATGTTGACCTGCCACAGGGCTTGTGGGGGATGGCCAGTCGTCGTCTTGTGGGTGCCCCTGCGTGGTATCCTCATGGTGTACGGGATGGAACAGACAGGGGGATTGGGACAGGTCATGGATGGATCTGACTTCGACATCCCCGTCTTCTGTGTCGGAGCATGCTGCCATTAATGGAGTGTCACCTATGGTGCTGCTGCCACCAGAGGCAGTGCCTTCTGTGGCATCCATTGGGGGGACCTGTGGTGGTCATGCTGGCTGCTGGGGTGCCTGTTGGAGTTCCCTCCTCTGTGCTGCCACTTGATTTGTGCTGCTGCCGTGTCTTGATGCGTGCAGCTGAGGTGGAGGGTCTTTGGCCGTTGGTCTTGGCCCTCTTTGCAGGTGTGCTGGTAGGGGTGTCCTGAAGCTCGTCGTTTGGATCGGACCCTGTGGTGGAGTAAAGGAGGGCGAGCGTTATTAATGGGTCTGTGGGAATTGGAATGGCAATGTATCACATGCATTGGGGTGGTACCTGAGGGTGATTTGGGTCGGGGCCTTGGAGGTGTTTTCATTTGTGTGTGGAGTGAGGGTGCAGTTGTTTGGCAGACTGCAGTTAGGGTGTGCCTGCTGCACGTGTAGAGGGTGTTTTTGGGGTTTTTAATTATTTATGTATTTATTGTGAGTTTTAAAGTGCGCTGTCAGGCCAATGTGTGTGGACGTTCTCCTGGACATGTGTTACTGTTGCGCTATGTGGACACATGGTGATTCACATGATTGGACATTGTGGATTTGGCATGGTTTTATTTGGGCCACCTACCGGATTCTTCGGATGTCTGCACTCCTTTCTCCATCCCTCCGACTCCCTCTATGCTCTCCATTCCTATGGTGGAGGCACAGATTTCTTCCCAGGGGGTCAACTTGATGGGTGATTCCGATCCTCCCCCGGTGGCTGTGGCAATGTTGCGGTTGGCAGAAAGTATGCTACGGACGCGTATCCGCAGGTCGTCCCATCGCTTTCTGCATTGCTGTGGGTTGCGGGGTGCGGTCCCCACCGCACTTACCCGCTGTGCCACCAGGGCCCATATGGCCTTCTTGTTCGCAAGTGCCGTCCTGGTCATTTGCGTGGAGAAGACGGCGGCAGCATTCTCCTGGAGGGTCTCTGTGAGCACGGTGAGTTCCTCACGGGAGAAGTGGACCTGCCGCTTGCGGTCGCACGCTTTCTTCGCTACTTTTCCCATTTTTCTTGGTTTCACTAGGGTGGATGACGGGTTGGGATGTGTCTCAGGGTAGTGTTTTTAGTGGTTGTGTGGATTTTGTGGTTTTATAGGTGTACGGCGTGATGTTTCCCGTTCCGGGACCATGTTTTTACTTCCGTTTCCGTATATTTACGGTCACCGTACTTTCCGGTTGGCGCTCACTGCGGTGTCCGCTAAGATGGGTGGTGGTATTGCACCTAGGGCGCCGTACGGCGGCGGTGTGGGCCGTTTTGGGGTCATTTCCGCCATCGCGGAATTTGCACTTCCGCCATGGCGTGGTGCTCGTGCCCGATGGGTCGGAATGGGCCGCACTTTGCTCCATCGTGCAATGGCGGAAACGCTATTTACGCTGTGGCGGTCCGGTCAGTCACTTTCCGCCAGGGTCGTAATGAGGGCCTTGGTCTTACTTAAGGAGATTGGGCAGGACGGGGAAGGTTTTATTGGTGAGAGGTTTAGCATAAATCTTACAGTCAGTATTAATAAGTGAAATTGGGCAGTAGTTTTGGGGGAGTTCTGTATCTTTATCAGGTTTAGGGAAAACTATTAGCATAGCTTCTGAGAAAGAACCTTGGACCATGTTCTTTAAAATAAAATGAGAGAAAAGTTTGCTCATTTTAGGGACTTAAAGATTGGAGAAATGGGCAAAGAAATCAATAGGGAAGACATCCGGTCCTGGGGCTTTACCTTTTTTGAGGTTTTTAATAGCTAAATGTATTTCAGGAGAAGTAATTGGAGCATTACGAGAGGAGAGGTCATTTTGAGGATAGGAGTCGCAAGGTGTGTTACATAGGAAATTATTAATAGCGTGATTATTAGGAGGGGCTTCAGAAGTATATACATTGGAATAAAATTTCCTTGTCAGACAATTTCCTATTTCCCAAATGATCTTTAATCACAACAATTTTGGATTTCTCCTTCTTAAGTTTAAGGTAAGAAGCCAAGGTTTTACTGGTTTTATTGGAACATTGATATATTTTGGCTTTATATTTGAGCAGATTGGAACTCAAGTATTGTGTGATAAGCTTATTGTATTGGAATCTTAGTTTCCAAATGTCCCCAGGGACTATGGGGGAGTTAATGCGGGCAAATGGAATTTCTAAAGATTTAAGCCATTTGAGAATGGATTCAGATTCAGCTTTAAGGTTTTTCTTCTAGTTCGCTACGTAAGAGAGAATATGACCTCTGAGGACCGCTTTATAGCCGTCCCAATTATTGGGGATAGAGGTGTCCTGATCTTTATTTTCAGAGAAAAAGTTATTATGTTGTTCTGTGATAAATTGTGTAATAGATGCATCATTTAATAGACTGGTGTTAAATCTTCATCTGCAAGAGTTATGAGAGGTTATTGGGGTAGCAATTTTAATATGCACTGGAGCATGATCAGAGATTGTGATGGATTCTATCTGGGCATCAAGTAGAAGGCTAACCATAGAAATAGGGATACAAATATAACCAAGCTGTGAAAAGGAGCTATGGGGTGTAGAGTAAAAGGTAAATTCTGAGTCAGTGGGATGTAGGATACGCCAAGCATCACTAAGGCCAGTTTCAGATACAAAGTTAATAAATTGTGTATGGGATGTAGTGTTAGTAAACTGCATATCGGATTTTCTGTCTATAAAAGGATCTATGACTTGATTACAAACTCCACATACAATCAAACTGAGGGGGTTACTAAGTAGTATATGATTTCTAAGTAGTTTCCAAAAGAAAGGATCCGGAGAGGTAGGTCCATAAACATTAAGAATTGTATAGGCTGTGGATTCTACTGATATATTAAGAATAACCCATCTTCCTAACTGGTCAGATTCCGTAGATAGAACTTTACGCTTAGGGGTTTTGTTAATAAGTGTGATTACTCCATTTTGTTTCCCGTTGGCAGTGCTTGAAAAGACCTAGCCCACCCAATGTCGTTTAAGTTTTGCTGCTTCGTCAACGGAAAGATGTGATTCTTGTATACAAGCTATAGAGGGCCTTAATCTACTGAGGTGTGAAAGTACTTTTTGTCCCTTGATGGGATTATGTAATCCTTTAACATTCCAGGATACAAAATTGAGAGGCATCATTCAAGAAAAAGGATAAGAAAGTAATAATATGAACCGTAATTCAAATAAAACATTAACTTTAAAGCATTGAAATCTTTTAGCATGAGAAAATATACGGGTACCCAACAAGGCAAGGGATAGCATGAAGGGAATGAGACATAATGGAGGGGGTAAGACAAACAAAAAAGACATGAACATTGGTAAACGATAGTTGTAATTAAAAAAGATCAAAAGGGTGGCCACCAGGGGGTGCGCGGATGAGTTCCTCTCCTGCGTGAGCTCCCGTCCCGAGGTCCCGAAAAGTGGAATGAGCCCCCACTTTTGGACCGCCCCGGGGTTAAAACTCGAGACGAAGGTTTATGAAAGTGTCAACCATACACGGGAGAAATCCCGGGTAAAAACGGCCCAGGCTTCCAGTAAATATTCCCAAGAACCCGTGGTGGTGAAAACGAAACTGAATGCGGCCTTGAGGCGGCTCGGGACCTCGTGCCTGCCCTGAGCGATTACTGCACTGGCACCAGGAGGAGCGCCCACCGGAGGTTGAGCCCTCTCATCTACGTGACAGGACACCATGGAACGGTCGATGGGATGCAGTAGCGGGGAAAGGGCCTGGAACAAACTAGACGGTGCAAAGCCGGTCACCCCGTGGAGATGACACAGGCACGGGGCCTGTGCCCCCTCTTCTGCTGAATCGTACTCCCACGGAAGGATTACTTCGCCGCCCTCTGCAAGGAGCGTGACCCGAGAGAAGTAAGTGATTCCCGCTGGCCCCTCCATCGCTTGGCGGTAGCGCACAAAGCTTTCAGCCCGAAACTGCGACACAACTGATTGCTGGCGCCCCTCGCCCGAAGGAACCCCGCGAAACCGAATATAGGCAATGCGCTACCTTCCAGCCGCGTGGTGCCCTTGGGGTTCCTTTCTTAAGCGATAATGAAGAAGCGGGCACACGATGGGTGCACTTTGCGTCTGATTCGCGGGTCCCCACGTGGAGGTGTCCGCGGGACATTGAGAGACTACAAACAACCTTGCTCCCTCAAGACGATTAGGCCCTTGCTCGGACTGTAACAACAAACGCGTCTCCCCCACAGAGGGTAAGGCCCCCAGCGACACCCTTTAAGCGGTCCGTCTGGGCCAGAAACCAAAATAATAGAAGGGGGAAATTGGTCTAGGGGCGTGTGCCTCCTCTGTGGTACCAAGTACTTGAGCCTTTGCACTTACGACACGTTGAGTTTGCAACACCAGGCGCATGAACGCCCACCAGAAACTTGCCATATACGCATACGGATTAGCACCCCGAACTGACGTCGGACCCACAATGGCCACATCATCAATTGTTGGCGCAGAAACCGCCGCCACAAAAGGAGATATTGCGGATTTACTGGCGGAAATAAGAAATATGGCTGCCAGCATAGGAGGAAAAATCGATAAGCTCACACAGCGCCTTGATAACATAGAGGACAGGGTTGAGGGCGTTGAGAACAATCAGGCCTCAATTGACGTCCTAGAAACGCAGCTCTCACACAGAATAACCGAATTAGAACGGAGGGAGCAAGAATTTAAACTCAAGATGGACGATTTGGAGAATCGCGAAAGGCAAAACAATCTACGCTTTTTTGGGATTCCTGAGAAGGAAGGGGAGACAGAGGAGGACCTAAAAATGACCCTTCACGACATCATTAAGCTACTCGTTGCCACAACATTGATGAACCCAAAACGGAAGGCATTCACAGAGCGGGAGGCCCACCTAGAGGCCCGAGGTCGGTGCTGGCAAGATTCCACCATTATCAAGGTCGAGAGTGCTGGGAAAGGCACGGAATGGGGGCACCATTACCCTAAGTGGGGCCCAAATAACAATATAGCAGGACCTCTCTTCCCTGACACTAGCCCTGAGGAAAATGTGCAAACCACTCATGATGTGGCTCAAGTCTTGGGACACACGCTACAGGTAGGGATAATCCCTTTTCTCTCTCCTTTGAACATGAAGGCCAGAAGATCAGGCTGAGCTCCGAACGGCAGATCAAGGATTGCATCGCTGACTTACTAGGCCCACAGGATTGCGAGGAATCCAGCGACCGACTTCCCAGGGATGGGTCGGAATGGCAGACACAGGGCCCGAAGAGGAGGAAGGTGAAATGTTCGAGGAAATACCGCAGAGGGAACGGTTCTCCGGAGGGGGGCAGCTAAGCCTCGATAAGTATAGTACTCTTTGCTTGAACTGACATTTGATATAAGGACAACATTGTTGCCTTTTTTTTGGGTGAAATGTGATAAAGACTTCCACTCATGTTGCGGTATTGAGCTCACTCTGAGGGGAGGTTCTTGGGGGCTCATTAGTTATTCTGATGTTTACTTTACGAGGGGACCGTGAGGTAACGGTCTCCACTGGTGGATCGGTCCAGGGCGAGTGAAGCTAACTCGGCCCGATCGGACGCCACCAAACTCAGGTAGTGGGAGGGAAGGGGGAGGAGTCGGGGGACTGGGGCACGTGTTGAATCAAATGTAAACTTAAGAGCTATGAGTAGTGCAACGGTCATGTGGTTGTTTCGATACCAAGGAAGTGAGTTACAACGGTCAGAAAATATGGATGATCCTAGATCCCGTCGTTATGATGACCGCTGAATCATATTGCAGTGGTGCCATAAGGGTGGGGACGTTAAATGTCAAAGGTCTTAATTCACCAACAAAAAGATCACTTGTCTACAGAGAATTTCGTAGATCAAAAATTGACATCCTTCTATTGCAGGAGATGAGAGGAGAGGGTGGTCCTGAGGAGGCATTCCGGGATGGAATTTTGGGGCTCAGGACCGTTGAGAAGGGGGGGAGTGGGAATCCTCGTTAGGAAGGGGTTGGACTTCAAGATCACAAAGGTCTGGTCAGATGTTGAGGGCCGTGCCCTACTGGTTTCGGGGACCATTGGGAATGTGTCCACTACAATTGCCACGATTTATTCCCCCAATGTAGGGCAAGTTAGATTTCTCTCCAAAACAATTCCCAAGATTATGTTAGAGTCAACAGGTCATGTCATCCTTGGGGGAGATTTTAATATATGGGCAGATCCCACGCTTGACTGGAAACCTGGTAATCCAGAAACGCGCAAAAAACCTGAAGGAGATCATGCTCATTTCAATTCATTGATGGAACTCTATGGGCTGACTGATGTGTGGAGACAAATGCACCCTACAGAGAAAGCTTACACCTTTTTTTCAGCCCCACACAACACCCTCACCCGCATCGACCACCTCTATTTCTCAAGGGACTTATCCTGTACGACCTCACGCACAGAAATCACACCAATCAGATGGTCTGATCATGACATGGTGATCGCTGACATGGTATGGGAGTCCTTGCCAGTTAGAGGTGGGAATTGGAGATGCAATGAAACCCTATGGAAAGACCCTGTCTTTAAACTTGAAATGGAAACTGAGATCACCGAATACTTTCGATCGAATGATACTGGGGAGGTTTCTAGACAAGGGGTCTGGGATGCGGGCAAGGCGACCTGGAAGGGAATCCTTATAAGGGAGGGAGCCAAAAAGAAAAGAGAGAGGGCTTTGATCGAAAACAGACTCCGCAAGGAAATCACCCAACTAGAAAACGAGGCGAGGGACGGGGATGTGCTAAACCATGAAAAAGCCTGCCAAGCGCGGACAAAAAGAGAGGAACTCCGTCACCTGGAACATGATAAAATAACTCGCAAACTCCTCTTTCTTAAACAAAAGTTTTATGAGAAAGGGGACAAGGCGGATGCGTTGCTGGCGGCCAGGCTGCGAGCACAACAGGCAGAACGCAGAGTGCAGGAAATAGTTGATGGAGGCCCCAGCACCCCGATAACTAGCACCACCATTCCCGAAGCCTTTGCAGACTTTTACGAAGCTCTGTACACCCCATAGACGATACCGGATTCGTCCGGTATTCGCTCCTACTTTTATGACATCGACATGCCCAAACTGTCACCCACTGAATCAGAGGCCATGGACTCCCCCGTAACTGAGGAGGAGATCCAGGAGGCCATAAAACGATTAACATTGGGTAAATCCCCGGGCGAAGATGGGTACACGGCAGGTTTTTATAAGACATTTGCCACCCAGCTTACGCCCTTCCTAGCGGAATTATTTAATGAAATCCTAGAGACCGGGAAACCTCCTGACTCATTCGTTAAAGCACTCATAACTGTCATCCCGAAAGAGGAGAGAGACCCCAAAAAATGTTGATCATACCGCCCCATTTCCCTGATCAATCTAGACGCAAAAATATACACAAGGGTCCTGGCTGCTAGAAATGAGTCATGCATGCCCTGCCTCATCCACCCCGACCAAGTTGGCTTTATATTGGGCCTCCAGGGAGCAGACACCATGCGTAAGACCCTGCACCTGATACATGACTCCCACAACCAGAATACTGATCCTTCATTATTTTCCATCGATGCAGAAATAGCGTTCGATAGGGTTGACTGGGACTTCCTGATGGGAGTCCTTCGCAAGATTGGCATGGGCCCTAAACTTAGGAAGGGAATCCAGGCAGTTTACTCAAGGCCCACAGCTTTGGTACTTGTAAATGGGACATGTTCTAGGTGGTTCCAATTGAAGCGAGGAACCCGACAGGGATGTCCATTATCGGCCATCTTGTTTGCCCTATCGCTTGAACCCCTGGCGCATAAAATACGATCGGACCCCAGCATAGAAGGGATACACCTGGATCACACTGAACACAAACTGGCATTATATGCTGACAATATACTCCTTCATGCGGTCGATCCCTCCAGATCCATCCCACGAGTTATATCTCTCCTTGAGGAATATGGCCAGTTATCAGGGTTTAAGGTCAATCGATCTAAATCCATAGTGTTCCCCCTCCAGGGCACACCAGAGGCGAATGAGATGAAATATTCCTCCCTTGGATTGACGTTAGAACATGACGTTATGCAATATTTGGGGTTTAAAATTACGAAACGGATAGACACCCTATACAAGGCAAATTTCCCAAAATTCCTTGCGAGATTCCATGCAGACCTGGCCAGGTGGGACAAACTAACCATCTCGTGGCTTGTCAGACTTAATGCTATAAAAATGACATGCCTCCCGAGGTTCCTCTATCCCTTTCAGATGCTCCCCATTAAAATTCCGGAACGATACTTCGCCGCGGTCCGAAAGGCAACGCTAAAGTTTTTGTGGCAGGGGAAGAAAGCCAGAATCGCCTACCGCATATTGATACTGCTCAAAGACAAAGGAGGGATAGGCCTTCCCGATCTTAAGAAGTACTATGTTGCGGCTCAACTTCGAGTGCTCATCCCGCACTTACGCAACCATAAAGAGCCTCAGTGGATAGCTATGGACAACCACTATCTAGACCCAGCGACACTCTCGGAGTGGCTATGGTCCCCAAGAAAAAGAGTCTTGAGGAAGACAAGGGAGCATCCGCTTTTTGCCACCTTATGAGAAATATGGAGAGAGGGTCCAGAGATGAGAAAAATCATGACGTGGCCGTCCCCCTTGAGTCACCTGTGGTCCCCGGGCATTAATAACTACATCCCCAATGTTGAAAGATTCCAGGCGTGGTATGAGGCGGGACTAGAGAGGATAGGACAGCTCCTCTGAAGTGACTCCTTCATCACTCTTCCGGAACTGACAGAGGCCCTTAATATAGGCGTACTATCCTCCTTCCATTACCTACAGATCAAAGGGGTCCTAACGAAGGCGGCATGGAAGGCAAAACTTAGTAGAGAACTCACCCCCTTCGAAAAGCTCCTGGACTCCAAAACTGACAGGAAAGGCCTGATTTCCGTCATGTATAAATTACTCGTAGAAGCGGGTGGAGGGAACACACTTAATCTCAGGACGCATTGGGAGAAAGACATGGGCCTAGAAATAGATGATGACCTGTGGGATAATATGTGCCGCATGGCAACGCGCACATCCATATCGTGCCAATACAAGCTCCATTCCATTAAACTTTTGCATCGCTGGCAGTATGACCCCTATAGACTATCCAAAATGTACCAGTCATCCCCCCCTCTGTTGGTGTGAATGTGGACAAGTTGCGGACTATTGGCACATGTGGTGGGGATGCCCTAAGATTAAGATCTATTGGGATGAGGTCTTGGGGTGGATTAGACACCTGGACTGGATTCAGAGAACAGCGGACCCTCATCTAGTCCTTTTCGGTCTAGAGAAAATAGAAGATGCGTGGAAGAGAGTACAAGGTTTGGCCCCCCATATCCTGCTTGCAGCCTGAGCCTTAATAGCCACCAAATGGAAATCAGCTATGACCCCAACCGAGACTGAATGGATAAACATTGTAATGGACATATGCACCATGGAAAAAATCACAGCCTCACTCCACGGCAGAGCAACACAGTGTGAGACCCTGTGGTCCAATTTTTTATCCAAACACACATCAAACAGACATCCACCCTAGTGGGGACAAGGTCCAATGTCCGTGTGGCTCGAATGGGTCCCTCCCCTCTTGATGCTGTCCCCCCTCCGCCCTCCGCCTTGATCCTGTTCCCATACTACCAACCAGACGACATCCATATTAAGATTGGATGGAAGCCCTCCCTATGGAGAGCCCCTGCACACATGACATCGAAAAAGTCTCAAGCTGTGACAATGACCACATGACCATACAAGCACGACTCCTTGGTAACATGACTTCCTACTCCATGGGGGGTGGGGGTTGGGGGGAAAGTGCAAGAGAATGAAGAAAACGAGGGATCCAAGTAAAACGTTTTTACTGTTATTCAGTTTGGTTCATGGTTACGAAATTGTGCAATGTATTCTGGTTTTATTTCCACCTGTCTAATGCCTATGACTCCATATGTAACTTTTTCTTTTGTTTCTTTTCCATTGAGAAATTGTTATGTGTTAAAACCTAATAAAAACCAAATTTAAAAAAAGATCAAAAGATCGGTGGCAAAGAGGAACCAGCAGCACCAATCCATGTCCAAAAAAATGAAGAGAATTGAGGGGGAAGAGCCAAAAAATTAAATGGGATCACCAAAAACCCCACTCTGGTGGAGCGAAAAAACAAGTAGTTATGGTGAAGTATCATTTATCCTTTAAGTAATAGGGTTTGATGTATCCATGTAATTCCTTTTATGGAATTAGATATATTGTCTCAAGTCAGCCGGGTTCTGGAATGTCGAGGTTTGCCCTTTTAGAGTAACTTCTAAAATGGCTGAATGGATAATACATATGTGGCGTTAAGCTGCCTAAGGGCTGGTCTAAAGGGAAGGTGTTCTTTGCTTTTTGCCGCAGTTGCTTTGGATACGTCTTGAGTGATGAATATTTTCTTTCCCTCCCATTTCAAATGCTTGATCTGCCTGACTTTCTCCATAATGAGGGCAACATGGGTAAAGTCAAGGAGGGCCAGTATAGGGGTCCTTGGAGAATCAATGTAATTTCGAGATGACCTGATGGGGCCAATTCGATGCACCCTTTGTATGTTAAGGTGCACAGATGTTGGTAAATTAAGAATTTGAGGTATGAATTCATATAAGAAGGTGGTAGGATTGTCTTTTTCAATTCCCTCCCGAAGGCCAATAACACAAAGGTTGTTCCTTCTATTCCTGTTTTCAAGATTCTCAGCCTGTTGTTGTAAAGTGGCGACTGTAATTTCTAAATTAGTGACCTTATTAGAAATATCTTCTGCATTTCCAACCCGCCTTTCCACCTCATTCATTCGAGCCTCAAAGATGGTCCATTTATTATCAAGTTGCTGAAGCTTGGCATTAGTGCCCTCGATGAAGGGTTTAAGAGCCCTTATTTCTGATCGAATAGTTTGCATGACATGGTCAGTCGCATCTTCTTTAGGTGTGGGAAACTCACTCTTTTACCTTTTGTGGGAAGTAGGGGATTGTAAGGGAGGTTCATTTGCATGTCCCTTTTTTGAGGCCATAATGAAATCAAAGAACATTCAACAGTGGTACGGATATTCAGTATTTTTCTTTTCCTTTTTCACCCTTCTCTTTTTCTCCTTCTTTTTACTCCTTCCTCTCCCCTTTCCCTCCTTCTCCCTCTCACTCTCCCTCTTTCTCTTCCTCTCCCCTTTTCTTTTTCTGCAATCGAGCCAGCCGTAAAATATCAGGTGTTAAGGGAGAGGTCAGTAAAATGGGTTTGAAGACCAACCAAAAATTAGTTTATTTTAGGTGAGGGAGACAAAGAAAAAGTAAAAATGAAAAAACACAACACAGAAAAACAAAAATAAAGGATTTATGTGCTGTGAGGGAAGGTAGAGGAGAAGAAAAGCAGCAGTAACTTTCAAAAAGGTATTATTATGTGGATCAGTTTTTCTCCTGAAGAAGAGGTTGATAAATAAGCCTTTAAAATTATTCAAAATGCCTTAAAAGTGATGGAAATCCTGGTGTAAGAGGGCTTATTTATTAAAAGTACCAGTGTTGTGATGAAATATGTTACCAGTTGTATAACGGGCACCCAACGTCACTGAGTCCGCTCAGCTGACAGGAGACGCCGGCTGTATTCCAAACGGGAGATGCAGCTTTTAGGCCCTGGATGATTTTCTTGAGGAAATGTCGTCGCAGGGCATTTTCACGGAAACAGCTCCAGACCATCAGGGAGCTCAGCGGAGGACATACGGATCGCCACGACAGCTAAATTTGCGGTAAGGAGGTTAAAATAAAGACTTTGAACCCCCACCGGAGCGGAGCACACGTGCTAGGAGGCCATTCACTACGGTGCCAAGCCACGCCCCCAGTCCAAATCATTCTATGTAAACAGCAAGACTTACTTTCATAACTAATATGAGTGAATAAACAGATGTTGCAAGTTTACTAGACATTACCTGTCCTTACATAGAAAAAGCGTTTGTTTAACGTGGCAGGCCCTTTCATTTGTGAGTGGGGCTTCTAATCCAGTTTTTAGGTTAAACCAATAAGGTGACCCGGCTGTAATTTGAATTGTGGCAGACACTTTATTTGCACTGTACCACAGTAGTATTGGTTGCACCCAACTCAGGCCCTGGCTGGAGATTTGCGCCGGGCTGGTCGTGCTGGCCCTGCATTTCTAGGCAACGCCCACGCTCATAACGAGGCGCGTCCGCCAGCAGGCGGAAGATGGCTCTACCGTGATAAGGCCCGCAGTGAAAAGGCCCTGTTTTGCACACTGGTGGCAGGCGCGGGCATACCCCCTGCAAGCAAGGACTCCAAAGGTAGGCCCATCCAGAATCACACTGCATCATTCAGTAATGAGACTTTCAACACCTACTGCATATTGTACCCTTCCGCTTGTACAGCACTTAAGCCACCGCACTGTTATACGGTCTCTTTCCTACTTAACCCATGTGAAGCGCATCTGTACTTAACTTGGGCATACCATCGGACAATGTATGAGAACCTTGTCCATCTATTAACATTGAAGCCCTTTGTTGCCTTGTTGACCTTGTTGCCACCAAGCCTGCTGCGGCTCCCATTATACGATCTGCTATTTAACTTACTATAACACTGTTTAATATGCATCTCTGACTATTGCGTACGCTTAGAATCAAATTACCTGCGGCCGAATGTATTTGACTGTCCTTCTGCCCAATGGTTTAACTACACCTCTACGGCAAATTCTATAAGCTTAGCTACTGTAGCATGATTGCTATACACAACATTGCCTAAACAGCAATTGCCACACTTATGACCTTACTATATTTAATACCACAAATTCGGCTGAATAACTGTTGCCGGCATAGACTGCTGCATACTTTGTCCTCCCACTGTCTCCTAAATGGTATTAGTTGTACACAGTGCTGCCTAGCTCCTGTATTATATGATTGCTGCTTACACCCTTTTATATCCAACGCTTGTAATGTTGCACTGACCGCTGCCAAACTGCTCCCTATTGTATAATTCGATTGCCAATCGCTGACTAATATTGCCAACTACCTTTTACCAACAACTGCCTTTAACAACAGGCTACTGTTACAATTATTGAATTGCCTCAGAAGGCTCCCTATGATTTGTGACTCTCCTCTAGGGTGGAAATATGTTTCCAAAGAATACCCAGCTGACCTTATTATCTCTTACTCTACTAATAACCATCCAGCATATTACAGCCCTAACAATGACTAGGTGTTCACCCTGTCCTCTATCTGCTAGAAACAATAGACTCCGGGCCAGACTACCGTGCCTCTATGAGCCTCGGAGTAGCAAGAATATGAATCCCCGTCTCAACTACAACAAAAATGCCCCCGGTCTCAAATCCGTACTCAGTCCAGACAATGAGATCTTGCCTAGAACCTTGAACTCTGCCACCAACCTCCCCCTTAAGACTAATACTAAAACGATTCTAGTTTGGGTGAGCTGACAAATAACCATGCACCGTGAAATAAAGAGCTGAGAAAATATTGTTCAGTGGAAAAAATGAATAATCCTTTTATTTTGAGTTTAAAGCCTTTGTGGGTGACACGTGTTTCGGTAATAAATGCCCTTTTCAAATCCAGGCCTAATTCTGTTTCAAAATGATGACAGCAAGGATTCTTTATTTTTTCCACGGAACAATATTTTCTCAGCTCTTTATTTCACGGCGCATGGTTATTTGTAAGCTCACCCAAACTAGAATCATTTTCATCAAACGGAGTGAAGGGGTTCGACGTCTCCGTAGCAGCTTACTTAATACGACGCAGAACTCAATTACATATGTAAATCTAAAATCAAGAACCCCAAGAATTTTTCCATTCAACCTACATTAGGTCGCGAGGTACCCTTTGGAAGGTGTGATTAAAAAAGTCCCTCAAATTGTTACGTAATACTAAAACGAATCCACTAAAACATGTTCTCACTATATTGCAGGATCCTAAAAAATACAACTATGATCACTGGAGCACTAATAAATGCTAGATCGCTAGTGGCACATGCCACCGAAATAGCAGACCTGATCTCCACAGATGACCTTGACATCTTAGCCGTCACAGAGCCATGGCTGCACGACGTAGCTGACACAGCCCTTACGTTAGCAGTACCTGACAATTACCAAATACTCAGAGCGGATAGATCTAACGCCAGAGGAGGTGGGTTAGCCCTCATCGCTAAATCCAACCTTGCTATAAGACTTACGCCATCACCTCAATTCAAATCCTGCGAAATTCTCACTGCCAAACTTCCAATTTCCAATTGTCGCACTCTAACTATTTACCTATTATATAGACCTATGGGCCCTATTGGTACCTTTGAGGAGGATATATCCAGAATTCTTGCCAAAGACTCCTCACAACTGTTAATATTGGGTGACTTTAACCTTGGATTTAATGATCCTGTGGACAAAAATGCTCAGGCAGTAGCTAACATCCTTTCAGAACAAGGACTGACCCAAAGAGTATCAACACCGACCCATATCAAAGGAAGGACCTTAGACTGGGAGGCTGACCTGAATTGCGAAACCTCTATCACCACTATAACTCTGCAACTATGGTCCGACCACCACCTGATTGCCTTCACCTTAGCAATAAATAGACAATTGGCCAAAGATAAAGGGCCTCATTACGAATCAGGCGTTAAGGGGTTAACGGCGCCGTAAACGGCGCCGACCCTTAACGCCTGATTACAAGGTCTGTTAGCGTCATGGTGATATTAACGCCTGCTTTTTGCAGGCGTTAAAATCCATGTCGCTAAGGGACCATGGTGCTAATTACGCCACCGTAATTTACGGTGGCGTAATTAGCGCCTTCCCCACTCCCATTATGCCCTATGGGGCAAAAATGGGAATGGGGAAGGGTAAAATGGGAAATGGGGATTTACCGCCCCACTCACCTTGGAATGGGGCGGTAAATCCGCCATCCACCATGGTGTAAACATAGTTTACACCATGGTGGTAAGGGTACGACCCAGGCGGTAACTTACCGCCTGGGTCGTAATGAGGCCCTAAGTCATGGCACCACCCCTCCCCACTAGGAGCAAAAAGAATATCACGGCAGATAGGCTACTACCACATATCCTACCATCACAAAACGTACTCCCAAGTGCCTCTGACCCCAAACTCCTTGTCGAGGTTTACAACAATAGCAAGGCCTTAGACATTATTGCACCTATCAAAATGCGTAGAAGCAAACAGCGTGCACATCTCAATGCCTGGTCCAGACCACAACTTAAAGCCCTTAGATTACAAGAAGAAAACTAGAAACCCTATGGCGTCATACTCATTCTGAGGAAAATAAGTTGCACTTGACTAAGTTTGCAAATAACTATAAAAAGGAAATAATTTGCACCAAAAAAGACCTCTATAACGAAAGAATCACCAATGCTAGCTCCAAGACTAAGGAACTATGATATATGAAATCTCCCATCCCTCCCACAGACAACGTGCCCAAGGACAAACCTTGGTGCACAAGCATACAGAATGCCTTAGCAAACAAAGTAACATTACTCCAAAATAAGATTGCTAACAAGAAAGCCACCCTGCCCAATCACGAGTTGCAATCCACTAGTCCCAATGTATCCTCCAGCATACTAGAACCATTTAGATTCTCTAAGGTATCCATCCTTGAAACTGAAAGAATTATCTCTTCCTTGAAACCATCTAACTGCCAGGGCAACAACTGTCCCGCCCAAATAATCAAAGATGCAGCGAGAGACCTAGCGCCGTTCATCTCAAAATTAATCAACGCCTCCTTCGTGACTAATACTGTCCCAAGTAACTTGAAAGAGTCCTGTGTCTTACCGTTGCTAAAAAACAGACTCTGGACCCTTCCATCCCAACAAACTACAGGCCCATTACTACGGTGCCCTTCCTTCTTAAAATACTTGATAAAGTAGCGAATCTGCAAATACAGAAATACCTTGAAGCTAACCATCTCTTAGTTCCCGCCAATCCGGCTTCAGGCCACAACATGGCACGTAAATGGCATTAATAGATTTAAAAACTCAAATTTATGAGCTCAAGGACAAAGGAAAAACCGCCATGCTATTCCTCCACGACCTGTCGGCCGACTTTGACCTGGTGGACCACGAAGTTCTGTGCAAACACCTGGCCTTGGCTGCCCACTTCTCGAAGGACGCAATAGCATGGGTCCAAACCTTCTTAAATAACAGAACCATGAGAGTTTTCTCCCCATCAGCATCTGCAGACCCTATCCAGACCACATGTGGCGTTCCACAAGGATCTTGTGTATCGGCAACCATGTACAATATATTTACAAAGCCTCTGTTTGACAAATTGGACAGGCTGGATGTCACCTACACTAACTACGCAGATGACACCAAGATCCTCATTCCCCTTTCGGGAAATTACTGTAAGGACACGGCTTTGGTAAATAAAATCTACCTCCTCATTCAGGCATGGATGGCAGCCCATGGCCTCTGCCTGAATGACGACAAAATGGAGCTCCTGATTCTTGGAACAGCTGCCAACATAAAAGAAAACTGAATTCCAACTACTCTGCCTTCAACATAGACGGAAATACAATTAAGGTAGTTAAAGAAGTGAATACTTTAGGCTTCTACCTCGACTCCACACTAACCCTAAGTAAACAGGTAAACTCCATGGCATCAGCATCCGCCTGCACATGTAAGCTAATCAAGGCCTGTAGGCCACTTTTATCCAAAGCTAGCTTTATTATCCTTGCTAGCGCACTGATACTTTCAAAATTGGACTATTGTAACGCCCTATACCTAGGTGCTAAAAAATATATCCTAGACAGAATCCAAATCCTACAGAATAACGTGTTAAGAACTGCTCTGAACATACACAATAGAGAACATGTATCAGAAATCAGAAGAGAACACCATTGGCTGAAGATAAAGGAGAGAGGTTTGCTCAAAACAGTCTCCGGAACATTCAGGTGCCTAAACAATGCAGCACCCCTGTACCTAACAGAGAGAATTGTTAGAAAAACCTCCACCCGCCCCTCTAGAGCGGCCAACTCCTTCTGTCTGAACATACCCAGATTTAAGCTAAACAAATCTGGAGGAAACAGCTTCCCAGTGAAAGCCGCCCAGTCCTGGAAGGCGCTACCTCTATCACTCAGAGCCGACCAATCCTTCCTCAGTTTTAGACGTAATACCTTGAACTGGTTGCGGTCCAATGACATACGATCTTTGCTGTATTTACTACTTTGTGTATGTTGAACTCATCTGCTTTGTGCCACCTACTGTACAATATTGTTGTATTCCTTCTTGTATAATCTTGCTGCCTACCTGTCTCATTATGTAACCTAAGTTTAAGTATTCTTGTATTCATTGCGCCCAGTTACCTCCGGGTTCGGTGCTCCCTACAAATTAATAAACAAACAAAACAAACAAACTCTGCAGATGGCGAATTCCAGTGCAGGACCTCATCACTACGCTTTTTCCTAGGAGTTTGCTCAAATGTGCTTGCCCAGTGAACACGGGAACATTGGGTATCATGTGGGGTGCCCCGGAATTTGAAGAGAGCCCCATGGGGTGCACCACCTCCATGTCTCTCCCCTAGCTCTGCTACTGGTCTTAATCATTTGAAAATATTCTTGGTGCTGCTCTGACGCAGGTTAATACTTCCCAGGCCATCATTCTTTGTGCTCTACTGCCCCCTTTCGGTAGGTTTCAGTTTAACAAATGTCTTCTTGAAAAATATCGGGTATTTTGTGCTAAACAACCTTTGAGGGCCTTCTATGTGAATTGTTGGCAGGTGAAGAACATTATCTTTAATGGGGATTCTAACTTGTTCATTATTGTACAGGAATTTATTTTGAGACCAGGAAGATGTAATAATTGTTAAATAGTTTGATTCAGACATTTTTAGGGCTGCCAAATTACTCAGTTATCTCAGTTGCGTTTGTTTAAAGTGCGTTTTGCTGACTCTTAAGACCTATTATTAACATGTTATGCTCTTCAGCTGCAACTCAGAGAAGGGCTGCAATCTGCCAGTGTGCAATCACACTTCCCTACATCCAGTACACCTTACTCACCCGCGTGGAGCGGTGACAGCAGCGGGCTTCCCCTGCAGGCTTATGGGGAAGCGGGAGGCCTGCTTTTCTTGGCAGTGTCCCTTAAGCAAACAATTGAGCGTGTATGAACCACTTTTGGTCCAGTATTGCAGGGCTCTCTTAAGTATTTAAAATCTGTACAATAAAATCCTATTGCCACACGGCATCACCATACTTGGCCCTCTTTAAGCATCCTTTGGAGATCCCGAGCGTCCTGTCAATCAGCTTTCCACCGCTGTAGATAGCCACTGCGCATACTATCCTGGGCCTAACTACACCTTGGGCTGAATTTCTCTCTGGTTTTCCATTCGTTCATTGTAGTTCAGGTTATTTTTATGTTGTTTTTCTTTTGGTTGTTCTTCATGGGAGAGGTGACTGTACTTGCTTTCTTGTGCTACTTGCCTCGTCTTTTACTTGCCCTTTCTACCCCTTCTTTGTCTCTTGTGCCACACTTTTTAGCTCCTCTTGTCTTTTTTCCATATCTGCTTCTTTTTACTTTTCCCTTAGCGACCAATTCATCCTCTACTCCTGACAATAAGCCTTTCCAGACGTTTTCATGGGTGTGCAAAAGGGGCCTGTGCCCCGGGCGGGGCCCCCACATACTGCCCAACTTGCGGGGAGGGTGCAGTAGCAATGCTTGGGGAGGGGTGGCACTTCATGGTGTGTGGCCAACGTCACGATGCCAGAAAACATTTTGCGATCTTTATTTCTTTCTCTCATTACTTCATCATTTAGACACTGAAAAGAACATATGCTTTGTGCATGGATGCCTGCAAGCACATTTGACACACAAAAAACATGCTTTGGAAATGTCAGCAGTTTTGGGTTTTGTGTAGACATGGGAAAGGCATTTGCCAGGCACTGCCACAGTGGTATTAACTCTCCATTGATGGTAGCAGGTGCAAAATGGTGCGGGTGCCTGCACATCTACTTGCAGTGCCAGCAAATACCTAATACTTATACAAAAGCCATAGCTGTTGGCTTTGCCAAAGCTTGGTGTTAACAGGACTTCAGTGAAGGAACTGGTTGTCATTTTTATTACACCAGTAACGTGAATACAAGTCAAATTAAGTCACTAACTCTCGGAAGATTGCTTTGAAAAAACACTGGCTTGCACTCTGAGAACAAAGTTTGACGGTAAGGCTTGATTAAAACGAGCTGAAAGAGTTCCCATGAGGAGGTGTGTGGGTGGGGAGGGGCAGGAACTCAGAGGAAAGGGCTATAGGGATTAGCATAGCCATGGACAATCAATGGGTGGGCAAATAGCCAAACAACACCATCAAGCTTTATGACCCTACTCATATGCCATTCCCTCATATCTGTGCTCTAAGACAACAGTGTTGGCTTGTAGGCTGCTCTGCCACCTACTAGCCCAAACTAATTAGATGACTCGTTGCTCCACCTGCACAGCGCATCCCCCACCACACGGCAACCAAATCAGTTTGCTTATTGGACACGTGCTGCTCACTGCTCGTGCCAGAGCGGGGACAATTGCCAGGACTAAGAAGATAGAAAAACAAGCATTGGCAATGCCAAATGTTTGGGCTTTTATGTAGGTATAGGAAAGGCACTTGCCAGGCACTGCCACAGTAGTATTAACTTGATATTGATGGTATCAGATGCAAAATGGTGCGCGTACCTAGGCATCGAATAGCAGTACCTAAAAATGCCTAATACTTCTACACAAGACAAAACGTTGGCCTTGCCAATGATTGTTTGTAACAGGACTTCAGTGAAGGACAAGCAAAGTGCTTATAAATTGAGTCGCTGAAGGCAGTGCTGGTTAAGAAATCTTTGTCTCGGGAGTATAGCTCAGGGGCAACGTGCTCGTCTTGGAAGCAAGATGACACAGAGCAACACAGGTTCGATCCCCGGGTCTGCGCTTATAAACTTCTGGGTATTAAACATTTTATAAACAACCCATCATATCATATCAATTAAGTCATTACATCTCAGAAGGTTGCTTTGAGAAAACACTGGCAGGTGCTTTCAGTGCAAGGTTTTAGTGTAAGGATTGGTTAAAGCGAGCTAAAAGAGTTCCCATGAGAAGGTGTTTTGGGCAGGAAGGGGCAGGAACTGGATGGGAATGGCCATAGGGATTAGCATGACCGTGGGCAGTCAATCAGTGGGCAAAAAACCAAACAACACCTACAAACTTTGTGTCCCCCCTCATATGCCATTTCTCACTATCTGTACTCTAATGCAATAGTTTCGGTTTATAGGTGGCGCTACCTAATAGCCCAAACTAAAAAACAGTGATTATGATTGCCACAGAGGTGCTCGTATTGTTGATGGCTCTGCCCCTCGTTGCAGTGAGCCAATAATGCGTCACTGTTCTCTCTGCCTTCCCTGGCTGCTGGGTGTGGCCGTGGGTGTGAAAGCAAGTGAGTGCCACTGCACGAGCCTCAGAGCCAAGCGGCACAAGGGCCCATGCTTTGAGAGGCAGCAGGTCTAGGCTTCTATCCTGATTCCTGCCTGCCTTGGATCGGATGCTTCCCCTCCTCCTGTGCGGGTGGCACACTCCAGCAGCTTGCCTGAGGAGGCTGCTCTGCCTCTGCCCTTCCTCGGCACGTGGTGATGCAGTTTGCTGCCACTGTTACTGTTTGTCAGCCCCCCATGATAAGTACTTTCACTTTGATGCCTACAGGCTGCCTGGCACAGAAGGAGAGCCAGCCTGGAGCCTGAGGAGCTGTTCATTGGGATACTCCTCCTCTAGGTTTGAGGCAAGGGAGACGAATGATCATAAAATTGGGGAAGGCACATACATTCATCATCCATGCTGGCCCATCACAAATGGGCTGCTAGTCAGTGGGGAAAATTGTCTTGGATCTTGCACGGTGGTGTCTCAGGGTGGGGATTCTTCATGTGTTGTAGGTTATTTACATAGCACTTCTGGCGTCCCAGTCCCAGTGATGACAAATTGGCCTAGTGTCCACATTACTGAGATTAGCACGCAGACACTTCAATTAAAATCCTAGCTTCAATACCTGATCAGCACATTGTTATTGTGGACCAATCTTTGCATCTCCCCATGTACACATGGGGAGATGCATCCATCCTCCATCCACGGGGTCCATAAATCAGTGTATGGTTTCAGAAAGCAGTGATGTATAGCCCGAGAGGGTAATAATTCTGAAAACAACTGAGTACAGTTTTTGCATGGGATGATGTGAGAGCTGAATCATGTCTTGGCTTATTGTTTGTATAGCCCCTTGTACAGCACATGGGCCTGGGAAATGGCATCTCAGGCAGACACTGGGCCACTTCTAAGCCATGGCGCATTTGATTCACAGTTGTTATTGGCCGGGGTAACCTCCCAGGAGCCAATGGCTCCAAGAGAAAACAAAAACAGGTGAGAGATAGGGTGCATCACCAGATGCAAAAGGAAAGTAATAGTAGTGGAAATTATGTTGACCCAGTGCATAATAAATATGTTTTGGTGTATAAAGGATTTTGTTGATAATATTTTGTCTGGCAATGATGTGTGTGTTGAAATGTTGTAGGAGGAGCTGTACAATTTAGAATAAGCAGACGTTGGTTGCAATCTTGCCTTAGTCCCTGACGCTTGTAAAGATGGATTTCTGAACTCTGACCTGGAGGGCAGAGGTTCAGAAGGCCTGCCTAGTTTCTTGGAAGAGGGTAATCTTCTGGACAAGCCAGACCAATCAAGGTAGCGTTGGCAGCAGTCAAGACTAGGTCTCAGGAGGGATGAGGGTGACTGAAAGACCTCAATGAGCACACAGAGTAAAGGACACTTACAAATCACTCCCAGTGAGGTGTATATATATATATATTAAAAATACAGATACATTTATTCGAGGCCTTTGAGTTTCAACACAATAGTTACTAACAGTAACACTTCTAAACCAACACAATCCTACTAAAATACATATATACAAGACAAAGGGGCCTAAAGGGTAAATGCATGAAATGGATCCACACCCTAGAAAGGAGAGGAAGCAAGTAGTGCTTTAGGCAATTCTGCAGAAATCACAAGCCTAACTGAAAGTCCAGTCCCTAAGATGAGAGGAACCTATTGCTCAAATGTACTTGCGATGCAGGTGCACATGGTAGTGCAGATGGGCGGGACAGGGTCTATTGTAGGGGCTGTAGCAGCTCAGGAAGGTGGGTGAGGTGATGCAGAATAGGTTTCCACTATTCGTGGAGGCTCTCCCCATGAGGGCAGAGCAGGTTCCAAGAGTTGGGAATAGTGTTTTAGTTTGCACTAGCAGTAGAAAGGAGAATGGGCCTCAGGGGCTACTCGTGCGTAAAAATGGATAGGTGCAGTAGGGGCCACCGGTAAGGGTTGCAATTACTCACTGACCCCCGGCGCACTCTGGACCAAACATCGGCAGTCGAGTCTACTTTGGTTGCAGGTTCAAATGCGGCAATCTCGTGGCTCTGCGGCTTTCAGCGATGAAGTTACAGCGTTGATTCCCAAACGGGACAGTGGTGATTTCTCTGCTCCTGTTGCATGGATCAGGCCAGTTCCACTGTAGCAGGTTTCAGGGCACAGAGGGTCACAGCTGAAATGCACTTGCAAAGTTTGTCACCACAACTGGGCGACACGGTGATCGCGTGTACTCCGGTTCAGTTGCTCTCTCTTCACTCCAGACCTGGGAATGCCAAATGTACCAAATTCAGTGTGAGAGTGCCGTGAGCACAGTGCTTGTGCTGTACCAAGTTTCGAGGGCCTCTTCAAAATGGCAGCAAGATCAGAGCAAAGGTCCTGTGCATGCTGGTCAGACCACTGGTTGGCCCAGGGACACTTCCGAGAAGGCTTACTTGCATGGTTTGATGAAGGTGCCGAGAAGTGTTCGTCCCACTATTCCAATGGGTCAAAACCTCTTCACAGACCTTATAGGACAATCAGATGCAGATGAGTCCAGGAAGAAGACAGCAGGCTCAGGGTGCCAAACCTTCCAGCGGGTCACAAGCGATTCCTTGACTTGGCTTCTTAGTTTCAGGATACTTGGATCATATCCTTCATTCAGTGAGAACTCCAGAGATCGACATGGCATGGGTGTTTGGAGCCTTCTCTTGTCCAAAATCTCTTTCTTGCCAAAACGAAGAGGACTCAATGGGAGATCTGCTCACATACAGGCACACCATATGTGGACCAATCACGCACCACTGTGGTCCCAGGCATTCACAGCATACCAGACTCTCTGGCACCCAGGATGTGTGTTGGAACCAGACAGTCCAGCCCACATCCTGGAAGCACACACACAAGACATGCAGAAGCCCATGAAAGCTTGGTGTTTCGCGGGAGAATGCATGCCCAAATAAGGACTGACCCAGGTCGGCTCAACCTGGGGAAGGTGAAGGGGCAAGATGGCCAAAGGACAGGACAATAAACCTTGTGGCATAGCCATTTTGGAGCCAGGCCACCTATTTGTGCCAAACGTGGTGAACGCGGTTTACCTGGCAGGAAATTGTTAAAAATACATGAAAATATAAGCTGCCACTAGCCCTGTCCAAGGCACACCTGCACTTCTCCTAAAATAATCCTTCGAGAGTATCTAGAACCTTTAGAAATGACAGGAAGACCCAAGTGCACTACACTGGAAGGTACATTATGCACTTGCAACATGTTGCAGAAAAGTTGCAACACTGAAAAGGACTAAGGGAAACAAAGTCTCCCAGTACTGACAATGTTTAAGGTCATGTCAGTTTCCCCATAATAAAGTGAGCGAAAAGCCCAGGGGAGGGCAGCAGAAGGCTGTGCTCTTCTGGCAAAGTGAAACTATGGTGTATAGCATCAGGAAAAAGTTGGGGTGTACACAATTGGAGGGAAAACGACACATGAAATGGAAATCTTTCCTAACGAGGCTCAATGTTGGCAACAATTTAAAAAAACAGAAAACACTGACATGCTTACTTCTCTGTGAGTGTGTGCTTTGCAGCACACCACTTACAGAACCATGTTGGTGCATGACTGCCATCCACACCCTAGCTATTAACACTGTACATGAATGTCAATCAGCGCCTAGCAAAGGTGAAGGCTGACAACAAAATGAGAGTGCTAACAGGCAGGACAAGTGTGATTTATTAGTCTACATACACAGAGATATGGCACTGTGGTATGTGTCCCCACCTGGCTGCCTGGAAAAGAAGTTGTTACACTTTTTTAAAGACTTAAACACATCATGATATCCATAGCATGCTGATGAGGTCCTGCAACCAAGTTCTGATCAACTGAGCCTCTAAATGCGCAAGTTTGTGCATTCACTACTGCACAACTTTTGTGGCAATTTCGTCTTTCTTTAGGGGATATATTCATGAAATTCAATAATCAACGTTGAAATGAAGATTGATGAGTTTGGTGAAGAAGAAAGCTCAGTGAGTTAAGCACTTGTTGCATAGATCTGTGTTCGTATGCTGGGGTTCTTATTTCTGTATACATGTGCTGTTGCAAGGAGCAGTTACTGTGCTACTAAACACCATACCTGCAATAAAAATAATTAGTTATGTCCAGTAGTGAAAGAATACGAAAAGAAGTAGTGGAACTATGTTCCCTACTGGTCTGCTCTCCACAGACCCCATTGACACGCCCCCTCCCATGCACAATAAAAACCCCAAAAAACACGTGCCTTCTCTTTAAGGAAACGTCATGTGCAGTGCAGTGCAGTGAAAGGCCAAGTTTCAACTTCTTCCAACACTTTTATTTTAAAACGAAACCGTTCCGGAAAAGTTTCTTTTTAAAATAAAAGTATAGGAACGGTAAAACTTAATTAAGCACCGCTCCCGACAATGGAGTAACTTGGAACTTATCTTGTACACTCTAGTTAAATGAAATCTGTGCACATTGCTGCTAATGTGAGCTGCAATGCACTATGTCCATATCAAGACGCCCAGGGAGAAGCCGTCCTTATTTTATATGTGTTTTTGCTTTCTCTAATGTGCTGTATTCACAAAGGTTCAACTCCAGAGTCGTTTTCCGCTACAAAGGCCATGCACCTCTGGATGTCCGAAACCCAGAGCTTTTTATTTAGAGTCAGCGAAAATGCCCCACGTTTTGATGTCATTGTGGCCTATATTTTCCTACATCTGGGTGTAATAGTTGGTATTGTATAATAGTTTTATGTAAGCGCTTTATGTCTGACTTCTTCTGCTTCTAAGCATTGTAAACATAGGTGTTATTACTACAAAATATCAAAGAACTTTTTTTTATCAAATCCAGAAGGATGAAGGGCTGATTCAGCCCCTGCGGAAATATGAACTTAAAAAGTACATGTTGGCACATACAGAGTTCAGCTTTTAGCTCTCTGAGCGACCCAATTGCAACACAGTATCCCGTTCATTCAACTCTGTAGTTGAAAATAAACATTTATTAGGGTATGTACTCACCGCCCTATCCTCTCCCTATCCTCTCCCTATCCTCTCCTTATCCTCTCCCTATCCTTTCCCTATCCTCTCCCTATCCTCTCCCTATCTTTTCCCTATCCTCTCCCTATCCTCTCCCTATCCTCTCCCTATCCCCGCCCTATCCTCTCCCTATCCTCTCCCTATCCTCTCCCTATCTTTTCCCTATCCTCTCCCTATCCTCTCCCTATCCTCTTCCTATCCCCGCCCTATCCTCTCCCTATCCTCTCCCTATCCTCTCCCTATCCTCTCCCTATCCCCGCCCTATCCTCTCCCTATCCTCTCCCTATCCTCTCCCTATCCTCTCCCTATCCTCTCCTTATTCTCTCCCTATCCTCTCCTTATCCTCTCCCTATCTTTTCCCTATCCTCTCCCTATCCTCTCCCTGCCAGGCATTTTCAAAAGAACAGAAAACACCACTATTATCATGTTTACTAGTGGGCCATAACATATTCCTACTGCTCTGAAGCACTGTCACAGTAGGTGTTAGAAATGTAACCCCCCAGAGCCAATGTGGTGTTCCCCATGCTGTGGTTAGGATAGTTTGGTGGGGTAAGTGTTCACTGCTGGGATCTATGTATGATCTGCACGTCAAGGGTAAGGTCGACTCAACCTTTTCTCTTTCTGAGGCCAGCAAATGAGTATTAAGTTTGGTTGC
Source organism: Ambystoma mexicanum (assembly GCF_040938575.1). NCBI lineage: Eukaryota > Metazoa > Chordata > Amphibia > Caudata > Ambystomatidae > Ambystoma > Ambystoma mexicanum. The sequence goes on along the minus strand of NC_090927.1, from coordinate 181,703,481 downwards.
TGGTAAATAATAATTGTATATGAGTACTTATGCGAAGTGCTTTGGCAAAAGCACTTTATGAGCAATGGATTATTATAAGCACTTAAATGTTAGCTTCAATCAGTACAAGCAGAGGCTCAAGATAATGCCATAGTCGTAAATAAGTGCTACTTTAAGCGTGACTCGTAAATAATAAGTGTCAGTTTAAGCGTGATTCGTAAATAATAAGTGCTACTTTAAGCGTGACTCGTAAATAATAAGTGTCACTTTAAGCGTGACTCGTAAATAATAAGTGTCACTTTAAGCGTGACTCGTAAATAATAAGTGTCAGTTTAAGTGCGACTTTTGTGACTGTTATTCAACTTCTTACATGCCTGTATAAAAATCACACCCACGTGTGTCTTTCATGGACGTGTGGGCACATCTTATGTCATACTGGCGTGCCTGTAGCTGAATGAGACGGGATTATGAATACACTGGCAGTCAGATGATGGCGCTTTCACACTACATGCTGGGAACAAAAATCAGGGTGTTGCCAATCTATACATTATTTTCTGTTAGTGCCCTCCCATACCCCAAATATAACTCCTGGATGCATCACTAGTCTGCCCCCAGCCTATGGGGGAGGGGTATTGGACCACATGAGAGTAAATAACTCCCCAGGGTGGGCTTCCTCCTGAAACTGGATACAGCAGTTGGAGTGGGGAGAGCAGGGCGGTCACAAACAGGACTAAGGCCAGAGATCATGCAGGAAAGGCCAGTTACCATGCAGGAAAGGCTAGAGGTCATGCAGGAAAGTCCAGTGATCATGCGGGAAAGGCCGGAGATCATGTAGGAAAGGCCAGAGATCATGCAGGAAAGGCCAGTGATCATGCAGGAAAGGCCTGTGATCATGCAGGAAAGGCCGGAGATCATGCAGGAAAGGCAAGTGATCATGTAGGAGAGGCCAGAGATCATGCAGTATAGGCCAGTGATCATGCAGGAAAGGCCAGTGATCATGCAGGAAAGGCCAGAGATCATGCAGGATAGGCCAGTGATCATGCAGGATAGGCCAATGATCATGCAGGAAAGGCCAGTGATCATGCAGGCAGCATGGCATCCAGGTCAGTCAAGCAAGCAGCATATAGTTCAGTTGGTGAGGGGGGTGATCACTTTTTGCATAATATAGCCAAGAAAGGGGCGCAATGGGAGCTGGAGTCACACCCCTTTCGCAGCCAACCTGCACCCTGCATGCCGCTGCTGGAGGGCGATGAGAGGTGTTAATGGCTGAGGGAGTGGGCAGCAGCCTGATGGCACCTTCAAGTGAACACCTACAGCTGAATGATACGGTCAGAGGTTGGTGTTAAATGAAAGTGCTCTTCCGGCAAGGGGGTGACAATAAAGTCCCCTGCGAGGTCCCTGCTACGCTGAATCGACCCCTCTGCCGCCCCACCACCGTGACGGACCTACCTATGGTAAAACATGAACTCAGTATGCCAAAAAAACCAGTACCCTGCACCTCGCAGGAGAGAAATACTAGAGCAAGACTGCCCCGGATCTACGAACCTAAGGCTAACAGCCTCAGCTTCCAAGACTCTGATAGACAGCAAAACACTGGAACCTTATGCTCCTATCTACCTACAGCACCTGTAGAAACTGCACACAAAGCTCACGCTAAAACCAACCTCCCTAAACACAGACCACACTCTACCCAAGGGCAGCACAAAGCAACAACTATCACAGGAGCCATCATTGATGCCAGATCCCTTATGGCACATACTATAGAAATAGCAAATATACTCTCTATGGACGATCTAGACATCCTAGCTGTGACCGAATCCTGGCTTCATGACGCAGCAGGCCCAGCCCTTATGCTAGCCATACCGGAGGGATACCAAATACTTACAGTGGACAGACCTAACGCTAGAAGCGGTGGGCTGGCCATCATAGCCAAAACTAAACTAGCATTAAGGCTGAGCACACCTTGTGAACTCAAATCCTGCGAGATAATCTCAACCAAACTCCCAATCTCTTCCTTGTATATCGACCCCCTGGTCCAATAGGTTCATTCGAAGAAGACCTATCCAACCGCCTTAACAACATCAAGGACACCTCATAACTCCTACTGATGGGAGACTTCAATCTGGGATTCATCAACCCCAAGGACAAACATGCGCAATCAATTGAAACCATCTTGACTGATTACAGCCTAACCCAAACAGTCCTCTCCCCTACTCACATAAAAGGACGCCACCACCATCACCAAAATAACCCCCAACCTTGAACAGACCACTATTTAATCAACTTCTCGACTACCATAGAGTCACGAAAACAGAAAAATATCGAGTTGGCACCACCCCTCTCTACTAGAAGCAAAACAGACATCACTGTAGAAAGACTACTTCCCCTCCTCCTACCCTCCCTCTCTTCTTTCACCAATAACACTGACTCCAATACTCTAGTAGCCACCTTTAACGATATCATGACAAAAGCCATTGACATCATTGCACCTACCAAACTCCGCAAAAGTAAACAAAAGTCTCACCTCAATAGATGGTTTACGCCCCAGCTTAAAGAACTAAGACTCCAAAAGAGGAAACTTCAAGCCATCTGGAGACACTCCCCCACAGTCGAAACAAATCTACATTAACCAACTTAGCCAATATGGATAAAAAAGAAATCATCCTTGCCAAAAGAAACACATTCAATGAAAACATCTCCAAAGCTAACATCAACACTAAGGAGCTTTTCACAATCCGTCGTGAAATGGAAAACCCCAATCCACCCACAGACAACAGCCCGAAAGATAAACAATGGTGCACCAGCATCCAAAATGCTTTATCTAACAAAATGGCAACGCTGCAGGCTAAAATATCTGTCAAAAAAGCTTCCTTGCGCTCCACTGAGACGCACCCTACCCCTCCCGTCACCACCTCAATCATGAACTCACCCTTCAGATTTAATAATATCTCCATATTGGACACTGAAAAGGTTATACTTTCCTGAAACCTTCCGATTGCCAGGGTGACAGCTGCCCAGCTCAAATAATCAAGGATGCAACTAGACAGCTAATCAACTAATTCTTTGAGGTTGTACTGTCCCAATCAACCTCAAAGAATCGTGGGTACTCACACTCCTTAAAAAACAGACACTAGACCCATCCATCGCCACCAATTATAGACCCATAACAACGGTTCCCTTCCTACTCAAAATTATTGACAGAGTAGCCTACCTCCAAATTCAAACCTACTAGGAGGCAAACCACCTACTAGGATCACGCCAATCTGGATTCAGAGCACAACATGGGACTGAAACGGCGTTAATTGACCTTAAAACACAAATCGACGAGTTGAAGGATGAAGGGAAAACAGCTATGCTACTCCTCCTCGACCTCTCGGCAGCCTTTGATTTGGTGGATTACGCAGTATTATGCAAACATCTATCATCAGCGGCACACTTCTCGAGTGATGCCATAGCCTGGGTTCAATCCTTCCTAGCCAACCGTACAATGAGTGTTCTCCCCATCAGCCTCACCAGACCCAATCCATATTACTTGTGGTGTTCCACAAGGCTCATGCGTCTCACCGACAATGTATGGCATCTTTACCAAGCCTCTCTTTGACAAACTTGACCGATTGGGCGTTACATATACTAACTATGCTGACGACACACAGATCCTCATTCCCCTCTCTGGCAACTTTGTCGAAGAATCAGCTCTGGTAAATAAGATGTACCTCATCATTCAGGCATGGATGGCCTCACGTGGACTCTGCCTGAATTACGACAAAACTGAGATCTTGATCCTGGGCTCTGACTAGAACCTCAAAAAACGAACCCCAACTACGCTGCTTTTACCATCGATGGCAACGTAATTAAAGTAGTCACTCAAATAAAAACACTAGGTTTTTACTTGTTTTTTTAGTGAAAGTGTGGAATCCAAGTTAGCTCCATGGACTCATCTACAGCCTATACTTGTAAATTAATTAGGGCCTGTAGACCCTTTCTATCCTAACCCAGCTGTTTTACACTTGCCAACACATTAATAATGTCTAAACTAGACTATTGTAATGCCTTATATGCCGGTGCTAATAAAAGTATCAACAATAAAATCCAAACACTACAAAATAATGCATTGAGAGTTGCCCTGGATATACCACGACTAGAACATATTTCCAACCATAGAAGAGCCCAGCATTCTTTTCAAATTGGCATCCCTCTCCTTCAAATGTCTTAATAACCCTGCTCCCTCTTATCTCTCTGCCAGACTGACTAGAAAAGCCCCAACATACCACACCAGAGCTTCCAACCACCTCTGTCTAGAAATTCCTAGATTTAGGGCCTCATTACACGTTGTGCGGTAAGGGATTAAGGTTACCGGTAAGGGAATACCGGTATTGTTAAACACCCATGCCAATTACGACCCGGATTACCGCTATTAGCGGCACCGCTAAGTACGGTGCCACTAATATCAGCTAGTTCGCGGGCGCGCGACCCTTCATCCCGTAAATAGCAGCATGGCGCTAATAGCACACCATCACAAGCCATGCGGACATGCTAATAGCGGCATGGTAAAGCTCCAAAAAACCCTTACCGGCATGGCGCTAATGCCGGCATCGCGAACCACCCGTTAAGAGAACTGAGCAGTGTTCCCACCTGCCACAGGTGGACACAATCAGCACAGGTGGAGGCAATGGAGACTGTGGCAGCACAAAAGGAGCACACCACACCCCTTCACACACCCCTTCCCACACCAAGATGGTTCCAATACTAGCAGCATTACATGGGCTGGAGGACATGATTGCAGTGCAGCAGCAACAACAACAGGCAGCACAGAGGAGACGCAGGAGGAGGAGGAGGAGGGAAAGACAGACACAGCAAGCGTCACCATGGCACCTAGTAATACCACAGAGGCAGCCACCAATCCCCAGGATCTGAGCCAGTCCATTTAGCCTAACCCCTGAGCAGATACACACCCTGTACCGTCTGGACCAGGATACCATCACCAGCATCGTGGACATGATACACAACGATATTGTGAGCCTCATAGACATCCAAACTGCCATCCCCCCTCTACTGAAGGTGGTGACTGTGCTCCACTTCCTGGCCACAGGCACCTACCAGCATACAGTGGGGCACATGCATGGCATCTCACAACCAGTATTCTCACGCACGCTGAACCAGGTACTCGATGCCCTCCTGAAGCATGCACGTGAACACTTATTCCTGCCACGGACTGCCCAGGAGATCGCAACACCAAAGTTGGCTTCTATTCAATGGCAGGCATCCCAAGTTGCATCGGGGCCATTGACTGTACCCATGTGGAATTGGTGGTACTCCATCACAATGAAGTAGTCTACCGAAACAGAAAGCAATTCCACTCCATCAATGTCCAAATGGTATATGACGCAAACAAGATAATCACACATTGCTGTGCCCGATTTCCCGTATCAATCCATGATCATATGGTCCTGCGAACTCAACCATACCACACTACATGGAGCGACAAGCCAGTCAACATTCGTGGCTACTTGGTGAGTAGCAGGGCAAGCACATGGCAGTGTGATTGGGGGGGGGACAGATACATACTCCAACTGGGTGTTGACTGTCGTCCGTAGGACAAATGGACATACAGATGTACGCCAATGTCCATCAGGGAAGGCCACAATGTACTTGAGAAGAACCCACATGCAATTTGAAGCTGCACAACATTGAGAACAATCCAGGTTTCCAAATATTACACATCCATCCACATCCACATTGCAAATCATGCCACACCACATAATACACAAATCAGCAACATGGTGTCAAGATAGTTATACAGAATTAGCGCAGCACAACATCAATACAGCAATGTGCCCTTGAATGCATGCAAAGGGATCACACCTAGCCATAGCATTGAACCACACACCTATAGCACCACGGAAGTGATGCATCACAGCATGGCAACATCGATGTCGGAATGGCAGTACACTAGCAGTGTGGTACCAAATTTGCCTGGGCCCAGAGACACCTAAGACCTGGCCTCACCCAGGACATGTCAATTACTGTTGGAGGCATGAATCGGGCATGTCCACCTGCAGGGTCAAGCTCACCTTTGCACATTGCAGTCACACAGATCGTCTGCATGCATGCTGGTAATCGTGGATTTCAATCACAATGCAAAGTCGATTTGTGTGATATGTACAGGCCGCTCTTGAGGTGAACAGTAACAGGTCGGCATTCTTCCCCCCATACAGGTGATGCCGGCTATCCCCTGAAGAGGTGGCTCCTTACCCCTGTACGGAACCCACAGAACAGGCCCGAAGAGGACTACAATCGTGCACATACTGTGAAAACAGAAAAATAATATGAGGCCGGGAAGCCCAAAAGGAAACACACCAACACAGGTTACAAAGAAACATACAAGTGCTTTATTTCAAGCTACAACAGTTACCAAGTCAATTTACAAACGGATAGCTATTCGGCTCTCAGTATAACATAATGAACTTCAACGAGGGTTCGATGTGTTCAGTGAGAGACCGCACATTGGAATACCTGGGCTATTTATACAATTTGTCCAGCCCTTGGCCAACCCTCTTGTGGGTTAACCATTCTGCGAAATACAATACTGGTCTTAGGGTTCCTTGCCAGGTGAACCTTTAATATATGCATTTTGATTAGTTTCGCTGATATAAGTAGTACATTTACATATAGGTCAACAGTAGGACAAGGCCTCTGTTCGCGACCCCGACAAGTGGCCTGCAGGCATATTAATTATTCAGCTGTACGAAGGTCACAACGGCCAGAATCTTATTCGGAATGTCATTTGGCCTCCATTTTGATGTTCAGGGTGACTTCTACATAACAAGAGAACCTTAAATGGCGGCTTAATCCAAGATGGCGGCTTACATTGATTTCTCTGAGGTCAGGACCTTGCCGTGGAGTTTGTTCGTGCATGATGTTTAGACAACTTGGCGTAGGCCAATATACATACAACTATTACAATAGGAGGCATAATATTATTTCTATTCCGACAAAACCCATACCCGCGTCGTGATTGAGCAGACATTTGGCCTTTTGAAGACACGGTTCAGGTGCATAAGCAGGTCGGGTAGGGCTCTCCTGTACGGCCATGAGAAGGTGGCCAAGATCACCATGGCATGTGTCATGCTGCACAATATGTGTATCAGACGGAATGTGCCACTGCCCCCTGACGTTGAAATGCAACCACCTGATGAGGATGATGATGGTGATGAGGACGGAGGTTACGGGGATGCTGGTTATGCAAGAGGCGATGCCCAGGAGGGACGCGATGTGCGACAGCATCTGATCAAGCAAATATTCTGAGACACATGGTTTAACTCTGTAGGATGGATATGAGTATTAGTGAACTGGTGTCTGTGGTGAAGCGCACAATGGACCCTGTCACCAATAAAGTACACAGACACAATGACGAAGTCCAAGCCTGTGTTTCAACTAGTCACCAGTGTATTAAGGTATAATGAGATGAAAAAGTGCATGTCCCCAACTATCCCACCACACTTTCACCCACCCCACCCCCCAAAACCCTCCTGAAAGACCCTTTCCCCCTCCCCCCACAACACTCCCGAAACACCCTTTTACCCCTCCCACCACAACACTCCCAAAACACCCTTTCCCCCCTCCCCCCACAACAACCCCATGTGTGGCTTGCACAATGTTGGTGTCCTGCTGCACACGTGCCAGCTAGACCCTGCTGTCCCTATTTACCATTGCCACCACCACCATTAGGAGGTTGGGATGATGTGCGCCTCGTGGTGCGCATGCAGCGGCGGAGGGGACTTGTCTGCCTTGAACTCGCAGATGATGAGGTGGCTGTCTGTCCCTGTGGTGGTGGTGGGAACTGGCGGTCCATCGTGCCCGCATGCGCGTGAGGACCTGCTCAGTTGGCCAATCGCCACGCACAGCTGTTGGTACAGGCTTCCATCGCCTCCCTCGAGTGCCTAGCAGTCTCTGTTATCTCCCCCCTGAGACGGGCAGCCTCTTCCAAATGCTGCCCGACCAGCACTGTAATGTCCTCCTGGCGCTGCCTGATGGTGGACAGGTCATGGCCACTGTGGCCAGCTTGTGGTGTGGCTGCTGCGCCTTCCTCTACGTCCCGGACATCAGGTGAGGCCACTGGTGGGCTCCAGCACCCTCCCGTGTTCTCCTCGCCAGACTGGCCATGGTCACTGGATCCTGGTGTTGGCCGTGGAGTTGCTTCTGGGCTTCCTGTGGGTGTGGGGGTGTGCATTTGCATGGTGAACTCTATAGGGTCCTCCAAATCTGACAGCAGCGCTGTGGCTGCTGCCTCACCAGTGGAACCTGTGGCAGAGGATGGTGGGCCCTCCGTGGGTGTAACCTGTGGTGGGGGGTTCACATCAGTGGGTGTGGCAATTGTTACTGGCGTAGACTGCGGTATTGGTGCAGTGGCGCTCTTGCGATGTTTGACCCTCTGCAGGGGCTCACTCCTCCCTGTGCCCCTCGATGTGGTGGGGGTGTCCCCTGTCTCCTATGCCCTGGGTTTTTTCTTGGCAGGGGGAGCCAGAGTCGCAGTGGCAGGTTCTTCCCTGTCTGTATGTGAGCCTGTGGGGGACAAAGAGGGGGATGGCATTGGTGATGGTTCAACGTGCTTCATGCAGATTCAGTACATCATGCTGTTCTGTGCATTGGGCCTTCATTGGTGGGGATTCAGGTGATGGGGCTGTTGAGTGGGTCTTCCATGCATGGGTCTGTGTGGCACTTGTCTGTGGTGATGCGTGCATGTGTGTGTGTTGGGGTGTGACACTCACATGGGCAGGGTTGTGTGCATGTATGATTGTGGCCGCATCCATGAGGTGAATCTGGGCTCACATTTGGGGGGTGCCTCAACATTCACAGTGCATTGTTTCATGTGTACACTCATCTCCATCGGATGTAGTGGCCACACCATGCTCCCTGCTCCCGACTCCCTCGATTGATTTGATGCCAATCGCGCTGGCGCAGGTCTCCTCCCACTCCCTCAATTTAATTGGTGAATCAGCGCCACCTCCTGTGTCCATGGCCAGACAGTATGCTGCGGACCCGAAGGCGGAGATCGTCCCACCGCTTCCAGCACTCCCTGACGGTGCGGGTGGTGGTGCCCACCGCACTCACTTTCAGGGCGACCTCTGCCCAGATGGCCTTTTTCTGGATCAGGGTCTCCCGCCGCATGTCGTTGGCAAATACCACATCAGAGTTTGCTGCTAGGGTCTCTGTCAGCATTATGAGTTCCTCGTTCATAAACTTCTCTTTACGCTGGCGGTCGGTGTTTTTTTATGGCCTTTGGCATGGTGAGGGGGATCCTTGTGGCTTTGGGATGGCACAGTTGTCGAAACAGGTCCAGGGGGCAGAGGATGGCAATGGATTGTGTTTTTAAAGATGGCCGCCGTGCTCTTTCCCGTTCCTGTGCGATGACGCTATTTCCGGTTCCGCTATTTAACGGTGACCGCTAATAGCGGTGATCGCTTTTTGCGTGGTGCAGGAGGCCGGAAGTGCTATCAGCGCTTTCGTCTGTGCCGCTAAGGTTTTTTTGGGGTCTTTAACGGCATGGCGGTAGGGTCCTTACCGGCATGGCGCTATGCTCGTGTCCGCATACTCGTAATGGTATGCAATTTGCGGCCTCTTGCCAAGGAGGATACGTTAATAGCGCCATGACGGTAAATGCTGTTTTTTACCGTGTACCGTGTAATGAGGCCCTTAGACTCTCAAAAGCAGGTGGAACTAGCTTCCCGGTGAAAGCTGCCCTTGCCTGGAATGCTCTGCCCACCCACATCAGAATGGAACAACCTTACTCTAGCTTCAGGCGAAATTTGCAGACCTGGCTGCGAACTAATGACAACTAAATACCACTGGACATCTGACCCTTGTATAAACCTGCGTTTATATATATATATATATATATATTTGCTTTCATTGCACTGCCCATACCCAACCAAACTGTAAATATGCAATATGTTCTATGATGTATGTACCTATCTGTATTGTGTAACTAAGCTTGAAGTATCCTTGTAACTGCTGCGCCCAGCTACCTAAGGGTTTGGTGCGCATTACCAAATGAATAAACAAACAAACAAACAAAATCTCCAGTCGGCAAATTCTGTGATTAGTGAAGTTCTCATAATCCCTATTAAAAGTCATTGCTATTCCTTATTGAACAGTTAAATTCCATTGCGTATTTCCAAATCTCATTTTCGGAATACACACATAAAGCTAACATAATAATGGCATGATATGCAGCGTAAAGGTGCGATTATTCAAAGTAATAAATTAATCCAACATTCAGGGCCGAGGTCACGAAATCCCTCAGCATTTGACAAAGTACAGCCTCGTGTTAACTGTTGTCGAAGTGGAATTTCTAAATTTGGAACAATTGCTCCATTTTTTGCCCTGCGCTGCCATCTGGTGGTTCCTATAAGACATGCATTTTTTTAAACCCTCGTACCTTGAGCTGCTGAAAAAGAACAAATGAGAACTGATCAGAAATGAAGCAAGAAAAAACGTGAACATAAAGCTGCCAAGCCTCTTCTCTCTCTACCGAACCGAAGAGAGTACCCCCTGGAGTACTCCTCCAAGATCACCAAAATATGTGACACCAGTCCAGCTCTCACATCCCCTCTCCTTCTCTGCACCTCCTATCACACTCCTATCACACTCACCTTTTCCTCACTATCCACCTTCTTCCATCGCCCCCACTGAAGCCAGGCCCATCCTGCGCTCAGCCAGCCCATCCTGTATCCTGATGGATAAATGGTCATGGAGCTTGCAGCGGTCATGCCATCTTCCCCAGCCTCCCTTTTAATCTCTCCCAATCAAATGCTGTACTCCCCCTGCTGCAAAACAGCCACAGCCAAACCAATATTAAAATGCCCCCTGCTGACCCCAACTATCCCTCCTTCCATAGACCTGTCTCTTTCCTGCTCCTCCACTGCAAGATCCTTGGAAATGTTTTCTATAACCGTCGCCGTCCACCTTGAGATGCACACACACTATGTTATCCCTTTATATCAGGATTCTGAAGTAAACACTGGAACAAAATTAGCCTTTTCCACGTTTCTAACTTCCTAGCTTCTGCTCAGAGCTCTTACCTCTCCTCCATCCTCACTCACACCGTGGACCAACCCGCCCTCCTTCACATTGTCTCTGTCTCCTCTCTTTCCTTTCAGGATCCCATACTAGGCTGGATATCCTCCTTTCTCTACAACCAATCCCACATGTCCTGGAACTCAACCCCATTTCCAGTAGGTGGCTATCAAGGATCAGTCTTCGGATCACTCCTCTTGGCCCACTGCGCCTCCCCCCTGGCCGGGATGTCCAGACCTCCTGGCTTTGCTGGGTCTCTCCTGGAACTGGGCCTGTTGTCCCTTTGTCACGAGAGTTTTTCAATTTAAAAGCCGTGCCTCCGTTTTGGGAAAAGGGCAAAGACAAACTAAATACACATCATAATACTTTCAAAATAAATCTATCCGTGCCCCCCTCTCCCTTCCCCCGAATGATACCGTACAGACTGCTTTCCTTTACTGTCCTTTTGAACTCTCTGCCATGCCCCTCTCCAAAACATTTGTTTTCTCTGCCCCCTGTACCTCTTCGTGCTTCAACTCCTTCGCTTTATTTGCGCCCCCTGCATTGGAATGCGTTTTCCCAGGATATCAAAGCCAACCCGTCAGTGTAATTGTTGAAAACCCAACTCATGCTCCACGTACTAGCTGCTGAATGGGCGTCTGCTTCCCCCCTCACTACCTCTCCCTAAAAGACCCCCGGCTGACCTCACCTGATAACGCTGCACTGTAATGTAATGTATTTCTATCCATTATTCACAGATAGGCTCTTGTTTATGTCTGTTCCCCGGTCTCTGTCCCTGTGTTTGTTCCATTATACTACCCCGTATGTTCTCATCCAGATCACTATTGCACATTGTAAAGCCACCCTAACCTGGGACACCTTCTGAAATAGGTGATGCATCCTATGTTAAACATGTCACCCCTAATGTTTAATAAACCAATCCAAACAGTATAGAACACTGCACATGGCTCCCAGTGACAAGAGCAGCACACCCAAGCTTCCTGAAAAACGCCTGCAGCTTCCCAAAGATGCTGCTGCACGTCTGCATCACATCTGACTCGTCCTGCGCGCGCCCTTTTTTAATGGTTCCCAGTCCTGCAGAGCTTCTCTGTATCACACATAAAACACACCCTTCATGACAAACTCTGCAAGGAGATCCTTTCAGGCACTCTCAGACTTTCCTTTTCTCTTTTTCATGTCTTCCCCTTCCGTAGGAGTAGAAGAAGACTTTGCTTACCCTGTTATGGGCCCAAGCTTTTTGGAACTCCAGGGCCCTCATTACAACCCCGGTGCTAAACCATGGCGCTATTAGCACCATGGTTGGTGCCAGTGTTGTAACGAGTCCGCCATGGTGGAATGGGGAAATACCGCCCCATTCCAAGGTTGGCGGGGCGGTATTTCCCCATTTCACCATGGACCTTCCTCATTCCCATTTTCGCCCCGTAGGGCTCAATGGGACTGGGGAAGGCGCTAAGTACGGTACCGCAAATTGCGGTACCGTAATTAGCACCAAGGTCCCTTTGCGGCACCCTAATTTAACGGCTGGTAAAACCAGCCGTTAAGGTCGGGACCCGCAAATGGACCTCGTAATCAGGCGTTAAGGGTTTAACAGCGCCGGCACCTTTTACGGCGCCGTTAAACCCTTAACGCCAGGGTCGTAATGACCCACCATGTCTACTCTGTTATTGGCCCAAGCTTTGGAACTCCCTTGCCTACTGTTATTGGCCCAAGCTTTGGAACTCTCTTGCCTGTACTCTCTTTTAGCCCACGCTTTGGAACTCCCTTGCCCTGTTATTGGCCAAAGCTTTGGAACTCTTTTGCCCATTCTCTGTTATTGGGTCAAGCTTTGGGACACTATTGCCCTTACTCTGTTATTGGGCCACGCTTTGGAACTACCTTGCCCTCATTCTGTTATTAGCCTATGCTTTGGAATTCTCTTGCCCTTACTCTCTTATTGGGCCAAGCTTTGGAACACCCTTTCCCTTACTGTGTCAACGGCCTAGGCTTTGGAACTCTCTTGCCCTTACTCTGTTATTGGGCCACGCTTCTTGCCCTTACTCTGTTATTTGGCCACGCTTTGGAACTCTCTTGCCCTTACTCTCTTAGAGGCCCAAGCCTTGTGACTCTTAGTTTAGTTTAGTTTATTTATTTGTAGAGCGCACAAAGCCTTGAGCCATCTGGGCGCTTATCTTACATGGTTTCATAATTTGCATACAGTTTAGTTACACAGATACATAAAATACAAAAGGTACAGTGACAGTGCAAGAGAAGGTCATCTGGACACTTGTCCTACATAGTTCAAAAGTTACATACAGATTATTCAATCAAACACGTATCATACAATAGTTACAATGGCTGGACAGGGAGAAGTGCAAACAGAGAGTGGACAGTGTTAAGTGTGCCTGCTACTTTCTTGCTCACGAAGACACAGTGTTGCCCTTACTCTGGTATTGGGCCAAGCTTTGGGACTCTGTTTCCCTTACTCTGGTATTGGCCTAAGATTTGGAATTCCCTCATCCTACGCTCCATCATGCACAATCTAATATTTAGGGAAGTGCTGAAACACTGGTTATTTGCTGACAAGCTATTTCCCCCCTCTGCAGCCTATCTTATCTCACACAGGAGTGCACACATCTCTCTGCCTGCTGCCATGCAAGGAAGGCAATACCATGCAGGTAACCCTCTCAGGGCTTTACAATAAGGAATCTTGTTTCACTAAGATGGCCGCCGCTGCAGCAACTACGATCCGTAGAGCTCCAGGCTCTGCACTCAGCCCGCCTCCACCCTACCCTGATTGGCCACCTGCCTGTCTCATACCAGGAAACGATGGAGGCCAGCAGGCTTCGCTGGCCCCCACCGAAGGCCCACACACAAGGCCCTTGATATACCCTGTCTGGCCCTGTCTGGATCCTGACTGTATATTGCCGATAATGCGAACGGCATGCTGGTCTAAAAGTACTGTGCCCCACTTGCGTCTCTTCGTCCCAATTACACTACCATCCACTCTCTCCATCCCCCCTTCTTATTTTCTACCAGATGCCCTACCATCAAGCACTAAGCCTACACATGCCCATTTCTATGCTGACTCCAACGACTCCATGGAAGCAGCTTCAGTACGACATGACGTAGAGCAGCGGAACGCCCAACTCTCACATTGGCCCCAGAACTGTCTTCAAAGGTAAGCCATCCCTTACTCAGCTGCTCTGGGTATGGGCTCAGTTACCCTTCTTGCAGCAGATACTTAAAACCAGACAGTCTGAACCTGTGCCTTAAATGCACCAGGACAAAGCTTTCTCCTCCCATCCACTGCCCACCAGCAAGTCCCTGCAGCGTGCTAGCGCTCCCAAGCAAGAACCCTGACAAGCAAGTTCACCCACACAGTGTCGCTCACTCGCCTAGCACAACCCACATGGACCCACCAAACTCTAACAATGGCCACAAACCCATACTAAAACATACTCCTACACCGAATGACTGCCATGGTCCGGCACCAATACTCATTACTGCAGCTGATACTGCTCCTAGTACAATTGCCATGCCGGATGCTGCATCTAATGTTTGTAATGTTCTTGTGCCTAATGACTGCATTGCCCCCACACCAGTAGTACTCATTACTGCGTCGGAGCCCACTATTAGTACAATTGCTAGGCCTAATGCCGCATCTAATGTCTGCAATTTTCGTATGCCTAATGATTGCATTGCTCCCGCACCAGTACTCATTACTGAGCCCACTGCTCAATGGCCATGCCTAATGCTGCACCTAATGTCTGAAATGTTCTTGTGCCTAATGATTGCATTGCTCCCGCACCAGTGCTCATTACTGAGCCCACCGCTAGTACAATGGCCATGCCTAATGCTGCATCTAATGTCTGCAATGTTCTTGGGCCTAATGATTGCATTGCTCCCGCACACAGTACAATTGTCATAACAAATGTTAGCTTTACCATATTGTCCTATCGAAATGTTGCCCCAAGGCCTGACCTTAACACTACAATCATGACTAATGCCAGCAACCTTCCTCCGCCTAAACTAACAACCCTAGCCTCACCCATCCTAATAGTATCTCCTTACCAGGATAGAGCTCTCTCCTTACCTTTGCTTATTACCTCAATCTAGCCCTTATCAATGCTTGCTCCCTGCCCGCACACGCCTTAGACGTCCACGACCTCATCATTAAAAGCAATTTAGATGCACTGGCCATCACTGAAGCCTGGCTACAGGCAGCTTCTGGCCCTATGCTAGCGCTCACCCTCTCTCCATAGGCTACACCATCTATAGA
Organism: Ambystoma mexicanum; assembly: GCF_040938575.1. Taxonomy (NCBI): domain Eukaryota; kingdom Metazoa; phylum Chordata; class Amphibia; order Caudata; family Ambystomatidae; genus Ambystoma; species Ambystoma mexicanum. The sequence continues at coordinate 181,688,168 of NC_090927.1, read as the reverse complement.
AGTGGCACATCAATCTCTAGAGGAGTTGGCATGGCCCTCATCACAAAGGACCACCGGACCATGAGACAAATACCTGTTGCTCTCAAGAACAACTGTGGCATTCTCTCACTCAAATGGACCACCTCCCACACAAATACTATCTCGATTCTCTTTGTATACCACCCACCAGTCCCTGTCCTCTCCTTTGAATAAGACTTACTCCTTATCCTAAGTGATATCCTCAAGGCCACATCTCAAATGATCCTTCTAGGGGACCTTAACATAGGCTTCAATGACCCCCTGGCACTACCATCCATGTCACTGGCCATGGCCCTTGCCTCCCTTGGGTTCAACCAACATATTAATAACCCTACCCACAACAAGAGAAGCAACCTGGACGGGCTTGCATACTTGAATTGCCATATTACCATCAAAGCCAACACCCCATGCCCTTGGTAAGACCACCATATCATCACCTCTTCACTCACAGCAGGCCCACTGCCCAAACCCTTCGCCAACCCCACTCCGTCCACCTTTGCCCGTAGTGCACTGAAACTCACAAAGGAAAACCTCATCTCATTCCTCAACGTCCTCAATGACAACATAGAAATTACTGACCCAGTGCTCCTAGCACAACACTACTCCCCCACTCTCACTAATGCCATCAATACCATTGCTCCCCTAGCTGCCAAAAAAGCGGAATCAGCCATCCACATCAACGCCTGGTATACCCACAAGCTCAACACTCTCAGGACCGAGAAAAGACTGGCCGAGTCGAACTGGAAAAACTCCCTGTCTGAGTCTTCCAAACGTGCCTTTTCCATCCTCACAAACCAGTAAAAAAAAAGGCTATTCTACTCACCAAGGCCTCCTCTCACAACACTAGGATTGGCTATGCCAGTTCAGACTCAAAGGAACTATTCACCATCCTCAAAGAACTGGAAACACCTATCCCCCAAGTCTCCACGATCAACAAGGTTTCTGCCTGGTGCAACACTATTCAGAGAGCCCTTCTGTCCAAAATTGACACATTCAAACAAAAAATCCAGGTAAAAATATCAACAATTACACAACAATCTCCGCCCATGCACACGCTGGAAGCCTACAAGCCTGATGCCACACTGTTCCATTTCAGCAAGATCACCCTACAGCAACCTACCCCCATCCTTCAAAGCCTTAAACCCTCAAGATGCAAAGGGGATATAAGCTCTGATACACTTCATCACAGCATTCATCAATGCTTCCTTCAACACGGGCACAGCACCTTCCTGTCTTAAAGAAGCTTGGGTCCCCCCCTACTAAAAAAAAACACACTTGACCCCACCATCGCCAATAATTACCGACCGATCACCACTGTCTCATTCCTGCTAACAATCCTAGCTAGAGCTGCCAATCTTCAAATTCAATGTCACCTAGAAACCACTCAAATCCTAGGCACCCATCAATCTGGCTTCTGCTGGGCGACGACACAGAGTCTAGCCTCGTAGACCTGAAAATTCAATTAGACTCCAACAGAGAAAACGGGAAGTTGGCCATGCTTCTCCTCCTCGATCTTTCTGCGGCCTTTGATCTAGTTGATCACAGGATCCTATGCCACCACCTGACCTCATCTGCTGCCTTCTCCCATGAAGCTGCTGCCTGATCGCTTCCTTCCTTGACAGGAGAGTAATGAAATTCTTTGCCGACAATGCCTGTGTCGACGAGGAGCGGTAATTACTGACGGGCCCTTTGGTCAGCAATCACCCTTGAAAACTAGAAATACAAGATAGCTGCACCATGCGTGGACAGAGTGCAGGATTCACATACTCCGGCAAGGATCAATAATCAGGACTCAGTAAATTAGCAAAGGGAAGTCCGTTTAATGATACATACATCAGTTTATGGAAATCAGCAGCATCACAAACACCTGCCTCACCCCGACTTCCTCGAACATTAGTCCAACAGCCTCTTTTATGGGCAAAATCCGTCATCATTGACGTCCAATTCTACAAAAAATCATCATGCAATACAATGGGTTGGGAAAGGTAACTTAAGAATAGGTGCTATAACTGTATATGGAAATACTGCAAGTGGATTGGATAACTCTTATCTGGTGGGCATCTACGCCCTTCCCTCTACACCACACGTGATTGACGTCACTACAAGTACGATGTCTCATTGGTTACAATGTCTATAGGACCCCAGATTACATAGTCCCTTGTGATTGGCCAAGTTACACCCTTAAACATAAATCTCCATTTTAATTAGCAGCACGCAGAATAGACACCCAGGTGCCTAGTGTCCCAAGATTCACCCTGCCTCACTTCCATCTGAAGTGGGAGAATGGAACAAAAGGCTCCCACCAATCCCCTCACACCCCTGGGCTAGAGGATCACGGCCCAGGCACCCGCCACGAGAGGAGTTTGCCCATCTACCAGACGACCAAATACCCTGGTACAGGAACATACGGATGTGCCCACCCGCATGCCCATCCGCCTGCCCACCAGCCTGCCCTGCCCATGCAGTCACCTGCGGCATGGATGAACTCGACTGAACCATCCAACACTAAATCAACACATCGTTAGAGATGCCATGACGACCTAGCCAACGGTCAGCACACCCGTGCAAACATGCACACTGGACACTCCCACACCAATCCACACGAAGAACATATTCAGTGCTATGACGTAGGTGACGGACACACCCACTGACACGCATCTTTATGATTTTTCACATAGGCTTTTCAAAATGCAGAAACGCAAGACGCACAATTAACTCATCTAAAATGCTTGCTCACGCTTCTCCTTGCTCACGCTTCTCCTAAACCCAATGAGAAATATAACGAAGACATGATACTGGGGATAAAGCAATATGATACCATAACCTAAAGCGCTGTGTATCAAACGGTTCCACCTATGCACCAGGCCCAAGTAGGCCGCAAGCAAGAGCTTCCATGAACATTGAATGAGCAAGAGTACAGTTGCTGACCCTGCAGAATGAGCCCGGCGAGAGCAGACAGTCAAGGGCACAATGTTGCAAACTCGCATGCCGCAAGTCGACGCCAAGGTCACACCTGCAAATTAAGCCAGGCACACAGTGGAAAATGCAATATTAATTGTGCAGAATTCTGCCTCAACCACGGTCTCAACTCACGTGACCAAGCCGAACCTGACAGGGTGCCAGGCCCAGGAGGAGGGAGGCGCCTGGATCCCACGTTTCAAGACACAGGCAGATACAATTAAGCGACTCAATGGACATCTGCGGCGGTGGGAGTAGTCTGCCTTCCAGCATATGAATAAATCCTCACATTGTCCGCACATACCCATAGTGATACATTGTTGCAAATGACAGGTGCACCGCGAGCTGGGAAAAGCGATGGTCCCAGACTGGGGGGCTCGCGAGTGGACCAATCAGAACATGGGGCTCTTATCACTGACGCCATTAACATTAGCCAATCCTCAGGGGTCTTCATGTAACAATTTTCATGTATCAAATTGAAGGGACAACCCAAGTATACCACCTGACTGACCCTCGACCACTAATAACGCTCTCTATATTTATGCTATACTAACCCTACCACTCGAGGAACCAATCCAGAGTGGCAATAGGTTTTTTGCTAACTTTCCCAGGTGACGCAAGTAGCGCGTCATACTAAGGTAAAAAGGGCCTGCGAGCCCCACGATTGGGGAGAGAGTGTCAGGACAGACGCGTACGATCCTTGACCCATCCCTGCCGTTTTGTTTAAATAAACAGCAGAATCACCTTGATTCTTGCGTGTGTCTCATACTCATTTTTTGGGATATACGGGAGGAGTTGGGGCCTCCCTGCCCGGAGGTCCGCGGACGGCCCAGCCGACCCCGGGAGAATTTCCCCCCGACAAGTTGGAGGCACTGCTGAGATCTGTTTGAGGTCTGCTTTTTATTTTTTATTTTTCCGAGTACTCCCGTTGCGAGGAGGCCCGGCGGCGTGGCCCCCTCTGCCGCTGCCCCCTCTTGAGGACTACAGGACCATCGCGGAACTGCGAGAAGACCGTACAGCGCAATCCGGATATTGGCCTTCGGGAGCCGGTTGAGAAGTATCCCGCCGCGGTTGGCGAGTGTCCAGACGTGGTCCAAACGAGGAGAGGTGGCGAGCCGCTTGAAGGGGTGCACGCAGTCGAGCGGCCCCACATCAAGAGAACTTGGTGAGTATGCCACACACAACAAGCAATGTGAAATTGTGAGGGAGGGGGGAGGAATTGAATACGGGAGGCGGGAGGTGTTACACAGGTGCGCAGCGAAGGTTTGATAAATTAGTGTTGACGGTAAAGTGAATGGTAGCTGGAAAAGTGCGAGAGCAGTCCGCTACGTTACGGAAGAGGAGGTGGCGGAGCACGAAAACATCATGTGCGGCCGCTCGTAGACACTGATTGGCCTAGGTCGCGACCACGTGTAAGGGTGTGTGTGTGTGTGCGGTTTCCTCCGATTTGGTGATTATTGATCAATGAGTAGATGAGGATCCCTATTGATCGAGCAGGAAACTCGATAGATAGATGACGTTTCCCTGTAGGCGGTAGCTAGCTGGTTGCCTAATACGGAAGATAATTGGCTGGTTAAGCCCTCCTGTCGAGGGGCGTATCACACGCGAGGCGACGCAGCGTGCGCAGTACGATTATATTGTTGATTACCTTGTTCCAGGCGTGACAGGAAGACAGCTGTGGGGTTAACGGGGTTAGATTGCAAGCGTATTTTGAACTTTTAAAAACATATGAAGAACTTACCAGTAGTTTGAAGAGATCAGTGACGTCACCAGTAGGGCTTTCATAGGATATCTCGAACACAAGGCATTTTTCTTTCTGAGAGTGGTGGGGAAGAGAGTTATGGTAAGGGAGTGGAAATGGAGGTAAACGGTAACGAGTTGATCGGGGGGAAGGTGAAAAGGGGGACGTGGCTGCGCACGGAGAACGCCGGCCACGGCAAGTGAAGAAAGGGGAGGAGGAGTAAGTGAAAGTGGGACGGCTGTATAAGAACGTCACAAGGGGCACGCAGCCATAGGGGGCTACGTGCGCCTCGGCCGCAGGGGGGCCATAAAGGTGTTCGGTAAAGGAAGAAAAGAAAGAAAAGAATATACAAATGCAAATGCTATATTTTACTAATTTTCCTTAGCGGACTATCGCAAGTCCCCAAACTTACGGGGCCAGGTAAAGATCTAAGGCTGTATAGTGTACACTGTTAGTAAGATAACCGCTACCAAATAGGGGAAGGATAACAAGTGAAGCGCTACTATGTCATACGGGGCAGGATCAGGAGGGTGGGGGAACACCCTCACTACCCCGCTACAGGACATATGTAAAACACTGTAACCCCATAGGGAGAAACTGATCAAGTATAGCATAGAATGGACACAGGGGACGGACAACAAAATGACAACACCATGGCCGCCTAATGGCAGTTTCGATCCATATACCCAACATTCACTATTAACCCATCTGCATAACACATACAAGGGGAAGAAGTTGATGCACCACGTGGAGGTGTTTAACTTATGGAGGATGTTCCAAGGGTCCCGACCAGGACCAAACGGAATGTTCATTATGGGGGAAACAACGGAAGAGGAGAAGATTAAGGAGGAAGAAGAGAATGGGGAAGAAGAGAGTGAAGGCACACAGAACACGGGGAACGGAGAAGAGGGAGGAGAGAAGAGTAACAACATAAACGAAAAGGAAATAAAAAAGGAACAGAGTGACGATATACCCCTAGTGAAGGTAGTGAAAAAGGAGGAAGGGGGGTTATATCCTTTAACAGAACTACGAGACATGGTTCAATTAAGGGCGGCTGAGGGATACTCGAACCCGGCATACAGCCCGCCACCATATACAGCCACAGGTAGCCACACAGGAAGGGAGCAGAGTAGCACGACGGGATCAGCTCGCACGAAAATGCCCGCAGGGGAAGGGGGGATTGGCGAAGAGCAGATCGCAGGAATAGGACAGGATGAGTGGGTAGCTGCGCAGGTATTATTAAAATTACGAGGTTCATTAACAGAAGAAGAGGAGGAGGTAGTAAGGAAAATGGACGAGGACAACACCAGGAAGAGTGAAAGGAAAGGGGAAGAGGGGAAAAGAAAGGGGGAAGAGCTGTTACGACAGAAGGAAGAGATTTTGGAAGAACGATTAGCAGAATTAAGGGATGAACAGAATACACTGATCACGCAGCTCGAGAGAGAGGAAAGAGAGAGAGCACGGGAAAGGAAAGAAAGCAAGAATGAGTTGGACAAAATGAGGGAACGAACTGAGGAGAAAAAGAGAGAAGCAGAAAGGGTGAAGGCAGTAGCAGAACGGGTATCCAGAGCAGCACTGCGTGACAAGAAAAGGGAGGAAGAAGAGAAAGAAAAGGAAATGGAAATATGGAGAAGGAGATTACTATCAGAAACAACAAGGAAATACAAAGAAGGGAGGATGATAGAGGGTATATTAGAGCGGGAAAGAGCGAGATGGGAAAGGAAGAAAGAAGAAGAAAGGATAATGGAAAAGATGAGTATTGAAGTAATGGAGGAATTGAAAAAGAAAAGAGAGGAAATTGGTAGAGAAATAGCGGAGAAAAATGAAGGGGAAAGAGAAGATAGGAGAGGGGGGAGTGAAGTAAGGAGGTATGTATACAGAGACACAGAAGTAGCAATAACATCAGCACAAAGGGGAGCAATTGGCAAAGAAGACAAGGGAGGAACGGATCTAATAGACTTAAAAACAGTAACGATTAAGGGGAAAAAGACAGATTGGGGGTTGCCATTAATGGAGGACTTTTGCAGTGAGGAAGGAGAAGGGATGGAGAAGGAAGGGAGAGACAGTGAAAGGGAAAGCTTAGATAAATTATACATCACCCGGACAAATGGAGAATCACCATGGATCTGCAGGAGAAAGTAAGAACTGGAGGGCAGTGAGGAGGAAGAGCAAGGAATAGCGGAAAGACAGACACGTGCAGCTACACCCTCACCATCCCGTCCCACATGCTCCACCACCTCACGCTCATTACGTGCAACATGCCCATCTAAACTCGCGCCCTTCCCACACGAACTGACACCCTATGCAGGCAGGCTTAGAGACCTCCCTGGACGCAGGCAGGGAGAACGAATACACACGCCCACATTAAATAAAGGAAATGATAAAAGAAAGGGAAGAGATGGAGGAGAAACAGTTACAAGCAGGGGAAATATGGACCCCATTGACGATGTAGAAGACAGGGAAGAAGAGGAGGGGTGTACGGATTCGATTGTGTGGGACCCAAAGGGCCAACCAGGACACAACCTAATGCCACTTCTGGAGAGGGGAGGGGTTAGACCACAATACGTCCCCTGGAAGCATGCAGACAAGGAAAATATAAAGTGCAGGCTCCCATCATTAAGTGGAGGTGCGGGAAAATGGATATATGAAATGGAAAAACACACCGCAGGACAGAAATTGGCATGGGGGATGTAAAGGGCCTTCTAATATCAATATTAGGGGATGCAGCAGATGACATCTGGAAGAGAGCAGGCTTCCCCGGGGTCACAATAACAAACATATCACACGATGGGGCACCATTCGCAAACTGCAGACATGCATTATGGCAGGCGCTGAGGGTACACATCAGAGATAGGAGCAATTACCTCACGCAAGATGCGTGAGAACCAAGATCCTGTTGATTATATCCAGGAAATTCAAGAGAAGTGGCGTATGGAAACTAGAGAACAATGGGACAAGACACCAGCAATATTCTATCATATACTAGTACAAGGGCCCCCAGAAGCAGTTCAGAAACAACTGAAGAAAGTAGTGGGGATGGAAGCAAAAGCATGGCCAGAAATACAACTGACGATAGTGCATCATTGTAGGACATGGCAAGAAAAAATGAAACAAAAGGAAGAGGATAGAAAAACGGAACAGGCTAAATTAGTACAGAAAAATACACGATGGAAGGTGCACTAATAACTACACCTGCAACAATGACTCAAAGCCCCACACAAGTAGTGGCTGCACAAGATCCCTCCCAAATACAATCATCACCGACTGTAACACAACAGCTGCTGCCACTCCAACCATACACGACTAACATGGGAGGAGGATATTGAACGCCAGGAGCTGGGTATTATAATTACAACAGGGGAAGGGGAGGAATGATGAGGGGGAGAGGATACGGATATAACACACAACAGCAGGGGGGAGGATTTAGAAATTTCTACCCCACCGGGCAACCAGTATACCAGGACAACCCAGGAAGCTTTCCATGGCAGAACAGGGAATCACCGGTGTGTTGGATTTGTGGATTAGTAGGGCACATGTCACGCACGTGTAGAGTGAGACCAGGCACACCATCATGGGGTGAACAGGGACAACAAGGGCCCACACAGGAACAGCAGGGCATCCAGCAACAGCAGACATTGCAACAGGGAAATGGGCAGCAACAACTAGTAACACAACAACAGCCACAGACATATTCACTGCCACAACAACAGGTAGCGATAACACAACAACCCCAAGTACAGCAAGTACAGCAACCTGCCCAAATCCAAGACCATAACATAACCTCTACCAATACACAACTACAGCAAACACAACTGGGAAGGGTGACGGTCCTGGGACACAACCCTTACACAGGAAGTGGTCAATCATTATACCCTCAATAGGACAGCCCACAGATGGCCTTGGTGTGTCCCATCCTGTCGGTAACACCTAATAGTGCGGAGGAACCACGCATAGAGGTAACGATAGGTGACAAAAAATTATCATTCCTTGTTGACACCGGGGCGACCCGGTCTTGCATAAGGGAAGGTAAATTTAAGATGTCAGGTGAAGCCATAAACACCCAAGGATTCTCTGGGGCTAAGGGGTTGGTTCCCTTTACTGATAACATTCCCTTATCAATAGGGGATTATGACATGTCAGTCCCGCTTTTATATTCTAGGGCCTCACCAGTAAATATACTGGGGAGAGACAAAATGAGCAGGTTGAATATGACGATCTCCTTTACGGAGGACGGCATAATTTGCTCCACTCCAGGAATTAACATGTTCACTGCACGACAAATTATGCAAGCATACTGTGGACAGACAGTGATTAGGGCTGAGCCAGTAGATGGTGAACTGTTCCAGTACGGGACAGACATGGCATTTGCATGGATGCCAGGAATAGAAGGAAAGATCTGGAGGAGGCCAGCAGCCTACTTGTTTAGACCAGAAACATCAGCCAATGAACCAGAAGGAAAGGTGATTTCAGTGAACATAGAGAACATTATAGCAACTGCTGATTACATCGCAGTACATGCCCAAGACAGAGAAGGAAGAGCATGGAGGGCAGTGATAGCACTAGCAGAGGGATGTAGACTCACCCAGGTGTCAGATGAGGAGCTCTTCTCAGAAGAAAAGGAAGAAGGTGAAATGGTGTTTATGATGAGTGTAGAAATATGGCTAAGAGTGACGTACAAACAAGTGGCACAGAAAATTGCAATGTCACTTGAAGCACCCACATCCACCCCAGTTCCCTTCTTTGAGGAGGATATGGCAAAGGTACCAACATCATTATGGACTACTAGTCCCTATGACGTGGGGTGCATAAAAAGTATAGGGGGAGTAAGAATAAAATTGAAAAAAGGTGCAATACTCCCCAGAGTGAAGCAGTACCCACTATCAAAAGAGGCAGATGAGGGCATATATGAAACAATAACGGCCCTTATAAATAGTGGCATATTGGTACCATCAGAATCACCATGTAACACAGCTGTATACCCAGTGCGCAAAGCTAAAGGGGGGGTCTTGGCGCTTCATACAGGACCTCAGGCCCTTGAACAACATAGTGGAAGCAGAATACCCCATAGCAGCAAACCCGGCCACAATATTGTGCGGCATTCCAGCAGAGGCATCACGATTTACAGTGATAGACCTCAAAAATGCCTTTTTCTCAATACCCCTGCACCCAGACTCACAAGATCTGACAAGCTTCACGTACAGAAACACAAAGTGGAAACACACCAGATTGCCACAAGGGTACTGCGAGTCACCCTCAATCTTCAACAGAGTAATACAGATGGACTTGGGTAACATTGAAGTGGAAAGCACAGTGTTGCAGTATGTTGATGACATAATAATTTGCAGCACAAACGAATGAAGATGCAGAGAGGACTCATTGAAGTTGCTCACAATATTGGCTGAAAAGGGTTACAAGGTAGACAAGGAAAAGTTACAGTACTGTCAGGAACAGGTACTTTACATTGGTCAGCTCACATCCCAATACGGAAGAAAGATTGCACCACAAAGAGCACAGGCCATTTCAAAAACGCCGCTGCCCCAAACAGTGAGGGAACTGCAGCAGTTCCTGGGACTGTGCAACTACTGTAGAGCCTGGGTATTTGATTACAGCTCATACATAGGACCCCTACTTGAAGCGTTAAAAGAAGCTAACAAAGGGGAGAAAAAGTTGGGGTGGACAATGGAAATGAAAGAGGCTTTTGATGAACTGAAAGATGCAATATAAACTGCTCCGGTACTGGCCACCCCAGATTATGAACGACAATTCTTTATATTTTCACATTGCGACTCAGCAGTAATGAAAGCAGTGTTGGCTCAAAAAACAAGCATGGGCTACAAACCAGTAGCGTTTTATAGTGGTCACTTGGATCCTGTGATGTTAGGACATTTCCCTTGCGAACAAGGTCTCGCCGCAGCTGCCTTTGCGGTAGAGAAAGCATCAGCAATCACAATGGGGTGCCCAACCACACTATTTGTGGAACATGCACTATTTGCAATATTGAACAAGCCTAAGTCCACACTAACCACGCAGAGGGCGTCAGGTTATGAGATCATTTTATCTAGACCATAACTATCAATTGTTAGATGCAGCACGGTTAACCCTGCAAGGTTTATAGCAGAAGTAATTGAGGAAGGAGACTATGCACACGATTGTACGCAGACTACCGAAATGTACTCATGTACTAGAAAAGTTGAAGAGAACGCACTAGATGGAGGTGAGCTCTTGTTCATTGATGGGTCATCAACAATAGACAAAAGTGATGGGATAAGGAGAACTTGGGCAGCAGTGGTAAAAATGACAGAGGAACCGGTGTGTGTGGCGATGAAATGCATACAATTACCACAGCATTACTCTGCTCAAGCAGCTGAATTGGTTGCACTGATCTTGGCATTGAAGGAAAGCTTTGACAAACGAGTGACTATATATTCTGACAGCGCATATGTCACGTCTACTGTCCACTCAGGATTGTCCAAATGGAGGAGAAGAGGGTTTAGGGGAGCTGACAGCACCCCAGTACAACATGCTCTCTTGATAGCTGAACTAATTGAAGTAATAAATGACCCCCAAGAATTAGCTTTGGTCAAATGTACCACACACACTAATGGAGAAGATCATATCTCAAAAGGGAATGCAGCAGCAGACGCACATGCGAAGTATGCTGCATATTTTGGTGAGATATGGAACCCCCCAGAGTTAGAGAGAGGGAGAGGGAGGGGGATAGCTAAGGAGATGTTGATAAGAGAAGGGTACACCCATCTCCCAGCCACACAGATAATGGAGCTACAAGCAGCTGCACCAATGGCAGAAAAAGAAATATGGGTAAAAAGAGGATGTACAATGTCACCAACTGACGCACTATGGCGCCAGGGTAACACTGGAAAGATGGTAATGCCATTGGCACTATTGAACACCGCCCTGAGCCAACTCCACCACCCAGCCCACACAGGCAAGGAAGTTATTGCAGCACGAATTAGGGAAGATTGGTTCTGTCCCGAGTTAAATTCCCATGTGACAAATTTTATCAGCAATTGTCTCACATGTCAACAGTTCACGGCCGGTCACACGCTGAAGGTGATAAAAGGTACTATACCCCGGCCAGAGGGACCCTTTCTGCACATCCATATTGACTATGTTGATATGATCAACGTATGTCAAAGAAATAGGTATATGATTGTAGTAGTATGCCCATTCTCCAGGTGGATTGAGGCAGGACCCTGCTCACACCCAGACGCGTTCAGAGCAGCTAAATTTCTAGTGAGGGAGGTTTTCCCCAGGTGGGGAGTGTGCGAGGTACTGCGGTCAGATAATGGCCCGCATTTCTCTAATGAAATGTTCCAGCACATCACATCCTTACTGAACATCAAGCATAAATTTGCATGTGCATATCACCCGCAGGCCAACGGTATATGCGAACGCCTGAATGGCCTACTGAAGGAGGCAATTGTAAAGATACAGCAAACAACAAAGAAGAGTTGGTTGTATTGCCTTCCGCTAGCCCTATTTGAGCTAAGGAATAGACCAGGCTCCGATCACCACCTCACCCCTCACGAGGTGGTGACTGGACGTCAAATGCGCCTTCCTCTAACGCCAACATCAAGAGCATTCACAGATTATGAAAACACTGCAACCGTTCTTGGTGATGAAATGTACCAATATGTGTCTTCTTTGATTACTAGTGTAGTGTTTGTGTCTCAACAGCTCGAGCGCACGCGGGGCGGGTCTAAGAGTGATCAACAAGAAGACGCGGATAAAGAATTGGAAAAGGGAAAACTGTGCAAAATTGCTAAAGGTGACCACGTACTACTCCGCAATTTCAACAGAAAGTGGAACAGCCCACGCTTCACTGGCCCCCACCTAGTTAACGGAAGTATCCACGAGAGCAGTAAAGTTACAGAACAAACGTGCCTGGAATCACCTACACGACGTAAAGATCTGCAAACTCCAGACCCGCCCTAGCGTCACCACAGGGCCATTGGAAGAACAGCAACAGCATCACCCACGGAGGAAGAGACTTCTACCACAGCTGACGACCTAAGTGTCTCCCTACCCTACCACCCCCCAGATTCCCCAGAGACAACTACTGAAATAGAGAAGGGTAATTCCCATACCGCCCGCCCCATGGTCACACGATCAAAGAGTAAAGAGACTTTCGCCAGTTGAGCTCTAAACCCTCTGCCTATCGACGTCCTACCCACTGCAGTAATCACCCGACTGAAGGACATTATCTTGCACATATACACATGTAAACACTTGAATGTTCTCTTTTTTCTTTCTCGCACATGCAGGTACCGCGTATTATTGTACTGCTAAGAAAACAGATAACTAACAAAGTTCACTGCCCAGGAGTAGATGCTACCCTCAGATGATAACTACCCTGAAGAGCTATCACACCAATTTGTCTATAACATAAAAAGGCCAAAGTACCTGAAAAGAAGGAGGGTACGTGTCTACTACACAGCATTTCTCTTGGCCATAGAACAATCAATGCCCCATCTTCACCAATACTTGCCTGTCCTAAGAGATAGATCGCTTAGATTGGCGTGGGAACAGCTCTTCGCCTGGGCACTGAACGACTACTTGATAGGGAGAGCTTGAAAACAACAACTAACACTAATAACAAGCATATTGAGAATTTTCAGGCAGGCAACTTTTACGTCGCAAGAATTAGCTGCCGGACTGCAGCAAGGTAAGAGCAAAATGCCGGTGAGACTAGCCTCTGTAATAAAGATGATAGGGATTTTGATGATCACCGGGTTCTTGGCTGCCTCTGTATGGCAGAACAGTTATGCTATCAATATTTTGGCTGTACCCAAACCTAATATACCCCCACCCACGGCTGCAACAGGTGTTACATCAGGTGGTACTAGCAAAATTCCACACAAGGGAAATAGAGTTAAACGCAGCACATACTCAGATAATAAAGGTATTGACAACTACATACAAGATTCAGCACACGTCTCGAACAAAATGTGGTACCAACACATGACCCAAATAGGTAAGCAGACAACAGAAGACAGCTGCTATGTCTGCTCATTGATCCCATACACCATGAGCGCTTCTCGAACTTTCGTTGCCACGGAAATAGATGAAAAGACAGCACGATGTATAATATACTTGGCACTGTTCCAAACGAAAGGGAGATTTCAAGGGAACACGGTGCACCTGGTATGGAAAACGCGAGACACATATCCATACGAAAACAACTTCCTCAAGATTTATTTGAGTTACCACAAGACCAGTTTGCATGCTGAAGCATTCAGATACATGACAAGTGGCCCTGAAAAATGAGAAACAAAGAAAGTAACACTATAAAACCTACCATGTGATTGGTACGCCACTGAAGTTCCTGGTAAACAAGGATGTTGGGAAAGACCACTGATAATAATAACAGGGAAGGTGTACCTGGACAACAAATGGGACATAGGAGTGGTTGGCAGCAACATGGTAACGAGAGAGGATACTACAACTATTGCTGAACACAACGACAGATGTTGGACGACTTGGGTCAAGTACGTACCAATGCTAACGTGGATAGAGAAGGATGAAGACCCAATAACAATACTGCCGCTGTCTGCACCTAAGGTATGCTACCAACATAGAGGAGAAGTGGACGTGGGATACAACACCAACTGTGCAAGCGTGACAGAGTTACCTGAGGGGGAGCAGGAACAGCAGTATTAATGGACCATTACTGGGCCTGTGGAGACAAGGCATACCACACACTGCCCCCTCTGTGGAATGGTATATGCACAATGGCACACGTTAATGTACCATCACTAGTGGTGCCCCAGAAACATGTGAACGTGGCGAACTTCCCTAAAATGGATGAAGGAAACAAGAGGAAGAAGAGATCTGTACAACCTCAGAAGGGGCCAGAGAACCAAAACAACGGCAACAACACTGTCCTCAATAGAAAGAAAAGACAAGGAGAACCTCTGACAGGAAATTACCTATGGGAAGGTCAGAAACAGCACTCACTTCAATCCCACCAGAACACAGACTATTCAGCAGAGCAGCAATGTTCTTCTCCTCAATAATACATCCGGGACTACAGGCTTACGCAAACGCAAAATGGCTCCAGATAACTTGATGGGAACTAATGATGACAATTAATTCTACAGTAAATGGATTCAACGCAATAAAAGAGGAACTGCGAGCAGTGAGGATGGTAGCACTACAGAACAGATATGTACTGGACCTCCTCACAGCAATGGAAGGAGGAGTTTGCGCAAAGATAGGACAATCATGCTGCACATTCATTCCTGCTAACGATGCTGACAATGGTACACTGACAGAAGCAGTATCACAATTGGCCCAGCTGCACTCCAAAATGATGGATGAAAGTAAAGGTGTGAAAAAGGATGACAGCTGGTTTTCGCTATTATGGTCATGGATGCCATCTTCACTGTCGGACGGACTGAAGATTATAGTTGGATGCATTATTTTGGCTGGAGCTGCACTGATCATAATAAGATTTTGGAAGGCCCGGAGGCACGCACCACAGACGAAATGATCGAAATGGTTGGTATGCACCCCTTGATGCCGGCAGATGATGGCCAACACACAGGCACAATAATAAAAGAGAGAGAGAAATTGCGCAACCAGATCATCACCAACCACCTGGACCCACCATCTGTGAAGCTCGAAAACCCAAGAAACCCAAGGAGCTACATAGGGAAATGGGTATACTGCACACCTGGAGGAACCTGTGTATATATGTATTGGTCATTCGAAGACCATGTCAACCACTATGGACATTTGGGAGGAGTAACTAAAATATGGAGAGTGAGAGGAGATAAGGAAAAGGATATGTTTGTGGTCGACAAGTCGACCAGAGGGGGGACTGAAGTGGGAGAATGGAACAAAAGGCTCCCACCAATCCCCTCACACCCCTGGCCTAGAGGATCACGGCCCAGGCACCCGCCACGAGAGGAGTTTGCCCATC
This sequence comes from Ambystoma mexicanum, assembly GCF_040938575.1. NCBI lineage: Eukaryota > Metazoa > Chordata > Amphibia > Caudata > Ambystomatidae > Ambystoma > Ambystoma mexicanum. The sequence goes on along the minus strand of NC_090927.1, from coordinate 181,672,506 downwards.
TACCAGATGACCAAATACCCTGGTACAGGAACATACGGATGTGCCCACCCGCCTGCCCACCAGCCTGCCCACCCGCCTGCCCACCAGCCTGAACTGCCCACGCAGACACCTGCGGCATGGATGAACTCGACTGAACCATCCAACACTAAATCAACACATCGTTAGAGATGCCATGACGACCTAGCCAACGGTCAGCACACCCGTGCAAACATGCACACTGGACACTCCCACACCAATCCACACGAAGAACATATTCAGTGCTATGACGTAGGTGACGGACACACCCACTGACACGCATCTTTATGATTTTTCACATAGGCTTTTCAAAATGCAGAAACGCAAGATGCACAATTAACTCATCTAAAATGCTTGCTCACGCTTCTCCTTGCTCACGCTTCTCCTAAACCCATGCATTACAATGAGAAATATAACGAAGACATGATGCTGGGGATAAAGCAATATGATACCATAACCTAAAGCACTGTGTATCAAACGGTTCCACCTATGCACCAGGCCCAAGTAGGCCGCAAGCAAGAGCTTCCATGAACATTGAATGAGCAAGAGTACAGTTGCTGACCCTGCAGAATGAGCCCGGCGAGAGCAGACAGTCAAGGGCACAATGTTGCAAACTCGCATGCCGCAAGCCGACGCCAAGGTCACACCTGCAAATTAAGCCAGGCACACAGTGGATAATGCAATATTAATTGTGCAGAATTCTGCCTCAACCACGGTCTCACCTCACGTGACCAAGCCGAACCTGACAGGGTGCCAGGCCCAGGAGGAGGGAGGCGCCTGGATCCCACGTTTCAAGACACAGGCAGATACAATTAAGCGACTCAATGGACATCTGCGGCGGTGGGAGTAGTCTGCCTTCCAGCATATGAATAAATCCTCACATTGTCTGCACATACCCATAGTGATACATTGTTGCAAATGACAGGTGCACCGCGAGCTGGGAACAGCGATGGTCCCAGACTGGGGGGCTCGCGAGTGGACCAATCAGAACATGGGGCTCTTATCACTGACGCCATTAACATTAGCCAATCCTCAGGGGTCTTCATGTAACAATTTTCATGTATCAAATTGAAGGGACAACCCAAGTATACCACCTGACTGACCCTCGACCACTAATAACGCTCTCTATATGTTTGCTATACTAACCCTACCACTCGAGGAACCAATCCAGAGTGGCGATAGGTTTTTTGCTAACTTTCCCAGGTGACGCAAGTAGCGCGTCATACTAAGGTAAAAAGGGCCTGCGAGCCCCACGATTGGGGAGAGAGTGTCAGGATGGACGCGTACGATCCTTGACCCATCCCTGCCGTTTTGTTTAAATAAACAGCAGAATCACCTTGCTTCTTGCGTGTGTCTCATACTCATTTTTTGGGATATACGGGAGGAGTTGGGGCCTCCCTGCCCGGAGGTCCGCGGACGGCCCAGCCGACCCAGGGGGAATTTCCCCCCGACACATCAATCAGTGGTTTAGGGCTATGTGTCAATTAGTTGGCTGGGTATGGCCTCAGATCTGTAGTCTCTTATCAGGAAAGGTTATGGCACCCTCTGGTTCTGGATGACATCAGGCGGTGGTACATCTTCGCGCCTGTCTGGTCACGTGTTGGTCCACCGTGAATCTGCTTCAGTTTCCAACCTGTTGTGCATTTAATTCTGTATGCGCTTAGCCACCTGCATGGGCCTCTCTTATCTTGACCTTCACGGGCAGGCTGGCATGCTTTGAAGTTGGAGCCTCGTGAGCTCATGCTCACCTCCCCTTCTCTGGTTGACCTCAATTTCCCCGGCATGAGCCATCCTTTGTTAACTTTCGATCCTGCTCCTTTCCTCAGCTTGGGCCTGGATATGAAACTTGGCCAGTCAGGCCTTGGCTGCCTGGGAGTACTTCTGTTTATACAAAATGGAGTTGCACGTGTACATTGTGCTGTATTGAGGTAGATGTATACAGTCGGTGATTGCCGCTCTAACTTCTACTAAGCATTGCAAGCAGAATTGATTACTTAGCATCTTACGTTTCAAGCATATTTACACATGTTCAATAAGGCGGTTGCGTCCATCTTGTCTCATGGCACCATTCTCATACGTTTTTCACAGTCTCTCTCCCCTTTGTCCTTTACAATTATCCTAGCAGTTGTCAGTACTGGCATGCACGTTTCAGTACTCCTTCAGTTCGCTCTCGGAGCTGCTCTGGTCCTTGTTTCATCTCCACTGGCCTTCCATTATGGCTTTTGGAGTCTCTTCATGGACCGTGTGTAGGCATTCCTCCTCGTTCCGTATCAACGGCTGGTATGGTTGTCTGATTGGGTACCGTGCTGCCCAGGGCTGCCTGGTTATGGGCATTTCAACAGGTATGGATCTTCTAATGTACACAGGGCAGAGGCCCATTGCAGCCCTTTGTTGGTTCAGCTGCTCCTCGTACATCACATACCTTGGCGAGTACTTTACTGGCACCTCGAAGTGAGGGGCAGAGTGCAGGCCACATCTGGGGTCTCCTCTACACTCCCCCCTCTGGTCGGTTCATCGACCACTCCTGCTTCCTCCTTTATATTCAGTTTCTTTGATTTCTCAGCTTCTTGCTCATCGTCTCCTGGGTTTACACAAGATGGCGTGAATGTATGAAATTTGGGTGTCCATATCTTTATCACTCCTTTCAAACTTCCTGCTGTTCTCACATGCTCATCTTTGCTCCAGGTCATCAATTGGCATTGTCCATTTGGACTGCAGTAAATTCATTTGCCTTCATACCTTCTTCGTTTCTTGGGATAAGTGAATTTTGTTCCCTCTGGTGCAAATTCACTGGCCTCACGAAGTCCTTTATCTCCTCATCTGTCAGGTCTCTGGGCTTCCAGTCTGGTTCAACATCGACCATAATTTTCATCCCGATGGCCTTCTTTGCAGTTTTCTGGCACTGTGTGATGATTATCTTGATAACACAGAATCCTAGCTGCACCATTGCTAGCAAGGCTCCCAGAAACTTGAATATATTGGCCATCCATTGTGGGACCCATGAGAATAGATTCCCAAACCAGCTGTCATCATCTACTTCATCTGTTTCCTCGGTCTTCTGGTTTTTCAGGGTTGTTAACATGCTTATGGCCTCTGTGAGGGTTCCATTTTGTTCGTCATGTGATGGAATAAAAGTGCAGCATGATTCTCCAATTTTTGCGCAAACACCTCCATCCATTGCTGTGATCATGTCAAGCACATATCTGTTCTGGAGGGTCATCAGTCTAACCGCTCTCAGCTCTTCTTTGATCGCATTGAATACTTTTATTGTGGTGTTGATGGTCTGCAGTAACTCCCATCTGGTTATCTGCAACCATTTAGCATTCACTCCAATTTGGATGTGTGGCAGGAGCATTGTGGTGAATACTGTTGAAGTGAGGCTGAACAGCCTGTGTTCGTATGGAATCGCATGGAATGCTTCTTCTGATTTGGCAGAAAAGTAGTTTTCTCTCTTCATCCTGGATATCAGCTCTGCGGATCTCCTCCTTCTCAGATGAGCATCTGCCTTCGGGAAGCTGTCCAGATTCAGTTTGTTTTTTGGAATCACCAGTGCCGGGACATGGACATTGACCAATGTACATATGCCCCCCCAATTCTTTGGCAGTCTTATATATGCTTTGGATCCACACGCCCAATAGTGGTCCATCAGGACTGCGGTTCCTTGTGCCATTCTTGGTGCCTCATATATTCAGCCACAGTTTTGATTCTCCCCCATTTTCCTTGTGCCATTACTTCTGAAGCACAGTTTCGGGTTCTCCAACGGTACTATTTGCAGGGGCCCTCCCCTGTCTTCGACCCATGTTAACAGCGTCACTAACTTCGGCCATAGAGGTTTACATAACCTCTGTGAGTTTTCTATTGCTTATATGCAGGCTCCAAGCACCATCCAAGCTCGGCAGATTATGACTCCTTCCTCCCACCCGTTAGGGCAAACAACTGATTGCCAGATCTGCATTTGTCCTCGGTTCTTCCATATTTGAGCTTCTTCTGCCGTTTTTCCTTGGATGTTCAGTCTTGAGTTTATTTCCCACCTTATCCCTGATCCTTTGACGTCAGGGTTTTCATATCTAATAACATGATTCTTCGTGTGTGCCCTGTTTCTTGTTTTGATGTCCTGGAAAAACCCATCTTCATCAGGGTTGTCCTTTTCGTTGGCCCATTTCAATGAGGCGTCTCTTCCCATAAATTGTCCTCTGGTGTTGCACATTGCCACGTGTGACATGCAGTGTGCTGTGGGGACATCGATCTCTACAGCCACGAAGATCTTGGATATTCCCATACTGTATGGCAGTAATGCACAGACGAAGCATTCTCCTTCTGACTGCCTACGTCCTACTTCCTTCATGTACTGGTACCATATGTTGTTTCCAAGATGCGCGGTGCTGTCCAAGTAATCATTTAGTTCGTTATCGGTTTCATATGGACTTCTCTTGATTCTTATCATTCTTCTGTAGTTAGCCATCACCATGTCTCTGAATGCATCTGTACTGCTCTTCTGTTCAGGCAGGCTCTCGGGTATTATCCTTGAAGGGGCCGGTTTCATCTCCTGCCCTGCAGTACTATGGGGAGGTCTTGTGTTTCTTCTTCTTCCCTCGTACATTCTTTCGTAGACCTCCTTCCACATGTGGCTCATCATCCTTCCAACATGTGGCGGTGTCGTAAGCTTGGTCGTTTTTTCTGGTGTTGGACCAGACGTGCACGTTACCACAGCTGCTGCGGTTTTCTTGCTCAGCTCCCCATGTAGTTTCTTTGCTCTTAGTATGAGCGGAAACACATACTCGACTACCGCATGTGTTTTCCCCATGAGTTCTTTTGTGGCATCCTCTGTTCTCTTGAGGGATTTTGTTATGCCACCTGTGTCTTGTCGCTCGCTTGGTTCTCTGTTCTCTGAAGCTGTTTGTTTCACAGGTATCTTTTCGTTTTCTGTCGGTTCGGCCTGGGGTCTCACAGCCATTGACACTTGCCCTTGTTCGTGTACACTCAGTGTGTGGGTGCGTGCTGTGGACAGTGCTGCGTTATCATTAATTCCGTGCTGACCCTGTCTCCAGCTTTTCTCGTCATTCATGACTTCAGGTGCATCCATATTACTGTCAATTAAATTCAACTGTAAATCATTTGCTTTATCATCAATTTTCCTAGGAACAGGGATGACAATATAAGGTCTGAGTGCCTTTGTAGGGCCCAAACGTTCGTTATCTGGTGAAAGTGCGGGCATTGGGATGCTTCGTGCACCAATAAAAAATGCAGTTCTGATAGTTAACGACAAAAATACTACAATAATCACTATACATATACATATGATTGCCTTGAAGGACATTTTACAGCACCTCCTTCCAGGAAAGCGGGGGCGCCCTTCCACCGGTGGCACAACTAAATTGGGCCCCCATCTCAATCAAGTCCATAGCCAATAGTTTATTTCTTTTCTTGTCTTGATTTCGTTACTTAAAAGTTCAACAGACACTAAGGTGACAGGTGCAGTTCAATGCCCCCCCTCTTATGAGTGATGATGATGATAGTCTCTGAGTATGGAGTACAGTTCCTTTACTAGACTATGGAAAAAGGTTAGACTATTGTTTCCAACACATCACAATTCATTTTGCATTTCTATGATAAACGTAGTCCCAGGGCACTCTTCCAACTCGCCTTGACCCTGAGGACAGGCAGGAATCTGTTCGTAGTCACAGCATGAAATGATGGTTTCGCTACACATCATGCATAGATAAACCATTGAAAAAATAAAAACAAAAATAAAAATAAAAGTGAACATATGAGGAGGTAGGAAAAAATAAGAAAAAGGTTGAAAAAGGTAAACACGGCAGTGAAGTTCATGTCGCTGTTCCTTTCACTTGGTCGTTCGAGGTCGAGTTGAGGAACAGTCTCTCTCTTCCCCATTTACTCCACTTCAGAATGATAATGCACAAAATAGGAAAAAATAAGAAAAATAGGAAAAGAAGTTCAAGATGTAGTTATCCACTTTTGATTTGTTCGACGTTGGGAGCATGAAGAACTGTGTCTTTGTTTCCTTGCTCTGCCCCCGGCTGGGGATTCTAAAGGGTTTTATCTTGGATCTCTCCTTTCTAAGGCTCGCCTCAGCAGCGGATGTCCATAATTGCTTCTTAATTGTGATGCAATAGCTCATAGGAGCCTGTTCAGTTGGGCATTCTTTGCTGGATTATTAAGAAAAGTGGGCACATCAATGTTGCAGGGTCTGCCCACTAGTTCTGGAAAGTTTTCAATGAGATGAAAGAAAACGCGAAATGCATACCGACTGTCTTCCGGTGTTAATGACATTTGTCTGGTTTTTTGGCTCTAAAGTCACAGGCCTTCTCTCGCAGTGTACTTTCAGTTGTTTCTTTTTTTTTTTCTTTCGATCTGTCCCTCGTCGGCTAGTCTCACTGAAATCTCCTCAGGAATTCTCGCTGGAAATTGGACAGCTCCACCTGGAGCATGATGCCTTGGAGGAGTGCGCCCATGTGTGGGGCGTTGGCCGGATTCCTAAGAAAGGTGATGACGTCAACATCTGCAGGTCTCCCCACCATTTCCGGATAGTCTGTGACTAATCGAAATAAAACGTTGTGTGCCAGCCATGTATCCTCAGGTGATAGGGACATTTGCCTCGTTTGCTGGGTCCTAATCACAGTCCCTTCTTTTGATGCAAACAAGTTTTGCACTTTCCTGCTGTGAGAGTTGCAACCACGTGGTTCAGCTTGTACCACACTTGTTTGAGGAAGTAATTGTTTTTTGGATCTCTAATGAATGTCAATGTATCTGTAGTTCTCCCGATAAGTCCTGGACATTCTTCGATGATGCGGAAGAACAAAGTATATGTGATCTCGTCAATGATTACTTGAGGCGAGAGCATTGGACTTTGAGTCACTGTGCTCCGGCAACTCTGTGAAGACCTCTGCGATGACAATCAATAGTTGCCAGATTACCTTCTTGTTTGCAGTGTCTTGAATGAATTCAGTAACGCTGGCTTCTCTGCCTATAAGTGAATGGTAGGACAGTGCCACCAGTTGGAAGTAGGTTAGCCCATCCCACGTGAGGCTTCTGCTGGGATGAACTATATGTCCATGAACAAAGTCTTGATCTTACTTTTACTTCTTATCAGAGTCTTAGGTTTTAAATGCTTTGTGTGGCTTTCAATGTTCATGAGATTAACGCTTTTGCTGATATGAGTATGTGATTTTCTTCCTTTACCCTGCAACTTTGGCTGCACAGAGTGTTTGCTTGCTTACTATTCTCTCTTTTAGTGTATACAAAAAAGTTCAGTCGCAGGCACAATTTTCACAATATTTCTTTTGTTGGCTATACTGACTTGTTCGGTAATTGTTCTTTTGACATGTTTCACTTGGCTCGAGGAAATGTCTTGTTTTACGAGTCTCACTTACCTAACGTTCTCGTTACTTGTCTGCTCATGCATGCTTCTTCTTCGCCATGGATCTTGTCTGCACGTGCTGAGGTTCTCCCTCCTTGTCTGTAGGTTCTTTGTCGCTGGGTGCAGCAGGAGTGCCCTCTGCTATGAATAGCTTGATGTCGTTCATGAAAATCCAGGGCTCTTCGGCCCATGAGCTTGACAGCGGACGGGGTGCAGTCCTCTACGATGAAGGGGCCGTTAAACCTCAGTTCATCCCATTTCTTTCTTTCTTCACAAGAACTCTGTCTCCAGGGACGACAAGGGGTGCACCGAGGCTGACAGCTGCGCCTGCATCAGCATTGTCTGTTGTGGTTTGTGCTGTGCTGTCCCCTTTCTGCCGCTGCTGCAGCCGGCCTGAAATGATAGAGGTGCTGGCTATGAGACAGTCTAGGTACGCTTTCATCTCATCTCCCAGAACCTCCCTAGTTGACTGGGCATCAAATCTAGCTCTGTCTCGGGGGGTAAGAGGGGTCCTCATCCTTCTCCCAGTGACTATTTTGTGCGGCGTAAAATGATGGTCGTAGCCTGGTTGGTTCCGAAGCGCATACAATGCCAGTGGTAGGCAGTGCATCCATCCCTTTCTTAATGTGAGTTTCAACTTGGCTATCCTTTCCTTAAGCAAGCCATTGATTCGTTCACATATCCCATTTCCCTCTGGGTGATATGCCGACGAAAACGTATGCTTTATACCCAGCAACAAGCTAATCTGTTCGAACACTGCGTTCACGAAATGTGGCCCATTATCTGATCTCATAACCTCACACACTCCCCATCTATGGAAGACCTCCGTCACCAAGAATTTGGCAGCACAGGTGGCATCGGGGTGTGTACAGGGACCTGCTTCTATCCACCTGGAGAAGGGACACACCACCACAGGTGTACCCATTACACACCTGGATCATATCGACATAATCAATATGTAGGTGCTGGAAAGGTCCATTTGGTCTGGGGATGACTCCTCTCACTACTTTCAATGTGTGCCCAGAAGTGAATTGCTGGCAGATAATACAGTTTACCATAAAGAATGCAACATGCTCTGCTAAATTTGGTGTAAACCAGTCTTCTAAAGTGTTGCGGCAAGATTTGCCTTAGTCATATGCATTGGGTAATGGAGCTGTTCTAGAGCTATTTTTAGGAGGGCGACAGGCATGACTGGTTTACCAGTGCTGTCTTACCTCTACACTCCGACTGAGGGGTTTAAGGAACACCCTCGACGTTTCCATAGATTTTTCTCCTCCTGAGGTGCCTCCCCCTGGAGCTCCATTAATTGAGACTGCCCCATATTGCTGTAGGCTTCTGGTGGGGCTTGCGCTACCATCATGCGCTCATGGGTACGTGCCACATCCACGCCCATGATTGTTTCAGTTTTGGATGCCATGCGCTTGGCTTCTGTGTCTGCTTCATGATTTCCACGTGACACGAAATCTGTCCCTTTGGTATGGGCAGCACATTTCACGACTGCTATGCCCACTGGGAGCTGTAGTGTTTTTATCAGCCTGTCCAATAAGGCTGCATGTTGCACTGGCGTGCCGTCTGCTCGGTGGTAGCCCCTCCTTTTCCAGCGCGCTAATCCTGCATGCACTGTTGACGTCACATAGGCGGAGTCGCTGTATACTGTTACTTCCTGGTCTGCATGATTCTCAATGGTGAGTATCAGCGCCACTAGCTCTGCAGCCTGTGCCGAATAGTGAGATGGTATTCGTGCACTGACAAGTACTCGGAACTCTCCACTCGCTATGTGTTTGATCACAGCCACGCCTGTATATCTTTGTCCGTCTTCTTGGTCGATTCTAGAAGACCCGTCAATAAAGTCAATCTCCCACCTGCCAGGGCATTTTCCTTTACCGTGGGGATTTCATCATAAAATTCCTCATAGTTCGCACAGTCATGCACAGGTTCTCCTTGTGTGACTGGCTCAGCTATAAACATGGCAGGGTTCACAGTTTTGCATCGCACTATTTTGATCGATGGATTAGAGATAATCACCTCGTAGGCTGATGCTCGCTGAGAAGTCAGCGTGCCCTTTGGCTTTTCCAGTATGGCAAATAGCGAGTGCTCAACATATAATGTCATGGAGCAGCCCATCACAATGGATGACGCCTTTTCAATGGCAAACACGGCAGCAGCTAGGTTTTGTTCGCATGGGAAGTGGTCCTTCATTACCGGGTCCAAACTCCTGCTGTAATATTCTATGGGATTATATCCCAATGAGGTTCGCTGCGCGAGCACTGCTGTCATAAAGTTACCATCAGTCTGAGAAAACAAATAGAATTCCTCAGCATAATTAGGAATCCCGAGAACTGGGGCCTTACAAATTGCCCCCTTGAGTTTGGTAAACCCCTTCTCCATATCTTCATTCCATCCAATTTCTTCCCTCATCGCCTGGGCCTTTCTAAGGGCCTGCAACAAGGGCTTGGTATATGTGCTGTAGTTGAAGACCCATGCTCTGACATAGTTGCACAGGCCTAAGAAGCTTTGCATGTGTTTTATTGTGTGTGGCTTGGCTGTGTTCATGATAGCCTCAGCCCTTTCTGGGGTTACCTTTTTGCCCTCATGTGAGATCAGTTGCCCTATGTACAACACCTCCCGTTGGCAGTACTGTAACTTGTCCTTGTCTACTTTGTATCCCTTCTCAGCCAGTATAGTTAATAGCTGGACTGAGTCATGTCGGCATTGCTCTTCAGTGATGCTGCAGATTAGAATGTCATCTACATACTGCAAAACAACACTGTCCACCGCAATATTGCTTAGGTCCATTTGCAGGACTCTGTTAAAAATAGATGGAGACTCGCAATACCCCTGTGGCAGCCTGGTACTTTTCAGGTGCATTTGTCTGAAAGTAAATGACGTCAGGTCTTGTGAGTCGCGGTGCAATGGAATGGAGAAGAATGCATTTTTCACATCGATCACCGTGAAGCATTTTGCCTCAGTGGGTATGTTGCACAAAATTGTGGATGGATTCGGGACTAAAGGGAACTCGGCTTCGAATATGTCGTTTAGGGCTCGTAAATCCTGGATTAAACGCCAGGACCCTCCCTTTGATTTCTTGACAGGATAAATCACCGTGTTGTAGGGTGATTCCGATGTCACTAGAATGCCCTGCTCCATCATGGCGGAGATCGTCTTTGCAATCCCTTCATCCGCTTCTCTGGACATGGGATATTGTCGTGCCCATGGCAGAATTGCTCCTGGTTTCAATTTAATTTTTACTTCGCCGGCTCCCATCAGGAGAACTACGTCATAGGGCCCTGTAGTCCATAATTTGGCCGGCACTAGGGCCATGTCATTATCAAAGTACTCTGGGTGTACTAACGCTAACATCATCCTCTGTGGTACCTCTAACCTGATCATTTTGACCCAAAATGTGAGACTCACTTGCACCCGTGTCTCTTCCAGGTCAGGGTGTTCTTCGAACAGATCTTCATCGGTGACGTCAGTCACTCGATACCCCTCTTCTACCCTTGTCGTCACATCCTTCAACCAATACTACCTTTCCTCGCACCGCGGCAGATTGTATCATTAAGGGAAACACCTGTCCCTCCTCTTCGTGCATTGGTATTCTTGGCCTGAATAGAAACTCATCTGGGGTTCTCATAGTCTTGTCTGCGAGGCCTGGCAATCCTGCCATGAGCACTCGTACTCCATATGCAAAAACCTCTGGTTCCAACGGTACAGCTCTCATGGCTGCATGTCCAGAGTATGTTCTGATCATTTTGAAAACGTTTGACTAATGCATTCCTGGGGTCGAGCACACTATGCCATCCTCAGTGAACGAGATGGTCATATTCAACTTCGTCATCAAACCCTGACCCATGATATTCAGCGGGGACTGACGCGAATACAATAAAGGTACATTCATGTCGCACTCTCCCACTGAGACTGGGAGTGCATCAGTAAAGGGAACTCTGCTATGAGCTCCAGTAAAACTCTGGGTGTCTACTGCCTCGCCGGACAAGGATAACTTGCCTTCAATGGACCAGGTCTTTAACCCCTTATATATATACAGTCTTTTCTGCTTCTAGCTGTATTATATTTCTCCGCCACCCACCGTTAACTTTCCCTTCTTACTCTAAGGCCTGTAAGACCTTTGCCAGGATAACGAGTTTCGTTGTTTCACTCACCAATCGACTCTTTTTCTCTCTGGAACTTCAAGATAACCGCCCCTTCCTTTTCCTGCTTTTAATGTTTTTCGTCCGATGCGCTGCCCGTGGGAATGAGAAGGGTTATGCTTGGAAAGGCGGGTTCCTTCAGACCCACTGCAGATTTTTATTTGGGAATGATTACACTATCATGTCCGGAATGGCGAAAGGACTCGTGATGTAACCGAAGGCCCAGAGTTACTTCGTGCCGTCGGTTTAAAGGTGTCTTATAACTATATTAATCGATGGCCGTAACCATCCTCACGCTACCAAGTGTCGACGAGGAGAGGTAATTACTTGTGGGCCCATTGGTCAGCACTCACCCTCGAAAACTAGTAATACAAGATAGCTGCACCATGTGAGGACAGAGTGCAGGATTCACATACTCAGGCAAGGAGCAATAATCAGGACTCAGTAAATTGGCAAAGGGAAGTCCGTTTAATGATACTTACATCAGCTTATGGAAATCAGCAGCATCACGAACACCTGCCTCACCCCGACTTCCTCGAAGATTAGTCCAAAAGCCTCTTTTATGGGCAAAATCCGTCATCATTGACGTCTAATTCTACAAAAAATCATCATGCAATACAATTGGTTGGGAAAGGTAACTTAGGTATAGGTGCTATAACTGTATATGGAAATACTGCAAGTGGATTGGATAACTCTTATCGGGTGGGCGTCTACACCCTTCCCTCTACACCACACGTGATTGACGTCACTACAAGTACGACGTCTCATTGGTTACAATGTCTATAGAACCCTAGATTACATGGTCCCTTGTGATTGGGCAAGTTACACCCCTAAACATAAATCTCAATTTTAATTAGCAGCTTGCAGAATAGACACCCAGGTGCCAAGTGTCTCAAGATTCACCCTGCCTCCGTTCCATCAATCAGTGGTTTAGGGCTATGTGTCAATTAGTTGGCTGGGTATGGCCTCGGATCTGTAGTCTCTTATCAGGAAAAGTTAGGGCACCCTCTGGTTCTGGATGACATCAGGCGGTGGTACATCTTCGCGCCTGTCTGGTCACGTGTTGGTCCACCGTGAATCTGCTTCAGTTTCCAACCTTTTGTGCATTTAATTCTGTATGCGTCTAGCCACCTGCATGGGCCTCTCTTATCTTGACCTTCACGGGCGGGCTGGCATGCTCTGAAGTTGGAGCCTCGTGAGCTCATGCTCACCTCCCCTTCAATGGTTGACCTCGATTTCCCAGGCATGAGCCCAGTACTTCTGTTTATACAAAAAGGAGTCGCACGTGTACATTGTGCTGTATTGAGGTAGATGTATACAGTCGGCGCTTGCCACTCTAACTTCTACTAAGCATTGCAAGCATCTTGCGTTTCAAGCTTATTTACACACGTTCAATACGGCAGTTGCTTCCATTTGTCTCATGGCACCATTCTCATACGTTTTTCACAGTGTCTCTCCCCTTTGTCCTTTAAAATTATCCTTGCAGTTGTCAGTACTGGCATGCACGTTTCAGTACTCCTTCAGTTCGCTCTCGGAGCTGCTCTGGTCCTTGTTTCATCTCCACTGGCCTTCCATCAAGGCTTTTGGATTCTCTTCATGGACCGTGTGTAGGCATTCCTCCTCGTTCCATATCAACGGCTGGTATGGTTGTCTGATTGGGTACCGTGCTGCCCAGGGCTGCCTGGTTATGGGCATTTCAACAGGTATTGATCTTCTAATGTACACAGGGCAGAGGCCCATTTCAGCCCTTTGTTGGTTCAGCTGCTCCTCGTACGTCACATACCTTGGCGAGTACTTTACTGGCACCTCGAAGCGAGGGGAAGGGGTGCAGGCCACGTCTGGGGTCTCCTCTACACCTGTGTCACTCCATACACAATCAGTTGTGGGGTCCCTCAAGGATCATGTGTATCGCCTGCGCTCTATAACATTTTTTTATTTTTTTATTAAGAATTTTTGTTAATAAAACAGACTGTTGCTTTCCATTCCATTTCCCTAACCATTTGCCAAGAGATGAAGCATTACCCGCCATGACCATTATTGTTCATGGTTTTTAAAAAAAACTTTCCACTCCCTCCCCGCACCAAACCTATCATCATTCCCTCTCATTTCCAAAATCACTTTAAACCAAAATCCCATTAAAACATCTCTTGGCTTCTTCACAGCTTCATCCAGGTCATTCTCAAATAGAGGTTATTCGAGAATTATATCCACAGATTTCTTACCAAAAATCACCTCAAGAAAAAAACCCAGGGCCCTCAATGCCCTTGTACTCGGCCCCCTGTATAAAGTTTCCCACCAGAGGTCAGCATTCAGGCCATGACCCTCCCTCAGTTTGTCATACAGGAGGGTAGTTCTTTCTGATCTAAGTTCATGACAAAACAAAGTCAACTGGTGCAGTGACTCTTCCTGTACACCACAGAACTGGCACTTGTTATCCTTTGACAGTCTGTACTTGAACATAACTTTCTTTCTTCCCAATACATTAAGCCTTCACATCAATATCAGGTCTCTATGTCTTGGGTTAGGGTGATTTTTTCAGGTACTCCAGTGTGATATTAGGGAGACCTGTGAGTGTTTCAGAAAGAGTGTGATTCCTTGAAGCAGAGCGTCTTGCTTCAGTTCCTGACCAGCTGGCTGACATAAGGGCTAGCTTAGTCCTTCCCGAGTTAATGCATAGAGGTTCTACAGAAATATTTAAATTCACCAGAATTTCCACACATTTGTCCCTCAATTTTGATAATGGCCAAAAAGTCATCCCCTCCTCATTGATTACAATGACTCAATACTGCGGGGGGCAGAAGGAACCGTTAGCTTGTGGAAGGTTGCAAGGAATCTCCATATAATTTGTGAGTGTAACGAGTACAGGCCTAGTTATTTCTGATTACAGCCCGATTAAGACCTGTTTCCAAAAAATACTTTAAAGCTTTTCTCATGTTTCCCAGGGTCATCCCAGACCAGCTTCTCCAGCGTACGTCAAGGTCGGGCCCACCTTCTGCTTATAAAAATGAATCGTGGGTTGGAGCGAGAATTTGCTGAACGTTCTCCCCATTAGCAGGCCTTGGGCTGTAAATTGGTTAATTTTCGTATGCAAGCTCGTGATTCAAGGATTTTCACCATCGTCCGAGCTAATTGTTATACCTAGGTACTTTGTTAATGTTATTGATTTTATGCTGTAATTACCCAGGCACCAGCCAAAAGATTTTCTTGTTTTTATTTGCGGTTTTCTAATTTCCAGAATCTCCGTTTTCCCGATATTCATTTTTTGCTTATTCCAATCCACAAAGGCCTGGAGGGCTGCCAGATTTCTTTTGAGACCAAGTAGCATCCTGTCCAACAGCACCAGGTCATCTGCATATAGGAGATGGCCCACAGGGTAAGCATTAGTCCTTGGGGAGAATGATCTATTTGGCTCAAGCACTTCTTTCATGTCATTGATGTAAACGTTGTACAAAATTGGTGCCAAGGGTCACTCCTGTTTCAGCCCACTTCCAGTTGGTATCTCATTAGTTAAGTTGCCCGCTTGATCCAACCTGAACTGCAGGGAGGTCCCTGTATGGAGCACTTTAATGGCTGTTGAGAGATCCATAGGACAGCCTTTCTCGATAGCCTTTTCACAAAGCCCCACTTTGACTACCCGGATTCGTTCAGCATAGCCTATACTAACTAAGCCGACGACACGCAGATTCTTCTCCCGCTCACAGGGTCATACCACACAGATTCCTCCACCCACAGTTCTACCTATGCCACGATCCAAGCCTAGTTGGCAACCCATGGCCTCTGTCTTAATGACGAGAAGACAGAGCTCTTCATTATCGGTCTGGCAGCTGCCTTAAAAACCCTTTACTCCCAATACTTTACCTTCAATATTGACAGATCTGTGATACCTGTGCCCCTTTCGGTAAAAACACTGGAAGTCCACCTTGATGCCACTCTCTCCATGACCCGACAAGTAAATGCCATCTCCTCTGCAGCAGCTTACTCTACTAAACTGCTCAATGCAGCCAGACCATTCTTATCCCGGGATAATTGCCTAACTATCATCCGAGCAGTGATCAGCGCCATACTCTATTACTGCAATGTCCTCTTCACCGACACATCCACTCACAACTTAAAAAGACTTCACACCATCCACAACAACACCCTATGCGCTGCCCTCAAAATCCCACGTTCCTAACAGATCTCAGCCACCCAAAGAGTTGCCCACTGGTTAGCCATCAAGGATAGAATCCTATACAAGACTCTCTCAATCGCTCACAAGTGCATCTCCAAAGCAGCCACTCTATACCAAGCTCAGAACATTAATAAAGGACACTCCATTAGACCTACCAGAGCCCAACACTCCCGCAGGCTGGTCCAACCCAAGTTCAACAAAACCAAAGTGGGAGGGTCCATTTTCCCTGTAGTGGCTGCCAAATACTGAAACTCACTCCCACTTGCCCTCAGAGCAGAAGAATCAGAATGGTTCTTCCGCAAAACCCTCAAAACCTGGTTATTCACATAATTATACACAAATGTCGTCCACTGCTGCCTGCCGGCACCTATAATATGCATATGCTGTCTGGTTCAAACCTGTGAATCCGACTCTGGTGATCTGTAACTGTGTTACCATGTCTATAACTATATCTTTGTACCTATGCCTATGCCCTGATCCTGTGGCCACTTAACCGACCCCCATGACTGAAATGCTTGTAATTATGTATCTGCACCTATGCCTATGGCCAACCTGGTCCCATATAATGGGTATAAGCGCCCTGATACCCACGGGTTTGTGTGCGCTCTACAAATGTAATAAATAAATAAAATAAAAATAAATACTCACTTCCAGTTATAGCACCTTGAGACCCTCGGGTGGCTGCACACTTTACAAAACCAAGTACAAATATAAAGGTGTGTTGTTCACTTGAAGTAAGCGCTACTTAAGAGTTTTAAAAGTGTTGTGTGATAAACTGTCTCTAGTGCATGTATTGCAAAGATGTGGGTGTATCTGAACTCTGTATATGCACAACTGGTTAGGTAAACAATTAATTGTCTCAGAAGGATAGCTCAGGGGCAACGTGCTTCGATCCCCGGGTCCGCGCTTAGAAACCTCTGGGTATTAAGCGCGTTATAAATAACCTATCCTATCATATAAATTACCACAACACTAATATGTTAGGCCCATGTGAAGAAAGCTTTTCCTGATTCATCCAATTACTTCTAACATCCGGTATAAGCTGTCTATAGTTCGACGTGTGGTCTGGGTAATATATATCCTATCTGCCTAAATTGGGTACTTGTTCCAACTGTGTAAGACAGAAGTTGCCTGTGTGTAACTCGGGGCCAGGAGTAGGCCATTTTGGGTTTATATAAAAATAGTAATTCCATCCACATCTCAGATAAAGGTGTGCATTCCTTTTAATTCTTGATTTGAAAATGTATTCTGGCTATGTCAGATCAACTGTTGGGTGGAGCTCAGGCTGTATTGACAAATCGCAGAGAGTAAAGCACTAGTTAGGATGAGAGTTCTTGTACCTCTAGAAACAGGACCATTTGAAACCTGCCTTCAAATAAACAGTAGGGAATTAATGTCAAGATAAACTGCATCTTTCAGAAGGCCTGCTGTGCAACTGCCTGTAATAGTGCCCATAAACTGGAGGCCCAGTGTCCATGCAACTCTAAGCAGATGCTCCGCAGTCGCCTCATATGGTAAAAGCAAGGAGGCAGGTCCTGGGCACTCCCAGCAAGGGCACTTAAATTCTCTAAATCAAGGTTCTGCAACTTTTGGCTCTCCAGATATTCTTGACTACAACTCCCATCAGCCCTATCCAGCGCAGTGAATAGTGAGGGATTATGCGAGTCGTAATCCAACACATCTGGAGAACCACAGCACCCTGCTCTGACTGGCAGTGTGAGGGTAGAACCCAACCAGGAATTTTTGAGACTTTTGAGAACAGAACCTATCAAGCCAGCCTTTTACTGTTAGCTGTTTATAAAACGCTACTGACGGTGGAATTACAGGTATGAGTTTACACCTTGCTTCCATTTGGGTCATGAGTACCTTCACATCATATTTCTAAGAATAGGAACTGAAAAAAAAAATCCCTCAAAATGACCATAATGTCTCAACAAAATGACTATGAGGCGGTCAACAAAACGTCTTAACAAATAATTACATAAATAGAAAGCTTGATTCTGAAACAAGTTTCAATGGACCAGCGTTGGTAAAGTCCTTACCTTTTTCTCTGAAAGCAGAACCTTCCATAAACTGAATATCAGCTCCCCCCTCTATATTGTGGCTTTTATTTCTGGAATCTCTGGATCCTGGGGCCTCATTATAACTATTGCAGAATCGGTTTAACGGTGGCGCTAATGGTACCTGCACTGTTAAACCCATTCCGCAATATTACGAGGTTCCCTCGTGGGACCCGCTCTAGATGCCTGGTTTTTCCAGACGTCCATAGCGGGTCCCGCGAGGGAGCCAGGGGGCTAACAATGGTCGGTTGTTAGCTCCCTCCCCATTCCCATTGAGCCCTGTGGGGGCTCGAATGGGAATGGGGAAGGGCCGGGTCCGGGTTCCCTGAAGGAGGAAATTCCCAGGCCCTCCATACTCGGAATGGCCCGGTATTTCCCCATTCAGGGAACCCAGACCTGGACCCGGTTTTGGAGGCAGCCATTCCGTTATGAAGGGCATGGCTGCCTCCAAAGTCGGAATGAGGCCCCTGGAGAATGTTTAAGAGATGTGGTTGATCATGGCCGGGTGAGGGAAGGGTAGGCCCATTGATTGGCTGGAGGCACTGGTATACAGGAGAATGGTATACAATACTCTTACATCCCAATTGTTGCAGGCTATGGCAAGCTCGTCTGTACATGCCGTCAAGCTATTACCCTCACTGGACCCAAGGTGTGGCTGTGTGGCTATATCGGGCGTGTTGACGAAGTGAGCATCTTTCCATCCCAGGCCAATCTTTCCTCTCCTTTGTTCTTTCGCTTTAGTTCTCTGTGTTGGCCATCGTTTTGTAATCTCTCTACATATGGTGGGTTGGCTAAACAGAAATCAGACTGAACACCAGAGACAGAGCCACAAACTTCCTGTCTGCTTTGGTCTATTGGATAGACAACCTATCCTGAAGTAGGTTCATGTCTAGGCAAGATTCTCTGACTATTCTTTTTATTTTCTTGTCTGGATGCTTTACAGTACCTAGTCCCTGCGTATATTCTCTCTTATTTAACTCTTTGAATTGGATTTATTTTCGGCCAGGGAGGCTCCTTTTAATTTTTATTTCTGTTTGGTTTGACATTCTTTACTATTCACTACATGGATGGCTTCTACATGCTTCACTAGGGTGACTTATTTATTAATTGCCATGGCAGGTAGTTTACTAACATCTTTCTTTGCTTGACCACCTCAACACATCCAATCGGCTCTCAGTTATCCATGGGGTTTTATCACTGATGGATCATGAACTTTATGTTTAATATCCCTTATATTAGGTATGGGTTGTCCATAGTTATCTTCAGCACCAAGCCTATCTTAGACAATGTCCAAATATGGGAATGCAGGCATTTAGGTTAAGGCTGAGGATAAATCAGTTACAAATATTTACCCTAATAGGGCCAGAGCTGGGTCTCCCTAAAAAAGACAGATACTGTCGTATGTGTCAGAATACTTCATACCCTGAGGCAGCTAAACACATGTTTACTGAATGTAAGACATTGGGCACAGAATATATGAATTTGTTGGGACCATTTGTATATGATTATGAATATATTAAGAGTGACCACTTCTGTGCCTATTACCTTAATAAAGATCGCCAAAAAGTTCACATTGCCACGTACCAGCTGTGGTTAATTATTAAAAAACACCTAGACAGTGTAATAAGAACCAACTGTCAGAATGAAATGTTGTCAATTTAAAATAATCTGCTTTTGATGAATATTTAAACCCTTGGTAAAATGTATACGATGTTTGTATTGCGTATGTTAAATTGTGTATGTTTTAATGGAATAATGTTTTTGTTATACAGTGTTTTTAGTGTTTTGTAAAGTTTCTTTGAAACTAAACAAATAATAATAATAATAATAATAATAATAATAATAATAGCCCTTATACTGCCACAGGCCATGTGGCCAAACATGAATACATTTACTTGATCAATATGTGATACATAGACACTATAAGGAGGTTTCTGTTGTGTTGTTTTCCAATCCAAATTGCTCTTGAAGAAGGGGTCTTCACCCTGAAATGCATCAGCTTTCCCCAGACTGCCCACTCTTTAGAAGATGCAATTTTTGTTATTAAATAATTATATGTTGTCATATTACTTTGTTGTGTATCTATTGGCGTTATCTTTTCTTTGCATCATTGTGAATTTTCATTTCTGAGAAAAACATTTCTGTATTGTAATAGTGTGTAGGGAACGGGAGGGTCCTACCTCTGGACCTCACTTGTTCTCATGTCTAGGCAAGGCCAGCAGAGGGGTGGTGACAGCTCTGTGTGTATATCCCTAGCTCCACGCAAAACCAACAGGACACCTTAGCTGGATGTATTTGCCACCGCACTTGGAGAGATCCCTTGAAGTTTGTAAGGGAGGGTCGTTCTGGGGTCCTCCTGACTCTGCAGAATCATAGGCCCCTTCCCCTCTCATACTTGGTTCCTGAAAAGGAACAGGGTACCCTTGATACACTGCTTTCCTCTGCTAATAGCATTGCCAACTCGGAACACATTCTGTAAAGACTGTGTGGTTGCCACACACTTTACTGGTTGGACGGGCATCTGATTATATGGCTTTGTATGGTAGGCCCAAAACCCAATCGATAAAAAACAATCCAAGGAATCAATAAGAAGTGCACGATTTGCAAGAAAACCAGTATTTATTCCATGCAAATACGTCCGACAGTGTCATCCAGGTCCATGTAACTGGAAAACTGAAATTGCTCTTGATAAGCCCACATCAGTTTACAGTTTTTATAGAGAAAAAACACAAAGCAAAATTTGTTACAAACATCAGATACAAGTTAATCCCACAATCCCATATTGGCTAGTCCTTATACAAAAATCTTAACAGAACCTATTCAACTCAAACCCATTGGTCAATAACCAACCCATGATCATTTGAAAGCGCTTTGAAACACATTGTGCATAGGCGCTATACAAATAAACTATCAATCAATTATGCTGCCTCCTGCGTATGACCTAATTGTGGAGACAGTAGAACAACATTATCGGTATTACTGTTGCTACAGTGGCCTTTCCCCATTGGCCAGGACAACTTCATGATGTGCATGCCCCCAGACGACCCAATCCTGAAGCGAGTGTGAACAGTGAATTCAGTACCCTGTGGCAACAAAATTGACAAAATAATACTTTCTCATGAGACCAGACAACTTGTCTCCCATCAGCGACTCTCTGACTTTGCAGCTGCATATTTGGCAACATTGCATGTGACTCCTGTCTTGAAACATGTTGCTTTCCCCATCACACATTCTCCCATATCCTCCCATATTCTCCCATTTCTCTTACCAGGTGGCTTTCTAAAAAACGCAGACGAGGCACTGCTCTTGGTGCCCAATTTCTCAGATTGATTTTCTCTATGTAGTTTGTCAGCTGCAGTTCTAATTATCCTACCACTTCCCAATGGGGGCAGTGCAACCACAACCTCATTAAACATCCTGGTTAGGTCTTGCCTCTAGACCTTGTTCACACCAAAACATGTCCTTCACTGCCATTACATGTATCTAATGTTGGGAACATAGCTTGCCTATCTCCTGCCTAAGTTGTGCAACAATAACCACTCTTTGAGTAGCACTTCAACATTCCTCAAAGGCCTTAAAAATCTGAAAACTTGATGGGGAAAAGCAACAATAAAATCTAATTAAATTAACAGCAGAGGAGCTCAGAACTGCGGCCTAGTTCCCTAAATGACAAGAAATGACCAACTCTTAGATGGGCGTAGTTAAAAAATGAGTGGTCCTTATGCTAATAATAATTAACATATACCCTTCTTAATGCTTGCACAACCTGGCATTCAACACTAACACAAAGCTTGGCCTAATACAATAACAACACAATCTAATTCTTTCCGCTGCAACAAAGACATAATCTACTTCAGTGATGCTTGCTAAAAAAAACTTTAAAGTGGCATAGGTCTTAATGCTACATTTAATGGACTGTATCTTTTGCTGACCCTCATTTCACCATATAAGTCTTTCTAAAATGTGTCCAACTTACGTACACTTCCCACATGGAAACAAATGCTAAAACAAACAATAGAAACACTAAGACTAAAATGACCAGTGGTCCATGTTAATAGAATTTACACAGCCTGAACTTCCTTTCACATTTGGGACATTGTATCTGCATGCCTACTTCCCCCTTTACGTAATTCATTAACTAATCCGTCTGCTTTCTTCTGCATATTAAAATCTGTCTTGGGTACCCATACTTTACACACATTACGTAAACTCTATCAACTCTGGGCATATTCATGTGAGGTACATGTTAGAAAACAACATAAAAACATCTCCTGCATGCTCTACCCATACCATGTGTTGCTCTAGTTCACCATTGCATTTGTCTGTCTGTGTGTGCACATGTTACAAGAGGGGAGTTGCTTTACCTGCTTTAAGGGCTAGAGCCATCATAATCATTCCTCTGGATGGTGACTGCGTGCAACATCTTACAATCAGCTGGCATGAGCAAAATGTTATGGGCACCATGACAAGGACAATTTAATATTTTGAAAACAGTACTCATCCACGATGGAAATCATGCAAATATTGATAACAACCAGTCTTGCTACGCCCCCATCCGACCTTCCTTTTCCATTACATTGCAATGATCATGTAGGGCCACAATTGCACATGTCAAGGATCCGTTGTTTGTCTGAATCATGGGGCAGAAAAAATAGGTGCAACAAGAACTGCCTATTTTCACACAGACCCCGCCCTTCCTGGCAGGGAGCATATTGAGTATGTATCGGTTCTGCAGTATCATTAATCTAATGACCCTTAATTCTCCTTAAGTACTGCTTAGGAGGAGGCCCGGTGTGCGGCAGGAATCCTGGTGGGTGGGGTGCCTGGGCATGGCTGGGGGTGCTCATTTAATATGGTGAGGTGGATGTCAGGTACAAGGACAACATGGGAATGTAGAATAGCCAATGAGCAGACACCCTTCCAGAATGGTTGGAGCTGGATATATGCAAAGCCCCCACAGGTCCAGAACATGTCCATACGCGCTGCAGTTTCTCCATATAACTCTGGAAAATTGAGTGTCCTATTACATTGTCTGTTAGTGCCAACAGCACACTGCCATGGCCCCCAAGGAGAATTGTGTACATTTCTGTACTTTAGTGGGTCACTCACTCACTTAATCCATGTCAATTTTTATATGTTTTTCCACATATCGTTCCCACACATCATAACATGTCTCATTGATATATGCCGCTCTTTCCTCCAGATACTCCACTAGTCCTCCTGCTTTTCACCCCATCAGTCCTTTATCCCACTTATTGTTGTCTATCTGTAATTGAGGTTTAATTTTGCAACGCAACCGCTCTTGCCCGTTTTTCTCAAAACATTCACTGTTTTCTGCTTTTATCAAGGTTGCTTGAACCCTGTGTCCCTGGAACAGCCCACACATCCTACATAGAGCAACGTGTACTAAACATTGGGCTATTAGAGGTGGCATCTCATGTGGCAGAAACAGTTTGGGTGTGCGAGTTGCATGGGAATTAAAGAACAAATATAACAGGAGTCATTTGACTTCCCTCTTCCCACCTCCCTCATGTGTTTATAACACAGGTTGTTTGTTTCAGGGTGATGCACATCTACTTACTGCTTAGGAAGTCCCCCAGATTTACCATGTCCCTTTTAATTCTAGTAATTTACAGACTACCATTATTTTGCAACAAAGCAAGGTGGGTCTCATTATTAAACCTACCTCCAAAAGACGAATGTACCATTTTCCTCATAAAGAAAGAGAGAGAGAAAAGAACAGGAAATCAATATAAGGCATTATCCTTTTATGTCTGTCGGATGTCTTTCTAGCCTGCAAATACATTTTATGGTTAATTCACCTAAAGGGACGGCTTGAGTTCCACTGTGCTCTGTCAGTGAGTTCAGGGCAATGCAGAATATATCTACCCCATCAGCATATCTGCCCTACCCTGGGAATCCAACCACACAGTATGGACTATAGCTATATTAATTTCAAGTCTACCACAGGACTGCTGTTGGGGCTAATTTCAAGATGTCCGAAAAAGAGCAGCACTATTTCACAGCCTATGCACTGAGGAAACCAAAGAAAATGGTGCAGGAGAGGTACTATTTCCTTTCCTTAAAAACTGCAAGCTATATGGCCACGTTTTATTGCCACATGCAACTGAAAAAGCCACAGCTGATGAGTATTTAAGAGACCAATTAAGGATGAAACTGTGGAGGGCCTAGAATCCAAAGGTATGGATGAAGCCAGATTTTAGAGATGAGGTCTAAGTGCATGAAGATAGTTGAGGATAGTGAAGGGAGGCAACCGTCATGAAGTCAGAATAGTATACTTGAATGCCCAGCAGGAACTGTCTAAAAACAACTGAGACGCACACCCCTCGGACATAGACATGAGAAGCAAGGAACAGCCAGAAAACCACAAACTTCACAAACATTATTCAAATAAGAAAAACATTTTAGCTTACTAGCACACTATGGTAGAGTGTTCGATTGATACGTTGATCAGTATGGGTTGCAGGTACAAACGTCTCAAGCGGTCCGTTTTTTTGCATAATAATAGAAAATGCAGGATATTTTCTCATCCACACATTGGGCACAGTTATGTTTGGATTTCCTGCCACCTCTTAGTTAGTGAGGCTACTGGTAGGGATCCAAGCGTAAAACAAATGTAAGGGGATTTCTCAAAGGGAAACATGGTAGAGTCAGGTAAGTCTTCGATACTGGTTCTACTATGGTATCAAGATATTCCACACCAAACTTCAATTTTGTGGCATCAACTATAAGTTCATCGTGCATATGCTTTTTGACCTTGATTTATAAGATATTTAGGTTCCAAACCAGTGGTACCTACGGTTTGTTCCATAGCTCAGGCACTGCCCAAGAAACAAAGAAACAATCCTACACATGTGTTAGCCACTTTAAGATTTTCCCCCCTTCGTGGCTCATTATATGCGACAATGCCTTCCTGCATACTTCCAGCCCTTCCCCACTCCAGATCTTGGCCCAAAACATTACAGGTCTATGCGAAATCCGATTTGAGATTCGATTGTTGTCTAATACAAGGTGGACCAGGGCTGATGGTACTGACACAGGTAGGAGAAGTAATTTCTTTAGAAATGTATTTTCACATACACCGAAGTCACGGGCTTGGTATGGCCCCATAACTCCGAGCCATACATGGCTGCTGCGACTGCTTGTTTATAATGAAGTTCCAGGGCAGGAGAAATTGCCCTTCTATCATGTTTCGTGAAGAACGTAGAGATTCCGCCACAATGTTTGTTAAGAGAAAATAGTGATTTTTTTAACCTGTGGCTACCAGATTCCTCAAACCACACTTCCACTTAGTCAAAGTGTTTGACTTGTTCGATATTGTCACCACAAGCGTGCATTTTTTGTAATCTCCTTTTTGCACGCTGTGTTCTGAAAACCAACACTTTGCATTTTGCTGTGTTTAATTTTAGATGTAGGTCAGAGCCTTTATTTTTTCGAAAATGGTCAGAGCACACTTCAGGCCCTGGGGTGCTGTGGCCAGGAGGACTGCATCATCGGCATAAAAGACGGCGGGGTATTTATCCATGCCCTTCATGGGGCTATCCTGATACCCACTCATCAATTCAACAATAATTTCTTGTATATAACCATTCAATAAGAAGTGGGCCAGCGTACAGCCTTGCCTTACTCCAATATTGAGCCCAAAGTCCTGTGTCTGCTCGCCCCTTCCCCCATATCTAACAGTAGCCGTATTAGCGGAATATAGTGAAAGTATGATGGCAACCAGGTCAGGCGGTTCATTTCGCTTCAGCGAGATGTTCCACAAGTGCTCTCTTGTTGAAACGGTATCAAAAGCCGTTTTCAGATCTAAAGAGACAGCATAAAGATACATTTTCTTTAGTAAGGTTTATGTAGCGATAATCAAAAACAGAATAAAGCAGTGGTCTATTTTACTCCTGTTTAGCCTGTACCCCACCTGTAGGTAATTGATCACATTTTCAAGATCCTCCCATTCTTGGAGCAAGTTAAGTATTAGTTTGTCAAAAAGCTTACCAACCCCATATAAAAGTGAGATGGGACGATAATTGCCTGGAGAATCTCTGCCACCTTTTTTATAAATGGGTACTATTGTTGCTCTACGCCAAGAGGCTGGGATCTCACCACTACACAGGATAGCACTGGGGTTCTATTTATTTTCTTTAAAAAATAATCTTTCCATAACTCTACAAGTTAATGGCCTAGTCTCTAATAAAGGAACGTCATAAGGGTGTTCGTCAGGATGTCTGTATATTTACAAAGTCCTCTGTCGCAAATCCTGCTCTAACCTAACCACGTTCCCTATCTGATACAAGACAACCACAAAGGAAATTTTAAAAAGAGTCTGATAAACTGTTCACTGTATGGGATGGCTGCCTGCTTCTACCCCAACCTGTACTATTTGGTAAAGGCCATTTCCCATAGTTCAATGGACATTTAAACAAACGTTCTTGGTGAGCTCGAATGATAGTAAGGTGTTGCAGCTCAGGCCTCTCTGGATGTCTCCCCAACAGCATTGGCCCACAGTTAGGGTTCAATCAACACAGAATATTCTCCATTCGGGTACCTTCAGTCTCTCCCCACTGTAGTGGTTTCCTTCTTCCTTCACACTCTTGAGCTTTCTTAGTCTCTCCCAACACTGGGGCCCTTTTCCTTCTGGCTCCCCACACTAGGGGTTTACTTCTTCCTCCCCACACTGAGGTTTTCCCAGTTTCTCGCCACTGAGGGGCTTTGCTGGTCTCTTCCTGGTTCGGGGTTTACCTATTTCTCTCATCTCTCTTTAGAAAAGGTCTTTTCTCATAGTTCCAGTTCAGGCTATATTGATCTTGGCATGATGGGATGTGTAAGGGTGCAGAAGTACGAGTCTGACACAGTGGTGGCATGTTTGTTGGGAAAGACTTTTATTTATCAAATTGAATGGAAAAGAAAGGCCTCTTTTGCCATATTGCTATGAGGGTTTGCCCTACCTCAACAAAAATACTAACAACTCGGTCAGGATGCCCATAAATGAAAATGTCCACTGTCCTGTGTCCAACCCTATTTCAGCCCCTTACAGTTTCAACTAACTAAAGAAAACTGGGTGCCCAGAAGGAGGCCCCTCTCATTATGGACATACACAACAAGGCTCAATCCTTAAAATGAAAGTCGTGTAAAAGAATATTTAACGTCAATGTTCACATCTTGAATGTTCAATCCAACTCAAACACAACACAGTTGCCCGAGCTTCAAGAGAGAATCTCTTCCTCTGTCTGTGGTTCAGCTCGTTAATATTTTATCAGGTCTGGTTCACTAGCCGGCCAGACCTGACGGTAGACTTTACTCTTTACAAAACTCAATGTCGAAATGTCTCCAGGACGCCAATGTGGTATCACTTTTCTACCAGCATGACAGTGGCTTTCATTTATTCCCAAAACACAATTTCCAATTATCTCCAGAACACCAATGATATCTAGTCTGGTTCAATATCTTGACAAACTTGATTGTATGTTTTAAAGTTCGAATACGTCTTTTACTTTTTGGCAAAGGGTTCCGACCCCTCTTGTGATGATCTCTAGTACCTCATGTCCTTTACTTTGGGGCCTTTATACCATTGATTATATGTATTTTCACACTGGTGTTAATCCCTGACCCTTATATCCTTCTCTGGTCATCTTTCCCCATTTCCATATGGGTCCCAGAACCTCATGTACACTGGTGGGCTTCCTCACTTTCATATGGGTCCCAGACTCTGCTCTTGTGTTTCTGTGGGCTCCCTGTCCCTGTTTCACCTAATGTTCACTTGAGCAGACCTGGTGTACTCTCCTGCCAGTCACTGTTCCACATAGGCTTATTCACAAAATTTGTATCAAGTTGTATTATACATCTGTTATCCCCTTTGGCTTCTCGGGATATGTGTTTCACAAAGTTCATATCAAATTGTATAATTCCTCTGTTATTCCTGTTTACTTCTTGGGATGTATTTATTTTCCTTTTCAGGTCCCTCAGTGTCCCAATAACTGATCCCACCATTTTCCCACCTTCGGTCTGTCCTGGAGGTTTGAGGAATCTGAGTGCATCCTCACTCTTTCCCCAAAATATCCTCCTCCCAGGAGGCCAGGGAAAGGCCATCACTTTTGGATCATGACCCTGGGGGTGGAGGGATGGATATGCAAGGTATGATCACCTGGGTGGAGGAGATTTGAGGAGTGGAGATGATGAACCCTTGGACGAAACGCGGTATCCCCCAGTTCCCTTTCATAGAGAAGTGAATGTCCCTCAAGCCTTTATAGGGTGTTACCAATCCTGTCCCTGTTTTCCAATTGGCTCTACTGAAAAGCCTAAAGTAACAAGATCAAAGGCGTTTGAAACACCCACGTGTAATATCCTTTCTTTTAAATGTACAAGTCACAAATCTGTTAAAGAAACTCAACATAAACCCCTTTCTAATTGTGACTTGTTTCTCGACCGTACTGGGACGAGGAAGAGGGCTAGGAGGAAGAGGATTGTTAACTTCAGCCAGCAGTCTAGTTGTGGAACCTTTGTGATTAGTTCCAGGCATGTCAACACCCAGCAGCAGGAGTTTAAAGATGTTGCAGGTAAAAGAGAGAGGAGTTCCATGGTCCCAGGCAGAGGCTTGGAAACACTGTGGCTGTCCAGTGAAACCAGCTGTAAGGAGAGGCATAGAAGAGGAGCCGACGAGAGAGGCGAGACACCAGAGAAGCTGTTGCCGAGAAGGGAGGAGAAACAGAGGGTCCTAGAGTGATAGTGGAGAACCGCTCCACCCTACAGCCATCCCGGATGATGACAAAGCCACCAGCAATAACCGGTGAGCCTTTTCAGGGATGCAGGGCACCGGGGATCTTCATACCTTGTACCACTTGCATAAATCAGCCTTGGAGATTACATGAGCCGATAATGATAAACATTGGGAACCACGGAGAGGCATATGAACATTGGCAAAGTCCTGAATAGGATTATAATATAAAGATGCAACAAAGAGAAATCCATGAGAGAAAACAAGTGTTGGCAAGAGCCATTTGAAACTGTGATTCGAAAAGCTAACAAGCATTGGCAAGAACCATAGGAACTTATGATCTGCAACCTGTGAATAGTGGCAAGATAAACATGGTAAAGCAGCATAAGAATGTGAAATGAGAGACACCCTTCACCTGGCAGGAGAATAAACTAGGCACCAATTTAACAGTAAAGCAGTGGCATCGTGCATACAAGGAGAGGATGTGAAGGGGCAATAAATGTGCGTTAGTTGAGTGACCTGGAATGGGTGGACCATGTGTTCCGACAACTGCGCCTAGACCTAGGACGCCTACCAATTGAAAAGCCACACAAATTACATTGTGAGAATTGTGTTAAGCTTTGTGTGAACTGATATTAAGGAATTTTTGTTCTAAAACTGGTGAAGAGTAACCAAATCAGAGGCACAATGTTTAGAAGAAGTTGAAAGACTTGAAGCCTGGGGAATGTAACCCCTGGGCATTTGTGAGTTGTCTTGAATCTTGGGGGGAAGGAAACTCCTGGGCATTGTGAACTGTCATGAATCTTGGGGAAGGAAACACCTGGGCATTGTAAACTGTCTTGAAGCTTGGGGAAGGGAACCCCTGGAAACTGTGAGCCATCTTGAAGCTTGATGAAGGGACCTCCTGTGCAAGCGCCGAACAGTTATGTGAACACTTATTTAGTTTGACGCTGACATCCCTGCACTTTATGTACAAGTAGATGTCAGGGCAAGTATAGGTTTTGGACACCGACAGGCATTTACTTTGGACTTCCTGATATAGTGTATCCTTAGTTTGAGTTGGTAGGGAAATTCCACCTTAGAGTAGGGCAGGATAGGCCTTCTTTCAACCTTATTTTACTTTTAGTGTTCTCGGTTTGCTTATGCCGATCATGCTTCCATTCTCTCTGCCACCGGCCAGGTGCCTGTTGCATAGACCTCTTGGAGAGTCACAGAACCGCGCCTGGTTCCTCACTCCTTTAGGGCTGGCTTGACGCTCTATCCAGTCCTTCTTCCCTTTTTATGATTGAGGCTGCCTCTTGTAAGCTGTACCACATGTGTTGGTTCTGCAGTAGGCTGTATGCGTCCTTGCTCCATCATCTTTGTGTCAGTGGTAATTTGTATTTTACCTGGGTAAGCCTCACTCTTCCAATCCCAGTATCATTAATGAAACTCTCTATTCTACTATAACACATAGAGGTATGGGGTGCCAGAGGGGACTGAGTGGGGTATGGAGACTGCAATGGAGGGGGTGAATACTGTGTTATCCCAAGGCTATCGTCCCTGGTCCCATGGAGGGTTTCCCTCCCCATGAAATCTACCTGCAGAGTACCACCTCAAGGGGGCTCTCAGGTAGCACCCTCACTACCTTGGCCTCATGGGAAGGGCTTCACCATGGAAACAGTGAAAATACCCTGGGAGTCATCACAGATGTTATTAAGGTGCTCCACTTCAGGTCTCTCTGCTTCTCTTCCCGCTCAGGGATTCTATCTGTATTTCTCTCTCCTTGGGGTACTTTTTTTCTTTCTCCTTTCCACTCTTCATCATCTTTCTCCCTCTCCACTCTGGGGTTGGTCTCTTTCTTTGTCCCCACTCTTGGGTTGACCTCCTTCTCTCATCCACTCTGGGGTTGCTCTGTGCTCTCCACACACCAGGGTTTGCTTCAATCACTTTTCCCACTCTTGGCCTCTTGGTTCTTTCACCCAACCAGGTTTTACCCTGTCTCTTTTCTCTACTCTGGGGTTACCTGCTGTTCCTCTCCCCACTCTTGGGTTTTTGGCTTTTTCCCCACCTCAGGGCTTCTCTCGGTCTTTCTCACCACTCTGGGATCTCACTGTCTCCTTTTCTGTTCTTCTCCCTAAACTGGAGTATCTCAGTCCTTTTTCCTCAGGACTTGTTTTCCTCTATTTCCCTAGTATGGGGTTCTAGGCTGCTTCTGCAATACTGTGAGTTGTCTCTCTTATGTTGCCGCCCGCCTCCTGTGCCTCTGGAGCCACTGCATATCTGTATCTGATGAGCCATGCTCCCTGCAAGGACTTCATAGGCCAGCTGTCTCACGTCTCAACACAAAGCCGCTTAGGTGACTTCTCAACTGGATTCTGACTTGCTCCGCTGAGGTACTCCGTTCTCACTCAGTTTGTCACATCACACGGTTCCGGTTTCTTGCCTGCCGGGCCACATTGCACTCTACTGGCTTTCTCTCTCTCTAAGGCGGGAGTTGAAGCATTATTAAACTCTGCAGGATACTCCTTCCTGATTAGTTCTTCGCCTGAAGTTCCTTCAGGCGTTTGATCTTTGCACCGTTTTGCTATTTTCCTTTGGTCTGTGGTGGTACAGGTGGCTGGGCTAGCGACCTCCGTTTTCATATTTGTGTTACCTAAAGAGGATGAAATTAAGTTTGGGTCAGAGGATAGGCCAAAAGGGTGTATAGGATTACTACAACAGCCAGCCATTGTTGAAGGTTTCCCACACCCACCAGTTATTGCATACACCATAAAGGGGCTAGTCTCTGGGGTGCTGGAAAGGTGAATTGAGTCTTCTGCTGGGGTTCCCCTGTCTCTTAATGGGGAGTCACATCCAGAGGATCCTGCTTACCCTATCCTCTAGGAGGTGTTAAGCATAGGGGGCTTGCGTCTCTCGTCTGAAAGGGGGTGGCTCCCCCTTGAGGAGGAGTGACAAACCCCTTGGATTTGTCACTCTAGCCTAAAAAAGTTATATGGCTAATGGAAATAAAAACGAATATTTTAGGAGATAGTGGTAACCATACTAATGGCAAATGTTCACTGTTACTAGACAACTTTAATTGTGTTAGCAAGAATCTTTAACCATCCCAGCAGGAAACATTTCCTGGATCACTTAAATTGTGTAACATCACAAACAACTTGCCTCCACAACACTCAACATTAACTAAATGTACATCAATCTATAGTGTCAGCTTCACATGTGCAGCTCAAACAATGTACCACTTCACGGGGGACCCAAACCAACATGGAGGAAACGACAAAATTGGGATCAAACACAAGATACAGCATCAGCAACAAATAAAGCTGGTAGGTGTACATTACAAACTAAGGATCCCCAAATATTCAAAGAGCAAGATTCCCTTCAATAAATAGTAAACTACCTACCCACCATAGTGAAGGCAAACTAAACTATTAGTAAGTCGACTAGGCTTGGAAAGAACTGAATGTAGAATTATAGGTGGGCATTTTATTAACTGGGGCGGATATAATGCACAGCTGGGTTACACATAACATCTGAAAACAATGAGAGGGAGGCTTGAGCTGTCTATGTTGTCACTCAGAACTCTAAGGTGGAATATATCTCACAGTAGAAAGCTACCAGAGTAGACTTTTATTTTCAGCATGCCCACCTCCATCCATTTTGTACCCCAGGCGTTGTACCCAGGAACCATAACTGCAGGGGGTAAAGAGGGGAGCTATAGAAAAAACTTAAAACCTAATAAATAGCAGTTGGCCGTTAATCTAGAGCAATTTCTAAAAATGAACACGCATTGGCAATACCAACAGTTTGGGTTTTTGTGTGGGTACAGCCTCAATGGTACTAACTGGTCATTGATGGTAGCAGGTGCAAAATGGTGCGAGTACCTGGGCATCTAATTGCAGTACCTGGCAAATGCCTAATAGTTATACACAAGCCAAAACTGTTGGCTGTACAAATGCTTGTTTTAACAGGACTTCCTTGAAAGACATGCAGAGATCTTATAAATAGCATGGCTGAAGGCTGACCGGGTAAGACATGTTTACTACACCAGTAGTGGGTTTACAACTCCAATTAAGTCATTAACTCTCAGATAACAGCTCAGGCACTTCAAGTGAAAAGTTTGATGGTAAGGCTTGAATAAACTGAACTGAAAGAGTTTCCATAAGGAGGTGTTTTGGACGAGGAGGGGAAGGAACAGGATTGCAATGGCCATGGGGATTTGTATGGCTATGGACAGTCTATGGGTGGGAAAATAACTGAACAACAACTTCAAGCTGTGTGTCCCTCCTCAAATGCCATATCTGTACTCTAAGGCAATGGTTTCGACTTATAGGTGTCGGAACTGACACCTAAAAGTCCAAAATAAAACTGAAACTTTGCTGTATACCCTGGCTTTGATGTTGTAGCAGTTGATTATGTATTACATAATCTTCTGCCAGGATGACACACAACTGATGTTTCTAAAGGCCGTTGATGTCAGTCCTCACTCTTTACAAAAATGTGATAGGAAGTATTTAAAAAGGAAAACAGTGGCTCAACAGAAAATAGGAAACCAAGGTTGGTTTCAGGTGGTCATCCCACCATGTGTAGTTAGGTCAATGTCACAAAAATGAGTTTCGTCAAAAAGGGCTGTTCATAAGACCTTCTCCAAGAAGCCATTGCAATATTCTGAAATACCTTCAGTGTCTTTGGTTCCTTGGGATTTCCTTCCACAAGCTATAACTTGTCCAAGTTCCAAACACCACAAAAGAAATATAACAGTTCCTTTTGAAACTTCTCAGGGTTCCCTTTCCCAAGCTTCAATACTTTCAACACTGCAAAACAATAAGTCGCAAAACGATAAGTCTTGGGTAAGCCTCTCAGGGTTCCCTTCCCCAAGCTCAGGCCCCTTTCAACTTGTCCAGGTTCCAAACACTGAAAGAGAAATGTAACACAGTTCCTTTTGAAGCTTCTCAGTGTTCCCTTCCCCAAGCTTCAATCCTTTCAGTACTACAAAACAATAATACTCCAACTTGGCTAGGCCTCAGAGCGTACCCTTCCCCAAGCTCAGGCCCCTTTCAGTTTCCAACACAAATTCAGTTTTCTCAAGATGTACTTTGCTTTTCCTTCAATATCATGAAATAATAGGTATTCCACTTTGTTAGGTCTCTCAGGATTCCCTTCCCCAAGCGTATGCCCCTTTTTGGTTTCAAACACAATTACAGCTTGTCAGGATGTGCCTTTCCTTTGATACATAGTTCTTTCACACACACTTCACTGTTGGGGTACAATCAGAGACTTTCGAAACTGCCTGGTTCTTTGCTCCTGCTAGGTGTGACCGCTCTGATCTGTAACCCCTCTCTCTATATTCCTTGCTCTTCCTTTTATACCTTTCACCTTCGGGTACTTCCTGCACCCCTTCTTCTTCTCCTTGGCTTCTTCCACGTGCACATTTGCACCTTCCCTTTGCTGTTCCTTTTTTTTCACTGTGAACTCTGGCACCTTCCGTTGCTTTCTTATTGTGCCTCTTGCGCACCTCACATACTTTCTTTTGCCTTAATGTGCACCCTTATACCTGTCCGTTTCTTTCTCATGCTTCCTGCAAACTTGACACACTGTCCTTTCCTTGCCGTGCATGCTTTGCTCTCTTTAAAAGTCTTCATTCCACTTTTCCTTCTTTGCACTCTTCAAATGCCTTTCTTTCACTTTACTTTTCTTCCGCGCCACTAACGCAACTTCATTTTTTCTATTTCTGTTATTCAGATTATTTCTTACAGGTTCTGTGCTTTGTATACATTATCTCACTTTCTGCTCCGTGCTGCTTTTAAAACCGTGTCTTTCTACCGCTCCGCTTCAGTCAAACGCACGCGCCTGGGTTTCTCTCTCTCACCCACTCACCGGGCAGCATCGTGTTGCCAAGCGGCCCCTCTGGATACAAAGAGTTGAGGTCAGGGTTTCACCACCTGCCCCTCAGCCACCCTTGGGACCGGCACATGTCCCAAGGGAGCGAGCATTTTACCGAACGCCACCAGCAGGATACAGGCTGCCTTACTCCAGCTCCTTGGGGGGACAGCTCCCTAGCCACGCTGCAGCCACTCTCAAACACTGGGCCAGAGTCTCGGCATGCAGTCTCCTCTGGGCTTCAAGTCCTGCTGCTCTCTGCTCCTTGGCTTCCCTGGTTCGGACAGCATCCCCAGCTCGCTCTCCTCCTTGTGAAAAAACATACCTTTTATAGTTGAGAAAACAGTCAAGTGGAGTCAGGTGTGAGTGGTCATTATTAAATGCCTCAACCTGCCTAAACAGGGATGTCATTTCACCAAAATGCCAGGGGTAGCGGAAGACACATCACACAACCCTTGACCCCCTTATAACATCACAGAAAGTGATCTACTTTAACCCCACCTCCAAGTGACATCACAGGAAGTGATGAAAACCGACCTTCAGATTTTTCAGATGCGCTTAGCACATGTGTTTCCAGGGGCTCTCATTTCAGCCAGATATAAGAACCAAGGCACAGAGGGAGGCATGATTTGTCCACAATCACAAATTTGGGGAATGTCATTTTCCAGATTCAACATGAGGACTATATGTAAAACAAACATAATGCAGTGTTTGTAACAGGGCAACCAAAATCTCTAAAGCAGGCTACAGCTAGTCTATGAGACATCTATAGATCAATGGACACAGGGCATGCCACACCCTTGGTTGGTCCAGTCCACCGCATGTGCGCAGTGCCCATGATGATTATGCTGCTGCAGGGGCATGCACTACTACAAGTGAAAGAAGTAAATATGTGTTTTAATCAAAGCTTAAATGTTTACCGTAACATAGAAAGAAGGGGCCGGTGCCTGGTCCACAAATATACCAGCCACCAGTGGCTGATGAGTTGTTTTTTTGGAAGTATTTACCACAAATATGTGATTGTGACCAAGTGTACCAAGGGAACCTGAAAAAACACAAATGGGCTTGTGGGATTTGGGGGGGGGTGGGAATTCTTCTCCATCTCCTGAGAAAAAGTTTAGAATAATGGTGCATTACACAGCACACTTTTTGTGAACATTTGGGTAAAAGGTCAACAATCAGTTTTGTGGGGAGTAGGGTAAATCATGTAAAAAAGTACAACGGATGCAAGTCACTCAAAGTGCACAGGGCATTTCCCAATGCATTATCATGCTGGTCCCTTCAATTTATGCCAGTATAAAAACATATTCATGATGGCTGTGCCCATACATTTCCATGCTGGCTTCATCAACATATGCTAGTATTCCCAAATAAGACCATATTCCTGTTCGCTTTAAGATTTCTTTTTTATAGTATCATTACTGGCACCGGGAACAAAACTGGTTCTGCCAATACATGCTAGTACTCCTATTTAAGAACCTACTCCCATTGGTTTGGCCATTAAAAGTGTCCCAATATGAAAACCTGTCGAAACTGGTTTCAATGTAAGCCAGACTAGACCAATAAGAACACTTATCTTGCTTGATTCATCATAGATGCTCAGTTAATTAAAATGTCATGCTACAGTAAACAACATACAGGCCGCTACACCAAAACATCAGTGCGAGGTAACACTACTTATCATGCTTGCTTTTTTAAAAATGGCAAGTAATAAATGTCATGTCACAGTAAGCAATGGCTGCACTGACTGCAGCAAAATGCCCGTCTAGCCAGGTAATGACACAGATGAACTTGGCTCTGTCTGAAAATACCAGAAAAACATGCTATGTCATTAAAGAATGTGGCAAAAATGTTCCAGTGATCCCCAGTCTCCTATTGCCTTGCACAGACATGCATCCCCTTTCACCCACCGGTCACTCACCCATACATCCACTCTCACATTCACTCAGACTGGATTAACCACACAGGCACACATCAAACCCCATGCAGAACATTGAAACACACACTACCACATTCATACTCATTCACCCAACAGTCACTCACTCACACCTTCTCTCACATCCACTCGTTGCATTCTCTACACAGGCACACCCCCACCCAGAACATTCAAAAACACACCATCACAATAATACTCATTAACCCACCAGTCACTCACTCATACACCTTTTCCTACCTCCACCTATTGCATTCTGTACAAAGACACAAACTCACCCACCCACCCAGAACATTTGTAAACACACATCACATCACTTCTCATTCTCCCACCAGTAACTCACACCTTATATTACATCTGTTCATTGAATTCTCTACACAGGCACACACCCATTCAAAAACACACATCACATCAATTCTCATTCACCCACCTGTCACTCAGACCTTCTCTTACATCCACTCATTGTATTTTCTACACAGGCAAACAGCCACTTACCCAAAACATTCAAAAACACACATCACATTACTCCTCATTCATCCACCATTCACATAAATACATCTGACAAGCTCTTCACACATGCAAAATACACATCATATTTGTTTTTCAAGCCACTTTACCCTGTTCTTGCAGCTTTGGTCTGTCCTTCCAGGCCACCCTCGGCTCCTCCGTGTTGCTAACAAACAGGAACCAGGAAGCTGCAAGAGCTTCCTGGTTCCTGTTTTTGAGCTGCGAGGAAGTCGATGGAGAATGGGTTGGAGCTGAACGTGGCATGTGACATGTGCCACATTTCACGGTCAGCTCTAACCCATACTGAGCGCCTCCCCAGCACAGCCTTCACCCTGATGGGTGAGGACTAGGCCAGGGGACCCACCAGACACGGCATGGCAATTCCATTTTTTTCTGTTTTAAAAAAAAAGGTTGGGGTCACAAGGGAGTCCCCAATGGGTTGCAACTGCGGCCCCCATTGGTTGCAGTTATGACCCCTGGCGGCCCCCTACTGACATCCCTTTGACTGACTCTATTAGCGGTACAACTTGAGTTCTTTCTATAGTAGGTTTCCCCTACTTTCCTCATGTTGTTTCTATGGGTAATCTTCACTGCTCCCGGTTGCCTCTTCCTTGTCCCAGTATTGGTTGGAAATGGGTAGGGGGTGATGGAAGGATTTTGGAGGATAGATCTATTTCCTGCTACTCTGTCAGGGAACCAACAATGGACATATGGAAATCCTCTAGCCTGGTTTTCCCTCAAGGGGATGGTTACCCCCCTCTATATCCCTGAACTGACAAGTACAAAAACACGGAGTTATGAATATCAGCAATGGTGTGATCTTCCTTCTCGCTTCAACTCCAACGAACTTCTTAACAATTGTAACATTTATACTAAAAACTCGTAATCGTTGATGCGTTAACACTCAAAAGGTAACTTTACCACAGGTACTATATCTGTATACGGTAATGGAGTGCGGGGATTGGGTAAACACTGTCAGGTGGGCATCTAAGCCCTTCCGTCAAAAATTACTACTGCGGACGTCACTAAAAGTATGACGTCCTATTGGTTCCATTAACTATAAGACCCTATATTACGTGGTCACTGTGATTGGGTTGGCACCAACCCCATGCATACTTTTTCACTTCACTTAGTAGCACGCAGAATGGTCGACCAGGTGCAGGATCCCCCTCAGCTCACCCGGCCTTCCTCCAATCAATCATTACTTTAGTGGCTATGTTTCAATTATTTAGCAGTGATTGGCCTCGAGACTGCATCTTCTGCCTCGATATCTTCTCCTGGCTCACAGCCAAGTGGAGGTGTGGGGGTCTTGCTTCTGTTCATTCGGCTTGTCACGTGATTCAGACACAGTGGATTTGCCTTTTCTTCAACAATGTGTGTATTTGATTTTATGTTCACCCACCTCCTGCCTTCGCCTTCTTATCTTTCTCCTTCAAGGCAGTATATTCTGGTCCTTGCTTCAGTTAATTGTGGCTACTGCTCGTTCATTTTGATGGATATGACCTTGGTTCCCTAGGCACAAGTTGCCTCTGCTGAGTTTCATTTCTGCCACTCAGCTCCTGATCTTGTTGAATGTGAAACCTTTCTCAAGTGGCCTGAGTAATTTTGGTTAATTCTGCTTTTGTGCAAAGTGAACGTATACTTCATATAAAGTGCTTTAATTGAGGTAGATATGTATATGGCGCTTGTCGCACTATCCCTCTACTAAGCATAGCAAGCCGCACAATTCCTTTAGCTTTCTTGCGGTTCCAAGCAAATGTACATGTGTAAACTGGTCAAATATCTATGCCATGCTTACAGCTTAAGCTTCTTTTATTTGACATCACCTTCACACTCTAAGTTCACAATGTCCTTATTCATGGTGTTTTTGTCTCTCTATGTCATTCTCGGGTCGTCATTTCTTCTGTAGGTGAGTCAGGTTTTGGTTTTTGTGACGTCACCATTCGTCTTCCATTAAGACCATTTTGGTTTCTTCAGGGACTGC
Organism: Ambystoma mexicanum; assembly: GCF_040938575.1. Taxonomy (NCBI): domain Eukaryota; kingdom Metazoa; phylum Chordata; class Amphibia; order Caudata; family Ambystomatidae; genus Ambystoma; species Ambystoma mexicanum. The sequence continues at coordinate 181,633,719 of NC_090927.1, read as the reverse complement.
ACTCAGACGGTTTAAATTTCGTCTCACTTTTTGGTATGGCTTCCTCAATAGGTACCTTACTGTCCATGGTTTCCTTTGCACTTGTACTTCAATAGGCATCGTTATTCTGATAGGTACTGGACAGAGCCCTAGCGCGGTTCTCTGCTGGTTTATTTGCTCATCATACATCACATATCTCGGTGTAAACGTTCCTGGTACTTCAAAATGGATGGTTGGAGTGCAGCCTTTATTTGGAACCTCCTCTACACTCCCCCCTCTGGGCGATTCATCAACCACTTTCACTTCCTTCTTTGGATCCATCTTCTTTGGCTCCTCTGCATTCATTTTTACTTCATCGTATGGGTCCATTCTTTCTTCATCTTCTGCGTCTATACATGATGGTCTGAAGAAATATCTCTTTGGGGTCCTGCTGTTCTCACGTCATCCTTGTTCTATGTCATCAGCTGACATTGTACATTTGGGCTGCAGTAAACCCATCTTCCCACGTCATTTCTATGCTTCTTGGGATATAGAAACCTTTTTCTTTCTGGTGCATTAATGCTGGCTTTCACAAAATCTCTTATTTCTTTGTCAGTCAAGTCTTTGGGCTTCCATCCTGGCTTGACATCAATCATGATCTTCATCCCTATGGCTTTTTTCACAGTTTTCTGGCACTGAGATTTTATTATCTTGATGACACAGAATCCTAGTAATATCATCACTAACAGGGCTCCTAGGAACTTGAATGCATCTGCCATCCATTGTGGAACCCATGAGAATAGTGATCCAAACAGCTGCCATCATCAATTTTGTCCATCTCAGCAATCATTTGGTTCTGCAGTTTTGTCAGCATACCTATGGCTTCTGTTAGAGTTCCATTCTCCTCATCGTGAGAAGGTATAAATGTGCAACATTATTCTCCGATTTTTGCGCAAACTCCTCAATCCATGGCTGTGATCATGTCAAGCACATATCTATTCTGGAGAGTCATCAGTCGGACTGCTCTTAACTCTTCTTTAATCGCGTTTAATCCTTTTATGGTCGTGTTGATGGTCTGCAGTAATTCCCATCTGGTTATCTGCAACCATTTAGTATTTGCTACAACTTGAAATCTTGGCATGAAAATTGTTGTGAATACTGATGAGGTGAGGCTAAACAGCATGTGTTCTTATGGGATTGCATGAAACGCTTCTTCTGACTTGGCAGAAAAGTAATTATCTCTCTTCAATCGGATTATTAGTTCCACAGATCTCCTTTTCCTCGGGTGTGCATCTGCTTTAGGGAAACTATCAATATTCAGGTCACTTTTCGGGATCACCAATGCTGGAACGTGGACATTCACTATTGTGCATATGCCTCCCCAGTTTCAGCCTGATGCATGCTTTGGATCCACATGCCCTATAATGATCCATAGTAACTGCAGTTCCATGCATCATTCCTGGAGCAGCAAAGATTCTTCCACAGATCTGATTCTCTCCCATCTTCCTTGTGCCATTGTTCCTGAAGCACAATTTTGAGCTATCCAGTGGTACTATCTGTAAGGGTCCTCCGCTGTCTTCGACCCATGTCAGCAGTTTTGCAAGTCTTGGCCATAATGGCTTGCATATTCTTTGTGAATTTTCTATTGCTTCCTTGCAGGCTCTGAGGACCATTCATGCTCTGCAGATGACTACTCCTTTCTCCTAACTGTCTGGTGAAAGCACTGCTCCCCAAATTTGCATTTGGCCTCTGTTCTGTCAACTTTTAGTCTCTTCTGAGGTTTTCACTTGGACATTTAGTCTCTGGGTCACTTCCCATCTGATTTCTGCTCCTTTCACTCCAGGTTTCTCGTACCTGATCATATGATTCCTCGTATGAGCTCTGTCTTTTTTCTTTATGTCTTGAACATACTCATCTTCATCAAGATCAGTTTTTTTAGTTGCCCATTTCAGTGAGGCATCACTACCCATGTACTGGCCTCTGATTTTGCACATTGCTACATGTGAATCACAGTGTGCTGTCTGGACATCAATGTCTACAGCTACGAAGATCTTGGACTTCCCCAAGCTGTATGGCAGGAGTGCACACACAAAGCATTCTCCTTCTGAACTTCGTCTTCCAACTTCCTTCATGTGTTGGTACCAAATTTTGTTTCCCAAATGTGCTGTGCTGTCCAGGTAATTGTTTAGTTTGTCATGCTTCTCTTGATTCTTAATGTTTTCATGTAGTTCACTATAACTACATCCCTGAATGCATCTATATGGCTCTTTCTTACTGGAGGGTTCTCGGGTATCTTGGTCCATGGTGCAGGCTTCCTCATCTGTGCCATGTGAGTGGACCCAAGTCTGGAAATTCTCTCCTTGTCCTCTTGCATCATTTTCCTGCTGTTTATAAATGCCCATCTCATCCACCCTGACATTGGTCTGGTATATGGCTGTATGGTGGAGCTTGTACTTGTCAATTTCACTGGAACATATATGCTCAGCAATGTTGTCTCTGTTGGTTTAATTCTTCAGTTCCTCTAGTCTTTTCCTTTCTCTGGCTAAGAATGGCCATACTGTGTCTGCTATCAGTTGTGCTCGTGAAGAGATTTTTTCCGAATTTGCTCTTGTTTTTCTTGGTGTTGGCTCAAGAGTTTCTGATACAGCTGTTTCTGTTGGCTTTCTTTCCAACTCTTCTTGTCTTTTCACGACGTCTGCTTCCTTCATTTGGCTCTTTACTTTACTTGTAGTGAGATTTCCCATAGTAGGCAGTCTCTTCTTCTCCCATGCTTGGGGTTATGGTTCTGCAGTCATTGACACTAGGCCTTGCGTGTGTTCATTCAATGTTTGTGTGCGTGTGGTTGTCAGTGGTTGTCAGTAACCTTTTTTCATTCACTCTCTGCCGACCCTGTCTACGGCTTTTCAATTTGCTTGTTACCACAAGTGTGTGTGTGTGTGTGTGTGTGTGTCACGCCTGTGCCTGTGCCACTGGTGCACACATTGGCAACCATCATCGACGATATGGTACGCGTTTATCTTCATAATACTTTTTAAACAACCCCTATTCACAATTTGGTCATTGCCTTGTAGCCTGCAACCCTCTGCTGCCTACAGCCCTGGTCCTCTGGGCTCCCTGCCTAGCAGCCTGTTACACTCCGCTGCCTTCAGCCCTAACCTTCTGGGCTTTCTGCCTCACAGCCCTGCTCTTCCGGGCTCCATGCCTTGCAGCCTGCAATCCGCCACTGCCTACAGCCCGGGTCCTCTGGGCTCCCTGGCTTGCAGCCTGCTACTCTCTTCTGCTTTCAGCCCTGACCCTCTGGTCTCCCTGCCTCGACGCCCTGTTCCTTTGGGTTCGCTCCTTACTGCCCTACTCCTCTGGGCTCTCTGTCTGCCGCCTACTACAGCTCTCAGTCCTGCTCCTCTGGACTCTCTGCCTTGCAGCCTACTACAGTCCTCTGCAATCCACTACAGTTTTTCTGCACCTTGTGCCATCCGATACTGCAGCCCTGCTTCCTTGTTTGCAGCCCCCCTATTTCCTGGCTGCTGCTCCCTTGCTCTCTTCCTTGTTTGCAACCCCTTGTTCTTGATCCCTGTCCTTCTCTTCCTTAAGTCCTCTGTCCTCCCCTTTAGTTTACCCATTTCTATTGTACTGTTTTTTCCTTCATTCCCTTCTGCTAGATTTCTCTTAGACTTCCTTTTCCCTGGTTATTTCTGTTCTTGTCTCTCTTATGTCTTATTTTGATCCTTTGTACAGAGCTTGACTGTTGGTTTCCGGCAGGCAACCTCTGCCCCTTCCCTTGTCTCGTTTTCTGTGTTACAGACACCCATAGCTGTTGTTCCCAGCCATGAGCAGACAGAGTGGGCCCCTGTAATAGTAATCTGTGCAGAAGGCTGGAGTTTCCAAAGGATTCAGAAAATTAAGGCTCCTGGTTGTGAGCCTATTCTACCCAGGAGGGTTACTCGGAAACAAAATTACAATTGAATAGGTCCACGAAAAAATGCTCACAGAATACTCCTGCTTTTTGTCAACCTATGCATAGGATAAAGGATCACTAATTCATATTCTGTGTGGAGTCAATTTTGTTCTTTATCTAAAGTTTGTACAATTCAACATAAAATGGACACTCAAGAGATGACATCAAAATCGGTATTCAACCAAAAATACAGAACATATTTACAACACACGAAACCAAATGTTTCTTGGCACAACAACCACTTTGTGTGTGTAGGACAAACTCAACCTCAGGTGTCGTTTGCCATGAAGTTCACATAAAACTAGCAAAAGCAAACAGTTATATATTTGTAACATCACATATAAATTTCAAAGGCACAAATAATTTTCTCTGTGTTTACGCAGCGTGAATGTACTGCAGTTGGGGGTAATGCGTCTAAACCACAGTGTTTTAGCCATTTATAGGTGGGCTTGATGTACCACATCTGGTGTATGGCCTTCATCGGGACGGGGGTCTGTACAGTATGATGTCTGTGCTATGGGTGTATTAATTCCACAGGTTCTGTAGTTAGGAGATATGCTAGCCATACGGGCTGCTCTCTATAAGGTCCTGTCAGGAATCTCACAGGGCAGGTGAAGAAATCACTCTAATGGCAGCCTGGTCGCCTATATTCTCTCATTCTGTTTTTTCAAATGGCCCCGCAGGATAGACCTGTCTGTCTGCAGAGCCTGTATGCCGTATGCCGCTGGAGCGTGCGAAAAGCCTCAGAACGCGGAGGGCCAGACCTCTGCATTCTGAGGCTTTTCCAAAGGTCTGTGGAACACTCTTTTCCATTTCTGCATACACCCCAAGAGGGAATACAGTTTGTTTGTATCTTTGTATTTCCTGCCCCTTTCTGTTCACAACTACAGTTGCCTACTTTTCTTTCTTGTTGAGTTTCCTGCTGTGTGTGTACTTATCTGTCACCTTACATCAGCACAGCCACCCAAACCCTACCTGGGGGCCCTGTGCCACTCTTGACAGAGTGCCATCCTTGACAGTGTATCATTGCTTATCACATCCATCTCAAGTTCACTCACTCCATTATCAGATCTACTAGGGACTGGAATTACTATAAAGGGCCTGGGTGCTTTTGTGGGTGTTATGCGTACATCATTAGGTGGGTGCACTGGGTTTGGAACGCTTCGTACACCAATAAAAAATGCAGTTCTGATCATTAATGACAGTAAAATGATGATGAATATGATACACAAATACATTATGCCCCAGATACTAAACAATTGTCTCTCTTTGCTGGATCAATGGTTTGTCTATTGTCTCTGGATACAGTTTCTTTTTCTATGTAAATGTCAAAATCAGATAATAATTCAGTAAGTCTCTTTACTGTGCATGTTCAAAATATACGAGTTCCCAGTCAGTTCCTCTAATCTGCTTCAATCCTGAAGACATGCTATGTCCTTGTCAGTACAAAAATAAACGAACAATAGAAAAAAATGAAATATTTGACACTGCTCTTTCGATCTGTCCTTCAGCGGAAATTTTAAAATCTTCTCAAATAGTTCTGATGATGGTTATAAAATTCGATTTGCTTCACAATTCCATGCAGGAGCATGCCCATCTGTGCAGAATTTGCTGCGTCTCTGATGTATGTGAGGACATCAACATCGATCAGTCTCCCCACAAGCTCTGGAAAATCCTTAATTAGGCCGAAAAACACATTGCTTGCCAACCTGCTGTCTTCTGGTGACAGGGACATTTGTCCTGTTGTTGCTGGAATTTGGGACTGTAGGCTTTCACTTTAATGTGAACAGTGTCTGCCCTTTCCGTTTGCGTGGAGAGCAACTTGAATGACTACACTATTTAGGATTATGCTCAAAAGTTCTGTACTTGCTGGATCACGAAGAAACGTCAATACGTATGTCGTTCTCGCGACAAGTTCTGGACACTCTTTGATTAGGCGAAAAAATAATACATTGAGAAGCTCATTTGCTTCCTTCTCTGCTTGGGACATTTGGCTTTTCCTCACTGTACTCAGGAAGTAGGAGGAACTGCTCGGCAATCACAGTAAATAATTGCCTTATGATTTTTTCGTTTTCAGGATGTTGAAGAAAGTCAGTGACACTTGTGAGTCTCCCCACCAGTGACGGGTACGATCTTAGCACTAGATTAAAGTATGTAACCACATCTTTGGTGATGTTGCTACTGTGGGACACCATAAGTGATTCCGAACAGGGTTATTGTGCAGAAAGAGTCAGGATACTGGTTTTTCTTTCAGTTTATGTGTCCTCAATCAAAACATCTCATGTTCTCTTTTCCTTATTAAGGCTTTAGTGTGCCTCAGTCCGAAGTTCAAATTTGACAGACTATGCTTTGATATATGAAAGAAATGTTCTTCTTCATCCTGCAACTAGGATGCACAGAGTGCCCGTTGTATGTCCTTATCCTCCTTTTGCTCAGAGGAATGTCCAAAGTAAAACCACAACTTTTGCACACAGGTTCCTTGTCTTTACTTTGCTGCTGCTCATGCGTCCTTCTTCCTCGTCATGGATCTCGTCTGCATGTGATGTGGTTCTTCCCCGTCGTCTATAGTCTCTTCATGCTGGGGTGCAGGCAGGGGGCCTTCTCCGATGTATGGCTTGACGTTGCCCAGAAAAATCCAAGCTCTTCTGCCTTGTAGTTTCACTGTGGAAGGAATACAGTCTTCCACTGGAAAGGGACCGTTAAACCTTGGCTCGTCCCACCTTTTCATCATATGGTTTTTTACCAACACAGTGTCTCCAGGGAAAACGGATGGAACACAAAGTCCTTGAGCTGTGCCTGAAGTAGTGTCTCCTTCTGGGTTCTGTGCTGCCCTGCACCCTTTTCGTCGTCGCTGCAGCTGGCCTGAAATTTGTCAGGAATAAGGGCTGGTGCCGCCGGGGAGTAACTAAGTTTGCTTATTAAAGCATTGGTAAAGAGAACTACATTTCCCAGCATTCCGGGGAGGACCTGTAGTTCACCGCAAGTTGCCACGCGTTGCCAGCTGCAAGTAATGAAGGGCAGCATAAAGCCAACACGCTCGCACCCGCAGGTGTGGCTTATTTTGTGTTCCTGGATGGGTGCGGTCGGAGCGAGACGTGAGTGAAGCTTTCCTTACAGCCCGTAAGACTTTGGAGCAAGACGAAGCTGGCGGACTGGCTGGCAGTTGTTACAGCGTTTTCTTCAGACTCCGAGTGGTTCCGTGGGGCCGCTCGGAGCTCAGATAAGTAATGGGCACATTACGCTGGTAAATACTGGGAGCAGGATGAATGCGGGCGGGCTGGCTGACAGTGGTTACGGCATTTTCTTCAGACTCCGAGTGGTCCCGTGGGGCCGCTCGGAGCCCAGATAAGTACTGGGCACATTACAAGTTTACAGCAAAGTGTGTGTTTTCAGGGAATCCTTGTTAAAGACTTCGATGCTTAATACTCGTGTGTTTAAAGGCACACGGCAGAGTCCGGACTATGTTTAGGGTTGCTAAATCAGCAACATACAGTACAGGACATTCAGGGTTAGGGGCTGTTTGGGCACAACAGTGATCTGTGTCCCTGTCTGGGCATGTACATTATGGCTATATGTGTGCAGTGTTGCTTCAGCTTGCCCAACGGGCCATGTGTCATGTATTTCATGTATGGAATCTAATTCCATTGTTGGTGTTCATCTATGCTTGCTATATGTTTATCTTGTTACATGTTCACACGTATTAAGGTGTGTAGATTAATAGTGCATACCCTATGTGTTTGGTTTAGTAAAAGAACTAGATAAGGAGGTTTTTTCCCTGTGCTTCCCCTTTCCTATCCACCTTAGGAGTTCCCTAACCCTTTATCCGGTGTTCCTACATCCGTACCCTATCCACAACCTCTTCCTAACTCCTCTTCCCCCCATTGGCTGCCACGTGGTGTCCTGTGTCTATAATAAGGCGCCTGTGCCAACCACGGGTGGAGGGTTGAATTCATTCAGCTTCTGTGGTTCGTGGGAGAGTGTCGATTCCTCTCCTCCATTATTGTGTGCATACTGACAAAATTACATTAAGACAAGATGTCATGCAATTCAAGTAATTTTTAATTTAAGACCCTAAGATTTCTCCTGTTGACTGGGCATCACATCTAGCTCTATCTCGGGTGGTCAGTGGATTGTGCATTCTTCTTCTTCCTGTGGCTATTTCGTGCGGCTTGAGATGATGGTCTGAGCCGGGTTGATTACTGAGTGCATACAATGCCAAAGGAAGGCAGTGCATCCATTCCCTTCTTAGAGTAAGCTTCAACTTGGCTATCCTTTCCTTTAATAAGCCGTTGAGCTTCTCACAGATTCCGTTACCTTGCGGATGATACGCCGACGAGAACTTGTGCTTTATACCAAGCAACAAGCTGATCTGCTGGAAAACTTGATTTACAAAGTGGGTCCCGTTATCTGATCTCATGACTTCACATACCCCCACCTTGGAAATACCTCCCTCACTAAAAATGTGGCCACACAGGTAGAGTCTGGGTGTGTACATGGACCTGCTTCTATCCATCTAGAGAATGGACACACCACAACAATTACTTATCTGTACCCGTTCAATACTTGAATCATGTCAACATAATCGACATGCAGGTGTTGAAAAGGCCCATTTGGCCTTGGGATGACTCGGCTCATTACCTTCAATGTGTGCCCAGCTGTGAATTGGTGGCAGATTATACAGTTCACTATAAAAAATGCAACGTGCTTGGTTAAGTTCAGTATGAACCAGACTTCTGCAAGCGTTGCCGGTAGATTCTCTTTTGTCATATGTGCTGGGTAGTGTAACTGTTCCAGCATTATTTTTAACAGGGCTACAGTCATTACTGGTTTACCAGTGCTGTCTTGTCACCACAAGCTATCGGAGGGGTTTAAAGAACACCCTCGCCACTTCCATAATTTCTTTTCCTCCTGTGGTGCCTCCCCTTGGAGTTCCATCAACTGGGTCTGACCCATATTGTTGTAGCTTTCAGGTGCAATCCGTGTGACCATCATTTTCTTATTTGTGTGGGTGACTTACACTTCCATGATCATCTCACTCTTGGATGCCATACCCTTGGCTTCCGTGTCTACTGCTTGATTTCCACGTGAGATAAAATCTGTCCCTTTCATGTGGGCAGCGCATTTCATGACCGCTATGCCCACTGGGAGCTGTCGTGCCTTGATCAGCCTGTCCAATAAGGCTGCGTGTTGTACTGGTGTGCCATCTGCTCGGAGGTAGCCCCTCCTTTTCCAGCGTGCTAAGCCTGCGTGCACTGTCGACGTCACATAGGCAGAGTCACTGTACACAATTACTTCCTGGTCAGTGTGATTCTCAATGGCGAGTTTCAACACCAATAATTCTGCAGCCTCTGCTGAATAATGAGATGGTATTCATGCACTGAGAAGCACTCAAAACTTTCCATTTGCTGTGTGCTTCATTACAGCAACACCTGTATATCTTTGCCCATCGCTTTGATCGATTCTCGAAGAACCGTCAATGAAAATAATTTCTCCTCCTGCTAGTGCATTCTCTTTCACCCTTTGGAATTTCATTATAGAATTATTAATAATTCGCACAGTCATGTATTGGCTCTCCTTCAGTGATTGGCTCTGCTATGAACATAGCTGGGTTCACTATCTTACATCAGACTATTTTAATCTATGAATTTGATATGATCACTTCATAAACAGGATCTCTCTGAGATGTAAGTGTGCCCTTTGGTTTCTCTAGAAAAGCAAATAATGAGTGCTCGAGGTACAACGTCATGGAGCATCCCATCACAATGGTAGTAGCCTTCTTGATGGCGAACGCTGCGGCAGCTAAACTTTGTTCGCACGAGACCTGGCCTCTCATCACTGAGTCAAAATGTCCACTATAATATGCCAGGGGCTTATACCCCAATGTGGTTCTCTGTGTGAGAACTGCCGTCATAAAGCTGGTATTTGTATGCGAGAACAGGTAAAATTCCTCAGCATAATTTGGGATTCCTAAAACTGGTGCTGTGCAAAGTGTTTTTTTGAGTTCAGCAAATCCTTCCTCCATGGTCTCAGACCATTCAATCTTTTCTTCGTCACCTGGGCTTTCTTTAGGGCCTGAAGCAATGGCCTGGTGTACGAGCTTTAGTTGAAGACCCATGCCCTGATATAATTGCACAGGCCTAAGAAACTCTTCATTTGCTTTACTGTGTGTGGCTCTGTTAAAGATAGAAGGAGATTCACAGTACCCCTGGGGTAGCCTCGTGCTTTTCAGACGCATCTGTCTGAATGTAAAAGACGTCAAATCTTGTGAGTTACGGTCCAACGGGATTGAGAAAAATGCATTTTTCAACTCAATCACCGTGTAATATCTTGCCACAACAGTTATATTACATAGAATTGTAGCTGGGTTCGGGACTAAAGGGAACTCGGCCTCAACAATATCATTTATTGGCCTTAAATCTTGAATTAGCCTCCAAGACCCTCCCTTTGATTTTTTGATCGGTTAAACCGCAGTGTTACATGACGATTCTGATGTCACTTAGATGCATTGTTCCATCATAGCAGAAATTGTCTTAAATATTCCTTCATCTGCCTCCCTGGACTTTGGGTATTGCCGTGCTTTCGGTAAAATTGCTCCTGGCTTCAGTTTGATTTTCACCTCTCCGACTCCTTTCAATAAGCCTACGTCATAGGGGTCTGTAGTCCATACTGAGACAGGCACCTGGGCCATGTCATCATCAAAATATTCAGGATGGTTTCGTGCCAACATCATTCTCTGAGGCACTTCTCTTTTGATCATTCTCACCCAAAAGGTGATGCTCACTTCGACTGTTGTCTCTCCCATATCTGCTTGCTCACTAAACAGATCGTCATCAGTGATGTCAGTCAATTGGTATCCTTCTTCAATGGCGATTACTGTGCACCATTGTCGGCCTTCATCGTCATAACCATCAAAGTAATGTTTCCTTGTACTGCAGCTGTGTATATCACCAAGGGAAATACTTGTCCCCTCTCCTCCTTGACCTAAATAGAAATTCATCTGGAGTCCTCATGATTTTATCTGCATGGCCTGGCAGCCCTGCCATTAGCCCTCATGGCTGTGTGTCCTGCGTATGCTCCAATCATTTCGCATACGTTTGAATAGTGCATTCCTGGAGTTGAACATATTAGGCCCTCCTCCGTTAACGAGATTGTCATATTTAACTTTGTCATTAGATCTCAACCCAAAATGGTTACTGGGGTTTGTCGTGAATATAATAAAGGCACATTCATTTCACATTCTCCTATAGAGACTGGAAGTGCGTTTGTAAAAGGAACGCGACTTGTGGCTCCTGTGAAACTCTAAGTATTTATGGCATCGCCGGACAAGGAAAACTTGCCTTCACATATACATGAAGGTGTTGCGCCCGTGTCAACTAAGAAGGAATATTCTTTATCCCCTATAACGACATCCACCCTTGGTTCCCAGTGAGGGTCGGATGTCACTGATAGGATAGAACACATCAGGGTTCCCAGTGAGCTGTCCTAGTCCATATATAGATTTGGCCCACCTCGTGCTGATGGATTTCCCCCATTATAAGTGTTACCCCTTAATCCAGGGTTTGCAGCCTGTCCTGTACTTACTGTCTGTGACTGTTGCATCGATGCTTGTTGGGACTGTTCTTGTGGAAAACTCACTGAATTCTGAGGCTGTATCCCTTGTTGTGTTCCTGGCGCCTGTTGGTGCACTGTGTGATTCCGTGTGATTCCCTGCTGTAAAAATGCAGGTAGATTCGCCGTACCTGCTCCTATCCCTTGGCCGCTCTGCATCATGCCTTGATTCCTGCATGTGCACGCTAAATGCTCTGTCATCTCACACAACCAGCATACTGGCGGTGGTCGGGTCATTTGCCCGTTAGACATATCTTGACTGCCATTTTGCATACTTTGAAACCCTCCTTGATTATTTTGAAAACCTCCTTGATTACGCTGCCATCCTCTTCCTCTAAATCCTCTTCCCTGAGGGTAAAACCCAGTATTGCCCTGATTATTCTGCTGTGGATTATTGACTTGTGGCATGCTCAAGCTTTCTGTGCTAGTTATCATGGCTCCTTCAAGAGCATATTTTTATAATTTCTTCTGTACTCATTTTGCCTCTTCACCATTTCGTGCAGCTTCTTTTTTTGTGATTCTTTTCCTGCAGCAGTCTGCAATAGTGTGCGAAGGTCAACTGTATTTCTGACCATGGCTTGGCCTCAATTCCCGCCAACATCTTAAGCTGTTTTGTACTGGTTCTGGCAGCTCTTAGCACAATATATGGTAGAACACGGGTATAGATTTCCCCCAAGGTTCCCGAGTCTCAAGTACCCAGGCATCTTGAAAGTTCTGTATGTAAATCAATGGGTCTTCCGACTCCTTCATTTTACATGTCATGATAGCTCCCATGTCGAAAGTGTCTGGGTATAGCACTCGTAGTGCTTTCCATACTGCAGCTCTGAAATTATTAAATGGAGCTCCGTCATGCAAGGTATTAACTGTGGTCACACCAGGGTAGCCTGCCCGTGTCCACACGTCATCTGCTCTATCACGAAGTATGATGATTAAGAGACCCTTGATATCCCCTATAGCTAATGTGTTTCCTCCTGTCATTTTTTCTAGCTCGTGTATCCATTTTCCGGCTCCCAATGTCAACATTGGAAGCTTGTTTTTCAAGTTTTCTCGATCCAGGTGTTGCCATGGAATATACTGTGGTCTCACTCCTCCTTTCTCGAGCAATGGAAATTGGGACGCGTAGTCCTCTCCCTCCTCTCTCATTGTTCTTCTGTTTATTGCAGGCGCAATATTGCTGCATCGCTGTCTACAAGGCAATGACCTTAATCGGCTCATGTAGGGTGGTCGCGACACCCCCCCTCTGACCGTGAGATGTTTCTTTGTGCCGATCTGACTGTGTGGCAAATTCTGATGCCCTCGATATGGTTCTCCTAGAATCTGACCATCTAATCCCTGTCCTTCCTGAGACTCGCTTTTCGCGTCTTCTATTCTTCTCTTTTTCCTCATGCTCTTCCCTTTCAGTGTCAGACATAGTCTGCGCCCAACTCGTGCAGTTTCTTGCATCTTTTTTGTTTCTGCTTATTTCCAATCTATCCAGGGACAGTTCCCTATTCCCAATACTTCGGGAGACATCTTCAGTGTCGTAGAGTTGAGTGATTTCTAAGGGCTCATCTTCCCCCTCCCCTTGGGGTACTTGTTCTAGCCCCATTTTGTCATATATTCTATCGATCATTTCACCAATGTTTCTGGTGTCGAAGTCATCCTCGATATTCGCCATAGACATACCTGGTACTGAATCACACTCAGGAAAGAATTCTTCTATACCTTCCCAATCTACTACTGGCTCAGGTTTTTTAACCTCTCTTTCTAGATATTCAAGATCGCGTGCTATCTGCCTTCACTTTCTTTCTATATCGTCATTGAATTATCTATGCTTCCTCACTTGCTCTCTGACCCCATCTTCCTCCTTTTTCTTGTCATCCCTACATTCATTTGCCCTTCTGATCTCCTCATCCCTTCTTCTCTTTATTCTTTTCTCTCGTATTCTTTGCTCTTCCTCTAACTTACGCTGTACCTGTCTGTCTTGCTCAATGGCTGCTTTCTTTTTTCGATTGTGCTGCCTTTCTAGCTCTTCACGATATAACTGTTCTCGTCTCTGCCTATCTCTTTTCTTTATTCTGTCGTCTCCCAATCATTTTTCTTTTTCCCTCTCTTTCCCCTGTACATCGTCTAACTTCTCCTTTTGTTTCGCGTCATCAATGCCCTTGCCGTCGAGTTTCAGTAGAATCTGCACTCCTATCCATTCGTTCTGTGCGAGTGCTATCTCATCAGTTCTATCCCTGCTTCCTTTCCATCTTTTATCTTCTCTCTCCTTGTTGAGAGATGCACTTGTATGTGTCTGGTCTCTTCTCTCATCGCACCTCTCCTTGTGCCTCGGGACCTTGGAGGTGATATCTATCTCTATCTTTATCCAGATTTTCGTCACTACTTTGAGTAGGTGACTCGTATGCTGGGTTGCTATACCCTGTGGCTGCTTTCAATTCTCTCAGCGGGTATAACCCTTCGTCCTTACCATTCTCAATCTTTGTTTCAGATGGGGCAGGTGGCGCTGTGGGCGTCTCACCCCCCTCTGTGCATACATTAAGTATCCAATCTATTGGCGGCTCCTCTTCTCCAGTTCATACATTTTCCAAAGCTCTAGAATAGCTAGCCGTTTGTCCAACTTTTTGTCTGTCTATGTGGCATGCAAGTATTTCGTCATGTGATGCAAAATAGCTTTAGATAAGGACCCGCCCTGTGGCCACGGCATAAACATTTTGTGGTCGGTTCCTTTAACCCAGTCTGTACTGTATTTTTGTTTGCACATGTGTGCTAATGGAGTTATCTCTTCCATGCTTAATTCTGTTCCCTTTCCCTATATATATATATATATATATATATATATATATATATATATATATATATATATATATATATATATATATATATATTCAATGAAAAAACTTTGTTAAAGGGACGTTATGGTTAAGTTGCGCTACTAAAAACCTATGAAATTCAGAGTGAAAAAAAGTTGTCAAAGGAACGTTATGGTTCCAAGTAAAACCGAAAAACCCTTGAAATTCGGCAGTTTAACCCAGTCTGTACTGTATTTTTGTTTGCACATGTGTGCTAATGGAGTTATCTCTTCCATGCTTAATTCTGTTCCCTTTCCCTATATATATATATATATATATATATATATATATATTCAATGAAAAAACTTTGTTAAAGGGACGTTATGGTTAAGTTGCGCTACTAAAAACCTATGAAATTCAGTGAAAAAACTTTGTCAAAGAACGTTATGGTTCCAAGTAAAACCGAAAAACCCTTGAAATTCGGCACTTATGGTAAGCTGAGCAACCATAACTCGCGCCACCACCGTGCACTGCTAAGACTAACACCCATGACATCAAAGATGACATCACAAATGTCATTGATGACATCACTGATGACATCACATGTGTATGTACTTTTCATGAAATATGTGTACAAGGGATTCTTATTATAATGTTGCGAAACAAGTGTCAAGGATCATTGCAATAAATATCATACCCTAATTAGTGCATTGAACGATGCATTGATATAAATAGCATTCTATTGTGGGGTTATGGTTGCTTAGCTTACCATAACTGCCGAATTTCAAGGGTTTTTCGGTTTTACTTGGAACCATAACGTTCCTTTGACAAAGTTTTTTCACTGAATTTCTAGTATACTAAGCTACTGATACAGAAACATAACATGGTGTGCAGTGTACAAGATGAAGGTATAATATTCGTAATGTTAATATGTTGAATAATGAAATGATAATTGTTTTCTTAATAGATTTTTGTGTACTGTCAAATATGTAATACGTAGCTAATAAAACATTACTATAGACAAAACACAAAGACACAAGAACACATACCAATATGGGTATATACAGGGAAAGTGAAGTTAGCAAAAAAGCACAAGTAGTAGCAGAAACAATTCATAACTTAACTGATTATTTTCATGCAAATAAATGATTGCTCTGTTTCAAAGCTGCTATTCATCCTATGTATATGTATCACTTGATGTGATTGGACCCACAGGGAAAGTACAGCCATAAAAAAAAACAACACATCTATCAGAAAGTGCTCATAAGTCTATTGATTATCTTTATGCACAAAAAGGATTGCAGTCTTTCAAGCTTGTGTCTTCCCGTATGTATATGTTTCATATGATGTGACTGGACTCTAACAGAATTACTGTAAGAACCTACTTGAAGGATACGTCTACAAATAAAATAAAATGTTTAATTTCTGACTGTTACTGAAGAAAACCATGTGGCCTAGATATGCCAGCAAAAGAAAAAAGAGTGAGCCAGACATGTGATGTCATCAGTGATGTCATCAATGACATTTGTGATGTCATCTTTGATGTCCTGGGTGTTAGTCTTAGCAGTGCACGGTGGTGGCGCGAGTTATGGTTGCTTAGCTTACCATAACTGGCGAATTTCAAGGGTTTTTCGGTTTTACTTAGAACCTTAACGTTCCTTTGACAAAGTTTTTTCACTGAATTTCATAGGTTTTTAGTAGCGCAACTTAACCATAACGTCCCTTTAAACAAAGTTCTTTCATTGAATTTCATAGGATTTTATTAGTGCAACTTAACCATAACGTCCCTGTAACATTTTTTTTTTACTAAATTTTAAAGGTTTTTATTAGTACAACGTGACCATAACATCCTTTTCAATAGATGAAGACCACTAACATCTTATGTCCTCAAAGTGGGAATGCCGGGTGGTAAAAAAAAAAAAAAGATTTTCCTTCCTACGCCGGGACGCCTGCGGCGTCTCGGTGTAGGAAGGAAAATCTTTTACCAAGATGGCCACCATGGAAAGGGAAGGCGGGGTGTATAAAGAACACAACGGCGCATGAGCGGGGTTGGGGGGGCACAGGGGAGACACATGGGCATGAGCGGGGGGTGAGAGGGAACAGGGTACAAACGGGGCATGACCAGGGGGTGGGGGGGAAAAGGAAGGAAACACAGGGCATGAGCAGTGGTGGGGGGAACACGAGAGAGACACGGGGCATGAGCAGCGGGTGGGGAGGAACATGAGGGAGACACGGGGTATGAGCAGGGGGTGGGGAGGAACACGAGGGAGACACAGGGCATGAGCGGGGGGGTACAGGGCCCATACGGGACATGAGCGGGGGTGGGGAGGAAAGGAGAGAGACAAGGGGCATGAGCGGGGGGTGGGGGGAACACGAGGGAGACACGGAGCATGAGCGGGGGGAGGGGGTATCACGAGGGAAACACGGGGCATGAGCAGGGGGTGGGGGGAACACGAGGGAGACACGGGGCATGAGCGGGGGGTGGGGGGCAACAGGAGACAGACACGGGGCATGACCAGGGGGTGGGGTCAACAGGAGAGAGACACGGGCATGAGCGGGGGGTGGGGAGAACAGGAGACAGACACGGGGCATGAGCGGGGGGTGGGGAGAACAGGAGACAGACACGGGGCATGAGCGGGGGATGGGGGGGAACAGGAGACAGATACGGGGCATGAGCGGGGGTGGGGAGAACAGGAGACAGACACGGGGAATGAGTGGGGGGTGGGGGGCAACAGGAGACAGACACGGGGCATGAGCAGGGGGCGTGGGGGGCAACAGGAGAGACACACGGGGCATGAGCGTGGAGTGGGGGAATGCAGGAGACAGACACGGGGCATGGATGGGGGCAACAGGAGACAGACACGGGGCATGAGCAGGGGGTGGGGAGAACAGGAGACAGACACGGGGCATGAGCGGGGGGTGGGGGGAACAGAAGACAGACACGGGGCATGAGCGGGGGAGTCGGGGGCAACAGGAAAGAGACACGGGGCATGAGCGTGGGGTGGGGAGTACAGGAGACAGACACGGGGCATGAGCGGGGCGTGGGGGGCAACAGGAGAGAGACACGGGAAATGAGTGGGTGGGGGAACAGGAGACAGACACGGGGCATGAGTGGGGGGGGCAACAGGAGACAGACACGGGGCATGAGCGGGGGTGGGGGGGCACAGGAGACAGACACGGGGCATAAGCGGGGGTGGGGGGGGCACAGGAGACAGACACGGGGCATGAGCGGGGGGGAACAGGAGACAGACACAGGGCATGAGCGGGGGTGGGGGAACAACAGAGACAGACACGGGGCATGAGCAGGGGGTGGGGGCAACAGGAGACAGACACAGGACATGAGCGGGGGGGCAACTGGAGACAGACACGGGGCATGAGCGGGGGGTGGGGGGCAACAGGAGACAGACACGGGGCATGAGCGGGGGGTGGGGGGCAACAGGAGACAGACACGGGGCATGAGCGGGGGGTGGGGGGGGAACAGGAGACAGACACGGGGCATGAGCGGGGGGTGGGGGGAACAACAGACACGGGCATGAGCGGGGGGTGGGGAGAACAGACACGGGGCATGAGCGGGGCGCTGGGGGCAACAGGAGACAGACACGGGGCATGAGCGAGGGGTGGGAGGAACAGGAAAAAGACACGGGGCATGAGCAGGGGGTGGGGAGAACAGGAGACAAACACAGGGCATGAGCAGGGGGTGGGGGGCAACAAGAGAGAGACACGGGGCATGAGCGTGTGGGGGGAACAGGAGACAGACACGGGGCATGAGCGGGTGGGGGGAACAGGAGACAGACACGAGGCATGAGCGGGGTGTGGAGAGAACAGGAGACAGACATGAGCGGGGGGTGGGCGAGAGGGAGAGAGACACACGGGGCATGAGCGGGGGGTGGGCGGGAGGGAGAGAGAGAGAGAGACACACGGGGCATGTGCGGGGTGTGGGCGGGAGGGAGAGAGACACACGGGGCATGAGCGGGGGTGGGCGGGAGGGGGAGAGACACAAGGGGCAACAGCGGGGGGGCGGGTGGGAGG
Source organism: Ambystoma mexicanum (assembly GCF_040938575.1). NCBI lineage: Eukaryota > Metazoa > Chordata > Amphibia > Caudata > Ambystomatidae > Ambystoma > Ambystoma mexicanum. The sequence continues at coordinate 181,615,395 of NC_090927.1, read as the reverse complement.
GAGAAAGACACGGGGCAAGAGCGGGGGTGGGCGGGAGGGAGAAAGACACGGGGCAAGAGCGGGGGTGGGCGTGAGGGAGAAAGACACGGGGCAAGAGCGGGGGTGGGCGGGAGGGAGAAAGACACAGGGCAAGAGCGGGGGTGGGCGGGAGGGAGAAAGACACGGGGCAAGAGCGGGGGTGGGCGGGAGGGAGAAAGACACGGGGCAAGAGCGGGGTGGGCGGGAGGGAGAAAGACATGGGGCAAGAGCAGGGGTGGGCGGGAGAAAGACACGGGGTAAGAGCGGGGGTGGGCGGGAGGGAGAAAGACATGGGGCAAGAGCAGGGGTGGGCCGGAGGGGGAAAGACACGGGGCAAGAGCGGGGGGTGAGGGCAACAGGAGACAGACACGGGGCATGAGCAGGGGGTGGGGGGAACAGGAGACAGACACGGAGCATGAGCGGGGGTGGGGAGAACAGGAGACAGACACGGGGCATGAGCGGGGGGTGGGGGGCAACAGGAGAGAGACACGGGACATGAGCCGGTGGGGGGAACCGGAGACAGACACGGGGCATGAGCGGGGGGGCAACAGGAGACAGACACGGGGCATGAGCGGGCGGTGGGGGGTACAGGAGACAGACACGGGGCATGAGCGGGGGGTGGGAGGCAACAGGAGACAGACACGGGGCATGAGCGGGGGGTGGGGGGCAACAGGAGACAGACACGGGGCATGAGCGGGGGGTGGGGGGGAACAGGAGACAGACACGGAGCATGAGCGGGGGGTGGGGAGAACAGGAGACAGACACGGGGCATGAGCCGGGGGTGGAGGGCAACAGGAGACAGACACAGGGCATGAGCGGGGGTGGGAGGAACAGGAGACAGACACGGGGCATGAGCGGGGGGTGGGGGGCAACAGGAGAGAGACACGGGCATGAGCGCAGAGTGGGGGGTACAGGAGACAGACATGGGGCATGGGTGGGAGCAAGAGGAGACAGACATGGGGCATGAGCGGGGGGTGGGGGGAACAGGAGAGAGACATGGGGCATGAGCGGGGGGTGGGGAGGGTACAGGAGACAGACACGGGGCATGAGCAGGGGGTGGGGGGCAACAGGAGAGAGACACGGGGCATGAGCGGGGTAGTGGGGGGCAACAGGAGAGAGACATGGGGCATGAGCGCGGAGTGGGGGGTACAGGAGACAGACACGGGGCATGGGTGGGAGCAAGAGGAGACAGACATGGGGCATGAGCGGGGGTGGGGGGAACAGGAGACAGACACGGGGCATGAGCGCGGTAGTGGGGGGCAACAGGAGAGAGACATGGGGCATGAGCGCGGAGTGGGGGGTACAGGAGACAGACACGGGGCATGGGTGGGAGCAGGAGGAGACAGACATGGGGCATGAGCTGGGGGTGGGGGGAACAGGAGACAGACGCGGGGCATGAGCGGGGTAGTGGGGGGCAACAGGAGAGAGACATGGGGCATGAGCAGGGGGTGGGGAGGGTACAGGAGACAGACACGGGGCATGAGCAGGAGGTGGGGGGCAACAGGAGAGAGACACAGGGCAGGAGCAGTGGGTGGGGGGCAACAAGAGACAGACACTGGGCATGAGCGGGGGGTGAGGGCAACAGGAGACAGACACGGGGCATGAGCAGGGGGTGGGGGGAACAGGAGACAGACACGGAGCATGAGCAGGGGTGGGGAGAACAGGAGACAGACACGGGGCATGAGCGGGGGGTGGGGGGCAACAGGAGAGAGACACGGGACATGAGCGGGTGGGGGGAACCTGAGACAGACACGGGGCATGAGCGGGGGGGGCAACAGGAGACAGACACGGGGCATGAGCGGGCGGTGGGGGGTACAGGAGACAGACATGGGGCATGAGCGGGGGTAGGGGGCAACAGGAGACAGACACGGGGCATGAGCGGGGGTTGTGGGGCAACAGGAGACAGACACGGGGCATGAGCAGGGGGTGGGGGGAACAGGAGACAGACACGGGGCATGAGCAGGGGTGGGGGAACAGGAGACAGACACGGGGCATGAGCGGGGGGTGGGGGGAACAACAGAGACAGACACGGGACATGAGCGGGGGGTGGAGGGCAACAGGAGACAGACACGGGGCATGAGCGGGGGGTGGGGGGCAACAGGAGACAGACACGGGGCATGAGCGGGGGGTGAGGGGCAACAGGAGACAGACACGGGGCATGAGCGTGGGGTGATGGGCAACAGGAGACAGACACGGGGCATGAGCGGGGGTTGGGGGGCAACAGGAGAGACACAGGGCATGAGCGGGGGTGGGGGGCAACAGAAGAGACACGGGACATGAGCGGGGGTGGGGGGAACAGGAGACAGACACGGGGCATGAGCGAGGGGTGGGGGAACAGGAGACAGACACGGGGCATGAGCGGGGGGTGGGGGGAACAACAGACACGGGCATGAGCGGGGGGTGGGGAGAACAGACACGGGGCATGAGCGGGGCGCTGGGGGCAACAGGAGACAGACACGGGGCATGAGCGAGGGGTGGGAGGAACAGGAAAAAGACACGGGGCATGAGCAGGGGGTGGGGAGAACAGGAGACAAACACGGGGCATGAGCGGGGGGTGGGGGGCAACAAGAGAGAGACACGGGGCATGAGCGTGTGGGGGAACAGGAGACAGACACGGGGCATGAGCGGGTGGGGGGAACAGGAGACAGACACGAGGCATGAGCGGGGTGTGGAGAGAACAGGAGACAGACATGAGCGGGGGGTGGGCGAGAGGGAGAGAGACACACGGGGCATGAGCGGGGGGTGGGCGGGAGGGAGAGAGAGAGAGACACACGGGGCATGTGCGGGGTGTGGGTGGGAGGGAGAGAGACACACGGGGCATGAGCGGGGGTGGGCGGGAGGGGGAGAGACACAAGGGGCAACAGCGGGGGGGCGGGTGGGAGGGAGAAAGACACGGGGCAAGAGCGGGGGTGGGCGGGAGGGAGAAAGACACGGGGCAAGAGCGGGGGTGGGCGGGAGGGAGAAAGACACGGGGCAAGAGCGGGGGTGGGCGGGAGGGAGAAAGACACGGGGCAAGAGCGGGGGTGGGCGGGAGGGAGAAAGACACAGGGCAAGAGCGGGGGTGGGCGGGAGGGAGAAAGACACTGGGCAAGAGCGGGGGTGGGCGGGAGGGAGAAAGACATGGGGCAAGAGCAGGGGTGGGCGGGAGAAAGACACGGGGCAAGAGCGGGGGTGGGCGGGAGGGAGAAAGACATGGGGCAAGAGCAGGGGTGGGCCGGAGGGGGAAAGACACGGGGCAAGAGCGGGGGTGCGCGGGAGGGGGAAAGACACAGGACAAGAGCGGGGGGTGAGGGCAACAGGAGACAGACACGGGGCATGAGCAGGGGGTGGGGGGAACAGGAGACAGACACGGAGCATGAGCGGGGGTGGGGAGAACAGGAGACAGACACGGGGCATGAGCGGGTGGGGGGAACCGGAGACAGACACGGGGCATGAGCGGGGGGGGCAACAAGAGACAGACACGGGGCATGAGCGGGCGGTGGGGGGTACAGGTGACAGACATGGGGCATGAGCGGGGGGTGGGGGGCAACAGGAGAGATACACGGGGCATGAGCAGGGGTGGGGGGAACAGGAGACAGACACGGGGCATAAGCGGAGGGTTGGGGGAACAACAGAGACAGACACGGGACATGAGCGGGGTGTGGAGGGCAACAGGAGACAGACACGGGGCATGAGCGGGGGTGAGGGGCAACAGGAGACAGACACGGGGCATGAGCGGGGGGTGATGGGCAACAGGAGACAGACACGGGGCATGAGCGGGGGGTGGGGGGCAACAGGAGAGACACTGGGCATGAGCGGGGGGTACAGGGTACATACGGGACATGAGCGGGGGTGGGGAGGAAAGGAGAGAGACAAGGGGCATGAGCGGGGGGTGGGGGGAACACGAGGGAGACACGGAGAAAACCTCCTTGATTACGCTGCCATCCTCTTCCTCTAAATCCTCTTCCCTGAGGGTAAAACCCAGTATTGCCCTGATTATTCTGCTGTGGATTATTGACTTGTGGCATGCTCAAGCTTTCTGTGCTAGTTATCATGGCTCCTTCAAGAGCATATTTTTATAATTTCTTCTGTACTAATTTTGCCTCTTCACCATTTCGTGCAGCTTCTTTTTTTGTGATTCTTTTCCTGCAGCAGTCTGCAATAGTGTGCGAAGGTCAACTGTATTTCTGACCATGGCTTGGCCTCAATTCCCGCCAACATCCTAAGCTGTTTTGTACTGGTTCTGGCAGCTCTTAGCACAATATATGGTAGAACACGGGTATAGATTTCCCCCAAGGTTCCCGAGTCTCAAGTACCCAGGCATCTTGAAAGTTCTGTATGTAAATCAATGGGTCTTCCGACTCCTTCATTTTACATGTCATGATAGCTCCCATGTCGAAAGTGTCTGGGTATAGCACTCGTAGTGCTTTCCATACTGCAGCTCTGAAATTATTAAATGGAGCTCCGTCATGCAAGGTATTAACTGTGGTCACACCAGGGTAGCCTGCCCGTGTCCACACGTCATCTGCTCTATCACGAAGTATGATGATTAAGAGACCCTTGATATCCCCTATAGCTAATGTGTTTCCTCCTGTCATTTTTTCTAGCTCGTGTATCCATTTTCCGGCTCCCAATGTCAACATTGGAAGCTTGTTTTTCAAGTTTTCTCGATCCAGGTGTTGCCATGGAATATACTGTGGTCTCACTCCTCCTTTCTCGAGCAATGGAAATTGGGACGCGTAGTCCTCTCCCTCCTCTCTCATTGTTCTTCTGTTTATTGCAGGCGCAATATTGCTGCATCGCTGTCTACAAGGCAATGACCTTAATCGGCTCATGTAGGGTGGTCGCGACACCCCCCCTCTGACCGTGAGATGTTTCTTTGTGCCGATCTGACTGTGTGGCAAATTCTGATGCCCTCAATATGGTTCTCCTAGAATCTGACCATCTAATCCCTGTCCTTCCTGAGACTCGCTTTTCGCGTCTTCTATTCTTCTCTTTTTCCTCATGCTCTTCCCTTTCAGTGTCAGACATAGTCTGCGCCCAACTCGTGCAGTTTCTTGCATCTTTTTTGTTTCTGCTTATTTCCAATCTATCCAGGGACAGTTCCCTATTCCCAATACTTCGGGAGACATCTTCAGTGTCGTAGAGTTGAGTGATTTCTAAGGGCTCATCTTCCCCCTCCCCTTGGGGTACTTGTTCTAGCCCCATTTTGTCATATATTCTATCGATCATTTCACCAATGTTTCTGGTGTCGAAGTCATCCTCGATATTCGCCATAGACATACCTGGTACTGAATCACACTCAGGAAAGAATTCTTCTATACCTTCCCAATCTACTACTGGCTCAGGTTTTTTAACCTCTCTTTCTAGATATTCAAGATCGCGTGCTATCTGCCTTCACTTTCTTTCGTCATTGAATTATCTATGCTTCCTCACTTGCTCTCTGACCCCATCTTCCTCCTTTTTCTTGTCATCCCTACATTCATTTGCCCTTCTGATCTCCTCATCCCTTCTTCTCTTTATTCTTTTCTCTCGTATTCTTTGCTCTTCCTCTAACTTACGCTGTACCTGTCTGTCTTGCTCAATGGCTACTTTCTTTTTTCGATTGTGCTGCCTTTCTAGCTCTTCACGATATAACTGTTCTCGTCTCTGCCTATCTCTTTTCTTTATTCTGTCGTCTCCCAATCATTTTTCTTTTTCCCTCTCTTTCCCCTGTACATCGTCTAACTTCTCCTTTTGTTTCGCGTCATCAATGCCCTTGCCGTCGAGTTTCAGTAGAATCTGCACTCCTATCCATTCGTTCTGTGCGAGTGCTATCTCATCAGTTCTATCCCTGCTTCCTTTCCATCTTTTATCTTCTCTCTCCTTGTTGAGAGATGCACTTGTATGTGTCTGGTCTCTTCTCTCATCGCACCTCTCCTTGTGCCTCGGGACCTTGGAGGTGATATCTATCTCTATCTTTATCCAGATTTTCGTCACTACTTTGAGTAGGTGACTCGTATGCTGGGTTGCTATACCCTGTGGCTGCTTTCAATTCTCTCAGCGGGTATAACCCTTCGTCCTTACCATTCTCAATCTTTGTTTCAGATGGGGCAGGTGGCGCTGTGGGCGTCTCACCCCCCTCTGTGCATACATTAAGTATCCAATCTATTGGCGGCTCCTCTTCTCCAGTTCATACATTTTCCAAAAGCTCTAGAATAGCTAGCCGTTTGTCCAACTTTTTGTCTGTCTATGTGGCATGCAAGTATTTCGTCATGTGATGCAAAATAGCTTTAGATAAGGACCCGCCCTGTGGCCACGGCATAAACATTTTGTGGTCGGTTCCTTTAACCCAGTCTGTACTGTATTTTTGTTTGCACATGTGTGCTAATGGAGTTATCTCTTCCATGCTTAATTCTGTTCCCTTTCCCTATATATATATATATATATATATGAAAAAACTTTGTTAAAGGGACGTTATGGTTAAGTTGCGCTACTAAAAACCTATGAAATTCAGTGAAAAAACGTTGTCAAAGGAACGTTATGGTTCCAAGTAAAACCGAAAAACCCTTGAAATTCGGCAGTTTAACCCAGTCTGTACTGTATTTTTGTTTGCACATGTGTGCTAATGGAGTTATCTCTTCCATGCTTAATTCTGTTCCCTTTCCCTATATATATATATATATATATATATATATATTCAATGAAAAAACTTTGTTAAAGGGACGTTATGGTTAAGTTGCGCTACTAAAAACCTATGAAATTCAGTGAAAAAACTTTGTCAAAGGAACGTTATGGTTCCAAGTAAAACCGAAAAACCCTTGAAATTCGGCAGTTATGGTAAGCTAAGCAACCATAACTCGCGCCACCACCGTGCACTGCTAAGACTAACACCCATGACATCAAAGATGACATCACAAATGTCATTGATGACATCACTGATGACATCACATGTGTATGTACTTTTCATGAAATATGTGTACAAGGGATTCTTATTATAATGTTGCGAAACAAGTGTCAAGGATCATTGCAATAAATATCATACCCTAATTAGTGCATTGAACGATGCATTGATATAAATAGCATTCTATTGTGGGGTTATGGTTGCTTAGCTTACCATAACTGCCGAATTTCAAGGGTTTTTCGGTTTTACTTGGAACCATAACGTTCCTTTGACAAAGTTTTTTCACTGAATTTCTAGTATACTAAGCTACTGATACAGAAACATAACATGGTGTGCAGTGTACAAGATGAAGGTATAATATTCGTAATGTTAATATGTTGAATAATGAAATGATAATTGTTTTCTTAATAGATTTTTGTGTACTGTCAAATATGTAATACGTAGCTAATAAAACATTACTATAGACAAAACACAAAGACACAAGAACACATACCAATATGGGTATATACAGGGAAAGTGAAGTTAGCAAAAAAGCACAAGTAGTAGCAGAAACAATTCATAACTTAACTGATTATTTTCATGCAAATAAATGATTGCTCTGTTTCAAAGCTGCTATTCATCCTATGTATATGTATCAGTTGATGTGATTGGACCCACAGGGAAAGTACAGCCATAAAAAAAACAACACAACTATCAGAAAGTGCTCATAAGTCTATTGATTATCTTTATGCACAAAAAGGATTGCTGTCTTTCAAGCTTGTGTCTTCCCGTATGTATATGTTTCATATGATGTGACTGGACTCTAACAGAATTACTGTAAGAACCTACTTGAAGGATACGTCTACAAATAAAATAAAATGTTTAATTTCTGACTGTTACTGAAGAAAACCATGTGGCCTAGATATGCCAGCAAAAGAAAAAAGAGTGAGCCAGACATGTGATGTCATCAGTGATGTCATCAATGACATTTGTGATGTCATCTTTGATGTCCTGGGTGTTAGTCTTAGTAGTGCACGGTGGTGGCGCGAGTTATGGTTGCTTAGCTTACCATAACTGGCGAATTTCAAGGGTTTTTCGGTTTTACTTAGAACCATAACGTTCCCTTGACAAAGTTTTTTCACTGAATTTCATAGGTTTTTAGTAGCGCAACTTAACCATAACGTCCCTTTAACAAAGTTTTTTCATTGAATTTCATAGGTTTTTATTAGTGCAACTTAACCATAACGTCCCTGTAACATTTTTTTCTTACTAAATTTTAAAGGTTTTTATTAGTACAACGTGACCATAACATCCTTTTCAATAGATGAAGACCACTAACATCTTATGTCCTCAAAGTGGGAATGCCGGGTGGTAAAAAAAAAAAAAAAGATTTTCCTTCCTACGCCGGGACGCCTGCGGCGTCTCGGTGTAGGAAGGAAAATCTTTTACCAAGATGGCCACCATGGAAATGGAAGGCGGGGTGTATAAAGAACACAGCGGCGCATGAGCGGGGTTGGGGGGGGCACAGGGGAGACACATGGGCATGAGCGGGGGGTGAGAGGGAACAGGGTACAAACGGGGCATGAGCAGGGGGTGGGGGGGGAAAGGAAGGAAACACAGGGCATGAGCAGTGGTGGGGGGAACACGAGAGAGACACGGGGCATGAGCAGCGGGTGGGGAGGAACATGAGGGAGACACGGGGTATGAGCAGGGGGTGGGGAGGAACACGAGGGAGACACAGGGCATGAGCCGGGGGGTACAGGGCACATACGGGACATGAGCGGGGGTGGGGAGGAAAGGAGAGAGACAAGGGGCATGAGTGGGGGGTGGGGGGAACACGAGGGAGACACGGATCATGAGCGGGGGCGGGGGTAACACGAGGGAAACACGGGGCATGAGCGGGGGGTGGGGGGAACACGAGGGAGACACGGGGCATAAGCGGGGGGTGGGGGGCAACAGGAGACAGACACGGGGCATGACCAGGGGGTGGGGTCAACAGGAGAGAGACACGGGGCATGAGCGGGGGGTGGGGAGAACAGGAGACAGACACGGGGCATGAGCGGGGGGTGGGGAGAACAGGAGACAGACACGGGGCATGAGCGGGGGATGGGGGGGAACAGGAGACAGATACGGGGCATGAGCGGGGGTGGGGAGAACAGGAGACAGACACGGGGAATGAGCGGGGGTGGGGGGCAACAGGAGACAGACATGGGGCATGAGCGGGGGGCGTGGGGGGCAACAGGAGAGACACACGGGGCATGAGCGTGGAGTGGGGGAATGCAGGAGACAGACACGGGGCATGGGTGGGGGCAACAGGAGACAGACACGGGGCATGAGCAGGGGGTGGAGAGAACAGGAGACCGACACGGGGCATGAGCGGGGGGTGGGGGGAACAGAAGACAGACACGCGGCATCAGCGGGGTAGTCGGGGGCAACAGGAAAGAGACACGGGGCATGAGCGTGGGGTGGGGGGTACAGGAGACAGACACGGGGCATGAGCGGGAGGTGGGGGGCAACAGGAGAGAGACACGGGAAATGAGTGGGTGGGGGGAACAGGAGACAGACACGGGGCATGAGTGGGGGGGCAACAGGAGACAGACACGGGGCATGAGCGGGGGGGTACAGGAGACAGACACGGGGCATGAGCGGGGGTGGGGGGTACAGGAGACAGACACGGGGCATGAGCAGGGGGTGGGGGGCAACAGGAGAGAGACACGGGGCATGAGCGGGGGAAACAGGAGACAGACACGGGGCATGAGCGGGGGTGGGGGAACAACAGAGACAGACACGGGGCATGAGCAGGGGGTGGGGGGCAACAGGAGACAGACACAGGACATGAGGGGGGGGCAACTGGAGACAGACACGGGGCATGAGCAGGGGGTGGGGGGCAACAGGAGACAGACACGGGGCATGAGCGGGGGGTGGGGGGCAACAGGAGACAGACACGGGGCATGAGCGGGGGGTGGGGGGGGAACAGGAGACAGACACGGAGCATGAGCGGGGGGTGTGGAGAACAGGAGACAGAGACGGGGCATAAGCGGGGGGTGGAGGGCAACAGGAGACAGACACAGGGCATGAGCGGGGGTGGGAGGAACAGGAGACAGACACGGGGCATGAGCGGGGGGTGGGGGGCAACCGGAGAGAGACACGGGCATGAGCGCAGAGTGCGGGGGTACAGGAGACAGACACGGGGCATGGGTGGGAGCAAGAGGAGAGAGACATGGGGCATGAGCGGGGGGTGGGAGGAACAGGAGAGAGACATGGGGCATGAGCAGGGGGTGGGGAGGGTACAGGAGACAGACACGGGGCATGAGCAGGGGGTGGGGGGCAACAGGAGAGAGACACGGGGCATGAGCGGGGTAGTGGGGGGCAACAGGAGAGAGACATGGGGCATGAGCGCGGAGTGGGGGGTACAGGAGACAGACACGGGGCATGGGTGGGAGCAAGAGGAGACAGACATGGGGCATGAGCGGGGGTGGGGGGAACAGGAGACAGACACGGGGCATGAGCGGGGTAGTGGGGGGAAACAGGAGAGAGACATGGGGCATGAGCGAAGAGTGGGGGGTACAGGAGACAGACACGGGGCATGGGTGGGAGCAGGAGGAGACAGACATGGGGCATGAGCTGGGGGTGGGGGGAACAGGAGACAGTCACTGGGCATGAGCGGGGTAGTGGGGGGCAACAGGAGAGAGACATGGGGCATGAGCGGGGGGTGGGGTGGGTACAGGAGACAGACACGGGGCATGAGCGGGCGGTGGGGGGTACAGGAGACAGACATGGGGCATGGGCGGGGGTGGGGGCAACAGGAGAGATACACGGGGCATGAGCAGGGGTGGGGGGAACAGGAGACAGACACGGGGCATGAGCGGGGGGTGGGGGGAACAACAGAGACAGACACGGGACATGAGCGGGGGGTGGAGGGCAACAGGAGACAGACACGGGGCATGAGCGGGGGGTGGGGGGCAACAGGAGACAGACACGTGGCATGAGCGGGGGTGAGGGTCAACAGGAGACAGACACGGGGCATGAGCGGGGGGTGATGGGCAACAGGAGACAGACACGGGGCATGAGCGGGGGGTGGGGGGCAACAGGAGAGACACAGGACATGAGCGGGTGGGGGGAACCTGAGACAGACAGGGGGCATGAGCAGGGGGTGGGGGGAACAGGAGACAGACACGGGGCATGAGCGGGCGGTGGGGGGTACAGGAGACAGACATGGGGCATGAGCGGGGGGTGGGGGCAACAGGAGAGATACACGGGCATGAGCAGGGGTGGGGGGAACAGGAGACAGACACGGGGCATGAGCGGGGGGTGGGGGGAACAACAGAGACAGACACGGGACATGAGCGGGGGGTGGAGGGCAACAGGAGACAGACACGGGGCATGAGCGGGGGTGGGGGGCAACAGGAGACAGACACGGGGCATGAGCGGGGGGTGAGGGGCAACAGGAGACAGACACGGGGCATGAGCGGGGGGTGATGGGCAACAGGAGACAGACACGGGGCATGAGCGGGGGGTGGGGGGCAACAGGAGAGACATGGGGCATGAGCGGGGGTGGGGGGCAACAGGAGAGACACGGGACATGAGCGGGGGTGGGGGGAACAGGAGACAGACACGGGGCATGAGCGAGGGGTGGGGGGAACAGGAGACAGACACGGGGCATGAGCAGGGGGTGGGGGGAACAACAGACACGGGCATGAGCGGGGGGTGGGGAGAACAGGAGACAGACACGGGGCATGAGCGAGGGGTGGGAGGAACAGGAAAAAGACACGGGGCATGAGCAGGGGGTGGGGAGAACAGGAGACAAACACGGGGCATGAGCGGGGGGGTGGGGGGCAACAAGAGAGAGACACGGGACATGAGCGTGTGGGGGGAACAGGAGACAGACACGGGGCATGAGCGGGTGGGGGGCACAGGAGACAGACACGAGGCATGAGCGGGGGGTGGGGGGCAACAGGAGAGACATGGGGCATGAGCGGGGGTGGGGGGCAACAGGAGAGACACGGGACATGAGCGGGGGTGGGGGGAACAGGAGACAGACACGGGGCATGAGCGAGGGGTGGGGGGAACAGGAGACAGACATGGGGCATGAGCGGGGGTGGGGGGCAACAGGAGAGACACGGGACATGAGCGGGGGTGGGGGGAACAGGAGACAGACACGGGGCATGAGCGAGGGGTGGGGGGAACAGGAGACAGACATGGGGCATGAGCGGGGGTGGGGGGCAACAGGAGAGACACGGGACATGAGCAGGGGGTGGGGAGAACAGGAGACAAACACGGGGCATGAGCGGGGGCGTGGGGGGCAACAAGAGAGAGACACGGGACATGAGCGTGTGGGGGGAACAGGAGACAGACACGGGGCATGAGCGGGTCGGGGGCACAGGAGACAGACACGAGGCATGAGCGGGGTGTGGAGAGAACAGGAGACAGACATGAGCGGGGGGTGGGCGAGAGGGAGAGAGACACACGGGGCATGAGCGGGGGGTGGGCGGGAGGGAGAGAGAGAGACACACGGGGCATTTGCGGGGGGTGGGCGGGAGGGCGAGAGACACACGGGGCATGAGCGGGGGTGGGCGGGAGGGGGAGAGACACAAGGGGCAACAGCGGGGGGGCGGGTGGGTGGTAGAAAGACACGGGGCAAGAGCGGGGGTGGGCGGGAGGGAGAAAGACACGGGGCAAGAGCGGGGATGGGCGGGAGGGAGAAAGACACGGGGCAAGAGCGGGGTTGGGCGGGAGGGAGAAAGACACAGGGCAAGAGCGGGGGTGGGCGGGAGGGAGAAAGACACGGGGCAAGAGCGGGGGTGGGCGGGAGGGAGAAAGACATGGGGCAAGAGCAGGGGTGGGCGGGAGGGAGAAAGACACGGGGCAAGAGCGGGGTTGGGCGGGAGGGAGAAAGACACAGGGCAAGAGCGGGGGTGGGCGGGAGGGAGAAAGACACGGGGCAAGAGCAGGGGTGGGCGGGAGGGGGAAAGACACGGGGCAAGAGCGGGGGTGCGCGGGAGGGGGAAAGATACAGGACAAGAGCGGGGGGTGAGGGCAACAGGAGACAGACACGGGGCATGAGCAGGGGGTGGGGGGAACAGGAGACAGACACGGAGCATGAGCGGGGGTGGGGAGAACAGGAGACAGACACGGGGCATGAGCGGGGGGTGGGTGGCAACAGGAGAGAGACACGGGACATGAGCGGGTGGGGGGAACCGGAGACAGACACGGGCATGAGCGGGGGGACAACAGGAGACAGACACGGGGCATGAGCGGGCCGTGGGGGGTACAGGAGACAGACATGGGGCATGAGCGGGGGGTGGGGGGCAACAGGAGAGATACACGGGGCATGAGCAGGGGTGGGGGAAACAGGAGACAGACACAGGGCATGAGCGGGGGGTGGGGGGAACAACAGAGACAGACACGGGACATGAGCGGGGGGTGGAGGGCAACAGGAGACAGACACGGGGCATGAGCGGGGGGTGGGGGGCAACAGGAGACAGACACGGGGCATGAGCGGGGGGTGAGGGGCAACAGGAGACAGACACGGGGCATGAGTGGGGGGTGATGGGCAACAGGAGACAGACACGGGGCATGAGCGGGTGGTGGGGGGCAACAGGAGAGACACGGGGCATGAGCGGGGGGGTACAGGGCACATACGGGACATGAGCGGGGGTGGGGAGGAAAGGAGAGAGACAAGGGGCATGAGCGGGGGGTGGGGGGAACACGAGGGAGACACGGAGCATGAGCAGGGGGCGGGGGTAACACGAGGGAAACACGGGGCATGAGCGGGGTGTGGGGGGAACACGAGGGAGACACGGGGCATGAGCGGGGGGTGGGGGCAACAGGAGACAGACACGGGGCATGACCAGGGGGTGGGGTCAACAGGAGAGAGACAGGGGCATGAGCAGGGGGTGGGGAGAACAGGAGACAGACACGGGGCATGAGCGGGGGGGTGGGGAGAACAGGAGACAGACACGGGGCATGAGCGGGGGATGGGGGGAACAGGAGACAGATACGGGGCATGAGCGGGGGTGGGGAGAACAGGAGACAGACACGGGGAATGAACGGGGGGTGGGGGGCAACAGGAGGCAGACACGGGGCATGAGCGGGGGCGTGGGGGGCAACAGGAGAGACACACGGGGCATGAGCGTGGAGTGGGGGAATGCAGGAGACAGACACGGGGCATGGGTGGGGGCAACAGGAGACAGACACGGGCATGAGCGGGGGGTGGGGGGAACAGGAGACAGACACGGGGCATGAGCGGGGGAGTCGGGGGCAACAGGAAAGAGACACGGGGCATGAGCGTGGGGTGGGGGTTACAGGAGACAGACACGGGGCATGAGCGGGGGGTGGGGGGCAACAGGAGAGAGACACGGGAAATGAGCGGGTGGGGGGAACAGGAGACAGACATGGGGCATGAGCTGGGGGTGGGGGGAACAGGAGACAGTCACTGGGCATGAGCGGGGTAGTGGGGGGCAACAGGAGAGAGACATGGGGCATGAGCGGGGGGTGGGGTGGGTACAGGAGACAGACACGGGGCATGAGCGGGCGGTGGGGGGTACAGGAGACAGACATGGGGCATGAGCGGGGGTGGGGGCAACAGGAGAGATACACGGGGCATGAGCAGGGGTGGGGGGAACAGGAGACAGACACGGGGCATGAGCGGGGGGTGGGGGGAACAACAGAGACAGACACGGGACATGAGCGGGGGGTGGAGGGCAACAGGAGACAGACACGGGGCATGAGCGGGGGGTGGGGGGCAACAGGAGACAGACACGGGGCATGAGCGGGGGTGAGGGTCAACAGGAGACAGACACGGGGCATGAGCGGGGGGTGATGGGCAACAGGAGACAGACACGGGGCATGAGCGGGGGGTGGGGGGCAACAGGAGAGACACAGGACATGAGCGGGTGGGGGGAACCTGAGACAGACAGGGGGCATGAGCAGGGGGTGGGGGGAACAGGAGACAGACACGGGGCATGAGCGGGCGGTGGGGGGTACAGGAGACAGACATGGGGCATGAGCGGGGGGTGGGGGCAACAGGAGAGATACACGGGCATGAGCAGGGGTGGGGGGAACAGGAGACAGACACGGGGCATGAGCGGGGGGTGGGGGGAACAACAGAGACAGACACGGGACATGAGCGGGGGGTGGAGGGCAACAGGAGACAGACACGGGGCATGAGCGGGGGGTGGGGGGCAACAGGAGACAGACACGGGGCATGAGCGGGGGGTGAGGGGCAACAGGAGACAGACACGGGGCATGAGCGGGGGGTGATGGGCAACAGGAGACAGACACGGGGCATGAGCGGGGGGTGGGGGGCAACAGGAGAGACATGGGGCATGAGCGGGGGTGGGGGGCAACAGGAGAGACACGGGACATGAGCGGGGGTGGGGGGAACAGGAGACAGACACGGGGCATGAGCGAGGGGTGGGGGGAACAGGAGACAGACACGGGGCATGAGCAGGGGGTGGGGGGAACAACAGACACGGGCATGAGCGGGGGGTGGGGAGAACAGGAGACAGACACGGGGCATGAGCGAGGGGTGGGAGGAACAGGAAAAAGACACGGGGCATGAGCAGGGGGTGGGGAGAACAAGAGACAAACACGGGGCATGAGCGGGGGGGTGGGGGGCAACAAGAGAGAGACACGGGGCATGTGCGGGGGTGGGCGGGAGGGGGAGAGACACAAGGGGCAACAGCGGGGGGGCGGGTGGGTGGTAGAAAGACACGGGGCAAGAGCGGGGGTGGGCGGGAGGGAGAAAGTCACGGGGCAAGAGCGGGGGTGGGCGGGAGGGAGAAAGACACGGGGCAAGAGCGGGGTTGGGCGGGAGGGAGAAAGACACAGGGCAAGAGCGGGGGTGGGCGGGAGGGAGAAAGACACGGGGCAAGAGCGGGGGTGGGCGGGAGGGAGAAAGACATGGGGCAAGAGCAGGGGTGGGCGGGAGGGAGAAAGACACGGGGCAAGAGCGGGGTTGGGCGGGAGGGAGAAAGACACAGGGCAAGAGCGCGGGTGGGCGGGAGGGAGAAAGACACGGGGCAAGAGCGGGGGTGGGCGGGAGGGGGAAAGACACGGGGCAAGAGCGGGGGTGCGCGGGAGGGGGAAAGATACAGGACAAGAGCGGGGGGTGAGGGCAACAGGAGACAGACACGGGGCATGAGCAGGGGGTGGGGGGAACAGGAGACAGACACGGAGCATGAGCGGGGGTGGGGAGAACAGGAGACAGACACGGGGCATGAGCGGGGGGTGGGTGGCAACAGGAGAGAGACACGGGACATGAGCGGGTGGGGGGAACCGGAGACAGACACGGGCATGAGCGGGGGGGACAACAGGAGACAGACACGGGGCATGAGCGGGCCGTGGGGGGTACAGGAGACAGACATGGGGCATGAGCGGGGGGTGGGGGGCAACAGGAGAGATACACGGGGCATGAGCAGGGGTGGGGGGAACAGGAGACAGACACAGGGCATGAGCGGGGGGTGGGGGGAACAACAGAGACAGACACGGGACATGAGCGGGGGGTGGAGGGCAACAGGAGACAGACACGGGGCATGAGCGGGGGTGGGGGGCAACAGGAGACAGACACGGGGCATGAGCGGGGGGTGAGGGGCAACAGGAGACAGACACGGGGCATGAGTGGGGGGTGATGGGCAACAGGAGACAGACACGGGGCATGAGCGGGGGGTGGGGGGCAACAGGAGAGACACGGGGCATGAGCGGGGGGGTACAGGGCACATACGGGACATGAGCGGGGGTGGGGAGGAAAGGAGAGAGACAAGGGGCATGAGCGGGGGGTGGGGGGAACACGAGGGAGACACGGAGCATGAGCGGGGGGCGGGGGTAACACGAGGGAAACACGGGGCATGAGCGGGGTGTGGGGGAACACGAGGGAGACACGGGGCATGAGCGGGGGGTGGGGGCAACAGGAGACAGACAAGGGGCATGACCAGGGGGTGGGGTCAACAGGAGAGAGACAGGGGCATGAGCAGGGGGTGGGGAGAACAGGAGACAGACACGGGGCATGAGCGGGGGGGTGGGGAGAACAGGAGACAGACACGGGGCATGAGCGGGGGATGGGGGGAACAGGAGACAGATACGGGGCATGAGCGGGGGTGGGGAGAACAGGAGACAGACACGGGGAATGAACGGGGGGTGGGGGGCAACAGGAGGCAGACACGGGGCATGAGCGGGGGCGTGGGGGGCAACAGGAGAGACACACGGGGCATGAGCGTGGAGTGGGGGAATGCAGGAGACAGACACGGGGCATGGGTGGGGGCAACAGGAGACAGACACGGGGCATGAGCGGGGGAGTCGGGGGCAACAGGAAAGAGACACGGGGCATGAGCGTGGGGTGGGGGTTACAGGAGACAGACACGGGGCATGAGCGGGGGGTGGGGGGCAACAGGAGAGAGACACGGGAAATGAGTGGGTGGGGGAACAGGAGACAGACACGGGGCATGAGTGGGGTGGGCAACAGGAGACAGACACGGGGCATGAGCGGGGGGTGGGGGGCAACAGGAGAGAGACACGGGAAATGAGTGGGTGGGGGGAACAGGAGACAGACACGGGGCATGAGTGGGGTGGGCAACAGGAGACAGACACGGGGCATGAGCGGGGTAGTGGGGGGCAACAGGAGAGAGACATGGGGCATGAGCGGGGGGTGGGGTGGGTACAGGAGACAGACACGGGGCATGAGCGGGCGGTGGGGGGTACAGGAGACAGACATGGGGCATGAGCGGGGGTGGGGGCAACAGGAGAGATACACGGGGCATGAGCAGGGGTGGGGGGAACAGGAGACAGACACGGGGCATGAGCGGGGGCGTGGGGGGCAACAGGAGAGACACACGGGGCATGAGCGTGGAGTGGGGGAATGCAGGAGACAGACACGGGGCATGGGTGGGGGCAACAGGAGACAGACACGGGGCATGAGCGGGGGGTGGGGGGAACAGGAGACAGACACGGGGCATGAGCGGGGGAGTCGGGGGCAACAGGAAAGAGACACGGGGCATGAGCGGGTGGGGGGAACCGGAGACAGACACGGCATGAGCGGGGGGGACAACAGGAGACAGACACGGGGCATGAGCGGGCGGTGGGGGGTACAGGAGACAGACATGGGGCATGAGCGGGGGGTGGGGGGCAACAGGATAGATACACGGGGCATGAGCAGGGGTGGGGGGAACAGGAGACAGACACAGGGCATGAGCGGGGGGTGGGGGGAACAACAGAGACAGACACGGGACATGAGCGGGGGGTGGAGGGCAACAGGAGACAGACACGGGGCATGAGCGGGGGGTGGGGGGCAACAGGAGACAGACACGGGGCATGAGCGGGGGTGAGGGGCAACAGGAGACAGACACGGGGCATGAGCGGGGGGTGATGGGCAACAGGAGACAGACACGGGGCATGAGCAGGGGGTGGGGGGCAACAGGAGAGACACGGGGCATGAGCGGGGGGGGTACAGGGCACATACGGGACATGAGCGGGGGTGGGGAGGAAAGGAGAGCGACAAGGGGCATGAGCGGGGGATGGGGGGAACACGAGGGAGACACGGAGCATGAGCGGGGGGCGGGGGTAACACGAGGGAAACACGGGGCATGAGCGGGGTGTGGGGGGAACACGAGGGAGACACGGGGCATGAGCGGGGGGTGGGGGGCAACAGGAGACAGACACGGGGCATGACCAGGGGGTGGGGTCAACAGGAGAGAGACAGGGGCATGAGCAGGGGGTGGGGAGAACAGGAGACAGACACGGGGCATGAGCGGGGGGTGGGGAGAACAGGAGACAGACACGGGGCATGAGCGGGGGATGGGGGGAACAGGAGACAGATATGGGGCATGAGCGGGGGTGGGGAGAACAGGAGACAGACACGGGGAATGAACGGGGGTGGGGGGCAACAGGAGACAGACACGGGGCATGAGCGGGGGGTGTGGGGGGCAACAGGAGAGACACACGGGGCATGAGCGTGGAGTGGGGGACTGCAGGAGACAGACACGGGGCATGGGTGGGGTGGGCAACAGGAGACAGACACGGGGCATGAGCGGGGGGTGGGGTGGGTACAGGAGACAGACACGGGGCATGAGCGGGCGGTGGGGGGTACAGGAGACAGACATGGGGCATGAGCGGGGGTGGGGGCAACAGGAGAGATACACGGGGCATGAGCAGGGGTGGGGGGAACAGGAGACAGACACGGGGCATGAGCGGGGGGTGGGGGGAACAACAGAGACAGACACGGGACATGAGCGGGGGTGGAGGGCAACAGGAGACAGACACGGGGCATGAGCGGGGGGTGGGGGGTACAGGAGACAGACACGGGGCATGAGCGGGGGTGGGGGGTACAGGAGACAGACATGGGGCATGAGCGGGGGGTGGGGGGCAACAGGAGAGAGACACGGGGCATGAGTGGGGGAACAGGAGACAGACACGGGGCATGAGCGGGGGTGTCGAACAACAGAGACAGACACGGGGCATGAGCAGGGGGTGGGGGGCAACAGGAGGCAGACACAGGACATGAGCGGGGGTGGGGGGCAACTGGAGACAGACACGGGGCATGAGCGGGGGGTGGGGAGCAACAGGAGACAGACACGGGGCATGAGCGGGGGGTGGGGGGCAACAGGAGACAGACACGGGGCATGAGCGGGGGGGGGAACAGGAGACAGACACGGAGCATGAGCGGGGGGTGGGGAGAACAGGAGACAGACACGTGGCATGAGCGGGGGTGGAGGGCAACAGGAGACAGACACAGGGCATGAGCGGGGGTGGAAAGAACAGGAGACAGACACGGGGCATGAGCGGGGGGTGGGGGGCAACAGGAGAGAGACAGGGGCATGAGCGCAGAGTGGGGGGGTACAGGAGACAGACACGGGGCATGGGGGGAGCAAGAGGAGACAGACATAGGGCATGAGCGGGGGGTGGGGGGAACAGGAGAGAGACATGGGGCATGAGCGGGGGGTGGGGAGGGTACAGGAGACAGACACGGGGCATGAGCAGGGGGTGGGGGGCAACAGGAGAGAGACACGGGGCATGAGCGGGGTAGTGGGGGGCAACAGGAGAGAGACATGGGGCATGAGCGCGGAGTGGGGGGGTACAGGAGACAGACACGGAGCATGGGTGGGAGCAAGAGGAGACAGACATGGGGCATGAGCGGGGGTGGGGGGAACAGGAGACAGACATGGGGCATGAGCGGGGTAGTGGGGGGCAACAGGAGAGAGACATGGGGCATGAGCGGGGGGTGGGGAGGGTACAGGAGACAGACACGGGGCATGAGCAGGGGGTGGGAGGAACAGGAGACAGACACGGAGCATGAGCGGGGGTGGGAGAACAGGAGACAGACACGGGGCATGAGCGGGGGTGGGGGGCAACAGGAGAGAGACACGGGACATGAGCGGGTGGGGGGAACCGGAGACAGACACGGGGCATGAGTGGGCGGTGGGGGGTACAGGAGACAGACATGGGGCATGAGCGGGGGGTGGGGGGCAACAGGAGAGATACACGGGGCATGAGCAGGGGTGGGGGGAACAGGAGACAGACACGGGGCATGAGCGGGGGGTGGGGGGAACAACAGAGACAGACACGGGACATGAGCGGGGGGTGGAGGGCAACAGGAGACAGACACGGGGCATGAGCAGGGGGTGGGGGCAACAAGAGACAGACACGGGGCATGAGCGGGGGGTGAGGGGCAACAGGAGACAGACATGGGGCATGAGCGGGGGTGATGGGCAACAGGAGACAGACACGGGGCATGAGCGGGGGGTGGGGGGCAACAGGAGAGACACTGGGCATGAGCGGGGGTGGGGGGCGACAGGAGAGACACGGGACATGAGCGGGGGTGGGGGAAACAGGAGACAGACACGGGGCATGAGCGAGGGGTGGGAGGAACAGGAGACAGACACGGGGCATGAGCGGGAGGTGGGGGGCAACAGGAGACAGACACGGGGCATGACCAGGGGGTGGGGTCAACAGGAGAGAGACACGGGGCATGAGCGGGGGGTGGGGAGAACAGGAGACAGACACGGGGCATGAGCGGGGGGGTGGGGAGAACAGGAGACAGACACGGGGCATGAGCGGGGGGATGGGGGGGAACAGGAGACAGATACGGGGCATGAGCGGGGGTGGGGAGAACAGGAGACAGACACGGGGAATGAACAGGGGGTGGGGGGCAACAGGAGACAGACACGGGGCATGAGCGGGGGCGTGGGGGGCAACAGGAGAGACACACGGGGCATGAGCGTGGAGTGGGGGAATGCAGGAGACAGACACGGGGCATGGGTGGGGGCAACAGGAGACAGACACGGGGCATGAGCGGGGGGTGGGGAGAACAGGAGACAGACACGGGGCATGAGCGGGGGGTGGGGGGAACAGAAGACAGACACGGGGCATGAGCGGGGGAGTCGGGGGCAACAGGAAAGAGACACGGGGCATGAGCGTGGGGTGGGGGGTACAGGAGACAGACACGGGGCATGAGCGGGGGGTGGGAGGCAACAGGAGAGAGACACGGGAAATGAGTGGGTGGGGGGAACAGGAGACAGACATGGGGCATGAGTGGGGTGGGCAACACAGGAGACAGACACGGGGCATGAGCGGGGGGTGGGGGGTACAGGAGACAGACACGGGGCATGAGCGGGGGTGGGGGGTACAGGAGACAGACACGGGGCATGAGTGGGGGGTGGGGGGCAACAGGAGAGAGACACGGGGCATGAGCGGGGGGAACAGGAGACAGACATGGGGCATGAGCGGGGGTGGGGGAACAACAGAGACAGACACGGGGCATGAGCAGGGGGTGGGGGGCAACAGGAGAGAGACACGGGCATGAGCGCAGAGTGGGGGGGTACAGGAGACAGACACGGGGCATGGGTGGGAGCAAGAGGAGACAGACATGGGGCATGAGCGGGGGGTGGGGGGAACAGGAGAGAGACATGGGGCATGAGCGGGGGGTGGGGAGGGTACAGGAGACAGACACGGGGCATGAGCAGGGGGTGGGGGGCAACAGGAGAGAGACACGGGGCATGAGCGGGGTAGTGGGGGGCAACAGGAGAGAGACATGGGGCATGAGCGGGGGGTGGGGAGGGTACAGGAGACAGACACGGGGCATGAGCAGGGGGTGGGGGGCAACAGGAGAGAGACACGGGGCATGAGCGGGGTAGTGGGGGGCAACAGGAGAGAGACATGGGGCATGAGCGCGGAGTGGGGGGGTACAGGAGACAGACATTGGGCATGAGCGGGGGTGGGGGGAACAGGAGACAGACACGGGGCATGAGCGGGCGGTGGGGGGTACAGGAGACAGACATGGGGCATGAGCGGGGGGTGGGGGCAACAGGAGAGATACACGGGGCATGAGCAGGGGTGGGGGGAACAGGAGACAGACACGGGGCATGGCGGGGGGTGGGGGGAACAACAGAGACAGACACGGGACATGAGCGGGGGGTGGAGGGCAACAGGAGACAGACACGGGGCATGAGCGGGGGGTGGGGGGCAACAGGAGACAGACACGGGGCATGAGCGGGGGGTGAGGGGCAACAGGAGACAGACATGGGGCATGAGCGGGGGTGATTGGCAACAGGAGACAGACACGGGGCATGAGCGGGGGGTGGGGGGCAACAGGAGAGACACGGGGCATGAGTGGGGTGGGGGGCAACAGGAGAGACACGGGACATGAGCGGGGGTGGGGGGAACAGGAGACAGACACGGGGCATGAGCGAGGGGTGGGAGGAACAGGAGACAGACACGGGGCATGAGCGGGGGGTGGGGGGCAACAGGAGACAGACACGGGGCATGACCAGGGGGTGGGGTCAACAGTAGAGAGACACGGGGCATGAGCGGGGGGTGGGGAGAACAGGAGACAGACACGGGGCATGACCAGGGGGTGGGGGGAACAACAGACACGGGCATGAGCGGGGGGTGGGGAGAACAGACACGGGGCATGAGCGGGGCGGTGGGGGCAACAGGAGACAGACACGGGGCATGAGCGGGGGGTGGGAGGAACAGGAAAAAGACACGGGGCATGAGCAGGGGGTGGGGAGAACAGGAGACAAACACGGGGCATGAGCGGGGGGGTGGGGGGCAACAAGAGAGAGACACGGGGCATGAGCGTGTGGGGGGAACAGGAGACAGACACGGGGCATGAGCGGGTGGGGGGCACAGGAGACAGACACGAGGCATGAGCGGGGTGTGGAGAGAACAGGAGACAGACATGAGCGGGGGGTGGGCGTTAGGGAGAGAGACACACGGGGCATGAGCGGGGGGTGGGCGGGAGGGAGAGAGAGAGACACACGGGGCATGTGCGGGGGTGGGCTGGAGGGAGAGAGACACACGGGGCATGAGCAGGGGGTGGGGGTAAGGGGAGAGAGACACACAGGGCATGAGCGGGGGGTGGGGTGAGGGAGAGAGACGCACGCGGCATGAGCGGGGGGTGTGGGGGAGGGAAAGAGACACATGGGGCATGATCGGGGGTGGGCGGGAGGGGGAGAGACACAAGGGGCAAGAGCGGGGGGGGGCGGGCGGGAGGGAGAAAGACACGGGGCAAGAGCAGGGGTGGGCGGGATGGAGAAAGACACGGGGCAAGAGCGGGGGTGGGGAGAACAGGAGACAGACACGGGGAATGAACGAGGGGTGGGGGGCAACAGGAGACAGACACGGGGCATGAGCGGGGGGCGTGGGGGGCAACAGGAGAGACACACGGGGCATGAGCGTGGAGTGGGGGAATGCAGGAGACAGACACGGGGCATGGGTGGGGGCAACAGGAGACAGACACGGGGCATGAGCGGGGGGTGGGGAGAACAGGAGACAGACACGGGGCATGAGCGGGGGGTGGGGGGAACAGAAGACAGACACGGGGCATGAGCGGGGGGGTCGGGGGCAACAGGAAAGAGACACGGGGCATGAGCGTGGGGTGGGGGTACAGGAGACAGACACGGGGCATGAGCGGGGGGTGGGAGGCAACAGGAGAGAGACACGGGAAATGAGTGGGTGGGGGGAACAGGAGACAGACACGGGGCATGAGTGGGGTGGGCAACAGGAGACAGACACGGGGCATGAGCGGGGGGTGGGGGGTACAGGAGACAGACACGGGGCATGAGCGGGGGTGGGGGGTACAGGAGACAGACACGGGGCATGAGCGGGGGGTGGGGGGCAACAGGAGAGAGACACGGGGCATGAGCTGGGGGAACAGGAGACAGACACGGGGCATGAGCGGGGGTGGGGGAACAACAGAGACAGACACGGGGCATGAGCAGGGGGTGGGGGGCAACAGGAGAGAGACACGGGCATGAGCGCAGAGTGGGGGGGTACAGGAGACATACACGGGGCATGGGTGGGAGCAAGAGGAGACAGACATGGGGCATGAGCGGGGGGTGGGGGGAACAGGAGAGAGACATGGGGCATGAGCGGGGGGTGGGGAGGGTACAGGAGACAGACACGGGGCATGAGCAGGGGGTGGGGGGCAACAGGAGAGAGACACGGGGCATGAGCGGGGTAGTGGGGGGCAACAGGAGACAGACACGGGGCATGAGCGGGTGGTGGGGGTACAGGAGACAGACATGGGGAATGAGCGGGGGGTGGGGGGCAACAGGAGAGATACACGGGGCATGAGCAGGGGTGGGGGGAACAGGAGACAGACACGGGGCATGAGCGGGGGGTGGGGGGAACAACAGAGACAGACACGGGACATGAGCGGGGGGTGGAGGGCAACAGGAGACAGACACGGGGCATGAGCGGGGGTGGGGGGCAACAGGAGACAGACACGGGGCATGAGCGGGGGGTGAGGGGCAACAGGAGACAGACATGGGGCATGAGCGGGGGTGATGGGCAACAGGAGACAGACACGGGGCATGAGCGGGGGGTGGGGGGCAACAGGAGAGACACTGGGCATGAGCGGGGGTGGGGGGCAACAGGAGAGACACGGGACATGAGCGGGGGTGGGGGGAACAGGAGACAGACACGGGGCATGAGCGAGGGGTGGGAGGAACAGGAGACAGACACGGGGCATGAGCGGGGGGTGGGGGGCAACAGGAGACAGACACGGGGCATGACCAGGGGGTGGGGTCAACAGGAGAGAGACACAGGGCATGAGTGGGGGGTGGGGAGAACAGGAGACAGACACGGGGCATGACCAGGGGGTGGGGGGAACAACAGACACGGGCATGAGCGGGGGGTGGGGAGAACAGACACAGGGCATGAGCGGGGCGGTGGGGGCAACAGGAGACAGACACGGGGCATGAGCGGGGGTGGGAGGAACAGGAAAAAGACACGGGGCATGAGCAGGGGGTGGGGAGAACAGGAGACAAACACGGGGCATGAGCAGGGGTGTGGGGGGCAACAAGAGAGAGACACGGGGCATGAGCGTGTGGGGGGAACAGGAGACAGACACGGGGCATGAGCGGGTGGGGGCACAGGAGACAGACACGAGGAATGAGCGGGGTGTGGAGAGAACAGGAGACAGACATGAGCGGGGGTTGGGCGGGAGGGAGAGAGACACACGGGGCATGAGCGGGGGGTGGGCGGGAGGGAGAGAGAGAGACACACGGGGCATGTGCGGGGGGTGGGCTGGGGGAGAGCCACACACGGGGCATGAGCGGGGGGTGGGGGTAAGGGGAGAGAGACACACAGGGCATGAGCGGGGGGTGGGGTGAGGGAGAGAGACGCACGCGGCATGAGCGGGGGGTGGGGGGGAGGGAAAGAGACACACGGGGCATGATCGGGGGTGGGCGGGAGGGGGAGAGACACAAGGGGCAAGAGCGGGGGGGCGGGAGGGAGAAAGACACGGGGCAAGAGCGGGGGTGGGCGGGAGGGAGAAAGACACGGGGCAAGAGAGGGGGTGGGCGGGAGGGAGAAAGACACGGGGCAAGAGCGGGGGTGGGCAGGAGGGAGAAAGACACGGGGCAAGAGCGGGGGTGGGCAGGAGGGAGAAAGACACGGGGCAAGAGCAGGGGTGGGCGGGAGAAAGACACGGGGCAAGAGCGGGGGTGGGCGGGAGGTAGAAAGACACGGGGCAAGAGCGGGGGTGCGCGGGAGGGGGAAAGACACAGGACAAGAGCGGGGGGTGAGGGCAACAGGAGACAGACACGGGGCATGAGCAGGGGGTGGGGGGAACAAGAGACAGACACGGAGCATGAACGGGGGTGGGGAGAACAGGAGACAGACACGGGGCATGAGCGGGGGGTGGGGAGCAACAGGAGAGAGACACGGGACATGAGCGGGTGGGGGAACCGGAGACAGACACAGGCATGAGCGGGGGGGGCAACAGGAGACAGACACGGGGCATGAGCGGGCGGTGGGGGGTACAGGAGACAGACATGGGGCATGAGCGGGGGGTGGGGGGCAACAGGAGAGAAACACGGGGCATGAGCAGGGGTGGGGGGAACAGGAGACAGACATGGGGTATGAGCGGGGGGTGGGGGGAACAACAGAGACAGACACGGGACATGAGCGGGGGGTGGAGGGCAACAGGAGACAGACACGGGGCATGAGCGGGGGGTGGGGGGCAACAGGAGACAGACACGGGGCATAAGCGGGGGGTGAGGGGCAACAGGAGACAGACACGGGGCATGAGCGGGGGGTGATGGGCAACAGGAGACAGACACGGGGGGTGGGGGGCAACAGGAGAGACATGGGGCATGAGCGGGGGTGGGGCAACAGGAGAGACACGGGACATGAGCGGGGGTGGGGGGAACAGGAGACAGGACACGGGGCATGAGCGAGGGGTGGGGGAACAGGAGACAGACACGGGGCATGAGCGGGGGGTGGGGGGAACAACAGACACGGGCATGAGCGGGGGTGGGGAGAACAGACACGGGGCATGAGCGGGGCGGTGGGGGCAACAGGAGACAGACAAGGGGCATGAGCGGGGGGTGGGAGGAACAGGAAAAAGACACGGGGCATGAGCAGGGGGTGGGGAGAACAGGAGACAAACACGGGGCATGAGCGGGGGGCTGGGGGGCAACAAGAGAGAGACACGGGGCATGAGTGGGTGGGGGAATAGGAGACAGACACGAGGCATGAGCGGGGTGTGGAGAGAACAGGAGACAGACATGAGCGGGGGTGGGCGGGAGGGAGAGAGTCACACGGGGCATGAGCGGGGGTGGGTGGGAGGGAGAGAGACACACGGGGCATGTGCGGGGGGTGGGCGGGAGGGAGAGAGACACACGGGGCATGAGCGGTGGGTGGGCGGGATGTAGAGAGACACACAGAGACACACGGGGCATGAGCGGGGGTGGGGGGAGGGAGAGAGACACACAGGGCATGAGCGGGGGGTGGGGGTAAGGGTAAGGGGTGAGAGACACACAGGGCATGAGCGGGGGGTGGGGGGAGGGAGAGAGACACACGCGGCATGAGCGGGGGTTGGGGGGGCAGGAGAGAGACACACGGGGCATGATCGGGGGTGGGCGGGAGGGGGAGAGACAGAAGGGGCAAGAGCGGGGTGGGCGGGCGGAAGGGAGAAAGACACGGGTCAAGAGCGGGGGTGGGCGGGAGAGAGAAAGACACGGGGCAAGAGCGGGGGTGGGCGGGAGGGAGAAAGACACGGGGCAAGAGCGAGGGTGGGCGGGAGGGAGAAAGACACAGGGCAAGAGCGGGGGTGGGCGGGAGGGAGAAAGACACGAGGCAAGAGCGGGGGTGGGCGGGAGGGAGAAAGACACGGGGCAAGAGCAGGGGTGGGCGGGAGAAAGACACGGAGCAAGAGCGGGGGTGGGCGGGAGGGAGAAAGACACGGGGCAAGAGCAGGGGTGGGCGGGAGGGGGAAAGACACTGGGCAAGAGCGGGGGTGCGCGGGAGGGGGAAAGACACAGGACAAGAGCAGGGGTGGAAGGGAGGGGGAAAGACACGGGGCAAGAGCGGGGGTGGGAGGGAGGGGAAAGACACGGGGCAAGAGTGGGGGTGGGCGGGAGGGGGAAAGAGACACGGGGCAAGAGTGGGGGTGGGCGGGAGGACGAAAGAGACATGGGGCAAGAGCTGGGGTGGGCGGGAGGGGGAAAGAGACACGGGGCAAGAGCGGGGGTGGGCGGGAGGGGGAAAGAGACACGGGGCAAGAGCGGGGGTGGGCGGGAGGGGGAAAGAGACACGGGGCAAGAGCGGGGTTGGGCGGGAGGGGGAAAGAGACACGGGGCAAGAGCGGGGGTGGGCGGGAGGGGGAAAGAGACACGGGGCAAGAGCGGGGGTGGGCGGGAGGGGGAATGAGACACGGGGCAAGAGCGGGGGTGGGCAGGAGGGGGAAAGAGACACGGGGCAAGAGCGGGGGTGGGCGGGAGGGGGAAAGAGACACGGGGCAAGAGCGGGGGTGGGCGGGAGGGGGAAAGAGACACGGGGCAAGAGCGGGGGTGGGCGGGAGGGGGAAAGAGACACAGCCAAGAGCGGGGGTGGGTGGGAGGGGGAAAGAGACACAGGCCAAGAGCGGGGGTGGGTGGGAGGGGGAAAGAGACACGGGCCAAGAGCAGGTGTGGGCGGGAGGGGGAAAGAGACACGGGCCAAGATCGGGGGTGGGCGGGAGGGGGAAAGAGACACGGGGCAAGAGCGGGGGTGGGCGGGAGGGGGAAAGAGACACGGGGCAAGAGTGGGGGTGGGGGGGAGGGAGACAGACACATGGGGCAAGAGCGGGGGTGGGGGGGAGGGAGACAGACACACGGGGCAAGAGCGGGGGTGGGGGGTAGGGAGACAGACACACGAGGCATGAGCGGGGGGTGGGGGAAGGGGAGAGACACGTGGGGCATGAGCGGGGGGTGGGCGGGAGGGGGAGAGACACACGATGCATGAGCGGGAGGTGGGCGGGAGGGGGAGAGACACACGGGGCATGGGTGGGGGAGAGGGAGAGAGACACACGGGGCATGAGTGGGGGGTGGGGGGAAGGAGAGAAAGACACATGGGGCATGAGCGGGGGGTGGACGGGAGGGGGAGAGACACACGGGGCATGAGCGGGCGTGGGGGGAGGGAGAGAGACACGCGACATGAGGGGGGGTGGGTGGCGGGTGGGGAGAGACACACGGACATGAGCGGGGGTGGGCGGGAGGGGGAGAGACACACGGGGCGTGAGCAGGGGGTGGGCGGGAGGGGGAAAGAGACACGGGCCAAGATCGGGGGTGGGCGGGAGGGGGAAAGAGACACGGGGCAAGAGGGGGTGGGCGGGAGGGGGAAAGAGACACGGGGCAAGAGCGGGGGTGAGGGGGAGGGAGACAGACACACGGGGCAAGAGCGGGGGTGGAGGGGAGGGAGACAGACACACGGGGCAAGAGCGGGGGTGGGGGGTAGGGAGACAGACACACGGGGCAAGAGCGGGGGTGGAGGGGAGGGAGACAGACACACGGGGCATGAGCGGGGGGTGGGCGGGAGGGGGAGAGACACACGATGCATGAGCGGGGGGAGGGAGAGAGACACACGAGGCATGAGTGGGGGGTGGGGGGAAGGAGAGAGAGACACATGGGGCATGAGCGGGGGGTGGGCAGGAGGGGGAGAGACACACGGGGCATGAGCGGGCGTGGGGGGAGGGAGAGAGACACACGGGACATGAGTGGTGGGTGGGCGGCGGGTGGGGAGAGACACACGGACATGAGCGGGGTGGGCGGGAGGGGGAGAGACACACAGGGCGTGAGCAGGGGGTGGGCGGCGGGTGGGGAGAGACACATGGACAAGAGCGGGGTTGGGGAGAGACACACAGACATGAGCGGGGGGTGGGCGTTGGTGGTGAGAGACATACTGACATGAGCGCGGGGTGGGCGGCAGGTGGGGAGAGATACACGGACATGAGCGGGCAGCGGGTGGGGAGAAACACACAGACATGAGCAGCGGGTGATAGAGACACACAGGGGTGGGAGAGACACACGGGGCAAGAGCGGGGGGTGGGCTTGGGGAGAGACGAGCGGGGCAGGAGCGGGGCATGAGCGGGTATGAGCGGGGGGTGGGCGGGAGGGAGAAATACACACGGACATGAGCGGGGGGTGGGCAGGAGGGAGAAAGACACATGGACGTGAGCGGGGGGTGGGCGGGAGGGAGAAAGACACACGGATATGAGCGGGGGGTGGGAGGAACAGGAGACAGACACGGGCATGAGCAGGGGTGGGGGACTTACTGTGCAGGTGGGATACAAAGCCTCTCATACGAGGAACAAAGATGGTGGGCGTCTCTGAAGCCAGACGCACTGCACGCTTTCACGCATCCAATGAGAAAGCACGTCAGATGTCCGCGGACATCACGCAAGCTGCTTGCCCAATCACCGTCCTGTCCGCGGAGCGAACAGGGAAGTGTGTCCGCGAAGCGAACACAGATATCACTAATTTTTTTCACTTACATTTTTGTCATTTTTTTTAAAAACTACTGGACGGATTTACACCACGCTTTCGGGACCAAGCCGCCGCTCCTGCCGCTAATTTGGTCTAAATGCGTCCAGCGGTTTGGGCTGTAGGCGTGACACTGCTAAGACTAACACCCAGGACATCAAAGATTACATCACAAATGTCATTGATGACATCACTGATGACATCACATGTGTATGTACTTTTCATGAAATATGTGTACAAGGGATTCTTATTATAATGTTGCGAAACAAGTGTCAATGATCATTGCAATAAATATCATACCCTAATTAGTGCATTGAAAAATGCATTGATATAAATAGCATTCTATTATGGGGTTCTATCTAGTATACTAAGCTACTGATACAGAAACATAACATGGTGTGCAGTGTACAAGATGAAGGTATAATATTCGTAATGTTAATATGTTGAATAATGAAATGATAATTGTTTTCTTAATATATTTTTGTGTACTGTGAAATATGTAATACGTAGCTAATAAAACATTACTATAGACAAAACACAAAGACACAAGAACACATACCAATATGGGTATATACAGGGAAAGTGAAGTTAGCAAAAAAGCACAAGTAGTAGCAGAAACAATTCATAACTTAACTGATTATTTTCATGCAAATAAATGATTGCTCTGTTTCAAAGCTGCTATTCACCCTATGTATATGTATCACTTGATGTGATTGGACCCACAGGGAAAGTACAGCCATAAAAAAAAAACAACAGAACTATCAGAAAGTGCTCATAAGTCTATTTATGCACAAAAAGGATTGCTGTCTTTCAAGCTTGTGTCTTCCCGTATGTATATGTTTCATATGATGTGACTGGACTCTAACAGAATTACTGTAAGAACCTACTTGAAGGATACGTCTACAAATAAAATAAAATGTTTAATTTCTTACTGTTACTGAAGAAAACCATGTGGCCTAGATATGTCAGCAAAAGAAAAAAGAGTGAGCCAGACATGTGATGTCATCAGTGATGTCATCAATGATGTCCTGGGTATTAATCTTAGCAGTGCACGGTGGTGGCGCGAGTTATGGTTGCTTAGCTTACCATAACTGGCGAATTTCAAGGGTTTTTCGGTTTTACTTGGAACCATAACGTTCCTTTGACAAAGTTTTTTCACTGAATTTCATAGGTTTTTAGTAGCGCAACTTTACCATAACGTCCCTTTAACAAGTTTTTTCACTGAATTTCATAGCTTTTTAGTAGCACAACTTAACCATAACGTCCCTTTAACAAAGTTTTTTCATTGAATTTCATAGGTTTTTATTAGTGCAACTTAACCATAACGTCCCTGTAACATTTTTTTTAACTAAATTTTAAAGGTTTTTATTAGTACAACGTGAACATAACATCCTTTTCAATAGATGAAGACCACTAACATCTTATGTCCTCAAAGTGGGAATGCCGGGTGGTAAAAAAAACAAAAAGATTTTCCTTCCTACGCCGGGGCGCCTGCAGCGTCTCGGTGTAGGAAGGAAAATCTTTTACCAAGATGGCCACCATGGAAAGGGAAGGCGGGGTGTATAAAGAACACAACGGCAAATGAGCGGGGTTGGGGGGGCACAGGGGAGACACATGGGCATGAACGGGGGTGGGAGGAACAGGAGACAGACACGGGGCATGAGCGGGGGGTGGGGAGAACAGGAGACAGACACGGGGCATGAGCGAGGGGGTGGGGGCAACAGGAGACAGACACGGGGCATGAGCGGGGGTGTGGGGGGCAACAGGAGAGAGACACGGGCATGAGCGCGGAGTGGGGGGGTACAGGAGACAGACACGGGGCATGGGTGCGAGCAAGAGGAGACAGACATGGGGCATGAGCGGGGGGTGGGGGGAACAGGAGACAGACACAGGGCATGAGTGGGGTGTTGGGAGGTACAGAAGACAGACACGGGGCATGAGCGAGGTAGTGGGGGGCAACAGGAGAGAGACATGGGGCCTGAGCGGGGTTGGGGGGGTACAGGAGACAGACACGGGGCATGAGCAGGGGGTGGGGGGCAACAGGAGAGAGACACAGGGCAGGAGAGGGGGGTGGGGGGCAACAGGAGACAGACATGGGGTATGAGCGGGGGGTGAGGGCAACAGGAGACAGACACGGGGCATGAGCAGGGGGTGGGGGGAACAGGAGACAGACACGGAGCATGAGCGGGGGTGGGGAGAACAGGAGACAGACACGGGGCATGAGAGAGGGGTGGGGGGCAACAGGAGACAGACACGGGGCATGAGCGGGGGGTGGGGGGCAACAGGAGAGAGACACGGGACATGAGCGGGTGGGGGGAACCGGAGACAGACACGGGGCATGAGCGGGGGGGTACAGAAGACAGACACGGGGCATGAGCAGGGTAGTGGGAGGCAACAGGAGAGATACATGGCGCATGAACGGGGGGTGGAGGGGGTACAGGAGACAGACACGGGGCATGAGCAGGGGGTGGGGGGCAACAGGAGAGAGACACAGGGCAGGAGCAGGGGGTGGGGGCAACAGGAGACAGACACGGGGCATGAGCGGGGGGTGAGGGCAACAGGAGACAGACACGGGGCATGAGCAGGGGGTGGGGGGAACAGGAGACAGACACGGAGCATGAGCGGGGGGTGGGGAGAACAGGAGACAGACACGGGACATGAGCGGGTGGGGGGAACCGGAGACAGACACGGGGCATGAGCGGGGGGGTACAGAAGACAGACACGGGGCATGAGCAGGGTAGTGGGAGGCAACAGGAGAGATACATGGCGCATGAACGGGGGGTGGAGGGGGTACAGGAGACAGACACGGGGCATGAGCAGGGGGTGGGGGGCAACAGGAGAGAGACACAGGGCAGGAGCAGGGTGTGGGGGCAACAGGAGACAGACACGGGGCATGAGCGGGGGGTGAGGGCAACAGGAGACAGACACGGGGCATGAGCAGGGGGTGGGGGGAACAGGAGACAGACACGGAGCATGAGCGGGGGGTGGTGAGAACAGGAGACAGACACGGGGCATGAGAGGGGGGTGGGGGGCAACAGGAGACAGACACGGGGCATGAGCGGGGGGTGGGGGGCAACAGGAGAGAGACACGGGACATGAGCGGGTGGGGGGAACCGGAGACAGACACGGGGCATGAGCGGGGGGGCAACAGGAGACAGACACGGGGCATGAGCGGGCGGTGGGGGGTACAGGAAACAGACATGGGGCATGAGCGGGGACGGGGGAAACAGGAGACAGACACGGGGCATGAGCGGGGGGCAACATGAGACAGACACGGGGCATGAGCGGGGGGTGGGGGGCAACAGGAGAGACACGGGGCATGAGCCGGGGTGGGGGGCAGCAGGAGAGACACGGGACATGAGCGGGGGTGGGGGGAACAGGAGACAGACACGGGGCAGAAGCGAGGGGTGGGGGGAACAGGAGACAGACACGGGGCATGAGCAGTGGGTGGGGGGAACAACAGACACGGGCATGAGCGGGGGGTGGGGAGAACAGACACGGGGTATGACCGCGGCAGTTGGGGGCAACAGGAGACAGACACGGGGCATGAGCGGGGGGTGGGAGGAACAGGAAAAAGACACGGGGCATGAGCAGGGGGTGGGGAGAACAGGAGACAAACACGCGGCATGAGCGGGGGTGTGGGGGGCAACAAGAGAGAGACACGGGGCATGAGCGTGTGGGGGGAACAGGAGACAGACACGGGGCATGAGCGGGTGGGAGGAACAGGAGATAAACACGGGGCATGAGCAGGGGGTGGGGGGAACAGGACACAGACATGGGGCATGAGTGGGGTGTGGAGAGAACAGGAGACAGACACAGGGCATGAGCGGGGGGAACAAAAGACAGACATGGGGCCTGAGCGGGGGGGTGGGGGGAGGGAGAGAGATACACGGGGCATGAGCGGGGGGTGGGGGGAGGGAGAGAGACACACGGGGCATGAGAGGGGGGTGGGCGGGAGGGAGAGAGACACACGGGGAATGTGCGGGGGTGGGGGGAGGGAGAGAGACACACGGGGCATGAGCGGGGGGTGGGGGTAAGGGGAGAGAGACACACAGGGCATGAGGGTGGGTGGGGGGAGGGAGAGAGACACACGGGGCATGATCGGGGGTGGGCGGGAGGGGGAGAGACACAAAGGGCAAGAGCGGGGGTGGGCGGGAGGGTGAAAGACACGGGGCAAGAGCAGGGGTGGGCCGGAAGGATGAAAGACACGGGGCAAGAGCGGGGGTGGGCGGGAGGGAGAAAGACACGGGGCAAGAGGGAGAAAGACACGGGGCAAGAGCGGGAGTGGGCGGGAGGGAGAAAGACACGGGGCAAGAGCGGAGGTGGGCGGGAGGGAGAAAGACACGGGGCAAGAGCGGGGGTGGGCGGGAGGGAGAAAGACACGGGGCAAGAGCAGGGGGTGGGCGGGAGGGGGAAAGACACAGGGCAAGAGCGGGGGTGGGTGGGAGGGGGAAAGACACACGACAAGAGCGGGGGTGGGATGGAGGGGGAAAGAGACGGGGCAAGAGCGGGGGTGGGAGGGAGGTGGAAAGACACGGGGCAGGAGCGGGGGTGGGAGGGAGGGGGAAAGACACGGGGCAAGAGCGGGGGTGGGCGGGAGGGGGAAAGAGACACGGGGCAAGAGCGGGGGAGGGTGGGAGGGGGAAAGAGACATGGGGCAAGAGCGGGGGTGGGCGGGAGGGGGAAAGAGACACGGGGCAAGAGCAGGGGTGGGCGGGAGGGGGAAAGAGACACGGGGCAAGAGCAGGGGTGGGCGGGAGGGGGAAAGAGACACGGGGCAAGAGCGGGGGTGGGCGGGAGGGGGAAAGAGACACGGGCCAAGAGCGGGGGTGGGCGGGAGGGAGAAAGAGACACGGGCCAAGAGCGGGGGTGGGCGGGAGGGGGAAGAGACACGGGCCAATAGCGGGGGTGGGCGGGAGGGGGAAAGAGACATGGGCCAAGATTGGGGGTGGGCGGGAGGGGGAAAGAGACACAGGGCAAGAGCGGGGGTGGGCGGGAGGGGGAAAGAGACATGGGGCAAGAGCGGGGATGGGGGGAGACAGACACACGGGGCAAGAGCAGGGGTGGGGGGGAGGGAGACAGACAAGCGGGGCAAGAGCGGGGTTGGGGGGTAGGGAGACAGACACACGAGGCATGAGCGGGGGTGGGGGAAGGGGAGAGACACGCGGGGCATGAGCGGGAGGGCGAGAGACAAACGGGGCATGAGCGGAGTTGGGCCGGAGATGGAGAGACACACGGAGCATGGGTGGGGGCGAGGGAGAGAGGCACGCGGGGCATGAGTTGGGGGGTGGGGGGAAGGAGAGAGAGACACATGGGGCATGAGCGCGGGGTGGGCGGGTGCGGGAGGGGGAGAGACACACGGGGCATGAGCGGGGGTGGGTGGGAGGGAGAGAGACACACGGGACATGAGTGGGGGTGGGTGGGAGGGGGAGAGACACACGGGGCATGGGCGGGGGGTGGGCAGCGGGTGGGGAGAGACCCACGGACATGAGCGGGGGTGGGAGAGACACACGGACATGAGCGGGGGTGGGCGGCAGGTGGTGAGAGACATACGGACATGAGCAGGGGGTGGGCGGCGGGTGGGGAGAGTCACAAAGACATGAGCGGGGTTGGGGAGAGACACACGGACATGAGCGGGGTAGTAGTGGGGGGCAACAGGAGAGAGACATGGGGCATGAGCGGGGGTGGAGGGGTACAGGAGACAGACACGGGGCATGAGCAGGGGGTGGGGGGCAAAAGGAGAGAGACACAGGGCAGGAGAGGGGGGTGAGGGGCAACAGGAGACAGACACGGGGTATGAGCGGGGGGTGAGGGCAACAGGAGACAGACACGGGGCATGAGCAGGGGGTGGGGGGGAACAGGAGACAGACACGGAGCATGAGCGGGGGTGGGGAGAACAGGACACAGACACGGGGCATGAGAGGGGGGTGGGGGGCAACATGAGACAGACACGGGGCATGAGCGGGGGTGGGGGGCAACAGGAGAGAGACACGGGACATGAGCGGGTGGGGGGAACCGGAGACAGATAGGGGCATGAGCGGTGGGGTACAGAAGACAGACACGGGGCATGAGCGGGGTAGTGGGGGGCAACAGGAGAGCTACATGGCGCATGAACGGGGGGTGGAGGGGGTACAGGAGACAGACACGGGGCATGAGCAGGGGGTGGGGGGCAACAGGAGAGAGACACAGGGCAGGAGCAGGGGGTGGGGGGCAACAGGAGACAGACACGGGGCATGAGCGGGGGGTGAGGGCAACAGGATACAGACACGGGGCATGAGCAGGGGGTGGGGGGAACAGGAGACAGACACGGAGCATGAGCGGGGGGTGGGGAGAACAGGAGACAGACACGGGGCATGAGAGGGGGGTGGGGGGCAAAAGGAGACAGACACGGGGCATGAGCGGGGGTGGGGGGCAACAGGAGAGAGACACGGGACATGAGCGGGTGGGGGAACCGGAGACAGACACGGGGCATGAGCGGGGGGGGCAACAGGAGACAGACACGGGGCATGAGCGGGCGGTGGGGGGTACAGGAGACAGACATGGGGCATGAGCGGGGGTGGGGGAAACAGGAGACAGACACGGGGCATGAGCGGGGGGCGGGGGGCAACAGGAGACAGACACGCGGCATGAGCGGGTGGCAACAGGAGAGACACGGGGCATGAGCGGGGGTGGGGGGCAACAGGAGAGACACAGGACATGAGCGGGGGTGGGGGGAACAGGAGGCAGACAGGGGGCATGAACGGGGGGTGAGGGGCAACAGGAGACAGACACGGGGCATGAGCGGGGGGTGGAGGGCAACAGGAGACAGACACGGGGCATGAGCGGTAGGTGGGGGGCAACAGGAGAGACACGGGGCATGAACGGGGGTGGGGGGCAGCAGGAGAGACACGGGACATGAGCGGGGGTGGGGGGAACAGGAGACAGACACGGGGCATGAGCGACGAGTGGGGGGAACAGGAGACAGACACGGGGCATGAGCAGTGGGTGGGGGGAACAACAGACACGGGCATGAGCGGGGGGTGGGGAGAACAGACACGGGGTATGACCGCAGCGGTTGGGGGCAACAGGAGACAGACACGGGGCATGAGCGGGGGGTGGGAGGAACAGGAAAAAGACACGGGGCATGAGCAGATGGTGGGGAGAACAGGAGACAAACACGCGGCATGAGCGGGGGGTGGGGCGCAACAAGAGAGAGACACGGGGCATGAGCGTGTGGGGGGAACAGGAGACAGACACGGGGCATGAGCAGGTGGGGGGAACAGGAGATAAACACGGGGCATGAGCAGGGGGGGGGGGAACAGGACACAGACATGGGGCATGAGCGGGGTGTGGAGAGAACAGGAGACAGACACAGGGCATGAGCGGGGGGAACAGAAGACAGACATGGGGCATGAGCGGGGGGTGGGGGGAGGGAGAGAGATACACGGGGCATGAGCGGGGGGTGGGGGGAGGGAGAGAGACACACGGGGCATGAGCGGGGGGTGAGCGGGAGGGAAAGAGACACACAGGGCATGAGCGGGGGGTGGGCGGGAGGGAGAGAGACACACGGGGCATGTGCGGGGGGTGGGCGGGAGGGAGAGAGACACACGGGGCATGAGCGTGGGGTGGGAGGGAGGGAGAGAGACACACGGGGCATGAGCGGGGGTGGGGGGAGGGAGAGAGACACACGGGGCATGAGCGGGGGGTGGAGGTAAGGGGAGAGAGACACACAGGGCATGAGGGGGGTGGGGGGGAGGGAGAGAGACACACGGGGCATGATCGGGGGTGGGCGGGAGGGGGAGAGACACAAGGGGCAAGAGTGGGGGTGGGCGGGAGGGTGAAAGACACGGGGCAAAAGCAGGGGTGGGCGGGAGGGAGAAAGACACGGGGCAAGAGCGGGAGTGGGCGGGAGGGAGAAAGACACGGGGCAAGAGCGGGGGTGGGCGGGAGGGAGAAAGACACGGGGCAAGAGCGGGGGTGGGCAGGAGAAAGACACAGGGCAAGAGCAGGGGGTGGGCGGGAGGGGGAAAGACACAGGGCAAGAGCGGGGGTGGGTGGGCGGGGGAAAGACACACGACAAGAGCGGGGGTGGGAGGGAGGGGGAAAGACACGGGGCAAGAGCGGGGGTGGGCGGGAGGGGGAAAGAGACACGGGGCAAGAGCGGGGGTGGGTGGGAGGGGGAAAGAGACACGGGGCAAGAGCGGGGGTGGGCAGGAGGCGGAAAGAGACACGGGGCAAGAGCGGGGGTGGGCGGGAGGGGGAAAGAGACACGGGGCAAGAGCGGGGGTGGGTGGGAGGGTGAAAGAGACACGGGGCAAGAGCGGGGGTGGCCGGGAGGGGGAAAGAGACACGGGGCAAGAGCAGGGGTGGGCAGGAGGGGGAAAGAGACACAGGGCAAGAGCGGGGGTGGGCGGGAGGGGGAAAGAGACACGGGCAAGAGCGGGGGTGGGCGGTAGGGGGAAAGAGACACGGGCCAAGAGCGGGAGTGGGCGGGAGGGAGAAAGAGACACGGGCCAAGAGCGGGGGTGGGCGGGAGGGGGAAAGAGACACGGGCCAAGAGGGGGGGTGGGCGGGAGGGGGAAAGAGACATGGGCCAAGATTGGGGGTGGGCGGGAGGGGGAAAGAGACACGGGGCAAGAGCGGGGGTGGGCGGGTAGGGGAAAGAGACATGGGGCAAGAGCGGGGATGGGGGGGAGACAGACACACGGGGCATGAGCGGGGGTGGGGGGAGGGAGAGAGACACACGGGGCATGAGCGGGGGGTGGGGGCAAGGGGAGAGAGACACACAGGGCATGAGGGGGGGTGTGGGGGAGGGAGAGAGACACACGGGGCATGATCGGGGGTGGGCGGGAGGGGGAGAGACACAAGGGGCAAGAGCGGGGGTGGGCGGGAGGGTGAAAGACACGGGGCAAGAGCAGGGGTGGGCGGGAGGGAGAAAGACACGGGGCAAGAGCGGGAGTGGGGGGAGGGAGAGAGACACACGTGGCATGAGCGGGGGGTGGGGGTAAGGGGAGAGAGACACACAGGGCATGAGGGGGGGTGGGGGGGAGGGAGAGAGACACACGGGGCATGATCGGGGGTGGGCGGGAGGGGGAGAGACACAAGGGGCAAGAGCGGGGGTGGGCGGGAGGGTGAAAGACACGGGGCAAGAGCAGGGGTGGGCGGGAGGGAGAAAGACACGGGGCAAGAGCGGGAGTGGGCGGGAGGGAGAAAGACACGGGGCAAGAGCGGGGGTGGGCGGGAGGGAGAAAGACACGGGGCAAGAGCGGGGGTGGGCGGGAGGGAGAAAGACACGGGGCAAGAGCGGGGGTGGGCAGGAGAAAGACACGGGGCAAGAGCAGGGGGTGGGCGGGAGGGGGAAAGACACAGGGCAAGAGCGGGGGTGGGTGGGCGGGGGAAATACACACGACAAGAGCGGGGGTGGGAGGGAGGGGGAAAGACACGGGGCAAGAGCGGGGGTGGGAGGGAGTGGGAAAGACACGGGGCAGGAGCAGGGGTGGGAGGGAGGAGGAAAGACACGGGGCAAGAGCGGGGGTGGGCGGGAGGGGGAAAGAGACACGGGGCAAGAGCGGGGGTGGGTGGGAGGGGGAAAGAGACACGGGGCAAGAGCGGGGGTGGGCAGGAGGGGGAAAGAGACACGGGGCAAGAGCGGGGGTGGGCGGGAGGGGGAAAGAGACACGGGGCAAGAGCGGGGGTGGGTGGGAGGGTGAAAGAGACACGGGGCAAGAGCGGGGGTGGCCGGGAGGGGAAAAGAGACACGGGGCAAGAGCAGGGGTGGGTGGGCGGGCGGGGGAAAGAGACACGGGCCAAGAGCGGGGGTGGGCGGGAGGGAGAAAGAGACACGGGCCAAGAGCGGGGGTGGGCGGGAGGGGGAAAGAGACACGGGCCAAGAGGGGGGGTGGGCGGGAGGGGGAAAGAGACATGGGCCAAGATTGGGGGTGGGCGGGAGGGGGAAAGAGACACGGGGCAAGAGCGGGGGTGGGCGGGAAGGGGAAAGAGACATGGGGCAAGAGCGGGGATGGGGGGGAGACAGACACACGGGGCAAGAGCAGGGGTGGGGGGGAGGGAGACAGACAAGCGGGGCAAGAGCGGGGTTGGGGGTAGGGAGACAGACACATGAGGCATGAGCGGGGGTGGGGGAAGGGGAGAGACAGCCGGGGCATGAGCGGGGGGTGGGCGGGAGGGGGAGAGACAAACCGGGCATGAGCGGGGGGTGGTCGGGAGGGGGAGAGACACACGGGGCATGAGCGGGGGTGGGTGGGAGGGAGAGAGACACACGGGACATGAGTGGGGGGTGGGCAGCGGGTGGGGAGAGACACACGGACATGAGCGGGGGTGGGCGGGAGGGGGAGAGACACACGGGGCATGGGCGGGGGGTGGGCAGCGGGTGGGGAGAGACACACGGACATGAGCGGAGGTGGGGAGAGACACACGGACATGAGCGGGGGGTGGGCGGCAGGTGGTGAGAGACATACGGACATGAGCAGGGGGTGGGCGGCGGGTGGGGAGAGTCACACAGACATGAGCGGGGTTGGGGAGAGACACACGGACATGAGCGGGGGGTGGGCGGCAGGTGGTGAGAGACATACGGACATGAGCGGGGGGTGGGCGGCGGGTGGGGAGAGACACACGGACATGAGCGGGCAGCGGGTGGGGAGAAACACACAGACATGAGCAGCGGGTGGTAGAGACACACGGGGGTGGGAGAGACACACGGGGCAAGAGCGGGGGGTGGGCGGTTGGGAGAGACGAGCGGGGCACGAGCGGGGCATGAGCGGAGGGTGGGCGGGAGGGTCGAAAGACACACAGACATGAGCGGGGGGTGGGTGGGAGGGAGAAAGACACATGGACATGAGCGGGGGTGGGCGGGAGGGAGAAAGACACACGGACATGAGCGGGGGGTGGGAGGAACAGGAGACAGACACGGGCATGAGCGGGGTGGGGGACTTACTGTGCAGGCGGGATACAAAGCCTCTCATGCGAGGAACAAAGATGGCGGGCGTCTCTGAAGCCAGACGCACTGCACGCTTTCACGCATCCAATGAGAGAGCACGTCAGATGTCCGCGGACATCACGCAAGCTGTTTGCCCAATCACTGTCCTGTCCGCGGAGCGAACTGGGAAGTGTGTCCGCGAAGCGAACACAGATATCACTAATTTTTTTCACTTACATTTTTGTCATTTTTTTAAAAACTACTGGACGGATTTACACAAAATAAAGCAAAGCACGCTTTCGGGACCAAGCCGCCGCTCCTGCCGCTAATTTGGTGTAAATGCGTCCAGCGGTTTGGGCTGTAGGCGTGAGCAAAGTTTTTTCCCATTATGTTTTGGGACCCCCCCCTATAACTTTGCCCCCCCTGGACGAATCCTCACCAGCAAAATAATTCAGAGTGACCCAAATACTTTTTTTGCAAAGTTTGGTGAGGATCCGTCCAGGGAGAGCAAAGTTATAAGCCACCCAAAAAGTGCTCTTCCTATGGAAACAGCAACTTAACCATAACTACATGGCCACTACCGTGGCCATGTAATATATATATATATATATAACACCGGTCAATGCTTTACATGACTTAAACAATTCCAACAATATGAGCGAGCACCAATCACTGCAAGCTCCAATCCCAATTTTTCCACAAAATGTTATGTCTTCTATTTTACTCAATGAACATCAATTCATACACAACAATATCTTAATTACTTCATCACATAAGTTTTGTGTCAATACCTTCAATAAAAATTTCAACTCATGACGTCACAACACTCAACACATAAGACAGGCGTTAACAGACCGGACCAATTCCAGCTGGTCACATATATCTCTGCCTCTAAAGTTACCCCGACATGGAGTTTAAACTTATCCCTTTCACGGCGCCTTTAATCGCCGTGGTGGCCTATTTGTTCCCCTTTATTTGGGACTCTGGATACAAGTTTCTTCTAGCCGCTTGTATAAAAAGCGTAGGAATAAGGCAAATCCTCTCTCTTCTCGGGTGTCCTCCCCGATAACCTCTCTCTTCTCGGGTGTCCTTCCCGGTATCTTCCCTCTATCTACCTGATTATTCTTGAGTCATTATCCCCGTCCCCATATATATATATTCATTCTTCTCTACGTCTGACTATATTTTTTCTTTCCCTCTTTCCTCTGTTACCTTTCTCTTACTTGTTCTAAGGCATGCAATTTTGCCAAAGTATTAGTTTTCTTCACTCACCGTTCGAATGTTTCCTCTCTGGATCCTCAGGATCACCGCCTTCGTCACCACCTTCTCCGGCTTTTCTCCCACTCAGCTGCCCGTAGGAGTGGGAAGGGGTTGTGTGGGTAACATGGGTCCCTTCAGACCTCGTTCTGCAGATTTTGTTTTTACTATACCACTGTCTACGGGGAGCTTCACAGTTCCAACGTACATGAGAGCAGACGTGCCAGACACACGCTCTGCACTTCAAATCCACCACGGTTATCACTGCGCTACATAAACTTATGGTATAAGTTTAACTACCTTCATGACAAGGTATGAGGATACATTATTAGTATGCATATGTTTGATTCATCTAATCTGTTTATAGTTTAATGATACACCATATGTATTGGGATATTAGAAAGTAATTGTTTTCTAATTACTCCTGCAGAATTCACAACTGTAAGGATAGTCACATGTAGACTGGATTTGATGAATGGGATCGCACTTTGGACTCCCTTAAGAAGGACAAAATGATCTTAAGTGGCCGAATCAAGAAACACGGCCTCAGTTCATCTATATGCAGGTACTGGTGCTACAATTAATCATATAGATTGCAAAACTGAACGTAAGGGTTTGGTTGAGCCAAGAGGCATGCACTAAGATTAAATATATTTGAATTAACATGTTTAACAACTTAAGATGTATGTGACTCAGATACCAAAGCACAATGTATGTAATATTGTTATTGGATACACCTCATCGTCTAAATAGGTACTTTTTGTTTGCTTTTTGTTAAATAGAATTCGCCCTGAAGAAGGGCCAAAGGTTGTGTCCGAAATGCATTGGCAATTAGCATGAATTCTGCCTCCTCATTTTAAGATGAACCTCTAACATTAAAAGGCATTAATTGCAGCATTGGCAAGTCTATTTATTTAGCCAGTTGAATGGCAATCTATGGACTATTTTTTCAACAGTATATTCATTTGATTTAATTCTGCAGTAGCCTTTACTACACCATTGGCGACCCAAGGTCTTATGGATGATTGTTCATTGGACATTAATTTTTGCTTTCAGTTTTCTCCAGTGTCCACTGGTTGTGTTGGGTCTCGCCATTAACTTCCTAAGGAAAACTTAACTACATGTCTAACCTGAATTAACCAGCAGTGCCCGCCCACACCTCTTGTCTTTGTCTTACTCTTTACACTACCAAGGGCGGAGGCACGCACTACGAATTGTAACACTAAGATGTCGTATGATGATATTTCAAAAATCACAGATAAACATGCGCAAACAATGGGCTTTACGACGGAAGAAGCAGAAGCAATTCTCAATTTAATTAACCCCTTAAGTGCCATGGCTATTTATCCCCAGTGCTAGGGCCTTTTTTGGTGATTTCGGTATGAGGCCATTCAATGGCTTGTAACTCTTTTGTCACATAAGGTATCTCGGCCAAATTTGGCTCCTTTTTTTCCCACATGTAGGCGGTCGTAACGCCACCCAGGAATCCTAGGTTGCTGTAGGGGGGTGAGAGAAAATAAGCAAAAAGGGCGAAACTTTTGGGTTTTTTCAAAAAATGCCAATAAAATAATGTACAAAGAAGCCTGTGTTTTTTTCCTTGTAAGAGCTAGGAACTAATGGTTTGCTGTGCTGAATTAACCAATTTCCTGGATTTCAAGAACAGGTTGAGTGGAAACGAAAAAAAATATTTTGATGTGGT
Organism: Ambystoma mexicanum; assembly: GCF_040938575.1. Taxonomy (NCBI): domain Eukaryota; kingdom Metazoa; phylum Chordata; class Amphibia; order Caudata; family Ambystomatidae; genus Ambystoma; species Ambystoma mexicanum. The sequence continues at coordinate 181,571,428 of NC_090927.1, read as the reverse complement.
TTTCAACTGTTTTGTGAGAGTTAGGCGATTTTGGCCATTTTTGCCAATTGGACATGCATGGACGGAATGGAAGAAAAAGGTAGGAAAGCCGAATCGGAGGACAGAAATGCAAGTATTTCTGAAAAGAAGACAAAATTCCAAGTTTCGGAAGGGGTGATTTGCGTAGGTCAGGCAACAACTAGGTAGGGGCAACTGCCATAGATTGGGGGAAAAGCGGGAAAATGACCGAAAAAAAGGTATGTGTTGGATATGGTTGGCTTGGTACGGCAATGGCTTCTATGAATTTTGAGAAAAGCAATGCTCCGCTACATTCCCCCGACTCTTGCAGTTAGGAGAGCACACATTCTTTGTAGTGTTATACAAAACAAGCAATACCACAAGCCAAACACTGAGCCATGGTACACAGGAGTTTTACGCTCACGGCCTGAACAGACGCACTTAGCATGTGTAAATTGGGAAAACCAATGTGGTGAGGAATGGCAAGCATACATTTTTTGAAAGAGCGCAGGCAGACCTTTTCAAGGGTAGGTGACTTGTGCAGGTTACAAAAGTGTATGGTGCCTAAAGCAGCGACTAAATGTAGGTCACATTTGGGAAATGAAAGGGTTGTGTGACAAAGGCCACCAGCAAATGGGTCAAAACGTTACGAAAAGAGGACACCCGTGGGAATCCGCAGAGGTATGATATGCCCAAATCGCCCCAGAATGTATTACCCAGACAAGCCCGCAAAGTCCGAAATGTGGTGAAAAAAACGCATTTTCCACACATTTCGCTCGGCTCACCCATCGAAACACGCCCCCAACAACACATGGCCTACCGTCCCATGTTCCCACAGGTGTCCCGATGAAAACGGTACCTCACATGTGTGGGTGCACCTACCTGGCCACCAAGGGGAAAGCCTAAAACAAAAGTAACCCCAAGTCTGTTTTCAGACCGGAATTTGAGACGCTCTGCTGACCGGCACAACATACAGATATGGGCCCCGGGTGTCCAAGCCACTGAGGAAAACGGGGAACCCCATGCATTTCTGAAAAGAGGACACCCATGGAAATCCGCAGAGGTATGATATGCCCAAATCGCCCCAGAATATATTACCCAGACACCCCCGCAAAGTGCAAAATGTGGGAAATAAAATGCATTTTCCGCACATTTCGCTCGGCTCACCCATCGAAGCACGCCCCTAACAACACATGGCCTACCGTCCCACGTTCCCACAGGTGTCCCGATGAAAACGGTACCTCACATGTGTGGGTGCACCTACCTTGGCGCGAAGGAATTAGGCTAACCCACTGCTATCCCCCCCAAAGGGTTTGGGGATCCAACCTACAGATTTAGGCCTGGGGTGTTGCAGCCACCAAGAAAAACAGGGACCCCCATGCATTTCCAAAAAGAAGACACCTGTGGGAATCCGCAGAGGTATGATATGCCCAAATCGCCCCAGATTTTATTACCCAGACACCCCCGCAAAGTCCGAAAAGTGGGCAAAAAAATGCATTTTCCGCACATTTCGCTCGGCTCACCCATCTAAACATGCCCCCAACAACACATAGCCTACCGTCCCGCATTCCCACAGGTGTCCCGATGAAAACGGTACCTCACATGTGTGGGTGCAGCTACCTGGGCGTGAAGGAATAAGGCTAAACCACTGCTAGCCCCCCCAATGGGTTTGGGGAGCCAACCTATAGATTTAGGCCTGGGGTGTTGCAGCCACCAAGAAAAACAGGGACCCCCATGCATTTCCAAAAAGAAGACACCTGTGGGAATCCGCAGAGGTATGATTTGCGCATATCGCCCCAGAATTCATTACCCAGACACCCCTGCAAAGTCTGAAATGTGGGAAAATAAACGCATTTTCCGCACATTTCGCTCGGCTCACCCATTGAAACACACCCCCAACAACACATGGCCTACCGTCCTGCGTTCCCACAGGTGTCCCGATGAAAATGGTACCTCACATGTGTGGGTGCACCTACCTGGCCGCCAAGGGGAAAGCCGAAAACACAAGTAACCCCAAGTCTGTTTTCAGACCAGAATTTGAGACGCGCTGCCGACCGGCACAACATACAGATATGGGCCTCAAGTGTCCAAGCCACCAAGGAAAAACAGGGAACCCCATGCATTTCCGAAAAGAGGACACCCGTGGGAATCCGCAGAGGTATGATATGCCCAAATCGCCCCAGAATTTTTTACCCAGACACTCCCGCAAAGTCCCTAATGTGGGGAAAAAATGCATTTTCCGCACATTTCGCTCGGCTCACCCATCGAAACACACCCCCAACAACACATGGCCTACCGTCCCGAGTTCTCATAGGTGTCCTGATGAAAACGGTACCTCACATGTGTAGGTGCACCTACCTGGGCGCGAAAGAATAAGGCTAAACCAATGCTATCTCCCCAAAGGGTTTGGGGAGCCAACCTACAGATTTAGGCCTGGGGTGTTGCAGCCACTAAGAAAAACAGGGACCCCCATGCATTTCCGAAAAGAAGACACCTGTGGGAATCCGCAGAGGTATGATTTGCGCGAATCGCACCAGAATTTATTACCCAGACACCCCTGCAAAGTCCGAAATGTGGGGAGAAAAAGGCATTTTCCGCACATTTTGCTCTGCTCATCCATTGAAACACGCCCCCAACAACACATGGCCTACCGTCCCGCGTTCCCACACGTGTCTGGATGAAAACGGTACCTCACATGTGTGGGTGCACCTACCTGGGCGCGAAGGAATAAGGCTAAACCACTGCTATCCCCCCAAAGGGTTTGGGGAGCCAACCTACAGATTTAGGCCTGGGGTGTTGCAGCCACCAAGAAAAACAGGGACCCCCATGCATTTCTGAAAAGAAGACACCTGTGGGAATCCACGGAGGTATGATTTTAGCAAATCGCCCCAGAATTTATTACCCAGACACCCCCGCAAAGTCAGAAATGTGGGAAAATAAATGCATTTTCCGCACATTTCGCTCGGCTCGCCCATCGAAACACGCCCCCAACAACACATGGCCTACTGTCCAGCGTTCCCACAGGTGTCCCAATGAAAACGGTACCTCACATGTGTGGGTGCACTTACCGGGGGCGCAAAAGGAAAAGGGTAACCCACTGGTAACCCCAAGCCTTTCGCCACTGCCCATTTTGTTCATGTAGGCAACCTACAGATTTGGGCGTAGGGTGTCGAAGCCAGCAAGGGAAACCGGGAACCCCATGCATTTCCCAAAAGAGGACACCCGTGGGAATCCACAGAGGTCTTCTTTGTGCAAATTGCCCCAGTTTTTATTAGTCACAATCCTCGACAAAGTGTGATATTTGGTGGGGAAAAAACACAATGTTCACTTTGTCTGGGGTTCTGGGTAATAAATTCTGGGCCACTTCGCGCAAGTCAGACCTCGGTGCATTCGCACGGGTGTCCTCTTTTGGGAAATGCATGTGGTTCCCTGTTTTCCTTGCTGTCTTCGACACCCTAGGCCCAAATCTGTAGGTTGCCCACATGAACAAAATGTGCTGTGGCGAAAGGCTTGGGGTTACCGGCGGGTTACCCTTTTCCTTTTGCGCCCCCGGTAGGTGCACCCACACATGCGAGGTACCTTTTTCGTCGGGACACCTGTAGGAACGCGAGAAGGTATGACATCTGTTGTTGGCGACGTGTTTCGGCGAGTGGACACAGGGAAATATCTCTGAAAATGGCCAGAAATGAAGACAATTCTCAGACATTTCCCTTTGGTCACCCACTGAAACACGTCGCCAGCACCACATTGCCTGCCGTCCTGCGTTCCCACAGGTGTCCCAATGAAAGGCAGACCTAGTATGCGTGGGTGTCGTACCTGAGTGAGAATGGGTACATCATTTGCACAGCAAGTGGTCTTTAGTGCTCCCAGTACATAGGAAAGTGCTATCAGTAAGCCCCTTCACATGCACCTTTGCTCACACTTCTTATACATTCACGTCACAATGCAGTCGGACAAGCAAGGTGGGATTTAGCACACGGACAAGCCTCCCTGCTTAGCACAAGGAGGAACGTCCTTGTGAGCAGTGATGCCACGGCAAGGCACCCACCATATCACTGGCCATTCATACACCTTTTGTGTCTGCAGTCAGTCGGCATCCATGTCAGCAGTCACACCTCTACCAAATCACTTGCGCCAGAGCAAGCATATCTGCACACTTGTCCCATGTGTCTGTGTGCTCACAATGCAACCGTGTCTCCAGGCATCATCTTTCACATCATTTTCCAGCAATTGCACATCAACTGTCTGCATTCAAATGGCATGTGCCAACAATCGGATCTGCACACTGATAGCAAGTGCACATTGGCTCCCTTGGCTACCTGGCCTGCAGGCGCTGTCTCTCACACCAACTTCAAGTATGTCCATAGCAAGATTTTTACAGCACTCATATGCGCAACCTTACCCACACAAAGCTAACACCCTCTAACATGCTACTAATTTCTGCAGTGCTGTGAAAGTGCATTCACAGAAATGACATCTGCATGTTCTATGTTGCTATACCTCACTCACACACCAATCGTATCCAAGTCATTCCTACAGAAGAAATTTCAGCTACACCACACATACCACAAGTTACAGTAAAACAATAAAGAGGGCAGGGTGGTACGAGGTACGCAAGACACCACCTCCATGTAGGTATCCAAGTACCACTTTCATGACACTTTGACCTCAAGGGAGGGAGCCAAAGAGGCGTGTACTATTCCTAAAATACACCCCTTAAGTGAAGGGAACTGAAATGGTGTTCCCATCTTCACAAACGCACCCCTCCAGTGGAGGGAGCAGCACTAGCAATGCTCGTGAAGGCACGCTAAATGAAGTAACGTGAGGTGAAACGCTGTTGCATTTTCATTGATGGTATACCTCCAGTGCAGGGAGCAGGAGTGCCGTTCCTTTGTAAGAGGTGCACGAAATCAGAGTCCAAGGGTTCCTTTCAAGGGATGATGGCCATTTCCGGAAATCAGTCCATCTCCCAATACTTTTCCTTTGTATGATACAAAAGGAAACAAGGCTGTAGACAGAGGCCTGGATTGGAAGGGCATTGGGGACAGTACACCCGAGTATCCTTCCTCACTCCTTGTTTACTACACACCTTACATCTTCTGTAAGGGTGTGTCTTCATTGGTGTGGCAGGAAAAAAATCAGCAAAGTGTCGATCTTGCAATTTGGCCACATCTTCTACCTCTGGAACAGAGGCAATTTCTACATGGACTATAGTCAGCGATTGAACAATTTCTGTTTCAAAGTTCAGTAAGGACAGGTTGTTTTGTGGAGTAGCTGCACGGTACACCACATAAGCATTGAACGTTGCTATATGCATAATGCGTGTGGCCAACTTTTTGTACCAGAAGTGCGACTTGCGTTCAGCCTTGTATGACTCAAGCACTTGGTCGGTTTTATCTACTCCACCCATGTACTTGTTGTAGTCCAGAATGCAGTTGGGCTTCCACACTTGCTGAGTATGCCCGCGCTCAGTGACTGCTGAAGTACTTTCATCATGAATAGTACTCAGCATGTACACATGCCTTTTGTGGGAGAATTTTACTGCCAACAGTTCATCCCGCCGCAATGCCATACATTCTCCCTTGGCCAACTTCTTGCACACAAGTTTTCTGGGGAAGCCTTTGCGGGTTACAGCGCATTGTACCGCATGCCAGTGAGTCCACATTGAACAATTCCCTGAACAGTGGAATTCCTGTGTAGAAATTGTCCACATACAAATGGTGACCCTTGTGGAGCCATGGTGTGAGAAGATCCCAAACAATCTTCCCAGTTGTCCCTAAATGGGCTGGGCAGCCCGGAGGGTTTAGGGTAGAGTCTTTCCCAGTGTAGACTCTCATGTTGCAGACATACCCAGTGGTACTTTCACACACCATGTAAAACTTGATCCCATATCGTGCTCTCTTGCTAGGAATGAATTGCTTGAACACTAGCCGGCCTTTGTACAACATCAATGACTCATCAATGGATATGTTCTGGCTAGGAACATACACCTCTGCAAATCGCTGAGTCAAGTGCTTCAGAAATGGCTGAAGTTTGAACAGCCTATCAAAGTTTGGGTCCGTTCTGGGTAATGCTGCCGAGTTGTCATTGAAATGCAACATACGTAGCAGTGCTTGAAAGCGATTCCTACTCATTGTAGCTGGAAAAAACGGGGTTGCATGAACTGCTACAGTAGACCAGTACATTGAGACAGACGGCTTTGGCGATATTCCCATGTTCAGAATGAGACCCCAAAATGTTCTCATCTCAAGATCGGTTGTTGGAACCCATGCTTGTGCTCTGGAATGGGGATTCAGAGTGGGACCCCTTGACCGCAAGAACTGTGCAGCGTACAAATTCGTTTGCTGAACCATATCTGCAATTAACCCATCATCAACAAAAAGGTTGAAAAAGTCAATAGGCTGAAACCCCTCTGTATTTACTGTGCACCCTGATATTCCAGTGAAAGGGGGCACAACAGGCTGAGCCATTGCTGGAGGCACCCACTCCGACTCATCATCCATGACAGGAACTGGCACATGCCTTGCACGTCCTGCTTGTCCCCTCCCCCTTACAGGTCTCCTGCGTGTGGGAAGGGTGGGAATACTGCGTGTGGGAATGGTGGGAATAGGTGCATGTACTCTTTCCACTTCTTCGTCCTCAGATGATGAGCAGGAAGAACTACCATCCACGGAGAAATCACTTCCCCAATCACTTTCATGCTGACCCTCAGAAGCAGTATCTGTATCAGATTCCATATATACCTCTGTGCCATGCTCTGAGTCAGATTCCATCAGTGCAGCTAACGCCTCTGCACCAGACAGGGATCGTCGCCGAGAAGCCATGGCTACTGTCGCTATGGAACCCTTCACTGTCCAAAGAACAGAGAAAGACTGAAACAATAACTATGTGTGCTTCTCAAAGTGTGGAACCTAGTAGAGTAAGTGCTATGCAATGCCACAAACCTACACCACACAAGGATGCCAAAATGTCCAAACTCTGCTCACAAAATGCAGCAGCCCTCTGCAATATGACGTACTCTGAGCACGCTACAAAAAATGGAGTACAATTTTGCAAACACTCACGTGAAATGCTAAGGACCAGCTCACTGCTTACTTGCAAGTGGGTAGACAGCTACAACACACCTGCACCTAAAACAAAGACAACAAAAAATGTAAGGAAGATGTCCTCTTCCACTATACATTACAGAAATACAAGTGTGGAGAAGAGGATTGCACCCACAGTACCAATTCAGAGACAGGCAACGTGCGTTGCACCCTCCCCTCCTCCATGAAATGCTGATGCATGGGAAATGACATTGAGAAGCAATCATGTAACGTATTAGTGATTGGGTGAGTTGAAAAGGCAGAGGCGATCAAAACTCAGACAGGGAACAAAAGGAAAGTACATGCCAGACCCTTCCAGACAATTGCTGGCACACTTTTCAACAAGGCAGAGAGGCGGCCAGAGTCACACACATCAACCACAACCATCCTACATCGTCTGGCCAATGCTACAGTTTTCCCCTCCAGGAAGGGATGGGGACCCTACCGGGGCACCCTGCAACCACTGCTTAACTTGGGGGATAAAATATCCACATGGGAGACGGGCGCCCAAGGCCAGTGACATCACCCCCTGACTGTCCTGCCCCTCTGGCTACCCTGCGCTACAGCTTTGCCCCCTGTGAAAGGATGGGGACTCTGGCCGGTCACACTGGGACCACTCCTGGACTTGGACGACAGAAGTGGTGACCATTGCAATAAAAGGAATGAGCTCCGTACCACGTGGGCATTGCATGCTCAGAAGAAATGACCATCTGCATTACTACTGCAAACATTTTTGTGACACTGCTGCTAGTTATCATTACCCCATTTGTATTTCTGCAAAGCAACCACCTTCGTCTATGCAAGCCACAACGATCATTGCCCCCAGGACCTCCCCACTACCCATTCCCACTCATACCACTGACACTGCAGCCACAGTTCCTCCCACCACAGTAACCATCCACCTCCACATTACAATGGATATCTACAAAAGTAATATATGCAGTACTTACATCAGTCAGCGAAAGCTTTCCAGAAGCCACAACTGCAAAGGAAACACAAAATAATTACATTCAGTACTTAGCCTACCAATAACACATCTAAACTGTCTCAGGGGTATCTGCTAACTTTTCGATTTCTGCCACCCGATACATGGCACATCCCAGTCATCTACCACCACGGAAGGCTACACTGCGCACTGATAGGAAATGGAAATAAGAAGAATAGGCGTATGGCTACCCCCAGCACAAAAAAAACTTGTACAGATAGCTATGTGGCAAACTGCCCTCCCAGGGAAACTGCACTGTTTAGCTGCTCTGGGGGGAAATTTATGACCTACCACGGCAACTGTGTCCCTGGCCACCCCAATACCTCCCCAGAGCACCCAATCCCGTTCACACCACCAACACTACAGGGCCAGTTCCCACCCACCTGAGTAGCAATCCTCCCCCCGCATAAACAATGTACCCATAACCAAAAGTCAATACTTACATAACAAGGGAGAAGCTTGAACTGCACAAGACCTGTAAAGGGAACAAAGGAACACATAAATTATCCGTGTCAGCCCAGCTAAACACCAAACCACCCATACAGGCCCCCCATTGCTTGGGGCAGTAGTGTTTACCCACCTTGGGGGAGGATGGGCACACTAATGTGGCCATCTGCGCCAAGCGAAGTTGAGTAAACAAAGAAAATAATACAAAATCATAGGCGGGTTTAGAGGCACCCTACATTGCTGGCAAATGTTATACTGTAACGGGGGTGGCCCTCTCCCCCCGACCCAAATGGAGGTCCCCACCTCATGCATCCCTCCCTGGCGTCAGATAGGGGAGGCCCCACCTCATGCATCCCTCTCTGGGGTCAGATGCCCCTTCCTAGGAGCAGATATCTGCCCCCAGGGAGGGCTGCATGAGGTGGGGCCCTCCATTTGGCATGGGGGGGGTGAGTGCCACCCCCCGTTGCAGTACAACATTTGCTGCCAATTTAGGGTGCCCCTCAGCCCCCCTAAAATGCAGCCTACGATTTTGGATTATTATTTTTTTTTACCCAAGTTCGCTTGGCGCAGATAGCCACATTAGTGTGCCAATCTGCCCCCAGGGTGCCCAAACCCTACTGTCCCATCTATTGGGGGTCCTGCCGCACCTTTTGTGGTGGCACTCTCCTCAAGAGGATCTCCCCTTTCCAACGATACCCGCCTTGATCTCCGGCTTGAAATACAGCCGGAGATCGAGGCGGAACAAGAAGGTCTCTTACCTTCTCTCTTCCCCGCAGCAGCCGAAAATGGCTGCTGCGGGGAATTTACTTTCAGTTTCACGCCGACGTGTGTTACGCACGCCGACGTGAAACTGAAGGTAATCCAGCCCCCTGGCAGTGAGGGGGGACCTCCCCCTCACATAGCCCAGTGGTTGGATTACAGTTTTGCTCGATTCCTGCATTGCAGGGATCGATAAAACAGAGTGCCTAAACCGACGAGCCGGCTCGTCGGTGGCAACCTGGAGCGCCTGCCACCGACGAGCCGGCTCGTCGGTGGCACTTAAGGGTTAAGGACACTAGCGCCAGTGCAACAAATGCTGATCCAAACAAAAAAATCAAACAACTTGAATACCTGATCAGAAAAGAGATTAATCGTAAACTGCATGCTACCACATTAACAAAATATTACAGATCACAACGTATCCCCAGAGGATTACGCATGACTATACGTCCAACCCTTTGCAAGGAAAACAAAGAGTTTGTCAGAAAATGGGAGAATATTCTTAATAAATGTTCATTAGATTTAATCCTTCTCACGATACAAGAATTGGCTAATGAATTGAAAGTATTGGCAACTGATATAGAGATCATATATATAATCAAAACAGATCTAACCAAGTGCTTGAGTGAGAAAGACATGGTAACCATGCTAGATGATATCAACAGACAATTGGAACAATACAAATTGGAATTGGAGAATAAGAAAATTTGTAAATGTAAGAGAGATACCTATGATTATCACAATGATGAGGTGTACACATGGATGGAGAAATATAGGCACCCCAGCCAACCACATCAAAATAAAAGCTCCTCTGATCAATCAAGTACTGGTTCCGATTCCCAACCACATCCTAGCACATCAAGAATACCAACCCCCTTGAGTAATGATGAACAGGCAACCACCGCAGAAAACGCTGAACAGGTGACGACAGACCACTTAGACAGCCCTTTTTACACAAGGACAAAGGAAGAAAAGAACCCTGAGGGGCGGCAGGAAAAGGAAGCACAGAGAAATTACCGAACAGGTACCCCAGCAGGAAGATCTAATCATCAACATATCTTATCGTCATTTAAGTATTATCTTATCGTCATTTAAGTATGGCAGAGAGAAACATCTTACAGAAAGGATTTAGCTTTGTTCCAACATTCAGCACCAGATTGTTCAACACAAAAATAGAACTCTTCAAGTTTATTCGCAAAATAAAACTAAAGGCGTCTTTTGCAGATGTTGAGATTCCAGCTACAGAGACAGCTAACAACTACCTGGAACTGAAACCTAAAAGCCAATTTATACCACCATTACCACATGGAACAATTGACATCTTCCACAAAGCTATCTTGAGAGATCTGAAGAAGATTTTGTTCAAAACTCCAAGATTCCGCAATCTTAACAGAAGTGATCTGTCAATAATCAGAAACTTATATGAGGATGAGTCAATCACTATCCGCCCAGCAGACAAAGGCGTGGCATTAGTGGTAATGAACACCGATGACTACAGACAAGAATGCCTAAGACAACTGAATGACACAAAGATATATAAGTTGTTATCAAACAATCCCATCAGAGAAATCACAGAAGAGTTGAAAACTATGTTAGAGATGGCTGAAGAAAATGAATGGATAAGCGACAAAACTAAAAACTTTTTGACAGAGAGCTTTCCAAAAACACCACACTTGTACTTGCTTCCTAAAATCCAGAAGGCATTACTCAAACCACCTGGACGCCGTATAGTGGCTGCCACCCAGAGTATTCTTCAACCACTAGGCATCTACATAGACACCATTTTGCAACCCATAATACAGAAACATCCCACCTATATTAAGGACACAACAGATTTTCTCAATAAACTGGCACATACTGAACTCAATGAACATGACCTCTTAGTAACTATTGATGTCAACAGCCTGTATACATCGATTCCACACTGTCTAGGACAGCAGGCAGTGGAATGGTTGTTACTGCAAGAAGAAGAAATTGGTGCTTCAAAATAATGGATCATGATACTACTGGAATTTATTGCCAAGAAAGCCTACTTTCAATACGGCAAACAGTTTTACTCGCAGATAAGTGGAACTGCAATGGGGGCATCTTCCACAAAGCCACCAGGTTTTTGCCACCCTCGTCGGTTTAGACACTCTGTTTTATCGATCCCTGCAATGCAGGAATCGAGCAAAACTGTAATCCAACCACTGGGCTATGTGAGTGCACCCGCATATGCAAACTCATTTATGTTGAAATTTGTAAACGATCACATCATCAAACATCCTGTGTGGCAAAGATATATCAAACATTGGGGGAGATATATAGACGACATTCTTTTGACCTGGAACGATACACAAGAAACTTTGAACTTGTTTTTGACGTATATCAACTCAATTGACACCAGGATCCAATTCACGTTCGAGATTGGACATCCGAGTATACATTTTCTGGATGTTTTAGTGACCCCTCAAGTACCCACATTTAACATCAACGTATATCACAAACCAACGGATAAAAACAACCTTTTACATAGAATGAGTTTTCATCCTCCGGCCACAATAAAAAGTTTACCATATAGCCAATTACTTCGGATAAAGAGAATCATCAACACAGATGGTCAATGTGAACAAGAGACAATGCTGAACAAATTCAAACAACGTGGATACAAAGAGGACCAACTAACATCTGCATCAGACAAAGTAAGGGCGCAAGACAGATCTACTCTGCTGGCTACTAAAATTAAAACCACCACAGAAAATCCACTAGTATATGTGAGTAGATATAGCGTCCAGTCTCCTAAAATCAAGAGAGTCATACTCAAACATTGGCCCATATTGACTTGTGCCGACAAGCTCCAAAATCTATTTGAAGAAAGACCATTTTTTGCCAACCAAAGAAGTAGCAATTTGAGAGATTTGCTGGTCAAAACCAAACCAAAGAAAAATACAAGCTACATTTCAAAGAAGCAAGGAACTTTTCCCTGTATGTCATGCAGCAACTGTAATAATATCATTAAAGGCAACACTGTGACGCATCCCAGAACGGGACAAAAGATCAGCATCAAAAGCTATTCAACGTGCATGACAGAAAAAGTTATATGTTGCATTAAATGCCCCTGTGGCTTGTTGTACATTGGTCAAACAAGCAGAAAAGCGCGAGTTAGATAGAACAAGCATAAATCAAACATAAGAACCAAAAATCAGCTCTCTGCAGTTGCTAGACATTTCAATCAAGCAAACCACCAAGTTTCACAAATGCGTTTTCAAATTTTGGAAGCCATCGATGTTTCAAACAGTGGGATAAGCATAACCAAGAAACTACAACAACGTGAAGCATATTGGATAGAGAGACTAGACACGGTCTCCCCTCAGGGATTGAACGAAGAACTGGATCTGCATTGCTTTATTTAATTCACCTGGTGTAATAGGACTTTATGCTATATGGTCAAAAGAAACAGGCAAAGTGCAACACGCCTAAGAGTGGACTTTAGAAGCACTGATTAGAATAACACTGCAGTATACGTATTTGTATTTTTGATACTTATTGTTGTTTTCATGAATTAGGTAGAGCCATGTTTTGATACATGCTAACATAACTCATTTCTCTTGTTTTCTTGAGCAATGTAGGGTTTGTAGTCGTTAGTCAATTTTGTAGCTGTGTGAAATAAACAGCAGCAAGTGAATGCACATGATTAATTTCACGCACTTTAAGGTAAGCATGAGTAGACATAATGTATTGAGGAGAGCTGTGTTTTTTACAGGTAATCATAAACATTCAAAAGTTTTTATAATTGTGCTTCTAAAGAATTGATATGGACCTGTAGTCACACATTAATCAGTATTGCTTGACGCGCATGATCATGCACTCTAAGCTCAACCTAGCCCATTCATTTGCTTATCACAGCAAATGATATTCTTTACCACCCATTCACGATCGTTTAAATGCTTTTTCACAGCGCGTTGCTGCAGTGTTGTTGGAATTTCCGGACGACCTGCACTAGCGCTAACAACAGCAGCCAGGTTGCCTTGGCAACCAGCAGCGTTTACCAAGCTGCGTCACGACGCACACGTACGCTACGTTGCTTATATCTGCGTTACCTTGGTAATGCATAGTTTTTGGAACTGCCGACATCTCGGCAACAGAACGCATTGAGACGCGCTACGCATTGCAGCAGCAAGATACAGGTGAGCGATCACAGCGGAGCTAACTTTTATCTTGTCCCCCTCAAACATTGATCGATCCGAGCACTAACTTATAGTCTTGTACAACGCAGGTCCCACGTACATGAGAGCAGACGTGCGAGACACACGCTCTGCACTTCAAATCCACCACAGTTATCACTGCGCTACATAAACTTATGGTATAAGTTTAACTACCTTCATGACAAGGTATGAGGATACATTATTAGTATGCATATGTTTGAATCATCTAATCTGTTTATAATGATACACCATATGTATTGGGATATTAGAAAGGAATTGTTTTCTAATTACTCCTGCAGAATTCGCAACTGTAGGGATAGTCACATGTAGACTGGATTTGATGAATGGGATCGCACCTTGGACTTCCTTAAGCAGGGCAAAATTATCTTAAGTGGCCGCATCAAGAAACACGGCCTAAGTTAATCTATATGCAGGTACTGGTTCTACAATTAATCATATAGATTGCAGAACTGAACGTAAGGGTTTGGTTGAGCCAAGAGGCATGCACTAAGATTAAATATATTTGAATTAACTTGTTTAACAACTTAAGATGTATGCGACTCAGATACCAAAGCACAATGTATGTAATATTGTTATTGGATACACCCAGTCAACTAAAATAGGTACTTTTTGTTTGCTTTTTGTTAAATAGAAATCGCCCTGAAGAAGGACCAAAGGTTGGGTCCGAAATGAATTGGCAATTAGCATGAATTCTGCCTCCTCATTTTAAGATGAACCTCTAACATTAAAAGACATTAATTGCAGCATTGGCAAGTCTATTTATTTAGCCAGTTGAATGGGAATCTATGGACTATTTTTTCAACAGTATATTCATTTGATTTAATTCTGCAGTAGTCTTTACTACACCATTGGCGACCCAAGGTCTTATGGATGATTGTTCATTGAACATTATTTTTTGAGCTTCACAGTCTACTCAGCCGAATGGCAAAGGAAACGTGATATTATATTGCTGAGGACCTAGAGTTACTTTATGTTGACGGTCAATGAGTGTCTTTGTCTAATCGATAATCGATAACCATCAATCTCTGCTACCAAGTGTGCCCCGAGACCCCTGACCGGCCCATAGTTTCGGAGTTTGCTCAGAAGCACTTTAAAACAAGATAGCTGCACCCGTGAGATGGATGGGGGTTGAGATTCATTACTCCAACACCAATCAATAAGGACAACTCAACGGTTTGGCAAACGGAGTCCGTTTAATGACAAGTACAAAAAATGGGGAGTTATGAATATCAGCAATGGTGCGATATTCCTTCTCGCTTCAACTCCAACGAACTTCATAATAATTCTAACATTTATACTAAAAACTCATCATCATTGACGCGTTAACACTCAAAAGTTAATATGCAATTCTATTGGTTCGGAAAAGGTAACTTTACTATAGGTACTATATCTGTATATGGTAACAGAGTGCGGGGATTGGCTAAACACTGTCAGGTGGGCATCTAAGCCCTTCCTACAAAAATGACTACTGCAGATATCACTAAAAGTACAACGTCTTGTTGGTTCCATTAACTATAGGACCCCAGATTACATGGTCCACTGTGATTGGGTTGGCACCACCCCATGCATACTTTTTCACCGCAGAATGGTCGACCAGGTGCAGCGTGCCCCTGAGCTCACCCGGCCTTCCTCCAATCAATCATTACTTTAGTGGCTATGTGTCAATTATTTAGCAGTGGTTGGCCTCAAGACTGCATCTTCTGCCTCGATATCTTCTCCTGGCTCACAGCCATGCGTAGGTGTGGGGGTCTTGCTTCTGTTCATTCGACTGGTCACGTGATTCAGACACTGTGGATTTGCCTTTTCATCAACAATTAGTGTATTTGATTTTATGTTCACCCACCACCTGCCTTCGCCTTCTTATCTTTCTCCTTCAAGGCAGTATATTCTGGTCCTTGCTTCAGTTAATTGTGGCTACTGCTCGTTCATTTTGATGGATACGACCTTGGTTCCCTAGGCACGAGTTGCCTCTGCTGAGTTTTGTTTCTGCCGCTCAGCTCCTGATCTTGTTGAATGTGAAACCTTTCTTGACTGGCCCAAGTAATTTTGGTTAATTCTGCTTTTGTGCAAAGTGAACGTATACTTCATATAAAGTGCTTTCATTGAGGTAGATATGTATATGGAGCTTGCCGCACTATCCCTCTACTAAGCATAGCAGGCTGCATGATTCCTTTAGCTTTCTTGCAGTTCCAAGCATATGTACACGTGTAAACTGGTCAAATATCTATGTCATGCTTACAGCTTAAGCTTCTTTTATTTGACATCGCCTTCACACTCTAAGTTCATGATATCCTTATTCAGGGCATTTTTGGCTCTCTATGTCATTCTCTGGTCGTCATTTCTTCTGTAGGTGAGTCAGGTTTTTGTTCTTGTGACGTCACTATTCGTCTTCCATTAAGACCTTTTTGGTTTCTTCAGGAACAGTACTCAGCCGGTCTTCATTTCGTCTCATTTGTTGGTATGGCTTCCTCAATGGGTACCTTACTGTCCATGGTTTCCTTGGTACTTGTACTTCAATAGGCATTGTTCTTCTTATAGGTACTGGACAGAGCCCTACTGCAGCGCTCTGCTGGTTTATTTGCTCATCATACGTCACATATCTCGGTGTGAACATTCCTGGTACTTCAAAATGGATGGTTGGAGTGCGGGCTGTATTTGGGACCTCCTCCACAGTTTGTGTGATGGGAATCAATGTATCCCATGAAGACGTTTGGGACTTCCTCCTCCTCTTCTATCATCCCATCAGAATACTGTGTCTCGCCTCGGGTATTCCCACAAAAGCAACCCCGGATTCCCCTACCCAGGTGATCCTCCCTCGCTTGTCCACCCCCAGGGTTGGGATCCAAAGGCCCTCCCCAGGCCACTTGAATAGAGGATTCACAGCATCTTAATGGAAAAATACCCTTAGGTCTCTCACACTGCATATTGGGATCAAATGTGTCATGAGCAAAATACCGATAGAATAAGGCTAACAGAATTTGTGAAAATTATCATTCACCCCAGAGGAGGTTGAGAACTTAATTTTAGACATCCTGAGTGTGAATAAATATTTTCTACGTAGGCTACACATCTGCACTAAATAAATACGCAGAGTTTATTTTATTTTATTATTTACATTTATAAAGTGCACAAAGCATCCCTCGGGCATCGTAGCGCCCTTACATGCACAGCTTGCTTGGTTACACAAGAATGACAGCCTGTCTGTGGTTCATGGGTTACAGAGAAGCTAATGGAAGACAGATAGCGGTTTAGGTATACTATTACAGATGATAGAGCGGCTCTACGGTTCAGAGGGTTACAGGTGAACCACCTACAACTATTACATTAGTGAACACAGGTATCAAAGGGGAGAGCCTACGGGCACTGTGGGTACTACTTGAAGAGCCTCATTTTGAGGGCTTTGCAGAAAAAAAGGTGCAAGTTCTCATTCCTTCGGGTAGTTGTCAGGGCATTCTTGAAACACTTGTGTATAGGCGCGTTACAAATGCATTATCATATCATATCATATCATTCCATTGTCTTGGAGCTATGAATGGGAAGCTTGTGCTGCCCGCTTTTGCACGTTTGACGGTGGGGATGTTCACTTGGTTGTAATAGTGTGATCTTTTAGGCCTGGAGGAGCTGGCTCTGACTAGTTTCTCTGAGAGATAAGAGAGAGCTGTGAAGGAGAGGCATTTGTGGGTGATGGCTAGGGTCTTGAAGAGGGTGCGTTCTTTGACAGGGAGCCAGTGTGCAGAGCACCTAGCATTGGATATGTGCTCCCTCTTAAGGATGTTGAGGGCTGCTCGGAGCACATTTTTTGAATTATTTGCATTCTGTTTACATTTTATGCAGAGGTGCCAGCAAAGAGAATGTTGCAGTAGTCTAGTTTTTCCCCTATGGTGGCTCTGGCTATTGAGAGACAGTTCTGGGTAGATAGGTAGGGTTTGACTGCATTGATCAATTTCGTGGTGTAAGATACCGAAGAGGCAATGGCGCTAACCTAGTGTGTCATGGAGAGTGTGGCATCCAGGTACACCCCTAGTGTATTTACTGAGGGTGAGACTGTGATTTGTGTGTTGTCTATGGTGAAGGAGCTGTATTGTTTATTGAGTTAAGGGTTTCCTTGGGGCCGACTAAGAGGATTTCAGTTTTTTCTCCATTTAGGCAGTGCCCGTTGGCTGCCATCCATGCTTGGATGGTGGCATAGGTATTGTGAAGTGTTTTGGCATCACTTTCATATGAGGCAGAGAGTGGAAGGAGGACCTGAGTGTTGTCAGCATAGTTTGTGTATGCTATGCCGTTATTGTCCAATTTGTCAAAGAGAGGTTTAGTAAATATATTGTAGAGGGTCGGCGAAGTACAGGAGCCCTGTGGGACTCTGCAATGAATGGTGGTGGGTACTGCAGAGGCCTTCTTGTAAAAAGCCCTCATGGCTCTCCCTTCGAGAAAGGAAGTGATCCACGTAGTGTCTTCAAGAGCGAACTGAGCTGATGTAGTGAGATGTCTGCATAGGGTCTTATGGTCCACTAGGTCAAACGCTGCAGATAAATCGAGAGGGAGGAGTAATGCTGGTTTGCCTTCATCCATGATTTCTGCTAGTTGTTTTTTTAGGTCCAGTAATGCTGATTCGGTTCCGTGGCCAGGGCAGAAAATTGATTGCCTCTTTTGTGGGATGCCGTTTGTTTCAAGGAAGTGCTGGACTTCGGTGTATGCAGCTTTGTCGAGACATTTTAGCAGAAATGGAACTGTAGTGATGGCCCGGTAATTGTTATGGGATGAGGGGTCTAGGGGTGTTTTTTTCAGAGATGGGCGTACTCACAACTCTTTATGGCATGGGGGAACGGTTCCTGAGGCGGAGGCATTTATGAATGCCGTGAGGAATGGGGCTAAGGTGTTAGCGCAGTCTTTGATGATATTAGCTGGGCCGATATCGCCTTTACAATTGGAGGGTTTGATGCTTTTGAGGAGGGCCAGGACTTCGATTTTTGAGACATCTCTGAAGACGAAGCGTGGCTTGTCTAGGGAAGGGGCGTTTGTGGTGGGAGCGATGGGAAGGTCTGTAATGGTCAGGGAGTTGTGGCTGGATCAGATTTTGCCCCGCAGGAGCTCTATTTTATTAAGCATAGCTGTTTGAATGCTTGAGCACCAGAATTAATCTTTCACGATGTCTTGGGTGCTGGGGGCGGGAGTTACTATTTCCCTGAATATGGTGAAAATCAGTTTGGCTTCTGATTTGGCATTAGGGATTCTGGAGTTGAGGGAGGTGGATTTGGTTAGGATAATGGCTTTTTTTGTATTGGGTAGATAGTTTTCGGAATTCTTCTTTAATGGAGTCTTGAAGGTTAGTTTGCCATCTGGTGAGCACAATGCTCTTAAGGGTGTATAGTTTATGAAGTTCCGATTTGTACCACGAGTTGGCCTGCCTACTCGTCTTGGCTTTCTTTAGTTCTAGAGGAGCTAGGGTGTCCACTGTGTTTTTGAGAGTGAGGTTGTAGATTTCGGCTAGAACTATAGGGTCATTAGAAAATGGAGGATTGAGGGCAGGAGACTCTTCATAGGGTAGGACGTTGTCTTCAGTTAATTTACGGGTGTTCCTGGCCAGTGCTGGTGGTAAAGGTGTTGTAGACTTTTTGGATTTGGTGGGTGTAGGGATGGAGAAGTGAATGAGATGGTGGTCTGTCCAGGGGCATGGGGTGTTAGCACTGATTGAGGCAGAGCAGTTGTGGGCTGCAGTCCAGTCACTGATTCACCCTTTAGAGTGAGTAGGGTTAGTGACTCTTTGTACAAATCCCATGTTATTTAGTGCTTTGGCGGGCAATTTGGTGTGTTTGTCTTTTGAGTCATTAAGGCCTACGTTTAGGTTGCCAAGTAATATAGCTTTGGTGGTGGTTTTTAGGTTTTCTCCCAGTAAGTGGAGTAGGTTTTCCTGGAAGTCTGAAGATGGGCCTGGGGGTTGGCAAATGATATGAATGTACATTGTACAGTTAGGCGATAGAGAGAGTTTGACACCAATGGAGTCTGTATTCCCTTCCAGGGCGGAATTTGCTTGTCTGAGGGACAGAGATTCTTTTTGCTATGAGAGCTACACCCCCTTTCATGTGCAATCAGTCCTGCCAGTATATGGTGTAGCCTTGCGGCAGGGCTATAGAGATGACGGGTCCTGCTGCCTTGTGAAGCCATGTTTCTGTAATGGCAAGGAGGTCTAAGTTGTGGTTGGTGAGTAGGTCCTGGATCTCAGTAGCATGAGATGAGAGAGAGTGTGCGTAATAGCAGCGCATTGGAGCAGGATGGGGGAATGCTAGAGTTAGTTGTGGGTGTGCCTAGGGATGACTTGGTTGGGGCGATATTGGTCACTCTTGGTGTCGAGGAGACCTTGTGGCTCGGGGTATGAGGTGAGCCTAGCTTAGCTTCGGCCTGTTTGCTATCCATGTGGTTCTTAGTGGGCAGGGTGGAATGTGGATGATTTATCATTGTGGGCGGTGAGAGGTTAGTGAGGGTGGAAGGTGAGGTATGCTTGGTGGGAGTGCTCTTCGTGTTCAAAGGGGCTGTGGTCTGTGCGGAGCACCAGCCGAGTAGATAGTTTCTGTTATCTGTGGGCCTCGGGTTCTTTGGGTAATTCCTGGCTTTGTGCGGCACCGCAACATAGCTAGTCTGCGGTCTAAACTTTTATTAGGTTGCTGTGTGTATGGATCAGTGGGAGGGCTGACGAATGTGGGTAGAAAATGAGTAGGAGGGATGTCAGCTGAGTTGGGGAGTTTGGGGGACATGGCAAGTATGTTGGTGTTGGGAGCGCAAGTAAGCAGTGGTGACGAGCTGAAGAGAGGCATGGTAGGAGGGGTGCCTTATGTTGTATGCTCTTGATGCTGGTGCGAGCTGATTGAGTAAGGCACCTGAATGGGTGGCTGGTATGGTGAGGGAAGACATGTCTTGCAGAGCTTTGGTGTGGGTGGCGCACCGCTGGGTAGGCTAAGGATGAGGTCAAATTAGGACTGTTGCTAGGAGTCTAACGCACAGGGTTAGTCAGATGTGCGGGTCGGGTATTTGTAGGTGTGCAAACCAAAATGGGAGCAGATAGGAGCATTTGTGGATGAGCGTACAGTCAAATTTGCTAATTGTGGGTACCAGACTGAGGCTGTATTAATGTCCTAACAGGATAAGATAAATCGTGACTGGTGCAATAACAGTTTATGCTCGATGGCATAAGTTCACTATTAGTGTCAATGCAATGGCAGGTAGTGTAACATTGCCCAGGCTCAGTAGAATCTGGTAATGGTAGCCGTGGCCGACTACTAGGAAATGCAGGCACTAGCCAGGGCTGTGAATGTTGATGGTAATCCTGCAGTATTATAAGTTGCTAATACAACAGTTGGCGACACCATGAAACGCCTGTGCGGGGATGATGGGCCGTACAAGGGAGATTTCAAAGTGGCATACATGTTAAAAAACATGAGGAGATAGTTTCTATACTGTAGTAATTTCATAGAGACTGTGTGATCAATACAAGACAATGTTATTTCTAGGGGCACATAACAGAGCGTGTACAGGTTCGAATGTTTCATAGACTCACTGTGGTTTACTGGATTAGTTGGTACGTGTGTGATTCATGTGAACGAGGATCAGGGTGGAAATGTTATAGTTAATCCGTAGCCTCCTCGGGGTAATGGCAAGTGCGGCATTGTAACAATAGGATGAAAGCTGCTTCGGAGACGTGACGTGATGCAGACGTGAGTTCCCTTACGTGAGTTGAAAATTACGTAAGAGTACATGATTTGTCAAACATACAAATATAGTTGCATTTTTGATGATCCACTTGTTTTGAATAATAGTTACCTTAAACAAAATGACAATATTTACTAATATATGTGTTGATAAGTTGTGTGTTGAACCAGAGTGAACAGGACAAATAAGGAGAATCACATCCCCTCTAAACATCATTAAATAATGGAAAATATTATACTGCAGAATTTGTAAATAATATAAAATACCTAAATCACTGTTAATAATACAGGTATACAACATGAATAAAAATAGGATAACATGTCCGAATGCTTTGATAATGAAAATGAGAATTACACCCTTTGTGTGACACTGAATTTTAGTTCTTAACAGGGACTGCACAAATGTTTTCTATGTGTCAGTGGCCAACTGTATGCTTAAGAACACTTATTAAACATTTATGTATTATCCACTAAGTTTAGTAGGCCATTTACATCAAGCTTTGACCTATAAGGATTTCATTATTTGGCGAATTTGAAACATTACCTTCTAGTACCTATCATGGTAATAAAAGTTGATTGATTACCATTGTGGCAAACATGATTATTATGACAAAATAGCCATCAGGAATAAAAAAAAGACTGACACCAAATTAAGATTTAGACTAGGTAGATCTTTGTAAAAGAGGACATTTTTAACTCAAATCTTTAGTTTGTCTGTCTTAAGGGTTCTTTGGTTCTCCACAAATCTCCCACTGATCCCTGGTGGGGACAGTCTCTTTTGGATCCTACAAATAAAACAAGCAATGTCTCTTGATGTAGGTTTCGCGAGGAGCGTTACTGAATCCTTTGCGTAATTGTCACTTGATGTACTTGTCAGGTCCACAAAGAGAAGGAGTCTAGAAACAACCTCGTTTAGGGGTAGGACCCTGCAGCATGAACAGGTAGTCTCTCCAGGTCATCTTCTGGCTTCTCCTTTTCTAGGCTTATTGGCAGCCTCGTGTGCCCCCAACAGAAGGCAAGAATGCAAAGTACCTGGTCTAGGAGAGTGTAGGTAGGGCACTTGGATTATGGCTGGGGGTTCCCCACTGACCCTACTGATCCTTTGGCTGGTCCTGCACTTCGCGTTGCCATGCCATTATCTCATACCTCCTCCCACCCGGGACCCTCCATATTAGATCAGGGAATCTGTCCCTAAAGCAGAGCTACTTCCCCAACTTCTTCCAATAAAGAGTATTTTGCTGATTTCTCCATAATCTTCAGAAAACTTCCCCACCTCCTCCTTCTGCTGTTTATCTAAAGAAAGGTCCTCCCACCTCCTCCTTCATACACCTTGCAACTTCCTCCTCCAAAAATGCACATCCTTACTACCTCTGCTGTTCCTGCAACCTCCTCTAGAACCTCTGATGTTCTTCTTCCTACCTCCTTTCTCAGATTTATCTCCAATCTCCTCTAATATATCTTATCACCTCCTTCCTCTGATGATCCTGTGACAAGTCTTAATGGAATCTTCTCCTCTCCCAACTCCACTCCCTCCTGCCTCCACCACAATCTTATCCTTCAGTGCCCGCCTCCAGTCTCTGCAACTCTTCCTCTGCACACTTGCTACTCTCTCCAAATGCCTTCCTTCTTCTACTCCAATGACTCACCCTCTAGACTGGTAGCTGAGGAGATTCATGTGGTTGATGCTACTCTCCTAGATTGGTGCTGAGGGAGACCCGTTATGATAGGCTATTTCCTAGGGCCTAACTCAGGGGTCTTGTAGTGAGGTAGAGGCTATAAGCAGGGTGACAGCCATTTTGATTTGCATTGGCACAATCTTATCCATTCAGTATTTGTTAAAACTGCAGTTTCTGGGGACAAATTGAAAAGGTGACATAGTCGTAATAAATGTCTCTTGGTTATTTGGTATTTCTCCTGAGGTATTGTGAGGCTGGGGCAGACCTCGTTGGGTTTATGAAATAGTGTTCTGTCTTTCGGTGGTTGCACACATACGGCAGCAGACCTGTGGGCCTAGAACCAAGTAGATCCATGGAAGGCATAGGGTCTGCTTCCACAGAGTGTTGGTGTCCATGGGCATTGTCTTTTAAGTGAAAGGGACCTGGGCAAATCTCTTGAGGGCCACGGATGTATGTCGCTGGTTTGGCCTTAACCCAAAGCGGTTTGGGGCACAAGGAGTCACAGTCTGTAGCTATCTAGTCAGGAGACCAGCTAATTGTGGGACTAGTAGTTTCAATGTAACAATACCCTGCTAAAGAAAGGGGCTGCAGTGCTTGGTCCTAATGTATTCCCCATGGATGAGGTCTGCTTACATTCCAGCTTACGACCGGATACTTTGCAGTAATGTTCTCGCTGTGGCGTCTCTCTCTCTCTCTCTCTCTGTGGTGGCCCTCTCTCTCATTGAAAGAGCTGATGGGTATTTAAATGTCCCGCTACTATGTAGCTTCTGCGAACAACTAGACCGCAACGTGGGCTTCCTGGTTCTAGTAATCTTCATCACTCCGATCTTCTTTCTCGTCTCAGTACTTTTGTATAATTTGTCAGAAGGAACCATGTGGTCAGTGTAAAATGGTTGTAGGGGTTCAATACCACAATAAGCCATGATAGTCTGTGAATTTAGGGGGGGTTATACCCAATGTGGAAAGGTGGATACTGTGTTTCTTGCGACCAGTCACCCTTCATCTCATGAGGGTTCTCTCCCTTCGCATTATCCTCTGTGGGGAATCCATCACCAAAACCCAGCCTAAAGTCTTCTCCCAGGTGGCCGGGAGAGGGCAGATGCTTTCTGATCCCAATCCTGGAGGTGATATACTGCGGGAGGATCACCTGGGTGGAGACAAGTCGCAGGGTGTTGGGTAGATTCTGTGTGGTGAGACACAGTAGTTCTCCTCTGAGCGGGATATTTTTGTCACTGGGCTGAAGGAGGTACTGGCTTATTGTCACTTTGATGTATCACAAACTCTTAGTGAGGCTGAAAGGGTAAACTCAAAAGTTGTAACCCTGCAAAGTGTTGTAACAAAAGAACAGGTCTTTTGTATCCCTAAAATTAAACATCCCCCCAATTTCAAGGGTACACTACAGGAAATGCTAAAAAGGGTTGCTTTTTCTGCATAGTATCTCTCTAATAGGGCTAAAGCCCACAATCCCCCTTCTAGAAATATTAAGAGAATTAAAACCACCCTTAAAAGTGTTAAAGAAGCAGAAAACCCTAAATTCCTTAAAATGAACTACGTGTCCCAGAATCCCTCAGGGACTGTGATGAAGAAGAGGGCTGAGGAGGCATGCAGAAGTAAAGGACAATTTAAAAAAGGCCTAACAGCCTTTACCAGGGTCAGGCAATTAACATTAAGGACCTGCACCTGTAGACATTTGCCCCACCTGAGAGGCATAAAAGGCTGCAGCAGGAAGGAGCTGAAGCAGGAGCTGTAAGGTTGGCAGTAGTAGCAGAAGAAGAGGAGCATGAGGCTGGCTGTTCATGAACAAGTGTGACACTGGGATGAGAGAAGGGACGATTTCACCTGCAGGTTCCGAGTTGGTCCTGTGTTTACAAACCATGTCTGGCTGTAGCTGCACTGAGAGAGACTTGGAGAGGTTAAAGGTTTCCCCAGGTGCACATTATAGCTGTGACTGCAGAGCTGAGGTTGGCAGCTACCTGAGAGCCATGTGCAGAAGCAAGTCGAGGGAAGTAGGAGAGAAGGAAACTGCGTGGTCGATGCCGGATCGGAAACACCCATGCTGCAGAGGGGTGTGGGTCTCAAGAGTGCCTTAAACAATAGTAGCAGAGAGAAAAGCCAGGAGGTGTAAGCTGCCAGCAACCCCAGTGTTTTTGGAGCCGGTGCGTGAAGCTCCGTACTCCAATTCACTGGAAACTCCTTGCCGGTAACTATAACCAGCTCAATTCAAACTGGTGTAGAAGAAGGAATGAGTAAAGGTTTTTTGTTGCCGTCTGAAGCCTTGACAACAAAGGAAATGTATCGCACTAACGTTTAACAAAGCAGAAAGTGCTTGCGTATAAGAAAAGCCTGCTATTATTTTATTAACTAACTTTACCAGAGTGGTCACATGTCTCCAATTAAGGGAGAACCGCTTTTTGTAATCACTCAACAGCAGCTGACTTTCCCAAATCATTACAAGAATACTTACATCAAATAAGGGTTACTTATGAATGATTGTGATTCCTGATCCACGTTAAAGCAGCATACTGTAAGAATAAAAGGGAACGTAAGTCTTTACAGTTCTTCGAAGTCAAACTTCTACATTAAAGAGTCATCGTGTATACCTAATCATGTTTCCCTTGTGAAACCTGAATCTTGTAACATCCAGAACAAGTACTTTGTAATTGCAGAAGTTGCTGAAGTAACGAGAAGAGCAAACAAGACCCAAGCCAGTGGGCAAATCTTTTCTAATGTGAAACTAGGCCTATTAAGAACTAACCCCCTGAAGTTGTCAAAGTTGTTACAAATCCAGTGTCCTCTGCTACAAGGGTGACAAGGTTATCCGAGGCTGTGAGAGTGGCAATGCCGCTTTGGGGTAAATGCTGGAAATAAGAAGGTGTACATAAAGCTGGGGAAGCGAGCTGGTTGCTTGTTAATATAACTAATCAACAATCTGCAGAGCTGAGACTGTTGAAGCTGAGAGACAGAGGTAGTCTAGAAGCCAAGACAGATTCTAGTGCTAGCTTTAAGACAGACAGAGGAGGCAAAGAGGCTTCCCCTTTCTTATGGGATGCCTTGTGGCACCTGTGGAGGTCAAGAGTCTTGTCTTTAAGTTGCCTAATGAATCCTCATAGTACCAAGTTGCAGCTGAGGTAACAGAACAGTGGTTGTTTATAATATTGTCAGAGAACATTATATTGAAGTTGGTTGAATCAGTAGTACACTGTGAAGCAAACAAACCTGCTTTCACAGTGCCAACAGCAGAAGGGATTTGTCAAGAGGTAAACAACCCCCTTTGAAGACGCATCCTGACAAGTTATATCAAAGACACTGCAGAGGTTACAAACGATGGACAGCTGTTCCACAGAAGTGGTACTTTTGTTTTGAACTTTGTCAAATCTAAACCTGGAAGGAGTTTATCTAGGATTACCATTGTTGCTGTTTTCTTTGTGGACATTGGAAAGAGATCTTTTCAACAAACTCGAGAAAGAACTGTTCCCAGTGGATTTTTGTTTGGGTGAACTTTTCTCTCTTTTGGACCTTTCAAGAACTGGTTCAAGACTTTATTTTTTCTCAACAAGAGATTGACTTTGGACATTCCTGGGAAAGGGATCTACCCACTACCCAGGACAAGTGGAAGTTATCCAAGTCACTGGTTATTTGGTAGTTATTTATTTATGTTTTTTATGATTTACTTTGAATGTTTTGTTGTTTAGTGTGAGGACCAGTTTTATGTATGCTAGGTAGGAGATTTTCCCTTAGAACCTAGACTAGGTAGGGAACTCCTAAATAGAACAGGCTTAGATTTTCTTTGCATTTTCTTTTATTAATAAAATTTCAAATACTGATACAACTACAAGTGGTTGTCCCCTCGCATTACTGACCCCCTCGCACCTCCCTCGGGTAGCCATGTCCAGGGCTGGGATCAGGTAGCGGTTGACCTTTGCTGGCCATAAGGGAAGAGAGTTTCCCAGAGAGGAGGTGATGACATCCCTAGATTCATGACACATTGCAGTTAGTTTTTCCATCTGGCGAGAGAGGTTGGCCATCAAAAACCAAGCGCGATAACCAAGCAGTAGTGCAGGTTGTGAATAATGGCACAGCAAATTGCCCAATGGTGCTTGCCTTGCTACGATTCTAGATGCTCAGCTGGCTGAAGCTGAACACAGAAGTTAGTACCAGACATATACCAGGTGTAAAGACCAGCATAGCCGACGCATTGTCTCGTTTGCAGTGGTGGAGATTCAGGCATCTCGCACCGGGGCCAGAGGAGGAGATGACAGTAATCCCGGAGTGGTTCTGGGGATAGCAAAGATGTTCTGGGGACACGCATGGAGAACTTGTTGGCCCCAAGTACGTTGCAACATTACAAGGGTCACTATACAACTTCATGACAATAATTAAGCCCAGAGGAGCAATTCAAGAACAGGACGTTATAGATTACATAAAAAAGGCCTACACGGCCAAGAAGAGAAGGGCATGGGCACCAACGTGTTTGGCAGCAGTAGCAGGACCCCACAAAAAGCTTATAAGGGCAGCCATGAAACGCTGGGGGAGGCTGGAATATAGAGAGCTGGATCGCAGGTGCCCCATTACATTCCAAAATCTAACAGAAATAATTAGCAAGATTGCACAGGTATGCACAGGCGAATATGAGACAAAACTATTCAGAAAAGGCGTCAGTGTTGAAGGCTTGCATTTTCAAGCTATTAAGATGGATTTCTAAACTCTGACCTGGAGGGCAGAAGTTTAGAAGCCCACCCTCAGTTTAGTGAAACAGGGGAACCTTCTGGATAAGCCATACCAATCTAGGTAGCTTGGCATGCAGTCAAGACTAAGGACCTGATTCATGGAACGTTTTCCTATGGGATTGCACCATTATAAATCACTTCCATGAATCAGGCCCTTAGTTTCAGGAGGGGTGAGATTGATCAGAAGCCCACAATGAGCACACACAGCAACGAATCACAAATTAGTCTTAGACAAGTGTATATGAAAAATATCTATACATTTATTGTTGGCCGGACCAAATAGACACAAGTAACTTTAGCAATGAGAAAAAAAGTTATCACTCAAATCCTTAACTATAGAATATATATACAACACATTGCCTAATGCAATTTTAGTTAGCAGGAATAACCACAACCTGTGAATAGAGGGTTAAGTTAACACACAACGGGCATTAGGTCATTCTTCAGAGTTTGTTCCCTAAGTTTCGAGCCTTATGCTCAATAGTACAGTTGTGCGAAAAAACGCACAATCATGCAAGTGAACAAAAGCAGGTCTTCTTGTAGGGGCTGTAGCAAGTCAGGAAGGGGCTTGAGACAATGAAGAATTGGTTTCCACTATTCGAGTAGGCCCTGCCCTTGGCGACAAAGCAGTGTTCAAATGGTGAGAATAGCTAGGGAGCGCAGGCTAACCGAGCCAAGTTCGAATACCTTTAGGGGATGCGTAAAAACACTCAGCTGTGCCAGGGTGCCACCGGTAAATTATGCAAGTACTCACCGACCCTCGGCACAGTCTGAACCAAACTTCACCAGTGTAGTCGAGGTCGCTAGTAGGTTCGAGTCCTACAATTTTGCGGTGCTCCGGCTCTCAGCAGCTTTGGTGGAGAACGATCGTCCGTGATGGGACAGTTGCCTTTTCTCAGCTTCCGAAGAAGGTATGAAGGAAACTCTGGTGCAGCTGGCTTCAGGACACGGGGGAGCAGCAGGGGAACTATAGTGACCGTCACCACCAATAGTGATGTGGTAATCGTGGATGTGGGCAGCATTACGCACTCTTCATAATCGGGACCCAGAGGAGGCCTGCGAAATTCGGCGGGAGAATGCACGGGGCCACAAGCAAGCGATGTCCTAAGTGTAGGGTTTGCACTCAAGACGGTGGCAGAGATGCAGGTTACCCTGAGGTATTGCTGGGCAGGTCGTTGGATGGCCCAGGATCACTTCCGAAGGGGCTTGTTCGGTGGGTAATCAGGGGGCACCGAGAGTAGTTGTTCCCACTACTCCACAGGGGTGAAGCGCCTTCGCAGGCCTTCCTGATGGAAGAAGAAAGAAGGGGTTCAACAGGACAGCAGAGGGCAAATGGTGCCAAAACCTTCCAAAGCATCTCTGGCAGTTTCTTGAGTCTGTTTCTTTGTGTAGGAGACTTGGCTCCTTCTGTAGTTGGGTGAGAACATAGGCGATTGACCTGGAATGGCTGCAGAGCCCCTTCTCTTATTGAAGATTAGCTTTGCACCAAAATCGATGACCTCATATAGAAGATCTGCTCTCTTGCAGGCATCCCAGATGTTGACCAATCACGGCCACGGTGGTCTCAGTCATTCAGGCACTCCAGACATCCTGGCACCAGTAGAGTGGATTGGGACTAGAAAGTCCCAGCCCTCTTCCTGGTCACACGTATACGACAAGAAGAAGCCCGCAAAAGAGATAAAACATTATGAAAAGTAACTGCTGCCACCAGTTTGTCCCAGGCACATTCGTACAATCAACAAAAAATCCTTTGAGGATGTCTAGGGCCATAAAACAAAAAGGAACCCCAGATCACGGTACTGGAAGGTACATTGTGCATTGTTAAAATGTTATCACGAAATGGCGACACAGTCGAAGACCAAGGGAAACAATGTTTCCCAGTACAGACAGTATGAAGGACATGTTAGTTTCCCCCATAACAAGTGCGCAAAAGCCTAGGGGAGTTCAGCTGAAGGCTGGGCTCCACTGGACAAAGTCAGGTTAGGATAGCCACACAAAAGTAAAAGGTTTGGGGGGTCCATAAATGGAGGGAAAGTTGTACATACATGAAATCTTTCCTAACACAAGCCTACAGGGACTCTCTGGTATGTAGAGCACTCCATCTCAATGGGACCTAACCATATCCCACCCGGGGCATGACCACTCACCCTCATACATCTGCAGCAATTCACTATTCGACTTCATAACACATATCACCTCTGCCATTAGAATGCACCTGAGTCCCATGGGAAAAGAAATCGGTTCAGCTGTGCACATAATCAGTCTCCTAGACTCGCCTACTCTCCTGACAGTCTGTCACTGCACGCAGTCACTAACAAGATCTCCACGAGTTGCTAGCAGGGACTTAGCTACCCCAACTTTCGTGCTGGCTAAAATGCACACATGTATTCTAAAAATCCTCCTTTCAATTCTAAGGACTTCGGTCCTCCAAGGGCCTTCCTCCCAATGCGCTTTGAGACAATACCAATAGCATTGGGCGCTATGCAAATGCCATATAACATAACATATGTGTTATATATGCCAGGAGGGGTTAGCTGCTGTGTTATGACAAGAAACTGATTCTGAATTGCAATCTGTTTCTTTTGCTAGAAGAGTGTTAGTCTCTTTTGAGAAACATTATTCGATTCACAAACTTGAATTTTTAGCTGTAAAGTAAGTTTCCACTGAGAAATTTAATGACTACCTCTATGAGGCCAGGTTTACTCTGAGAATGAATAAAATGACACAGACCTGGATTCATAGACCTGTCATAAACAATGCGATGGGACACTGTTAGCTGCTCCATCGACCTACGATTTACAATTTCAGAACTGTCTAGGTTCAGCGAATGGGGATGCTGATGCCTTGCCCAGAAGACCTACTAACAGATGATGCTGATTGGAGGGAAGGGCCAATACCAGGAGTAGAGGTGTTATGCCAAGCTGACTATTGCACTGTGTGCACAGTGTGAAGAATCCTACAGATCCCTCACTGAAACCCTGCCTAAAGTCTCCTCACAGGTGGCCAGGGTAAGGCAGATGCTTCCAGATCCTGACCCTAGGGGCCAGGTTCTGTGAGTGGATCACATGGAAAGAGGCAGGGCCCAGGGTAGTGAGGAGATCCCATTGGATGAGAAGCAGTATTTGTCCTCTGAAAGGAAGTGCCTTTCTGGGTTGCCAAGACAGGTAATGGCTATTGTTATTATAATGTCCCTGACCCACATATAGGATCTGTTACCTGGGGTACACTGGAATGCGAGCTGTAGCAGTAGTAGCAGAAGGAAGAAGGCACAAGGCTGTCAAACCAAGCAGAAGTGGAAGAGCAAGAGGGATGCCAGAACGTGGAGACAGCAGATTTGACCTACTTGTTCTGAGAGGGTCCTGTTCCCCAAACTCTGAAGTGTAAAGGCTGTGCAGTGGAAGATGTGCCAAGGAGCTGTCTTTCCCCATGTGAGCATGATTTCAGGGGTTGCCGCCCAGTTAACGTACTGGACACTGATGTGAGGAGCAGTTGTCAAGCCGTGGTTCTCAGGAGCGAGAGGGGCTCCATGAACATGTGGTCGGACTGGAGACATCTTCACAGAGGTAAGGTGTGGGTCCCTAAGAAACCAGAAGCAGTATAAGCTGTGGCAGAAGTCATGGAAGCAGTGCTGCCTGCAGAGCAAGTGTTAAAGAAGACGGTGAGTGAAGCACAGCATTCTAATACCTTGCGCAAGCATTGCCGGCAACAGTATCCAGTTACCTATTCACTCGCGTATGGTTTAAAGCGAGTAGAAGTTATTCATTGAAGATATGATATCTCAACAATAGAAATGTAGCACACACCTATTATATTAGAGTCCTTTTATTTGCGTGAAAAGCAAACACTGTTTAATCCATTGTTCAACCCTTAAAAAACTGTTACTTTCTGAAGGAGTGATAGCGTGTCACTAATTTGGAAAAGTGAACATTGTAAAGACCATTATTGAAAACAATCATTAATTTGTGAAAACTACATAAAAAATTGGTCATGTGTGCCTAATTGTGATTCCCAGAGGAGGACTGAACTCTATCCTTGACTTTCATATGGGAATACAAATCAATACCAATCTTTAAACTTTGAAAACTACATTAAGAAGTGTTTGTGTGTGCCTAATTGTGATTCCTAAAGAAAGACTGAACTCTATTCTTTACTCTAATGCAGTATACCTTACATATAGAAAAGGTTAAAGTATACATTATTGAAGAAGAGAACAAGCATTGCCTGAGCCAAGATCCTCCCCATATTAGAAGAGAAACTACTTTCTCAGAGGTAAGAAGCAATCTAACTGTTATTGTGAAGTTAAAAACAGTTCAACTGGCCTAAGGTACCTATGTGCAAGCATTACCTGAAGCTAGGAGAGTGGCACCAAGGCTTCTGTGTAATTACCTGGGCTGAGAAAGTTGGGGAAGGAAAACTAGCTGCTTGTAAAGGCTATTTTGAAGATGACACAACCTGTAGTGCCAGGGACTGTGGAGGACAGAGACAAGTTAGTCTTGAAGGCAAACCCAGGTTGTTATCGTGGCAGACAGATAAGAGAGGCAAAGAGGCTGCCCCTTTTGAAGAGAGATATTCAGAGGAAGAGTGCCTTGCCTACTTGAAGGTGTTGAAGTACTTTAAAGTGTATCTTGTCGAAGCCTGTCTAGAAGTACACATCTCTGAAGCTGTGGTAGTAATCCAAAGTACTGAAGCTGTTGTGGTATATCTGGCTGTCAGTAGATGCACCATTGTAGTAGTCTAAACAAAGTGGATTACTGTGAGACAAAGGTGACTATTCTCATAGTGAATCAAGTAGAAATGAAGTTGTTGAGGTGGAAGCAGCAGCACTGAGACGTCATCCTGACAAATTTTCCACTGTGAATTCTAAAACTGTAACTAAGGAAATACTAATTGTTAATCAAGAACTATCTATCAATGACTGTTGTTGATATTGCATTTCTTCTGAACTGTGGCAAATCTTCTTGAGGAGGTGATAAAGCATCGTGGCTGAGATTACCATTGGTGCTATTTGGTGGAAGTAGAAAGTGCATATTTCACCAAGAATAAGATATTTGCTACCATTGGAACTTTGGTTAACAAACCTTACTTTGACTATGAAATATCAAGATAGGATATAAAACATCTCTTTCTTTGGTTGAACACCAACATAACTGACCCAGAATCCTGGTGAAGGGAATGCACCAAGGACATCAAGAGGTTATTTTGAAATTGTTAATGTTGTTCATGTCATGTTTTATTGCCATATATTTTCTTTGTGTAGTTGTTGCTTAGTGTGAGGGCCAGTTATCCTGTATTAGAGTATTTCTTTTTAGCTTTACTTTGGCAGGGTAATCCTCAGCAAAGTAGGGCTAGGGAGTCATTTTTGATCATATTTCTTTTGAGAATAAAATGGCATGTTCTGATAAATCATCAAACACCATTCTGGCTCGCATTACTGACCTCTCACACCAGTTGCAACCTCTTCTTGCAAAGCTATATAGAGCTATGGGCATCTGCAGAAGCTATTCCACCTTGTTATTGCAGTTTTGCTAGCATGGAACAGTCAGAAATACCAAAGCTGACAAGAGAATTAATCCAATGAAGCTGGCTTGATGATCTCTGTATTACTGATGTGCCAAGTGACATTGCTGCACACAACATCATCCAGACAATGAAAACAGATTGTTGCTGAGCCAGTGAAAGACTTTTGTGGTGACAAAAGGAGTCTTGGAGAAAACCTAGTAATCCATCATTTGTTACTATCCAAAATATATATCGACAAGCAGATCTGTTTGCATTACATGATCAACATGGACATCTGGGAGCTGAACGAACACTGGTGCTAATTGGTCAATGTTTATATCAGCCCCCACAGTCCTAGGGAAATCGATTAATTCAGTCACAACAGCAACAGATGCACTGTTAGGAAACAATCAATCAATAATAACTTTATTTCGTCAAATTGCCATAAATTTGGACACATCATCATACACAATCATACATTAATAAAGAGCAAATAAGATGGACTGTCAGGGTGCAATTCCAAAATAAAAAATGCATTAACCTTAATACATCTAAGGTACTAGTTACTACTAACCTCATTATGGAAATGTGTGCTTCTTTCACATCACATTTATTATCACCATTATCCAACAGTCACATAGAGCTCAACTGAATTAACAATTGTAAGAAATTAATTAAAAAACATCATTGTATTAAAAGATAATTGATTAAAAAATCAGACATGAGTCATTCTGTATAACATTCCCAAGTATAAGTTGATTTTAGAACAGCATTAAAAGTACTGGTATACGTATATTAAGGATAACAAATATCATTCTTAAA
This sequence comes from Ambystoma mexicanum, assembly GCF_040938575.1. NCBI lineage: Eukaryota > Metazoa > Chordata > Amphibia > Caudata > Ambystomatidae > Ambystoma > Ambystoma mexicanum. The sequence continues at coordinate 181,537,526 of NC_090927.1, read as the reverse complement.
AAGAATTCTAATACAAATATGATTATAATAATAAAATGCCATATGCACATATGTAGAATAAAATGCCAGCTGATACTCCTGCCGAACAGGGGGAAACCTCAGATAAGTCATATCAGCACTTCCTAATTATATATAGGAAGTATCTATTATATTGCTTTCTTTCTAAGTAACCATGCCTTGTAAATATAAGTGATCACCTCCAAATTAAAAGCCGCATTGTCATTTTGCTTACAAGCCAGAAATGCTTCTGAGGAACTACATATGTTTGCCACTAAAAAGAAGAGTTTTAAATAAAATTGTCTTAGTAGAACAACATACCCAGGGCAGAACGATAGGAAGTGTATCGCTCTCTCACACAGTCTCACAATGTGGACAGGAATCTGTCCCAGTTGGGCCCAAGGTAATAGTGTGTGCTGATAATGGCAATATGCCTGATCTAAATTTAGGAAAAAGTGAACATGCCAACCTGGGACCGGAATAGTCCAAGTACAACTCATAGGCCAATAAGTGGGCTATTAGTGGAGAACTCAAGCTCTTTGTCGTATCTTCAGTTAAGGATTAATGATGAATTTCAGATGTTAACATTGTTTTGTACTTAGTTGGCTAAATCCAAATAATTTAAGTGGGTTTTCACTGGTTTACATCATGGCAGGCTTGCCCCCTGCTGTCCTAGGATATCCCGAAAGACTCCCTATATTTAGCCAGAGCAGGAGTGCTCCAGACAAAAACCCAGTAATACAGAGGCCTACTGGCAACCATTTGTCCTATATAGCCAACAAATGTCTCCTCCAGGGGACATGTCAGGGTAGCCTTAGGTAGTTTCAACACACTTGTCAAACACTGGTTTTCTGTAACCTCCGATTTTTTCACTACTACATGGACCCATTTCTCAGCCCCATAGAGTGCAGCAAGTCTTAACTGATAGCAATTTGTAGATGGAGAGCAGATCTTAGGGCTCCACCTCTGTGTACTTTCGTAAAATCTAACTATGGTCATGTTATATCTTTCCAGTGTGTTGTTAGCTGTATTTATTTTTAATTTATTTTAATTGGTTATTTATAACATACTTAATACCCAGAGGTTTCTAAGCGTGGAACCGGGGCCGAACCTGTGTTGCTCTGCGTAGTCTTGCTTCAGATGTGAGGGTGTTGCCCCTGAGCTATTTCCCATATCCACCTGCTGTGTCAGCAACAGCTACCTACAGCATCCTCCAAACTCTAGACACATGCATCTTGTTCTTGTCTGTATAGACTTTCTTTTTGAAGCAATACAGAATATCATGCCTGTGACGGACCACCTCACACACTATACTCAGACATACTCAACTGAAGACCAGAAGGCTTCAAAAGTAGCCAAGGTGTTGTGGTAGAAGTACTTCATTAACTATCGTTGGCCAGCGCATTTTTATTCTGACTAGGTACCTGATTTTAAGTCCAATTCTTTGAAGCAGATGTTAGAATTCATGATTTTGTAAGATATATGTATTTGTTATGTATTAGACTGTACACTAGTATGATACCAATAACATAACACCCATTACTGATATAGTCCCCGCCCTAATTCTGGGTAAGAAAACAGGCATTCTTTCAAAATTTGAATTAATTTAACACCTTAACTGTCCCACCCCCACAATTCTGGGTAGGAAAACCAGATTAAAGTCAATTTCAAACAGCTTCATGCCAGGGAAGTAACTACAATGTTACACAATCATAAACCACTAGTACTCAAAAACTAAATGTACCTGCCTGCATGAATCTCACTATTTTCACTCACAAGCACTTGTTTCCGTAACCAATTATATATATATTAAACTCAAAATAATGCTATACATTCTAATTATACTTCTATTGCTTGTCGATATATATCTTCCACAATGCTTAAAATCCACAAAAGAATCTCAACATGAGATATAAAATTACATTTACAAATGCATCAAAATACTGATTTTTACTTTATCCAATGACACTCACGATTCACAGAATCAGAAAACTGTTATAAAATTCACAGCTTCTCACCAAATGTGGTGCCAGGGCTTTCAAACATTTGTATGCAATTTACACTATGCTTACAATAACTTGAATCTGCAGGTTTTATATACAGGCAGTAACTGAATTCCAGATTCTACATAAATTTCAGAGCCCAGACCTTCATATCCAGCCTCGGAAAGTGTTCAGATTAATTTAAATGGATCTAATCACCTCTGCCCTTTCACTTCACAAAGGAGTTCAAGTGTGTATTTCATAAGGAGTTGCATGGGTTTTACATGTGTTGCTATTTTCTGTAAATAGAAACAATCTCTTTACGGTACCTTTTTGTCCCAATATATTTGTTTTAAAACTATGGCCCCCACCAGGGGCAAACTATTCATAATATTTTGTCAAGCTATGGAGCTTCATGACGCACGATGGCCCGAGTCAGCGACTATACTGGCAGGAACAAATGGATTCTATTTTAATTTGGCTTTAGTTTACAAAAACAAAACTGTGTTTAGATTTTCACCAAATGCTGTTTGTTTTACATTGCCCTCTCAATCCAAAAATGCAAAGGGTTTTATAGAAATAAAATGTTCAAGCTATGCTTAACCACAATGGAAAACACAGTGCATTTTTTAACTTACACTGTGCCTGGGTCGTTTTTTTGTTGCCAGATCACTCTCGTTAACGGGAGTTACTCTAAACAGGATATAGGGCAATCTGGATTTACATTGGGGATTAGTAGTTACTTTCAAATGATGCTTTTTGTTTTTGGGAATCCGCCTGAACCCTCTGAGTTTGGATTTCCTCAATCTACAAGGTCTACAGGCTGTTCTTGCAGGCTCCATCTATGAACTGCTCATCCCCTTTAGAATAGGCGCCCTCCCTTCGGCTGCCTTTATGGACTTACAGGTATCCCAGTTTGTGGCTGTCATCACTCCATATTCCTCCTCATTCTCTGGCTGTATATATGTGCAAGGTGTTTTAGAGTCAAAGTTACCCACTACATACTACACCCCTAATTTTCATTGAAGGATTATCCATCTTAGTCTTGTGATTTGAAAAATATGCGGGGGAGAATCACTCCTCATGCAAAACTGCAGCTTCATTTTATCCCTCTAACTTCTGACAGAAAAGTGTGAATTCAATCCAGTAAAAATGATAAAACCCTATTGCTGACATGCACACAGAAACAGATACAACTCTGTGGCATAGTTCCTTCAGGAAATATTGATTTTTCATAATTGTATAATTGTAAAACATGAACATTTTGAGCAAATATTTTTCTTTTATTTCTATCTGCAAAACACTTTGTTTCAGATTCCTAAAATGTTCCATAAGCATTTTGCTCATTTTGATCTGAATGCATTTAAATACAATACCATTTCAAGCAACAAGATGTTGTTAATGTTACATTACAAACAAGCTCTTTTCCATGATACTGATATAAGGAAACTCAGACATGCGATTTCCAGGTAAAAAGAACTTGTTATTGGGACAGCTTGAGACTTGCATTATCCTTGATAACTGGTTTAAACAAGCACAGGCATGTGATTCTTACTGTGGAAAAACAACCTGTGATTTCGAATGTTATGACACAACTCATGACTTTCAGAATTTGAGGTGGGGGATATAACTGCTCTGAGTTGAGTCCAAGTCATATATATTTACAGCCAATTCAAGATACATTAAATGCATTGTTCTACAAACTAATAGATCTAATGGAACTTTAAATTGTGTCTTTTTTCTTCATTTATGATCACATCATTTTTCTTTCGACATTATTTCACATGAAGTATGAAATACATTGCAGGGTGTAATTCACTTATAATTTTAGATGTGTTTCAGTTGAAAGTAAATATATTATTCTATGAGTCACAGGTGCATTTTGTTCTTAACATGAGATTTAAACGTTGTTGGCTTTGAAGGTTTGGTCTAACTTGGCGACATATTGATTAATGAATTTTTATTCCTTTTTTCAAATTGCTTTTTATATAGATGAGTCGCGGCTTCCCGGGTTGTGGTTTAGCCAAGAAAAACCACAAGTCAGATAAGTTTACGATGAAGACCCAGAATGAAGACTGCGCCAAAGTATAGGTTGCAAGAGTGATTTATTATATAAAAAAATTGTCCTTTTTGATGACACGTGTTTCGGCCTTATCTAAGGCCTTTTTCAAATCAGGGCCTTTCAACTGAGTTATCGATACAAACTTATAGTCTTGGATGCCCCTATTACTTTTGAATCATGTCTGTTCATCAATAACCGGGTTGGATCCCTGCTCGCTCAAATCATTCCGCGTCTAATCGCGTGCTCACAATCCTCGAGGGTCTTAACATGGCCCCTGAAAGCATGGTAACTTCCCATTAAATCACACTATGATCTGTCTCAATCTTCTCAGTTTGCCAGTTCATTTCTTGGAGCACAGGCAGTATTATTTAGTTTTCTGAATATCTTTCTCACCCATTTGAGCCCTGGTTTATTTGAATGCAAAAGGTGGTTTATTTTCTGTTGTCGCACTTAAAGTTGATTACAAACCCCTTCCTTATGAGTTCGCTTACATGAATGTTCCTGGTGAGTGTAAATCTCAGACATTTTGTGTTTTTTTCCACATCTCTCGTTAGGTGCTGTTCATTACATAAAGTGATATCTATTCAAAAAACAAATTTCATTGAATTCCCCACAGACCATATTAAAAAGAAGCAGCACAGTATTTACGTGTCAGTTTGCTTTAGGGAGATAGTATTTGGCTCCATTTATCCCCACAGGTGTAAAGGAAAACATAATTTCTCCTTACCACCCCACAGGGAGGGGCACTAGCAGAACGATTCAACAGGACACTGTTAGACCTACCGAAGATGCTACAGCCTGAACAGAAGACTTGATGCAGCCAGCATATAGTCATGCTATTACATATGAACCCCAAACTATCCAATGTTTGGGCGTGATGCCAGCTTACCAGTGGGCCTGTGTTTTAGAGGGAGTCCTGATGGGAGTGAACATACGACTTACCTGAAGTATGTCACACAGCCATAGCAGCAAATGAACCAAGCACTGGAACAAGCGCACGAAACAAGCACACCTGTTTCTGGAACATCATTCCTGTAGGCCCCCAACAAATCACCTCTTCTACCATCATCTTTAGATTGCAATGATGTATTGGGTGTTCCTGTGGATGCATTTGAGGGTACATCAGTGATTCTTGAAGTTGACTTAGGTGTTTACAAGGAGCCAGTGTGGCAAGTTCTGGGTGAGTGAGATAGAACTCACGAACCCTTTTGCAGCTACGGCCTTGCTGCTATTCTCTTACCCATGATTGATGGTAACTTCTTTGTTCTGGATCCCTTGGAGACTGGAGATGTGATGTTATGGTGGGCCGATGCAGAGGGAGTTGGCATAGGCATGTCCTTAGCCCAAAAGCTGTTATCCCTCCTGGGACCATGGGATAACCAGAAAGGGAGCATGTGTTGGAGTAGGCAGCAGCAGCAGTCGGGAATGTCATTTTTTGGACTCTACGGTGACTTCTAGGTTTTTCTCTTGGTAATGCCAGCGGTTGATTAACCAAGGAGGTGTGAGAGATTGGCTGGATGGAAGGTTGATCGTGCAGTTGTGCAAGGAGGAGTTTGGGAAACTGAGAAGGGGAATGGGGACTCTGTCAACAAAGAAAAATATGATCATGATTTAAGGAAGGCCCACACTTGCTGGACATAAATCTGTGTTGTATACTGTTTATACCTTCCCCCTCCCGATGTCTCACCTGCACACTTCCCATTGTTATAAATCGTTATAGAATAGGGGCTCATTATGAATAGTGCAGCAATGGTAAAGCATGCAGTAGTCCAAATTCTGCATGTTTTACTGCTTGGTCTCGGGAGGATAGCTCAGGGGCAACGTGCTTGCCTTGGAAACAAGTCGACGCTGAGCAGCACGGCTTCAGTATTAAGCGCGTTATAAATAACCTATCATATCCTATCCTACAGTGGATTAAAAAAGCCATATTTGAAAAGTGTGCCGCCTGTTGTTTGGATGCAATTACAAAGCACTCAGTGGTGCAGTATCAGCTCTGAGGTAATACCACATGCTCCCAATGCAGTCGAGAGGGCTATAAACCACACATATAATTACTGCTACCGTAGGTGGTAATGGTAATTGAGTTTGGCGGTATTGCCAGAGAACTACGGCCAAACTAACAGTACGGTCATAAGAAGTATTGTGGCCGTGCCCTCTGTAAATGAGCTGGGTATTTGGAGAGACTATGAGAGGGGGCAAACAGCCACGGACATGTCGCGAGACATTTCCTGCACCTTCCACTCCCCGCCAAACCACAAATGCACCCACGCAGTCCTCTTATGTGGGTTCCTCGACGAGCTGTGCTAGGGCGCATGGCAGCAAGCAGCAAGGCAAACAGGAACAATGGGGCAGTGGGAAGCTGGTCCAAAAATACCATTTATTTTTGGACAAAGTTCTGAGGCGGCGTGGCAGATTTCATCTATTCACTTTCTTTTCCATGTGACGCCGCTGTTGCTATGGTTACCTTCTGCAGTGTTATATATAACAAGAGCTGTTGTGATACATTCATTAAGACACAGTTTGTTCTGTTGCTTTGATGTTTTTCTGAATCAGGCATGTCCCTGGCTAACGTGACCGGTCCCAAACTATGACTCTGCAATCTGGGGACAGTGACTCGCTAAAGCATGCCTTGCAAAACAGTTTCAGGTATGCATGCATTGCATTTTATTTTGCATCACAGTAGAACATCCCTGTAACACGGTACCTATCTGTGATTCTTAATGATCCATCGTGATAGGTATGTTCCTCTGCTTTTAAACTGTGCTAAATCACCACCAAGGTAGTTTCAGAGGGGTACATGTCATTTCTTCACTGCTAATAAATATCAAAAACATTTTTAACCCACTAAACACCCTTCCCAACATCTTTTAGTTCTGACGCAATTATATAAACAAACTCCAGTTCTAGAATATTTGGGAAAAGTGTTGGCCAGGGACTTTAAATAAAATATTGTTTACCCCTCGATGTTTATTTCTAGCGATGAAATCATTGGGTGCCATTCAGTGCACATAGGTGTATCCGTGGAGTGGCATACTGTGCCCCCGCCATGTTCCCCCACCAGGGGTATCTAGACCTTAGCCTGCTGGAAGAAAGAAAATGAGCAAGGCGAAGATAAGAGTATGGGAAAGTGGTATATAGACGATGCAAGCACATGGAGGGAAGGATGCAGCAGGGAAAGAAGGTGTTCTGTTAGCGTGTGTCTCTGTCAGTCCTGTTAGGTGGACCGTAGTTCTGCAAAAATGAGGAGGTGGATATGTCTTAAATTAACTTGTGAATCAAAAAAGCAGTTGGACAAGGAGAATTTTTCAAAAAATATATATAAATTAGGAAGAATATCCGTAAACCAATTACAGTCTCCAGACTGCATCCCAGAAACCCTGATTTACAAATCGCTGCATCATGTTACGCAATGTGGTGTATGTCTGTTTCTGGAAAGTGACTTAGGGGGAAGAGGGAAGAGGCAGGGGGCTGGTAAAGGGAAGTGGTAGGTGTGTGGGGGGTTGGCGAATCTGAGCAGCGAGAAGGAGGAATGTCGGGGGTCTTTCCCCTAAAATGGACAAGGGGATGGAGGGTGAGGCAAAAGAACTTGCGGGGAGTCGGCCTTCATGGGATTCCTTCCATCATGTCTGGCTTTTGTTTGTGGGTTTCAGGCTCCGGACCACGAAGACAAAGACAGGAAGTTAGAATGGATGAAGACAAAGTGAGAAAATGAAAGAGAAAAAGAAAGAGGGAAACAAACAAAATGACAATGAAAAGAAGGAAAAGGGAAGTGACTAAAAGAGGGAAATGGGTGAAGAAAGAAAAAAATAAAATACTGAGAAAGGAGCCTGTACTCAAAACATCTACAATTATAACAAAGAAAGAGATAAAGGAAGTGAAAGAGAAAGGGGAGAATAAAGAGGGAAATGACTAAAGAAAGAAATAAGTGGAGAACGAATGAATGAGAAGGAAAAGATAAAAAGGTGATAGAGAGTGGATCGGTATACAGAAAGAAAAGGGATAATATATTTAAGTGCCAGGGACGAGGTATCTCGCCCTTGGTATTACCTCCCCAGTGCCAAGGACGAGATAGCTCGTCCTTGGCACTTAAGGGGTTAATGAAGGAGAAAATGTTAGAAGGCTTTGCATGGTGAAATACCGAAATCACCAAAAAAGGCCTTGGCACTGGGGGGGAAAACCCTTGGCAGTTAAAGAAAAAGAAAAGAGATCACAAAATAGAAAAAATATAGATAAACATTGGAAGGAAAGAGAGTGAGACTCGGATAACTGGAATAACAGTAAGGGATGGACCAGAAAGCACAAGGATTAATCAATCCAGATCAATCATTTGGTTATCCAGTTAAATGTATAGTGTAAGAAGATGCCCCTTCTCGAAGTGAAATCAAGCTCACTGGCAGGAAGATGCAGAAACCATGATGAGTTGGATTGGTCTGCCAATTAAAATCCACACTACAGTATATTGGAGATGTGTGCACAGGTGCCCATTTAGCTTCCTTGCAGATCTAAACGGAAACATTAGGGATTCAATGGTACCTAAAGCTTTTTCCCATGTTCCTGCCTGTGAGCTTGATTGCACTTCAGGAAGGGGCCACTACCTATACCATACATTCTAGACTGGACATCCACATTATAAGCCTGGATAGATGGATTCGTGAGCCTTGTGCTCCCACTCTTGTTGTGATTACACTTATCCCAGTATCACTCTTTCTTTCACTGTTTATCTTTATTCCTTTCTGTTTTCTCATCTCTTTTCTTGTTTAGTTTGGGCTATTAAGTGTCACTTGTGACACCTTTAAGCAGTGCTTTAAATGGGCCGGTCTTACCCGGCCCTCAGTTCCTGCACTTCTTATTTTTGAGCATTCGAGCACCTGCACTTCTCAACGCCTGCAAGAGAGTACCAGTACTCAACTATGTTGCCAAGTGAAAATGAAAGCTTTTCATATCACTTTATCGCAACTTAAAATACTAGGCTTCTGCAGCCTTTGTGATGGAATGTTTTCGACTGAAAACTCGCATGCAACCCCAGTTACCTACCGAATTTCTTATTAGGCAATGAAAGCGAGAAATAATAAAACTCCCCTTCTAAAGCTTAGTTTACAGCTTTGATATCTGCTACTGTGATACGCAAATAATAAAGTCTCATTTAATATAGATATTCAAACTTTCTTAACAAAATGCTTAACAACAAACTGGTAGTTTGTGTGAAAGGATTTCAGATGCACTACTTCACCAAAGTGTGTGCTCCTTCACACACAATTTAATCTCACGGGGCATGAGCTGCAAACAACAGGGTGTGCCTTAAAGGGACCTGTGCACAAGGTGCCAAGCCGAAACAGCCGACGCCAAAAATGTCGCGCCGGAATGTCCGGCTTTGTAGCCTGCACTTCTTTTCTTCCATTTAAGAACTGCCTGCAAACCAAAACTATTGCATTAGAGTACAAATAGGGAGTGATGGCATTTGAAGAGCGACACACAGCCTTGTAGGTGTCGTTTGGCTATGTGTCCACCCATTGACTGCCATGGCCATGCTGATCCCTATGGCCATTCCCATCCAGTTCCTGCCCCTCCCCGCTCAAAATACCTCCTTGTGGGAACTCTTTGAGCTCACTTTAATTAAGCCTTACCATCAAACTTTACACTCGAAGTGCCTGCCAGTGTTTTTTCAAAGCAATGTTCTGAGAGTTAATGACTTATGGCCTGATTCACAGAAGTGTTTTATGGTGGCAAAACCTCATTGCAAAACGCTCTGTGAATAAGGGCCTTAATTGGAGTTGTAAGCCTGCTACTGGTGTAATATAAATATCTTACCAGGTCTGCCTTCAGCCACTCTATCCCTACCTGTGTCCTTCACCGAAGACTTGCTAAAACCATGGAGCTGTAGTATGTTCATGAGGATTGGAGAAGTATGACCAGAGAATGTACATGAGAAGGGGAGACAGAGTGAGGGAATACCGGATACTAGTCATGGCTGCAGCTAGTTGTGTGTTTAATCCTTTTCTGAACTTGAGTAAATCAGGTTGGCCTCTAAGGTGGTGTGGTAGAGAGTTCCAGAGATGTGGGCCCTTTGAGTGTAGGGAATCTGCCCACCAAACTCTTTCTGCCTGATCCAGGGGATGGTTGGAACATTCCAGAAACAGACCTAAGGTTTCTTGTTGGCCGGAAAGGTCTGAAGTTCTTGGGGAGATAACCTCGTACCCTACCATCCAGTTGCGTCCAGACTGGGCACGGGTTCTAATTTATGCATGTTGGTTTTTCAGTAGTCAGCAAAGTGACTTCCATGCCGGTTTTATACAGTCTTGTTTTCATAGGCCCAGGATAAGCCAGGCAGCATGCTTTGGACTGTTTACAGTTGTAATAGCATTTTTGGTGGGTGTCCTGCTCGGATGACATTGCAACACAGTCGCCCAGCTGGGCTGCGACCATTGTAAGGACAAGGGTCGTTTTTGAGGGCCATTAAAGAGGAGGAAGACTCCCCAGGCAAGTACAGACTGTGGAACACATTCTTGGGTTTTGCATTCACCTTCGCTGCAAATGACAGATAGATGTTAAATAGTACTCACAAGTTGCATACCTTTACAATGGGGGAGGGCCATTAAGTCAGTCCACCTAGCTAGATGAGAGTGCACCACAAGGGGTGGTAATAAGATAACTGTTGTATGGCTGTTGAGGCAGAAACAGTTTTGTTGCACAAAAAGTTGCACTTGCAAAATGCTTTGTATGAGGTGTTGCCAAGACCCTACCTATGTGTCATAAGGCTTCCTGTTCATAGGCAAAATTTGCCAAATGCCTGTCACATTCCTATCCTACCAGGGGGTGGGCAAAAGTAGCAGCTCACAGACCCATGAAGTAAAAAGGGAGAACTAACTGTGGCAGGGACAGTAACTCTGCGGATGGCTCATTTAGCTGCACTGTATCTATACATATAGTGACCTCTGCAGAGAGGGCCATGTCCACCAGAATTCCCACTTCCAACCTGCATCTCTAATCAGAGTCAACACCATTAAGATCAAAAATGTACATAGTATAGGGCCTTGCCATCTTGCATGCTGGTGGTGACGCCGGAGGGTTGTCCATTCAGACGCCTCACAGACCAGTAGGAAGAAGATGACTCAAGAACTAACCCGTTCCCAGCAATCAATCCAGGCAGATTGATTTTTTTCCTGTCCTCTCTTTACCCCAAAGGGTCACAATGGCTTTATGATTTTATTCATTCGCATTTGTATCGCGCAACTTGCAGCCCAGGGGCATCGAGGCGCTGTTCAGGAGTGTGTAAGAGGTTTGACATACAGGTTCAAGCGCCATTAGGCTTCTTAGTTAGTTACGAATTACATGACATACAGTATGAGAAAAAAAATGTGATGGGCAGAGAAAGAAAAACAATATGGTAGATCTAACTTCGAGGGGTGGTACTAGGTTTACAGCTTTTAGTTAAAGAGCTTAGTTTTGATGGCTTTGTGGAAAACTTGGTGGGATTCGATCTGTCTTAGGTGAGAAGGGAGTGCGTTCCAGTGAGTGGCGGCCAATGTAGGAAAGCTGGAGCCGCCTGCTCATGCTTTACAGATTTTTGGGGTGAGAATCGTGTTGGAATAGCCTTCTCTGAGAGGCCTCAAGGCAGTATGCCTGGTGATTCTCTGGGATAGATATGGGGGTGCGAGCTCATGGAGGCATTTGTGGGTGATGGCAAGAGTTTTAAAGACAATTCTCTCTTTGACTGGAAGCCAGTGAACCTGTCTTCTCACTTCAGAGATGTGATCTCTTCTTGATGTGTTATTTTGCACCAGCTGGAGTTTGTTGAGGTTTTTTTGGGAAGTTCCTATGAGGAGAGCATTGCAATAATCAAGCCTTGAGCCGATTATAGTGAAGTGGGAAAATGGAAAAACAGGCTCCCATCTTCCCCCTCTCGCGCCTGGCCTAAAGGTGCACGGCCCAAGCACCCGCCACGAGAAGAGTTTGCCCATCTACCAGACGACCAAATACCCTGGTACAGGAACATACGGATGTGTCCATCTGCCTGCCCAGCAGCCCGCCCTGCCCATGCCGATGCCTGCGGCATGGATCAACTAGACTAAAACCTATAAGTCGTTAGAGATGCCATGACGACCTAGCTAACGGATAGCACACCTGTGCCAATATACACACTGGACACTCCCGCACCAATTTACACAAAGCATATACTCAGTGCTATGACGTAGGCGACAGACATACTCACGGACGTGCATCTTTATTATTTTCCACATAGGCTCTCAAAATGCAGAAACGCAAGACGCACCATGAACTCATCTAAAGAGCTTGCTTACGCTTCGTCTAAACCTAGGTGCCATAATGAGAATTATAACGAAGACACGATACTGGTCATAAGACAATATGAGACTATAACCTAAAGCGCCTGTGCACCAAACGGTTCCACCTATACACCAGGCCTAAGTAGGCCGCAAGCAAAAGCTCCCGTGGACATTAACAGAACAAGAGTCAGGTTGCTGATCCTGCAGAATGAGCTTGGCGAAAGCAGACAGCCAAGGTCGTAATGTTGCAAACCCACATTCCAAAAGCAGACCATCAAGGGCACGATGTTGCAACCTCGCACGCCGTGCACCAACATTAAAGTCGCACCTGCAAATTAAACCAGGCACACAGTGGAAAAACAATATTAATTGTGCAGAATTCTGCCTCAAACACAGTCCCACCTCACGTGACCAAGCCGAACCTGACAAGATGCCAAGCCCAGGAGGAAGGAGGCGTCTGGATCCCTCGTTACAAGACACTGGCAGATACACTTGAAAGGATCAATGGACATCTGTGACAGTGGGAGTAGTCGGCCGTCCAGCTCATGAATAAGTCTTCACATTGTCTGCATGTACCCATAGTGAAACATTGTTGCAAATTGCAGGTACACCGAGAGCTGGGAACAGCGATGGTCCCAGGCTGGGAAGCTCACGGGCGCACCAATCAGAACAAGGGGCTCTTATCACTGACGCCATTAATATTAACCAATCATTAGGAGTCTTCATGTAACAATTCTCATGTATCTAATTGTAGGGACATCCCAGATATATCACCTGACTAACCCTTGTCCACTCATATTATTCTCTATACGTATGCTATACTAACCCTACCACTCGAGCAACCAATTAAGAGTGGCGATAGGTTTTTTTGTTAACTTTCGAAGTGACGCAAGTAGCGCGTCATACTACAGTAAAAAGGGCCTGCGAGCCCCACGATTGTGTGTGTGTCAGGTCAGACGCGTATGATCCTTGACCCATCCCTGCCGTTTGTGTTTAATAAACAGCAGAGTCACCTTGCTTCTTGTGCGTGTCTCATACTCTATCTCTTTTGGGATATACGGGAGGAGTTGGGGCCTCCCTGCCCGGAGGTCTGCGGACGGCCCGGCCGACCCCGGCATAATTTCCCCCCGACAATAGCCCTGGCAATAGTAAGGCAGTTCTCACGAGATAAGAAAGGTCTGGCTGCGTTGAGCACTTTGGTTTAGTACGCAGATGATGAGGCAGTGGCATTGACCTGTCTGTCCATAGTCAGGTCGGCGTCCAGGTAGACTCCTAGGGTCTTGACATTATTAGAGACTTTGATAGGAATGTTATCAATGAAGAAGGATAGGTACTGCTCATCGAGGTTGCCCAGGGTGGTGGGTGACCCTATGAGCAGGAGCTCAGTTTTTTCACTATTGATATATGATATGATATGGCATTTATAACGCGCCTATACACAAGTGTTTCAAGGCGCGACGAAGCAAGGGATGGGGAAGACAGACAATGATCTTACTAGGCCTGGTGTCATTCAGATCGAGACAACATTTATAGACCACACCTTCTGGCCATACTTGGCTTAATGGGCTAGTAAACCTTACGCTTTGACCTTTAACTCAGTCTCCAGGGCCCATACCACCCAGTACGGCCCTCAGCATAGCTCTATAATACTTAATTATTACCCATTGACAATGATGGACATCTGCGTGACTCCCCCGGTCATCACAGCCAGAAGGTCTCTCAGTGTGGAACACCCTCTTATCATGGGAGTGCTGCGCTGAGAGCCCTGACTTCCGCCCACACCATAAAGTCTTGCCAGGGATGACCCTGACAGATGCGGCCATAGGAACAGTGAATCTCCTGCCCCTGCTCTCTCCTCCATACCTTATTAAGGTGGGGGCAGATGGCCCCGCCCTCTTACACAATCATCATTACAAGGGGAGATCTCGTCTACCCCCTTCTTTTCTAACCCATATTCTTCACCCTAACCCCTCCTCATTCCCAACCCTAACCTTACAGTTAACGTTATTGAGTCTCTCACATACAGTTAACGTTACCATATACATTGCCACAATAACAATGTGAAGATGTAGACAAAGTAACGGTCTGAAGAAGTAAATGCATGAATAAATAAATGTCGGACAAAGTGAATTTCCCCACTAAATTTAAACCACACCCTTCCCTCCTCATCACGCTGTATGTGGTTACTGGGAATAGCCAGTTCCCAGCAACCACCCCAGGCAGATTGTTTTTTTTTAAGCCCCTCTCCCCCCTTTTCACTTCTAGGGGTCATAATAGCTTTATAGACCATGTCCTCTGGCCATGCCTGGAGTTATGGGCCATAAATCTTGTTAAACACCCTCACTGCACACTGGCACTTTAACTCGGTCTTCAGGGCCCATAACTCTCGGTAGGCAAGGTCTACAGAGCTTAATTAAGGCGATTCTAGGCTTTCCAAGGACCAAAGCAAATTGTATGTGTACCTGGCCTTCTGAGATATGCCTGTTTTTGCAAGCTAGATAAATTGCACTTACATAAATGTATTTTAATTTGTTATTGTATTGAGGTAGTCAAGCTTTTGAGGTGGCCTGGGACCCTTCTCATGTGGCCAGGGAAAGGCAGACGCTTCCTGATCCTGACCTTGGGGTGGTGTTCTGTGGGAGGATCACATAAACTGGGAATCGTGTCAGGAGGACTGGCAGAACCCCTTCACTAACTTCCCCAGAGGCCCTAAAATCCTAATGGTGTATTGTAGAATTGAAACTGTTGGGGGAAAATATAATTGGAACATTGAGGACTTCACGTCCCACAATGCCCAAAGTTCTGAGACGTGAAAGAGGGCCTCAAGTGCACTGAACTGCAGTATGCAATCTAGTGATTCTAATGAGCCACACCTGAGCAGGACTTTTGAATATTTAAGGCTATCTCAGGTGTAGGCCATTAGAAGAAGTAAGAGGTGGAGTGGTTGCAGAGACTCCAAGTTGCAGTGGAAGCAGAAGAAGAAGGGAAACAGAGACGCTGGAAATGCAGCTATCTTTAGAATTGATGACGGTCCTCAGAGGGTCTCTAATGCTGATGGCTCGAGTGCAGAGGTTCCGCAGTGGGAAGCGTTATTGTGAAAAACATTCCGCATGGAGAGAGAGACTCTCCTTATTGTATGCTGAGTTCCGGTGCTGGTTAGCACCGGAGTGTTGCAGGAGCAAGAAACACTCCTTTCCTGACCGGCATGAGCCACAGGACGTAAATCGCAGCAGTCTGCCATGTAGGAGGTGGCAGAAGAAGCAGAAGGGACTGTGGCAGCCGAGCGAGTGGACGCGTCTGCAGAAACGGGTGAGTTCAACGTATACGTGTATCCCCAGTATGCTGCGTAATCGCCCGCTGGCCACTGCTATTGATTTTGAATACCAAACTGATATAAAGAATTTGAAGTGGCCTAATAAGAACTTTGTGAACAGACAAGAAAGGAAAGGCAGTAATTGTAACTATGAAGGTCAACGTTATTGTCAAAGCAACGAGAGGGCAATTCTGAAACAAGTTAACAACAACTATCATTGCCAAAGCCAAAAGAGGGCAATACTGAGGCAAGCTAATTATAACCCTTATTGGAGTGTTCAGAGAGGTACACCTCCACCTCACTGAGGAGGCCCGACTAGGCTGAAACACATATCTGCGGTTGCTGTCGGTACTCTTGTTCAGAGGAGATTTACCTAGCATTTCAGTGCCGGACTGCCTTTGGGTGGGACAACGACTGATATGCATATGGAAATTTCACCTCTGTGAAAAGCGCAGTGAGCTAATGCGTGGTTGAGACTCTCCCGGGGGCCATCCACCCAAGAACAGGTCAATGGGCTGTGTTTGTGCAGGTAGAGGGACTCCTAGACCTTCTTTAGCATTTTTTGAAGTACTTGCGGTCTCACCCTAAATTACCAGGGTAATGCAGACGTGTACCCCTTTCTCACTGTGCTCAGAGAGCACAGCTCCACCTCACTGAGGATTGACTAGGCTGAAACACATATCTGCGGTTGCTGTCGGTACTCTTGTTCAGAGGAGATTTACTTAGCATTTCACTACTGGACTGCCTTTGGGTGGGACAAAGACTGATATGCATATGGGCATTTCTCCTCTGTGAAAAGCGCAGTGAGCTAAAGCGTGGTTGAGACTCTCCCAGGGCCATCGACCCAGGAAAAGGTCAATGGGCTGTGTTTGTGCCAGTAGAGGGACTCCCAGATCTTGTGTTGCATATTTTGAGGTTTTTGGGGTCTCACCCTAAATTACCAGGGTAATCCAGACGTGGACCCCTTGCTTATTGTGCTCAGAGAGGCACAGCTCCACCTCACTGATGAGGCCTGACTAGGCAGAAACACGTGTCTGGGGATGCTGTTGGTACTCTTGTTCAGAGGAGATATGCCTAGCATTTTGGTGCTGGACTGCCTTTGGGTGGGACAAAAACTGATATGGATGTAGACATTTCTCCTCTCTGAAAAGAGCAGTGAACTAAAGCGTGGTTGGGACTCTCCAGGGCCATCCACCCAAGAAAAGGTCAATGGGCTGTATTTGTGCCAGTAGAGGGACTCCCAGATCTTGTGTTGCATATTTTGATATGCTTGGGGTCTCACCCTAAATTACGAGGGTAATGCAGACGTGGACCCCTTGCTTACTGTGCTCAGAGAGGCACAGCTCCATCTCACTGATGAGGCCCGACTAGGCAGAAACACATGTCTGGGGTTACTGTTGGTACTCTTGTTCAGAGGAGATTTGCCTAGCATTTCGGTGCTGGACTGCCCATGTGGGCGGGACAAAGACTGATATGCAAATGAGTATTTCCCATCTGTGAAAGCTACAGTGATCAAAAGCATGTGCTGCAAACTCTCATCTCAAAGTGGGAAAAAAACCACAGAACAGGTTATCATGCCATGTTATTTTTGGAGAGGAGCGCCAGCTATTTTTTGAAATATTTTCAAGGAACTTGGGGTTGGTCAACCAGACTTACCTGGGGGAACACAGACATGGACTCCCTGCTCACTGTGCTCAGAGAGGCACAGCTTCACCTCACTGATGAGGCCTGACTAGGCAGAAACACGTGTCTGGGCTTGCTGTTGGTACTCTTGTTCAGAGAAGACATGCCTAGCATTTCAGTGCTGCACTGCCTTTCGGTGGGACAAAAACTGATATGCATGTGGACATTTCTCCTCTGTGAAAAGAGCAGTGAACTAAAGCGTGGTTGGGACTCTCCGGGGGCCATCCACCAAAGACCAGGTGAATTGGCTGTGTTTGTGCCGGTAGCGGGACTACTAGACCTTCTGTTGCATATTGTAAACTTTACAGGTTGCAGGTTACTCGTTTCCCTTTTAGGAAAGCAACAGATGCCTTTGGGCCAGGCGCGCTTTAAAAATACAATACAATACAACATCCCAGCTTCATATTAAGCCCTACTCAAGGTACATGTCTGATGAACTATGATGTTCCATGTCTATAGCTAATGTATATGCTATAAATCCTGTTATGCTGAGCAATAGAGTCATCTACACTGCATTATTTGTATTTGTTTATTTATAGTGCGCACCTTGCCCAAGGGCTTCTGGGCGCATCTTTAGGAAGCAGTTACAAGTTACAGCATAGCAACCAGAGAACAAATTTACATTGTAGTCAATTTACAACATGAACAAAGCAGAGTAAAAAACAGGAGAAGAACATCAATAGTTACAGTTCCATCAAATAAATACATAAAGTATACATTTAAACAAATATACAAAGAGTTCAGGCAAATCTCAGTATAGGTCAGGTCAGTCTATGAGCAGAGTCCCATAGGGTTAGCTGTGGGATTGTAGTGTAGGGTCTAAGGCGTCCTGTTCGTGTAGCAACTGTTTAGTTTTAGCATTGAAGGAATAGCAATAAGGCACGTTTCTCAGAGCGTTAGGAAGTGGGTAACAGAGCTTTGCTGCCAGGACAGGAAAACTGGCACCACCCGCTGTCCAGAGTTTGAAGCTGGGGATCGCCAGTGTGTGTGCCTGGGCAGATCTCAGTGGTCTAGCTGCAGTGTGTTGTGTGAAGCGCGTGGCCAGGTAAGCAGGGGCTGCGTTGTACTGGGCCTTGTGAGTAAGCACAAGTGCTTTGAGAGATATACGTAGAGAGATAGGTAGCCAGTGCAAGTTGCATCTAGTGTTGGAAACATGAGAATGCCTAGGTATGTTCAGTGCAGCTTTTATGGCGTTCTTCTGGGTAACCTGGAGTTTGTCAAGGTTTTCTTGACTAGTCCCTAGACAGAGGGCATTGCAATAGTCGATTTTAGACATAATGAGGGTTCTGGCTAGAATCAGACAGTTACCAGTTGTCAGAAATGGGCGACAAGCTGTGATCAGTTCACATGTATAGGATGAAGCCGAGACAACTGCATTGGTTTGTCTATTGAGGGATAAGGTGGAGTTAAGATATATTCCCAGAGTTTTTGTGACGTTGGAGACTTTGATGTTGTTCCTGTCAATACCAAAGGAGTTGTATTTGGGGTCAAGCTTGGTAAGTTTAGATTGGGAGCCTAGGATGATTAGCTCTGTTTTTTCATAATTAAGGCAGAGCCCATGATTAGCCATCCAGGCATGAATGATAGTATAGACTGTGTTGAGAGCTTTGGCGTCTGTTACATAATCACCAGTGATAGGGATGAGTATCTGGGTGTCATCCGCATAATTAGTGTAGGAGACACCCAGATAGTCTAGTATATCAAAGAGTGGTTTAGTGAAGACGTTGTAAAGTGTGGGAGAAACATAGGATCCTTGTGGGACTCCGCAAGGGACGTGGGCTGGGTCAGCAGCAGCTAAGGGAGAGAAAACCCTCATAATTCTGTTAGCTAAGAACGAGCTGATCCATGATATGGATGCCTCCGAGAAGTGAGCAGCAAACCTAAAAAGGTGACAGAGGATTTGATGATCGACCAGATCAAAGGCTGCTGAGAGGTCAAGAAGGAGCAGGAGCGCCTGTTTGCCCTTGTCTTTCAGGTCCTCGATTTGAGCTTTTAGGTCTATTAATGCAGTTTCCGTGCTGTGTCTAGGACGGAACCCTGATTGTCTAAGCCCTAGGAGATTGTTGTTTTTAAGTTAATCCTGGATTTGGAGATAGGCCGCTCAGTCGAGGATTTTGAGAAGGTAGGGCACCGTAGTGATAGGCCTGTAGTTAGATGGATTACTGGGGTCAAGATTAGGTTTTTTGATTAAAGGGATGACCCAGGCATCCTTATGGTTGTCGGGTACATTTCCTCGAAAGATGCGTTAATGAATGAAGTAATGAATGTGGCGAGATCATGTGCCGCTTCCTTTATGATTGGAGCTGGGTAAGCGTCACCTTGGCAGTTGGAGGGCTTGAGCTTTGTAATGATATTTTCTACTTCCTTGATAGTGAGAGGTGAGAAGCTGAATGGCTTAAAGGCGTGTTTAGGCACAGGGGTTTTGTAGAGCATGGGGTTGCCAGTTGAGTCAGAAAGGAGGCTTTTTTTGCATTGATTTTGGTGTGGAGAAGGGCAATTTTGTCTAGCAATGCTTTTTGGATATTGGCGGTGCGCTAGAGTGGTGACTCTGTGTCAGGGATACACGTATCAAGTGGGGCAACAGTAGACTCAAGTTCCTTAAGGATCTTGAAGAGTTCCTTGGTGTTTGATTGGGCTTGAATGATCCTTTTGTTGTACACTTCCTTTTTTGCAGCTAGGATAGCTTCTTCTTTGTATGTCAGTGAGGCTGACAGGAGGTTGCTTTTGTTAATTAGCGAAGGTGAGCTTTTCCAGTGAGCCTCAGCTTTCCTTTTTTCTTTCCGCAGGTCGCGTAAGTAAGGGGTGAACCAGGAATTGAGGTGGAGCCAAGGTTTTTGTTTGTGCAGTTTGATGGGAGCGATAGTATTGAGGGCTTTAAGCATGGCATGGTTATAGGGGTCAACTAGTGCTGTAGGGTCCGAGCAGGTGGTGGACCCCGAGTTCAGTAAAGGGAGGATGAGCGGGAGTAGTTTCTCAACTGTGATATCCTTTTTATTGCGTGTATATGTGGGAGGAGCAAGGTTAGGTTTAACTATAGGGGGGCTGGAGTTAATGGAGAAGAATATTTTGTGGTGATCGGACCAAGCGCAGAGCATCACGGAAGTGACGCTAAGTGCACAGTTGACATCAGATACCCAATCTAAAGTGCGAACTTTGATGTGGGTAGGCTCACTAGCATGTTGGGTAAGGCCAAAGTCGGCAAGGACATTTTCTATGTCGGAGGCTTTGGGGTCATTCTTATCCTGGTAGCCTAGATTAAGGTCACCCAAAATGATAATTTGAGAGTTAGGCTTAGTACTAGAGGCTAGGATAGATGACATGTCTTCTATAAACAAAGAGGCTAGGTCCAGGGGGCCTGTAGATAAGATGTACTGTGGCTGAGTGATTGGGTGTGATAGGTAGTTTAATGGACAGTAGTTCCGCTGAGGGCAGCTTAAGGCTATTGGCAGTTCTGATGTTAAGCGAGCTCTTAAATA
Source organism: Ambystoma mexicanum (assembly GCF_040938575.1). NCBI lineage: Eukaryota > Metazoa > Chordata > Amphibia > Caudata > Ambystomatidae > Ambystoma > Ambystoma mexicanum. The sequence continues at coordinate 181,516,731 of NC_090927.1, read as the reverse complement.
TAAAGGCCAGTCCCCTGCCCTTAGTTTGGCTGGTGTCTCTGTCACACCTGATGATTGAATAGTTGTCAGGAATGGCCAGAGTAGAGATGGGACCAGAGGCTGCATGCAGCCAAGTTTCCGTGATTGCAAGAAAGTTGAGGTTTTCAGTGACAATGAGATCTGCAATATCAAAGGCATGAGCCGGGATGGAGAGTGCATTTATAAGTGCACCTTTGATAATAGAGATTGTGGTGTCCTGTGCAAGGGATGTAGTGTCAGCAGCGGTGTCACGTGTACTGTGGTAATGTTTTTGCCAGAGTTGGACATGTTGTCGGTCGCAAGGTTATTCTGGTGGTATGACCAGTGCCGACATCTGGAGGCTAATCTCTGATTCCTGACTAATGGAGCACATGGTAGGCTGGGTGGATGGGGCAAGGTAGATGAAGGGTGCTGAGGCAATATTGTGCAAGTGGCGGCGGAGTAAGCCTTGGAAGGTGAGATAGCAGCCGGGTTCTGAATGTCTGAGCCCCGCACAGTGTTTTGGGGTGCAGGTGTGGCTGAGTTGTTGATTGTTGGAAGTTGCGGGTGATGAGGGTGCCACAGGCGCAAGCCAAGCCTCAAATGTCTGGAGGAGATAGGGCATGGGTGGTTGGGGGTCGGTTTGCTAGCGAAATGACATAGCCAAAGGGCTGGCTCGTTTATATAAGGATTGGGATCTATCATGGTAGGTACGAACTGTGGTTTGGGCGATGATGTGGCACTGTGTAACCGTGAGGGCATGGCGTTAAGCATTGAGCTACTGGTGCAGAGCAGTGACCAGATTAGGACCTGCAGGGTAACCAGTAGGTAGGCGGCCAGGTGTAAACTAGGCAAGTGTGCATGCCTAGGTGCACTAGCATATGTGGATAATAGGTGATGGTGAGTAACACTGGTACTGAGCATTTTAGATACTCAGTGAGAGGTATCGTGGATCCAGGTGGGCAGAGGGTACCCAAGCCGAAAACACGTGTCAAAAACAGTTAGGTAGAAGAGAGCTGCCCGGTTCCGTATGGGCTGGTGCACAAGACTAGCAGCTGGCATAGAGAAGGCAACGTATGGGAGCACGATGAGCAAAATAAGGTATAGTTCACAAGCATCACCAAGCATAGTCGATGCAGATCAGTTAGTTACTAGACTGTAGCAAGCGCATCAGAATGCACAGGGAACACGTTGAGCATATTAGGAGCAATAACGGGTAGCATGGTATGTGTTTAGAGGTTAAGAGCGGTGACCAACTGCTTAGAGGCCACGGTACCCAGGCTGTAACACATTGACTATCCTAGTGTGGAAGCTGAGGCAAGAATGGCAACCGACCAAAGCACAATAGATAAGGATCAAATATGTGAACAGGGTGCATGTGCAACACGACTGATGTAGCATTCGACCACTAGGCACGGCGACCAGGTTAAACATAGGGTGTTGCGACCACAGCTGGTAAGGCACATGTAAGATTACTAGAGTAGCGACCGCCCGTATGGGACGCGGTGCCAGCACATGGAGTCTTAGTGTGAATGCTAATGCAATGAGCTAATTGACGAGTAATACAATTAGTAAATATTAAGAAAGGCAAGGGAGTATGCACAGTCACACACAATACATATGATCAATACATATTAATTAACTTAATATAAGCAGGGAGTTTGAGCAGTCAGGGAGTGGCAACTAAGCAAGAGGCAAAGTAAGAACAATCTAATTGAGCTGGCGAGGAGCATGTGCGTCCGGACAAATGTGTGCCCGACCGCAAGTGGTACAGTAGTACTGCTATACAGTGAACAGTACAAGTAGATAGGCAAGGATCGAGATCGGGTACGGGGCATCAATCATCACGGTGCAGTGTGAGGCACAGGTATGTGAGGCACAATGGGGATTGATATCCGCCCGAGGAAAGCAACGGAAATGCAGAGCTCAGCATCTTTCAGATTAATATTACAGTTACCGTAGCATATAGTAATTGAGGTGCATGTGGAAACGCAAACATCGAAGCTTACAGTTAGCCAGACATTAACTAGTAATTAAACCCAAAGTGTCAATAACGATGCGATGAACGCGACCAAAGGGCGTATCTGGGAGCGAACAAGGCCTTGTTTAAGGGGTGTTCTGGAGTCACAGTACCTTGTGGTAGTAGCCTGAGGCCGGGTCCATGGTGCAGAGTTGCTGGCAAGAGGCAAGTGCCAGGCAAAAGACAGGCTAGGACAGGCAGAGCACTTTGTTGTGTCGGCATTAGTGATGGAGGCCGGCTTACGCCTGCCGGTTGCTGGTTGGGCCAAATGATGGTGAAGGCAGCCAATGAGCGGGTGGCAGTTGCCTATGTGGACACAGCAGCCAAGCCGATACCTAATAGCAAATGACGGCCATCTTGGAATGGCTACCACGTAGTCCAGAGAAGCAGGAACACGTGGAAAAGCACAATGAAGCACAAGAAAGGCGTGGGGCAGATCAGGCATCGAAATGATTTAGTATTTTATAGGATACGAAGCGCAATGCCAGCGCTTTCGGACTTGCATTCAAGGTGAATGTAAGAGGTTGGAAGTGCCCACTGGCCTACCTCTAATGTGGAAGGAATCTCCGGCTTCCCTCCTACAGCGATGCACTGCTCCTGCAGTGTTGGTGGGGCTCCTCAAACACTGCAGGATCCTTGTCAGGATATGTGTTCACAAGGACTAGGACAAGAATCAGACTTAAGCTAGGTTTGGACCACAATTAAGAGTGGATATAAACTTTAGTGAAGATGTTCTCTCCTCTATATTGTATGTATGTATTTTCCCCCTGTACTTCCTCCATCCATTTCGTTCCCCTAAACTTCTTTCCAGTTTTTCTAATCTCCCCTTCCTATCCACAACCTCTCCCTAACCTTCTTCCCCCATTGGCTGCCTTGTGGTTACCTATTCTTGGACAAATCAGAAACCTGTGCCAACTGAGGTGGGAGGGTAATTCTCATTTTGGCTTCCATGGTTGAGGAGGTGTCATGGGTATCAGGCAGGTAGTTGGGGCAAGCTGGGTGGAGGCTTGGCAGGCCTGGCATAGTCACACAAAGAACCCATAACAAATCCCTCCCTTCATTCCTTCCTAGTGTTTGTAGTAACTTCCTGGTTACGACTTCCTGTTGCCAAACAGGAAGTGCATGATAACTCATGAGCTCTCTAGTGTTTGGGTGTGGCTGGCTATATAAGCCACACCCAAGATTCTTCCAGTGCTTCGTGTTGCTTACTGTGAGCTGCATAAGCAACACACTTGCCATGCTCTGGATCAGCCAGCATCTGCTTACCTGCTCCGGATCATCCTGTTTCTGCTTACATGCTCTGGATCATCCTGCTTCTGCTTACCTGCTCCGCATCATCCTGCTTCTGCTTACCTGCTCCGCATCATCCTCCTTCTGCTTCCCTGCTCCAGATCATCCTACTTCTGCTTATCCGCTCTGGATCATTCATCTTTAGCTTACCTGGTTCTTACTCCACGCCGCAGCTATCTCCAGTCAAGAGGGTACTTCTACACCGGCACCTGTAAGAACAAAGAAGAACAGCGTTAACATGCGCACATCAGTAACGCGGCGCATACTCACTGAATCTTTCAGTGACGCTGGAATCCAGGTTAGTTGCACGAGCGCACAAACCCCTGTAAGAAAGAAGAGATTGTGATTGTGTTGTTTCATATTACCATGTGGATATTTTGTAATTTAATGTTTTCAACAGCTCTCTTGGCATATGCATTCTGGACTTCTTCAATGCTTTGTGTCATTTATTCTTGTTTGTTTTGGGGTGAGGGTGTGGGTTTTATTTATTTATTTATTTATTTTTCTTTTCTTCTTCTTTCTCTCCCACCCCCTTTTTTTTTTTTTTTGTTGTTGTTGTTGTTATACTTACTGCTATTGTTTCATGGATATGTGAAAATTGCTGAGATCTGTTTTGTACTGATAATATGTTAAAATGTAATAAATTGGTTCAAAAAAAAAAAAAAGAAAGAAGAGACATTATTCATTGCGCTCGCTCCAATAACGCGGACACTTATTTCACTGCGCTCTCTCTCTCTATGTGGTGCATACTTACCAAAAGCCGCCGTGCAAACTTACCTAACCACCAAGTCTCCAGCAGCACTGAACCCGGACTCGAGGAACTAATACCACATATTTTATCCAGCAAGGGAAAGGGAGAGACATTACCAGGCACGCTCGAATTGAAGGCGCTGCGCAAACCTACTAGCAGCTAGCATCTACACGCAGCTCTACTCACCCACAGAAATACCAGCAAACAAAGACAATACGGACAATTTTGGACACTCAACATTCTCCGCGCAATGTTCACTTGTGGGAAGGACTTTCTAGCCAGTGAAGAAACTGGCGCCTTGAACTCTCGGCCTCGCTGTGAAGGCATAAACAGCGATTGGCATCTGAACTCAGCCTACAGACATTGGCACCAATCACATGAGTGAATGGCACCCATGCAAATGCACAATGGAGTGCACACCTACTAAAGATCAAGGTAAACCCATAGGGGGACATCACAGCACACAGTAAAGAGAAGGGAAGGGCCCAGGGGAATCGGGTGAATTCAGGTCTGAGTGCACAACTTATATTTGACAGGTATTCCTCCGAGTGAAACAGGGAAAGTGAAGACTCGGGGTCGAGGGAGGCTCGTCCATCGCTCCTGCAGAGACACAGGTGAGTGTGACAGGAGGAGTGCGCATTTTCCCACTCTACCGGGTGTGCAGATCTTTACCTTTCAGGTAGGAGGTGACCCATACAGGAGCAGATTTGCAAAACCCAAAGTTCAGGAGAATGAGGTGGAGAGAGTAGTTTTGACAGTGTGGAAAGCAGCAGAGAGGTACAAAAGGATGTGTATAGAAGATAGTTTGGAGTGGCGAGCATTAGATAGAAAGTTGGAGACATGCTTGAGTGCAGTCTCAGTGGAGTGTTTCCTACAGAAGCGAGATTGAAGTAGATCTAAAGGGCCATTAGTCTCAAGGTGACCCATTCACAGACCACTCCCTTTTGAATAATGGGGAAGGAGAGAAAATCGGCGATAGTTTGCTGGGACGTTTGGGTCAGCATAGGGTTTCTTCAATAGGGGTAAGACAGTTGGGTATTTGAATGAGACAGGGAAGAGTCCAGCAGAGAAAGAAAGGTTAAAGAGCTCAGCGAGATAAGGGCAAGTGTTTGAGACAAAGTCTTTGACCATTTGGAAACAAAAGGGTGGGTAGGAGCGTAAAATGAGCTGGCACTGCAAAGGATGAGTGCCACTTTAATAGCAGAGGTAGGTGGAAAGGTGATGGAGAGAAGGAGGGTTAGGAAGTCAGTGGAGGGCTGTGAGAGTGCCACTAACTTTAGAGGGAAATGAGTGTGCAAAGTAATTAGCAGAAAGGGAGGAGGCCATGGATATTGTCTTGGAAGGTGTGAGCAAAGATTGCAGGGTAAATGAAAGTTTACAGGGGTGATTGTGAGCAGTGGCGATTAGGCACATTATGGAAGAGTCCAGTGCAGGTTTTAGGGCAGCAAGGACATTTTTTAAAGCGAGGATCATGGTAGGAATATGGCGGGTGGACCCAATGGGGAATGGAAAATAAGTGTTAGCCCACTACTCGTGATCCGGCGCTAACAACACCGGACCGAGTAGCGGTACAGCTACTTGCACTGGTGGTATCCCAGCGGTATTACTGCCGGTATCGCGCTGACTCATCATCAGGCCCTATGTATTTTGCTTTTGGCAAATTGCAGTTATAGCATGTTTATTCTGCTGTTGTCTGTTACGATGATCACAAGACATTCCATCTCGGTCACTTGACAACATCCTTGTGCCTAAAACCTTGTGTACAGTGTAGAACTGTTTGACCAGAGCACGTAAAGTGGCCCTTGATTTCATTGGGCAACAATTAATGCTGTGTTGTAATGTGTCTATCTTTCCTATCTCCATGGCATGCTGTTCAGGATGTATGTTTGCATGTATGAGATAAAGAGTGCCCGGAGTATGGAATGCCGTGTGAGTGTGCAGCATTCCCTGCGTTACTATAAATTCTTTAATACACAGTTATGAACCATCCCAATGGTATGTATTTTGCCAACCTCTGAATCCTGAAAAGTAGATCCATGCAAGCTTGACATGTGGCCAACTTTGCACCAGACATGCAGATGAACTGGCCTGCTGTTAAATCTGTTACCAGTTGAATGGTATCCACTACAGAGTGTAACTGGCTTTCTGACTTTGTGAATATTCAGACATGTAATTGCTCATTTTACTATAGCCGATAAGATTGCTATAGCCGGTAATATAGCCCAGTGGGTTGAGCACTTGCTGGTTCGATGTGTGTGTGATCTGCAGGTTGCAGGCTCGAATCCTGGCAAGGCCAATTCAGCCTTTCATCCTTATGAGTTTGATAAATGAGTACCAAACCAGGTTGGGTGATATTGTATGCATATTTGTTAAATATTAAGCGATTAAGAGGAAGTGCTGTATAATACATCATTATCATTTGCCAATGGTCATCTGCTTGCATTCACATTAATTTGGTAATATGGGCCTATACGCACAGATATTAACGATACCGATGGTGATCAATTTTTGTATGAAATGTATACAAATTACAGTTATATCGTAACCATGCTTTTCGCAGTATATTTAGGAATAATGCTATGTGATGCCACTTCCTGTTTAGTCAAAGGGTAAAAAGTTGTTTTCCATTGCAAACCCGTGATGTCACTTTGGCGAGGGGTCAAAGGACATAACTTCCTGTGATGTCATTACAGGTCAAGGGTCATATGATGTCACATCCGCTACCCCTGGCATTTTGGTTAAATGACATCCCTGCAACTGGTAAAAAGACTTCAGTGCCCTCCATCAGTCATTGAATCGGATCAACCATTGCCTTGATTTATGAGGTTGATGGCCGACCAGAGGAATGGCCGCCTCATGGGCAGAGACAAAAAGGGTTCCTTTAGAGGAGTTTTGCAGGGCAGCCAATTAGGAAGGCATACTTGCCAACCCTACAGATTTAGGCAGTAGGCTACTGCTTTTTAAACAGTCCTACCGCCTACAGATTTGGGTGATGGATCCTGCTGCTTTTTAAAGTGACAGGTAATTTATGTAACTCTAAGGTAGGCTGCAGGACAAAGCATGCAACACATTAATGAGCCTGTCTGTACAGTGGGCTGGTAGGTGATTACTTTGATTAGGCTCAGACCAATCCAGTGACCTGACAGCTATGTGACTCTGTCCTGCACTCTTGCCGGTACAACCCTTATGTGAACAAGCAGTGAAAGCAAGTGCAGGGCAACTTCCTGTGATGTCATTACAGGTCAAGGGTCATATGATGTCACATCCGCTACCCCTGGCATTTTGGTTAAATGACATCCCTGCAACTGGTAAAAAGACTTAAGTGCCCTCCATCAGTCATTGAATCGGATCAACCATTGCCTTGATTTATGAGGTTGATGGCCGACCAGAGGAATGGCCGCCTCATGGGCAGAGACAAAAAGGGTTCCTTTAGAGGAGTTTTGCAGGGCAGCCAATTAGGAAGGCATACTTGCCAACCCTACAGATTTAGGCAGTAGGCTACTGCTTTTTAAACAGTCCTACCGCCTACAGATTTGGGTGATGGATCCTGCTGCTTTTTAAAGTGACAGGTAATTTATGTAACTCTAAGGTAGGCTGCAGGACAAAGCATGCAACACATTAATGAGTCTGTCTGTACAGTGGGCTGGTAGGTGATTACTTTGATTAGGCTCAGACCAATCCAGTGACCTGACAGCTATGTGACTCTGTCCTGCACTCTTGCCGGTACAACCCTTATGTGAACAAGCAGTGAAAGCAAGTGCAGGGCGTTACGCCATCACACAACATCTGCCTATCAGACTGATGGGGGTATCAGTCTCCATGTCATTCAGTGTGAAGCTTGCACTACAGGAATATATATGTATTGCCCAGGCTGCTGCGAAAGAGCAGTGGCAAACGTTGCCTACCACCTCTGTGTGATTACCTTCTGTGTAATTGAATTTGGTGTTAACTTACCATGCAGAATTCTACATTTTTAACATTTGAACATCTTTCCATGCTGTGCTGTTTGATGGGTTGTGTATTTTAGAATGATTCAATGGTGCCAACAATGTATGTTTTGTATTTTCCTGTGATGCCATTGTTAGGCAAATTATTATTTTTGAATTTGAAAAATCCTACATCTTTTTGGTCACAGAATGTTGGCAAGTATGGGAAGGTAGCAATACCTTAATCAGGCACTACCATCTGAATGTGAAGCAGCGGGTGTCATGCTCATTTGGTTCTGGTGTCCTCAGTCACACGCTAAAAGTGTTGGATCCTGTGGTTAATTCAATTAAATGTGGTTGCAGTTTTCTGAAGCATACTTGTGGTCTGTGTGGTTTATTTTATAAGCCCACTCCCTAGCTTTGATATGCCTCAAAAGTAAGTATTAGGACAAGGAATAGGGACGTGGAGGTAACGATTGGATTACTTACCAATAAACTAATTTACTCCTAGACCTTCCCTTTCTAGTCACAGTTTTTACAGTCTCGCCTCCCATCTTTCTCCGAATGGAGAGGCCTGTACTACTCTTGGTGACTTCTCTGGGGGATTATGGGAAATGTGAGGTATTATATGGGAGTGGGATGTGAGTGAGAGCTTCAGAAAGAAAGGTTCCTGTCATGGCGGTAACTGATGCAAGAGTACGTACTTTGACGAGGAAGAGTTGGACTGGGAGTAATGAAGATCACTGGTAAGCAATCCAGACATTAGCTCTTCGCTCTTCTTCCTTGTTCTGGTACTTATATTTGAGGCTATGAAATCTGTTAATCCTGTCATTCACGGTTTAGAAAACCTGGTCCTGCTCCAGTCAAGTTGTTTGGACCGCCATCTTCCCCAATCCTGCGGATAGATAACTTTTCTATTGGTGTTCGTTAGATTGCCTCTTTTATCCTGTTCTTTAGTTAGAAACACAGCCGCAAATAGTTTTAGCTGCTGCCTCCTCCCCTCCTCCCGCAGCGAAGAAGAAGGTGGGGGGAGCTTTTTTGCCTTTGTTTGCATTTCTAATATTCGCACTTCGGTGAATGCTGCTAACAGTTACAGTCCTTCGTAAAGTGTTTCTCTTGACAGCACCCTATTAAGATTCAACGTAACAGCAACGGTGGCAGCAGGCGTATCCTAGCAACAGCATTAGAGGTACTGGCACAGTCCCTGCAACTCCGTAAGGTAGCGTGGGCAAGGCGCACACTCAGCGATGCCAGTGGGTGTGAGAACAACACCAGCGGGTGATAACTTTCCATTTCCCGTCCCTCTCCGTCTTCCTCGCGCTTCTTGTCTCGTTCCCTCTGTTCTCCATTAACGCCCGGCCAGGATTCGATGCGAAGTACGCGGGGAGCTGTAGAATCAAATGTCTCTGAACAGCCACAATTTTAGTGTTCCTGGAAGTATCCGAACAATTTTAAGGAGGTGTAAGAGCCACGCTTACTGTCTGCCACCTATGAAAGTAACACAAATAGGAAAGCGCAACATTTCCATAACACTTGTGTTTCTGAAAATCATTGCTGTGATCATATTTGTTCACAAATGCGGCATCAGCTAAATCAAACCTGATATAATTAACCATTATTATTCATGCTTCTACGTTTGGCATGCACCAAATGTTATTAAAATAATTTAACACAAAAATATATGTACCATTGAACGGTGAGCCACAGTGCAAGCAAAACGAGGAAGCTGGAGCAGTCATATGTAAAGCAGATTGATTACATGTGTATTGTGTTGTGTGATGGTCCACGTTCAAAGCCATGTGCATCATCCACCATGCCCTGCACTACACAGGCCATACACAGAATACCTTCAACACATGCTCACCCCTTACCAATCCAATAGAAACCTGCAAACCAGCACTGCACTTCTCCTTGTCAGTCCCCCTTCAAATCGTCAACAATTGGGGATCCTCCTACCTTACTAACTTTACTTTATTTGTTGTACCCCCGCTACATACATGTGGGCCTGATAGTACACGCAGGAGGATCACAAGAAAAACAACAAAGATGGTAAGAAGTAAGGCCAGGGGTAAACAGTGTATACGCCATATATCAATTCCTCTGTTCAACAAGTCGCCCCCCGCACCACAAGGTGAGGCTTTGCAAGACTGTGTACTCATACGTACTGTGTCGATAGCCTGTTTGCACACCTGAAGTAGCTCAACACACCACAAGGTGATGCTCTCCAGTGTATTTCAACACAGTCTACTATTAGGCTGTAACCATGTCAACAGGTTCTCGCACTTTGTTTTTTACTGTACTCTGCACTTGCTGTAACTAGCTCCTTGATGCCCATGGCCTTTGTGCACCGCTTTAAATGTCATAATAAATAAATAATGACCTATTACTATTCACCTTCAGTGCGGAATAAAGACGCACACATTTCACAGATCATATAGACCATATAGAGATGGTTAAGCCTGGTGGGCAAAGGGGTGATTCCCTGTACAGTGGGAGTGGGCAAAGGCCACAGGTGCATGTTCAGAGCACACATCTGCATAGTATGCATTTGGATGACCTATTCGGTCACCCTGGGTTTCAATGTGGCCTAACAATGTTGCCCATAAGCCTTTGGTACATGGCAGTTGGAATGTGTGCATCTGCAATGCCATCTTTTTCACCATATTTGTCTGGACCTTTGCCTCGACTTTGGACTGCAAAAATACACTTTGCACAGTTCCATGAATCAGGGTGTGTGTTGGCAGTGCAAAGTGACTTTGCACCATGCTAAAAATTCCATGAATCGGACCCTCAGTGTCTTTGGCTCAGTTGTTCACATGCAGTCCCCATAGCTACAATTATCATCAAGTGCACAACCACAACTACTTCTTGTGTCTTGCATAACATGAATGGTAAATAAATGTGATCTACCATGTACATGTGAAACAGGTCAACAGAAGGTGTAGAGTTAAAAGCAAATAGTTAATTGGCAATATGGTTCAATGAACTGGGGCTAGTACGTCCAAACATTTTTATTTTATTTATTTATTGGATATTTGTAAGGCGCCTATACAACAAATGGTGTTTCAAGGCGCCACAAGACAGAAAAAGGGGGGACAGGGGAGGAGATAATAATAATGGTCCTACTAGGCCTTGTGACATTCAGATGGATCAAGCAAGTGCATTAACAAGAAGTGCGAGGGAGAGGGGGGTCTTGAGGAGCTTCCAGAACTTAAGGAGATCTGGCTCAAGCCTGAGAGGGGCAGGTTGACCATTCCAGAGGGAGGCTCCTGCGGACGAAAGAGATCTACCCCCCACTCTCTGCTTAGAGAAGCGTCTGATCTGCAGAGAGTTAGAGATAGAAGACCGACAGAGTGTTGGATCTAGATGGGTCCAAGGCCCCAGAAAGCCTTGTGGGTGATGCAGAGGGTCTTGAACCTGATCCTGGCAGCAACCGGGAGACAGTGAAGAGATTTTAGTACTGGAGAGATGCAGTCAATGGGCTTGAGGCCAAGGATACGTTTTGCAGTCTTATTCTGGATTAGGTGAAGGGTGGAGAAGGATGGATAAATGAAGATTGAGGAAGAGGCTGTTGCAGTAGTCCAGCCCAGAGAGGACCAGAGCTCTAGAGACATTGGGCCTCATTACGAGTTTGGAGGTAGCCATTCCATCATTACCGGCATGGCTACCTCCAAACTCGTGTCCAGGGCCCGAAAAAAGGGAATTACCGGGCCATTCCGACTTTTGCAGGCCCGGTAATTCCCATTTTCGTGACCTGGACCCGGTACATCCCCATTCCCATTTGAGCCCGCATAGGGCTCAATGGGAATGGGGAGGATGCTAACAACGGACCCCTCATTAATGAGGGGTCCGTTGTTAGCATTCTGGTCAGCTCGCGGGTGCCGGTATGCACGTCTGGCCAGACCAGACGTGCATACCACCACCCATGAGCAAACTTGTAATGTGGCGGCCCGGTATGAACGGTGCTGGTACCTTGCCGGCACCGTTCATACCACGGTCCCAGGGTCGTAATGAGGCCCATTGAGTTTCTGGATGAAGGTGAGGAAAGGGAGAATGCCTCTGAGGATGTGCAGCTGATAGTGGGCCTTCTAGGCAAGGTCCGCAATGTGAGGAGAGAAGGAGAGAGAGGAGTCGAAGATGATACCAATGCTTTTTGCCTTACAAGACGGTGTGAAGAGGGTCCCATAGAGGGCAGTCAGAGGGTATGAGGGAAAAAAGTAGCTGTGGTCCCAACGAGAAGGATCTCAGTCTTACTGGCATTAAGGCAGAGATCATTGGCAGCACAACATGCCTGAATTGCAATCAGACAATCAGGGATGATAGAGGAGGAAGAGGAGGCAGTGGAGGACAGCTTGAAGGAGAGCTATGTGTCATCTGCATAACATTGGAAGTGAGTAGAGAAGGATGTTGAAGAGCCACAGCATTAGTGCCCCTATGACTTCTGACAAGTTAGAATTCTTGATTAATAGCAACCACACAACTGATAGTTATTGTTCCGTCAATCCTAGTTCTGCAGTCAAGATATATTCAAAAAAATATTACATCTTGCATCTGTTGTATTGTAAATATTCAATTATGTGATTGCATTATTTTCAGTTCATGTTTTATTAGTCGTAATGAACATTTTACCAAGGTTTTTTACAAATAGTTTGAGAATCAAAAGGCATATGTATCTACAATTTAAATAAAAAAATACTTTTTCATGATTTTGAAATAAAGGCACTTACTTAAAATAATCACATTGACATTTAATGTTTTAATATATATATCAATGACATAGAGGAAAAGATATATGAAGAGAGGAAAGGTAAAATGAAACTATTAATGCATATCTAGCAAGATTAAATCATCAAAAAGAAATAAATTAGAATACATTATTGAACATTAACATTGCAAGTGTTATACAATTACATTATTTGTATAATCAACACAATGTCCAAACATTGTGAAAAAGATAGAAACATGTTTGGTAAAAAAATTGTGAAGACAGCTTCAAATCATTTACCTTTCAAGAATTTGAAGTTTTGGAGGACAGACCTCTTTTGCAATGTTCTGTGGCATAGGCACGGCCCTAGGAACAAATTCTGGAGCCATTCCATGCATATGCATGGACAGAACAGTCAATGTCAAATCTTTCAAAAAATCCGTCTGCTGGAATATTGGCTTGGCCATCCACTGTTTGCTTCTTTTTGTAAATACCATGTTTTAACAAAGCACCCTGAAAGTTTCTAGAGTTTTAGCTTGTTCCCTACAATCATTCTCATTGTGTGCAAGTACAGCAAGTCTTGTTCTGGGCTCCATACCGTCTATGCCAAAATGCAACTTTTTAGGCCTGTATTTTAGGTACACATTATGGAACACCTCCAAATCTCCAGTGTGGCAGAATTCCGTGAGTTCCTTCATGACTCTTGAAAGGGTTTTGTCGTACAGAATTTTCTCGAGTGCTGTATGAGGATGGGAACCTGACACCAAACACTTTTTCTTATGCTCTTGCTCCTTATTCAAAGGTCCATGTCCACATTTATGGAAATGTTTGTTTTCTCCCCAAGAGCAGATATTTGAACGATGGTGCAGCATTGAATGCCATTTTTCAAGCAGAAATTCGATAGATCCATCACAAGTTTTTGAGCTCCACCAAAGATGGTTGCTGATAGACTGTGACCACTTTAAAATGTTTTCTGTACCCTTTTTTTCCCCAACAGCTGTAATATCTTTAGAAATCGATTTTGCAATGTTGCATAAGTCAATTTGATGGTGTATGTGTGGTAACTGCTCTCGCAAGGCCTTTGCTATTCCAGTGTGCCTGTCATTGGCTATCAGGTCTGTTTGCATTCCCCTGGATTGCAGAAATTCGATGGATTTAATGAAACCATATTTCTCCATGGCAATAAATGGAAGTACATTCAGACACTTGCACAGTGACCGAACTTCCTGTTTTTTGCTTTCCATGTCTTGAAAGTGGAAAGTGCAATATTTAGCGGAAAAACCAGCACTGCCACACTGTCCATCGCCAACAAGCCTGACCCTTTTACCAGCGAGTGTACTGTCAATTGACATCTGTTTGAGCTTCCAAGCCTGACTAATAGCGGGAACAAGAAATCCTTCTGTATCGTAGTATTGGGTTTTAGCAAGGAACTCAAGTGCCACAAATTGACAGAAACTTGACATTTTTCTGAACGTTGATCCACTGACCAACAAAGCAGATGAACAAAGTACAATGCCAGCAGCCACTTTTCCATGCATAGGTTGTGCCGACCATGAAAATGTTTATGATGGTGGACCCAGCTAGCCTTGATCGTCAGTTTGGTGCCTTTGACTACACAAGTAAAATACAACAATGGCTCCCCACATATCCTCTGACGTAATTTATAATCACATTTAAACATTTGTATAATCTCTAGCAGACAGCAGTCAAATGCAATGTATTTTGGCTCCTTTAATGGCCAATCATCCAGCAGCACAGTGGTTCGTGATTCGATGGTGGTGGACAAGTCCCCCACACTAGGAATAGTGAAGTTAAGACCATAAGCACATTTGTCTAACAATTGCGAAGATGCCTCACTGATTTCATTCTGTGCTATTTCTAGATTTCCCACATTTATTGGAGAAACAGGGAACATTGTCCCTTTCTTTAAATTACATTTTTTAGATGGTGCTGATTGTGTGAGCGGGTCTGTAAGCAATTCTGTAACATATTCTTTGTCGTCTGTCTTTTCTGGGTGATGTTCTGTGCTGTAACAATGATCCATGGTTACTTTCCACAGGTCACTGGTGACATTCCATTCATATGCTGTCCACTGGACATCTGTATCATGACTCTGAATCTTGAGTGGACTGTGCAGAGCCTCAAAATTTAGTTGCTCCAAAGTGACATTAGTTTGGCAAGCAACATAATTAGTTTGTGTTGTTATATGCTCATATTATTCCTAACTCTCTAATTATTTTTTCAAATTCTTAATTTATAGCATACATACAGAATACGTGAGTTACAACCTCAAAATGTAATATCAATCAAACAACTGCTAAACAAATTCTTAAAAAAAGAAACAGTTTCGTTATTTACCCTTGCATCCTTAATTTGCTTTGATTCAGTCAATTTTTATTTGCCGACCACAAGAGCAAGCTGAAAAACAGCAATTCTAAAATGTATAAATCAAGCAATTTAATCTTCCACTTCAAGAAACATATATATATATATATATTACCACCATATAAGCCACCATAGTGTCTGTGTAGTTATGGTTAAGTTGCTAATCCCATAGGAAGAGCACTTTTTGGGTGGCTTATAACTTCGCTCTCCCTTGATGAATCCTCACCAAAAGTACATGGCCCACTCTGAATTTCTTTGCAAGGTTTGGTGAAGTTTGGTCCAGGGGGGGCAAAGTTATAGGGGGGTCCCTAAATGTCTTTTTTTCCCATAGACTGAATGGGGAAAAAACTGTGCTTACGCCTACAGCCCAAACCTCTGGACGGATTTTCATCAAATTTGCGGCAAAAGTAGGTCACAAAATCATTGGGTCTGTGGGAAAAAAATCCATGTTGGATTAAAAACATTTGTTATGGTACAGTACATTTTTGTCTTTGTTTTCAGTGTTTACTTGTTGTTTCTGGCTTGTTGCAGATTGTTAGAAACCTGTTGGTGAATTCTAACTGGTTATAGTTTTTTATTTATATTCTCAAGTTCCTCATCTATCTGTTGGGTTGTTGTAGATTTTTGGGGCAGTTAGATACCTGTTGGCGTATTCTAACTGTTTATTTAGTGATATATTTTAGTGGTATTGATTTATCTGTTTGGTTGTTGCAAATTCTTGGGGCAGTTAGATACCTGTTGGCGTATTCTAACTGTTTATAGTTTTTCTAATTGAAGTTTTGTTAATGTTTATGTACAGATTACTTATTAAATTTTGGTTTTAAGAAGATTAAATAAGCGTTTGTAAGATTTGCTGGTAATCTCTGCTTTAGAGTAATGATACTATCATTACACTCGAACCATCCACAATTTAGTTTTATATATGCAGTGTAGTGACCTGCATTGGTTGTGGCTCCTGCGTGGTAGATTATACCTATTGTTGTGAAGGTTTTCTTACCAAGTGATATTTGACCATGTGTGAATCCAGTCAGTTTGCCGTTCTTTTTGGTACCATCTGCATTGTAACGAAAAAGCATTAGTATTATGGATTTACTGTGTGTTTGTATTTGTAAGGTGGAGCGATTATCTGAATTGCAGGTAGTACATAATCTGCCATGGTTTGCATTTTGTACAAGTTGCTGAAATGTAACGGATTCACAGTTAGGTATGGATACATACATGAAGCGTTCATTAGGGATTTATTCCTGTGCCACATTGTTGCAGAGTGTACATGTATGTTTCCAAATGTATGATATCTGGAAGATTTCATTTATAGGTATGTTTTTGTTTTCCAGTACTTGTAGTAAGTACATTAGAAATTCTTGTGGATCTTCTTGTGAGTTTATAGTAAATTTCACCATTCCAGCACAGTAGTCCAATTCTTGTCTTATTCCATGAACACTGTATGTGTTGTCAGGATTGTTGCTTGCGTTTCTATGAAGGACTAACATTTGCAAACATAATTGGTCTGTATTGTGTAGGTAAATGTTGTCAACAATTGGTGGCAATTGGAATAGAATATTTATTGCTACATTTGTGTAGCAATTTACACCAGTTATATTTGAAAATTTGAATGGACCTGATAGTTCTGTGTCCAAGCCATTTCTTTGGAGTGTGTGTTGCTTCTTTGAAGAAGTACCTGAGTTACTTTGAGTAGTAGATTCTTGTTTGGTTGTAGTAATTGATGAAGTATTAGCTTCTTTTACTCTCTTTGGAGGATTTGCAGTGAGATCCTGTTACATTTCTGTTTGAAGTAGTTTTCTTTTACAACGTTTTCCTTTCTGTGGAACAGGATAGGTTTTTAGATGGGGGGGTGTACAGTGAACGTAGTCTATTGTATTCTAAAATGCAAGGAATATCAGCGTTTACTTTACTTGCATCAAAGTTGATTAGAAATAGACAGTCAAGTGTACGTAAGTGTGATAGTGCTACGTAGCTCATGCCTTCTTTAAAGACTGTGTTCCCAATATCTATCAATGCTTTATCTATGGTAAGACCTTGCGATTTGTGAATGGTGACTGCGTATGGTAGAGTTAGAGAAAATTGCTCTCTGCGTACATACATGTCTTTGAAAAGAAGGAATCGAGCTGTTGAGCTTCCTGTCCTTTTTACTTCTGATAGTTTGTCAAAGAGAATATTGACAAACTGAATGTTGTTTTCATGTGGGTATGTTTGAAAGCCAACAACTGTACCAAGTCGTTGGCTTCATTAACTAGTCATTGCTCCACATCAGGGTTACGTTTAAGATTTACTCTACAGTTTAAAGATAATTTTAATATTTTCTCCAAAACAGCTGTGTTGGAGATAGAGTTTTCTAAGGTATTCAGTCTTGATGTGGCTTGTTGACACATGGGTAGTCTCATACCATGTACGTCCAGTTTGTCTGTGGAGAAAATTCAATTATTGGTTGCATTTCTTTTTTCATTGAATTTTGAACAGCTTGCAAGAGTTGGCATCAAGGACATACTATTGACATTTTTGTGTGCTAATTTTTCCATGCCATCAGTAGCACATGAGTTATGGCCATATAGTGCATGGATGTGCCCGATTTTTAATATTGATTGTGCTTCTTGAGGTAGTACACCAACTCTAATACTTTTTCAAATGTTGGCGTATGTGAGGTCTGCAGACTGGCGCATGTTTTCTGTTAATTCTCTCTATTGGAAATGTTGCCAAAGGTTGACATTTCCTATGCTGCAAACAGTTTTACTGCAGAGTTTGTGTCCTAAGGTTTTAAAAATAGGTTCACCTGTCACTGGTGTCAATTGAAAAAGATCTCCGAAAACAATAATGTGGTTTCCTCCAAAGAGCTCTTCGTAGTTTGTTTTGAGTACTTCTTGTAATCTGAGGTGAATCAAAGCCAGCATTAGGTTGGAGACCATGCTCACTTCATCCATTAGTAGCATTTTCATTTGTTTTTACACTCTGCGTAGTTCCATTGCAGCTTCTGTAGAAAGTTTGTAATATTCTAATTTGTTTTGGTGTTCTACTGGAAGGAGTAGTAATCGGTGTAAAGTGACACCGCCTATGTTGTAGGCAGCTAAACCTGTGGGGGCAGTTACAACAGCTGACAGTTTGTTGTTTGTCAATTGTTGTAGGAACTTGCTGAACTTGCTGATGATTTTGATTAAGAATGTTTTGCCTGAACCAGCTTGACCACTGACATATAGTAGTATAGGTTTGTAATTTTGGCAGGGACATTCTTTATTTTCATGTTGTACATCATGTGCAATTTCTTTTGTTACTTCTTGAAAAATGCTATGCTGCTCATTGTTCAGTTTTGATTGCAGTACAGTTAAGTCTTCTGTATCTTCTTCATAGTGAGACATGGTGTTTTCTACTTCTGCCTCATTTGCTATTAGGGCTGGCCCAGTGGTTCTTGGCTTCCTGTTACAGAAGGTTGACAACTGTCGGGAGTGTCCTTATCTAGTTGGGCCCGGAGTTCTTCTTCGTGTTGCTGTTCATTGTGCAACATTGTTTTGTACTGTGTAAAGTTTACATCGGTTATAGTGCTTTCATTTGCTTTGAAAGCGTCTTCATAGGAGTCATAGATATCTAGTAACTCTTCCTCTTTTCTCCGTGGTTTAAAAAGTTGTAGCAGGGACATGTAATATAGTTCTTTATGTTGAGGAGTTTTTAATGACAATTTGATATGATTAATTAAGCTTTGTTTGGTAAGTTTCACTAAGCTGCCTTCACAATTTGTTACTCTGTATCTACCTTTATTTTCATCAGGTTTGATATTATTTTTGTATGTGAAATTTTGGGCTTTATGGTATAGACACATGGTTTCCAAAGTGGTACTCCTGTTTGGGTAGTATGTGTCTACGAAATTGTTTTTCAAAATGTCTTGGCTGTTAGGATAATTTTTGGTTATTGTTTGTATGTCGTTGTATGTTTTGAGAACTCTTTTTCTAGATTTAGCAGGACCAAGACTTAGCCATACTATATTTTCAAATTTTCCATACAAAGCAGTACCGGTTAAACGATCTGCAGCTTCATAGAAGCCACATTCTCTATGAGAGAGCATTTTTATGCCTAACCTGTACAATTTCTGAGACAGTGTTTTGTCCGATGATAGGTCATCCCAGAGGTCTTGGAGCTCTGTTTTTTCTGCTTTGGTTAGGTAGGCTGTAATATATCGTGCAACTGCAGTGGAATTGTCTGCAATGTACTGCACATCTATGTTTGCATTCCATAAGTGGACAATTATGGAATTGTGGTGGTGTGTGATTGTGCATTGGGCAGCTACAACTAGTTGGGAAGGCTATTCTTGTATTTGTGTGTTACTATACTGGGGTTCAGATGAGAGTAGAAAGTACGCTTGTGGTGAGGAGAAGCACTAATACTAAATCTAATGGTGTAGAATTAAAAAGTTCTTTGTTCTGCAATACTAACATTCTAGGGGCTGAGTTATGTCATTTGTGTGCCGAAAAAAAAGGGATTTGTGCACCATTCTGCCTGCAAATCCCTGTTTAACAAATGGGGATTTGCGGGCAGAATGGTGCACAAATTTCTGTTTTTCGACGCACAAATTCCATGAATCAACCCCACAGTGTGTTTGAGTAACAGTAAGAATATTATGGTAGCATTGTACTTACTTTTTTTGTTTGGAATGAGCAGGTTTATTCTGAGGTGTTGTTTGCACTTCGGATGCTTCTGCTTTTCAGGAGAGTCTTCACTGCAATTGTAAAAGAAAGAAGTTAGTAATTTTGTGTGTTTATAGCACTGATGTTAAGTTAGACATTGATTTTTATGTTTTTGTAGTAGTATTGTTGTTTGATATCTGAACTGTGTGCATGCAGTTTCCTTTGACCATGTGCAGCCTTTATATTTTACTTACAATATGTTAGTTCAACATGCTTTGCAAATGAGTAGAATACTAATTGTATGAAACTCACTTGGTTTCTTAAGTCTGTTTTATTGAATGTTAGGAGATAGAAGAAATAATGATATACCTATTTTGCAATTTTTATATGGTAAATGGCAAAAACTGTATAGAAAAGCATGGAATGTATGCATTTCTGAAGGTGTGGTTAATAAAGCAGAAGGATGTGATTTACAGGCAGTGGTGTTATTTCAGCTGGGAGCTTTTCAATGATAGTGTCTATCTGTGTCAGTGTATACAAATGCATGACCCTATCCTGTCTATGTGTAATTTTATAATACACTACTAAGTGTTTTTCTACAATTATACTGTTATTTCTCCCATCTTTTAATATTAGAATTTTTTAGATAGCTGTGTGTGTAAAAAAAAAATTAGATAGCAAACAGGTTTGGAAGTGACAGTTGATTATAGCAGATGGGAAAAATGACAGTAAATTCATTTTATAGGTTATACAGGTTAAGTGGCAGTTACTTTGTTTATATGCATTTGTAAGAGTTGTACATGTACTGTGCACAAATAATGCATACCTGTAGTTTGTATTCATGCATGTGGATATGCATGCAGCTGCAAGTAGAAATCTTGGAGACTTGTACAGTAGTTTTTGTAGTAGGTGCTTTCCAATGATATTAGACTTGTACTCAGAGTGATCAATAGTACATTTGAAGTGCTGAACTATGATGATGGGGCTAGATGTAGAGGTCTTGGATGTGATTGGTGGATGGTTGTGCGACTGCTTAGCTGTATCCAATGAGGGAATGGCACAGAGAGTGAAGTGGAAATGGTAGAAGGGCTGCCTGAGAGTTACACGCTCAGCGGACACCGAGGCTGTCCGCGGGCAGGGCGTGCCACATCCAGGGTTTTCCAGAAAATCCTGCATGGAAAGGGGACTGCAAGGATTAGACAATCAGGTATTGAGGTTGTGGATTTGTGTTGAAAGAGGCTGTGTGTAGTGAAGATGGCAGAGGTGGGGAAAGGCAGGGTGATGGTGCTTGGAGATATGTTTGTGCATGGTCTACAGCAGTATGCTGAATGCCGGCATGTAGAAAACAATTTTGATTTTAACGGAGTGGAGGTGGTGTGGAGCACTGTGTCTGATTGCAATGTACAGGGAATTGTACATGTTTGTGAAGATATGGGCAGGATGAACAGTCCCCATGTGGTCGTTTTGCACTGTGGTGCTTTCCATTTGGGCTGTGTCAGTGCCCCAACTTTGTTGGCAGATTTGGAACACTTGGTTCAAGCAGTAATGAACATCCTTCCAAATGCCAAAGTTATTTTATCTGGATTAGTACCTAGGGCAATATGGGACAATAGTTCTGTTTTATGTCCTCAGCAAAACATTGCTAGGTGTGCAATCAACCGAGGCATGTGTGCTTTCCTGCTTAGAGCTGGTATGTTCTTCTGTAATAATGAGAATATTGATTCCAGTAATGCTGTTTATTTTAAAGAAGATGGCATTTATTTATCTTTTATGGGAAATGCCATGCTGTTTTGGAGTGTAAGGGTTGTTTTGGAGAAGGTTATGTGAAGATTTTAGGAGTAAAGTAAGGACCCCCCCCCCCAAAATACAAAACTACAGGTGTCTGTCAAGCATCTGCAAAAAAAAAAAACGGGTAAATGGGGCACATTATTTCAATTTAAATTCACCACGCTCAGATTTTCGATGTGTCCGCGGATGTGGCGGGAATCCACGGACACCGCATATTATATATGGGGATTTTGGGGTGGAGAGGAATGCAAATGAGCAGAGCAAGGGATTGGTCAGTAAAGTTTACTGGGTGTGCTGTGTAAGGAGAGAGTTTGTCAGAAAGTCTTTTTCCTGAGAGAAGAATAGATAGCTATGGCTGTGTCTTTCAGAAAACAGATTATCTGAATTTTGGGAAACTCATGGATGCATTGGTTGGAGGTGCATGCAGAACACTGTGGCATAGCTGCAGATCTTGGAATCACTCATGTGGAAGTGCACTGGCATGGAGTGCGTGGAATGAAATGGCTGGACTTGGTACCTCTCTGTGCTAGTTTGGAGACACAGTATCATCCAGACATAATTATAATTCATTGTGGAGGGAACAGTTTAGGACATGTGTCTGGAATTTCTGTGTAATTTGCAATGAAAGAAGGACTTGGGAAGGTCATGGACATGTTTCCAAATTCCCAAGTAATTTTTCTCTTATTGCGCAGAGACAAATGTGGCTGCGTTCTGCTTCATTTGATCCACAAATGGAGAAAGCGAGGCGCAATGTCAATAAGGCTGTTTGTGCATTTTTAAGAGATGTTGGTATGTCCTCTTTTCACAATGAAAATATTATGTTTCACAGCACATACATTTTTCACAGGGATGGAGTCCATCTTACTTATGCTGGCAATCAGATTTTTCTGAGAAATGTACAAAATGCATTGCAACCTTTTTTGGAATTACAGCCATTTTGTGCATTGGGCAGCTACAACTAGTTGGGAAGGCTATTCTTGTATTTGTGTGTTACTATACTGGGGTTCAGATGAGAGTAGAAAGTACGCTTGTGGTGAGGAGAAGCACTAATACTAAATCTAATGGTGTAGAATTAAAAAAGTTCTTTGTTCTGCAATACTAACATTCTAGGGGCTGAGTTATGTCATTTGTGTGCCGAAAAAAAAGGGATTTGTGCACCATTCTGCCTGCAAATCCCTGTTTAACAAATGGGGATTTGCGGGCAGAATGGTGCACAAATTTCTGTTTTTCGACGCACAAATTCCATGAATCAACCCCACAGTGTGTTTGAGTAACAGTAAGAATATTATGGTAGCATTGTACTTACTTTTTTTGTTTGGAATGAGCAGGTTTATTCTGAGGTGTTGTTTGCACTTCGGATGCTTCTGCTTTTCAGGAGAGTCTTCACTGCAATTGTAAAAGAAAGAAGTTAGTAATTTTGTGTGTTTATAGCACTGATGTTAAGTTAGACATTGATTTTTATGTTTTTGTAGTAGTATTGTTGTTTGATATCTGAACTGTGTGCATGTAGTTTCCTTTGACTATGTGCAGCCTTTATATTTTACTTACAATATGTTAGTTCAACATGCTTTGCAAATGAGTAGAATACTAATTGTATGAAACTCACTTGGTTTCTTAAGTCTGTTTTATTGAATGTTAGGAGATAGAAGAAATAATGATATACCTATTTTGCAATTTTTATATGGTAAATGGCAAAAACTGTATAGAAAAGCATGGAATGTATGCATTTCTGAAGGTGTGGTTAATAAAGCAGAAGGATGTGATTTACAGGCAGTGGTGTTATTTCAGCTGGGAGCTTTTCAATGATAGTGTCTATCTGTGTCAGTGTATACAAATGCATGACCCTATCCTGTCTATGTGTAATTTTATAATACACTACTAAGTGTTTTTCTACAATTATACTGTTATTTCTCCCATCTTTTAATATTAGAATTTTTTAGATAGCTGTGTGTGTAAAAAAAAAATTAGATAGCAAACAGGTTTGGAAGTGACAGTTGATTATAGCAGATGGGAAAAATGACAGTAAATTCATTTTATAGGTTATACAGGATAAGTGGCAGTTACTTTGTTTATATGCATTTGTAAGAGTTGTACATGTACTGTGCACAAATAATGCATACCTGTAGTTTGTATTCATGCATGTGGATATGCATGCAGCTGCAAGTAGAAATCTTGGAGACTTGTACAGTAGTTTTTGTAGTAGGTGCTTTCCAATGATATTAGACTTGTACTCGGAGTGATCAATAGTACATTTGAAGTGCTGAACTATGATGATGGGGCTAGATGTAGAGGTCTTGGATGTGATTGGTGGATGGTTGTGCGACTGCTTAGCTGTATCCAATGAGGGAATGGCACAGAGAGTGAAGTGGAAATGGTAGAAGGGCTGCCTGAGAGTTACACGCTCAGCGGACACCGAGGCTGTCCGCGGGCAGGGCGTGCCACATCCAGGGTTTTCCAGAAAATCCTGCATGGAAAGGGGACTGCAAGGATTAGACAATCAGGTATTGAGGTTGTGGATTTGTGTTGAAAGAGGCTGTGTGTAGTGAAGATGGCAGAGGTGGGGAAAGGCAGGGTGATGGTGCTTGGAGATATGTTTGTGCATGGTCTACAGCAGTATGCTGAATGCCGGCATGTAGAAAACAATTTTGATTTTAAAGGAGTGGAGGTGGTGTGGAGCACTGTGTCTGATTGCAATGTACAGGGAATTGTACATGTTTGTGAAGATATGGGCAGGATGAACAGTCCCCATGTGGTCGTTTTGCACTGTGGTGCTTTCCATTTGGGCTGTGTCAGTGCCCCAACTTTGTTGGCAGATTTGGAACACTTGGTTCAAGCAGTAATGAACATCCTTCCAAATGCCAAAGTTATTTTATCTGGATTAGTACCTAGGGCAATATGGGACAATAGTTCTGTTTTTTGTCCTCAGCAAAACATTGCTAGGTGTGCAATCAACCGAGGCATGTGTGCTTTCCTGCTTAGAGCTGGTATGTTCTTCTGTAATAATGAGAATATTGATTCCAGTAATGCTGTTTATTTTAAAGAAGATGGCATTTATTTATCTTTTATGGGAAATGCCATGCTGTTTTGGAGTGTAAGGGTTGTTTTGGAGAAGGTTATGTGAAGATTTTAGGAGTAAAGTAAGGACCCCCCCCAAAATACAAAACTACAGGTGTCTGTCAAGCATCTGCAAAAAAAAAAACGGGGAAATGGGGCACATTATTTCAATTTAAATTCACCACGCTCAGATTTTCGATGTGTCCGCGGATGTGGCCGGAATCCACGGACACCGCATATTATATATGGGGATTTTGGGGTGGAGAGGCATGCAAATGAGCATGAGCAGAGCAAGGGATTGGTCAGTAAAGTTTACTGGGTGTGCTGTGTAAGGAGAGAGTTTGTCAGAAAGTCTTTTTCCTGAGAGAAGAATAGATAGCTATGGCTGTGTCTTTCAGAAAACAGATTATCTGAATTTTGGGAAACTCATGGATGCATTGGTTGGAGGTGCATGCAGAACGCTGTGGCGTAGCTGCAGATCTTGGAATCACTCATCTGGAAGTGCACTGGCATGGAGTGCGTGGAATGAAATGGCTGGACTTGGTACCTCTCTGTGCTAGTTTGGAGACACAGTATCATCCAGACATAATTATAATTCATTGTGGAGGGAACAGTTTAGGACATGTGTCTGGAATTTCTGTGTAATTTGCAATGAAAGAAGGACTTGGGAAGGTCATGGACATGTTTCCAAATTCCCAAGTAATTTTTCTCTTATTGCGCAGAGACAAATGTGGCTGCGTTCTGCTTCATTTGATCCACAAATGTAGAAAGCGAGGCGCAATGTCAATAAGGCTGTTTGTGCTTTTTTAAGAGATGTTGGTATGTCCTCTTTTCACAATGAAAATATTATGTTTCACAGCACATACATTTTTCACAGGGATGGAGTCCATCTTACTTATGCTGGCAATCAGATTTTTCTGAGAAATGTACAAAATGCATTGCAACCTTTTTTGGAATTACAGCCATTTTGCAGTAGGTGTTGACCATTTCAAGTTTTTCAAACACAAACAAACACCACCAAAAGGCTCTTTTCAGAGCCACCACTTCCTCCCAGAGAAAAGTGCAAAGGTTATGATAGGGCAGCGCCCCAAAATTTTAGATGTCTGCAAACTGTCCGCGGACTTCTAAAAAATGCACAGGGCCCTACTCCATTTACTTACCACTTCGATTTTTAAACTGAGAAAGGCAGCTCTGAAAAGACATTTTTTTTTGGAGGTGGGGGGTTGTATTATATTTTTTGTTTTTTTTTTACACACAACACACTAGGAATGGAGGGGAAAGGAGGGTAAGGAAGGGACACCAACCACAGGGATAAGAAAGGGCAGGTGGAGAGAGGAAGTTGTAGGATGGGCCTTATTTAGGTAGGTAGCAGACCTTTTCATGCTCCATGACCGTAGTCTCGAAAGCACTCCGAAGACTCTCCCCCCTGCAGAGTACTGTGTCGCAGTACATACACAATATTGTGACCCTGGATGCGCTGTCCCACAGGAGTGTGTCTCTTGTGGTGACAGGAGTGGAAATGGAGGATGTTGTAGAGGAACTCAACCTACTACGTTTATCACAAGGTACAAACTTGCGAACAGCTCCACCGTGGAACGACCTTAGGTGTTGCTTCATGGATGTCATACCAAAGCTGTACGAACCAGGCCTCCCACGACTCAGCACCATTTTGCACTGGTTGCAGGTGACCTTGTTCACACATGCTTTTGGTACATCACCATGAATTGTAAACAACCGCCACACCCAAGACTCACGGCGAGTGCTGGTAGTAGGGACTTCCACTACCTCATCCTCTTCATCCACTTCATCCTCCTCCTCTACATCCTCACGCCTGTTCCCCTCTTCAGGCCCTTGGGGAGGTGTTGTTGGTGGACGGGGTGGGAGTGGTGCTGAGGCACAAGTAGCACCAGCTGGAGCAGCAGCAACCATAGATGCCATCAGGTCTGATGATGTGAAGCAGCAAGAACACCAAGATCAGAAAAGGGTAAAATAGACAATGCTCTGTCAGGTAGCCAGAAGCATAATGAGGATGAGCTCTGGGGTATGGCCTTTTATAGGGGTGCTGGTGCGCACTTTGCAGACAGCCGTGCTGTCTGCGGACAGATCGAACACCCCAAAAAGGATCAAAAACTTCCAGAAAGTATGTAGAAAGCCAGGGTCATTGTCTGGGACATGTGCAATGGTGAATTTCTACTGTAAAATACTTTGGATTGTCCAAAAAAAGTACTTTAAAAATGATCGGGGACCCGTACAGTGTCCACAAATCAGGACACACGCTCAGTGTGGGTGCGGTCACATGATGTCGCGAACACGTCAGCAAATGGGACGGGTGTCCGCAGGACACCAAATGTGTGGGAACGGCCGTGTGCATGTGCGCGGATGTTCTACGGACAGTGTTTGGGTCCTCAAACTAAATAAAAGTGTGACACACTTGAGACGGACAGTTACGGACAGGCGCAATTTTCGTAGGACTTATGGGTGTGGTGCACATATGCGTAGATGTTCTACGGAGAGTACAGACAGGTATGGTGTCCTTAGGACACCTCCATTATGGTTAATTGCAGATATTCTGGACACCGAGTGTGTTCTAAGACCAGTTCCATCTTGCTTGCGGACAGTTCCGGACAGGTATAGTGTCCTTAGGACACCGCCTTTTTGGTTAATTACAGATATTCCGGACACCAAGTGTGTTCTAAGAACAGTTCCATCTTGCTTGTGGACAGTACGGACAGGTATAGTGTCCTTAGGACACCACCATTTTGGTTAATTACGGATATTCCGGATACCAAGTGTGTTCTAAGAACAGTTCCATCTTGCTTGCAAACAGTACGGATAGGTATAGTGTTATAAGGACACCTCCATTTTGGTTAATTGCAGACATTTAGAACACAGAGTGTGTTCTAAGAACAGTTCCATCTTGCTAGCGGACAGTACAGACAGCTATAGTGTCCTTAGGACACCCCTATTTTGGTTAATTGCGGACATTCCGGGCACCCGCGCTGTCCGCGAACACCACAACTTCCTTTTTGAAAAAAATAAGACACAAAGGACTGAATTAAAACACACATAACATGTTCTATTATATACAGATATACAATTTATGAAAGAGAGGGGGAAGCAGAAACTGACACAAATACAGGGGAATTAGGGGTTTGGAGAGGCTGGATGGGAGGGGATGAAGGGATGGAAGTCTCATCATAACGTTTTTCTTGGTGGTGAGGGTTTGGGGACAGTTCACTGGGACATGGAGAAGGGGAACAGGTACATGTGGGACAATGATATTGATTTTTTTCTTTTATGTGGTCCTCCACAAAATGTTTTAACAGATTGAAATTTTACATAAGCATATCCATTTTTTGTTCCATGCACTGTAGAGCATTTTCTAATGTCTCTTTTGCTATATTATGTTCACTGTTTGTATGGTCTCTTAAAACAATATATATATGTTAAGTACACATAAAGTAATGATTATTAATTTGCTTATATAGAGAAGTGTCTACCATTAGTATCACTATCTTCAGTCACTTCCTCATGTGGAAAATGTTCTTCAAGCCATTCTAAAGTACTGGACATTTCTATGTAAAAAATAATATATTACTTTTAGTGTACCTAATACAGAAAGTTTTGAAATATATCAGAAAAATGAAGTTTACTTACTAGTTTCTGGTAAATTGTGTTACTGTTGTGTAGGTCTGTTGTTGCTTCTAGCTGTTCAGTTTCTGTGAGGTAATTATGTTGGAAGCATATCTTTTTTGTTTTGGTATATTCCATTTTAGTACATATGCTATTTAAATGAACGGGTGATGTGTTACATATATAGGTTCCACTTCGTATTTATTATTACATATAATGTGTTCATGTGCTGCTTTTTGAACTTGTTCAGTGTTTATATGGCATGATAGAACAATTTAAGATACCCCCTGAGTTTTTGGGTAGTGTTGATGTTGTCTGCGCCCGTCCGCTGACACACGCACAATCCGCAGACATCAAAATCACTAGCTGGGGGTTCAGTATGTTCTATGTTACATGTTTATAAAGTAAGGAAAAGCCTATGAAATTCAGTAAAAAAACTTTGTTAAAGGGACGTTATGCTTAAGTTGCGCTACTAAAAACCTATGAAATTCAGTAATAAACTTTGTTAAAGGGACGTTATGGTACGAAGTAAAGCTGAAAAAACCCTGAAATTCGCTAGTTATGGTAAGCTAAGCAACCATAACTCGCACCACCAAGATGCACTGTTCAGGCTAACACCCAGGACATCTAAGATGACATCACAAATGTCTAATCAACACAGGACTCATTGTTCTACCACAAGCTGAAACATATTAGTAGTCAATTGAACAAAGTTTAAGCCACATAAATATTTAATGCGTTCAAAACATGGACTACGAAACATTAGATTCGGATACAATACTCTGTAATGTTATGTGCAAATTCCATAGATAAAAATACATAAAACGCTTGATAATGTTGAGGTTTTTGAGATAAATTAAAATGAGAATACGGTGTACATTGAGTGTAAAGCAATAGAAAGTTGCCAAGCAGCGATCTATGAAACCAGAGAAACAAATACTTAACCAACCCTTACCTGGACGAATAGATGAGCTGATTCAGCAAGCCACGTAACAAGTGGATAGATGACGATATCCGTTGTAGATTGCAGAGATGTTTTCTTGGTGACTATCAAGGTGTTTATAAAGGCTTACAAAAGTGGGTGTGTATGTGAATGTCTGACGTGTTCATTCCCACCGAGCCAGCATCTATACCAATGTTTGACTTCCTCATTACCATTTGCCCAGTCCCCTTGGCAGCCATGGCTACAGGTGAGAACTGCCATTTATACCGGAGGTGGGATGGATGTGGATGACAAGAGCGCAATAGGCCCGGAACATAGTCAAAGGACACATAGATATGTAGATTGCAGGGATGGGGTCTTCAAAAGGGAGTCTGCAGACAATGGTTCTGGGGTGGCCATGTGGACAATGGTCCACTGTGCGAAAGATGCCTTTGAGATGTGCATGGGGTTCGGCATGTTGGGACTTCCCATCCACCAGCCCCCTTGCGTGCACACAGCTATAGGTGCAAACTGCCATTGGTACTGGGGGGTGGATGGATGTGGATGATGGGAGCGCAATATCCCACTAAACGTGTTAAAGCACACCAATCTTTCAAGGACTTCTTAGATGGTTGTAAGTGCTGTTCACTAACTGAAATATTCTAACAACTATTCATATTAATTACATTTTTTATTTAGTTTGGTAATGTTGATGACATATACATACTACAAATTGTGCTGATGCAGTTGAGGTACTGTCTGTAAAAATGCTTTGTATTGTCCAGAGTCACTGGAGAATTTATCACAAATGGCTTGAACCACACAGGCAGGTATTACTCGTCGAACGTGCAATCCCAGTCTTGCATGAATCCACCATGTAAATGAACGATACGCCACAATCCTGTACCAGCTGTGTAAGAGATACAGAGATAGTTTACTTGAATGACTCAAATAATTGCATTTGTTTTGTTTGCACTACCTTTTAAAATGTAAGGCATTGTTATGCATTAAAAAGTATCTTTTTGTGCAACATACTGACAGTATTTGTGATTTCAAATAGGGATCAATCAGAAATGTGAACGCCCATTCCAACAAAAACACTTTGGGAGATAGGGAAATATTGTTTTTAACTTCCAAGTGAAAGAAATGTAATTTTACGGACAGTACATTTAATGATTACTATTTGGTTTGAGATTAGAAAGAGAAATGTATTCAATTTACAGTAAATGTCTTTCAACAGTAATCCATCAAAGTTATAATGATGTAGAGGAACAACATATAATGTTACTCTTGGTTGTCAATCACACAACATATATAGAGTAAAAGTACTTGTTACTTGGATTACGAGCGCAAACTTTAGCTCGAAGCTCGTGCATAAGGACCATCATCATTCACAACACAGATCTTGTAAAACAAGCTGCCCTGAAGTCATGCAGATGGGTAACGCATAGTGGTGGTGTATCTTCATCGGCTATGTAGGCCAAACAGCCAGAGATTTCTCTGCAACAGCAGTTCTCCACCACAGTTGGCATAACCTCACAACGATGGCGGTGCAGGTACACCAGATGGAAACGTCTGCCATGCCACTGGGTTCAGGTTCCGGTGATTGATTGTCACAACTTTAACTGATTCCCCATCTTTTTGGCTTCTTTCTCTTTCAATAATTTCCTCTTCTGAATATTCAGGCTTGTACTGGTAAGGCTGAATTGTTGCCATAGTTTCTAAATATCAAAAAAATACAAAAACAACAGGGATATTAAACAAATTGTTTCTATACAGTAACAAACTGAGGTTTTACATTAAAATTCAACGTTAAAGAAAGACAAGAGAGGAAACAGCCATGTTACAAAAAAACATAGTTCAAAGACAAGAATAACAGGCACAAACTTTGAAATTTCACATTGACACATGTGCAAAATTCACCATGTAAAAGTAGAATTCTATTATGGTTTGGTAAAGACATTTGTACATAATATAAGAAATGTTTAAATAAAAAGCAACTACTGAGTTAAGTCATTTTAGGTAGTTTAAGTACCTGTTCTCAGTGTGATGCACTTGGAAGATAGCTGAACAGAGCAGAAACAAGTCAGGGAAGCTCAAAATAAAATACACTGACATGAAGGAAAAAGGAACTCCAATGTTGTGTGATTGGGGTTTCGGGAAAAGAGACATCTTGGCATTTAGATGGAGACACGTCAATAGATTGCGCACAGAGGATGTTGAAATGAGACATGCATTGGCTTTGAGAAAAGGGGCGTAAGCGTCTAGTGATGTCAGCTAGAGGGGCGGGTTATCTGAATTATTGCTGCGAGGGCACTTGAACTTGGGTCGATGGATCAACAGATACAATTAGCACAAGATAGCACACCCTACACTTTGTATTTGATTGTGTAAATGTGAGAAAAGGTAAGGTTTGTTGGTTTGTTTATTGATTTGTATTGCGCACCAAACACAAAGGTATCTAGGTGCATTTGCGTATACAAGTATACTTTTGGCATGAATTACAGTAGTTACAATTGATGTATACATAATAAAAACAGAGTATATACTGCAACAGGCCCGCAAGACTTGTCCTTGGCCTCAAGCCTAGGGATCATATCTCTCCAGGACTGACATCTCTGCACTGGCTCCCAGTGGCTGCGAGGATTAAGTTCAAAACCCTCTGCATCATCCACAAGGTCTTCTGGGGCCTCGATACCTTCAACTCTCTCCTCCTAAATTTCTCCCTTCTCGAGCTCTTCACTCATCCGCCTCCAACTCCCTCAGGATCAGTCGCTTCTCCAAGCAACAAGTTGATGGTAGATCTTTTTCCTCAGCTGGTGCTTCCCTCTGGAACTGCCTCCCTGCCTCCCTTAAACTTGAAGAGAACCATCTCCGGTTCTGGAAGCTTCTCAAAATCTTTCTCTTTGATTCTGCTTTTTCTCCTCCACTCCTCTGCTGACCTCCTAGTGCAATTGGAAACTGCACTGGCTACCTGGACACCCTCGGATATCGGGACCAGGTCCTCCCCAGCCAGCATTTTACACCTGTACTTCCCACCTGGCAACCCCCGCACTTGGGGACTGTCTCTGTATCCCTACAGTCTCCCTCCCATCCCTGACACCTGATGTCTGCACTTACGCATGCACTTGCCACTTGGCAGCTACTTATTATCATCTTGCCTTGTACTGCACTTTCCCTGCCCTCTTCCCACGCACTTGCGCAATCTGAATGACATCTGGCCTAGTAGGATCGTAGTCCGTCCTCCCTTTGTTCCCGTCCCTTGCCTCGCCGCACCTTGAACCAATTGTGTATAGGCACGTCATAAATGCCATATCATATCATATCATATCATATCATACATGATAATACACAGGATAATGCAATGCAGGTGCTGAAGAAAATACAACAACAGCCAGTGCCAGTGGTTGCAGTGCCAGAGAGTCATATAACGACAGGTGAGCGGGCTTAGACTATCCAGGTATGTCAGAGGTCCTTACCTACGAGCCAATTTATGGTATTTTGCCTAAAGTTAGGGAAGGGTTGGTCCGCTCTCAAGGAGGGAGGGCGTTCTAGAGCTGCGCTATAACATGCCATAACAGGGAAGCTGCTCCCCCCTGCTTTTTTTAGTTTGAATCTAGGAACGACCAGACAGAATGAGTTACTTGTCCTAATAGGGCGTGAGGTAGATTTTTTGACAATTCTCTCTGAGGGGTAAAGTGGGGCATAGGATTTTTTTCTTAAAATCGATCGCAGTATGATCACAAATACATGCCCGATCGATTGGGACAATAAAATTTCTGAGCGAACTTCCATTTTAACTAAAAAGTGAAGCGGTATAAATTGTTAAAGTTGAGTGTTAATACACAGGGCCTCATTACACGGATGGCGGAGAACCATGGCGCTATTGGCAAATTGCGGTACCGTAATTAGCTCCCTGGATCCCTTTGCAGGTTGGTTTTTAACGCCTGCAAAAAGCAGGCGTTAAATCCCCCAACCCGCAAAGGGACCTCGTAGTAAGGCGGTAAGGATTTACCGATACCGATAAAATACCGGTACCGGTAAATCCTTACCGCCATCCGTGTAATGAAGCCCACAGTAGGGTGACCAGGGAAAATGAGGCAGACTGACCAGCGAGTGATACAAATTAGCCAGTGAGCGTGGTAAGGTACCAATGAGAGAGATTGATTGACTAGTGAACATTAAGGCTTAAGCAGTGCAATCAGGTGATTAAGCCGCATGCCCAGTCGTCTAAGCAGGGTGCCTAGTAGTGAATTGTGGAAGGTGAGGATATTGGACTGATGGTGGGGTAATCAGTGAACAAATCAGGGTGATTAGTGAACAAGGCAGCAATGGCCTGTGAACAAGAAAGAGAGAAGTGGGTTAAGGAGGTTAATCAGAAAGTTATTTAGAGGGACCAGTGAGTGTGCTGTGATGGTCTGGCCTAGGGGGGAACTCTTTAGTTTCCTTGGTGGGCCTCGCACCATGAACCACTTTTGTGTGGTTCCCTGGATTTCTGCTCCTCTTATTCTCTCTCTGATCCACTCTGCTAACTTCTTTCAAGCTCTCATCCTCCCACACATCCATTTCAAGAGAAGAATGTGTTATAAAGCTTGCAGTACGATATTCCTCTCTCTTAACTAGTGGTAGAAGTCTACCGAAACATTAGTGGAACTGTGGTCTCAGCAAGGAAGAGGGTAGGCAGCAGCATTGCACAACATGTAGCAAGAAGTTGTGGCTGTGACATTGCAATAGTTTAAGTGACGAGTAACTAAGGCTCCTATTACAACTTTACACTTACACATGGACAGGAATGGACAAATCCTCTATATAGAATGGTGAGAATGGTCATCAAAAGTGGAGGAATGGTAAACAGAAAAAAATAAAAGTAGTGGAACACTGCTCCCGCTCGTTCCCGCTCACTTTGATCACTGCTCTTAACACATCTTCTATATCTGTTTGTTCTTGTTACATTTAACGACTTTATAATCCTTTTACAGGGACAACTGTGCTTTTACATTCAATAATTGGACTTGAATGATAACCCCCAAACCCTTCCTAGCGCAGTTTCTCGTCCCCACAATTGGTCGCACAGTTTAATATGGGGCCTCTTTCTAAAACATTTCCAGAGCTATTTCTAGGATCCCTGGGAGTTTGCCAGGGTGGTCAGTAAGGCAGGTGAGGTGGGAAATGAGTGAGGCAAAGTAATCAGTGAAAGCCAGTGAATGGGAGATGGTGCGTGGCATTGGTGGGGCTGTGGGCTAGACAATGAGAAAGAAAGACCAATTCATGTGCCAGTCAGAAGTGCACAAGGCTGGGGGAGCAGTGATGTGAAAATGAGAAGGGAATCTAGGAGGCTGGGCAGTAAATAATGAAGTGACATGAGAATGGGGTGGGGAGTGTTGAGTTGCTAAGGAGACAAGCTGTGCAGTAAATGGGTTGACAGAGCAGTGAATGGGCTGCACAGGCTGTATTGGGCCAGAAACAGCAGTAAAAGAGGCAGGCTGAACAGTGAATGAGGCATGCTGAGCACTCAATGAGGCCGGCTGAGAACTAAATGAGGAAGGCTGAGCAGTCAATGAGGCCTCGTCAAAACCGGATCTTCCCTGTTCGTCCAAAACCCTCAAGGACCATATTGATACCTTCGCTGCAGCCTTGGCCTACTTCTGCAACCACTCCTTCGCCACTGGAACCTTCCCTTCTCCCCCTGAAGCACTCTCTTGTGCATCCTCTTCTCAAGAAACCCTCAGGCGACCCCCTCCTGCCCGGCTTACTATCACCCGATATCCATCACTCCCTTCCTGGGCAAACTCCTGGAAAAGCTGGCCAACTCCCAGCTTAATCTTCACACTGAATCTGTTGGTTTTATCTATGACCATCAGTCTGGCTTCAGAGCAGCCAGAAGCATGGAAACTGCTCTCCTGAACATCTTTGAAGACCTGTTCTCTAACCTTGATGCTAATCTCCCCTCTGTCCTCATCTTACTTCATCTCTCTTCTGCCTTTGACACGGTCAACCATGCCATCCTGCTCAGCCACCTCTGTGATAACCTGGGTATCACTGATCAGGCTCTGGCATGGCTAACTTGGTTCCTCTCAGACCAACCCTCCCAGATCCAACTTGGATCCTTCTTCTCCTCTCTCTCTCTCTCTCTACCTGTGGGGTTCCCCAGGGTTCTAACCTTTCTCTCTGGTTGTTCAACCAATACCTGGCACCTCTCACCCACCGCATTGCTGCTCTCTGCCACAACGTTCAGTACTATGAGGATGACACTCAGCTCTTTTTCAGGTTCCGCTCTGTCGCTGCTTCTTCTCTCATCATGCATTGTCTGTCTACAATCAAGGAGTGGTGTGCAGCTAATGATCTATGCCTGAATGCCAGTAAAGCAGAGATCCTCCTCATTGGCACACCTGCACCTTCTTTTCCTGACACTCTCTGGCCAGCGTTTCTTGGCCCTCTTTCTGCTCCCACCTGTGAGGCTAAGACCCTCAGGGTGATCTTCGACTCCACACTCTCCTCTCCTCACATCTCTGACGTCTCTAAGAAGTCAAACTACCAGCTGCACCTCCTCAGAAGTACTCTTCCTTTCCTCTCCTCTCCTTCCCCCAGAAGCTCTCTGTCTTCAGAGCTCTGTTTCTTTCTACGCTTAACTATTGCAATAGCCTCTTTTTAAATGTGCCTGCTTCAACTCTCCGTCCTCTACAACTCATACAGAACAGGACTGCAAGACTTGTCCTTTCCGTCAAGCCCAGGGATCCTATCTCTCCAGCCATGACATCCCTCCATTGGCTCCCAGTGGCTGGAAGGATCAAGTTCAAGACCATTTGCATTGTCCACACGGCCTTCTGGGGCCTGGGACCACAATACCTCCAACTCTCTCTTCAGAAATATCTTCCTGCTCGAGCCCTTCGCTCCTCCACCTCCAACTGCTTGAGGGTCAGGCACTTCTCCAAGCAACGAGTTGGGGACAGATCTCTCTCTTCAGCTGGTGCTTCCCTCTGGAACAGCCTCCATCCCTCTCTGAAACTTGAGCAGAACCATCTCCCGTATCCAAAATCTTCGCAAGACTTTCCTCTTTGCTTCTGCCTACTCTCTTCCTCTTCCCTGCTGATCTCCTGCCTGATACTTCTCTAGTCACCTGGCTACCCTCTGAACAGCCAGCTCAGTTGCACACCTGCACTGTCTCCTGGCAACTCTTGCACTTGCGTCTGTATCTGCAACCCTACAGTCCCTTTATCTGCACTTATCTGACACTTGTTGTCTACACTTAACCCTTGCACTGCCACCTGCTGGCCGCACTACTTGTTTTTGATCCTGTGTCTTGCACTTGCTCCTCCCCCCCTTCCCTGGCACTTTTCCCCTTCCCTCTCCCCTGCACTTGCACAATCTCAATGTCCCTAGGCCTAGTAAGAAAGTTGTCTTGTCCTCCTTTTGTTTCCCCTCCCTTGCCTCCTCGCGCCTTGAAACACTTGTGTATAGGCACGTTATAAAGGTCATATCATATCAGTAAATGGGTGGTTTAAGTATTGATTGGGGAAGGCTCGGCAGTAAATGGGGTAGGTTGAGCAATAAATGAGGTAATTAATGCAGCAGGGAGGCTTGTGAGCGACACAGGCTCATGGGCGTAATTTTAGTGGGGGACGGGGGTGTTTGTCCCCCCCCAACTTTCATGGCACACTATTTTGTCCCCATTCATTTGAATGGGGCACCTTTTCTTCAGAGGTCATGTCCCCGCCAACATTTTCAGCAAAGTTTCTCCACTGCCCAGGCTTAACAGTGAATGATGAAGTGGGCAGTGACAGAGGCAGAGAGAAATATATGTAGGGGAACCAAATAATAAAGCACAGTGAATAGTGAAGACACAGAATATTCAGATTTTGATAATAACCATGTCAATATGTGCTGTAACAAAGTCACCCATGGGTCACCTATAGAGCGGACAGGGGAGCCACCTTCTCGTCAGTGGTAAAACTAGAGGCAGTGTCCAGTGTTCCTTCAGAACCTTCCTTGCCTCAACAAACCCTTAGCAGCCTGCAAACCACTGTCGGGGGGGAAATTCTGCCGGGGTCGGCCGGGCCGTCCGCAGACCTCCAGGCAGGGAGGCTCCAACTCCTCCCGTGTATCCCAGATGAGATAGAGTATGAGACACAGACAAGGAGCAAGGTGACTCTGCTGTTTATTAGACAAAACGGCAGGGATGGGTCGAGGAGCGTACGCGTCCGTCCTGACACACACACAATCGTGGGGCTCGCAGGCCCTTTTTACTGTATTATGACGCGCTACTTGCGTCACTTCAGAAAGTTGACAAAAAACCTATCGCCACTCTTAATTGGTTGCTCGAGTGGTAGGGTTAGTATAGCACACATATAGAGGACAATGTTAGTGGACAAAGGGTAGTCAGGTGATACATCTGGGTTGTCCCTACAATTAGATACATGAGAATTGTTACATGAAGACTCCTGAGGATTGGTTAATATTACTGGCGTCAGTGATAAGAGCCCCATGTTCTGATTGGTGCGCCCGTGAGCTTCCCAGCCTGGGACCACCGCTGTTCCCAGCTCTCGGTGTACCTGCAATTTGCAACAATGTTTCACTATGGGTACGTGCAGACAATGTGAGGATTTATTCATAGTTGGAAGGCTGACCGCTCCCACTGTCGCAGATGTCCATTGAGCCTTTCAAGTGTATCTGCCTGTGTCTCGTAGCGAGGGATCCAGACGCCTTTTCTCTCCTGGGTTTGGCATCTCGTCAGGTTCGGCTTGGTCACGTGGGGAGGGACCGTGTTTGAGGCAGAATTCTGCACAATTAATATTGCTTTTCCACTGTGTGTCTGGTTTAATTTGCAGGTGTGACCTTAACGTTGGTGCGCGGAGTGCGAGGTTGCAACATCGTGCCTTTGATGCTTTGTTCTTGGAATGTGGGTTTGCAACATTGTGACCTTGGCTGGTTGTTTCACCGGGCCCATTCTGCAAGATCAGCAACCACACTCTTGCTTTGTTAATGTCCACGGGAGCTCTTGTTTGAGGCCTACTTGGGCCTGGTGCATAAGTGGTCTGTTTGGTGCATAGGTGCTTTAGGTTATAGTAGCATATAGTTCCATGACCAGTATCGTGTCTTCATTATATTTCTTATGGTGGTAACTGGTTTCAAGAGAAGCGTGAGCAAGCTTTGTAGATGAGTTCATGACGCGTCTTGCGTTTCTGCATTCTGAAAGCCTATGTAAAAATAATAAAGATGCACGTCCGTGAATATGCCTGTCGCCTACGTCATAGCACTGAGTATATTCTTCGTGTAGATCGGTGTGGGAATGTCCAGTGTGTATATTTGTACAGATGTGCTTCCCGTTGTCTAGGTCGTCATGGCATCTCTAACGACGTGTAGATTTTAGTCTAGTTGGTCCGTGCCGCAGGTGTCGGCATGGCCAGTGCGGGCTGTTGGGAAGGCAGATGGACACATCCGTATGTTCCTGTACCAGGGTATTTGGTCATCTGGTAAATGGACAAACTCTTCTCGTGGCGGGTGTCTGGGTCGTGACCCTCTAGGCCAAGCGCGAGAGGTGAAGGACGGGAGCCTGGTCTTCCATTCTCCCACTTCATTTGCCCCTCTGGTCGACTTGTCGACCACAAACATATCCTTCTCGTTATCTCCTCTTACTCGCCATATCTTAGTTATTCCTCCTAGATGTCCATAATGGTTTACATGATCTTCAAATGACCAATACATATATTCACAGGTTCCTCCAGGAGTACAGTATACCCATTTCCCTATGTAACTCCTGGGGTTTCTTGGGTTCTCGATCTTCACTGATGGTGGGTCTAGATGGTTGGTGATGATTTGGGTGCGCAACTTCTCCCTCTCCTGTATTATCACACCTGTATGTTGGCTGTCATCTGCTGGCATCAAGGGGTGCATTCCCACCATTTCAAGCAACTCGTCAGTGGTACGTGCCTTCCGGGCCTTCCAAAATCTAATTATGATCAGCGTAGCTCCAGCCAAAATAGTACAACCCACTATTATTTTCAGTCCATCTGACAGCCAGGATGGCATCCATGACCATAATAGTGAAAACCAGCTCTTTTCCTTGTTTACACCGTTACTTTCATCCATCATTTTGGAGTGCATCTGGGCCAATTGTGAAACTGCTTCCGTCAGTGTACCATTATCAGCATCGTTGGCAGGTATGAACGTGCAGCATGATTGTCCTATCTTTGCACAAAGATATCTCTACAGTCTGCTCTTCTCCAATCCTCCCCTCCCCCACTGGCATCTTCCTATGAGCCACATATGGTGGAGGGCTGTATGCCGGGTTCGAGTATCCTTCAGCCGCCCTTAACTGTCCTTCTATTTCTCCTAATTCTCTTAAAGGGTACAACCCTCCTCCCTCTGTTTTCACTCCCGGTGTTATGGGTATCTCGTTGTTCGGTTCCTTTTTTATGTCGTCTGATTTATCAATTTTTTCTCCTCCCTCTCCTCCGTTCCCCGTATTCTTTGTGCTTTCACGCCCCTTTTTCCCATCCTCTCCTTCTTTCTTAATCTCCTTTTCTTCCGGTGTTTCCCCCATAGTGAACATTCCATTTGGTCCTGGTCGGGACCCCTGGAACATCCTCCATAAGTTAAACACCTCCACATGGTTTGCCAACTTCTTCCCCTTGTATGTATTGTGCAGATGGTTTAGCAGTGAATGTTGGGCATATGGATCGAAACTACCATTAGGCGGCCATGGTGTTAACATTTTGTTATCCGTCCCCTGGGTCCACTCTATGCTGTACTTAATTAATTTCTCCCTATGGGGTGGCAGTGTGGTGCATATGTGTTGTAGTGGTGTAGTGAGGGTGTTCCCCCACCCTCCCGACCCTGTCCCGTATGACATAGTGGCGCTCCACTTGTTACCCTTCCCTTCACTAGTAGTTTACAATATACAACCTTATATTGTTTACCTGCCCCCGCAAGTATGGGGACTTACGACAATCCTTTATGTATGGTTTTACATTTGTCTATTCCCTTCTGTTACTACACCCTTACGGCCCCCTGCGGCCGAAGCGCACGCAGCCCCCTGCAGCTGCGTACCCTTTACGACGCTCTTATACAGTCATCCTGTTTCCCCGTTCTCCTCCCCCTTTTACACTTGCCGTGGCCGGCATTCTCCGTGCGCAGACACGCCCCTCTCCCCTTCTCCTTTTCCCGATCCACTCGTTTATCGTTTATCTCCGTGTCCGCTTCCTTATCATATTTCTCTTCCCCACCACTCCCAAAACCAAAGTTCCTTGTGTTCGCGATATCCTATTAAATCCCTACTGGTGACGTCACCGACCTCTTCGAGCTACTGGTACATTCTTATTATGTTCTTTAAGTTCAAAATACACTTGCAATCTACCCCCGCTAACCCTACAGCTGTCTTCCTGTCACTCCTGGAACAAGGTAATCAAATCAATAATATAATCGGACTGCTCACGCTGCGTCGCCTCGCGTGTGATACGCCCCTCAACAGGAGGGCTTAACCAGCCAATTATCTTCCGTATTGGGCAACTAGGCAACTAGCCACCGCCTACAGGGAATCGTCATCTACCTATCGAGTTTCTTGCTCGAACAATAGGGATCCTCGTCTACTCATTGATCAATAAATGCCAAATCGTAGGAAACCACACACACCCCCACCCTTACACGTAGTCACGATTTAGGCCAATCAGTGCCTTACGAGCGGCCGCACGTGATGTTTTCGTGCTCCGCCCTCCCTCTTTCGCGTAACGTAGCCGACTGCTCTCGCACTCGTTTCGCTACCATTCATTCCATTGGCAACACTAAGTTGTTAGACCTTCGCCGTGCATCTGTACACCTCCCTTATTTACTTCCTCCCCCCTCCCTCACAATTTCGCATTGCTTGTTGTGCGTGTCATGCTCACCAAGTTCTCTTGATGCAGGGCCGCTCGACTGCGTGCACCCCTCCAAGCGGCTCGCCACCTCCCCTCGTCAGGACCACGTCTGGACACTCGCCAACCGCGGGCGGGATACTTCTCAACCGGCTCCCGAGGGCCAATATCCGGATTGCGCTGTCCGGTCTTCTCGCAGCTCCGCGATGGTCCTGTAGTCCTCAGAAGGGGGCAACGGCAGAGGGGGCCGCGCCGCCGGGCCTCCTCGCAACGGGAGTGCCTGGAAAAAGTAAAAAATAAAAAGTCGATCTTAAACAGATCTCAGCAGTGCCTCCAACTTGTCGGGGGGGAAATTCTGCCGGGGTCGGCCGGGCCGTCGGCAGACCTCCAGGCAGGGAGGCCCCAACTCCTCCCGTGTATCCCAGATGAGATAGAGTATGAGACACACACAAGGAGCAAGGTGACTCTGCTGTTTATTAGACAAAACGGCAGGGATGGGTCAAGGAGCGTACGCGTCCGTCCTGACACACACACAATCGTGGGGCTCGCAGGCCCTTTTTACTGTATTATGACGCGCTACTTGCGTCACTTCAGAAAGTTGACAAAAAACCTATCGCCACTCTTAATTGGTTGCTCGAGTGGTAGGGTTAGTATAGCACACATATAGAGGACAATGTTAGTGGACAAAGGGTAGTCAGGTGATACATCTGGGTTGTCCCTACAATTAGATACATGAGAATTGTTACATGAAGACTCCTGAGGATTGGTTAATATTACTGGCGTCAGTGATAAGAGCCCCATGTTCTGATTGGTGGCCCGTGAGCTTCCCAGCCTGGGACCACCGCTGTTCCCAGCTCTCGGTGTACCTGCAATTTGCAACAATGTTTCACTATGGGTACGTGCAGACAATGTGAGGATTTATTCATAGTTGGAAGGCTGACCGCTCCCACTGTCGCAGATGTCCATTGAGCCTTTCAAGTGTATCTGCCTGTGTCTCGTAGCGAGGGATCCAGACGCCTTTTCTCTCCTGGGTTTGGCATCTCGTCAGGTTCGGCTTGGTCACGTGGGGAGGGACCGTGTTTGAGGCAGAATTCTGCACAATTAATATTGCTTTTCCACTGTGTGTCTGGTTTAATTTGCAGGTGTGACCTTAACGTTGGTGCGCGGAGTGCGAGGTTGCAACATCGTGCCTTTGATGCTTTGTTCTTGGAATGTGGGTTTGCAACATTGTGACCTTGGCTGGTTGTTTCACCGGGCCCATTCTGCAAGATCAGCAACCACACTCTTGCTTTGTTAATGTCCACGGGAGCTCTTGTTTGAGGCCTACTTGGGCCTGGTGCATAAGTGGTCCGTTTGGTGCATAGGTGCTTTAGGTTATAGTAGCATATAGTTCCATGACCAGTATCGTGTCTTCATTATATTTCTTATGGTGGTAACTGGTTTCAAGAGAAGCGTGAGCAAGCTTTGTAGATGAGTTCATGACGCGTCTTGCGTTTCTGCATTCTGAAAGCCTATGTAAAAATAATAAAGATGCACGTCCGTGAATATGCCTGTCGCCTACGTCATAGCACTGAGTATATTCTTCGTGTAGATCGGTGTGGGAATGTCCAGTGTGTATATTTGTACAGATGTGCTTCCCGTTGTCTAGGTCGTCATGGCATCTCTAACGACGTGTAGATTTTAGTCTAGTTGGTCCGTGCCGCAGGTGTCGGCATGGCCAGTGCGGGCTGTTGGGCAGGCAGATGGACACATCCGTATGTTCCTGTACCAGGGTATTTGGTCGTCTGGTAAATGGACAAACTCTTCTCGTGGCGGGTGTCTGGGTCGTGACCCTCTAGGCCAAGCGCGAGAGGTGAAGGACGGGAGCCTGGTCTTCCATTCTCCCACTTCACCACAGTTCCTGATGTCCTGCTAACAGACTGAGACAGTTATCAGGCATTTGGTTAAAAAAGCGCACATCCAGTGATATGCCAGCCAACTCCACACAATCTTCCCAGGCAGATCACTTTATTAGAAAGCAGCTATGACTGTTTGCCTCCGACTACAATGGTGGCCAAATGAACAAAACACATAGAAAACTCCCCTCTCCTGG
Source organism: Ambystoma mexicanum (assembly GCF_040938575.1). NCBI lineage: Eukaryota > Metazoa > Chordata > Amphibia > Caudata > Ambystomatidae > Ambystoma > Ambystoma mexicanum. Next base: position 181,473,694 of record NC_090927.1, on the reverse strand, counting down.
AGTTAAGAAGAGGAGGGCATGCCCCCAAGGGCAGGAGGTAGACACAGGAGTTCAGGGCAAACCATGGTCTGCCCTGGTAACCCAGGACGGCGCAGCCAATCAGAGCACTTGTAACCCCAATCAGGCTATTGAAGGGTGAAGGATATGATTGTGTTCCTTTCAGGAAGCTGGTGTTGCAGAGCAACAAGAGCAGGCGAGATGAGAGGGTAGTGGAAGAGAGAGAGAGTAGGAGAGACTGGACCTGGGGGAGGGGAAGCAATGTCTGGAAGAAGATGTGAAAATATGAAGAAGGGAGAAGGAAATGTTGGTGATGGAAGAGGAAAGGGAATATTCATAGGACGAGAAGGAAGGAGAGACTGGAAAAAGTTGGAGTTGGAGGAGTGTTGGGAACTCAAGTGGAAGAACATTCCACTTGATTAAACTAAGAACAGACACTATACTTATCATACTATGCGTCCTGCTGGATTCTGCATCATGCTCGTTGCCATGATGAAAATGGTTCCCCTGTAAAATTGTATTGATTTTATTATATTGATCATTTGTAAGGTGCTTTATACAACAGAATTCGGCCGTGCAAGTGCATTTATGAGAAGTGAAAGGGAGGGAGATGGAAGGAGGAGCAGAGGAGGGCCCAAGAAGGAAGTGCTAAGGTGAGTAAGGAGGTACACCACAGACTATGTGCTAGTACAGGCAGCTCTAAAGTGTGGCATGTGGAGCGACCAGGCAGGGGCCCGCAGTGCAATGCAGGGGGGGTGCTGGTATTGACTGGGAGGAAGGGCCTGAGAGCCTGTGGGGGTTCATAAGCATCATGCCACAGCTCACAGCAGCAGTGGGCTGATTAGCAAGGAAGGGAAAGGGGGAAAGAGGTAGAGAAGAGCAGAGTTTTGAGCAGTGTCCGAAACTTAAAGAGGTCTGGCTCAAATCGGAGAGTGGCAGGGAGAATGTTCCAAAGGGAGGCACCAGCCGCTGAGAGAGATCTGTCCACCACTCTCTGCTCAGAGAAACATTTCACAGTCAGAGAGGTGGAATTAGAGGAGCATAGGGCTCCGTCAGGGGAGTATTTAAGGATGGAAAGTTGGAGATAGTGTGGTCCCAGGCCCCAGAAAGCCTTGTGGATGATGCAGAGGGTCTGGAGAGATACTGTCCTTGGGCTTGGGGCCAAGGATAAGTCTTACAGCCTTATTATGGATTAGCTGGTGGGGGGGAAGGGATGTTGAGAAAAAGGATGTTGCAGTAGTACAGCCTAGAGGAGACCAGACTTCTGGAGACATTGAGCTTCTGGGGGAAGTTGAGAAAAGGAAGAATGCCTCTGAGGAGCAGGAGCTTGAAGTGGGACTTTATGGTAAGGCCCATAGATCTCTCTCTCAGGTGGCCAAGGCTGGAGCATCACCTGGGTAAGGGTTCCTCATGGAGTGGGAGTGGGACACCTGATGGTTAGACGCGGTATCCCTCTCTTCCCTGTAATACCTTTATCCCATCCTACTGGATAGGATATTTAGGAACTCAACCCACCACACGCCACACCCTTTTCCTGCATGAACACTTTCTCATGGACAGCAAGTTCTGGGAGGTAACAGACTCAAACCCGAGCCGTGTACATGACCTGTCCCAAAACTATGGTCAGACAAAGTCAGACAATTATCCACAGTCACTCAAACCTGACTTCCATTACACTTCATCATATGGATAAAAGGCACAGCACAAGTGCACACTCCGACCGAGGCAAAACACATGAAGGTACAGCAGTTTTGAGTTGGCAGCTGAACTAGGGAAGAAAGACGGCCAGGCATGAGAGGTTTTGTGAGGGGCAACACCCTTGACCTCGTTGACAGGAAGCCATTACTTTCGATAAATCTTCAAGGCATAAAACATAAGACCAGGAAACAAGGCTAAAGAATCCTGCATTGTGTGTCGGAGATATCGCGGGTCCTTCTGTGTAACTGACCAAGGCAGTGAGGAGCAGCAAATGCTGTGGTATCATCCTTGGCTTCAAGAACAAAGAAGCGACAGAGAACACAGCTGGTGAGTTGTGGAGACCAGTCTGTGTTGAAGTCAAGGATGCAAGCGGCACCATTGTAAAGAGAGTGCTGGAAGGAACATTGTTAAACACATGTGATGAAAGACGCGAGTGAAGCTAAATTGCTGGTGAATATTTCAACATTAGAAGAAAAGATACAATACTGTTGACAGAGTGGACGAGCACTGTGAATGCGCTCAATCGAAGGTCTCTGTATGGTATCTTGGCGAAAGGAAATTAAAGCAGAAGATCTATGTGAAGTGTAAATTGTTTGAAGTGAATCAAAGTGGTTCTGCGAAGGTTTAAGCAAAACCCATCACACATTTGAAAGTCGTCGATTCTGGTATCAAAAGGTGATCTGAGCCTGGACGAGGGGGATCCATGGTCCGAGCTCGAACAAGGGAGACCAAATTGGGAACATTGTAGAAAAGGGGTCTGAGCCCAGACGAAGGGGACTTGTGGTCTGAGCCCAAAGGAAGGAGACCAGTCTCGAACTTATGAAAGTGAAACCTTGACAATGGAAACAAAGTGTTGTGCTTTGTTTGCTGCATCAGGCCCTCTGCATTAACAGACTGTCATTGTGAGAGAGACTTTGGTGAAAGGCCTTGATGCCTATGTGTTGAAGTGTTACCTTGTGGCCAAGAATCTGGAGTGTGTGGGAAGCCAGCATGTGCCGTCTTGCCCTGTGATAAAAACGTGGGCAAGGGAAGCTAACTGCTGAAATATCCTGATATATCGTTTTGAGAACACCTTTCTTTTGAGTACATTTATTTCCCACGAAATTTTGTATTTAGAAGTAAGGATTTGCAATAGGTTTATTGGTATAGGCCCTTTTTTGACAGACTCCACTAGGACTGCATTATTATTATTTGATGGTTGTAGCTTATTCCCATTCTTAGATTTAGTTTTAAATAGGCATTTTCCCAACCTATTGAAGTTCAACAAACACCCTTGAACTGTGATCACTTGTGTCTGTCTTCATTGGTTGATACCATGCCTTCCTTACAGTGGTCAAAAGGTAGGAGGAAAAGAGGGCACAGGTGTCCCAATGAGGAGAATTTCTGTCTTACTGGTATTGAGGCAGAGATTTTTCACTGTGCACCATGCATGACTGGCAGACAGAGAGTTGAGGATGAGAGAGGAGGAAGAGGGGGAAGTAGAGGGAAGTTTGAAGGAAAGCTGTGTGTCATCAGCATAACACTGAAAATGAGGATAGAAGGAGGAGATCAGATGAGCAAACTGAGCAGGATAGAGCCCTGGGGGACATCAGAGGTAGAGAGGGTAGTGGAGGAGGAGAAAGGGCCCAATTGCAACTGGGAAGAGCGGTTAGTGAGGAAAGATGTTAGCCAGTCCAGTGGCGGTCAGTGATGCCGACGGTGTCACAGAGACATTTTATGAGGATGGAATGGTTGACCATGTCAAAGGCAGAGGAGAGATTAAGGAGAATGAGAACAGTAGGAGAGTTGAGGAGAGTTGGAGTCGAGATTTGCGAGCATGGTGCTAGGCAAAATGATATGCAGTACCATTTGGGAACACCACACACAATTAAGACTGCAAGTGACAGTACACATTCACCTCTGGTACAAGCCTGTACTACACAGTAAAAGTGGTAGCGATGGCTGAGCAGCCAGACTTATCTCAAGAGCATGTTATCAGTATCAATAGTTACACAAAGGACAGTAATTACTATGATTCAAACAAACACTGACTAAAGGTTTCTGAGTAAAAGAATATACATTTATTTACACATCAGTTGTATAACATTTCACTAAAGTAAAGCAGTTTAAAAATCACACTCTTAATACACCACACCACTCCCAATAAGTTCCAGACAAGTTAAGCTCACAAAATGAAGTGGGAGCAAAATGGCACTCCAGAAATTTAAAAGGGAGGGAAAGACAAAGGTAGGTAGAAATTGAACAGCACCAACAGGTAAGTAAGCAGGGCAATCTAGAAAGAGGAACTACAGTGATGGAATCAAATCAAAAAGGCTTAGGGCTAAAGTCAATGGGACAAAAGTCTTTTGCTCAAGATCACAGAGTTCAGGGTAGTTCGCGGTTAAGTCTTTGCCAAGAGTTACGGACGAAGTTGGTCGGCAGAAAAGTTAGGTTAAAGAGTATAGAAGGACAAGCCCTCGGATTGGAGAAAGATTTCACACACTTTCACTGCAGCTGAACGAAACGAACAACCGGATTTGAACAGTACCTTTCAATGGAGAAGAAGCTGTAGCTGGGGCGGACGTTCCTGGTAGTTCCTGCAGGCTCACGGTTCCTGAAGCGACTGTCACGAAGTAGGAAGACTGGATGGTCCTGCACTACCCAGGGAAGAAACCAGCAGCAGAGCAAAGCAACAAATAAAAGGTGCACTCCTTAAAACCCAAGCAGAGTCCGACCTTCCTGGCTATCTGGCCCACTGTAGCTCTGTACAGTGAATTCGACCAGAGATGGGAGTCCTGGCTTGCAGTTTGGGTGAACTGGTTGGTCCCACGAGCTCAGGGAAAGAAGATAGGGGTTCTCTTCCATCAGCTCCTCATCAGTTCTTTCGTTCCAGTGGCGACTCTGCCTTTCCAGTCCCATAGACCTGTTTTTTATGCAGTTTTCCCCCTTTCACACAGCCTGGCTGTCAATTACATAGCAGGGTGGCTGTCCCGCCGGGACAGTCACCACAGCCAATCATTTCAGAGTGCGACATGGGTCTCCAAGGAGACCCTGTGCAGGGAGTCCTAAACCCCTCGCTCACATCCTGTCCCCCCCAGACATACAGGCGCCTAAGGAGGGCTTCTGCGTAGAAGCCCGCGAAAAGACGGTGAACAAAGGAATCAAACCTGGTTTGGCGCACAGAGTAACACACAAGAAAGACTTTTACAAAAAAGAAATGGTGAATAAACCCTGGCGGAACCGTAATAAAACATATATGGTCTAGCGGGTTTAAGTTCGAGGCTACCAAGATAGCCTAAAACAATGCCAAGGTTATTTAAGATAGGTTATTTAAGATAACCGCGGTAGGAAAGATAGGGTAGTTTCCACTGCCACCAGCCAAGTCTTGATGAAAAGGGAGCGAAACACGGCTCCAAGAGAAACAGACAAAAAGGGATAAGTATTAACCCTTTCCAGTACTCCATGTAAAATGGTTTGTACAGGGTCTGTGGTTTTACAAAGGCTAATAAAGTTAATGGCAACTTTATATGTTCTGGGAGACAGTAGTCAGTCATAGAAAATGGAGTCTGAGTTAGGAAGTCTAAAAGACAACCCTGTGTCACTGCACTGAAGGTGCTGTGTACCACACAGTAAAAAGATGATGTCTGTGGAGTAGGTGAGGCCCCACAGTCTATGAACCCAAAATGTTAAACACGCACAGCAAAACACATGTAAGAGTAGGAAAAAAAGCTCACACTCTTACCAGGTGAAAAAAATAAATCCTAGAAATCCAACAAAGCTGCTGAGGGACTCAGTAGGTAAGGGAAATTAGCCATTCTGGAGAATTCTCCCTAACACAAGGTTTCAACGAGGTGCGAACAAATGCATGGTGAAAACATTTGCACACACACCAGAGACATTTTTGTTCACCCTTTCTACATGTTAAAGTGCAAAAAGGGTTGATGTTATGCTTTAAAGAAACACAAATGTAAATTGTGTATTTTTAACTATTGCCTCGTGAGTAAGTAAGACAAGTGCAAAAATGCACATGGAAGTGATGCTGTGCCACATGTAGAAAAGATCATGCTTGTCACATCCTAGAGAATTTAGCAGGCTTAAGGAAATATATTCCGAGCTTTAAAACCTCAAGGAATAATTCCAGGATTTCATCACAAGTTGTAATTTTAAAATGTGTTCCTTTCCATGGCGAGTTTGTATGAAAATGAAATTATAAATGAATAATCCAAGGATTACATCACAGTACCACTTTACTTTTATTGTTGGCATAAGGTGTACTTGTCAATTCTAAAAGAAAATAACCTGTCATTCATTTTCCATCACTGTGTCTTGCTATACATTTAATTTAATTTAGAATAACACTGCAATTACCTAACTTGGAAAGGACCACATGTAGGGTTTAATCGAAGGCCCCAAAGAAACAGAGCTGAAGAGCCCACTGGAGAAATGACCTGCCAGCCTTCAAAACAACCTTCACATTGAAAATGGGCCTATTAAGGCAGAGTATGGGGGTTTCAGCAAGTAACGCAAGGAAGGGATATGTGAAAAGGCCAAGCATTGGAAATCAAAAGGCCTATCTGTAATTACAAAAGGAAAGGTCAAATTGAAAGCAGTCATTTAAATTCACAGTGGCAGAAGAAACTCAAAGGCCCCTTTCACATGAAAAGCCGGATTTTCAAACACTGACAGTAAAATGGCTTTGCATGTGATTTTGAAGTTTTAAAGCAAGATATGAGAGCAATATTCTCCTGTTAACAGAAAGATATCAGGAAAAAGACGATGTGTGTTGACAAGATGTAATGTATTAAAAATATATATTATGCTTCACATGCAAAATACCGGCAACAATTGAAAAGAAAAGGCCACTTTGTTTCCATGGGTCACATGTAAATTTAATTTTGCTTGTTGTTCGGCTGACTTTTCAAAGGACTGCCCCACTACTGGCCTGCTGGCCTTCTAGTCTGGAAATAGGATCCTTTTGAGGCTAATGCATCCCAAATATTTACTACCTGCATCCCACCAATTTTAAACAACAGAATCGCAAATGGCATAGCCAGTGTGTGACTGGGATGTAGGAAGGAGCTGTGAGAAAGAGGGCTTGCAATCAAGGGAAGCTGAACTCTGAAAAAAATACAAGAAAATAGAAGGATGTCAGATCAACATGTTGGTCCACTTCAGACAACAAGACAGGATGCCAGATGTCAGCAGAGCTTTGTGATATCACAGGGCTGGCCTAGCTCATTATCTGGAGTGGGGAAATCTCTGTGTAGCCGATTGTATCACAACTATTTACCACCAGCACCCCACCATCTTCAAACAACAGAATGTCAAATGGCTAGAAGAAAAGAGGGAAGATTTGCATACATATGAAGATTTCCCATTAGTTTAAATGGACTTTCATAACTGATGCATTTTCTTAGCAACCACATGTTGCACTGCATCCATTCAGGTTTCAAGACTATTTCAAGGCGATTTTGCTGAAATAAAATGTGTCCACATGCAACTTAGCGATTTGTAATGGCAAGCTAAAATGTGTTTCTGTCTGCTTTGAAAATGTCCCGAATTTAAGAATTGGCATGCTGGTGGAGGGTATAATTAGGTTCTTGGACAGTAAATTGCATGTTCATAGCTATTATGCTTTTTGCACATCTGTGCAACATGGTGTGGACCAGACTGTTTTATTTAATTCCCTGTGATTAGCTGAAGCAGATTATATATAAACATTATGGCAGTTACTCTTAAATTATGAGGTTTTGCCATATAGCTACTTTCCGGCTAAATTTGACGTAAGAAAAAAGGGAAATTTCAAATAGGAGTTGCCATATTTATTTTCTAAGCTGCTGAACCAATCCTTAGACATGGGATGGCTTGGGGGTTTGAGAGAAAAGGGAAGGACTAATCAAAGGTGCAAGATTTTTTGCAGGGCACTGCCCATATTGAAATATTGATGGTGTCATCACTTGTATATAAAGGGAATGCACTATGAAGGAAGGGAAGAACTGCTAAAAACTACCAACAGAGAGAGGGCTGCCAAAAATCACCAAACCAGATCTACTGAAAATTTAATCTGGGGGGAATCAGTGGAAGGGCTGAAGATATCTTTTGATGGGGAGACTAGAAAGCAGACACTGTGGATCTTCACTGCAGCCAGAGAGAGATAAGTGCTGTGGGATCCATTTGACTGAAGTTCTGGCTATAATCCTGTTTTCCCCTACAAGCGAAGCTGCTCAGTTCCTGAGTGCAGGCCCAGTGATTTAAAAAAGTAAGTTGATTGTCCAACAAAAGGTCAGCGGGGGATCTATTTAATTAAACTATTCCTTTTCATTGGTGGGTTCTTTTTCATTAGAGAGTGAGGGGCAAACTGTGTAGATCCTTAGCCTATTTGACTGAATATACATTTGAAAAGGAGCAGTTGGATGCATTTTCCCTAACTCCTACCCCCTCATTCTGGAACAGCAGGAGAAGGTCCCTATATGGTACTTCATGTGTTATGCCTATACTGCACCGAGTGTATGAGAGACGATATGCACTAAGAAAACCATACCAAATATACCCTTGCACTGAAAGTGTGGATGGATGTTGTGTGGAAGGATGTCAGCACGCACCATTGGACATCATGGAGCACTGAGTGAAATCTGACATGGGCAGAGTGATGTCATAAAGAAACTATACAAGGACATACTGATATGATCTGAAAATACTGAAGAATGACGATGTAACTTAAGTGATAGGAGAAACATGTACAAAACTATAAAGTAATCATGAATGCAAAAGAAGACAAAGTAACTTGCTGACCAATAACTGTAAATATGCAGTAGATAGATAAGATACATACAAGGTTGCTATAGAGGAATATATAATGTGGTTAGGACGGCGATAATTGGAAAATGGATGCTGGCATGTTGAGATTCAGCTACCTCAGAAACAGATCAGGGTTGCAGAGTCAGGAGATGCTGGAAGAACAGCTTTGTGTACAAAACAAAGAGGAGTAGTTGGTTTGGAATCAAGGATGCTATTTTTAAGAAATATCTGCAAAGCACAAAGGGAGGCAGACGGTAAAGCCATGGGGGAGACATATTTCTCTTAGATTAAAGAAGAAGAAAACATCTGCAAGAGCCAAGTATTGGACAATTAAAAGTATATAAGGTCTATACAAGGTAGAGTGAGCAAGACCAAGATGACATTCAGTATAATTAAATCATATAGCAGTAAATAAGAGGCTGAAATTGACAAATTTGTGGTCTCTTCACATGTGACTCAGAAGTCGGAAACAAGGGCTATTCATTAAGCCTTGGATGAAGATAGTGATGTGCTTACACTCCCTTGAATTTCCCAGAAAAATGAACAGGCTACAAGGTCAACTACAGACGGGAAGCTTTGGCTGATGGCCGGATTGATGAGAGAGGATGGACTAATTGGGAAAGTGGGGAGTAACCTGGCGTGATTCAAGCACCTGGGTTTAATTTCGCTTAGGTGCTGCTAGCTGGGTCCAAAGTCCAAGGGTGGGTGAGAATGCCAACCAATCAGTGGGTCTATGGGGCAACCTGCTATACAATGTTGCATAGACCAATATACTGACATTCTGTTCTCTATAATCATATTATACATATTTAGAGGTAGTTTTGCGGTGTGCCAATGGTGTACTAACCCCTTTGTATTTTTTAAGTAGACACGTTCCCCTAACCAATCCCTCCCGCTAATCAGTTTGATGGTTTGCCACGTAGGATGACATCATAGATGACGCATATTGGGGTATAAGACCTCTGTGTAATCAAGTTCATGTGTAAGTGTGCAAGCATCAGTGTGATGTCTGCCAGTTGACCCTGTTTTATTAAATTGAGAATAAAGTAGATACTCCAAATAGGGGTGTTAAGAGTGCATAACAAGCTCCAGGGCTATCAGAAGATGTGGTGAGGCCCGGGGCAAAACATTTGGTGATGCCCCCTTACAATTTTTTGCACTCGGCCAGCAGCGGCACCTCCACAAAAAGGAGACTCGAGAAATCTCCCGTTGAATTTATGTGCAGGATACCAAATATGGTTTATTGCTAAAACTCCAAATCAACTACACCAAAGTTAGATTTCTCTACTGAAGAAAGGTTTATGCCAGAATAACTTTTGTAGCATATGCAAAAATATATATAGGATGGCATGAGCTCTCCACTGAGCCACTGAAACTTGAGCAGAACCATCTCCGGTTCAGGAAGCAACTCAGGACCTGTCTCTTTGCTTCTGCCTTCTCTCTTCCTCTCCCTTGCTGATCACCTGCCTGATCCATGCACTGGTCACCTGGTCAAGCTCTGAATTCGGGCCAAGGTACCTGCCTGTCCTGTTGCAATCACGCACTGCCTCATGGCTCCCCTGCACTTGTGGTCTGTATCTATTACCCTACAGTCCCCTCTCTTGCACTTGTTCTCCACCCGTTGGCTGCACTTATGAGTACCCACACTTGCCAGCCATTGGCTGCACTCTTGTTTCTCCTTTGTTCTTACACTTCTGAATCCTACCCCATACTCGGCACTTCTCCCCTCCCCCCTTCCCTGCTCTTGCGCGATCTGAATTACACAAGGACTAGTAAGATATGTGCTTTGTCCTACTCTTGTTTCCCCCTCCTTGCCTTGTCGCACCTAGAAACACTTGTGTACAGGCACGTGATAAATGCCATATCATATCATTAAGGAGCAGCCTGCCCCTGTGTGTGCATTAAAACACACATCATACACAGTGACATGTGATGTACAGTGGAGGCTGGTACATTTCTGAACTGAAGAGGCTTACATATCTGTGCCAATAAGGCAGGACCAACAGAGCACAGTGAGGGAGCCCAAACCAAACAAGGGTTGTTTGAGGGGGGTTCTCAATCCCAAGAAAATGTTTGAAACATTGGGTTAAAATTATGCATTTTACAGCGCTTTCTTTGCAAAATTGGGTAGATATCCATACAGTTTGCAATTGGTTTTGTATGGAAGCACATGGGAAATCCCAATAGTTGCAAATCACAAACCGTGCATAGGAACATTTTCCAATACATTTCATGCCACCTTTCCACGCGAGATATGCTAGTATAAAAATATATTCATGCTGGTTGTTCTAATTATGTCCGCAGTTGCATCAATATATGCCAATATTACCATATACAGACTCCCAGCTAGTAAAAATGCCATGCCACAGAAAGTATATCCAGGCTGACTGTGTGCCATAAGTGTTATTACTGGCTAGATTGGCCTACATTCAATGTGTGCCAATTTAGCCAAGTAGTATGTTTGTTTTAACCTTGATGCATAGTCCTGTGCATCAAGGGTAAACCAAAAAGTGCACTGGCAATGCTAACAGGTTGGGCATTCGTGTAGACATGGGAAAGTCACTTCTGTATTGGTATGAGCCGGCCATTGATGGTGCCGGTGCAAAATGGTTTGTGTACCTGAGCAGCGAATAGCAGTGCCTGGCAAATGCCTAATACTTATACACAAGCCAAAACTGTTGGCTTTGCTTATGCTTGTTTTTAACAGAACTTCGGCGAAAGACGTGCAGGGTGTTTTCAAATCGAGTGCCCAAAGGCAGACCTGATTAAGACATTTTTATTACACCAGTTCCGTGTTTACAACTCCAATGAAGTCATGAACTCTCAGAAGACTCCTGAAGAGGAACCACTTGCAGGCACATTGAGGGCAAAGTTTGATGGCAAGGCATGTTTAAAGCTAGCTCAAAGAGTTCCAGTGAGGAGGTGTTTTGGGTGGGGAGGGCAAGAACTGGGGAGAATTGCCATAGGTATTATCATGGCCATGAGAAGAAGGGAAGTGGTGACATGAGACATCTCATTCTCACAGAAGTCTGTCCTTAAGTGTGACATTTCAGAAATGAAGTCAAGAGGTAGCTACTTGTAACATTGAAGCTTCACCAGAATAGTCTCATTCTAATGTGGAAAGATTTTAGGTGTCCCCACACAAGGAAGTTTGCCCCTCCCTCACAGCCTCTGATGTTAGCGCCTCTCCGAACATTTTAAGTTTTAGTCACACCTCCCTCATGACATTTTAGCCTAGGTGCACCTCTGATGCCATGAACCCACCCCTAAATGAAGTGGCCCCCAGGGCGGCGAAATTTAGGGGTGGGGCTGAACACACACTCACATAAAACACTTTCACCCATGCATTCATCCACTAGTTACACAACTCCATACATACATGCATACATGAAACCAAACACAGCCCTAACACAAACAAACACCAACATGCACGCATGCATTCATCAATACACATGTATACACTTTTAATTTTAAATTAAAAAAAACACTTACCTTACCTCTATGCACTCCGGCACATGGACATGCTGCCTGACAGGAGAGAACTCCTCTCCCATCAGTCAGCGTGTTTACACTGCGCAAAGTGAACACATTGACTGACAGGAGAGAAGTCCTCTCTTGTCATGCAGCATGTCCACGTTGTCAGCTGAATAACGGGAGGCAGTAGAGCTCACTTCTGAGCCCTGCTGTCTCCCACTAGTTTGCTGTTTGTTGCAAAGCTGAACGGCTTCGCAACAAACAGCAAAATCATTTCAGGGGCAGAGCGCAGACAACACAGTCCCCCGTGTGAATAAAGGACACGGGAGACTGTGCTGCCTTCTCATTGGAGAGGGGGCTGCGAGGCCCCCCGCAAGTGTGAGGCCTGGGGCAGTTTGCCCCCCCTGCACTCCCCTCGTGACGGGCCTGACAAGCTCCAAGATGGAGCAAAAATTAGATGAGATACATTTACTAAAAGGTAGTAAAGGAAGGCGTACGTAGAATTAAAAAAGTGCACATGTACATGGGGTTATAATATGTTAGTATAACCTTTTTGTTGTGTTTAAACTAGCAGATATAAAACGATAGTAACAACTCAAGATGATTATTATGATTTTTTTCAAGAGATTTACATCAATCAGGTGGGTAAAAATCAAAGGAAAATAAGTAAATAAAGAAGAGATACTTAAAATATCAACGATAAAACAACGAGATATCAAAAATTGATAGAAGTGTAAATGAAGGAACAAACAATTTGTTGTGTAGAATTTTAAAAAGCAGATACAATATTTAGATTTTCGGATAATTAAGCGGCAATTGAGGGTGCCTGCTCAAATTGATCAGTGTGGTAAATTTGATAACATAAAGAGAAAAATAAAAAATCAGGTCAGTATAGACAGACTAAATCAACGTGTCACCATGGGGGAACCTCCTCTTCTACACTTATGCAGGACATTACCAAGATACACATCTAAGATAAGGAAATATCATTCAAAATGGGTCTGAGGCACGACTAATAAGACAGTAATGCTTTGGCCTCAGGTGGGTTTGTTGTCAAAAACAGTATTGTGAAATAGGACACCATATTTGCATGCTACATATAAGAGAAAGAAGTTACAGAAAAGGTTGGCTGTTTTAGAGCTATGGATGATGTACCTAAGTGAGAGAAAAGATCCAGCGGAGAAGGAGTTGATGCTTAATCAGCATAAAGGGGAGGATAAAATGCCTTAGGCTCACCTTTCCCGTCCTGAAAACAAGAGCGTAGACAAAGAGGAGAGGGGATTTTATACTTTAAAGGAATTGAAAGCAGCAGCGAGGTACATTAATCTGACTTGTGTGCCCCCTGCTTATAATGTGGAAGAGAGTAAAAACAGACAACGCAAATATATCTCGACACGCAATGAAAGTGAACAGCGTGATGAGAGGAAAGATAGGCAAGATAGACACATGGGGAGGAAGAAGCAAGGAAGTAGAAAGAAATAAAGGACAAAGCTAAGGGAATAACAATAGTACAGAACAAATGGATGGGAGGCCAGATATTGCTCAAGATGGATGATAAGGGCATTGATGGCGTTCAAGAGAGAGAAGAGCGGAAAAGAAAGAATAGGAAGAAGAGAGAGTGTATAAAGAAGAGAAAGGCAGAGCAAAGGGAAGAAGGTACGAGGTGAGTAAAGAAAAGGAGAGACTAGAAGAGAAGAGACATGACGAGGAGAGATAGAAGCTCAAAGAATGAAAGAATGTAGGTGTATTAAGAGAGATGAGGAGAAAGGAAGAAGAAATTAACAGAAGTAGGGGACTAAAAGATCATGAGATAAAGTATCTATGTCATAGAAGCATAGTGCCGATCAAAGCACAAGAACGACTTAAGGAAGAAAGAGTCACAACAGCCCTGCAGGGAGCTGCAAGGAATACCAAGAATACCAACATGGGCTGATGAGCGAGATACAGAAGACATAGATAAACGGCTTGGGGATTTAAATAGGCAAATGAGGGATAAAGAAGGGCATAAAACCCAAGAGAACGTAGAAGGATCTTGTTTGAGGGAAACTGGAGGTAGATCAGATAACATCATAACAGATGAGCATAGAATGCTGTCTTTAAGTAGACTAGATCTTGATGATGCAGTAAAAGATAACAGTCGTACAAGCTGGGGCATAAGAATGTCAGACAAAGAAAGCAAAGAAAACTAAAGCAAGTGCGAGGGGAGAGCGCATGCAGATTTTCAAAAGAATCGAGTGAAGAAAAAGGGTTAAAATTGTCCGATTTGGAGGACCCCAAAGAAAGAAAACCAGAATTGACACTACATTCTGAGTGACCACAAGCACGATCACGCAGTGGAGGGGGAAGTATCCCTGCCTTATGTAAGCAGATTAAGGTCACTACTTGGACGGAGACAAATGGGCAAGACTAGCCCCGCCTCGAAGACGAGAAGTGTAGGCAGGTATGATTATGTACCAGGATTTTCAAAATTCCCATTATTAGAGAAAGGGGAGGACGACCACAATATATACCTCAGCCTCAAATGGACAAAGACAATATAAGATGTGAATTACTGAGTTTAACTCCCGGCATGCGAAAAACGATTCATGAGATAGAGAGAATGACGTGAAGAACGAAGTTAGCAGTAGGTGACATAAACAGGATTGCTAGCAGCCATTATAGGGGAGAGAGCTAGCGGCATTGGAAGTGAGCAGGAAATGCAGGTATGACTGCACAAAACACGACACACTAAAGCATCATTTAATAATTGCAGAGCAGATGTATGGCGGGGGCTCAGAGTACAATACCCCAATACATCAGATATGGGTGCGATTATGACTAGGAAAAAGGGGGAGGAAGAAGACCCTGCTGCTTATATTCAAGATATTCAAGACAAATTGCGCCTCGAGACGTGTGAACCGTGGGATACAACGGTAGCATTATTTAGCACATTTTGTGTCAGGGACTGCCCGAGCCATGCAATGGCAAATGAAGAAACCGATGGGAATGGAAGTGAAGCCATGGCCAGAAACACAATAGATGATCGTGCATCATTGCCGATTCATACAGGAGAAGAATAATCTGAGAGTAGAAAGCAGGAGGAAGCAAAGTTAGTCTAGGAAAAGTTATCAAAATTAGATATAGAGGGAGAGGTATTGATGAGTAATGAAAGTGTGCCACAGGACATGCAATCAGTGCAATAAAACAATGTAGTGTATCCCACAGATCAAAGAGGGTACAATTGCTGACAATGAGGAAGAGGAAGTCGGCATAGAGGAGGAGGACTTGGTGGATTTCAAAACCCTCAGGGAAGAGGAGGATTTAATGGTGGACAGCCACAACAATGCTGGAAGGGCAGCAAAATACGACAGATAGCCAGAACATGTAGAAGCAGAGGAGGCATGCAGTAAAATTGGCAAACTCCAAGAGGGGGGATGGGCTATGTTTCGCAATATAATACAGAATCACAGGAATATTATGACCAAGATCACACGCAGATTCAGACATATGCGCTGCACCCACAGCAAATGCAGCAAATGTCATTACAAATGCAATCGCCACAAGGGCCATCATAGCAAGTAACCATGCAGGCACGACAGGTACAAACTCAGCAAGCACAGACACAGCAGTCTATGATGCCACAATGGAATATAACGACAGGAGTCCGGCAAGCACATGCACCCAAATTGGGGAGTGTGACTGTGGTAGTAGGAAATCCTTTAACAGGTACAGGGATGAATTTATATCCACAATAGGGAAGCCCACAGAGCAACCGGAGGTGTTCTGTACTATCAGTGACACAAGACGCCAAAGAGGAACCAAGGGTCAAGGTGACAATAGGAGGCAAGACATTTTAATTTCTTATGGACATTGGAGCAACTAATTTCTGAGAGGAAATGTCCAATGTCTGGTATTGCAATGAATGTGCAGGGATTCTCTGGGTCACTGAGGTTAGTTACTTGTACAGATGAATTACCAATCTCTATAGGAGAACACAACATGTCTATGCCATTATTATATTCTAGGCAAATCACAGTTGACATATTAGAGTGTGACTTAATGACAAAACTTAACATGATGATATCTTTTAATGATGAAGGAATAGTGTGTTCCACTCCAGGGATGCATTATATGAATGTGAGAGGGTTTATATTAGCCTTTAAAGGCCAGAAAGCATTACGAGGGGTCCCTTTGGACTCATAAGTATTTTTGTATGGAGTGACTGTTTTATTATCATGGTTACCCAGATTGATAGGTAAACTATTAAGAATACCTGATAAGTTTGTGTTCAGACCAGAAATTCCTATGTATGATGAAGACTGGCAGATTATCCCCTTGAAATTAGAAGCAGCAGTGGTCAGAGAGGAAAGGGTTGTTCTTCATGGGACAGATGATGAGGGAAGAAGATGGAAAACAGAGATAGCCCTGAGTGAAGGATATATGTTGAGAGATTTGACAGACAAGTTGTTTAAGGATGAGTACTCAGATGATGAATTAGTACTTTTCATAACTCTTACCCTTTGAATAAAAGTAGAGAATAGAGAAATACAGCAGAGAATTTCTTTGATAAAAAAGACACCATTATTTTTCCAGGACGATTTAGAGAATGTGCCATAGATTTAATGGACCACAAGTCCATATGACGTGGGTCTATTGAAAGGAGTAGGAGTTAAAACCAAGCTTAAGCGAGGTGCCCTTTTGCCACATGCAAAGCAATACCCCATTTCCAGAGAGGCGGGTGTAGGTAAATTCAAAACATTTCCACTTTGATGAAGCAAGGAATACTGGTACCATCCGATTCTCCATTTAACATGGCTGTGTACCCAGTCAGAAAATCAACGGGGGTGTGAAGATTTATACAGGACCTTTCGCCCTCTAAACAATATAGTCAAAGCTCAGTTTTCTTTAGTTTCAAATCCTGCGACAATATTCTTCAGCATCCCATCTAAGGCCAAATATTTTACTGTCATATATTTAAAGAATGCGTTCTTTTCAATGCCCCTCCACGAATACTCACAGGATGTGACTTCCTTTTTGTATAGAACTTTCTGCCTGAAACATAATAGTTTGCCCCAGGGGTACTGTGAGTCCTCTTCAACCTTTAATAGAGTCCTCCACGTGTACTTAAACTATGTTCAGCTACAAAGTGCAATAGTTCAATATGTGGATGACATTTTGGTGTGCAGTCAGACAGAGGAACGATGTAGAGAAGATTGAATTAAGCGTATGACTATCCTCTCAAAGAAAGGCTATAAAGTGGACAAGGAGAAGCTACAATACTGTCAGGAAGAGATCTTGTAAATAGGACAGTTGATTTCTTATGAGGGGAGGAAAGTGATGCCTAAAAGAGAAGAAGCAATTATGAAGACCTCAGAACCTAAAACAGTGAGAGCATTCCAATAACTTTTAGGCCTATGAAATTATTGCAGGGCCTGGGTTTTCGATTACAGCACATATATTCAACCACTTTTAAAAGAGCTTAAAGAAGCACAGGTGGCCAAGAGTAAAATAATAAGGACAGATGAAATGACTGAAGGATTTGAAGGAATAAAAAAGGTGACCAGTACAGCCCCTCTGTTGGGAATTACAGATTATCATGAATAATTATATTTATTTTCACATTCAAATGGAGAAGTCATGACACAGAAAACAACATTAGGACATGGACACAAACCATAAGCCTATTATAGTGAGATTTTAGATCCAGTTATGAAAGGGCATTATCCATGTGAGCAGTCTATAGCTGCAGCTGCATTCGCGATTGAAAAAGCTTCAAGTATAACAATGGGGTGTTCAGTAACATTATTTGTTGAGCATGCATTATTTGGAGTTTTAAAGAAACCGAAAGGTACATTGATCACACTCTTCTTTATCTCCCACTGAGGAAATTCTGAGACAGGATAGCACTGGAAAGACATGTATGCCTCTAGCATTATTCAGGGTAGTGCTGGAGCAGCTTTACTACCCTGCACATGTGACTCTCAAGAGGGTCTAGCTTCCACAATAGCAGAAGAGTGGCTTTCACCAAATCTGTTAGAGCATGTGACACAGTTTATTGTAAATTGCATTGTATGCCAGAAATGTACTGCAGGGCATACTCTGCAAACAGTGAGAGGAGCAATTCTTAGACCCAATGGCCCATTTCAGCACCTATATATAGACGATGGAGATATACTGCACATAAGCAGTGGTTACAGATATGTGCTGTTCGTGGTATGTCCTTTTCTAGATGGATCAAGTCAGGTGCATGCACACACCCTGGCACCATGTTTGCTGCCAAGATCCTTGTTTATGAAGTTTTCCCAAGATGGGATGTATGTGTGAGGTTTTGTGGTCTGAAAATGGACTGCATTTTGTGAATGATCTGTTTGAACAAATAGTTCTTCTATTCGGTATTAAGCATAGGTTTTCCTCTGCGTATCACCCACAGGCGAATGGCGTCTGTGAGAAATTAAATGGATTATTGAAGGAAAGGATTGCAAAAATAAAAATAACTTTGAAGAAGGGATAGCGACATTGCCTATCTCTTGCCTTATATGCACCAAGAAACACTCTGGCTCAGATTACCATCTTACTCCTCAAGAGTTGGTTATGTTAAAGGTATGATAAAGGTATTTGTAGCGCACACCGTCACCACTGGAAGCAGTCCCCAGGCGCTCTGGTAGATCTGAAAAGGGAGTAGAGGGGAGGGGTTATTAGGGTTTAGCTGGAGTAGGATAGTGAGAGCTTTGATGTCCTGTTGGCAGCTTCAGTTCGGTTTTCACCGTGCACTGAGCTTGAGTGCGGTTATCAGATAGGTGAGAGTTCCCATTGCTGTTGAGGTTATGTGTTCTTTGTCGGTTGTTGCAGTGTGGTGAAGTGCGGGCGGGTTGCTGTGCGGAGAAGTGATTGTGTGGGTTTCGGTGTGAGAAGTGTATGAGGAAAGTTGAGATTTTACTAATTTCGGATTAGTAATTTTAAAAAAAAAAAATCAATATTAATATCTCAATGCTCATTGCGTATCTGTTCTTTGAGTTACATCTGCGGTTGTCCTCTGAGTTTGGTATTACGGTTTGTCCATCTCATTGGCTGGTATGATGGGGTGGTAGTTTTCCTTGTTACACTTTATTAGTTTGTGTACCTGGATGAAGCATGCATGTTCTCCCACTCTGGTGTTGGGATGTAAAGATTACAGAATACAGCTCCCTTCCTGTCCTTTTCCGTGTCGGTGTTCCTTACCTGCCTATTATTCTTCTGTAGACTAACGGCATGTGGGTATTCCGTATTCCCTCTGCCTTCAAGGTCCCTCCATTCCCGTTCTGAAGCGTGATCCTGGTCTAACTAGGTTTCTGCTATAGCATAAGGTATGTCTCAGTGGAATCCTCCCCCCGCCTTCCAGTTAGGGGGGACAAGGTAGGAAGTAAGGGATGGTTGGTTCCCTCTCTGGTGTTTTTCTTTCCTGGTGTGTGTGCACCTTCTAATAAGTTCCTTATTTTTCTGGGGTAAAGAGGCACGTTTTAAGTAGTTTTCTTAATTGAAGATGGTCTCTTGTTTTTTGTATGTCTCTTGGTAGCTCATTCCATGTTTCTGGTGACCGGACGCTGAATGAGAACACCCCTTGCTTCTCCAACTAGGAAATAGCTGATGCCCATAATGTAGTGAAGGCACTTGGTGATGAAATGAATGATTACCGAACAACAATGACTGCAAGTGTTGCTTTCATGTCTCAACAGGTCAGAAATAGAAGGGAGAGGTCAAAGAGAAGCGACAAAGACAATCAACCAACTGAAGCATAGGATTTGTTAAAACAACCAATTTTATACCCAGGGGACCAGGTGCTGGTACGAAACGTTGTATGCACTTGAAGCACTCCCCGCTTTGAAGGTCTGTATGAGTTGGAAGAAGTCACACCCACAGCAGCCAAGTTAAAAGGAAGAAGAGCCTGGCTTCATTTGCATGACATCAAGCCATATAAAGATGAAACCCTGACCCCCTCCTGCAACTACCCATGGTGAAGCAAGAGAAGATATTCTGCGTATTCAGACTCGTTGTATGGTCAAGAGTAAAGACAAGGAAAATGAAGAACATAGCAGCACCTCTGACTACAGGCCAATGGGCCTAATCACGAGTTGGGCAGTATCCTGGTGGTAAATGCACCAGAATACCGCCCAATGCTATTAGCGTTACTGCAATTCTGTCTGGCACAGTTTGCTCCAGATCCCAAGTTGTGGTGATGCTGTTAATCCCCATTGATTCTGAGTCCATAGAACTCTATGGAGCTTTTTGGTGCTATTACCACCGGCGGTAATAGTGCCAGCGGTAATAGTGCCAAAAATGGGCAGAAAGGAGAGGTTTTTACCTCCAGCAAAAAGCTGGAGGTAAACCTCCCACTTTCTGCCCAAATTCGGGATTGGGTAGAGAGGTAATACAGCATAATAGCATTACTGCTGCATTTTTACCGCTATGCCCGACTTCTGATGAGGCCCAATATCTTTTAACATTTGACAAGAAGTAAACAGATTTGCAGTTATCCTGGATCTTTTTTTAGATAGGCTAAAGAAACAAGGTGTTAAATTACCGCAGCTGAACGAAGAAAAGCACAAATAATCTTTATGTTACCTATTGCAATAACATTAGACACATTCATGTATGCTGTTTTTACCTACATAGTACAATCTGATCCAGCTCTAATAAGAAGGTACATCATCATAATAACGTTCCTTGGAAATCCTAAGAACAACCATATTATTTTTAGAATAATTATTGCAATCAGCTTGCAGTTCTTGCAGTTCTTGATATAAAGGTGTGATTCATAGAGACTTACAGAGTTACACATTAAAAGTCTGAGCAAAAATCAGGAGGTTTCAGAATATAAGAGGCTCATTGCCATCAAGAAAATCGATGTGTTTCCATGGAATAATAATTGCGGCATCATTCTGCATCATGAGTGTGTTTTCCCCCTGATTATTATCACATTTAGACATATTATAAGAAACAATACAGATATTGTGGGTGACAATTATACATTTAGTATTGCCCCTAATGAAATCACAAACAACATTTTTTATAATCTTACTAGGCATTTATTTCGCTTTAAAAGGGATGTTGGAGAAGATCATGAAGATATATATAAGTATCTTGATAATTCAGCTCATTTAAAGATTAACCTATGGTATCAGCAGATGAAGACGGTGGGAAGAAGAATGTCAGTTGAAAGCTGCTCTGTGCGTTCCCTTATGCCTTATGCTTTGGGAACCTCTAAAATGTTCACAGCAACAGTATTAGTGAAAAAGGCCTGACACACAATGCACTTTGCCTAACCAGAGGACAGTTCCAAGGCAGAACAGCATCAGTAGAGTGGGGGAATAAAGCAGCATCTCAAAGAGAAGACAATTATTTACAAGACAAAGTCAAGAGAAAAGCCAGAAACAATGCATCAAATATTAAAATACAAACTGCCAGGAATAAAAGGAGCAGGTATCAAGATTGAATGAAATAAGATGTTAGAATGCAAGGATAAGAATGGGAAGGAAAAACGAGAATGCTTGGAAAGAGGTTAACTACAAATTAAAGGAACATTGCTTATTCCTGAAGGATGGGCTGATATATTGGTTGTGTGCAAAGCAATGGCATTAACCAGACAATGGGAAATGGTAGTGGCAAATGCAGAAAAAGAATGCAAAAACCAATGGCCTAAGATTGCAAGATTGTTGACATGGGTCAACGATGAAGGGTGACCATTGCAGATGCTACCCTGAAGAATGCGTCTTTATGCTTTAGAAATAATGGCGCATGGAAAGTTGGAGAAAACCGCAAGTGTGGCTGAGTTTTTGATGTACCAGGCCTGAAGGAAAGAAGAGCAGTCCTGATGGACCATTACTGGGCCTGTAGATCAAGAGCATATATAAAGTTGCCACCAAAATAGGGAGAAATGTGTTCATTGGTACTGATAAGCATACCATCCTTAGTAGTACCACAAAGAGGCCAGCAGATTACAGACTTTCCAAAAATGGCACGCACCTGAGGAAGAAAAGATTGCTTCATCAAAGCAGACAGAGGAGAGATAATTACTTCTCAGCAAAATCAATAGAAACCTATTATGACATTCCAGATGAGCATAAGTTGTTGAGCAGAACAGCAGTGATATTTACAGCTATATTCCTGGTGTAAATTCAGACTGCAGTAAATGCTAAATGGTTACAGATATCCAGATGGGAGCTGCTACAAATGATCAATACGACAATAAAAGGATTTATTGCGATCAGAGAAGAGTTAAGGGAAATCAGGCTCATGGCCCGCCAGAACAGGTATGTTCTGGACTTAATTACAGCCATGGAAGGAGGCGTGTGTGCCAAGATCAGGCCTTAATGCTGTACATTTTATACCTGCCCATTGTTAAGAAAGGAAGAAGGCAATGAATATGGCAAGGGAAATGTGCACGGAATCGCACAGTGAACAACTTTGAATCTAACAACGTGCATACAATACCCAAGACTCGTGTATACTAAAACCCAGGAGTGCAAATAGAGTGAAACAATAATACCAATATATGAAAAGGGATGTGGGGTAAGCACTTAGAACCTCCTTATGACTGAAAGGAAAGTCGGCAAACTCCTTACCCACTATGCTATTACAGATCCTGACAGCGCTAAGCCCACGTAGAGGGCAAGCAAGGACAGGATCTGTGAGCTGACACTCTGGATGATACTGAATAAGGAACTTAGAAACAGTACTCACGAGGACCGGAAAGACCACTTGAATGTCAGTAAACCCACAAACCCAGTTGATCAAACAGGGACCCAGAAGGCTATAACAGCAATGGGTGGAGGATAACTAAATACATAAGACCCAAGTCAAGGGGCAAGTAGGAATTGTGATTATAGAATAGTGAGGAAAACAAAAGGCATTCACACAGGGACAAGTTACAACAGCACCCCACACCTAATAATCAATGGGAAATAAATGCAGAAGTGCAATGGAAAACATGGCATGGATCCCAATAGAAAGTAAGGATCAGGAGCAGGGAAAATGATATCACAAAAGGAAACCTTTCCCACCCATCCAAGGAGAAAAGGCAGGAAGCTAAATCTATAAAGGGAAAGACTAATGCATCAAGTTTTTCAGTAGCAAAGGACAGCATCAAAGAAACAGAGAACACAGGCAAATTGGGCAGCATCAAAGCGTAAAGCACAGAGAAAGGCTGCCTGCAGACAGAGGAAGACAGAAACGGAAATCCAGAAAGCAGAAAATCAATTAAGCACATAAATCCGAAATCCAGGGCAGAGGAACAAGAAACAGGAACTAGGAACTAGGCACAAAAGCTAGGAACAAGGAACAAGGGACCAGTCACAACAGGAACACTGCAACAATGACCAGCGCTGGACTGAAGCAAACTGAGGCTTTTAAAGCTGCTTAACAAGCGCACCCCTCAGGTGTGCCGCCTGCTGCACCTGCAGCCACAGGTGTTGCCTATCCTCCACCCAACCTTGTCCTGCAAGGGAGGAGGTGAAGCAGTGAGCCAGGCATTCTGGGAAGCATAGTCATTAGATTAAAGTAGCATGCTGGCTGCCAAAAACCTGGAATGGATCCGGAAGGGAAGTAACTTGGAAAATAAGGTTTTAGCGCTCCCAATTCATCACAGCACTGTAGCATAAGGTTCGGAGGAAATGTCCAGTAGGGAATATACCCCAAAACATGCCCCCAAGTGACGGGAACGGGAGCAAAGGGAGCGAGCCGTGACACCCATGAATAAGAGAATGGTAATTTGACAGAAGCAATAACAATGTTGTCAGCCTTGCACACTGAAATGGTGGATGAAGTAGCCAAGACCGAGGAGGACATCAGGTTTTCGTCTTTGTTTTAATAGATATCAACTTGTGTGGCAAATGCCTTCAAATTACTTGGAGCAGTATTAGTGTTGGTATTGCGAGAATTTTGTCTCATAAGGATAATCTTCGGACAATGCTCGAAGACAACCAAGAGAGCTATTGGGATGAATATCATGATTGATATAGATGCTGGAACAGGTGAGCAGATGCAAGATGAGGAAAGTACCCATGAGAATATAAAGAAAAGTACCCTTGCACCTCCAGGAACACAGTTCTACTACCCTAAGGAGCATAAAAAAAATATGTAGGCCAATGGATATTCTGTCCACCATTAGAAGAATGCTGCCACATGACCTGGAATGTGAATGAACATATAAAGAATGTATTTATTTATTCGCATTTGTTAAGAGCGCACCAGCCCGGGGGCATCATGGCACTTGTTACAGACAGTTGACTTAGTTACAGATGGTGTACCAATTGCAGTAATGTAGGCAGTTACAGATAATTCAAATGGTTACAGTGGCGAGGCAGTTGCTTATAGATACAGGTATGTTTCAAGGCATGCAGTGGGTCAGTTGAAGAGTAGGGTCTTAAGTTTTTTGCGGAAGGTGAGGAGTGAGTTTTCTGATCTGATGTTTGTCGGTAGGGTGTTCCAAAGGTTGGGGGCTAGTTAGGGGAAGCCTAGACCTCCTGCTTTGGCCCTGTGGATGTGTGGTGTGTGTAGTAAATTGGTGTAGGGTGTTCTGGTAGGCCTGGTGTGCGTAGGTTTGGATAAAGTTTGCATAAGGTATGAGGGGGCTGATGATGAGAGGCATTTGTGGGTGAGGGTGAGAATTTTAAAGTTAATGCGTTCTTTAACAGGTAGCCAGTGGGCTGCCTGTCTAGCTTGAGTGATGTGTTCCCTTTTGGGAAGGCTTAATGCTGCTCTGAGCGCATTGTTCTGTGTGATTTGGAGTCTATGTAGATTATGTCTGGGGGTACCTGCTAGTAAGCCATTGCAGTAGTCCAATTTGGCCCCAATGGTTGCTTTGGCAATACGGAGGCAGTTGGGCTTCGATAAGTACGGTTTGATTGCATTAATAAGTTTGGTGGTGTGAGCTGAGGCAGAGGTGACGGCGCTGACATGTCTGGACATGGATAGAGTGAAGTCTATGTAGACGCCTAGGGTCTTTACTGAGGTGGAGACAGGGATGATGGTGTTGTCGATGGTGAAATTGGAGTACAGTTTGTCTAGTTTTGCTAATGTAGTTTTAAGGCCTAGGATGAGGATTTCGGTCTTGTCTCCATTGCGGCAGAGGCCGTTTGCTGCCATCCAGGCCTGGATGGTGGTGTAAATATCGTGCAGTGATTGGGCATCTTTGGAGTAGGAGCCAGTGAGAGGTAGTAGTGCCTGCGTGCCATCAGCATAGTTAGTATACGCAATGCCTAGTGCATCCAGCTTGTCGAAGAGAGGCTTGGTGAACAAGTTGTAGAGGGTGGGTGCGGTGCAGGAGCCTTGCAGGACTCC
Organism: Ambystoma mexicanum; assembly: GCF_040938575.1. NCBI lineage: Eukaryota > Metazoa > Chordata > Amphibia > Caudata > Ambystomatidae > Ambystoma > Ambystoma mexicanum. Next base: position 181,448,455 of record NC_090927.1, on the reverse strand, counting down.
ACAGTGGATGGTGGTGGGGGCAGCGTGTGCTGTGTCTGAGAATACATTCATGGCCCTGCCCTTGAGGAAGGAGGTGATCCAATGTGCAGCTTCTTTAGAGAAATAGGCAGAGTGTGTGAGGTGTGATATGAGTGTCTTGTGGTCTACAAGGTCGAAGGCCACTGAGCGGTCTAAGAGTAGTAGAAGGGCTGGTTTTCCTTTATCCATTATCCGGATGATCTCGTTTTTTAGGTCTACGAGCGCGGTTTTGTGCCATGCCCTTTCCGGAACCCAGATTTCCTAGAGCCGAGAATGGAATGGGTTTCGAGGTAGTGTTGGATTTGGCAATGAGCAGCTTTGTCCAGAATCTTAAGGAGGAATGGCACAGTGGTTATGGGTCAGTAGTTGTTGGGCTGAGTAGGGTCAAGGGAAGGTTTTTTTAAGAGGGGGCGTATGAAGGTCACCCGAGGGGGGTGACAAAGATATGGGTCCCAAAGAAACAATAGTATGAAGAGATGATAAAGGAGAATGAAGTGAAGAATGTGGTTGAGGACTCAACCAGAGGGGGGAATGTAGAGGAGCCGTGGGGCGCATTTTCCCTTGTTACTGTACTGCCATACTTATAATGAGGCCCACTGAAATGATATGGACATACTGAAAAGTGACGCTGCAACTGAAGTGATACGAGAAACATGTACAAAACAATAAAGTAATCATGAATGCAAAAGAAGACAAAGTAACTTGCAAACCAATACGCAGTAACGCAAGGTAGATGAGATACATAGAAGCTTGCTATAGAGGAATATATAACGTGGCTAGGGCACCCATAATTGGAAAACGGACAATGGCTCATGTTAAGATTCAATTCAGCTACCTTAGAAACAGATCAGGGTTGCAGAGTCAGGAGACACTGGAAGAGCTGTGTTGTGTGAAAAACAAAGGAGTCTATGTTGGCTTGGGAACAAGGATGTCATTATTAAGGAATAGCTGCAAAGCATGAAGGGATGCAGAAGGATTAGCCATGGACAAGACATAATTCTCTTAAATTAAAGAAGAAAACTGCAAGAGCCAAATATTGGATATTTAAAAGTATATAAAAAGTGTATACAAGTGTCATGATCACTGCAAAAACTCCCAGAAAAATGCCCAAGAAAACCTGGTCCATAGCATACCATTCATGGATAGTGTGCAAACACAACAGTATTTAAGTAAGCTAAGAGGTGGTCACTTCCTGACTATTAAACATGGCCGCCTTATAGTTCCCTGGCAGACATAGTGTGGATCTAGACATTCTTGCTCATTCCCTATTTAAGCCCCTCCCCTCGTGTGCTCTGCGCTTCGCGTCATCCTGCTCATGCAGTTAACGCTTACCACAGACCAGTTCTAGTCAGAATATAAACGTATGTTACTGTTCATTCCCTAGTTGCCTCAGTGCTTAGTGCCCATTGCAGATTCCTAGCTCTGACAGTATTTTTGTGGTTTTCACAGTTACCTTCCGAGGCAGCTGTATTCCCTGAGGCTGTCATTTTACTCGCTTGAATTCCAGTCAACGATCACAGCAAGTACTTTTAAAATATACAAAATTGCTGCCTCTGTAGTGTCATTCAATAGAGCTTTTGTTTTCTGTAACGGAAGTATTTATGAGGTGTTTTCTGTGTGCCGTTCGCCTAGCAGTTAGCACGATCAGCTGTCTGTTGTGCGAGCGTACATATGACATTTGCATCTTCATTGTGTTTTCTCATAGAAGTACGGTGTGAGGTGTTTCTGAGTGCCGTTCGCCTCACAGCTCGCACGAACAGCTGTTCAGTGTTGCGAGCGTTCAAAAGGCATTAACCCCTTCATTTCAACCGCTCTCCGAGTTTCCTATCAGCGGTTCATTAAATTTCACCATCAACAGATTCCGTGACTTGACTGTCACTGAAAGGCACATGTGCATTTTCATATAAAATAGCAAACACACCACTCCACCTTATATGGTAATTCCCTAGGTGATAAGCCCCAGTACTATTTGCTCCTTTTAGAATCACGTAGGGGTAGTTACATTCGAACGTTCTCATATCTTTTGTGACATTTTCTTGAAAACTAGTGATGTGAGAAAAAGGTTGTTAAGATGCATTCTGAGGAGGGGCAGCTAGCATTAAGACTACAGTGATTATTTACACAGTATTATTTTCCATTTCCCTCAGCGTAGTGTCTGCCAGTTTCTTGACACGCTCACATGCAGAATTCACTTAGCTTACTCCCTTAGGTATAGCATAGGGAAATTCACTTGTCCTGAATTATATTTAAAAAATATCATTCCCACATTTACCAAGAGTTCCATCCTCATTGCAAGATCTTCAGAACAAGCACCCCTGCGCAGAAGCAGGATGGAGAGCTCACCTCAAAAGAGCTGAAGGTTAAGAGCGAAGGGTGTCAAATAGAATAGCAAATCAAGCCTATGCAATAGTTCTTTTTAAAGAAAAAACTGTGAATCTCTTACTGAGGAATTTTTTCTGTGTTTTACTATAGGAGCATCACAGCTGAGGGAAATCTCAAAGAAAGGTTACATCGCTTACTAAGAAGAGTCAGTGATTGTTCTCAGTGGTGTTCCCGCAGAGTTCAGGTAAGCGTTACAACAAGGTAAAGTGAGCAAGTCCCTAGGTGTCAAGAAGAGCAATGACACAATGACACAAGAGCATATATAAATTTGCCATCAAAATAGGGAGAGATTTGTTCATTGGTACTGTTAAGCATACTAGCCTTAGTAGTACCACAACGTGGGCAGCAGATTACAGACTTTCCAAAAATGGCACGCACCTGAGGAAGAAAAGATTGTTTCATCAAAGCAGACAGAGGAGAGATAATTACTTCTCAGCAAAATCAACAGAAACCTATTATGACATTCCAGATGAGCATAAGTTGTTCAGCAGAACAGCAGTGATATTTACAACTATATTCCTCGTGTAAATGCTAAATGGTTACAGATATCCAGATGGGAGCTGCTACAAATGATCAATACGACAATAAAAGGATTTAATGCGATCAGAGAAGAGTTAAGGGAAATCAGGCTCATGGCCCGCCAGAACAGGTATGTTCTGGACTTAATTACAGCCATGGAAGGAGGCGTGTGCGCCAAGATCAGGCCTTAATGCTGTACATTTTATACCTGCCCATGAATAAGAGAATGGTACTTTGACAGAAACAATAACCATGTTGTCAACCTTGCACACTGAAATGGTGGATGAAGTAGCCAAGACCAAGGAGGATGTCAGGTTTTCATCTTTGTTTTCATGGATTTCAACTTGGGTGGCAAATGCCTTCAAATTACTTGGAGCAGTATTAGTGTTGGATTTGCAAGGATTTTGTCTCATAAGGATAATCTTCGGACAATGCTCGAAGACAACCAAGAAAGCTAGTGGGATGAATATCATGATTGATATAGATGCTGGAACAGGAGAGCAGATGCAAGATGAGGAAAGCACCCATGAGAATATAATGAAATGTAGTACCCTTGCACCTCCAGGAACACAGTTCTCCTACCCTAAGGATAATAACAAAATATGTAGGACAATGAATATTCTGTCCACCATTGGGAGATTGCTGCCACATGACCTGGAATGTGGATGAACATATAAAGAATGAAAGTCACCCGAGGGGGGTGACAAAGATATGACAAATGTATGGGTCCCAAAGAAACAACAGTATGAAGAGATGATAAAGGAGAATGAAGTGAAGAATGTGGTCGAGGACTCACCAGAGGGGGGAATGTAGAGGGACCCTTGGGTGCATTTTCCCTTGTTACTGTACCACCATACTTATAATGAGGCCCACTGAAATGATATGGACATACTGAAAAGTGAGCCTGTAACTGAAGTGATAAGAGAAACATGTACAAAACAATAAAGTAAACAATAAAGTAATCATGAATGCAAAAGAAGACAAAGTAACTTGCAAACCAATAAGCGTAAATACGCAGTAACGCAAGGTAGATGAGATACATAGAAGCTTGCTATAGAGGAATATATAACGTGGCTAGGGCACCCATAATTGGAAAACAGACACTGGCTCATGTTAAGATTCAATTCAGCTACCTCAGAAACAGATCAGGGTTGCAGAGTCAGGAGACACTGGAAGAGCTGTTTTGTGTGAGAAACAAAAAGGAGTCTATGTTGGCTTGGGATCAAGGATGCCATTATTAAAGAATAGCTGAAAAGCATGAAGGGAGGCAAAAGGATAAGCCATGGACAAGACATAAGTCTCTTAAATTAAAGAATAAGAAAACTGCAAGAGCCAAGTATTGGACATTTAAAGGTATATAAAGTCTATACAAGGTAAAGTGAGCAGGTTTCTAGGTGCCAAGAAGAGCAATGACACTCAGTATAATTAAATCAAATAGCAGTAAATAAGAGGCTATAACCAATGGTGTACTAACCCCTATGCAATCTATAAGTAGACATGTTCCACTAACAAATCCCTTCTGCTAAAACGTTTTGGGGTTTGGTACGTGGAATGATGTCATAAATTACGCATATTGGGGTATAAAATGTCTGTGTAATCAAGTTTGTGTTTGTGTGTGTGTGTGTGTGTGCAAGCATCAGTCCGATGTCTGCCAGTTCATCCTGCTTTATTAATTTGAGAATAAAGTAGTACTTTACCATATTCTTTGAGTCTGTACAGTTATTTGGTCTGAGATCATTATTGGTAATTCCATCTAGCAAAAGAGACGCTTCAAGATGCTAGAGCACACATTAAATAATTCCCATTTAGCAAAACACCCCGGAGTGATTTTTTTAACATTCAAAATTAACAAAGCTCATTCCCAATTTACGCTGAAAACTGTAGCCTGTAATTTGATTGGGTAATCTTATTTGTCCTTTTGATTCTGACTTCTTTAAGGAAGAGGGGTATCCTTTCCCCTAAATAAGAAAAATCCCTAAACTGCCAACTTCCCCAACACAAGCCTTTGAGTGTAGCAGGATCTGAAAATCAAACAATTCGCAAATCATCCCCATTTTACTGTCCAGCTTCCCTAACAGTTCTTTAAGTGGATGGAGGGGGCGGGGGTCTGAAAATCATCGTAAATTCCTAAATCGTCCCAATTTCTACTGTCCAACTTCCCCAACACAGGCCTTTATGTGAGCAGGGTCTGAAACAACAAACTTCTAAGGCTTTCCCCACTCTCTAGAACTGGCCTTTAAATAGCAGGATGCGGCATGCAATTGATGCTTGGGTTTTTGGGGTTGGGGGCAGAAGTGCTTATAAAAGTGAGACCTCATGTATCCAACATTGTGAACCAAACTGCTAGCATTTTTAAGAGCGCAGGAAAATCGAAATTTCACTGCACTGTGTATGTAAATTGATTTTGTTCATTGACCAGTGTTGATTATTCCTTGAATTGAAATCTGTATAAAGTAAAGTATTGTGATTTGAGTTTTCCCAACCAACTAGTGTGAATTATTTATGTAAAAAGAAGTTTAATTGTGAGCCAATGAGAAGGTGGCGTGTGCAGTTTTAGTGTGATCTCCATTACCTGTGAGTCAAATAAATATAAATACATTTTCTGTACACCTACCTGGTTCTTTACTCTTTGGTGGTACAGAGGGAGGGATCCAAGGGGCATGTGTTGGGAAGAGGGTAGCCCCAACCTACCCCCCTAGGCACTTTAGAGAAAGGCGAGATGAATTTGATAAACTATGATAGGCCAGCGGGTAGGTGAGATGGTGAGAGGACCACCTCCCAATACAAAAGGACCCCACTCCAATATAATGAAATATTATCAACCCACATAGTATAGTGTAAGGCGCGAGTAGCATCGCTATTATGCGTAGATATTAGTAACCATAGTAGAAGGGAAGGCCTGCGTGGTAAATGCAAAATTGCATGCACTAGGCCCAAATCACGAGACAAGAGAAATCCCCAGCCATGCCCGAGCTCCCACGAGGACAGCCCACACGCCAACCGCCACAATGCCTATTCAATGTCCTAACAGTGTTGCAAAGATGTTTGAGAGGAATATGACCTACAAGGTCACGATCACAGACCGGCGCCTGGTGTGCATGTTATCTCACACTGGCCAAAGCATGACCCGGTCCATCCCCTGGCAACCACAAGTTATAGCCCATTTAACTGAACCAAAACTTAAGACCTCTCAATTACAGGGCACCTGGTGCCCTTTGACCACCAACCCTAAAGTAACAAGTCCTGATATGTTCAAAGAGCATGGGCAGGGCACATCGCTGAAGCTACAATCGTGTGATTTGTATGGCAAGGTGCTGGGACAGATAACTTATAGTTCAAAATGAGGGTAGAGACCTTGGGGCCGGATGGCACAGAGGGGAGTGAGTGAAATGTATGTGTAAAGGTTAGAGTGCCCCAGAACCTCCTTTGTGCCTGTTTTAAGGCCTGCCAAGTGCACCGTATGAGTGATAAAGTAGTCCTATGGTAGGAGTATAATTAATTTGTTTTCTGACCTTCGACATGAGAAGAAGATGATCACTGCAGCACCCACGTGACGGAAGGCGCACGGATTGGGCTGGAACCAATGGCCTGGCATCCCTTATGGGGCAGGCAGATCCTGTATAGGCGCACGCCAACCAGGATTTTACCCTATGTATTGCGTCATGTATGACAATGTTTTTCATCCATCCTTACCATATGTATTGCGTCATGTGTGACAATGTTTTTCTCCATCCTTCCCTCTCACTCTCTGGCCAGCCTCCCTTGGGCCTCCTCATATCCCCACTTGTGTGTCTAAGAACCTCTGGTGTATCTTTGATTCCACACTTTCCTTCTGCTCACACATCTCTGACATCTCCAAAAAGTCAAACTTCTTATTGCACCTCCTCAGAGGCACTCTGCCTTTCCTCTCCTTCCCTCAAGAAATCACTGTCTCCCAAGCTTTGGTTCTCTCCAGACTTGATTACTGTAATAGCCTCTTTCTAAATCTACCTGCCTCCACACTCCGCCCTCTACAACTAATCCAGAACAGGTCTGCGAGACTTGTCCTTGGCCTCAAGCCCTGGGATCGTATCCCTCCAGCCCTGAAATCCCTTCATTGGCTCCCAGTGGATGCAAGGATGACATTTAAAACCCTCTGCATTGTCCACAAGGCTTTCTGGGGCCTGGGTCCAAAATGCCTTCAACTATCCCTCCGTAAATACCTCCCCTCTCGAGCCCTTCGCTCCTCTACCTCTAACTCCCTCAGGTTAGTCGTTTTGGAAAAAACAAGCTGTGGGTAGATCTTTCTTCGGCTGGGGCCTACCTCTGGAACAGCCTCCCGGCCACCTTGAAACTTGAGGAAAACCATCTCTGGTTCCAGAAGCACCTCAAGACCTTCCTCTTTGCCTCTGCCTTTTCCCCCCTTCTCCCTGTTGATCTGTTTCTTCTCTTGGCATCGTGCACCTGGCCACCGTCTGTTACTAGGGCCAGGTACCTGCTCACCCTGCCACCCTCCTGCACTGCCTCCGGGGCACCCCTTACACTGGGGTTCTGTATCTGTACCCATACAGTCCCCCTCCCACTTTTCTCCTGCACTTATCAGATATCCCTTATCTGACTAACTTTGACCTGCCACTTGCTGGACGCACTACCATGGTTTATTGCCCTTATTAATTCATTTATTTTATTTATTAGTTATTCTGTTCTCTCCTCTGTAACGCACTCTCCCTCCCCCACCACCTTCCAAGCACTTTCCCCCTTTTCCCTTTTCCATTCACTTGCGCTTACTTAAATGTCACTGGCCCTAGTAAGATCTCTGTTTTCTTTTTGTTCTCCCTTGTTCCCCTGCCTTTTGCCTGGTCACGCCCTGAAACACTTGTGTACGAGCGCGATATAAATGAAATATCATTTCGTTTCAATTAATTTCTTTATCAGATTCTGCTTGTACTACTTTTCAGAAAAGCGTTCTTACCAGCAGAGTTATTTGTTGTTTCTCTCATCTGGGTGTGAGACGAAACCTTTTTATCCTTTTAAGATCGACTTGGGCCTTTCTTCCTAGCAGGTTGTATTCTCTCTGGTGTGAGCATTCAGGGATTTGCCTTCAATTGGTGACCCTGACGTGATCCCAGCACCCCCAGTATCTGCAGATACCTACAGTGAGCCGGTCCGACAAAACATGTGTTTCGAGTGGTTTAGCAGGGGCCATTTTAAGAGAAGTCCTATCTGCTCTTTGGAGCCGGGCGCAGCTCAGAGGAGAGTGCAGGCCAGTGTTGGAACCCTGTGACAGAGTAGTTTGGGAGAGCACGCACATGTGAGTAGACTCCTATAAGCCATAACAAGTAGGGGACAGATGCATGGGGAAGTATGAGAGGTGTGAGCACATGGAAAGCGAGATTGTTGATGTGACGTGGGTGAGGTTAGGATTAATTGTTGTTCAAATTTGTACTAGGAAGTGAGTATTTCGGTAAGGCATTAAAAGGTAAGGCAAGGAGCCTCTCCTCAGAAGAGGAGGGAAGGTGGTACCACAAGACAGTGTATTATTTATAATGGGGAATATAGAAGTAAAACTAGTGGTCAATAGGCATGGAATAGGTAGTAGTTGTTATTTTTAGCTTGTTATTTTATTGCATTATATTCGTGTTTTATTAAATGAAGAGCAGGCCCTAGAAGGGGCGGTTATTGAGTGTGTTGCGGTGTGGTGCGTCATTGGATGGTTTCGTAGAGTGGTGCATGTGTGTAAGGCAAGGGGACGGAAAAGGGTGGGGGTTGGTTTCCTTTTTCTGTTGAAAACAAGCGGCAGCGTGTGCTGCGTGTTAGCTGGACTTCACAGAGTCAGCAAGAGAGAGACATCATTAGCATGGGGGGAGGAACACCAATAGAACACATGTATAATGCCCTGCCTCTGCATCGTGGCAGGGTGGAGAAATATCATAAGCAGTGGATTGCGGAGACAGGAGGAGGGGTGATGCCCTGCCCATGGCCATGTCAGGGCTCACACAACACGAGCATCTTGGAACACATGTCCACATTTTAAGTAGCTAAATATAAGGGGAAGCAGCTACAGAAGAGAAAATAATTTTGAGATCTCTGGCATATGTTCGAAGATGCAGGAGATCAAAGGGACAGAGTAGAGGTGCAGAGGCAGAAAGATGGAAAGTACAGGAAGGCAGAAGGAGAGGGTGGGGCACCAGTGGAGTGCAGGTAATTATATCCCTTGTCAGCATATCCTGCAGAATGGTACACCAATACAATCCCTGTTGTGATAGTAACCTCTTCTGCTGTGGTAAGGACCCCTTCAGCACCAGTAACACCACAGGCTACCGTCCCCTCCGACCCGCATATGCAAATTGGCCTAAAGTATCGGCATCTGTGGGTGTCAGGTGAAGAGAGTTTGAAAACAGCCTGGCAGAATTGCAAACAGAATTGAACAGGATACAAAAATACTCGAGAGGGGAGGAATATAGGGGCACTGGAAGATGGATCAGGGGAATGGAAATCAGGGAATTTGTTAGAATTAACAAGGGAGGAATACAAAATGTATGTGTTGAAAAGGAAGGACGCGGGTGTAAGTGGACGTATTTCAGATTAGATACAGTGGTGGGAGATGTCGAGAAGGTGGACAATAGTGACTCGTTCACTGAGGACCAGGCTGAAGAAGAAGAAAGAGGTGAAGTGGTGGCTAAAATTACCCCCGAGCAGTGGGCATGTGGGGGAGGGGCAAGTTGAGGAGCAGGACTGGCTGCATGGCGACAGTAAGAAAAAGGGGAAATGGGAGGAAGGACATGAGAAATGGGGTAAAGATGTATGTGCCTTGGCTTCAGATGGATAAGAACAATTTAATTAAGGCCCTCCCACAGCTCACAGCAGGGGCAAGCAAGTGGATATCCGAATTTTAAAAGTAAACAGCAGGGGGTACCCCTGGCAGTAGGGGATCTTAAGAGCTTGCTGGTTGCTATAATTGAGGACCAGGCTGGGGACGTGTGGGTTAAAGCTCAATATCTGGGTATAACCCCGGGGGATGATGAGCATGATGGAGCACCGTTTAATGGAATTAGAGCACAAGTGTGGGACGCGTTACAGAGGGCTTTCCGGATACCCCCGATTTACTGTCCCTGATGCAGTGCACAATGGGGTATGACGAGGATCCACCTAAATGTATTCTTAAATTACAAGAGATGTGGAGCGCTGAGATGGGAGGACCGTGGGATTAATCAATATCGTTCTACTATTTTCTTGTTAAGAGAGGGTTGCCAAAGGAAGTGTAGAAGGCCTTAGACAACATTGTGGGTATTGAGGCAATGGGGTGGCCGTAAATACAGAGCAAAATAGTGCATCACTGCAAAAGGATTAAGAAACGGGAGAGGGAAACAGCTTAAAGGCATCAGGCAGAGGAAGCGAAATTGGTAGAAAAGAAATTGCCAAAAGTTGTTGTTCATGTGCCTCTTTTGATGCTTGTACAGCTAGAAGGGACAGAGAGTACCAAACAAGTTGTGAGCTCCACTATTGCTGCGCTCTGGGCTGAAGGAGGACAAGGGCAGTGGAACAGGGGACAACAGTACCCCAGCCCACAGTGGCAACAAAAAGGGCCACAGCGAGGAAGAGGGGGATTTCAAAGAGCAAGAGGGGGAGGTTTTGGAGCCGGGGGGTTTTGGATCATCTCAAAGTTGTAATTGTCTAATGTGGGGGCATTTTGCAAGGGAATGCAGGAGTAGGTCTCCAGTGGGGTATAATTCCGGGCCGCAGAAACAGGACCAAGGGTGCCACAGTGGCAATACCAAACATATAATCATCAGCCCCAAGTAGTTGATATGCAAGGAAGGCATCTGACATGCAACAGCAGGGCAGTGCTGCGCCGGTGAGCAGCAGTGATGGGGGACAACCCCTTCTCTTTTCCTGGAACAAACACATACCCTGATTAGGACAGCCCACAGAGAGCACTCACGTGTCCAGTCTTGACAATGACCATCCACCCTGAAGAGGAACCTTTGGTGGGGGGCGGAGATAGGAAATACACAGTTCATATTTATAGTGGACTCAGGTGCAACTAAATCATGTATCATGGAGGGAAATCTTTGCTTATCAGGAAAATATCTTGATGTGCAGGGATTCTCTGGGGCTATTTGCAAGGCTCCATACACTGAGGAGCTGGACGTAAAGGTAGGAAGGAAGTGCGGGTGACCTTAATATATTCTGAAAGTTCCCCTGTTAATTTACTAGGCAGAGACATGCTCAGCAAATTAAACATGACAATATAATTTACAGATCGAGGGATAGTTTGCTCCAAGCCTGGGATGTCCGCTATAAAAACGATGTTGAAAATACACACAATGACAAGGGAGGTGGTAGTTTGCAGGATTCCTGTGGACCCTGATATGTTCATTTATGGTATTACTGTGCTCATGGAGGCGGTGCCCCAGATCGCCAAACAGTGTTGGCGAGTGCCCACTGATTTTATCTTTCGTCCAGCAGTGTCTCCCGAGGTGGTGGCGGGAACGATATTGTCGCTGGATTGTCAGGGATTGTTGGTTTCCGACAAGAGGGTTGTCAAGTTAGGAATTGACAGGGAAAGGTGTGAGTAGTGCACAGTGCTCTGTGTAGATCCAACAGTACAGCTAAAGGAAATGACGGATGACAAATAATTTGTGAACAACAACAAAGATGGGGAGATAATACTGGAGATTTGCATCCCTTGTGAAATAATGATACGGTACCGAAGAGGGCAGTGCCCCCTATGGCAGTATTAACTCCACCCCCATTCCTTGACGATGACTTGCAACAAGTGCCTTTACAGTTGTGGACTACAAATCCACATGATGTAGGATTACTAAATGATGTGACCCCTGTGCGTATAACATTGAAGCCAGGTGAGGTGCTGCCCAGGGTAAGACAATATCCATTATGAAGGGAGGTGGAGGAGGGTATCATAAAGACAATACAGGCCCGATTGGACCAGGGGATCATTGTGCCATCAACGTCTCCATGTAATATGGCAATATGCCCTGTCAAGAAATCAACACGGGGTAATTGGAGATTGATCCAGGATTTGTGCCCCCTCAATGATGTGGTGCAGAAAGAATTTGCAGTAGTTCAGAATCCTGTGACAATTTTATGTAGCATCCCCAAAGAAGACACATGTTTCACTGTAGGGGATTTGAAAAATGCATTCTTCTCAGTTTTACTCCATCCTGAGTCGAGGTACCTCACGGCATTTACACAGGGCCAGATGCGGTTTGAACATATTAGGTTACCTCAGGGGTACTGCGAGAGCCCGAGCATATTCAACAGAATACTGCATGCTGATTTATGGAACATTCAGGTGCCTAGCATGATTGTCCAGTATGTGGATGATCTGCTAGTGTGTAGTGACAGTGAGCAGCACTGCTGAAGGGACTCTGTTGCACTCCTACAATTGCTGAACTGTAAGGGGTACAAGGTCGACAAGGCCAAATTGCAATATTGTCAGCAGGAGGTGCGCAATCTGGGTAAGTTCATATCAGCGAATGGTAAAGGAAGACTACCAGAAAGGACAGCCTCAGAACGTGCCAACCCCAGACCCGCCTCAGTTAAAGAAAGAGGCAGAGAGGCAACAGAGAGGCCGTCCCTGCAGTCCACACAGCATATTCCTTGAGTGTTCTTGGTCTGTCTGCACTTTTACTGGAGGCATGCCTATCGCTCTCAAAACCTCCTTGACACCACAGAGCAGCACAGAGAGGTGACACGGGAGACAGTCCCTGCAGTCCACAGAAAGTTTTCTCGGCGTGTTCTTGGTCTGTCTGCACTTTCTATTGTAGGCGTGCCTATCCCTCTCAAAACCCCCTTGACACCGCGGAGCAGTACAGAGAGGCGACAGAGAGGCAGTCCCTGCAATCACTGCAGGTCCGGGCAATCCGGGTGGATTCCCTTTACATATGGTGCTTAATAAGGACACCTCGATGACCAGGTGAGGCTGTGTTCTAGTGTTCTGCCCTCCGGAGGCCCGGAGTGATTTCTATCGATAAAGGAATAACAGTGCTCGGGTTAATCTCCTACTGTTGCTGGTCGAACTACCTGTAAAATATCGAAACTGCAACAAGAAATAGAGCAGAGGGTGGCGACTACAGCCCTATGTGCCTTGGAACCCGCTCCTCTTACCACCCTTGATAGCTGAGTCCAACATCAGATTTGAGCAAAGGAAATATTTAAGAGGGTGGTGACTGCGGGTGCTGGCAACTTGGAACCTCCTCTCTACTTCCTTCCCTTTTCCACTTCCTCTTACCCTTTTTTCCCCCCTGTACCCTTTCCATCTCCTTCTACCCCTTCTTCCTTCTCACCTCCCTATGCTCCGCTTCCTTCCTTTCTTACTTTTCCCATTTCTGTTACCTCTCATTTCCGGCACTATGAGTCAACATTGTGAAGCCTGTGAATCTACGCTGATACAGAGTGGAACAACAAAAGCAGAGAAATGCATCCACAGCTCAAAGGGGGCTGAAAACGCAGGTATGATTATTGCCTGTTTTGGGAAAGCTACAAAAGCTTCCGATCAACTAACTAAGTCAATGCTGGGTCCTAAGCAACCATTACCTAAGGGCTTTTTTTTTTTAACACATAAAAATTCTCACAGGGAGAAAAAAGAAAAGACTTCGTACATGTTTACATTTGTTACACAGATGAAAAGTGCTTTTTCAAATGGCTTAATAACATCAGTGTACTTTACTTGAGTCCATTTCTGTAAACAAAACAAAACAGTATAACAATAAAGTTCAAAAACATACTTTTCTCGTTCCCTTTATTCAGTTTTACCCTCCCCCTCCGTCCTCCCTCCAAGGACTAGGGAATCGTCTCACCAGAGTATTGTGGTTTCATGCTCTTGCTTTTATTGTCATGGGCTCAAGGTTTTCCTTTAAGCATCTTCGGGATCTCATTGTAAGGGGGTGCTTCGTTATGATTCCTCTGCAGTCTGAAAGGCAGTGGGGAATCGGACTCAGAACACAAAGGGGGGCAAGATCATGAGCGGGGGAGGACCTGTTTAGGCCCTCTACACAATGGGTATCATTACTGCGCTGGCTCTGATGAGTGTTTGCTTAGGAAATCTGGGTCGCTCTGCCGGGCAGCAAGCAAAAGATGGGGGGCTAGACCTTGGACTCTCTTCCACTCTTCCACTCATCCTCGAGTTTCTCAAGGCCGAACAGAACAAGATGGGGATCTGCTATTCTTTGAATCCTATCTAGGTCCCTAATCCACCCCAAGACTTCATCCCAAAAAACCTTGATTCGAGGACAACCCCACCACATATGGCAGCAGTCTGCAGCTTGTCCACATTCACGCCAGCACAAGGGGGAAGATGATTGGTACATTTTAGATAGTTTATACGGGTCGTACTGCCAGCGGTGTAAGAGTTTAATGGAGTGAAGTTTGTATTGGCATGATATAGAAGTGCGTGTTGCCATGCGACACATTTCATCCCACGTGTTTTCATCAATTTCCGCCCCCATGTCATTCTCCCATCGTGCCCTGAGATTATGCGTATTCACTCTGCCCGCCTCTATCAATATTTTGTACATGGCAGATATCAAGCCCTTCCTGTCAGTCTTAGAGTCCAAAAAGGTTTCAAAAGGGGTATGTTCCCTACTAAGTTTGTCTCTCCATTCTGCTTTCGTCAAGACTCCTTTGATCTGTAAGTAGTGGAATGTGGACAGTACGCCTGTATTTAGGGCCTCCGTTAGCTCTGGAAGTGTGATAAAAGAATCGCTCCGGAGGAGCTGGCCTACCCTTTCTAGCCCTGCTTCATACCACGCTTGAAATCTCTCGACATTAGGGATGTGATTGTTTATGCCCGGGGACCATAAGTGGCTCAGTGGAGACGGCCATGTTGTGATCTTTCTCATCTCTGGACCCTCTCTCCATATTTACCATATGGTGGCAAAGAGCGGATGCTCCTTTGTCTTATTCAATATTCTCTTTCGTGGGGCCCATAGCCACTCCAGGAATGTTGCCGGATTCAAGTAGTGATTATCCATTGCTATCCACTGTGGCTCTTTTTGATTGCGCAAGTGAGGGACGAGTACCCGTAATTGGGCAGCATTATAGTACTTCTTCAGATCTGGGAGGCCTACCCCGCCTTTGTCTTTGGGCAACGTCAATGTTTTGTAGGCAACCCTGGCTTTTTTCCCTTGCCACAAGAATTTGAGGGTCACGTTTTTAACTTCTATGAAGTATTGCTCTGGTATTTTAATGGGGAGCATCTGGAAGGGGTACAGAAACCTCGGAAGACAGGTCATTTTTATTGCGTTGAGTCATCCGATCCACGAAATTGTCAATTTGTTCCACCTGGCCAGGTCCGCATGGAATTTTTCGAGGAGTTTTGGAAAGTTCACTTCATATAGGGTACCTATTTGTTTCGTGATTCGTATCCCTAAATATTGTAGGGTGTCATGTTCAAGTGTTAGTCCAAGAAAGGAATATTTGGTTTCATTTACCTCTTCGGACCCCGAAGGGGAAACAATATCGATTTGGTTCGATTGACTTTAAATCCTGATAACTGACCATATTCCTCAAGGAGGGATATGGCTTGGGAAATGGATCTTTCCGGGTTGACCACATGTAGGAGTATGTCATCAGCATACAGTGCTATCTTGTACTCTATCTGCCCTAAGTACATTCTCTCTATTCCGGTGTCTGTTCTTATGTTGTGCGCTAATGGTTCGAGCGACAAAGCGAACAAGATGGCCGACAGGGGGCATCCCTGGCTGGTACCTCGCTTCAGTTGAAACCACCTGGAGTATTCCCCGTTTACGAATACCGAGGCTTTAGGCGTTGTATAGACTGCTTGAATTCCTTTTCTAAGCTTAGGGCCCATTCCAATTTTGCAGAGAACTCCCATTAAAAAATCCCAATCTACCCTATCAAATGCTTTTTGTGCGTCGATGGAGAATAATGAGGGATCCGTGTTCAGATTGTGGGAAGCGGGCACCAGGTGCAAAGTCTTGCGCATTGTATCGGCTCCTTGTCGCCCCAATATGAAGCCTACTTGATCAGGGTGGATGAGGTGGGGCATGAATGATTCAATTCTAGCCGTCAGGACTCTTGTATACATTTTTGCATCTACGTTGAGCAGAGAAATGGGGCGATACTAAGGGCTTTTTTAAGTGGTCAACAGGCAAAGAATATCGCTCCCTTCCTCTTTTTTGACTGGCGTACAGCCCATTATATGCCAGCTAACAGAACCCAACAACGAACAAGGGTGGTTGAAAGTGGACTGTAACACAATCCTGATGAGCATAAACCCAGAAGATTAAGGGAGCAAAGAATTCGACAAACAAATATTGAGCCCTATCTCCTCGATCGATAATAATGGCTGATTGCTTAAAATGTGTAGATCCTTCAAGCACAATTCACTGGGGACTTATCTGGCACTGACAGTAAACCCTACTGTATCCTCATTGTCCAACAGCCCTAATTTGATAGATTTGGTTGATAAATCTGGATCTGGAGACTGAGATTCTATTGAGGAGGTCACTTTGAGCTTCTTGCATAAAACCAACATGGAGATCGATATCAAATCTATCTTACAGCAATTTACACTAATCCTAACAAAAATGGAAGGCCTTCATAATTTCGACTCTGATATGGGCGTGGTCCAACAGCAACTAAAAACTATCATGAACAGAATTGCAGATATCCTATTAGACTGCTTTCCGGAGATTACATTAACTGAACAATAGACACCTACGGCAAACAGGACATTGAGTAGACCTATGGCATCTAGAGTGTCCCAGGTGAAAAGTGAACAGAGCCCGGAGGCAGCTCAGGCCGAAACAGAACCACAACCTTCACCCAGAAGGCATGATATGGACATTTTGACAATCTTTGCGGAGAACGATGACGATGCCTTAGATGCACTCTGAAACAAAATGTCCATGATGGAAAGGGAAGAGTGTGATAAAAAGTTCAAGAAGGCCACTATGCCCAAGCATAGTGCACTCCGCTCCCTTACCGGCTAAACCTGCTTGTCATAAGGCTAATAGACCAAGTGCCCTGCCTGGGGACAGGGGATAATTATTAAAAGCAGGGGGATGGCACAAGAAGGCAAGTTACACTCTGTGGATCCTTAGACAAATGGACCTTTTGAAAAATCCTCACCATCAGCACCCCTAGAAAGGGCACCAAACAGTCAATTGCAAACATCCCAGGACAAAATTATTTCCAGAGGATCTGGAAGAGACGGCGGAGGTGGGGTAGAGAAAAAACATGGCAATAACCAGTGCTCCTCTTTCTTTATCACTACGTCACAGTAGTGCCCCTTATTATTAATACCCTAACCATGCCATCATGCCCCCTTCCTTCCCTTCTTCCCCCTCCCCCTGCCCACTATTCAAATGAATGGACAACACTGGGAACTCTAGTAAATCTAGAAGAGCTTTTCCCCACTGCTGACGGTCCATTTATGATATGTATGGCCCTTCTACGCCTCTGGTCGTCTATCCCCAGCCAATCAAAAATTGGCAGTATTGATATGCTCCAGATTGGACTTCCAGAATGGTATAGTGTGTCAAACTGGGTGTTGATTCATTTTGCATCTCCTGCTGTTGTTTCCTTGCTGTGTATGTGTGCTGAAATGTTAAGATCTTTAGGTTACAAAATAACAGTATGTTGTGATCTCACCCGCCCACTTAGCAGAAACAGTGCTGAACTGGATGGACCGCAGCCGGCCCATAAAACTGGGGGTCTCCAAACAGCCCTTTAAGAAGAGCAGCAGCACGATTGAGATAGATGGTGATGCAGATTCCTACTATCGCATCAAATAATAATGACAACTCAATAGTTTGGCAAAGGGAGTCCGTTTAATGACAAGTACAAAAACGGGGAGTTCAATGAACATCAGCAACCGCTCGATCTTCCTTCTCGCTTAAAGTCTGATTAATTTCAGAAAAAACCCAACCCTTATACCAAAAACTCGTCATCATTGACGTGTAATCTTAAACATAGGTTGTTGCCCGTGAATAAGTGGGCTGACAATCCCTGATCTGATTTACGCAGATGACCTGGTTATATTGAACCATACCTATAGTAATATTAAGCATATGTTTGAAACCCTGGTTGAATTTGCAGCAAAGAGCGAACTGACCATTAACATGTCCAAAACTAAAATCATGCTGGTCTCAGCCAAGAAAATAAATTGCCCTAACATCTCTACGAGTTTGGGCAATCTGACGTATGTCAACAAATAGCCTTACCTGAGCCTGGATATGAGCCACAGCTATAAACACATTGTATAGACCAAAACCATCAAGGGGCCAAAGCTGGCAAATATGTTCGGGAAGTTTGCATGCCAAACAGCCGGATATTCATTGTAGGGGATTCGTATCGTATACCAACAAAGTTTTTGCCCAATGGTGTTATATGTTCTGGAGGCCCTGGTAATGACAGATCTTAGCTGGCTCGACAGACTAGAGGGCTACTTCTGGAAATGAGGACTGAGATTGGCAAATGTCTCGAGGGAATATTTAAGATTGAAACTGGGACTAGTATCATTGAGGGCCAGTTGCTTATACTCCAGGGGGACTCTACCGCAAAGCTAATTCTAACCCTCGATGTAAGCTGTTGACAATAGTGGGAACAGATAGGGGAAAAAACTGGAAAGTGGGCGATGGACAATTCTCAAATTCATCCAAACAACGATATGAGAACTTAGGATGTCACCTGGAATTTAAGCAGGGGAATAAATATGAAATACTGAAGAATCTGTTTAGAAGGAAACTAGCCCACTGGGATTGGACCAATGACTATGCACAACTGTTGACACTAAAGACATATACATACATGTCGACTGTCGGGCATAGGTACCTGAGCCTACAGCCCTACCTTCGCCAGAGTTCCTCGCTGCCGGTGTGCAGCCTAATTCTTAGACTCTGTACCAATCAAATACCACTCCTGGTGTTTGTGGAAGCCCACCAGAAACTTCTGTTGACACAAAGAGTGTGCCGAATATGTAATGTCCCGGGTGCCCTTGAGACCCCCAAACAAGTATTGACCGAATGTACACTTTTGGGTGATACATACTCGGTGGATATGTTAACAACTCTGACGCTATAAAAAGTGATTTGTTTTTGACATTCTGCCTCAACGTCGATCTAAAAAGCCTCCACATTAGCCTTTATTGACTCTGGCGTCGAATCGCCAACCTATTACCGATAGATTAAAAAGGCCGTCTAATTTGGTTGAGCCTGGAGAAAAATACTAGAGAATGAAAGTAGAACATGTATTTGCTCTTACTGATATGGGGTTTTTAATAGATGATTACTGTATTTTTAATGGATGAATGATTAAAGGTTTTAAAACAACAGAAAATGCAACTGCTGAATGAAAAAGAAAGCTTACAGCAGGACAATAGTGTCCTGTTACAAAAAAAACGAAATCAATTGAAGAGGGATACAGAAAAGGGTGAGCCTGGGTTCCAGGAACTCACCAAAACAAGGGAAGAAAATACAGAGCTTCTATCTAGAGCATTTTAGGTGCGCAGAAGCTGACCTACTTCAAGCAGCCCATGATAGAGATGCTCAGGGGTAGTCAGTCTCACAGAGAAGCACCGGGAGCAGGCACAAATTTTACAAGCTCGGAGAAATAATGAATCCCTTCAGCATGAGGTGTAGCAATCAAATGATCAGTTGGTAGCTCAGAGCAGGGTGCTTGAGACTAACCAGACCTTAGTGTCAGAACTGAAAAGCCAGCTCTCTGAATATCAACAGGATATCTGGACAGGGAAAGGCAATAATTAAAAATTAAATGAGGAAATTAGGAAATATAAACAGGCATTGAGACACCCTGATTAGTCAGAGTATGGTGTAGGCCTTTCTGATCAAGGAGAGGTGCCCCTCCCATCAGAGACCTCAGGCCAGGTATCCACAATTTCCCATTCACAAAGGGGAACCGACCTCATACAGACCCCCTCTAGAGAACAGGGGAACATGAGGCAGTTGGACTTCCTCAGGTTTAGCCCAACTGATCCATACAGAAGGCCAGTCCTTGCCTGATATTGATGAGTATTCATCTCTATCACACAGAAGGGAATGGGGCCGGACCAGCATGTCCTGAGAGACCAACTATATGGAATAATATAAGTACTTCAGACCATAAAAACTCCTAGGATGAGAAAGTCAGGGAGTTAGATTGGCAGAAGATGAAAGACCACCTTGCTGCTTTGCTGAAAAAAGCCAGACCCTCAGCATAGGAAGGGCATTCTAAAACCTCTGTACATTATGGGGAAGGTGAGGGGATTCCCCAGACTCCCTGGGAGGAGGGATTAGGAAACTAGGTTCTATCCTGTGCCAAAAGGTGACTACAGGGGAAATGACCCTGAGAATTCACAGCGGCACAGGCAAGAGGAGTCCAGACCCTGTGGTTCTTGGAGACACTCCCAGTCTCATAAAGATAGGGAGCACCTACAAGACAGGGCATAAAGTACCAGTAGCAGCTATGAGTCAGAAGGTGAATGGACTCAGGTGCAGAGGAAGAAATAGACAGCGAAATAAAGCAAAGGTTTTGTTAATGACCCAATAAGACAAACCAAGGCCATAAAGAGCTTTCTGACCCCATACCACAAGAATGCCAAGTTTTCGGTATGGGAGCACCTGGAACTTTATGTGCAGATGATAAATGATGTGAATTGCATCACATTTGCGAAGTGAACTTTCTCACCTGAGTACTCCAGTTTCTTTGCAGGACTAGAGGACCAGGATCATTATAAATGGTCCACCTTTACGGTGGCCATTTAAAAACATTTCTTCTCACACAGCAACCCACAAGAGGCTCGTAAGTCTGCATATAATTTTCAATGTGGTGAGGATCAGGCGCTTAGGGAGTTTGTGCAGGAATTAAAGCATGCATTTGCGCAGACTTCCCGGTGGGTGAACACACATAGGAGGGCGTTTGTAACCACCTATTTCCATGTGCTCCACAAATACATGATTACTCAGCTGGTGCGTGACTTTCACAAGCACAGGACCCTGGATTGGGTAATTGAACAAGCCACCAGGATCTATGAGGTCCACAAGCCAGCTGAGAATAGAAACACCCCCAAAAAAACCAAGTCAACTAACACACCTGCTGCTGCAAAGTGGTGAAGGTGAGAACTACCCCTCCCTTGGACCTGGAAAGGGGGGGCCTAAAAGTAACCCTCCTGCCAACAAGCAAAATGGAAAGCATAAGGGGCACCCCAATAGAATGGTAGTCAGGCAGGGGCCCAACACAATAATTCCTCTGACCCTGCCACCTATGTAAGCCATAGGCACAAGGGCACCAAGCCAATCCTGGGGAATGTATACACTCCCATGGTCCGGTGGGGCTGGGGGACCAATCAGATAAGTACTGCCCTGGGAAACTTCCCTCCAAACGTCCCTAAGGAGAAAAGTAATACTCGACCCCCCAACCGGAACTTTTTCCCCAGAAACCCCCCGAACCAGAAGTTCCAAAATAATCCTCCTCTCTCTCCCAAATTCCAGGACAATAGATCCCTGAACCCGCGAGAAGGGAAATTCAGGATGGAAAATTATGGGGGAAATTTCCAGTACCCAAGCTACTGCGGGAGAAGGGACAGCTACCCTTTCTTGGGAGATGCAGAGGTATGACTCGAGACCTCCCTACAAACCAGAATTCATTTTACAGCTGGAGCGACAGGTCCAGCAACTGACCGATGATCTGGGGTGCATGCTGACGGCTCAGTCCAACCATCAACCTAACCCTGCTATCCAGAATCCCCCAACACCCAGTGCTGGTGCCTTGGTGGGGAAATGATGGAAGGAAACATCCGACAAACCTCAGGTTCCTGAGGAGGGGGTCCGGGTTGAGGGGAGATGCCAAGCCCTAGAGGAAGCTTCCTTTCTTACCTAGGCAGACCCCCTAGAAACCTCTCAGACTGAAAGTGTCTCTTCTACCCCAGGAAAGTTAGAACCCAAAGAGCAAAGGGAAAGTAGTAGAGGCCAAAAAAGAGCCCACTTTGTGGAGGAACTCCGGATTATCCCCTTTCAAAGCGAAGAATCCCTGGAGGACAGTAAATTAAATGGGGCGGATCCCTTCCAAAGAAAAATGGGTCCCAAAAGAGCCTAACTGGGACAGGGTAAATACGGAGACTGACCCATAGCAAGAAACTATTCTACCCCAAAAATGTGAGGCAGACAGAATAGAAACAGAGGTGTCCTCCCCCAAACAGGTTCTTGGAACTGCCCTAGGTAAAGGGGGACAGCAAAGAATCAGGAGAGAAAGAGGATTCCCCGAATCCACCCCTTTGTTAGTTGCAAGATTTTCTTTACAGATTTCCGGACTCCGACAAGAAATATTTCCCAAGACCATTTGTGATGGAGTTAAATATTAAGAAAATGACACAGAGCTGGCAAATAACTCACACTTTCATTGCACCTGGGAGGAGAAAGGTGGCATATTTTACACACCGGTAAGGGTACAGGGTCAGTGTGAGTCATCAGCTCTGGTGGACACTAGATGCCAAGCCATCCTCCTGTCCAAAAAGGCCTTTGGCCAACTCAGTTCAGGACAGGGGGAGGGCCAACAAATTCCCCTCACACCACTTCCTGGACAACTCCAAAATGTTGACGGGAATGACATTTCCGTCAAAGGGACTACAGATCTGCAAGTCAAAATTGGGTGACATCGATTAAAGCATCCAGTGATAGTCGTGACTCCAGAGGGCACACCTTGTTCACTGGGGAACGATCTCCTAAGGAGGTTATCACCTCTGATTGACTGTGTAAACAAGGTCCTCTGAACTCAGATTAACCGACCTATAAAATTAAAAATGAGTACCAATTATGTAAACAAGAATGGTGACTGTCATTTAATTGATCGACTTTCTGAGAAAGTGGAATTTCATTTCAATTATAACCAAGTTGCAGTCATCATAGTCATCTTGGTGGGAGAACAATCTGGTGATGGGCATCCTTGTCCATTCTTGAAAATCAATCTTCCTCCCAGTTTTTAGTGGCAATCCACCCTGGAGGTAAACACCCTAACATGTTATACCAGTCCAAAACAGAAGAAACATTGTGTCCCGTGAAACCAGACAATGAAGAACCTGCTCAAAGTCTGACGGACATTCAAAAAAGGGGCGAACAGTTGTTTTTCCCCATTCAGATGAATGAGGGGGAGGAACGTGTGCTCGCCAAAGTATGCCTGAATAATGGAAGGAGCTTCGTCAGAGAAGAATTTTTCAGGAAACTCCCAAAAGATCAGGCCATTCCCACATTTAAATTGATTGACAAATGGGAAATAGGTCTGGACACCTCAAATTCCAAACATTCCCTGCCTAGCAGGTGTATGCTAAACATGTCCATTGGCAACAAAAGTATAGAGCATAATTGTTGCATTGTGAGAGCTTTTCCTTCCGCCTTTTATTTTGGCAGTGAAATTCTTAACCGATTTGCAATTAACGTGGACCTAATTAATGATAAGGCTTGTTCACCACTGGTAGGTAAACCCATGGGCTCTGACAACCTTGAAAAATCATTGCGGTCAGCTCAATGGCTACCTTATACAATTGAAGTTCAAGTACGAGAAGAGGTCACCATCCCAGGACAGGTGTTACAATTTACTATTCCCCTCAAAATTAAGTGAGGACAGGACCTTAAACATCAGCACAGCTCTACAAATTAAAATTCCCATCTACAACAACAAGGTTTGTATTTAAATCCGACACATCTAATAGAGCTAGAACACGACACCATTTGAATAATGGTGGATAACAGCGGCCCTGGAAGTATCGCTTTGGACGCAGACACCTTTATTGGAATGGCTTTTGATGGCCAACATTACTCTATTGATTTAGGTAATTAAATCATGGGGTCAATCCCAAACATCTGTTTCGACATCAGCAACGGTATTCCTCCAGAAAAGATTTTTACTAGGCATGGGGGGATTTCTTGGTGTACTCTTCCTGCCCCGACAGGGTGGAAGAGGTGACCTGTGACATCAGGAGGGAGGAGGTAGTCTTCAGAGTAAAGGACCACTACCTCGAATCCCTGGAACCTCCTGCCCAACTCAACACCATCAAAATAGATCTCTCGACCCAACTGGAGGAATATGCTGAAATTGCCATGCCCAAGGTCTTTCCAGGTTTCAAGCAGATGGTTGAGGAAAGGATCAATCTTGATGTCGCATGTGAGACTGAGGAGCAAAGACAAAAGCTGAAACAGGTCTTTTTGGAATTCCAAGATATCTTTACAGTGGACTCATATGACTGTGGAAGCACCTCTGTGCATTCAACCACCATACCCACAGACCCCGAGATGGCTTCCGTTTTTGTTAAACAATACCCGTTACCTCTCAAATCTGTGGAGTCACTCACAGAGAACAAGAATTTAGAATCTTGTGGGATAATTTGTCTGATCCACAGTACCTTCAACAACCCGGTACTGGGGATATTCAAACCAAACAGCAAATGGAGATTATGTGGAGACCTGAGGGAGTTGAACAAATGGGTCCACATGTCAAGATGGCCACTGCCCTACATCGATCAGGGGCTGGCACAGATCCAAGGGTCAAAGGTGTACACTGCCATTGACCTAACCAACGGCTACTGGACAGCACCTGTGAGTAGGGAAGACCAGTACAAGCTTGCCTTTACTTTCAGAGCGCAGCAGTATACGTGAACCCGAACTCCCTTTGGATACATAAACTCCAGCAGTGAGCAACATCTCTCTACACAAGGCTATGCCCGAGTTGGGCAAAATGGGAAAGCTGGCCTATGTAGATGATGTTCTGATCAAGAGTTCAACTGTGGAAGAACACATAGCAGAAATCTAGTATGTTCTAACCCAGTTTCAAAAAGCCAAAATAAAACTGTCCTTTCAGAAGGCAAAGTGGTGTAAGGTCTGAGTGAACTAAGGGTACGATTTCACCCCTGAGGGTCTTAATCCCCAGGCGAAGAAGGTGGAAGCCTAATTGAAATTAAAAGACCCTACACCTCTGCACGAATTAAGAAGCCTTTTTGGTCTCACTAATTACAGTCGAAAGCTCATTGAAGACTACTCAGATGTCACTCGAAGCATAGTCCATTTATTAATGGCCGGAGTCAAGTGGGAGTGCGGTTCAGAGCAAGCTGAGGCAGTTAAACAACTGAAAAGAAGCCTTTCCCATGCTCTTTGTTTGGCGTACCACCTAATGTTCTTCTTGGAGGCGGGGTTCTCAGATAGTTGCCTACCAGTGGTGTTGTATCAAAAGCATGATAAGGTCAAGAAAGTCATCTCGTACGTGAGCAAGACTTTGTCCTTTGTGGAGTAAAAATTCATTGACTGTGAGAAAGCACTCCTGGCAACGGTGTGGGCGTTGAATAATTACCGTCCGTTCATCAAGGGGGAGCACATAATTGTTGAGATTCCTCACCAACCCTTGCAATATCTCCAAAGTGACAGAATCTGGGCAGGGAACATCAGTAATTCCAGAATTACTTCCTGATTTCTGTCCATACAAGGCTTTCCTGTGGAGGTCCGATATGGCCAAAATAAGAGGAGTCCCTTAGCTCAAGGGTTGGTGGACTTGAATTATTGCGTTCAAGAAAACTGTCTCAAGATTGAAATTCTAATGACCAATAACAACATGGTGGTGTACTTAACTTCCTGACGCAAGGTCTACGAAGAAGACACGTGTCAGGGTATACCCACAGTTTATGTGGATGGGTGTTCCTGCCATGTTCATAACAATGGGGGAAAAGAACCAGTGGCTGGCATTGGGAATGCCTGGGTGAATGATACCCTGGAACCCTCTGCTGGTTACAAAATTGGACCCTGAAGTAGTTAGGTTGCAGAGTTGATGGCCATTCATCAAGCCGCCATCACTGCAGTGCACCACCAGCTCAGCTCAAAAAACTGGTCATAATCACTAATTCTGATTATGTCAGGAATGGGTTCATGGAGCACCTGATTCACTGGAAGAATCAAGACATGCTTTGTGTCAACAATAAACCCTTAAAGCATGCCAAACTTATCCAGTTAATGGATAATCTGGTTACCTCCAGAGGTCATTCCAAAATAGAGGGGCCAGATAAGACTGGGAATCACCTGGCTGACCAGCTGGCTAAAACCAGAGCACTGCAGGAGGATTTCATAGAAACAGAATTCTTTCTCAGTGAAATCCAAGTGGCCGCTGTCACAAGGTCACAAACTTGTTCACATAGTGAACTCTCCACTGCCCAGTGGAGTAAAGATACCCCAGATGCAAATTTGTTTGATGCACGAAAAGAAGACCAGATCATTGGAAAATTCTATCGACACATTGAAGACCCCGCGTGTTTTCCACTAACAGTGTTGGATTATACTAGTAAAGAGGATCTCCAGGTGTTGATGAAGTTTTCCAAGATGTTCCGGATACAAGACAGTTTGTTGGTAAGGAGAGCCCTATCTGGCTGTGACCAGTGGGTGGTACCTACCTCATTCCGAAGCTCGATGTTGAACCACACCCATGACGTGGCCACTGCCATTCATAGGGGGTTTCAAAAGACATTAGAAATCTTGCACGAGGTCGCCTACTGGCCACATATGGGCCAGGACCTCAACATTTACCGCAAGAGGTGCCTTGTATGTTCTCAATTTCAACCTAGTGCACTCACATACAGAGCTCCCTACAAAAAAAGGGAATTACCCTGCCTCTAGAGGAAACAAGAACATCTTGACTGTGACATGCTTGTTCACAAAGTGGGTAGAGTGTCTTCAAGCCCCAAATTGTAAGGTGGAGATAGCTGCTCCCCTAATGATCAACCACATCTTCTCTCATTTCGGCCTCCCGCAAAGGATTGAGTCGGATTGAAGATGTGGGAGATTCTTGGTGTAAAAAGAAAGCTCCACATTGCTTACAGCCCAGCCTCAAGCAGGGGCGTAGAAATACAACAAGAAAATTGTGAGTATCTTAAAGAAGTTTGCGGCAGACTCTGGACCCAGTTGAGACATCCGATTACTGCTTGCCCTGATGGCTATTAGGTCTACACCATATCTTCTGCAACAAAGATGTATCCATTTGATCCTATGACCGGATGAAAAAAGGTGTTTCCTCAGCATCTGCTCTATAGGACTGAGAAGCTGACAATGATAAATGTGTTCACCACTCATGAGTACAATGAAAATGTAATAAACCACCTCCAGCATGCTTTTGCTTATGCTCAGCGCAATTTAGAAATGTCAGCTGAATGAATGAAGAGCTATTATGATCTAATGACCAGCAAGAAAGAGTATGAAGTAGAGGACAATGTTTACCTGTACAGTTTTCAAAGGAATCAGAACAAGGAGCAGAGGTTTCTTACATCTTGGCGTGGTGCCTTTCAAATTGTAGATAAAATATCACCTGTTGCCTACAGGATCCGCAACACAAAAAGAGAACAGACAGAAGAAAAGTGGGTCCAAATCAATCAGTTGAAAAGCTGTAACCCCCACCAAGCTTTACGATTGATTGAGGAGCCAACAGGAAGTCGAGCAGAGGAACCATCTGTGGAGTGAAAGGAAACAGTGAAAACCCTGAATGGAGACTTATTACAGGTGAGTAGTTAAATTAATATTCTTTGGAAATGTTAAGAAAATGTCTTCAATTGATGTTCTGAAATGTTGTGTATAGTTCTATGTAATGTTTTCTTCTTTCGAATGGATGTTTTGAAAAGTTATGTCTATTTCTATTTAATATTTTGCTCTTTAATGCAATGTCCATCTTCTGGGGAAATATGTTGGGTAAAAAGTACTGAACCTTACTTTTATTTCTATTGCTCGATGATTAACTTCATTCACTTTCAGCCTGAAGGCAAGAGCGGTGTCCGGGGAGGATCCCAGGTACCCCGGGAAGAAGGAATTACGGGGGTCTGTCTTATACCCACAACTCAAAGATGAAAGTGAAGGCCAGAGTGCCCACTCCCTAAGGAAAGAAATTGAGCTGGACAGGCTCCAACAGAAAGAACAAAATATAAGAAAAAAACAAAAAAGTATCTTCGGAGTAAAACCCCACAGTGTCCTGCTCATAAACGGTGGAAAACTGCCACACGCCCATGCAACATGGCGTGGACCCGGCTGTCATTTTATGTAATTCCCCAGGATTAGCTGCAGCAGAATATATTTACTTTATGGCAGTTACTTGTAAATTACAATGTTTTGCCATAAAGCTACTTTCTGGCTAAAGTTCAAATGGGATTTGCCATATTTCTGTTCTAGACTCCTGAACCAATCCTTAGACAGAGGATGGGCATGGGGGTTGAAGAGAAACGGGAAGGGCCAATCAAAAGGTGCGAGAATATTTGCAGAGCACTTCCCACATTGAAAATTTGATGGTGTCATCACTGGCATATAAAGTGAATCACTACGAGGGAAGGGGAGAGCTGCTAAAAATTGTGAACAGAGGGACAGCTGCCAAAATCACCAAAGGAGATCAACTGAAATTTTCATCTGGGGTGAACATTGCATGGGCTGAAGATTTCTATTGCTGGGGAGACTAGAAAGCAGAGGCTGTGATTCTTCACTGGAGCCAGAGGGTTAGAGAGAGTGCTATGGGATCCAATTGGCTGAAGTGCTGGCTAGAATCCTGTTTTTCCCTACAAGCGAAGCTTGTGCAACAGAAGTCCAGCGGGATATCTATTTAATGAACCCATTCCCTCTCATTGGTGGGTTCTTTTCCATTAGTGGGTGAGGGGCAAACTGAATATAAATGAAATTAATTCCCATTTAGCAAAACACCCCGGGGTCATTTTGGTTAAGATTCGAAAATTAACAAAGCTCATTCCCAGTGTACGCTGAAAACTATAGCCTGTAAATTTAATTGGGTAATACTATTTGTCCTATTGACCCAGACTTCTTTAAGGAAGAGGGGTGTCCTTGTCCCTAAATGAGAAAAATCCCTAAATTGCCAACTTCCCCAATACAGACCTTTAAGTGGAGAGGGTCTGAAAATCCAAAATTCCGGGGGTTGCTCTAGAGCCGCACCAAAATGGCTGCTCTTCTGTGAGCTCCTGAATCACCCAGTGACTAACCGGCACCTATCCTGCCCATTGTTACATGGTTTACCCTGCAAAGTTTGTGCGGGCAAGCCTGGGATTGAAGGGAGCCAGATTGCAACTTTTTTTTTCTGCCCCGGTCCTTGAAGAAGCGGTAGCGATGGCCTGACCTCATGTGGAGCCTGGTACATCCGACTGTGTCTTGGTCATCTGGCCCCTACAGTAGAAGCACCCGAGGCAAGTGGTCTTTCGGAGTCCCCTCCCCTAACCGCTATAACTGATGTGGATGCCCCTCTGTGCCGGTGTCGGCTGCAGAGCATGACAGAGGGACACCTGACAAGTCTCAGCTGTGCTGGCCTGGCACCGGCCCCCTCCGACAGGCGGTGCAGAGTCTGTGAGCCAATGCTCGAGGACAAGGTGCACTGCGGCTGGAGAGGGAGTGGGGAGCCGCCGGGTGACAGGAACCCGAATTGAGGGATAAGCAGTGACTGTAGTGGGAAGCCATGTCGGCCCCTCCTTTGCCCAGGCTGCAGTGAGGCATTTGACACCCTTCCCTTGCCTGTGGTGGGGAGGGTGCACATTGCTCCGTTGTTGCTGTGACACACTGGGATCTGCTGGCGTCCTGCCGGCCATTGGGCTGGAGACTGCTAAGGAATTATGCTGCTGGGGCACACGACTGAGGAGGAGTAGGAGGTTGGTGTGACCCCAACCCCTCTGGCTCACCTGGTAAGGGGACAGTTGGGGCTAAGATAACAGGGACCCTAGGTGGTATACGAAGGACCAAGGCCATCTAAGTCCTCATGTATATGGAGGAAGCTGGATTGGTGGTGGTGCCTCAAGGAAGCTAGCTCCCATTGGGGGGGGAAGGGGCTCGAAGGGGCACAGTGTAGTCAGAATCTGTGGGGGATGAGTGACCAACATCCAAGCAGGACATATACAGATCTGCCCCGCCTGGGACTGGATGCCGCTGCAGGACGCTGGGAGCACCTCTGGATGTAGCATATGACCATATGAGCACTGACTAAGTTGAAAGCTGGGACACTTTGGGGATTTACGGTGAATCCTGTGGGTGGCGGTCTGGTCCAACCAGCAGCACTCGGTCCCTACTCACTTATCTGGCTCTTATGTGAGGTGACAGGCGCAAGAAACATCACTGAGCCCCCGGACTGGTGATAAATCTGGTGCCTGGGTGGAACCCCTACCCATGTCATGCTGCAGTGGTGAGGGGGGGTGTGCCGGACAGGGGACGTGGACTCCCCTGGCCTCTTGGCTTACTTCCATAGCTGCAAGAGGATGGGGAAAGGCGACAGGACCCAATCCAGGCTCCCCTTTGCCACACTGTACCAGTCAAAACAAACAACCAGAAGCCAACAGGAGGCGGAGGAGGAGATGATCCACGGTCTGAGTCATGGTTGGCCTGGGACAAGAAATAGGCCCGGTCACCCAAAATAAAGTGGCCCACCCCTCACCTAATGACCCTTGATCTCTGATGACATCACCGGAAGTGATGTCATTTGAACCCACCCCAAAGTGACATCCCGGAAAGCGATGAAACACAACCTTTCACCCCTTGACAAAACAGGAAGTGGCATCAAATAGCATTGTTCCTAAGTACACTAAACTGTGAATCCAAGCAGATGTCCAAGGCCAAATGATAATATGTTATTGTATAGCACTTACCCTTAAGCTCCTTTTTATGGACCAAATATGCATACAATATCACCCAACCTGTGTTGGTACTCATTTATCGACCTAAGAAGGATGAAAGGCTTTTTTTTTTTTCACAAAATGTGAAAAGAAATATATATTTTTTTTCAATTTTTTTTTCTTCCAAACCGGCCCAGGCATGGGCAGAAACCGGTCCCCACTCCCCAGGTACGATTTCGGCCGAGGGGCCAATCCGACTCTGGTCTGAGCTATCCTCAGACACCTTCAGAGATCCTGACACAACTGAATTACTGTTACCGCCACTTGGTCTGGTGGAATTACCGCTGGATTACAAGTGTCCATGGTGGGGAAAATCCCAATTTTTTTCAAACTCCATTGGCCTCTATGGGGCATTTTTGATGGAATTACTGCTGCGGTAATTCTGCCGATTTTGACGATTTTTTGGCAGACAGCAGAGGCGTTACTAGGGGGGGCTAAAGGGGCTATAGCCAAAAGACTAGCTAACCCCCAGTCCGGAGAGTTCCGTCATTAGCATAGCCCCTGGTCTTTTCCAGACCTAGCAACACCTCTGGCAGACAGTATGAGGATTTACCTCCAGCATGATGCTGGAAATAAATCCGCCACACCAAGGCCATACTTGAGTGGTGGTAATTTAATTCCAATTGTATCCTGCACCGCAAAACTCGCAATGCCCTTCCACCTTAGATTGCGTTTCCAACCTATTTCTCTTGTGCTAAAAACATGCTTGGCTTTCCCCGATTAGCCATGGCCAGCAGAAAAGAGCCTTGGCTAGAGTCCTTCCACAGTTTAATACATGCAGCTTTACTTTGGTTAAGCGACTCTATGTTGGTATTGTCAAGACACTTATTGGGATGTCGGTTGAGCCATTTGAACAAGCAGCTTTTCACCTTCTTGGCGGGCAGAAAGATGATGTGGGTATGTTATGGGTCTTGCCAACGAGGAATCAAACCTCCGCCATTGTAATGCACCCATTGATGTCCTCTCTGATCCTCGGCTCCATTAAAGGTATTCGTCTGCCCTTCCTGTGCAAATAACCTCAATATGTAATTTGAATATTATAGTTACTTAATGTTCCTTTCATTTGGGTGTATAATTTGCCCTCCAGATAATCTACTTCCACCTGCAACAAGAGAGCTTTTGTGCAGCACAGCCCTAGATGCTTAGCTTGCAAGTCCTGCCAAAGAAGGCTGCCAGGGGCACACTGCATGCCTTTCCCTGCATGTCTTTCCCTCGCTTGGGACTGCATGTCTTTCCCTCGCTTGGACTGCATGTCTTTCCCTCGCTTGGACTGCATGTCTTTCCCTCGCTTGCACTGCATGCCTTTCCCTCTCTTGGACTGCATGCCTTTCGCTCGCTTGGACTGCATGTCTTTCCCTCTCTTGGACTGCATGTCTTTCCCTCTCTTGGACTGCATGTCTTTCCCTCGCTTGGACTGCATGTCTTTCCCTCGCTTGGACTGCATGTCTTTCCCTCTCTTGGACTGCATGTCTTTCCCTCTCTTGGACTGCATGTCTTTCCCTCGCTTGGACTGCATGTCTTTCCCTCTCTTGGACTGCATGTCTTTCCCTCTATTGGACTGCATGTCTTTCCCTCTCTTGGACTGCATGTCTTTCACTCGCTTGGACTGCATGTCTTTCCCTCTCTTGGACTGCATGTCTTTCCCTCGCTTGGACTGCATGTCTTTCCCTCGCTTGGACTGCATGTCTTTCCCTCTCTTGGGACTGCATGTCTTTCCCTCGCTTGGACTGCATGTCTTTCCCTCGCTTGGACTGCATGTCTTTCCCTCGCTTGGACTGCATGTCTTTCTCTCTCTTGCACTGCATGTCTTTCTCTCTCTTGGGAAACAAATTGGGACTCATCACGAGTACAGCAGTTTGGTAAAAACTTTGTGACCGCCACTTTCCCGCACCGCCCTACTATGAGGTTTGAAGGCAAAATGGAGGATGTACCTTTGGCATTTTGCTGGAGCTAGATCCTTCACCTTACCCCAAAAATCATTGGAATTCCTGTGAACGGAGTTACTGCTTGTGGTAATTCTGCAAAAATCCACATGGAGTCCTCCTAACTAAATGGGGAATCACAGCACTGTCCCACCACTCATAATGCGTGATAATTCCATGGGACTGAATGGCGGTAATGGTAAACGGTTTTTGTGGTCATTCAGCAGATTTACCACCAAATTACCAAAAAATGTGTAAAGATCGCCATTGAATGGAAACCAGGAGAACCAATTTATGAATTTCCCAGGGAAGGCCGTAGCCAGATTTAAGGGACGTTCCATTGCAAGTATATGAATCCCATTGAAAGTATTAGCATTTAGCACAGATTGCATTTAGCGGGGGTGCCTGGCCCCGGAGAACCCCCATACTCTGCGCCCCTGGTGGAAACATACTCAGCATTATGCAAATGCAGACCATTTTAACCCACACAGAGAAACACAGTTTGGGGGGCAAGGCACATCTGTCTGCACTATTAAATTGAGGCACCCAATGATTGCGGATGAGTGGTAAGGGAGTAGGATTTTTTCTCAAGTACATTTAGCGCACCATTTGGATGGCAGTGATGAGTTATGGTGGATGCCATGAAAATACATGGCAGATGAGATGAACAGCGCATCTCTACCAGTGATCAAAGTGAGCGGGAATGGTGCTCCACTACTTTGATTTGTTTCTCTTTACTGTTCCACTACTTTTTACGACCATTTTCACCATTCTATATAGAGGATCTGTCCTTTCATGTCCCTGTGCAAGTGTAAAGTTGTAATAGGAGCCTTAGTTACTAGTCACGTAGACTACTGCAATGCCCCGGCCGCAACACCTTGTCACATGCTGTACGATGCGTCCGCCTACCCTCTCTCCTGCCGGGACCACAGTTCCACTACTTTTTCCGGTACACTTCTACCACTGATCTGTACTGACTATGCCTGCTCTAAGAGCAGGCAGAACCTTCAGGGATCCCTGCTTCACTGCCTGCATCAAAATTGAGATCTGGGTGAAGGCTCCGGTGGATACAGGCCGCGGGGGAGAGAAACGTAGAGTGGATTTCCCGCCCAGCACTCCACTCCATCAGGACAGTCAAGTTCAAAATGGCGGTCATTTACAAAAACAGTGTATAGAGGAATAGGAGGAGGGTGTTAGAAGAAAGTAGTATATTTTAAAGGATGTTGGTCAATCCTTGTTAGGAATTAAATCCACGATTTCAAGGGGTTTTATGGATACCCACTATGGAATTTGCGAAATTTAGGAGTAAAATGTGTATCTGAAAGCACATCCGTCTGGATAGATAGAAGATAGAAAAATATGTATTGAGCACAGACTTAGTACTGGCCAATCCAATTTCAAGGCATTACACAAATATAAAATCCAACCACATACATAACGATTAAAACAGGAATTAAAACATATAAACACAGCTCCAGCCCCAGGCTATATCGAACAGTTTTCTAAAGACATTGCTCATGTATGACTCTTACTTCGTGGACGCCAGGCTCACACATTTCTCAGTGAGCCTAAAACCAAATGGTTAGTTTGGAACATAATGAAAAAGGAGGAAAAGGCGTCCTAGAGCGTTCAATGAGAGACATGTTTTTAATCTGGTAAATTTTATTAAACAAAAAAAACTAGAATTCTGTTTTCTACAATTTTAAAGATCATGTAAGGAAATATTGAATGTGCCAAAATGCATCCGATAGTTCACAGTAAATGATTGTGTCCAAGATCACACGCCTGCACTTTAACGCAATGCCTCCACACCTGCCTGGGCTGCGGCTAAATGACAGCATCAGAGATGTTGCCTTAGAGACACTGGAGAGCCAAAAGAAAAAAGGTCAAGGAAGGGCCTCGTGAGGCCGGGCAGAGAAATGTATGCAATTTGGTTCATTTTAAGTGAATACCATGCATTTTGCATTCATGCATTGCACTTGCGATCCGGAATTATAATGGTCGCCCAAGTTCACAGTACAATCACTCTACGACTCCACAGCGGCATGTCTGAGCAAGAGGCACAGGTGAAGTCTCTGTAAAAAGCATATTGCAGGAGGCCGGTCTTGCATCAAAAGCGAAGTCTACGCCCACATGTTTATGGAAGATGGCGAACCGAGACTGAGATTCTCGCTACCCCGTGCTCCTGGGCAATGGCTCCGGTGGCTTTCCCTGCTTTGTAGTTAAGGAGGCATCCAGCCGAGGTTGCATCCTCCTTCCAGGCGGGACTGCAGCTCAGAGCTCCAGACAAAAGCAGGGACGTCATTTCATCAAAATGCCAGGGGTAGCGGAAGTGACATCACATGACCCTTGACCCCCTGATGACATCACAGGAAGTGATGTCATTTGACCCCTCCCTAAAGTGATATTGTGGGAAGCGATGGAACACAACCTTTCACCCGTTGACAAACCAGGAAGTGGCATCGCATAGCATTGTACACTAGGAAAAATGTGGTTACAATATCACTATATCACTGTGATGTACATTTCATTCCTGAATGTGTCGCCATATGTATCGTTAAGATCAGTGTGTATAGGCCCATATTACCAAATTACTGTGATTGCAAGCAGACGTCCATGACCAAATGATAATGATGTGTTATTATATAGCACTTACGCTTAAGCGCTTTACATAGAAGACATATAAACCCACTATCACCCAACCTGTGTTGGTACCCATTTATCGACCAAAGAAGGATGAAAAGCTGAGTTGAGGCGTTTGAGAACAGACTAAATCAGTGACTGAGTGTGCCTGAAATAAACCTTTAATGAGGCTAGCAATTATTGTATAGAATTCCAGAAAGACACATTTTTTGCCATTCCTATTCTTTCTTATTTAGGTTCAGTGCTGAAAGTGTTAGACTTGTGGCCTCATTTTCTTATTTTTCTTCTTTTTTAAGGGGCCTGAACAAGAAAGCTAGCCACTCCAGAATTAAAGAGAGACATGGTGCTGGCCACAGCCCAGGAACTTGCATTGCAAAAAAAAAAAAAAAAGAAAATAAACTTTTTTTTTATGGGATTACATGGAAAACCACAGAGGTCGCAAGGGAGACCTCAGAGGTCGCAAGGGAGACCTCAGGGGTCGCACTTGCGACCTCTGGCGACCCCCAAATGACGTCCCTGGACAAAAGTCCCTTCCATCGCCGAGGATCAAAGGCTACCAGTGGCAGTTTAAATAAGTACTTCTTCCGGCTTCCCTGGGCTTCTCTCCAGGGAATATGTCTCCTCTGTCCTCCTAACCTGCCAGTTTGATGAGAGCGCGACTTCAGGACCCACAGAGGTTTCATGCAGTCCCCGGAGATGTGGAGGAGTACATGAAATCCGGGAAGAAGAGTGGAGCATATGGTATGGGGAATACTAGGCACGGTCGTAGCAGCGACAGCCCACACATAGCCCCGTGGCCCCATCTCCAACTAGCACCTCACAACTCTCATCCAAGCTCCCTCTCTGCGAGTTCGCACCCCGCCTCCCTCTATGTGCATTCGCTTGCAATCAGTAACAGGACACACACATTTTGTGGGTAGGAAAGGCTGTGGCTGCTTTATTAGGCAGGAGGTAATTTACAGGTGATCTGTTTGTACCACACATACTCAGAGTTCTACACTGAGCATGGGGCCCTACAATGAATGTACCCCCACTCGAGGTTACCTGCACTTCTGCCTGGCTTGTCCCCTTCCTCCGTTTCCCAGGTCACCTGTCCTCTTACGCCCTTACTAGTTTCCCAGATCTCTCAACCCCCAACTATCTTACAGCGTTTTCCCCAGTCCATGTCCACCTCTTCGTCCTTGCTTATTTCCCAGGCCTTACACCCCTTATGCCATTCTTCACTACCCCCAGGGCTCCTGACCTGTTACACCATCCCAGTACCTAAGCCTCCAAACCTCTTAGACATGACTAGGTTTCCGATCTCTGTTTCTGATATCATGACCCCTTATCTTCCATTACCTAGTTTCCCAGTTCAGGGGATTAATGAGTAGTGGCAATGATACCTTTACTGTGCGCTATTGACCATATTACAGTAAGATTGCAAAAATTAGTGTTTGCAGGTGATATTCCGGCTGTGAGGATCCTAAAAACAAAACCCTCCCACTAGGGTTTGTATAATGAATAAATCTGAATTATGTTCTATGGAAAACCACTCGCGCTCAGGAAATGTCCATATGATGGATTCTTTAAATGTCAAAAATCGATTCCAAAGAATATTTGTAACACAGTTTTCCCAGCTCAAGTTGGCCTGTTTTATTGTGTGTCAAAACAATAGCCGACATGTGTTTCGACCACCCTGGTCGTTCTCAAGGCTGTATATAGTCACAAAATTCATATAAATCATAAATGTTACCATAATCAAAACAAAATAATCGTTACATCATATTTCACGAATCTGAATAGGTTAAAAATGAAAAGAAAACATACTACACAACAGGTTTTCAGATGTAGAGTTACAACGTCATGGTCAGATTAACAAGAGAAAAACAATTTCAAAGCAAATTAATGGCTTATTCCTACATCATAAATGGTTCATGGTTAGTGAATGTGTTCGAAATAGCGGCAGACACATCCTATATCAAAGGGTGTGTGAGTGAGTGCTCAGTAATACTGACCAGTCCTTGTTAAGTAAATTAAAACACTTTATCATGGTGTATCTAGTTAGATTGATTGGACACCAGATGGTGTCCTTGAAGATTAAAAGTGCATCCACAATTCCATACTAAATGAGTGATTCTATTACTAAAATATGTGCACACCCAGTGTTAGAAGCAGCCCCATGCAGTCGAATTAGATAAACAGGTCTCACCCTCTATTCTGAGTGCTGATTCACCTTGGGCTTGTGGGATGTTTTTACCCATGCATCCAAGCCCTACCATAAAACTGTGCAGTACTGGCATGGAAAACATCATGATGGCCAGAACTCCCCAGAGAGTGCACAGGGAAAACATGAAGAATAGGCTGCCACCCATTTTTGCCTATGTTGTGAGCACAGGAGGGCACTGCCTAAAACCACCATTGGGCTACATACACAGTAGCCTGAAACCATTGCGAATGGCAATGCTGATTGCCAAAAAGCAACTCAGAACTGTGGGGAATTCATTTTCTTAATCCCAAAAATGGTTGCATTACCGGTACTCACCACTATCAGAAAGCCGGCGTTTTAAAACCACCAGACTTTTGTGTAAAACTGAACAAATTAAACAAAACCAGACCAAGGAAAGACTTGCTACGAGGTGGATACAATATAAAACTATATTCTGAAATGACTTGAAGGAAGTAATTATTTAATGTATAGGTAAAAATTGTCAGTTTGATTTGAATGTAGAAAACTGGGAACAAAAAGTGACATTTAGCTGAAACCTGGCTTAATGAAACTGAATTCTGCCTGACAACTACCCCCGACAGGAGTTGAAACTGGATCAACAGCTGTGTTCCCAGGCCTGGCTGCATCCTGAGGTCACATGGTCCTGTTGATTGAAAGGGGAGTGGCAGCTGGGGACAACAGGAAGTTGAACAAAGGCCTGTCCTGGACTCAGGCAAATGTTATATTGGGGGCGTCGTAAAATAGCTTCCTCTTGGGAGAAACTGGGGGGCAGCTGTGCCTCTGTGAACAAGCTGGCTTGGGGGAAGTGGATAAACCAGTTATTCCACCCTGGCTGCCAGGCCTGGCTGCATCCTGAGGTCACATGGTCCTGTTGATTGAAAGGGGAGTGGCAGCTGGGGACTACAGGAAGTTGAACAAAGACCTGTCCTGGACTCAGGCAAATGTTATATTGGGGGTGTCGTAAAATAGCTTCCTCTTGGGAGAAACTGGGGGGCAGCTGTGCCTCTGTGAACAAGCTGGCTTGGGGGAAGTGGATAAACCAGTTATTCCACGCTGTGATGTGGGAAGCCACACCCCTTTTTGACAAGAGCATAATTTTAAAAAGATAGATAACTCATAGTGCGGACTTGTCAGAATTATACAAGTAATATCATTATTTTTGTGATTTTTATGTGAACATTTTAAGAGGCGTTAGGACCCTGTGGTGTATTCTGGGTGGTTGCTAGCGGAAATAGGGTCTTACTCCAAATGTCTGCATGTTAAAAATCTGACACTTTATCATCTGTAACCCAAATCCCTGGTGCACATTTGTGTAAAATCTGGAAAGGTTTAGAGGTTGTTATCTGGATGAAAAGGGGAGAATTCTGTCATCAGTGGACACGACATCGTACAAAGACAGGGATCGGATGGTTTGGTGCTACAGAAAATATGTTAACTGGACCTATAATATTAGAAAAATGGTACATAGATAAATATGTATTTGGGTCAGAAATAGATTTGTGTGCAATCTGACAAGGGGAGGTTCCTCTGACCATAAAACCTACAGCATCACTCTGACTCACATTTCCTTCCCCCAATCAAGGGAGAGAGGAGGAATTGGCCAATGATAAGTGAGAGGGGCAGGTTTAGTTATGACCAACGCACACACCCACTTTCCAAAACACATAAAAAGAGACTGCTGGGACAGGTAGAGACATTCAATTCCATTTGCTGCGGATCATGCTGACCGACGACTTCACATCCAGAGATCCAGACTTCAAATCCATCAATCTCCAGAACCTGTAGCAGAAATTAACTCCAGAATTTGTAGCAGAGAGGCCTGAATCCACCAGCTGAATCCTCTTCAGCAGGCCTCAAAACTAACCAAACTATTCAACAGCCGGGCGAGCTGTTTGAAGTTTTGCCGAGAATTTTTGCAAGAACCTGTAGCAGTACCCAGAAAGCAGTGTTACATCCAGAATCCAGAGAGGCTAGACCAGCAGAGCAGAGCTGACCCAGATTGCTGTGAGCAGAACCGGTGCCTGATTGACCCGCCGAGCAGACAGAACCGCAGCCGGACGTGTTGACCAGATCCGTGACGAGGCCTAGTTCAAATTTATATTGTGAGTACCTAGCAGAACTGTGCAGAACCAATCTCTTAGTTAAAATAATCTAATCCAAACTATTTTAACCTAAGTAGAACTGTCTCCTAGAAATCGTGTCATCTATCATTTTTAAAGCTGGACAACTGTCACCTGTCAATTCTGCAGCTTCAAGCTGTCACCTGTCATTTTGAGTTTTACTTTAAATCCAAAAATCTACCTTTATTAAATCGTTATACTCCTTATACTTTTTCCGCAATCACGATTTACGCACTCGCGAAATTTACCGCGATTTGCGATTTTGGCTCAATTTCTCCACTTGTCAAAATAGCAGCTCCATTCTTTCTTTTGTTAAAATCCATTTGCAACTTGGTAATAACTCGTAGAGCATTGATAAGGTGAGCCTGAACTAATACCAACACGCATCTCCCACACACCCTGAATCTCTAGAGGGAATTAAAATCAGTTGGCACATTTTCCCATCCATTGCCATCACAATTAAAAAGCATTTTGGGACTGTGTTTCAAACTCCTACCTGTTTCCTCTAAGCTGGCTGGGGGGGAACTGAATTTCGTATTGTATTTGATTGCATTCCTGAGAACTGTGTGCGCCTCTTTCCATCTCCTTCCATTTCTTACATTGCATAGGGGAGAGGGGTGAATTGCCAGAGAAAAAGTGATTATCTTATCTTTTGCTAAAATCATATCAAGTATTTCTGTACTGCATTTTGTTCCTCATTGCTTTTCCCTTGAAACCATAAAAGTATTTTTGCTACTTTATCCATCCTATAGTAACTCCTCATTGATTGTAAAGAAGTGTGCTAGTGCCAGATTACCCATTGTTGATCAACATCATATGTCTAAGTGTACTATCAGATATTAATTTATTATAAAGTGTGATATATATATATTGTTTAATTTTTCAAATAAACCTTTTAATTTGCTAAACAAACCTACTTCTTGGCTCAGTGGGGTCAGGGGGATTCTAAGAGGGGGTGTTATATAAGGGTTGTCATCCAGAATACTGAACTGGACATAAAAAGACATCAATAAGGGTTTTCCTCAGCATCCCAGACTAGGCATTGACTTAGCTGTAGTGTTGATTGAATATCGCTTACAGTCTGGAAATCAAAAAAGAAATATTGAAGAATTGTGGTGGTGGTTGGTTTGGACTGGTATCACCACTGTACTACCAATAATCAAAGAAATGATCTTGAGCGGTGCATACCTCGGGGACTGATCGTCCCAAAGTCAATTGTGCGCCTTCTGGCTTGAAGAGGGAGTATCTGCGGTCAGAATCAATGTCTGTAAAGGCTCAAGGTATTCTGTTGCCGTGCTCATTAAATCAGCCAAATCTGTCACAGAAATAATTTGGAGAGGTGAAGCTGACAAAAAACAGTTTTTTTTTATTTTACTCTAACACAGAGAGAAAAGAAGACAACTTTTTACAAACTGCGCCGTGGCGCTGAAACTATACACGGTGAACACATTAGAGTGTGCATTATTGTGGATTAGTATGCAGAGTGAAAGATCATAGTTTTTTGTTGTTTCGCAGTTTGTAAAAAATTGTCTTCTTTTCTCTCTGTGTTAGAGTAAAATAAAAAAAAACTGTTTTTTGTCAGCTTCACCTCTCCAAAGGGTTTTTTTGTCCTTCAGAGCTAACATTGTTTTTAGCTCTACTGCAGACCTCGGTGACCCTATGTCACACCATCGGTCAGGGTAGCTTTGAATCATCTTTTGCTCTATTGTACCTATTACCCTCTCGAGTCAAGCCCCCACACAAAAAAAGAGGGTGCGCCCACCTACTTCTCATCAGGTATTGAGAACATACTGTCCTTTGTGTTTTATTATTTACTTGAGAGACACCCATATTTTGTCTGGAGAAAGGACAATTCCTTTGTCTACATTAGGAACCCTGTTAATCGCCCAGCAATCAGCCAGCTGATCGAGGAACTTGTGGTGCAGGTTCAGCAGCTTCCTGACTACTGCATGATGTTGCCCAAATAAAAGTTGATTTTTCCTTCCTGAAAAAAGCTTAAGAATGGGCAGCATCAATAGCAACAATATCCTGGCAGACAACGTTGAAACATCCACGATGTGCAAGAAGCTATTGTTGTAAGTAAAGGGCTTACTTGTACGTCATTTACATATGCATTTTGTTTATAGTGATACTTCTTTCACTTACAGTGCACACTGCTCACTATTGCGATCCAAATAGAGCAAGGATTCCTGCGTATCTTCCTATGCAGAAGGAGGGTACAGATGTGTCAACTACAAGGCAGCCGAGACCTTATGTGATTGTTCCTACTCTGGAGGTACCTTTAAAGGCCTGTGATAGATAAATTAGGGATTCCTTTTGGAGGAAGGTCAGCTTTGAGGGTTTTCACGATAATCAAATATCTTCGTATCATGCCAGAAGGAGGAAACTTGATGTGAGCAATCCTACACAGGTAGCACACATAAAAGCACCCAGTATGCTGACACGTGTTCCTATGATTGGTCCAGTGTGACTGAATTATGCTGACATACTCCATAAGATGATTGTGTAAACTCATAAGAAGAGAATGAGACCCAAGAGAAGTGCTAGGGAGGATGATCATGAGTTAATGATTACCTGGATAGTACAGCACACTTGGGGAATAACATATAATATCAGCATATGAAAGAAGTGGGAAGGAGGACCTCAAAGGAGGAATGCTTTGTATGTGCACTCCTGCCTTATAGCATGGGGAAGTCTAAGATCTTCATAGCTATTGAAATAGATGTCCTGACTGTACATTGTCTATCACACTTAGCATTCTGTCTTCCAAGAGGCCAGTTCATGGGTCGACCAGCCTATCTCAAATGGACAACTGAATGGACAGATACAGAGGAAGATGATTATTTTCAAGACACAAAGACAAAAAATAGAATGCACACTAAGAATCAAGTGATCAGATATGAAAAGCCTGGAGTAAAGGGAGCTGAAATCCGATGGGAGGTAAACAGAAGACTGAAGGGTCCAGGAAAATCTGCAGAAGAAATGTGTAAATGGAAGAACAGAGGCCAGATGCAGATTTAGGGATCAGTACTATCACCAGATGGTAGGGAAGAAGACGCAGTGATCTGCAGAGACTGTGTAATAATGGATCACTACCAACCAACTATTGAAAACGTGGAAATGCTGTGTAAGCCTCTGTGGTTGAAGCTTGCCAAGCTACTGACATGGATTGAGGATAAAGGAGGACCTTTGCAGATAGTGCCTTTGGAAAGTGCAAAGTTGTGCTTCAGAAACAACAGCACAAAAAAGGTTGGAGAGAACCAGACTGTGATTGAGTTTTTGATGCACCAGGAATGAACATTGGGACAGCAGTGATCATAGATCACTATTGGGCTTGTGGATCTAGAGCTTATATGAAGCTACCCAAGGATTGGGGAGGACGATGCTCCGTAGTAAATGTTAATGTTCCAGCGTTGGTGATTCCTTAGAGTGACTTAAGACTTGACAGTTTCCCAAAAACAGATGCTCATCTGAGGAAGAAGAGATCTGTCGAGCTGATTAATCGAATAAAGAGGGAGAACTGTTTCTCAGCCAAATAGATAGAAGCTTTTGACTCCATCCCGTATGAACACAGACTGTTCAGCTAGACTTCATCGATATTCACGATGATCTTCATGCCAAGAATCCAGTTAGGAACAAATACCAAAAGGCTGCAGATTAAAAGATAGGAATTGTTGCAGACAATCAACACTACCATAAAGGGATTCAATGCTACCAGAGAAGAGATGAGAGCCATACGACTAATGACTCTTCAGAGTAGATGTAACGCTCACCTGACTCCCACGGAGACGCTGACCAGGTCTGGACTGCTGCGGCCTCTTCTAAGGTGATGCGCAGAACTCCGAAGACCGACTGGACAGGACCCCCAAATCTCGCTTGTCTGACTTGCAGGAGAATCCTTCTGCAGATGGAGAAAGGGGATGAACTACCTGCGGAGTAGCGCATCAGCCTCCCACTTCCCTCTTTCACTCTCCTCAGACCACCTCCGAAATTCCCCGTTAACTCTCATCTTAAGGTTTGAAAGGACAAGCTCTCCATCCTGCTTCTGGTGCAGGGGTGCGATTATATCCAGTTACTTCACTGGTGTTCGGATTGGTGAGGATCCAAGCTTACTTGACTTTCCTGGCAAGGTGCCGTAAGTATACTGTTGTAAAAGTTCAAGAGTTGGCCTCCTTCTCTATTTGCCTTTATATTCAGTAGTCCGTCTCTTATCCCTTTTATCACAGGTGCTGAGTGAAGATTTCGCGTAGAGGAAACAATTCGCCGAAGGTAAACTCAGGTGAGTTTATGATGGGTGGTTCCTTTAATGTCCTTATGTTCAACCACTAATGCGTGTGTCTTTCTTCCCCATAGGGGCCGGGGTACGGTACTGCCGAAGAAGCAGCG
This sequence comes from Ambystoma mexicanum, assembly GCF_040938575.1. Lineage (NCBI taxonomy): Eukaryota > Metazoa > Chordata > Amphibia > Caudata > Ambystomatidae > Ambystoma > Ambystoma mexicanum. The sequence continues at coordinate 181,404,628 of NC_090927.1, read as the reverse complement.
CCGACCCGAGATGAGGAAAGATTCTCCCAACAATAATCAGGTAAGTCTTATGGCGAAAATCTGGCTTTCCTCAATATGTTTCTTTTGCTCACCTTTTGTTCTTCGCTTCCCCCTTAGGCGCAGGTATGCGGCGGATCGTGCAGATGGTCGCTAAGGAGCACGGAGATGCCTCGTGAACACGTGAGTGGAACGCGGCGCTGCAGCGAGCAACGCAATGCGTTTTAAAAATAAATGTCTTCCCTTAGGATCGCCGGCGTGATGACTCTGGGTAGAAGCAGGTAAAGTTCTTCTGTTCACCTTTTCCCTTCTCTTCTTTCCTTTCAAGTGTTCCAGGATGGAGGCGGGCGTGGCTGGAGTCAGGATGCAGGAGCAGACACGGTGAGTGTCCAGCTGCTAGGTGCAGAACAACGCGAAGTGTGAGCTGCTGTCTGGGCGTGGCTTAAATAGCCCCCAAAGTAGTTCCAGGTACGTATTCTTCCCCGGCCACGTCCGAGTGGCAAAATAGTCCAACAGGTAAAATAGTCCCTTCAGGCCTCAAAGAGGTCTGGATCTGGCAGCACGGTCTGCATCCGGTAAGTTCACATAAACACTCCCTTTATGAGCCTGGCGCCTATGGCGCCAGGACAGTGTCCAAAGGGCCCCTACTAGGGGTTGCTGGCCTTTTCCCCGGGAACATGATGTCTGCTTCCGGGGACGCTGGTCCTGGACTAGTTCTCCGGGAGTAGGCATCATGACACTAGATCTGTCCTGGACATGATCACAGCTATGGATGGAGGTGTGTGTGCAATAAATTGGGGAATCATGTTCCACGTTCATACCTTCTCATGATGACAAGAATGGTACCTTGACAGAGGCCATAGAGATGCTGACGAAGCTACAGGTCCAGATGATAGACGAAGTGGAGGACATTGCTGATGATAGCTGGTTTGGATCAATCTTTTCTTGGGTTCCACAATGGATGGCAGACATGTTCAAGTTTCTTGGTGCCCTGATAGTGATGGTATTGCTTGGATTCTGTGTGATTGGGATAATAATCTCACAATGCAAGAAGACTGTAAAGAAAGCCATTGGAATGAAAATCATGATTGATGTTGAATCAGGATGGAAGGACAGAGACTTGACAGATGAAGAAATCAGAGATTTCGTGAAAGCCAGCATCCATGCACCTGAGGGAACGAAGTTCCTGTATCCAAAAAAAACATAAGATGTGTGTGGGAAAACTGATCTATTGCAGTCTAAGTGGACAGTGCATGCCCATGACTTGGAACAAGGATGAGCATGTGAAATAAGCCGGGTGCCTGAAAGGAGTCATTAAACTATGGATTCCAAAGAAGCATTTCTTCAGATGAGGATGTCCAGATGTGAAGGATGATGGGAGAGTGGTCGATGAATCGCACAGAGAGGGGAGTGTAGGTGAAGGAGGCAAGTACCCCCGCCTCAACAAATCTCGCCCATATTGCCTATATGTTGGGTACCAGAGTGTGAAACATGTGCAATACCAGTGAAAATACAGATATCAAGGAGAATCCTGGAAGCATTGAGAAACCCATACCCATTGAGAAACCCATACCTGCATATGAGACAGTATGATGGCCATTTGAATAAAATCCAAGAAGAAGCAGAACAAATGTGTGGAAGAGAAGAATGTTGACGTCACATGAAGCCATACTGACGTGCATAGAAGAGATGCAGAGACAAGAGAATATAGATATTATATAAGGCATCAAGAAGGTATCAAAGATAAGTGACATCTCGGGCTCGAGATGAAGAGGCTTATGCTACGGAAATGATAAAGATATCAAGTCCTTTTACACGTTTACATATGCAAAGAAACACAAGCAGACAAAGTATTATTAAGGCTATCTACAAAGTGAATGGATTGTGGCATGCGCCAATGTATACATATGTAGGAGCAAGTAAAGAATGGATGATTCCACAACATGTTATAGCGGAGCTAGACCGAAGAAAGGAAGGTCTTTCCAGTGTGTCCCAGTTGAAAAGCAATTGAATTACAGAAGCAAAATCTCAGAAGGACGAGGCTGGATGAGCCCAAGAAGTCAAGGCCGCTCAGGGCTGGGATGAGCAGACATTAGTTACAATCGTGTGAAAGAACTAAACTCCTGTTCAGAAGCCATGGACAAAAACAAGGAAGATGTCAGAGGTCTATTAAATAATATTATTTTAAACACTCTAGAGCTCGAATGTGTGGTCTTCAGTCAGATGGAAGGATAAAGTTGGACAAACATGATGAACCGCACCTACACAGGGAGGCAGAGCATGCCTCTACTTCTCTGAATTCTCCATAGCAAAGAACACGCCCAAGGACATGTTCAAAGCCTTATTTGAAAGCAGACCACTGAGGTGATGATAGATGATATGCTAATTGGTGGGAAGCTATGGTTATGACCAGCTCCCCAGCACCGGGAAGTCCAGCCTATGTGCTGCTAACGTAGGTGGAAAAGTACTGACGGATGTAAGAGTGCCAAACTATGGTAGGGGGGTGCGTAATAAGGGGCCCTATAGTTTGTGTAACCAATGGGACGTTGTGTATTTAGTGACATTCATAGTGACCTGTTTGAGTGGAGGGCTTAGTTGCCCCACCTGATGTTAAGGAGGATATCACTCTCTTAGACTACTATGGATTGTGTACTTAGATGTTCCCTTAGACCCAATCACTCTCTTCAATAAGTTTTTGTAGTTCGCCACATAGGATGACCTTAGCAAAAACGTAGGTCAATGTCATGAATTATGAGTTTTTGTTATAAAAGTACACTTTTTTTTAAGATGCATTGAGACCATGCTGTGAAACGTCTGTTGATGTTCGTTCTACTCCCTGTTTTAGATAATTGACATTTATACAGTCAACCTTTTTGCCAACTACCTGAGTCGTTTCGATTATTGATGTTTGAGTAACTTCTGCATCCCCATTCATCTCAAAGTGTTGGTACCTCGTCTTAAAGGGCCGGATGTCCCGGTTCAACACCAACTGGCATTGCAGAGTACCAAAGCCGCCTGTCCTAGGAGACAACCATGGCCTACTTGGACACGAAGAGGAAGACCGAAAGGCTTGTTCACACTAGTCCATTTTGCTTAGGTATCGTCCTGCTTGACGTGGTGGTACAACCTCAAGCAGCTGCTTCTACCATCCATGCACTCAAACAGACGGAGCAAATGTTCTCCCAGACTGCACTGAAAGAAATCATCTTCCTCTGGGGTATCAGGCACTTTCATCTATGTACATATGGGCATATCTTCAAAGTGGTCACTGTCTAGAAACCACTACTACCGATCCAGAAGGAATCGACTTTCAAGCCACCTTCACAAACTGAAAATTGATTAGTTCATCTACAGAGCTACAACTTCACACTAGAATACCAATCAGATCTGCTGTCCAACCCATGTCCTCTCTCACCTGGGTGGTTGCAATGCCCTATTGGAAGGGTTAGGATTACAAATGTAACCACATCACCCCGAAGCACATTGAAATGCATTGGCTCCTGCCGCTTGCAAGCCCTTATCAAATTCAAATCCTGTTGCATCATCTACAAGGCTGTCACCCTGAAGTCCCTAAGCTACCTCACTGAGAAACTCAGCATGCCCAGAGGCCTGCAAGCCACCAGAAGTGATGACATGTGCAGACTTGAGCTCAGACGGTGCTGGAAGGAAAGAACCAGGAGACAGGCCTTCTCTCGCTTGAAGGCAAACTACCAGCTGCACCTGCTCAGAGGTATTCTTCCTTTCCTTTCCTTCCCCCAGAAGCTCACTGTCCAGGGGAGTTGCTAGGTCTGGAAAAGACCCGGGGCTAAGCTGATGTCAGAACTGTTGGGACTCGGGGCTAGCTAGTCTTTTGGCTGTAGCTCCTGAGATTCTATCCGGGGCTACAACCAAAAGATCAGGGGCTATAGCCCCCTTAGCCCCCCCCTAGCAACGCCCCTGTCACTGTCTCCAGAGCTCTAGTTCTCTCTAGGCTTAACTACTGCAACACCCTCTTTCTAAATCTGCCTGCTTCACTACCCGCACTGCTCATCAGAGTGCCGTCCAGTCTCAATGCTATACAACCGCTTAGTCAACACCACCGTTCTCACTCACGCCTCCTGGTCTCCGGCAACTGTGGGTCATTTTGAAGTTAGGGTCCGCTGGCAACATGCTAGTGACCACATGAGCAGTGTGCGGTGGCCTTGTGAACTGAATGTGGACCTCAGGGACACAGTTTCGTGCAGAACTGTGGTGCAACCCCAAGGGCCCCTCATAGAGGCTGACAATGTGCAAGATCAGTTACCCGAAGTGTACATCATTTCAAGAGACTAGACGGGGGCGGGGGTAAAGGCCTCACCACCATATCCAAATACCACCAGACCTAGTCTTGACCGACTGGAGGACCTTCTCACCGAAGATGAGCCCAGGTCATGCCTTTGATATGATCAACATCCTCTGACTGTGGAGTATGACCTCAGGCGGTAAAACGAGTACTTCCATGGTATGATTTGCACGTGCATGTGTAGCGAGACATTTGCTTTGGACCTCAACTTTTGGATGGATTGTATGTCTTCTCATGAAGAACATCCCGGCTCCTGCTGGAGCCGACTCCGCTCTCATGCACCCGCGCATACACACGTGACCAGTTACTTCAAAGCGCTCCATGTGTTAAAAAGGCCTTTCTCCTCCCGCTGGAGTGGGAAATCTCCGCCAGACAGGTAAAACAGTCAGTTATTTAACCAATGCCTACTTAGCGAGCAATTATAATATAATACTGGGTACTTCCTGAATGCACACCTCAACACAACAGCAAAGTTATCTTGCATTGTCCCTCTCTTCCCACTAACCAACGGCTCCCCATTTCAAAATGCCAGAGAATAATAGGCCATGGATAGACCATGGAAATAGCAGAGTGAGCGTGGCATACATTGAGTGAGGGGGCACAGGACGCCTAGAAACGACCACAGCGTTCGCACCCAGGACACGCACTGCACAAGGAGCAGGGCCCCTCAGTCACAGCACCAAACAGAGATGAACAACTTCTGCACAGGAGTTTTCTAGAGCACAGCCAGGACCCTCCGGGGATGCAAGAGAAGCAGCTGCGTGCCAGGGAGAGCAGCCTGTCGTTGCTTCTGCCGCGAGCCGCGGGCACCGTTTCTTCCTGTGGCAGGCAGGCAGGCAGGCAGGCAGGGCGCGTGCGCCTATGCCGCCTGCCCTCTGTTCCTTTTTGATCTCACACAGCAGCGGCTCCGACTTTAATCACACATGGTAAGTGTGAGTGTACAGAAAAAGCATTTTAAGGAAGTGGGCTGTGTGTTCACTGTGTGGGTGGGGTTAAGAGAACCTGACAGCCCTCCCATTCCTCACTTCAGTTAGGAGGGGGGAGGAGGGGGAGGAGGAAGAGCAGGATGTGTGCAGTTTCTTCACCTGCTGCCAGCATTGCACATACCAAGGCAGAGGGAAGAGGACGACGAATAACACCGGGACCGGGCGGGAAAGGCAGGGCTGGACACTCACTTTACCAGGTAAATCCGGGTTTCTGTTCTTTCTCACTTCCTGGTGGAGCTTTTTTTTAAAAAAAATATTGCTGAAATAGAAAGCTTTTACTGGAAAGCTAATAAACTTGATATGGGAGATATGCAACGGGGCAGGTGTTGCCGATATGTGGGGAGTTCAGGGAAGCTCTGTCGTATATGGACATTTTTCCTCAGGAAGAAATCGAAACCATGCCAGAGTGTTCCTACGAACACCTCCGTAAGCAGGTTGGCAGCGTGGAGGGCACCCCGGAGAGGAGCTGGGCTGCTGCCGGTGCCTGGCGCATACAGCCCCGTAGGGCAGAGCGTGGAACCAGGAAGTCTGAACAGGCAGGCGGGCGGCTTTGCACGGGAGGGTGTGTTATTATCAGGCGGCCTGTGGGCACGGAGGGGGTGTGCGGGACAGCGCCACTGTTTACTTTTAAGTGTGCCATTCAGTCGTCTCCGTTTCTGTAGCCCAGGGGGACTGAACGATTCTGGACGAGGCAGAAGCATTGGACGTGCTTCTTCAGCACACGCGCCTGGAATGCAGGGGCGCCTCCGGCATTACTTTTACTAGAGGTGCAAACACCGCCCTTGCAGACAGGTCCATCTTTTAAACTCTCCCTGCCCTTTTGGAAAGGCCCTGGAAAACACACACTTGTATGTGTTAAGTAAACAGTTGTTTTTATACTGCACCAATCACCACAGTTGTCTCAGGACGAATAGGTTTGTCCGAGAGTTGATGTGTTGTCAACCCCAGGGTTGTCTGAACTAAAAGCCTCTGGGAGCAAAGATGCAGGGGTAGCTAAGAGAATGGGAAAATGGGGCTGCACGGGCAAAAGAAGGGAGAGGTGATGTGTGTTTGGGTGTGGTGGGGGAGGGGAGTTAAGGAATGCAATGTCCCCAGGGAATTTCCACTAATGTCCCAACCGTTGAAGAAAGAAAGATTGTGGGAATGTTTCCAAAATAAATTCCAACCCCTCGGTGCGGTAAAGTCTTGTCATCTTCCCCACATGGAAGCCAAACACCTTCAACGAGACAATAACATTGATCCAGCCACTTTTAAGGTAACTACGTGGGTTTGGGGCGTGCTGCAGAGATGTGGGTGCAAGCAGGAGTCACCACTTCTATTCACGTATAGGATAACTACACCTTTTAACCTGTTTGACTTCCTAGGTAAATATATTCGGTAGCATTAGACTGGGTAATAACAACAGTGCCTAGAAGCTGCAGGTTTCCCGAAAGACGTACTTTATAAAAATGTGATGCTACTTTTCTCTGAGAGCACCGATATCTGTTGCCTTGCTTGCTCCCGGTGGAATTGGCGCGCTTGGCAGCGATTGTGTAATGTGTTTTCATGCACTGAACACCCTCTGCTACACAACGACGCAACCTGTTGTGGTGTGCAGCTCTTTGCATTGCTTATTGAATTGGCACGGGTCATATAGCAATTCCCTGTAACCCGCAGCAGCTCAGATGCTTGAATACAATTGAGCAACATAGATGCTTGTGGGGTAAAAAGGTCACACTCTTGGAAGGGAGGCCTACAGCGAGGAGCTCGAAGAACGGCAGATCAGAGTGCAGAAAGCATAGCCGGTGTCTGCAGAGGACTTGATGTGTGTGGACTTATGTGATTAATATGAGCACTTTTTATATAGTGCTTCATGCTAGATTTCTCTCGCTTCTAAGCACTCCTCTTATTTATCCAGCTCAGGTGGATGAAGGATTTGTGACTGCGATAGCAGATGGGCGCTATAACACCAGGGTCCGGCCTGTTGAATTATTTCCTCCGTACAATAGAAAAATGACAGGTGACAATTTCGTGCTTGTGGCCATAACTTGGTGGTGGGCCATTATCCACGATAACGACTCCTCCCGAGGCCTATAAGGCTATTAGCACACTGTGGTAATGGCGGAGTTGTGGTCCTGAACTAAAAGATGTTATTTTGAAACTGAGCAAACCACCCAAAATGTGTTATTAAATGAAAAGTGGTTTTATTTTGTAATTTAACAAGTTGTCTTTATAAGGTAAGCATTTTGTTTGTAATCTTTGTTAAACGGGGATAGTTTTAGCAGGAGCTTGCATTTCGTGTAATGTTGAAGTGAACACGTTTTCTCTAAAAAAGTGAAAACGTTTCCTTGTTTTAACTTTTAGTTTGGGCCGCGCGTTAGGTTGAATTGTCATGTTGAAAGAAATCTTGCTCGGAAATAGCGCTGCTGTACATTCTTTCGCAGGTGCCTCTGAAATCTGAATGTCAAGGAATCCATTCAATGCCATTAGTTATTGACTGCATGATGCTGCGCATTCTGATTGGTTTATAGGAGGTCAATAACGATTTCCATGTGCTAATACGTTCTATTGGACTCGTTGATGGGAATGTTTTTGTGTGACATTTATTCAACTGCTATGGAGAATATTCCAGATGCCTCTTGGAACTCTTTATTGTTCTTTAATAAAGATATTTGTTTAATTCTGTGTTTTCACTTAACTAGTATAATTCTCTTTTTTTGGATGGATATTTGCAGTGTAGACTAGAGCCAATAAACCCATATGTACGAAGGTATCCAGTGGAAATCGTTTGTAACTGGTGATTTTTAAAAGATTTTTTTAATTGTATATGGTTGACAAAGAAACCTTTAGAGCGTTAATATTAAAATACGTCAAGAGACCTCATTTCACAGTTTTACATGTTACCAAAGGAATTACATTTAAAAAATACTCAAGGTTACATTGTATTGCATAGGTCACAAAATATATAATTTCATACAGAGGATTACAATGCATTAAACCTTGTTATTATAAAAAGTACAAGAAACTCATAAATACAGTAATATATAAATCAATCTACACATTAAAAGTAATCGAAGAGGGGACTAGTGGAGGGAATGTTGTCAATAATGTATTTTTTTATGAACAGCTATGGTTTGCACTGTAATGCACACGGTGTGTTTGTACATTTGTATTCAGAAAGGAGACACAGCCATTCCTTAAAAGTGCCAAGGACGAGTTGCATAGACTTGCATAATAGCCTGGCACTTAAGGGGTTAAATCATGAGATTACTGTCACAGAAGCCCTTCATAATTCACAGGGTCCGACTGTCAGTTCAAGGATTTTAGTCAAAATGTATCAAAAGTGTGAGCTGTTCTTTGGAGCAATGAGGGCAGGGAACTCACTGATCCAAGGCACCGGCTGAAGAAGGGGTTTGGGTAGTTGTGCTAGGATCGTCCCCCTCTCTCTCGCGCCTCCAGTGGGATTCCCTACCTAGCCCAGGTGTCTGTAACCGTCGGCTAGTGCTACTGACCGCTAACCCCTACTGCCTAAGGGCTGGCGTCTACTACTGATAGTTGCCGAATGTGCTGGCTGTCTAAACCCCCTCAGTGACTTCCTAGCCGGCGCTACACTATCAGTGGTCAGTTCTAATGGGTGGTGTCTGGTGCCATTTAATCTTCACGCCCTCTATCCCATTACTACTCTCTTCTACCCCCCGACCACCTCCACCCACCTACTCTCTCCTCTCTCTTTCTGATTTTGCTCTCTTCTTCCCCCTACCAAAGCCCTCCGGTGTTATTTCCATCTTTCCTACCACTCTCCCTTTTCCACTCTACCTTCTCTCACTACTCTCCCTCTGCCTCGCGACTGTTCTCCTCGCAGGACTTCTACTTCTACGCTCACTGCCACTACGCTCCACTCTGCACGTCCATCTGTTGACGTCCATACTTATGGTCCTCGTCCCCACCCTCTGATGTTACTCATCCACCCATCACACTACTACCACTCCCTCTGCATACTACTGCTTTCTTCTCCCCAAAACTCAGGGATATGGTTCCCTGCTCGGCTTTCCCCTAGACTTACTAGTACTCCTCTCATTACTGTTCCCTACTTCTCTCCTACACCCCTCTCATTGCACCCCACTCCTACACCCCTCTCTACTAGCCTCACTCTCTCCTAACGGTCACTCCCATTCACCCTAAGAATTGTTACCCCACTCCCCTACTTTTATCTCCTGCACTATCTCTCTCACACCTTCCATACACCCCCTCCCCACTTCCTGCACTACGCTACATTATACTACAAATAACTGGTCCCACGCTATCCTACAAAGATTTCACATTTCCTAAGCTCTGCCACCAACTCTCCAACATTCTGCTTCGCTGTCCGCCCTCGTCCTCGTCTCCTGGTCCACCTTCAGCACCTCATGTAACCTCACCCATGCAATCCACACTTTGCCTTTCCTGCCCTCCGCCTCGTCTCTTGGTCCACCTTCAGCACCTCATGTGACCTCACCCATGCAATCCACACTTTGCCTTTCCTGCCCTCCGCCTCGTCTCTTGGTCCACCTTCAGCACCTCATGTGACCTCACCCATGCAATCCACACGTTGCCTTTCCTGCCCTCCGCCTCACCTCTTGGTCCACCTTCAGCACCTCATGTAACCTCACCCATGCAATCCACACTTTGCCTTTCCTGCCCTCGTCCTCGTCTCCTGGTCCACCTTCAGCACCTCATGTGACCTCACCCATGCAATCCACACTTTGCCTTTCCTGCCCTCCGCCTCGTCTCTTGGTCCACCTTCAGCACCTCATGTGACCTCACCCATGCAATCCACACTTTGCCTTTCCTGCCCTCCGCCTCACCTCTTGGTCCACCTTCAGCGCCTCATGTGACCTCACCCATGCAATCCACACTTTGCCTTTCCTGCCCTCAGCCTCACCTCTTGGTCCACCTTCAGCACCTCATGTGACCTCACCCATGCAATCCACACTTTGCCTTTCCTGCCCTCCGCCTCGTCTCTTGGTCCACCTTTAGCACCTCATGTGACCTCACCCATGCAATCCACACTTTGCCTTTCCTGCCCTCCGCCTCGTCTCGCCTCATGTTGTCAAGGATGGCACTCTGTCAATTGTGGCACAGGGCCCCCAGGTAGGGTTTGGGTGGCTGTGCTGTGATGTAAGGTGACAGATAAGTACACACACAGCAGGAAACTCAACAAGAAAGAAAAGTAGGCAACTGTAGTTGTGAACAGAAAGGGGCAGGAAATACAAAGATACAAACGAACTGGATTCCCTCTTGGGGAGTATGCAGAAATGTAAAAGAGTGTTCCACTGACCTTTGGAAACTCCCGCCTTCTGCACAGATTACTATAACAGGGGCCACTCTGTCTGCTCATGGCGGGGAACAACAGCTGTGGGTGTCTGTAACACTGAAAACGCGACAAGGGAAGGGGCAGAGGTTGCCTGCCGGAAACCAACAGTCAAGCTCTGTACAAAGGATCAACATAAGACACAAGAGAGACAAGAACAGAATAACCAGGGAAAAGGAAGTCTAAGAGAAATCTAGCAGAAGGGGATGAAGGAAAAAACAGTACAATAGAAATGGGTAAACTAAAGGGGAGGACAGAGGACTCAAGGAAGAGAAGGACAGGGATCAAGAACCAGGGGTTGCAAACAAGGAAGAGAGCAAGGGAGCAGCAGCCAGGAAATAGGGGGGCTGCAAACAAGGAAGCAGGGCTGCAGCAACGGATGGCACAAGGTGCAGAAAAACTGTAGTGGATTGCAGAGGACTGTAGTAGGCTGCAAGGCAGAGAGTCCAGAGGAGCAGGACTGAGAGCTGTAGTAGGCGGCAGACAGAGAGCCCAGAGGGGTAGGGCAGCAAGGAGCGAACCCAGTCGTCGAGGCAGGGAGACCAGAGGGTCAGGGCTGAAAGTAGAAGAGAGTAGCAGGCTGCAAGGCTGGGAGCCCAGAGGACCAGGGCTGTAGGCAGCGGAGGGTTGCAGGCTGCAAGGCAGGGAGCCCAGAGGAGCAGGGCAGCGAGGCAGGGAGCCCAGAAGGTTAGGACTGAAGGCAGCGGAGTGTAACAGGCTGCAAGGCAGGGAGTCCAGAGGACCAGGGCTGTAGGCAGGGAGCCCAGAAGGTTAGGGCTGAAGGCAGCGGAGAGTAACAGGCTGCAAGGCAGGGAGCCCAGAGGACCAGGGCTGTAGGCAGGGAGCCCAGAAGGTTAGGGCTGAAGGCAGCGGAGTGTAACAGGCAGCAAGGCAGGGAGCCCAGAGGAGCAGGGCTGTGGGCAGCGGAGGCAGGGAGCCCAAAGGAGCAGGGCTTTGAGGCAGGGAGCCCAGAAGGCTAGGGCTGTAAGCAGCAGAGTGTAGCAGGCTGCAAGGCAGGCAGCCCCGAAAGAGCACTGGATCAAAGCAGGAAAATGCAGGAGCAGCATACAAATTCGAGTCACAAGGCAAAAAGGGGCTGGGAGGACTCTTGATGCAAGAGACTGAGCTCCTGCAGGCAGCTGCTTAAATACAGCCCTGCCCTGTACTGAGGCAGGCTACTTGGCGGCACCTGGAGCAGCACACCTGAAGATAATCTGCCTCCTCCCTCTCTGGTCCTGAGATGGTGGAAGCAGCACTGATCGCTAGGGCTTCTGGGGATTGTGGTTCCAATACAGACGAATGTGAATGGCCAGGAATTGATAGCTGTAGCAAGGTGCATTATGGTACATGTAGTTAGCTGAATTAAATAGGAAAGTACCAATGTCGTACAAATGGAAATTAATGACCAAAATGTGAATAGGGGTTGTTTAAAAAGTATTATGAAGATAGACGAGTACCATATCATCCATGATGGTTGCCAATGTGTGCACCAGTGGCACAGGCGTGACAGTATGCCCCTCTCCACGCCCCCTGAAGACTGACCAACAAGAAGAGCACGTCCAAGGTCTGTCACACCGTGAGAGAGTCTTATACTAATAAGGCTCATCATGAAGATCCAAAAGCTGATTAAGGCTGCAAGGTGAGAACTTTTACAGGAGGAATCTTTATCAATGTTCAGTACACTTGAGATCGAATCCAGAAAAGACAAAGGTTTAGGGGCACCAAACACAACAGTGTGTTCATGATCGAAGAGACTGTGAAGATCTGCTGCAGGCTCCATGGCATATATGTCTTTGAAAGTAGTGGTTTTCCTTAGGGCTGGCAAGGGTACACTGCTGAAAGGTGGAACCAGAGATACAGCTGAATAGGTTGCTCTAGGAGGGTCTTCCAAATATTCAGAAGCAGCAATAGCAACATTAAGATTTGCAGCAGGGACTTCAGGAGTCACAAATGTTGCAGGGACACCCTGAGTAGCAGGGAGTTCAGAAGCCACAGCAGCCGGGAGATCCTGAATAGCAGTCGGAAGTTCAGGTACTGTAGCAGCTGGGAGTATCGGTGCCACAGGAGTACCAGCGGGCAGGGACGCAACTGAGACTGATGGAGTACAGTCTGGTAGTTTAGGTGCTGCAGAGGCACCAGCAGGAACAAACAGAGCTGTAGCCTTAATAGGAGAGCTGTTAACTGGCGTTGAAACAGGTACTGTTCTTGCAGGCAGAGAGGAAGGGGGTGCTTCTACTGCAGTAAGAGTGATGTGAGATGCTGCATCAGTAGCAGATTCAGGAGTACTAGCAGGGGGAGCAGCAGCGTTTGGGCTTGCAGATTCTGTAACAGGTAGCATTGCTGATGGAGGATCAGGAAAGGGTAGGCTTTCTGATGGCTGGCCTTCAAAGTCTTGTGTGCTCAGGTTGATAGATGGGTCTGGAATATTGACTGTTGGCAAAGCTGGATTCCAGACAGGCACTGGGTATAGTTCAGGATCTGACACATGGTCTGGTGCACAAAAGTCCATAGAAGCAGAGTACCTCTCTGACTTGGTCACCTCTTTAGAGGCTGTAAGTGTGAGTAAATGACCGCCATCAAGGGTAAGAACGGGACAGTCCTTTGTCTCAGCAGGATCTCCAGCCAGATGATTACACTTGATTTGTGGTGTAAAGGCAGTGTGAGTGATTCGGCCCACCGAAGGAGTTAATTCTTCACTATCTGAGCAACAGCCCGAGTTACTGTGGCTAGTAAGTGAATGAGCGAAGTCAAACTTTAGAAGGTATGCATATGCCAAGTTCAGGTCTTCCATCTGCTCTGTATAAGTCTGTATCCTTTTCTGTATTACCATTCCAGGCCTTATCATGCCAATCTCTAAAGACAGAATGTCGGGTGTTGGGCATAGTGCCAGATGGTCTGGTAAATTGTGTCCCTTTGCTAGATTCTTACCATGCAAATAGACAAATTCATCATAGAGGTCTTCAGTTTGTCTTTTAAGGCGTAAGAGGTGTTCTTTAAACTGGTATGTTCCATTAGGCAGTTCTACAGCTTCAGAATCTGGTGTAGAAGAACATTCAGATGTAGCAATATGAAGACTGACCTTAGAGTTATCGTGGTTAGTAGTAACCGGGGAGGCATTAAGACAACCGATGGTCAGTATTGGTCTTTTGAACCCAGGACTAGCGGCTTTAACCTCAGGATACTGAATGTCTTGTCCTGTTAAATGAGTGTTATCAGCAGTCTGGGGAGGTTGTGTAGCTTGCCAAGCTGATCTTGAGCATTTCACTTTGGTAACAACATACTCTGGTTGAGGATCTGTCACAATGAGTGCAATATCATTGACTGTAGCAGTGTTCAGACATTGGTCCTGAGACAGGGCAGTCTGGGATAAAGAAATACAAGATTCATGTACAGGCTGAATGTCGAATGCAGTGTCAGAAGAAATGCCAGAAGGCGCAGGAGTGTTTTCCACTGTTTGGGCTAACAAAATCTGCAAGAATTCATTATCTTGCTGTAGTTCTTGAACAGATAGGGACTGCGGATCATAGTTGCAAATGTCATAGTAGTTATATATAGAAGGGTCAGAGAGCCAGTGAGTGTAGTACTGTGCTTGCAAACCTTTGTTTACTAAGGCAAGTCTGTCTTTTAAACTAGGGTTTTTGTTTGCTGTCCTTAGGAAAACTTTAGATTTTTGCAGAGGTTTCTTGAAACGAAAGGAAAGCATCTTTGGTCTGTGTATGCCTTTCCTGCCTACGGAACAAGAATTTATTGGCTCTTGCATTCTGTCAAGGATGGCACTCTGTCAAGAGTGGCACAGGGCCCCCAGGTAGGGTTTGGGTGGCTGTGCTGATGTAAGGTGACAGATAAGTACACACACAGCAGGAAACTCAACAAGAAAGAAAAGTAGGCAACTGTAGTTGTGAACAGAAAGGGGCAGGAAATACAAAGATACAAACAAACTGGATTCCCTCTTTGGGTGTATGCAGAAATGGAAAACAGTGTTCCACAGACCTTTGGAAACTCCAGCCTTCTGCACAGAATTACTATTACAGGGGCCCACTCTGTCTGCTTATGGCTGGGATCAACAGCTGTGGGTGTATGCAACACTTAAAACGCGACAAGGGAAGGGGCAGAGGTTACCTGCCGGAAACCAACAGTAAAGCTCTGTACAAAGGATCAACATAAGACACAAGAGAGACAAGAACAGAAAAAACCAGGGAAAAGGAAATCTAAGAGAAATCTAGCAGAAGGGAATGAAGGAAAAAAACAGGAGGAGTGTTGGTGGACTAAGAAGTGCTGCTGTTTGGGAGAAAACGAACGTTGGTACCTGCTTTTAGCATCACCGCATTGCGAGCTGAGAGGGGCTCTTGCCGAGCATAGCTTGCTTCCTGGAGGAGGCGGAGCTTGCCCGAAGTCACGTGACAAGCCACGTGACCCACTCCACCTACATAACGCAGACCTAACCGCCCTTGCGGCGAGTGTTGGTGGACTAAGTGCTGCTGTTTGGGAGAAAACGAACGTTGGTACCTGCTTTTAGCATCACGGCATTGCGAGCTGAGAGGGGCTCTTGCCGAGCATAGCTTGCCTCTTGGAGGAGGCGGAGCTTGCCCGAAGTCACGTGACAAGCCAAGTGACCCACTCCACCTACACAACGCAGACCTAACCGCCCTTGCGGCGATAAGCCCGACGGGGTAAAGGCCGCTGGCTGTTGTGCGGCTGTTTGGCACTGGATGAGCGCAAAACTAAGGTAACAAACCATTGGCCTGCACGCAAATCTAAACCAGTTCCCTGCGCTGATAGTACACAAATTCTACCATAGGGAAGTTGAAAATTGGCAAACTTAGAAAGATTGTTTCTTAACTCTTCTTTTAAAAAAAAAAAAACTAAAAAAAAAACCTTTCACCAACACGCAAGAATCCTCCGGTAGCTTAGTTTTTACAAATATCTCCTATCACTTGTAAAACACCAAATGAGATTACGTAGCTCACCTGACATAGAAGATATGCTCGATCAGGGAGGCTCGTATTTGAACAAAGGGGACAAGCCAGGGAATGCCGCTCAAAATACCCCTGCCCAAACGCCAACCCTGCCAGCTTTAGTTGTCACTCAAGAACTCATCCACACGCACGAGCACCAAACAATGGAGGAAACTGTCGCTACTTCCCTCATCCAGAAAGGATGGAAACGGGGATTGGAATTTACAATAACAACAAAGAAGATACAGAGCAGAATAAATGATCACTTTCCCAGGAAAAGAAATAAAAGCACCAATGACCTCACCAATTTATCCATTAGCACATGGCAACCCTTTGACTGTGCCGAAGAGGGCGAAGAAAGGGTATCCCCCCCGGAAAGATCTCAGAATATCCCTCTACCTGCAGACATCAATATACAAAATGAGGCAACACTTGCCTCTCCTCAAGCCCTTTCTGAGGGCTCTGTGACTACTCCCATTACAGACCCCCCTCAAACTAGTGACAGCACACTGGCAGCCCTTAGTTTTGTTTTAAACTCGTTGGTCTCGGTTTTTGAACTCTTAAAATCGGAGGTACAGATTCAAGCAGGTTTACTGTTGGAACTAACTAATGAAATGTCCAAGAGTGAATCAGCTATGGTGTCTCTCAGTGATATCATGAATACCATTCTGATCCCTGCCTTAAAAGAAACGCAGGTCAAAGGTGTGAAGCCAGGGCTGGATATCACCCAAATTTACACCCTAGTGAAGGAGGGGACTAAGGGAAATACTGCCACACAGGAACTCATAAACGACCTCCCAAGGAAAGACCTAAACCTCCATACCTGCAGCCAGCCCATCAGGGAAGAGGCTCTCAAGTACGCTACAACCTTTAATGACACTCCACTATCAGACTCAATCCTAGAAGAATTCAGGCGATTGGCCAACATGGACAATGATGTGTTGGAAGAGATCATCGATAACTCCCTGGAAGGGATGCATAAGGCCCCAAAAGGTTCCTCTTGTAATGAAACAAACTGGATCCCAGTGGCATCTCAAAATTTTAAAGGGAGAAAGAGGCAAAAAAGGAAAAGAGGGCACAGTGCAAAACCTGTAACATCACTTTCGCAGTTAAAAAGAACTCCTAAAAAAACGAAAAATCAAAAAAAACTGTTTTTGAAAAATACAGGCACAAATTCCTTCCTAAAAAACCTAGCTCTACCGAATGACCAGCAATTATCAGAAACAATAGCATCTGTCACATCGGTCCCAGATTCACCAAAGAGCTCCAGCCCGAATCAAAATAACCCTCCCAAATTAGTCACTGGGAAACAAAGGGAAAACAAGGGTATCTCACATCAAAATACTGATCCCCAGAGTCCAAAGGTACAAACTTCTAGTGTTGGTCTGCAAACAGACCCTGTAACATCTCCAAAAAAGGTTCTGAAGACTCAAGGTCAAAAGATAGGGCACAGAAACATGAAGAGCGCCCCAATATTTTTAAAAAAATAGGGCAAAAAGAATCCATCAAGACAATCTCGTTCAGGAGTCTATAAAAGTGTCTAAAAAAGCTGTTGTGAAACTGGCTGCAATATTTTTGAAACCTTTGTCAAGATCAGCTCTACTAACAGCTCAGACTGTCCCCCAGCTCCCAACTCATATCCAAGAAGAAGGGGGCTCCAGACCTATATCAAACGAGATCGATAGCTGGAATGGCTCGGGGAAACATAGAAATCTCATACTCTCCACCCAGAGGAATGATGAATCCGCGTATATTACATCTGTAAAGAAAAGTGATGAACTGGATGTGGGAGACTTTAGAATCCCAAAGGTGTGGTTGAGATTGGTCAAACAAAACAAAAACCAATCACTTTGTACATCTTTGTTACTTTCCAAGTTAAAAAAAAACCATAACCTATTTCTTTTCTCATCAGAGGTGATTGAGTATGTAAAATTCCCACTAAGGGAGGATAAGTTCTATGTAGAAATTGGTCTGAACTCGAGCAGACCCCAACAAGCTCTATTTAATAACAAAGAGGACCTCGCCAAAGATGGCCTGATGGTCTATAAGACCAGTGAGGAGGGCTTATTTGAGATTGACCCCAGCGTAAAACCAACAGGGGCGGAGGAAGCTCAACAAAAATGAAGCATCAGCGAGGAACCCAAGAGAGATAGGCAGGACCGTGGCAGTAGGATCAAATCTAGAAGAGAACCTCATAGCCAAACTCCCAGAAATTATATCCCAAATAATCCTGGAACTGGGTGCTGGGGAAAATAGTCTTTAGGCAAAGGGGTTTAAGTGTAATTTCTTGGAATACAAGAGCCCAAGTTTTCTGAAAAGCAAGAAAGTGAAAGAGGAACTTTTAGGTTCAAATGATATTCTGTTATTCCAGGAAACATGGCTTGTTAATCCCATTGAGATAGAGGGCTTCACAATTTTAAGTCTATGAGCTTCACAAAAATTAAAAGGAAGACCAGCAGGCGGGATGATAATGGCACTCAAAAACTCCAGTATTAAAGAAATTACACCTTTATGCAATAATGAAATGGGGATACAAGCCTGTAAAGTAAAAGTGGAACTGGAGGCCCTTCCCCTCATCATTGTAATTATCAACATCTATTGGAATCCCGCCAACTCCAAACTACAGCAATTTCTAGAAATTCTGGATTCTGTGCTCGATTACAAAGGAGCTCATATTATAATATGGGATCTAAACACAGATCACATTCACCCCAGGAGCAGCCTGCTCACACAACTAAGGCTGGGTAAATTACGAAAATCAAAACTGTGGAGAGACTTCCTGATCTCTTGGGATCTTGAAATGATCCACGTAAATCCCAGGGGGGGGGAGATATGGCGGGCGCAACCTGGCATCAAGGATCCCTAGAGTCCATTTTAGACTACATCTTTGATTCTCCCGGTCTCTCAGTCCTTTGCCCAAAACTCTCACTAAACTGGAAGTGGGGAAGCGATCACGCAAGCTTAGAACTTCTGTTTTTTGACATACAGCAGTCTGGGCACCCCAATAACACGCAGGAAATTGAAGGTCGCAAAGGGAAACTGAGAATAGCAAAGTACATACAGGGTGGAAAAACACTGAATAAACTTCTTGAAGTTTCTCCCTCACTATGGCAGGATAAATTTCACCTGGAGAGATTTGGAAATTTTATATGGTCCATCTGTCCACCAAGCGCAATGAAGGCCGCAGGTAAACAAGAACATCTTCACCCTTTTGATGAAGAAACGCAAAAGTAAAAAGAAGCCTAAGACAAACATTGCGTTGTATAAGAAATGGGCAGGATGGCCCTTCTATACGTAAAGAAGACTCAATATTGGCTAAACAAACCTATAGAAACTGGTCAAAAAATCATAAACATCTGAAAATCCAAGAAGATGGAGAGAAAATGCTCTACCTACTCAATGCAAATAACTGCAGAAGCTTTTGGGCGGCTTTGAACCAATTAGAGAGCGGTCAGAACAGTTCTCTTTGTAATCTGGTCCCAGGGAAAGAGTGGGTGGCATATATGTCAAACAACTTTAAACAAACCGGGTCCATTGACCTCACTTTGCCACCAGATATTCGCTGGTCTCTGACTTTTGAGGAACAGGACATTGTGGAGCTTATTCTATCATCCTCTACATCGAAAGCGGCAGGCCCCAACGGACTCACCTATCAGGTCCTTAAAGAAAACCCAAAAATGTGGGCTAAACTGCTATACCGCCTTTTCAATGAAATCCTGCAAAATATGGTATTTCCACCGACATGGAAGAACGCGTTGGTCATCCCATTCTACAAGCGGGGCGACCGGTTAAGTCCAGCAAACTCTCGCCCTATCGCCCTCCTTGACATTGACAGCAGAATCTTCATGCTGCTGTTGCTAAAAGATCTTACCTCATGGGTGGACTCTAAGCAAATTCTCTCTCAACATCAAACAGGATTCAGAAAAGGACTCTCTACCAGCCTCAATGGGCTTATCCTGAACCTCCTCAGTGAAAACTCTAGTGAGAAAGAGGGAGTAACTCTATATGGCTCTTGGGTTGACTTGTCCAAAGCATTTGATCTAGTAGATCGATCACTCTTGTGGCGGAAACTCCATAGTTAGGGGATACCAGCCTCTCTATTAGCAATGCTCATGGAATTGCATAAGAACACCAGCATAAGAGTGAGGCTGGATGATCTGGGTCATCTGTCAGATAAAATACAGATCTTTAAAGGGGTGAGGCAAGGTTGTCTGGGAGCCCCCCTGTTCTTTAATTTATTCCTGTCAGATCTTGGAAACTTCTTGGCACCCTCTTCAATGGCCTGTCCAAGGCTAAACGGGAGGAGAATTCACTGGTTGGCGTACACAGACGACCTTGTTCTGTTGGACAGTTCGGCAATTGGTCTGCAACGGCTTCTGTCCAAATTAGGGGAATATGCTACACAAAATGGGTTACTAATCAACCCTTCAAAATCCAAGATTCTCATCATCAAACATCCTAAAAAAAATCTGGGCTCTAGAAAATGGACCTTGGACGGAAAATTAGTCCCCCGTGTTGAAGAACTTACCTATCTTGGTTATGAAACAACAGATTCCCCTTCTCAGAACAAAGTGTACACAGTCATTCTGAACAAAGCCACAAATATGATCTCCCAAATGAAGAAGTTGAATGGCAAATTCTGTAAATGTTCACTCCTTCCACTCATTAAATATTATATAGCTAAAGCAGTCCCGGTTCTCTTATATGGACCAGAAGCAAAGCCTCTGCTCTGTCATTACAACTGGGACAAAGTAAAGAAAATCACTAAACCTCCCAATGTGTACCCACTAGTGAGCCTCAGATTTGAGTTGGGTCTGACCTCATTGGACTGTCGAGCCGATTGGAAACTTCTCTCTCTGTATCGTGGAATAATAACAGCCGGTCAGTTCACTCTTTATTTTGACGTAAATGAACATCTTAAAAAAGCAACTCAACGTGCTGAAGAAGAAAGTGGGAGGCATATTGACCAGGCTTGAAACAACGCCAGAACTCCTCATCTGTAACCCAATTAAAGTAAAAAAGTTTCTGGAAACAAAAGATTGGATTTCTACCATCGATAGTGTAAGAAACCTTAAACCTCCAAACCTTTTTCTGAAAGTAGATAGAAAATTGGGTTCTCTTCCTCATTACCTCCAAAAGTATCCAGACAGAGCCATAAGAAGTAACTACATGAGACTAAGACTCAACATCGCATATTCAGGAGAAGTACTAGCCAGAAGAAACCAGGGTGACAAAGCCATTAAACATTTTTTGAGACACTGCGATCCTCCAAGCCATCAATCCCTCAAACATTTGCTAATGGAGTGTGAGGACACCTGGGAAACAAGATTGTTGTTGCTCAGAAGATTTGTGGCAAAAGAGGAGAGCTTAACTTGTGATCTGTTTTGGGATAGACTGATCGCAGGCCAAGAAATAATGCTCACGGCTGCAATAGTGAAAATGTTCCATACTCTCGAGCTCAACAGGTATGAGCCAGTCGTAAGAGCAAAATGAGAGCATTGGTCAGTCTCAGCTGGGTCACCCTTGGTTATCTCTTGGTCATCTCTTGGTTTTCATCTTTCTGGCTCTTGTTCTGGGTTTCGACTCTTTGTTTTTGTACTAAGGAGTTTCTCTCTTTTTTTGTAAAGTTTTTTCCTTTTAAAACCAAAACAAATAAATAATAAAAAGAAAAAAAAGAAATGGGTAAACTAAAGGGGAGGGCAGAGGACTCAAGGCAGAGAAGGACAGGGATCAAGAACAAGGGGTTGCAAACAAGGAAGAGAGCAAGGGAGCAGCAGCCAGGAAATAGGGGGGCTGCAAACAAGGAAGCAGGGCTGCAGTAACGGATGGCACAAGGTGGTGAAAAGCTGTAGTGGATTGCAGAGGACTGTAGTAGGCTGCAAGGCAGAGAGTCCAGAGGAGTAGGACTGAGAGCTGTAGTAGGCGGCAGACAGAGAGCCCAGAGGGGTAGGGCTGCAAGGAGCGAACCCAAAGGAACAGGGCATCGAGGCAGAGAGACTAGAGGGTCAGGGCTGAAAGCAGAAGAGGGTAGCAGGCTGCAAGGCAGGGAGCCCAGAGGACCCGGGCTGTAGGCAGTGGAGTGTAACAGGCTGCAAGGTAGGGAGCTCAGAGGACCAGGGCAATGAGGCAGGGAGCCCAGAAGGCTAGGACTGTAGGCAGCAGAGTGTAGCAGGCTGCAAGGTAGACAGCCCCGAAAGAGCAGTGGATTAAAGCAGGAAAATGCAGCAACAGGAACGGCATACAAATTTGAGTCACAAGGCAAAAAGGGGCTGGGAGGACTCTTGATGCAAAAGACTGAGCTCCTTCAGGCAGCTACTTAAATACAGCCCTGCCCTGTACTGAGGCAGGCTAATTGGCGGCACCTGGAGCAGCACACCTGAAGATAATCTGCCTCCTCCCTCTCTGGTCCTGAGATGGTGGAAGCAGCACTGATCGCTAGGGCTTCTGCGGATTGTGGTTCCAATACAGACGAATGTGAATGGCCAGGAATTGATAGCTGTAGCAAGGTGCATTATGGTACATGTAGTTAGTTAGCTGAATTAAATAGGAAAGTACCAATGTCGTACAAATGGAAATTAATGACCAAAATGTGAATAGGGGTTGTTTAAAAAGTATTATGAAGATAAACGAGTACCATATCGTCCATGATGGTTGCCAATGTGTGCGCCACTGGCACAAGCGTGACACATGTGACCTCACCCATGCAATCTACACTTTGCCTTTCCTGCCCTCTGCCTCGTCTCTTGGTCCAACTTCAGTGCCTCATGTGACGTCACCCATGCAATCCACAATTTGCCTTTCCTGCTCTCCGCCTCGTCTCTTGGTCCACCTTCAGCGCCTCATGTGACCTCACCCATGCAATCCACACTTTGCCTTTCCTGCCCTCCGCCTCGCCTCTTGGTCCACCTTCAGCGCCTCATGTGACCTCACCCATGCAATCCACACTTTGCCTTTCCTGCTCTCCGCTTCGTCTCTTGGTCCACCTTCAGTGCCTCACGTGACCTCACGTGACCTCACCCATGCAATCCACACTTTGCCTTTCCTGCTATCTATTTTTATAGTGTGGGGCTGCTGGTTCAGTGCCTTTCTCCCCTTCCCATATGCTGCAGCGCTCACCTGACACTCTGCACCATTCAGTGCCTGTCTTTTCCTCATGATAAAAGCTCTACAAATCTCTCTAAACCCCTCAACCTTTCCAGCACTGTTTCCACAACAGTCGCTAATGTTCTTTCTCATCCTCTAGGACTGGAAATTTGTTTTGCTGCTTCTGTGGTGAGTTTTCCAGTTTCCTTGGTTGCTGGTCACTGTGGGGGTGTTGTAACGGCACCTTGGTGCTCATGTTGCTGGTTTCCCTTTTTTGGTGGATTCCGGTACAGGTTTTCATGGTTGCTTCCAGGTGGATTGTGGGAGATGCGGTTCTGAAAAAGAAAACAGACCGGTGGCTAGGAACTACATTGAGAGCCATTGGGAGGTGCAGTGGGGTACCATTGTTGACATTTGTGTCATAGGGGTGCATTTTTTCAGGGATTCTCTGCTTCCGACTTCTGTTTTAGTGAGTCTCATGCCCCAGGTTGAGAAGAGTCCCTTCCACACCCTTGAGTTGAGGGCCATGACTCATACCCTGTCACAATGCTCAACTGAAGGGTCCCAACCTTATTTTGCTCACAGTTTTCTATGAAACTGTAAAACGTTTGTTACGTTACTCAGGATCGCCTATAAAGGAATATTGTTGAATGCATTTTAATTTCAAATAAAGTTATCAATGTTTAAACAAATGCCATCAAAGCATTCGGAAAAAAAAGTCTACACAACCCTAACGGACACTGCCTTGTTAGATGTCACATCATGTATGTATGTTCACATATGATTTATATAGCTGACAAAGGGCCCATGTCATGTGTGACACCTTAAGCCAGTATTGGCTTCTCAAATTGCATCCTGTAACTCTAAGGCCCTTACTAACAATGGGGGGAAATGAAACTACAAGTCCCAGCATGCAGTGGGACAAAACACAGGACTGCTTGGGGTGTCAGGCCTGGGCCAGGGTATCTCGGCAGCTGTGGATTTACAAAGCGTGCACCTAGCTGGGAAGCCTAGTCATATTGTTTAAAAGATGCAAGCGTGCTGTAGTAAGAACCACATGAACACTCCATAAATAGTTTTATACCAATTATAATGAAGCAGAGATTTAATGAAGAGAACACGATTTCCTTGAACTCCTCCAAGTGTTGGCAACACACCTAACGAGTATACTGCAGTCATGTGAACCTGCAGTTCTGATATCACACCTGGCTGATAATGTAATAATCCTACAGTAGCCAGCCTTGGTGTCAGAGCACCCCCCTCTGATGTGAAGGAGCCGAGTGCATTAACTTGCGGGCAGACACACTTCCCCAAAACCCAAGACAGCATTTCTAAACACTGCAAGGTGTTTCTTAACTTTGAGACCAGGTATTCATGAGGCTAATTCTCATTATCCTCTAGGCATCGAAGAAAATAATGCACTCCCCCCAGATCCCCGCCACCCCCTCCCCCACCAAGTGCATTCTAAGGAGAGTAAAAGTCACATTTGATGGTAAGATGGCACACAGCTCATTTGCCATGTATAGTGTTCTTAGAATACATACAAAGCGTCACTATGTGTCTAAAGCCCCGTACATCGTTTTCATTGTGCACTCTACTTGCGTCCTCAATCTGACCAACAGAAGTGAAATTCCAACGCTACCCCACTGTCATAACTCATCGCCGTGCGCTTCTTGTGACGTCAGCAGCGGCCATTTCAGACGCACTCATTGGAAGAGCTAGCGCGCGGCGGCGGAGTGTTGTTTGCTTACACGTGACGCGCTGTACACTGCTCCTACACAGGGCATTGTGTATGGGTTTCCGTTTGGGAAATTTATTATGTGTGCAATATCACACCTCTTTGGATATTTAGATCCGGCTGCCGCGAGAGTGGGGGCCTGTCGCCTGGCAGCCAATTACAAAATGGGGGCCCTGTTGATGCAACAGAATCTGGCAGTGGCGGGGGTGAGGAGGGGGGGTGTGGGGGTCTACATTTGGAAAGTGGTCCAGCAGACGAGTCGTGTATCCAGGCCACACACATGCATCTATCTCTTGTCACAGCCAGAAACTGGGTCATTGCCATTACATTCAATTATCTCCGAAGGCTGCGAGGAGGTCTGGCGCCCCTCCTCCCCCTTCTATGTGGTTTTTTTTTTTTGCTCGGGGTAACAATTTGTGCTCCCATTTTGTAGTGGATTTCATGCTTCACTCTTCTGACAATGCATGGTTTTAGCTCAAAATGTTTGCGCTTTTAGAAGGTCAGTCAAACTTTGTAGTGTTTTAACTGCTAATATAACTGCCAACATAGTCGGACGACCTATGGTTTGAGCACAGCTAGTACTTCGACTCCAATGTTTACAAAGCGGAAATATTTTAGATGTATGTATTTTATTTTATTGTTTTGTTTTAGAACGCGCCTAATACCATACCTGAGTTTGGGGCCTAAGCGCGGATCCGAGAATCGAACCTCTGCGGGTCTTGCTTCCAGGACCAGCGCGTTGCCCCTGTGCGATCCTCCGTTACTGCTCCTTTTTGTCACGTGGGTAGCTGCAACTACAGGGACATTCCACTAAGGGATTCCAGGGCTTGGATTTAGGATTCGATGAGCAGGAGCTAAAACCAGCGCATCACTCGGTAGTCGGGAGCGAGTAATGAGTGCACCACAAATCTAACTTCCACAGGAGGTACACACTTAAGCTTTTTGCCCATAATGTATGATCTACTATGCTTAACCTTTTAACTGCCATCGCCCCCCCCCCTAGTGCCTACGCCTTTTTTGGTGATTTTGGTATTTCGCCATTCAATGCCTTCTAACATTTTCTGTTTCATTAACCCCTTAAGTGCCATGGACGAGATTGTAAACAAGGAGGTAATCCCAGGGACGAGATACCTCGCCCTTGGCATGCGCACCAGATGTGTCTTTATTAACATTCTCAAATAGTCAAACGTTAAAGGCACCTATGCATGCTTGTAAGGCACCCGTTGGCTTGGGAGCCAAAAGCAGCTTCTGGTAGCGCGTGGTGTCACGCTAACCAAGATCCTCTAGGCTTGAAGCAGGAGCTAAATGGCTCCCAGCAACTTCGAACCCTGGATCAAAGTGACACCTGTTAAACGACAACGAAGTTGTCTATGATGGGAGTTGACAATATGAGGCAGAATATTCCCAGTTAAAAGTTGTTCCCGCTATAATTTGAGGATCTTTAAGGCCCTGCATCATTTTCCACCCCTTGAGCCACCCCATAAACCAGTATTGCAGGGGGGTGAGGAAAGGGGTGCATGCAGGAACAGCACACATCCCAGGAAATGTCCTACAGCAACCCAAAAAGGAGAAGATAAATACCTGGTAGATGAAATACTGAATTCCATTGCCATGCTGTCACAGCAGTTGATTATGAATTTCTTAAAACCCTGTCATGATGTCACAGTAGGAGGGTACAGCAATACAAAAAACACATAGTTCCCAATTGCTTCCCACCAAAGCCATATGCAACAAACCTAGCTATAGATTCACTGTAAAAACATGAGTTAAGGGACAATTAAGGTGATCAGATTTAACGCAATAAAACCCATGACATTCAGAGGATGTGGGAAGTGATGATCATCTTAACTTGGCGTGCCCCCCCCCGTTGATGACCCCTCTGATATAATGTGTTATTTATATAGTGTTTACGCATAAGTTCTTTACATAGAAAACAACCAGAGTTGGTACTCATTTATCGACATTGGAAAGATGAAAGGCTGAGTTGGCCTTGCCGGGATTCAAACCTGTGACCTGCAGATCACATAAGGATCGCGCCAGCGAGAGCTCAACCCACTGAGCTACCTTGCTGGCCTTTAGTTTTGTTTCTCATTGTGAATCCCATCTGTTACGTATGTGCTCATGGGCTTTGCAACAGGAGGGCAAGCCGAGTTAAGATGATCATCATTCCCACATCCGCTGAATTTCAAGAGTTTCATTATACGATTCGTTTTTTCAATGGCCACTAGCCACGGCATACATGTTGCACCAATAGGTTTCCTTGTGGCCCACTGACCAGGGCCAGTGGCACAAAGACCCATTTCCCCGATCTTAGTAGATGTGATCACAACAGATGTCCCCCCATTTATTTGTACCCCCCGGAATTTCCATTCCCCTTATAATTACTGTAGTAATCTTGTGCCAATTACTGCTATAACGCTATTAAATTAAGAAAATCCTCACAGGCGCTCCCCATGTCCCTCCTTCCTTTTCCCTAGGATCCCTTCTTACCCCACCCACAGTTGATGTTTACCTCCCTGCCCCCCTCCCATTACTCCCTTTCACTCTTTGCTCCTTGTGATACATTTACGTGTACAAGCCGTCTTGCGTTATTACCGCGGTTATCTCGCGAGATTTCCTTGGTATTCCCCAATAATGCAAACATTTCTTAACCGTAAATGGCTCCCCTAAATACCCCCAACTGCCCAAATTCACATGATTTTCTCTTCCCCCGCCCCACCTCTAGCCTGATGCGATTTTAACCTTTTCCCTCCTCCAAATAGCTTTTTTTGCACTTTTTGTTTTCACATCAACCCGAAATTACTGCAGTAATTGCTTGTATGGAGCACAAACAAAATGGCGGATTTTCATTTCTGAAAATCCTTTCTGCTGCACAGCACTATGGGAGCTATAGCTATATTTTTGGGAGACTGGCTCACCCCCTTCACCGACAAATATTTTAAAAACTACTGAACAGAACAATCCCAGACCTGTCCCGGAAATTAAGTCAACACTGCTTCGTGCCCAAGATGTTTCTTATTTGGTCCAATTCCCTCAAGTGGTTTTTGCGCTTCGGCTTGATAAAAAAGGTGGTCTTTTTATCCATGGGAAAATGAATGGGCGTAGGCTGAAAAAAGTGGTTTTAGCTTTCCGAATATTTTTTTTTTTAATGAATCTTTCCCAGAATTTCCAGTCTGGGGGGGAGTGTGGGATGTGGGGGTCTGTGACAAACTTTTGTTTGGAAAATATCAGCCAGATCTGTCGTGCAAGTAAAACATAATTAGCAATATAATGTTAGGATTTCCTATAGCTCATGTCACTCCGCTTAACTATAAGTGTGGGAAGAGGGTAAGGGATTTGGTACAAAAAAGAAGCCTGAAAGGAGAGAGGGGTGGAGTTGAATGAAAAGGGGAAATGATCCAACAGGCGAGAGCTATAAGAAGTGACAGACATGGGGTGGAAAATGAGTGAATAAGGAAAGACAGTTGCTGAAAGAGACAAAGGAGGAAGAAAAAGATTAACAAAAACAGAAAGATTGAGAAGAAAAGAAATAAATGAAGGAGAAGAAAAAAGAAACATCAAATAGAGCATACTGCAAAGAAAGAAATAAAAATATCTGGAAGGAATAACAAAATGTCAAAAAGGTGAAAGTGCTAGAAAACAAGACAGGGAATGATTGAAAGAAAAGAATAAAAAGGGAAAGAAAACTTCTGAAGATTTCAAAAAAGGCAGGGAAACAAAATGAGATCAGGGGATTGGCAGCATGGATGAAATACCCCTTACTATACATAACAGGAGGATATTGAAAACCACTTCAGAGTTCTGTGACCGTACAAAGGCCCTCGGCCTGCGGCTTTTAGTTGGGGATACTTTATCCAATAAAGAATGTACAGTTGGTGTGGTACATGATTCTGTATACACAGTGCTACAACACTGTAGTGCACCCATGGGAGGCTTTTGGGCTTGATAATGCTCCTCCTACACACACACCTCTTCTGCGAAGCATAGCTGCCAAGTGGCCCAGGGTCACCAGAATCACCCTTATCCACTCCGAGCGTTTTAGCAGCTCTGTGATACTATAGGCAGAAGAGCAAAACTACAAACCTTAACATGCAACTCGCTATTGGCTAGAAATCCACGACTGGGTAATGGAAAGATGGAAGCCTGCTGGTGTCCCCAAACTAGTCCCTGGACTCCTGATATTCGCTGGAACACCCAGCCCCAGGAAGTTAGCTAGGCCTGCACCCTCCCCCATGTAAACAGCGCTGCTGTGAATGGTTTAGCCATGGCCGATTGCCACAGTAAAAGGGCTGCTTGCTTGCAGTGTGAGAGATCCTGTCCATAAATGTTGTTTTCAAGGGAGATTATCACATTATTCCGGGAGACCGTGTTCCAGCTATGGCCAATGCCGGCTTTTATGTTCGGTCGTGAGAAAGGTGGCAAGCCATGCGGAATCAAAACAGGTCACTGCTAGCCATGAACCTGCCTGACCCAGATGCAACAGACATATTTATGTATTGTTTCGTTATAAGGCACCAGGCGCGCAACGCCACAGTAGGGGTAGGAGCTGAACATGGCATGTGGCACGTGCCACGGCATGTCACCACTTGCCAGGAGCCTCCTAACACGACATATCAAATTGCCACATGCCAAAGAATGTCAAAATTAAAGAAAAAAACTCTGGATTTGTTAAAAAGTATACTGCAGTTTTTTTTTTTTCATCGGGCTCAACCCTCCCTCCAAATTGCACACATCAGCCCCCCTCCCGTGGATGCAAGCGAACATATAATAATGTTATACGTTCTTTCACATCCGAGAGGAAGGGGCTGATGTGCACACTTGCTTTTTGTTAGGTAGAGACTCGAGGGAAGCCTTTCCTGAAACTAGCAGTGTTAAAGGGTGTTGCATGTTAGCTCATATGTGTGCAAGGAGTATGGATGTAATGTATGTGTGAATGAGTGGGTGTGTGTAGTGTATGACGTATGGGGGCTGGAACGAGTGTATGGTGAATGGGATGTTTACATGAGTGAATGTGTAATTGTGTGTCTGTGTGTCTGTGTGTGTGTGTGTGTGTGCTTAGGTGTGATACTGGGGCACTGCCATTTGATACTTGGTCCCCACGCCAGACAACCCTTGGGGTAGAACAGAGCGGTGGAGCCTCCAAGTTTACCCCACCCATTTTCTGAAGTGGCCCCTCCCATCACCAGTTTGCCCCCCCCCCCCAAAACCCTAAAAAGTAGGTTTTGATGTGGCCCGTTAAGGCAACCACTGCGAACAGGCCCGCTTCCTGGCGCCCAATGTACTGTAGAGCATCATTAAAACTCGTTTGTGAGCTGGTGCTGAAATAAACAATATTATTACAGAGCTCCCAAATTTTCCAATTCCATTGCGGGAAAATGGGAGAGGCAAATGCATAAAGGGAACTATTTCACATTTTCCTTATATGGTTTAACGAAACCTATACATTGGGTTTTAAATTAATTTTAGATAAGTGCTTCTTTTATGGGAAAGTATGAATTTTGATATTTTAGTATCTTTGTGATGTGTACTGCAATGTGTTATTAAATCATTTTATAAAGATTTTATAAAGCCACATACACATGTTTGAAAAAATGCGTGAAAGGCCGACCAGTCGCGGTTTTTATGGAATTCGGGCATTTGAAATCTTATATTTAAAATGGAACAGAAAACAAGTCCCAGAATTCCTGGAAAAAAAACAGGACGGGGTGGCTCTCTTACGTATGGATTGGGAAAACTTGAGAGCTCTGCCAATATCCAAGGAGAGCCATGTTATCCAATTTAGAAGCGTGAAATGCTGAGTTAGACCGACCTGGAATCGAGCCTTTGACATGCAGGTTAGTCACAGCTCTCTGCTGCCTGCATTTAACCCCTTGTGTCTTCTAAGCAAACTGATAAGGGGGAGGATGTGTGGCTCAGTTGCTTTGCTGTAATCCTGAGGCAAGAAATGTTGGATAGTGGGTAACTGGAACCTGGACACCAAGGTCCCAATCCCATCTTCAGCTGGTGACCAAAATGGTGTGATTCTGTGCTAATCACTTTGTCTCCCTGTGTCTCACCAGTGCTGGCCTTAGGGCAGGGCTGCCCGGGCGACTGCCCGGGGTGCCATTAGCTCCCCACCGGGCCAGCTCAAGTGAGTCTTTCAAGGTCTCCCCTGTGCTGATGTGGTCGGAGAAGGCGCGGCAGGTGCCCGATTGAAATTAAATGCACCCCGCTCTCAGGAGCGGGGCGCTTTTAATAACAATATGTCACTGATGCTTTTGCATCAGTGCCTATTGAAAAAATGTTGCCTCCTACCCCGCATGACATGAGGTATGCGAGGGGAGATGCCCAATTTTTGTTTTGCTGCCAGGGGCGCTGCCGCCACCAAGGTAGGCCCTATCTCAAACTGCAGATATAAGCCCCCAGCCCGTCTCTTTGTGATTTCTGGATGTGGTCTCTGTCGGTTCCCACATGCCACACTTTTCCGTCTCCAGCACCACATGCTGGATAGGAGCAGGCATCAGTAATATTCTCCCCTCGGTTTTGGAGCATAGATGCGAACGTACATAACTTCATTTGGGAGAAATCTCAGTCCTGTTTTTTCTTTGCGCACTGGGACTTCTTGTATGGGAAAAAAAATCCGTACTGGACTAGCATCTTCCCAATGGAATGGGGCATGTTGTCATGTATGTTAGGGCTGTGTGTGCTATGGCAAATAACCAGAGCTTTCACGTTTCCCAGTTCAAAGCAAGAGGCAGCCAGTCTTGTTTTCTCTCTTGGCATTCTGGGATTTATAGTCCTACACTTAAAATGTAAAATATGCCACAATTCACCGAATTCCAATTGAAAACCGGGTCTGGGTGGCTTGGGAAACTCGACAGCTCTGTGAATACCACATTCCACTCACGAGGAGCAATGCTGCCTGCACACGTTTACTATTTTTAGTGCCCGCTGTAATTAGGGGTTTCTTCCGTGTTTACCCTTTTCTGTTGCCTGGATCGGGACTGCTGCGTTCACCCATGGTTGCAGAGTTCGGGGTGGGCCTCGCATACCTGCAGCAGAGGGTGGGGGGATGGGCCCTAGGGAAGTAATATGACACGCGGCTGCTGCTCAAGGTGTGCTCTGGAGGAATCACGCCCAGGGGGCCCCGCTCCTGGAAAACTGCGCAATGGGATCTCTCGGGCTCCTAATTGCCGCTGGCTTTTCATGCTGCTGCGCGCGCATACGGTCTAAACACACAATGACGTCGCCTTATTCCGTATACGTCAACTATCTAATTTACTGCATCGTATTTCGGTACTGTAATGCCACGTTCATTATGGCGATTTAAAACTGGTGTGAATCAACTTTAACAGAGAGATCTGGCTGGGTGATTGGTACACAAGTTGTGGTTTGCTTGCGTGGACGCGACGGTTTGTCATTGGCCCGTGACCAAACCCTTTTGTAAACCCCCTCAGGTCACAGTTAGTCAGTTACCTGACGGCGTTCTCACCAAACACACCTCGGCACTTGCGTGCTCACTGCTCAGTCAGTTCCCGCTGCTCTTCTTCCGGCATCTCTCTCACCCAGTGCCGTGGGAATTCCACACAGGCCTGTGAGTCGGTGCTGCACCGTGTTTGTGTGCACAGGAGCCAGGGTTTTACTTTTCAGCCGGAGGGTGTGGAATGCAGTGCATCACACACCCGCAGCCATGCCGGTCTGGAACACACATGCCGGCTAGCTGCCACAAAACGTGTTCCTTTTCTACCTAAGATCTAATGTTATTCTTTCTTCACTAGCAGCGCCCGGCGTGCCTCACAATACACCACATCAAGGAGCAAAGGAAAATGTACATTCATGCAAATGAGTGCCTTACAGTGCGCATGCGACCGAGAACAACCGTGAACATAGGGCCGGCCTTAGGGATGGGCTGCTGGGGCTACGGTCTGGGGCGTCAGCAGGGGGGGGGGGGGGTTGAGGGAGCCTCTCAAGGCCTACCCCGAGCTGGGTGGTGGCAGAAGACACCCTATTCAAATTAAATGTGCTCGCGGTAGCGGGCGCTTTTAACAACAATAGGGTGCTGCAGACTCTATTGAGCTAATTACCTCTCCGGTCCGACGTGGGGAGGAGGGGTTCATTAGAAAAGGGTGTTGATGGATGCACCATCGCCCTATTCCAGTGGAGTGGGGAGATAATCGTCTCGATAGGGTGCTGCAGCACCGTATTGTTAAATGCGCCCGCAAGTGCATTTAATTTCAAAAGGATGCCTTCTCCTACCACCAAAAAGTAAAATTTGGCACCTCCAACGCCCCTTCACCAGGGACGACACATTTGTCTCTTTCTGCCTGGGGTGCTGCCGGCTCTGCGTGAACACTTGATTTATTCAGAGCTGAAATTGTTCTTATGTTATATGTGAGCATTTTATCCAGTTCTATGTACTTCATTGAATTCTGGGGTTTGTATTTCTGAATTTAAAATGGCAAAAGCGAAACTACAAGTCCAAGAATGCTGTGCAGAAAAGCAGGACTAGATGGTTTACTGGCACATGTCACGGGGTGGGCTGCTAGTTGTTGCCTGCATGTGTAATCTGATACATTTACGAGAAATAGGTCTGTTGTCATGACCATCATTCTAAATGGTCAGAAAACAAGGGTAGCCTCAGGAAATAACACACAAACACAGTGTTCTTACACTATCTTATAACTCGTTTCTTATAAGGTGTTACAAACGCCTAGTTACGACCAGAACTAGTTTATAAGAATTCATTATGGAAAGGTGCTTCCATGTTCTTTCTTATTCCTGGTTTCCCACACGGTCTAATGTGTGTGAATATTGTAATGCATTGTTGTATGGTAACCACTGCATTTCTGCAGACCACATTATTGCACATAAGTGTTCACATGCCGCCCTTCCGCGCGGACACTTTTTCTCCACTGGACCTCCTGGCCAGACCCCACTGTCCCATAGATGCACCCTGGCAACCCCACTCCCCTTAGGCCTCTGAGCCTTTCTTTCGTGAACCGGCATGGGTCATCAGTCAGTGCACTCATTTGAGTACCACGGCTGCCCACAGCCTACTTCTTTGTTTTATGCACTTCATTTGTTGTAACTTTATTAAACGCAGGCAGAAAAAAAAACACAGAACAAGAAAATTACATCTGCATAAAGCCACACATCTGCATTGCCCAGTAACTAAATCAGGCAGAAAAGCAGCATCAAAGCAGGAAACTGTGTGGGTTTCCTTACTATGTTGATGCCAGAGACACTACACACCGCCTCCTCCTTACAGGCCAGAAGGGCGTAATGCAGATTCATACTAGAGGACAGGTGGTGTACATTCCCACTCAGTCAGTAGATCAGCCCCCTGACCCCATGTAGAGCACTGTGATTAGTGACCGAAGCAGCACCTATTTGGCAGCATTCCTTTTTTGTTTGGTAAAGCTTGCGTGCCGTTTTTGGTGCTCCACGCAATTGCTGAAACCATTGTTACAGAAGAGGGAGAGAGGGAAGGGGATTCTGAACTGAGACTATCTGGTTGGCATAGCAACCGTCAATGCCACGGCATGAAACTTCCAAATCACTGAAATCTATTTTTCACCACTGTACTACCCAATGAGGAGTTACCCAAAAATATTTGCTCCAATCAGCAGCTTTGTAACAAGCAAGTAGGTGCTGGGCTTTCCATTTCCCAGCTGCTCATTGATTTAATGTTGGGCTACTTTGTGGGTGATTGGGCTGTTTCTTTTATGGCAGTTCTGTTTTTTGTTTTGTCCTACTGAGGCTGCCTCTCTACCCCCGCCCACCCTACCCCACTCTCATCATTCGTCTCACACACACATTATTTCTTACCATCTTTCTCACCCTTTCTCCCTCATATTTCCGCTTGCTCCTCATCAATGGCACCCTCTATCAATGGCTTCCTCCCTTGCTCTATTCCCCTTCTTGCGCAACTGCCCCCCTTATTGCATTCTCCTTTGAAACTTTGCACTCTCCTCCTTTGCTTGTTCCCAAGGCTGCGATGCCACGCATTTTAGAGAACCACATAATATCCAAGGGGCACACAGCTTAACGACAAAGTGCTGACACCTTCAGGGAGTAAAGATTGTCTGACTACTACACTTTTGTGGGCCCTAAGAAGATCGGCACCTCCAATTGCAGCGCCCAGCAAACCACAAGCAGGTCGAGAAGCAGGACAGCACCAGTTATCGGGAGTATATTGTGACGTGCCTTTGAGCAGAAGGGGAGAACAAGAGGTCAGTTGTAGTGCTGTGGGCCACCTCTTGTGCTCATCTGTAGTGCGGGGGTCACATCTTGTGCACACTCCCAACCTGTGCTCCAGATAAGATTTGAAAGTGGAAGTATTTTAGTGCCTATTTCTTTAAAATTGGGAGCAAAATTATTTTTATGGGAGTAAAAATGTAAGTCCAATTCCTAATGGGAGTATTTTAAAAGTGAGAACACAATTTGAACTGGAAAACAGAAATGTTTTTGCAATAACTATTTCTTTGCACCTAGTTATTCATAGACATTAAAAGATACATGAAAAGCAGAACTGACACACGGTGTGCGCCACGGTCTCACTCACACGGGTTCAAAGAGAGAGAACAAAAAATGAACGTTTTTGAAACAATGTTCTTTAATGATAAACAGACAAAAGCCTGAACAAGGAAAACATACAGCTGCGTGTTTCGAGCCCTGCTGGGCCCTTGATCACGCTGTAAACTCGCCCACACACCCAGTGAGTTTAATACAGGTGCCGGTACTCTTTGGTAGGTCATCTAGACCAGAACAGGTATGGTTTAGCAAGTCAGCTATGTTGAAATGCTAGTATACCATCAAGCCTGCTATTCAATTTTAAATACTTAATTCACTTATTACTGCAAATTAATGGCGTTGATAACAGCCAGTCATTCCAAGAATATCAGTAGTTGCCGGAATTGGCTAAGATTAGAAACTCATCCAATTACTTATCAATCGGTACAGAAATGTATACAAAGATATATCAATCCCTTGAGATGGACCCAAAGTGGGTCTACATGCACTTGTTCATTTGCATGCCAAGTAATATGCAAATTGCACATACTGGCATGCTGGGAGTACAGATAGAAATGAAATAAGGAGAGACTGGTCTAATAATACCACAGGTGCTACAAAATCGAACGCATTGAATTGAAACCACACGGGTCTCATCTCCCGGTTGAAGAATCACGTCATCAGTGAACCCTGAGTGCAAAGCTATGCACAATAGATAACGTGCCCAGTGCAAAGTGCATACAAGTATAAACATGAACAATCCAATATGATTATTCACAAACATTGTTATTCATAAGATTATTCAAACATAACATTTGAATACATGGCACAGAATATATATATATAAAGTGCACAATGCATCCCTAAACCTAAAACATGCCAGAACTCAAAGTATAAGACATATCATGGTAGTCGCAGATAAAAGATACATGTTTACTTCTTTCGATCAGGCAGTAAAAATAGTTTTTTCCTGTGTTACTACGTGCACTACTGGGCAAAACATATCCATGGAGCTGTGTGGGTGAAGGCAGGAGCTCAAGGTCCTACCTGTCGGTTTCCTACTTTTTGGTGCGAGTATTTTTAGAACCTAATTTCTATTTTTTGGGAGTATTTGCCTATTTTTAGGGAGTAAAAGTGGCCAGTACACTCCTTATCTGTAGGGATGCTCCCAACCTCTGCATTCACTCATTAACTACTTTCAGCACCACTGCATATTCTGCGGTGTGGGAGAGGAAACGGTGCCCTAATAACTGCTTCGTGCCTCCCTTGGATTCACTCCCTTTTTGCATGGGAAAGTCATCACTACATCAGTCCCACTAAATGTGCAATAACAACCCCCCCCCCCGCCCAGGCCACTCCAAGATCTGTCTGAATTCTCAGTGTTGAATTGATCTCCTCAGTGGCATATAATAACACTCATAGAAAATGTTATACACCACCTCACTATGCTGGAGACCCAATGTCGCTCGCTAAACCCATAATGGTCATAGCTCTAACCCCTTCTCCTGGTGACTCTGTCCTCTACACCCACCATACCTCTTTGCACCCAGTAGATGACTGCAGGTGACTTTGGACTCTGTGATGCTAAGCAACGGCACTTTCCCTGTTTAGTGCCTTCATGCTAAGTTCCTGTTTCTGCTGGTGCTGCCACCATCTATTCTCTGCATGTTACCAGAGGGCCCTCCCCATCCTCGCTTCCATGGTGGCCCTCCTAGCTGTTTCTTGGAACTTGTTGAGTTCCGCATGGATGAGCACCTTGATATTGACCTCCCTCCCACAAATCAGGCAGTTAAGATTAACCTGCCAGGTCACATCCCTTCTGCACTGGACCAAAGGCAACTGCAGGCATGTTTCAGCCTCTTAGGGCTCCACCAGTGATTTTATCATTGGTATCTTCGTCATAGTGGGATTGGTTGGTTATGTTTGAGTAAATGCTTTAGGTCCATCACTTCTTAGTGTTTATAGTGAGTATGCCTAAATGGGTAGGGCACACACAGGCATGAGTGAGTTCCTTGCTCACTGTTTCTAGTGAATGAAGCCGCACTTTACTGGTGAAATTGATCAAGACTGAACCATGTCTGGAGTGTTCCATGCATAGGGAAAAGGGCCCAGCCGTTCAGGTTGGACTGCTCACTTTGGGACGAAGGACAAGACTGATTTGTAAGTGGTATATCCATTTGTGCAATGGCACACATCTGTGTTCCTGCTTTTCCTGGTAGCAGGGAAGGGGCTGGCATAGCAACCAGTGGCATGACTGTGGGGCTCTACAGTGCAGTTGGCTTTTCCTTGCTCGGGTATTTACTGGTCTTCGCTATCCCATGAAAAGAGTGGCAGAGCCATTGATCCTATTTCTCCTCTGTGAAGTGTGCAGTGAGCTAAAACGTGGTTGTAGTCCCTCCTGAATGGAGGACATTGCATAGAACAGGGTATTTGACCCATGTTTATTCTCAGTAGAGGGGCTCCCACAATCCTTTATAACTTTGTAAAACTTTGTGTTTCACCCTAAGTAAACCAGGCTAATTCAGACGTGGACCCCTTGCTCACTGTGTCTTGGAGAGGCTCAGCTTCACCTCACTGACTAGGCCGAAATACGTATCTGGGGTTGCTGATGGTACTCTTGTTCAGAGGAGATGTGCCTAAACTTTCGGTTCTGGACTGCCCTTGTGGGTGGGGCAAATACTGATATGCAATTGAATATTTCTCCTCTGTGAAGAGTGCAGTGAGCTAAAACGTGGTCGTAGACACTCCTGAGTGGAGGAAATTCCACAGAACAGGATATTTGACCTACGTTTGTTCTCAGTAGAGGGGCTCCCACACTCCTTTGTAACCTTATTATACTTAAGTTGTGTGTCTAGGTCTTGTAAGCGGATTCAATTCAACACTACAGCTAAGTCAATGCCTAGTCTGGGATACTGAATGGAAACCCTTATTGATATATCTTTACGTCCAGTTCATGAGTTCCGGATGACTACCCCTATATAACACCCCTCTCTTGGAAGAGATTGGTTCTGCACAGTTCTGCTAGGTACTCACAATATATTTTTGAATTAGGCCTCCCCACGGATCTGGTCAGGTTTTGGACTGGACTCCGGTTCTGGTCTCGGCACTTCACAGTGATCTGGGTCAGCTCTCTGGTTCTGCTAACAGCGGTCTGGGTCACTCTGGATCTCTGGCCTCTGGTTCTGGATACTGCTCTGCTTTCTCTGGGTACAGCACTGCTTTCTGGCAAATGGCAAGAGTTCTTGCAAAGAATTTAAACAGCTCGCCTGGCTGTGAATAGTTGCAATGATTTGAGGCCTGCTAAAGAGGGATTTAGC
Source organism: Ambystoma mexicanum (assembly GCF_040938575.1). NCBI lineage: Eukaryota > Metazoa > Chordata > Amphibia > Caudata > Ambystomatidae > Ambystoma > Ambystoma mexicanum. The sequence goes on along the minus strand of NC_090927.1, from coordinate 181,366,411 downwards.
TTGTAGTTGACCTCTCTGCTACAAATTCTGAAGTAAAGTCTTGGTCTCTGAAGGTGGATAGATTGAAGTCTCTGTGTTGGCTCTCTGGAGGTCTGGAGGTTGATGGAGGTAAAGTATGGATTTTCCCGGCAGAGCGCCCTGCAGCAGATGGAATAGAATCTCTCTATCTGTCCTGACTGTCTGCTTTTATGTGTTTTGAAAGTGGGTGGAGAAGCTAGCTTTCTAGCCCCTACCCCTCTCCACTTGTCATTGGCCACTTCCTCCTCTTCCCCTTGATTGGGGGAATGACATGAAGTGTCATCATGATGAGGTCTGTTTATGATACAGAGAACCCACCCCTGTCAACTTTACACACAATCTATATCTGATCCAAATACATACTTCCCCGATAGGCAGTTGTTTGGCATTGCATACACACATCATGCATTTACTGATGGTAGCCCCTGTTCCAATTCTGTAGTTTCTAGGAGCTTGGGTTCACAAATGGCAACATATTTCACTTTTTGGTCGGGTTACCAATATTGGATTTGTCCCCGCATTTACACAAATGTTCGCAAAGCATGTGGGCATTAGGTGGTGGAGTGTCAGATTTTTAACATACATACATTTAGAGTAATATCCTCTTTTCCGCTAAAACCCCCCCTGAACATACCACCGGGTCCTAACACGTCTTCAAATGTGCACAGAAAAATCACAAGAATAATGATATCACTTATAAAATTTTCACAAGTCCGCTCTATGAATGATCCATCTTTTTAGATTTATGTTCTGGCCCCAAAGGGGTGTGGTTTCCCCCCAGCACAAGGTTGAATTTCTGGTTTTTCCAGTTCTGCCAAGCCAGCTTGCTCTCACAGGCAGTGCTCCTCCCCTTTCCTTCCAGGAGGAAGCCACTTTTACCACCCCCCCAATAAAACATTTGCCTGAGTCAGGACAGGGCTTTGTTCAATTTCCTGCAGAGCCCAGGTAATTCAATCAGAGAAGTGTCATATCCCTTTTGGTGGGAACAGCAAAAGGCAGCTAGGCCTGGGAACACAGCTGTTGTGCAAGTCTCAACTCCTGTCGGGGGTAGCTGGTGGGCAAAATTCCCTCTCTTTTCTGAGCTTGCCTTCAGAGAAACAAAGGGTGATTTTTAAAGTGCTTTCTAGCGAACAGGCACTGCTGTTTTTCTCTTTGGCACCCCATTTCACTCATGGCTCTTCTGACCCAGCACACCCGCACCGGGGCGTGGCAAGTCAGGCGACCATTTTGGTGTCCGCACACACTGCGTGGTTTTCATAGATTCTGGCGCACATGTGGGCTTTTTCGGCCATCTTGGATTTCTTAAGCCCACAGCACCAAATGTTGTAGCATAATAGTGCAAACGTGGGTCAGAACACCCAACAAACCCCCCCGCCCGACTGCACTTGGATTGAGTCGAGGGGATGTCGGGTGCTAAGGATGTTGACCCACGTGCTGGGAGGTCCGCATAATCTTCTTCCAATTCCGCAGATGACAAAGTTCAGCATCCTTTCCTCCATCAGGGGTGAATCAGTCGGTTCTCCTTGCCGGTCCTGATGGGAGTATTGGGCGGTACACTGGGCCCCTCGGATCTTTGCTCCCGGTCCCTGCGTCGTTCTCCTTGGTTTCATCTCTCCTAGGACGAGAAAGCAAAAACGGCAATACCTACTCATAGACATTTTTCCACCACTATTAATGGTGTGGCAAACATATATATTTTATACATACGGAGACGTAGCATTTTTAGTTTGAAAAACAAGATATAATTCAGAGACAGTCGCTCACAAGAAACATAATATTTTAGAGACTATATGTGGGATATTTTAGGTTACAACTGACTTACTCTGGAGTGGCCCCCTCAGGGATTCCAGAGGATTCCTCTAGTTGCTGTAGAGTGTGCCTGGGATGGCAACACTTTAACTGATTTATATGGACCCACTTGTCTTCCCCCTCTGCCAAACCGCCTTTGGGGATGCAGATTTTATAAGCTACAGGGGAGATCTTGTCTATAATTTCAAACGGTCCCTTCCATGTAGGCAAACATTTTCCCTGTTTGGCCTGGTTCCTTTGGAAATTGTATAGATAGACCCAGTCTCCCACCTGATATTCCTTCCTGGAAGTTTTCAGGTCATAGTGGGTCTTCATGCTATCAGCTGATCTTTCTAGATTCCGCTGAGCATAGGCAAAAGCATGTTGAAGGTGTTTCCTTAAATTCTCCACATACTCATGAGTTGTGGAGGCATTTATCAATGTCTGCTCTTGGGTCCTATAGAGCAAATGCTGAGGAAGCACCATCTTGCGCCCCGTCATCAACTCAAATGGTGACATTTTGGTTGCAGATGAAGGGGTAAATCTGATGGCCATTAGGACCAGAGGTAATCTGATATCCCAACTTGGCCGAGAATCTGCCACAAACTTTTTTTAGGATGCTCACAATGGTCTGGTTGTAGCGTTCCACTGATCCAGAAGAAGCTGGCCTGTAAGCAATATGTAGCTTTCTTTTGACCCCCAGTATCTCCCACATCTTTGTCATTACTTCACTGGTGAAGTGACTACCTCTGTCTGACTCAATCCTTTGAGGTAGACCAAAACGGGAAAAGATGTGGTTAATCATCAGGGCAGCTGCAATTTCTGCCTTGCAATTTGGGGCTGGGAGACATTCCACCCACTTGGTAAACAAGCATGTAACCGTCAACATGTACTTATTCCCCCTCGCAGAGCAAATCACGGGGCCTACGAAGTCGATTTGTAAATCTGACCATGGCAGTGTCATCCCCCTCTTTTGGAGAGGCGCCCGGTGTGTGAGGGATGTTGGCTGAAATTGTGCATACACAAGACACCCCTTCAAGTATTGGTCGAGGTCCTGCCCCATGTGTGGCCAGTATGCAACCTCTTAAGATTTCCAGTGTTGTGTGAAACCCCCTACGACCGGCGGTAGCCGCGTCATGGGCGTGACTTAACATCAGGCTTCGGAATGAGGTAGGAACCACCCACTGATCGTGGCCAGCTTTGGATTTCCTTACCAACAAACCGTCTTGGATTCGGAACATTTTTGGACATTTCATCAGCACTCTTAGGTCCTCTTTCCCAATGTAATCGGTATCCGTCAGGGGAAAGTTCTCAGGGTCCTCAATGTGCTGGTAAAACTTACCAATTATTGGATCCCCCTTCTGAGCTGTAATTAAATCAGCTTCAGGGTTCTCCTTACTCCATTGTGCAGTGGAAAGATCATTGTGAGCATTTGTCTGGGACCTAGTGATAACAGTGACCTGGAGTTCCCCCAACAGGGACTCTGTTTCTATTAGATCCCCTTGGATGGCCCCGGTTTTGGCCAGCTGATCAGCTAAGTCATTCCCAGTTTTGTCTGGTCCCTCTACTTTGGAATGACCCTTCATCTTTTTCCAATAGATGGTCATCCCATTCAAGGTGACCAGCTCATCAATGTTTTGGATTAACTTCCCATGTTTCAAGGGTTTGTTATTAGCACATAACATGCCACTGGTTTTCCAATTAACCAGGTGCTCCACGAACCCGTTCCGGACATAATCCCAATCTGTGATTATGACCAGTTCGTGGAATTGATGTTGGACCGCGGTGAGGATGGCTTGATGCACAGCCATCAACTCTGCCACCTGACTACTTCGGGGACCAATTTTGTACCCAGCGGAGGGTTCTGGGAACTCCTTCACCCATGCATTCCCTACGCCGGCCACCAGTTCTTTTTCCCCGTTGTTGTCAACATGGTAAGAGCATCCATCCACATACACAGTGGGCATTCCCTCACACTTGTTTTCTTCAAAGACTTTGTGGGGGGAATTAAGGTATGCCTCCATGTTGTCCTTTATTTTTAGACTTTCGTCCTCGAGACAGTTTTCTCTACGCACAATCATGCAAGTCAGCCAGACCTTGCGCAAGGGGACTCTTCTTGTTTTGGCCATATCTGACCTCCACAGGAAAGCCTTGCATTGACAGAATCCAGGAAGTAATTCGGGAATTACTCACATTTCCGGCCCGGATTCTGTCACTTTGGAGATATGGCAGAGGCTGGTGTGGAGTCTCCACTATGATGTGTTCCCCCTGGATGAACGGGCGGTAATTCTTCAATGCCCACACCGTTGCCAGGAATGCCTTCTCACAATCGTTGAATTTTTCCTCCACAGAGGATAAAGTTTTGCTCGCATAGGAGATTACTTTATTGACCTTGTCATGCTTTTGGTATAATACTGCCGTCAAGCACGTATTAGAGAACCCCGTCTCCAGGAAAAACTCCTTTTTTCTGACAGGGTAAGCTAGGCAGGGCGCTTGTGAGAGGCTTCTTTTGAGTTGTCTTATTGCCTCGGCTTGTTCTGGACCCCATTCCCACTTAACCCCCCTCTTCAGGAGATAAATCAGGGGTCTGGTGATCTCTGCGTAGCCCTCAATGAACTTTCTGCTGCAACTAGTCAGTCCAAGGAGGCTCCTTAGTTCCCGCAGAGTTGTGGGGTCTTTCAGTTTCTGAAGCGCTTCCACTTTCTTTTCCTGGGGGCAGAGACCCTGAGGAGTAATCTCATGCCCCAAGAAATTAACACGGGTTCTACACCACTGTGCTTTCTGAAAGGAAAGTTTTGCTCCGGCGGCCCTCAACTGGGTCAGAACATAACGGATCTCCGCTATGTGTTCCTCCACAGATGAACTTTTGATGAGGACATAATCTACATAAGCCAGGTTACCCCTTGCACCCAGGTCGGGCATGGCCTTGTGTAGGAAAATGTTGAATTCATTGCCGGAGTTGAGGTATCCGAAGGGAGTCCGGGTCCATGTGTACTGCTGGCCCCCAAAGGTAAAAGTCAGCTTGTATTGGTCCTCCCTACTGACAGGCACAGTCCAGTATCCATTGGTCAGGTCTATTGCAGTGAATACCTGTGACCCCTGGATCTGGGCCAGCCCTTGGTCAATGTAGGGCAGAGGCCATCGGGAAGTATGGACCCGTTTGTTGAGCTCCCTAAGGTCGGCGCAGAGTCTCCACTGGCCGTTCGGCTTCAATATTCCCAGCACCGGATTATTGAAGGTGCTGTGTATTGGACGAATTATCCCCCGGGACTCAAGGTTCTTAATTATTTCAGTAAGGGACTCCATGGATGCGAGAGGCAAACGATATTGCTTCACAAACACTGGAGTCATTCCAGGGTCCATGGTAATTGTTGTTGTGTGGATGTCGGTGCGACCACACTCATATGAGTCTACCGCAAAGAGATCTTGGAAATCCAAGAAAACTTGTTTCAACTTTTGCTTTTGTTCCAGAGTCACACAGGCATCAGCTAGGTTGACTCTCTCTTCCACCATCTGCCTGAAGCCTGGAAAGACTTCTGGTTTGGCTATCTCAGCGGCCTCCTCCAGCTGGGTGGAGAAGTCCCTGGTCAGAGTGCTGATTTGGACTGGAGGCATCAGGTGGGAAAGGCAACCCTCATGGACCTGGAAAATCACCTCATCCCTCCTGAAGTCACAAGTCACATCTTCCTTACCATAGGGGCAGGAAGTGTACACCAGGAAGTTCCCCCCATGCCGGGTAAAAATCCTGTCTGGTGTTGTATTGTCATCACTGTCACTGTCAAAACAGTCCTTGGGGATTGGTCCTAACAGTTAATTTCCTAAATCGATGGAAAAATGTCGGTCATCAACCGCCATTCCAATAATGGTGCCTGCGGCTAGAGTAATACTCTTTAAGTCGCTGTTATCCACCTCTATTAGAATGGTGTCATGGTCTATGTTGACTAATGGAATTGGGTTTACCCCCAACCCTTGCTGTTGGAGAGAAGCGTTTAGATGTATGTAAGCATCAGGGTTTTTCAAATGTTGTCCTCTTTTAGCTTTCACTTCCAGGGAGAATTGTCGGGTCCTTTCTGGGATGGTGACTTCCTCTTTGATCTGAATTTCAACTGCGTAAGGTAGCAATTGAGCTGACCTAAATGCTTTTTCTGGATCATCAAAGCCCATGGGATTATCCGCTAATCGGGACCAAGCTTTGAAGTTTATTAGGTCCAAACTAATGGCAAAGCGATTGAGAATGTCACTGCCTAAGTAAAAAAGCGGCAGTGACGTCTCGCACGACCCAACAATTGTGGACTATGCTCTTGTTGCCAATGGAGATTTTGAGCATACACCTGCTTGGCAGGAGATGTTTGGAATTGGGTGCTTCCAGGTCCATTTCCCATTTGTCTATCAGTTTGAATGTGGGAATGGCTGGATCTTTTGGGAGTTGGCGGAACATGGCTTCGCTGATGAAGCTCTTACCATTGTTCACGCACACTCGAGTGAGAACAGAGTCCTTCCCATCATTTAACTGAACAGGGATGAACAACTGCTCTCCAATTTGCTGAATATCAGCCAGGCTCTGAGCTGATTTCACATCTTTCTGGACTATAGGAGTGGGAGTTTCTGATTGTGGATTAGTAAAGAATTTCAGGGTGTTTCCTTCCAGTGTGGAATACCACTTTAAACTGGAAGGAAGGTTGATTTTCAGAAATAGAGAGGACCCCCCATCACCAGTCTGTTGTCCTACTGCTATTACTGTCACGTCTGGAATTTGGTTGTTCTGGAAGTGAAATTCTACTTGGTCAGATTTCTGTTGAACCATGTGGCAAGTGCTGTTTAAACTAACATGGTTGACACTCTGTTTTAATTTTATTGGTCGGCTAGTCTGAGTCCAGAGGGCCTTGTTTACACAATCTATTAGGGGTGACAACCTTCTCAGGAGGTCATTCCCTAGTAAACAAGGGGTGCCCTCTGGAGTCACTACTATGACCGGGTGCTTCACCTTGTGTCGCCCAATTTTAATGTCCAAGTCTGCAGTCCCCTCAACGGGAATTTCCTTCCCGTCAAAGTTCTGCAGTTGTCCAGGAAGAGAGGTGAGAGGAATACGGTAATTCTCCCCCCTTCCTGCATTTAGTTCCTCAAAGGCCCTTTTGGACAGAAGGGTCGCTTGGGATCCAGTGTCCACCAGTGCCAAAATTGTACCCTGCCCCTGTACTTGTACCGGTGCATAGTATCTTCCCTCCTTCTCCTCAAGGGGGCACAGATAATGCACATTTTTGGACAATTGGTGGGCTAACTTTCTTGTTTTGGACATGGCGAGAGAAGAGATTTGGGCAGAATTCTGTGGAGAGCCTTGGGAATCTGAAAGAAAAAGTTGGCAACTGGAGATCGGAGCCATTGTGGGTTCCCCTGGTTCCGGTTCTGGGCCGCTCCGCCCTTTTTGGAGGCAGTCATCCGGATGGGTTTGAACCAGGGGATTTTGGTATTGTGAGTTCTGGGATGAGATGATGGGCGGCGGTAGCTCAGTCTCCATATCTCCCCAGTCTGGATTGGAATCCCTTGGGACCCATTTTTCTTTGGGAGGAGTTCCCCATCTCTGAAGGAGAAGATCCTTTTCCTAGGATCTTCTGAGGATCCCTCTCCCTCAAATTGGAAGACCTGAACCTCCTCCACAAAGTGGGTCTGTTTGGGTCCTTTGTTTCTCCTACCTCCTCTCTGCTCCTTGGGTGGCAGACTTTCAGGGGTAGGAGATTTTGTTTCCGGTTCCTGGTTTTCCAGGGGCTGTTTACAAGTTGAGAAGGAAGCTTCCTCTAAGGTTTTACACCCCCCTTCCCCTTGTGTCTCCTCCCTGGGAGCCGGTGTGTTATCGGGGTGCTGACCCCGTCATTGTTCTGGAGCACCAGGTCCAGAGTTTGGGGCATTCTGCGGTGGCACGCTCATCTGAGGGTTCTGTTGAGCCCTCAGTATGTGACCCAGATCCCGTGCCATATTTTGGACCTGGCGCTCTAACTGGGAAACCCGCTCAGGCTGATACGGGGCTCTATTTTCTCCCCTGGGCTGATCCCGGGAAGGGTAGCTATCCCTTCTCTGGTAGTACCCCTGGTTGGGAAGATTTTGGTACCCCTCCACCCTTGACCTCCCCTCTCCCGGATTAGGTTGTCTGGGCTCAGGGAATTGGGGAAAGAAGGATGGATGATTTTGGGGCTGGAAATTGGGTGGATACCTGGGGAAAAAGTTCTGCCCAGGATTTGGAGAATGTCTGCCCTCCTGCAGGAAGTTGGGAGGGAAGTTCCCTGGGTTAGGTGCTTGGCCGGATCCCCCCCCTTGGGCTGGAGGAGTCCACACATAACCCAGGATTGGTCGGTTTCCCTTATAGCGGGGACTTACATAGTCAGGGGAGCGGGGGACCCCATTTGTGGGACTACCTCCTCGACTCCCTGTCTGTGACTGGCCCGAGGGCCTTCTGGGCTGTGAATTATTAGGTGCAGGTAGGTTGTTAGGCCCCTCCATCTCCAAATCCAAAACGGGGGTGACCTTTACCTCTGCCACCTTGGCAGCAGCAGGGGTGCTGTTGGTTTTGGGATTTTTCTTTGCTTTTATTTTCTATGGGCTTCTGCACCTCATAGATCGGGGTAGCCTGTTCAATGACCCAGTCTAAAGATCTTTTCTCATGAAAATCTCTCACAAGCTGGGTCATTATATATTTGGGCAAGGCATGGAAAAATGTATTGACAAATTCTCTGCTGTCTGTGCGCACCCTTCTGGTGGTCTGCGCAAAGGCACGTTTCAGTTCTTGCACGGATTCTTGTGGGGCCTGATCCTACCCACATTGCAAATTGTAGGCTGCCTTGCGAGCCTCTTGAGGATTTCTGTGAACAGAAAAATGTTTCAAGATGGCCGCCTTATAGGTGGACCATCTTAAATGATTTGGTCCTCCAGCCCCGCAAAGAAACTGGAGTATTCTGGTGAGAAGGTCCACTTTACATATTGAATACAGCTTTGGCTGTCCTTCAAGTGGAAAGTCTCCATCATTTGCTCGTAGAGCTCCAAGTGTTCCCAAACAGAGTACTTGGCGTTCTTATGATAAGGCCTGATGACACTCCTGATTGCCTTAATCTGTTTCAATGGGTCCTTAAGCAAGGCCTTTTTTGCCTTATTGGCCTTTTTGGTTCGGGTAACCCTGGTCCATTCATCCTCTGACTCAGAGGCACTGCTCCCAGAGGTTCCTGTCTTATCTTCCAGGTTTTCCCGGATTCTGCGAGCCTGGAAGTGGCTGGCAGAATGTGGGGACCTGGTCTCCTGTGTCCTGCCCGTTCAGAGGAGTCTTCAGATTCCTCTTTGCTGCCAGGATTTGACGGGTACCCCCCCACTGACCTAACTGGGCAGAAGTTTTCTGGATGCCCTTAATGGGCCTATTCTCCTGGGGTTCCCCACTAAATTGCACTGTGCTTGGGTGCCCATACCCGGATGCCCGCCCATCCATTCCTGGGAGGTACTGGCCTATGAGCCCCATGCTTCTGGCTGGATAGTAATCTGCCATCCCTGTGGCCTGGTGCTCATGTGCGCCAGGGGACATGGGGGTGGCAGAGTCCAGGTCCTGCGCCTTCAGTTCCTCAGTTAAGGCCTTACTAGACTCTATCAGTCTCTCCTGCATCGCTACCTGTTGTTGGAGCCTATCATTGTGCTGGCAGAGTGCCTCATTCTCTCTCTGCGTTTCCTGATTGGTCCTGGAGCACTGGGCCAGTCTTTGCTGCAGGAGGGTTACCTCCTGAGCTGTGTCCCTATTGGCCTGCTCCTGTCTTGCCAGAGCCTCCTCCACCCTCCTGGTGTGCTCTAGCAAGTCCTGGTGTTCTTTTTGGAGGTCACCCAGTCCCTGGTGGGCCAGGTGATTTTCTTCCATTTTTCTTCTTAAGTGGCAGACTTCCTGGCCTAAGGTGTCCCTTTCCTGACCAAGAGCTTGAATTTGTGACGCCAGGTCGTCCCTTTGCCTTTGGAAGGCACCAGCTTTCTGACGCTCCTGATCAAACTCTGCCTGGGTATCCAGGTATTTCAGGATCAGTTTATTGCTCTCCTCTTTCTCTCTGTCTAGTTGGATTTGCAGGGTGGCTACCTGCTCTGTGCATGCCCTGTTGAAATTGATCTGTTGCTCCAGCTTTTTCTAGCTCTGCAGTAGGGAGTCCAAACTGTCTTGGCGTTCCTTCTGCAAAGCCAGAATTCTGGTATCCTGGTCTGTCTTTTCCTGTTGCAGTATATCCATGTCCTCTTTTATTTTAATGATATACTGCCTACTATCATTTTCTGACTCCTGGCTCCCCTGCAGCCTCTGTTCAGAAGAGACCAGGTCAGATTGGACCTTCTCTAACGCCATCTGTCGCTTATTCGCCAGATCTTGGCTTTCAGTACATTTATCCTGCATGTCTCCCATATATAGGTACAGGTATGCCGCTATCCTAACCATCTTGTCTTGTTCATCCTTAGCTTTAGGAGCCATGTATAGTTCACTCAGGGCCACATGTAATGGACCCTGATCTCTCCATTTATCTGACCCTGTTTCAGTGACCTGTTGCGTGATGGCCTGCAACCAGACCATGCGGTCCTGGTGAGTCCACTCACCTCTCACAAATAACTTATGTAAGAAGTGCTCTCTCGCTATTTTCATGTCTACTAAGGTCGTCATTCTAGAGATTGGTCTCTGTCCTGACTTACAGAAGTTTGTATTTTATTTTTGCAAAACAGACCTTTTCCTTAGAGCGTTCCTTTGAGGAGTGCTTTACAGCATAACACAGCGTGGTGATCCGACCGGATATGTGTATCTGGTCAGCTGGCACGCTGTATTAATCTGCACAAGTGATATATCTAACCCAAACGTCCGGCTCGAGCCCCCAATTTGTAAGCGGATTCAATTCAACACTACAGCTAAGTCAATGCCTAGTCTGGGATACTGAATGGAAACCCTTATTGATATATCTTTACGTCCAGTTCATGAGTTCCGGATGACTACCCCTATATAACACCCCTCTCTTGGAATCCCCCTGACCCCACTGAGCCAAGAAGTAGTTCTGTTTTGCAAGTTTAAAAGGTTTATTTGATAATTTAAACAATATATATATATATCACACTTTATAATAAATTAATAATTGAATATCACACTTAATCTGAGCAGTAATCAATAATGGATAGTCCGACACTAGCACTTCTTTATAATCAATGATGAGTGGTTATAGGATGGATACGATAGCAACAATACTTTTATGGTTTCAAATGGATGCAATGTGGAATGAAATGCAGTACAGAAAATAACTTGATAGGATTTCAGCAAAAGACAATGTAATACCCTTTCTTGGACAATTCAACCCCCCCTTAATGCAATGTAAGCAGATGAATAGAATGGGACTCAGTTCTTAGGAATGCAATCAAATAGAATTCAGTTCAATTCCCCCCTAGCAGCTCATACAACAGATAGGAGTTTTGAAACACAGGCCCAAGTGCTTTGAATATGGTGACAATGCAGTGAGAAATATGCTGAAAATGCTTTTAATTCCCTTCAGGAGGTTCAGGGTGAGTGGTATCTAGTTAATATTAGTCCAGGCTCACTCAAGCAATGATTCAGTGATGGTTCTTAAGAGGCAAACGAAATTCAGTAGTTCAGGCAAAAGCAGCTATCTTTTTACAAGTAAAGAAATCGGGCCAAATCGCAAATCACGGCAAAATTCGCGGGTGCGAGAATCGTGATAACGGAGAAAGTATAAGGAGTAGGAAGTCGGTTCTAGGCTCGCTAAAAAGCCGGGATTCTAAGCTTTCAGAGGAAAGTTAAACCAAGTTCCTAGCCCAAACGGTTCCAGAGATACGGACTATTAAATAAAGGTAGTTTTTCAGATTTGAAATTTTAAAAGTTCAAAGCGACAGGTTACAGCTTGCAGCTAGAAAATGACAGGTGACAGCTTTGCAAATGACAGGTGACAGTTAGGAGGCAGTTCTGGTTAGATTAAAATAGTGTGGATTAGATTATTTTAACTAAGAGATTGGTTCTGCTAGGTACTCACAATATATTTTTGAATTAGGCCTCCTCACGGATCTGGTCAGGTTTTGGACTGGACTCGGGTTCTGGTCTCGGCACTTCACAGTGATCTGGGTCAGCTCTCTGGTTCTGCTAACAGCGGTCTGGGTCACTCTGGATCTCTGGCCTCTGGTTCTGGCTACTGCTCTGCTTTCTCTGGGTACAGCACTGCTTCTGGCAAATGGCAAGAGTTCTTGCAAAGAATTCAAACAGCTCGCCTGGCTGTGAATAGTTGCAATGATTTGAGGCCTGCTAAAGAGGGATTTAGCTTGTAGTTGACCTCTCTGCTACAAATTCTGAAGTAAAGTCTTGGTCTCGGAAGGTGGATAGATTGAAGTCTCTGTGTTGGCTCTCTGGAGGTTGATGGAGGTAAAGTATGGATTTTCCCGGCAGAGCGTCCCGCAGCAGATGGAATAGAATCTCTCTATCTGTCCTGACTGTCTGCTTTTATGTGTTTTGAAAGTGGGTGGAGAGGCTAGCTTTCTAGGCCCTACCCCTCTCCACTTGTCATTGGCCACTTCCTCCTCTTCCCCTTGATTGGGGGAATGAAATTAAGTGTCATCATGATGAGGTCTGTTTATGATACAGAGAACCCACCCCTGTCAACTTTACACACAATCTATATCTGATCCAAATACATACTTCCCCGAGAGACAGTTGTTTGGCATTGCATACACACATCATGCATTTACTGATGGTAGCCCCTGTTCCAATTCTGTCGTTTCTAGGAGCTTGGGTTCAAAAATGGCAACATATTTCACTTTTTGGTCGGGTTACCAATATTGGATTTGTCCCCGCATTTACACAAATGTTCACAAAGCATGTGGGCATTAAGTGGTGGAGTGTCAGATTTTTAACATACATGCATTTAGAGTAATATCCTCTTTTCCGCTAAAAGCCCCCGTGAACATACCACCGGGTCCTAACACGTCTTCAAATGTGCACAGAAAAATCACAAGAATAATGTTATCACTTATAACATTTTCACAAGTCCGCTCTATGAATGATCCATCTTTTTAGATTCATGTTCTGGCCCCAAAGGGGTGTGGTTTCCCCCCAGCACAAGGTTGAATTTCTGGTTTTTCCAGTTCTGCCAAGCCAGCTTGCTCTCACAGGCAGTGCTCCTCCCCTTTCCTTCCAGGAGGAAGCCACTTTTACGACCCCCCCAATAAAACATTTGCCTGAGTCAGGACAGGGCTTTGTTCAATTTCTTGCAGAGCCCAGGTAATTCAATCAGAGAAGTGTCATATCCCTTTTGGTGGGAACAGCAAAAGGCAGCTAGGCCTGGGAACACAGCTGTTGTGCAAGTCTCAACTCCTGTCGGGGGTAGCTGGTGGGCAAAATTCCCTCTCTTTTTAAGCCAGGCCTCAGCTAAATGTCTCTTTGGCTGCCAGTTTTCCTGTCCAAATCAAACTTCCAATTTTTACGCATGCAGCTAGAATGCTGATTCTAAGTTTAAAACTATGACATTTAAACAATTGTAACCTATGTGACACTCAAAAGTAGGTCACTCATTTCTTTTAAACATTTAGATTTTTTAGTGTCTTTCAGTCCAAATTTACTTAAACTGCTGAAATCCACAGCTCAGCCAGTTTTGCTATGAACATTATTTTAGGCTCATCCTCTTTCCAGATTTTGTATGCCCACAAGTCTTTATTCTGTCAAATGTCTGCTGGTGTTCAGTGAGATTGTTGGATATTCTGCAATGTTTGAAATGGGCATTCTGAGCTTGCCTTCAGAGAAACAAAGGGTGATTTTTAAAGTGCTTTCTAGCGAAAAGGCACTGCTGTTTTTCTCTTTGGCACCCCATTTCACTCATGGCTCTTCTGACCCAGCACACCCGCACCGGGGGGTGGCAAGTCAGGTGACCATTTTGGTGTGCGCACAAACTGCGCGGTTTTCATAGATTCTGGCGCACATGTGGGCTTTTTCGGCCATCTTGGATTTCCTAAGCCCACAGCACCAAATGTTGTAGCATAATAGTCCAAACGTGGGTCAGAACACCCAACAGTCTTGAAGTACATTTTCAAGACTCAGATATTTTTTTAGCCTCACATTACTTTGAATTCTGGTTCTTGTAATTTTCCATTCAAGAATACAAAAAGAAATCAATGCCCATGCTCTCTCTGGTAAACATGTTCTTCTATGGATTTATACATGCTTCAGGTTGGCCTATTAGGATTTTTTGTAAGTTTCAAGTCATCTCTATCAAACAGTGCATTTTTGATTACGAAACACCTATTTCTACCAATTAGAACTGCAATGGTATGTCGTTAAAAGCCTATGTTGCAAACTGGTCTCAATCCTGGCTTTACAAATTAACTGAAGTGTGTGATCCTTTGCAAAATGTATATTTTACTCTTGTGTTGTTTACCAAAATTAGAATTCCCCACAAGCCATTCAGTTGACAAGTGTACACTATACAAAGAAATACTCTCTTTCTATTTTTGTCACTTGGCTTACTTAAAGCAACTTTTTGTGAAGTAACCTTGTTTTTGTATCATAGACTAGGATGCCATTTTCTGTGATATCACTTGCAGTGATGTCAGTGCACATACAAGTTAGTGGAGCTTTTTTGTCTTTTGTTGCCCAGAGCCACATGAATCATAAACCTGGCCGTGCTTTTAATGGCAAGCAAAGTGCATGTTTGTATGGAAGGGCAGATGCCAGCATCCAAACACTCATTAGTTTCTATATCTGACCTGTATATTCATTAAAGATGACTATGCTACGCTTTACACATTTGGCCGGGCTGTAAAATCCTGCATTAGCGGAGTTAACCTTATTCTTAGATGTGGGTGCTTCTATCAAATTAAGAAGGTGAAGAAATGGTGAAATGCACCACACTGCAGCCGCGCATTCCCACACATCACAATCTTTCATATGCACAAGCCCTTCGGACTTTCAGATGCACATGTGAGGCTGAGGTGCTTGTGCACACCCAGCCTTTCATGTGCACTATAACATATCACATACACACAAACTGTGACATTTCACATGTATCGAAATTAATATTGAATGAGCAGGAGATAAAAGCAGCGCCTGGGTGTCCAGCATTAACCTGTGACCAGGAGCTACCACTGGGGAACGAAGAGCTAGTACATAGCGGTCCACAAATCTAACTTTAACATAAGATGCAAATGCATCATTTTCTCCATTATTTATGATCGTTTATGCTTTAAATATTGTATAGATGTGTTTTAATGTTTATTTATAGATTGTTCTACATGTACACAGTAATTTCCACATAGGTATATTTGTTCGGCATCAGTTGGCCTGAGGTGACAAAAGTAGCTCCTGTGCGTTGGTGTCAAGCTAACCAGGCGCTTATAATCTACAAGCAGGAGCTAAATAGCTCCAAGCTCCCCTCAATTCCGAAACCCTGTGCAAGCACAGCACTGCACAGATTTTCGCATGCGCACCCTGTGCCTTTCACATGCATGCACTCCACATCCTTTTAAATGCACACACGACAGTCAAGAGCACTGCAGTCTGAGGGGAAAGTAGGGCTCAGGAAAGTTGGAGAGAGAAGAGAGGTGAATGAACAGAACATGATTTTAGGATGCAGAGAAGAGGTCTCGGAGGAATAGATGAACAAAGGTTAACTGAGAAGAGATCTGGGCAAGACAGGAGACAGGAAGTTATAATGGTGGGAGCGATAAAGGAGAGGGGGAGAGAAGAAAGAAAACAGTAGCGGTACAATAGCAAGAAAGGGTGAAAAAGTGAATGACTACACTGCATGTAGTGGTAACCATATGTTTTCGCAATTGGGCGCCATCTTCGGTATATCAATGAAGTTGCTGCCAAAGGTATTACAGCGTGTCTAATGTAATATTCGGTCTGTAACGAATTAAAGCGGTCCACTGAAGACAATCATTTAAACCATGAATATGTGCCCTTAGTCTGTGAATCAAATGTTGTTGCAACTTGAACAAACAATTTGTGGCTGAATAGTTATTTATGTCCGGTTACAGACATTCAACGATGAACAATTGCAAATCATCCCTGCGTAAGAACATTCCATAAAGTGTTTCACCAATGAAGGCTCAGAAGAAGCATTACCAATCCTTGATCTGCGTTCCAAGATACGTGTGAATGCTGTGCCTGTGGCCATGCCAATGACGTGGGCTATTGTTAACGTAAATGGCATTTGTAGTTTGACACATAGTGAAATTCTGCATTTCCCATCTGAAATACATTCTCTCATCCTGATAGCCAATTTTCAGGCCAGCCAGTGCCCATAGAGGAAGGTTCCTACTGGGGCATTAAAGCTCAGGGTATGTTCGAGAGCTAGAGGGGTGGAGGATGCCTTGCCAATAGCATGTGCCAGCTGGTTCGTGATGTTATATCTTCTTTTGAAGCCAGGGATAGACGAAATTGACAAATTACTCCAATAATGTCTGATAACATTTTTCTGTTTCGAAGTGTATGTGGCATATATTGCAACAAAGGCGGTAAACGTTTCATTAGAGCACACATTCTGAGATATTGATAAATGGCCTCTCTCTGTGTTCCATGCTCCCTTTGAAGTTTGTTTTGAAAGGTGCTCTGGATATCCACTTTGGAGAAATGTGGTGATCATGAAATTTGCATGATCAGCATAATCTGATTTCAGGGTGCAAGTAATCATAAGGCGATTTATCATCCATGTTTGTGGGGTTGTGGACTCGAATAGAATAATAATGTATTCCAATCAATCATTTATTTGGATATAGTAGTGTGTAATCTATTATCAGAATGTCTGTGGATGCGGTCCAATAAAGGGATCTACTGTGGTGCTGTGCATGCTGCAGATTGGAACTAAGGCTATTGAGCTAAGTGACAAATTCAATAACGCTACAGTGCCTTTCCAGATCATAAAAATATTGTCGAATGTAACATGTCCAATATACAGTATTAAGTGGAAATGTATTATTAACAAACTACATTTATGCTCAAAGCATGACATGAATACATTAGATCTGCCTTGGGCAAAGAAGGCACCCATTGCCAGTGCCACATAAGGAAACCATAGGTCTACCTGGTGGATTTTTTATGTTTTGGGGATTTTGGGTAAAACATACACTCTTGGACTTGTAACATCTCTGGGAGTCTAAAGCTTACCTGTTTCTTTACCTACAAATCATTGTTCAGTCCCAGCTGATCTTGAACATAGGTCATCATTTCTAAGGCAGGATCTTTTCCCAGCCAGACGTAATGAAATGTATTCGATAATATATCGTTGGGCAGCTTCTCGTATTGGAAAGTGTCAAGAAGAGCTATACCACCCCTTTTATCAGCCTGCTTGATGGAGATTAGCTTATTTTGTTGAAGAATGGAGAGTGCTTATATCCCCTGTCTATATATATATGTATATGCTTGATGTGTAGCTGTTCCGTTTGAAAATGTCAGCAATTTCTGGAAGTATACAGCAAGGCTTTCAAAGGATATTATTTTATATGGCTTATCATGATCACTCGTTGTGAAGGTGAATTTAGCCTGAGGTCGGATTCATTGGTGTTGTTTAGAAAAAAAAGTCTTGAGACTTACTTTGTGAAAGAAATTATGAATTTCAATTTCCATTTTCTGGATCGTAAATGATTGATTGGGGACAAATGATGGACTTTTATTTAAGAGGGATAGATGGCTAGATGCTAGAGGTAGGGAACCCATATCAAAAACTGGAAAAGTTATCTCTGATAGACACTCCTTCTGGTCATTAGTACCACTTCAGTCGCTTAGTTGGACTTTTGATATTTATTGAATTGGCATGAACCGCGAGGTTAACCTTTTCCTAATAAGTCTGATTATCAGTATTTGAATTGATGGTGTTGTTTCTTCTGAGGTGATCATTGGATTACTGGGTTCTGAAAACGTTACCCAGCATGCTCTGCTTGTCTGGTGGGTGGATGTGTATCTGGGGAGTATGTTGTTGTGGTGGAGGGTTCATTGCCACTGATTTCACTTATGTTTATTTGTGGGTGGGGGGGCAGTTCAACTCCTTGCTCCCTGGTTTTCCCCATTCCTATCCGAGTGGCTGGGATCCATAGTTCCCTCTCCTGTTTCTGTTTAGTCACTGCTACCTTTCAGTCATGTAACTCTTTATGCAGTCTCCTTTCAGGTGCTCTGTATGTTGTGCACCCAGGCTCCTATTGTCTACTAGTAGGAGGTCTGCCAGGGCCACTATAATATCCTTTCCCTACATCGATGGGTCCTCCAAGGGGTGGCTTCTTTCGACTGCTGCGATTGGTCACCTCTCCCACTGCCTCCCTTGCTGTTTGCTTCCTTTTCAGGGACATATGCTCATGGACAGTGACGTGCAGAATTGAGGTGGGCGGCATCCAAATCTGTCTGTCCCCACGTTCGTAACGATTGGATTCTTTGGGAAACATTCCCTCCTCTCCACCATTTTTTCATCTTCTTGGGATACCCCTAGCTGGCTTGGTTTAGCATTAGAATGCGCAAAGCGTCACGCATGGCCTTTTACTTTTACTTTCTGCTCCCAATTTTGTTTGCCTTTTTGCACCTTGTTTTGCTTGAAAATTCCTTGTTCCTCACTGTATCTTATGCACTCTGTCGTGCTCTAGCACTGAGGGGTCACCTGAGGTGATTTTAGGTCTTTTACACAATAACCAGTTGTCGAAGTTTACCGAAAACATTTCTGGAACTGTGACCTCGGTGGGGGATATGGTAGGTGGGAGCATGGTACAACATGTGTCAGGATGTTGCGGCCTGGGCGGGTTCACAGCCAAGATGATGGAACGTGCAAAAAAGATGGTGCCACTGTATTGCTTTTCTTTTGTTTTTCTCTCAGTCAGTAAGTTGGGTTATTTATATATTGCCTGGTCTTACTGATTGGATCTCCACTAGAAAGTATACCCAACATCTACTGAACAGATTCCTCTCCAACAGGGGCCTAGAACGAGAAAAAGAAAAAGTCATAAACACAAATGTGGTCATGTTTTCCAAATCCTGTGTCCCAAGGTTCAAAGTCTTGTTACCTCTGGCCTGACAGACGTCTCGGGAGGAACAGTCTGTGATCCTTGTAATGAATCATCAGATTTCCTGCCTAACATCTCCTCCTAGGTGACCTGGGGAAGGCAGCCGCTACCTTTTCCTAACCCTGGGGGTGGTATTAGCAGGGTGGATCACCTGGGAGGGGAAGACTCCCAAGGGAACAGGATGGTTCCGCTAGGAGAGACTGGATACTCATCCTCTTTGAAGAATGAGATAGCCATGGTGCCAGAATGCCTAATGGCTAGTTGCCAAAGTCAGTGGGAGATGAAGTGTGAGTGATTCCTTCTTAGTGTTACCAGGACCTCCTCCATCGTCCCCTGGCTAAGATGAAGCTAGCTAGAATGCATCCAGGCTGTGTCCCTTAAACTTCATACATGTGCAGTCAGATTTCAGTTTAGCTGCAACTGCATGGTAAAGTGAAGAGGTATACTTTAACTACAAAAAGTACAGTTCCGGTCAGGTGAATATGGTTGTAAAAAGTAATGGAACTGTTAACAGTAAAAAATAAAAGTAGTGGAACTCCGTTCCCGACCGTTCCTGCTCACTTCGATCACGGGCAATAACAATGGAGTGGACTAGATTGGGGTGAAAAACGATGGACTGAAAGAATGCCCATCACTTTATTAGACAAGGTTGGGTGTATGTTGGAAGGTACACTGTGAAATTAAGTTGGAGTTGTATCTGAACAATCCGATCGGGACCCTTATTTCACCACAAATCGATTAAGAAGGTGCTGAGCACAGTGCTCCTGCCCCGGACAATAACTGGCAGCGCCTTGCCTGTCGGACAAAACTGATAACAAAACTGATATCGTGAATTTGACAATATAAACCAAACACTGAACCAAGTCACACATTCCACAATGTCACATAGTAGCCATCGCTGGAAGTTCACCTCTGGTTCTGTTCCACAACAGCAAGTCATTGTTTGTATGCAAATGAGCCCAAATGCAAACCTTTTCTCCAGGAAATTGTCTTTGTCTAAGAGGACAGTGCTACTTTTTACATCGTT
The DNA here is from genome assembly GCF_040938575.1 of Ambystoma mexicanum. NCBI lineage: Eukaryota > Metazoa > Chordata > Amphibia > Caudata > Ambystomatidae > Ambystoma > Ambystoma mexicanum. The sequence continues at coordinate 181,346,559 of NC_090927.1, read as the reverse complement.
TAATCAGCCCAAGACAGGCCCTTTTCAAGCCTGTCAGGAGAACTACATACCAGGTTTCACATTTTATTAGGGATCCTCAGTGCAGTATAGTCCTGACAGCCATGTGTTTGGAGCATTTGGCCACGTTTATAAATAACGAGATCCGGCTTTTTCTATTTTCATATGTTTTTTAGGCACTTGCACTTTAGCTTCTAAATTGACAAATAATACATGGATTGTTCACTTTATGATTTCATGTACACTTGAAGATTCTACTAATGTATTGAACATTTGTTTTGATTGATAAGAAACATCTACGACTATGTCTACTTACGAACTAAAGCCACTCCAATATGGCAGGCTTCATGGTTCTATGTTTGAGAAAGATATGGGTGTCACATGACAAGTTGGGAAAGAGGACCTGAACAATGGTAATCTTTATTTATTGAAGCAGTTTGTTACACTTGTGGAACTAGCCTGAGGAAGTCTGAATTAAGGACGGAACGCGTGGCTGTATCTTTCTTCACATAGGGAAATTTGTGGAATATTCGCCATGGCGGATGTATTTTACATGCCGCTATATTTGTTTGTTCTTTTATCTGCATTTTATAAATAAATGAAGCACTTGTTTGCACTGAAGCAACGTGACCACTGAGTGCCAGGGTCTTTTCTGTGTGCGTTACTAACCCTTCGTCAGTTTCAAAGGGGAGGTTTGCTTACCATACTTTTGTTTTATATATATAAATATATATATAAAAATGTGTCAGTGATGTTGTTTAGTAATTCATTGAGTCCCACCAAGATTGACACACGTCATCTGGAATTTGTTTTATTTCTTCACTTAGAATTCACCTGGAACCCATCTATCCCGCACTGTCTTTGTTTCTTTTCCCTTACAGGAGAGAATCAATTGTGGCCCTTTCTGATTTGCTTTACATCTCCCCTTTAGTTATTGACCAGCTTTCAACCAATCAACTTGCAGCACTATGTGAATTCACATCTGTCTGATTTACACTATGGGTGTCCTGTGTAGTTTTGAATGTACAACCTTGCATGCACAGTTTAGTGAATTCCAGTTTACTGAAATTGGAATGTATGTCCATACAATATAAAGGCTCAGTGAAAAACATGCAATACAGATTTTTTTTTTCAAATACAGCTGATAACAAAAGCTCAGAACAATGTCCAACAGTTAAGCCTTGTACAGATGACCAGATGACTGTGACGAGGGGAAGAAAAGGGTCCATTAAGTACGTCATCGGCCCCATTTCGAGTCCTAGCGGGGACCCGTATGTTGGCCAAGTTAAAACTCAACTGTGCCCCTTTGCTCTTCGCAACTATTGTGCTGTTGGAAAGTGGGCTGCAAATACATCATTTTCTCGGAAAGCTTCGCTCTGTGTGCTTGCATTACAGTGCTTAAAAATAGGCCTTCTTAATTCATGAAATAGGGCGCAGAGAAACTGACGGTAGGTACTTCATCTTCGCAACAGGATGGTCGGGGCCTAAGCAGGTGCACGTGGAAAAAGATTGCTTTTCCCAACAACCCGGACAGCTGCTATTTTTATGGTCGCAGAATAAATAGTTCCCAAACGTGTATTAGTAGGCAAGCGTAACATGGGAGCCCCAACAAGCCAAGAGGGCTCCGCGAGGCTCTCCCACAGGCAGGGGTGTTGCTAGGTCTGGAAAAGATCTGGGGCTACACTAATGTCGGGGCTGTCGGGACTCGGGGCTAGCTAGCCTTTTGCTTGTAGCCCATATACCTTCTATCCGGGGCTATACCCCACTAAGACCCCCCTAGCAACGCTCGTGCCCACAGGGAATGTTTTGAACGTATGTAAAATAGTGCCATTTAAAGCGCACCTTTTGTGAAAAACGGTGTGAAATGCTATACAGTTTCCAATTGGTTTTGCAGGTTAACAAATTAAACTGAAAAATCTAATAGATGCCAAGACGGCAACAGTACACACGAGGCTTTTCTTCGCATTTCCTTGATTCCATTCCTCTATATGCCAGTATTCCAGGAATACATTGTTCTGCTGGTTGTGGCAGTATACGCCATTTAGGAACACTCATGTTGACTTTGCCCATAAGGCCAGTAGTGCCACTGTACGAATACATGCTCATGCTGGCTATGCCAGTATCCCATGTAAAAATAAACTCATGTTGGCTTTGCTCAGTGATTAATCAGGATACTCTAGCTCGGGCAGTAGATATCAGCATTTCCACGATGGAATACATTAATGTTTGCTTTGCCCATAATATCCATATACAATACAGGCACACAGGTATCCCGAATGTTTGTCCGATACAGGGCAAACCTAACTCCAATGTCTGCGATCGGACAATATCGAGAGACCAAAGAAAGGAGTTAGACAAATGCAATATGCATAAAAAGCAGGTATTGGGCTAATAACTGTGGCTCTGTTTTCACAAATATACACACTAGTGCATTATTTCTGATGTCATCTTTGTGCTGGGTATATGGATTTATTCGTAACATGACTGGTTGTGGTGAGTCCTGTTTTTATTTTTTATCGTTGTAAAATAGTAAAAAAATAAAAAAGAAGCTTCACCCAAGACACACTACTCCGGAAATTAAAAAGAACCGGAACAGGTTACCCCCTGATGAATGTCCTACGAAAGTGGTGTTGAGGACAGAAACGTATTGGGCTTCTCCGTAGACACAATAATTAGATCATTGTGTTAGTTGGTGTCTTATTGTGTCTTTGTTGTGATGTTTACAATATAGTATTGTTTAGTATTCATTTTGATTTATGTGTTGCATCCGGATTGTGTATGAGAACAGTTTGTTTTGGGTGTGTGGAATACATTTTAAGATTTGTAAAAATATATGAAATGAAATGAAATAAAATGTAATTGTATTTGTAGACCCAGATTACCCAACCGCAATTATTCTGGTACCCTAGATCTGATGTAGTTGTGATAAACTGTGGGTCACCTTTGAATGTGTCATATATTGTATTTGTCTACCTCCTTTCTTTGGTCTCTCTGCTTTGCCCATAATGCCAGTGTTAGGGAGAATTCTCATTTTATGGCTAATTTCCCTCACCTAGTGAGTCCCCCAGCAGCTTTGGTGGATTTCTGGAGTTATTTTTTTCACTTGGTAAGTGTGTATCTCTTTTCCCCACTCTTACCTGTGTTTTTGCCATGTGTATTTCATCTGCTTTTGTGATTGTGGACTCTGGAGTACACCACTTCAGTAGCCCCTTTCTTTTGTGTGTTACACAGCACCTTCAGTGCAGTGACACAGGGTTGTCTTTTAGACTTACCACCGACTCCATTTCTGAGGCTGACTACTGTCCCCCAGAAAAGGGTAAAGTTGCCATTAACTTTACTTAGGCCCTCATTACGACTCAGGCGGTAAGGGGTTTACGGCGGCGTAAACAGTGCCGACTCTTACCGCCTGATTCCGAGGTCCCTTAGCGCCATGGAGGTTTTAACACCTGCTTTTAGCAGGTGTTAAAATCCATGGCGCTAAGGGACCATGATGTTAATTTTGCACCGTAATTTACGGTGGCGTAATTAACGCCTTCCCCACTCCCATTATGCCCTATGGGGCAAAAATGGGAATGGGGAAGGGTAAATGGGGATTGGGGACTTACCGCCCCGCCAACCTCGGAATGGGGCGGTAAGTCCGCCAACCACCATGGCGTAAACGTAGTTTACGCCATGGTGGTAAAGGTACGAACCAGGCGGTAACTTACCGCCTGGGTCGTAATGAGGCCCTTAGTCATTTAACCACCGATCCATTACACCCCATTTTACATGGAGTACTGGAAAGGGTTACTTCGTATCCCTTTGTATCTGTACCTCCTAGAGCATTGTTTCGCTCTTTTAACATTTAGACTTGGCTGGTGGCAGTGGTATCGACCCTAACTTTTCTACCGTGATTATCCTATATAAACGTGGCATTGTTTTAGGCTATTATATTAGCCTCGAACTTAAACCCGTTTGACCAAATACTTTTTCTTTTGGCTCTGGTCGGGTTTATTCGCCATTTCTTATTGTTAAAGTCCTTCTTGTGTTTTACTTTGTGCAGAAAACCAGGTTTGCCTTCTTTGTTCACTGTCTTTTGGTGGGCTTCTGCCAAGAAGCCCTCCTACAGGCGCCTGGTTGTCTAGCTGGGCTGAATGTGAGGGAGGGGTGTAGTCACCCCCTGCACAGGGTATCCTAGGAAACCCAAGTCACACTTTGCCATGATTGGCTGAGGTGGTTGTCCGGGCTGGACAACCCCCCTGCTGCGTGATTGGCAGCCAGGCTGTGTGAATGGAGGATTTTTGCATAAAAGACAGGTCTCTTGGGCTAGAAGTCAGAGTCTCCACTGGAACTGCAAGGAACCGAAGAGAAGCAGAGAAGAAGACGGCTGCTGCAAATACCCCGTCCCGGTGAAGCCCTGCTGCAGTCCTGAGATATCACCCCTTCGACGACCAGAGAAGATACAATCCGGAGTCTTCTTCCCTTGAGCCTGGTGGGGATAACCAGCTCATCTTCCACAGCCAGAGGATCCTCTTCTTGGTCAAAATCGCTGCACACTGCTGTAGTGGTCCGGATAGCCATCTGAAGAGCCTCTCCTGTTTCTAAGGAGCGCACCTTTTATTCACCATCGTTGCTGCTGGCCTCATCCCTGTGTGGTGCAGACCCCTCCAGACGTCCTCCTTCGTACCGAAGCTCCAGGAACCGTGGGTCTGCAGGAAACTACCAGGAATAACTGCCGTGGCACCAGCTTCTTCATTGAATAAGGTACTGTGTTCTGCTTGAGGAAATCGGGTGAATCCCTTTTCTTCGCCTCCAAGTCTTGCCCTTGTTTTCCCTCCTTCTTATAACTTTTGCTTCCTCTGCTGACAATATCTAAGTGCTCCTGGCTATGTTTATTCGTGAACTGTCTGACTATGTGATCCGCGATAACAGGAACCCGGTTCCACTTGACACTGGCTCCGGCCTATTGACTCTTGAATTTCTGTCTATGAGTGTTCTCTGATTCTGTCGGCCTTGACAAAAGTATTGCCTGTGATTTTTGCCCTCAACTCTCTCTGGTTAACTCAGGTGCTAAGTGTGTTTTTGCCCTGGTAACATTTCTTGCCGCGGATACACGTCTCTCTAGTAAGACCGAACTGTCATTACTGTAAAAAGTGATCGCATCCGTATTCCCGGTAACGTCTTTTGCTTCACAACACCGGTCTGTTAAAACATAGGGTACTTACCTAGAGTTAGAGTGTACCAAAGTGAATTGGTTGGTTGTAGTGTATTTTACGTGTGATTTTTAATTAATAGAAGTGTTGTGTTTATAACAAACGCTTTAAAAATAAATGCACTTATATTTTTTACCTGAAACCTTTAGTCAGTGTTTGCTTGAGTCACAGTAATTTTGGTCACTTTGTGTAATCTCTGCTACTGCTCATATACTCTTGAGATAAGCCTGGCTGCTTCACTACTGCTACCACTTTAACATAGTAGTACAGGCTTGTACCAAAAGTAACACTTGTATCCACCTGTAGTCTTAATTGTGTGTAGTGGTCCCTAAGGGCCCTGCACAGGATTCAGCCTAACAGCCAGTAACACCACCGTAACAATTCCTACCATCCTGGCTCACTAAGAAAACACTCATGTAGGCTTTGACCATAATCCATTAATGGCAGTGTTATAAAACATATGCTGGCTGTGCTAACATCTTGCCAGTATCCCCACAGAAGAACACACCCAGTCCTTTTGAAGACATGTCCATGGTGCTGGTGCCTTTTTTCCCTCCCTTCTTTGTCCCTTCCCCCGCAATCCCCCATCCTACCAAAACCAACCAGCACGCTCACACATTATATACTGCCACTTTTCTCACAGCCCCACACACAAATAGACGGAGGCACTCATTCACGCACATTCACACTGAGGCACATTCACAAGACAAACCCTCACATGCATACACACACACATTAACATGCATAAACATTCCGCATGGGGTTCCTCTTTCACCTTTACCTCCGCAGCGCGCGACGTTTCCCTTCGTCGCCAGTTGTTATACTGCTGAGGCGAACCATTCACACGGACACTGAATGACAGACACAGGAGCCATTGCCTCTCCAACCTTCCCTTTACTCCTCCATCCTCTTACTGCCGTTTCCCTTCCCTTGCTCCTCCTCTTCCTCCTGCCTCCCGCTCCTTCCCATTAGTCCTGGCTTCCCTCTTAAAGGGGCTCTGTCCTTTTCCCACTTACAACACTATCTGCAATTAACTACTTGCGCCGCCTCAGTTGCACTGCTGCCACATGCTGACCCAGATGGCCTCCTTGCTCCTCTGCTGGATGGCCAAGGTGCCATCAATCAGGGCATGCTATTTCTGCACACATTGGGAGGCAGCTGGCCAGACCTCTGATACCCTGCTGGCCTCCCAAAGCACAAGCGTTTGACTTCGGCTTTGAGCCCTTTGGAATCCGTACTGAATATTAATGGCTGCGTTTGTTATGTTATGTTATTGAATTCTTATGAGGCGCAACACGCCTGAAGGCCTCAGTGCACTGCAAGAAAAAGAAAGAGGGCCAGTACAAGGGATCAGGACCAGGACAGCAAGACGAACATACTCGTCGTCAGCACTTAACAGCTTGAGATAATGACGTGGCATGGACTTCCGCTGTGTGCCAGACATCGACCCTCACCAGCAGCATCCTGCCCGCTGTCCTGACTGCCAGCGTGCTATGTGACAGATGTACGTTTTATGTCCTTTCATCTAGCTTAAAAAACAAGGCGGGCACACCCTTGCACCCTAGCACACCAGCCACCACTGGAAAAAAAACAACTGTTCCCAGCACAGACTGTGTCAGGCAATTTTTTATTGATGCAATTTGTCCTTATATTTTAGACATCTTGAATCCATGGATGTTGCTGAATAGACATGTGCCAAATAAAATTTAAAGAATAAACTTCAAACGTAGCCATATTCATACCGCTTGAGGCCAGATAAGCCCGTTGCCACCTTTTATCTGTGGTTAGCGCCTTTATTCTTTGCCTGTTTAGAACCTCTCTGTACACCAAACCCTACAAACAATTTAAAAGTCTGCGGTACAATAATATTAAAAATGTGTCGCAATATCACATGGTATTAAAAAAAAATTGTCTCTCGAATACGAGGAATTAACAAATGGCCACTAGGAATCGGGGCTTTAATGAAGCCGGTTGCTAAGAAAAGGTGCTATATCACTTTCACTTTATTTTGGAGTTGCTCTTCCCATGTTTCTCTGGCTTTAAAAAATAATGTTATTTACATGGTACCATTACTTTTATTTAGAAAAGGTTTTATAACTTCCGTGTACAGAACTTCATACACCATGGAAAAGTATAAGGTATTCTCAGATCATCAATCCACTTCAGACTCAGTCTCAAGGGCATCCTACCATCTCTGTTCCCGCAGTAGCTATGTCCTTGAAGACACTGTCCAAGAGGTTTGTCAGTGCAATGATTAAGATGGTCCTCTCTCCTGACAGGAGGGAAGACCACCACTCCTCCGCAGAGTACGTCTTCAATTCCTCAAAGAAACCACCCATCATCAACGTTCTCAAGGGTGTTAGGGCTTTGCAGAATAAGACCAGGTGCTTTACTGTTCCCATCTTCCCATTCGATTTACACAAACAGCCGGTATGCCACTTAGGCCCGTTGTCTCTTGAGGCCAAGACCTCCCAAGTGGGCTATAGGTTCAAACAGAATCTCATAAATGTTGTTCTTGTTGCATAGCTTGGACGCCTGGACAGGTATTTAGGAAGCACGTTGGATGTGCCCCTTGTTGAGCCCCTGGAAGCATAATTCTGCTTTGCTTGCTTTATCTTGCGTCAGAATCCAATCCTGCCACCAAATCCTAGTTTTCACTAAACCAGGATTGGTCAGCAGTTGATCTTCTGTTGATGTTACGAGGTCCAATGCCCTAATGCAGGTTCTCTTCCAGTCCTGCAACCCCCCATCTCTTGCTTCCTGCAGCGTCCTCTTCAGTGTCCCAATACCTCTTGTCGGCTCCATTGCTACGACTTTCCGAAAGAGTGCTACATTTTTTCAAGTGATGTGCGCTTGGAGGGAGATTAGTCGTAGCTCTTGTTTTACTACCTCCATCGGAACACACTTTGGAAGGTTCATCAGGTTTTTCCAATAGGCACCTTCCAAGGAGTCCCAAATAGTGGGAGACAGTGCCAGAAATGCTTCTGCTCCCTACGTTACTATAGGTATTACATTTGTTTTGTAAAAGGTTAGTGCTGGGATAAAGGAACATTTTCCATATTTCCTTTGGATCAATCTTCCTAGGGTGGTTAGTGATTTGATTTTGTTCCTAGGCATACTTTGTTGAGGGTACTCTCTTAGGGTGGTGTTTATACAACTCCCTAAATACACAATTGAAGCCACTTGCATCCGTTTTTTGTTTTCCAGATACCAGGCTTTCTCTCTTGATCTCCTCCCCCTGCATTGACCTTGGGTTAGGATCTTAGATTTCTTCACATTTGTCTTTAAGCCATTCTTTCCAGAGCTTTAAGTTGCCTTTGTAGGCCCGCTTAAGTTTCGTCTCTTAAAACCAAGTCGTCGGCATACAATAGGTTGTCGATCTTCTCCCCGTCGATATTAGGTGGGAAGTTCTGTGTTATGTTCTGTGCATCTGGGAGGTCTGAGAGGAACAGGTTGAACAAGGCTGGCACCAGCGGCCAGCCCTGTTTTAGGCCCTTAGATGTTGAGTTTGGCGATGACAGGGACCCCCGTTTGTCCAGCCTTATTCGAAGATTTGTGGCAGTATGCAGATGCTTAATGGCCTCCAACAGGTCTCCCCGGCAAACCCACTTTGACAGTTTAGTCCACAATTTGCTTCTGTCCACTGAGACGAAGGCTTGCGGCAAGTCTATGAATATCTAAAAAAGTTAACTTTTGGATTCCCTTAGACGCATTGTCAAAAGGTTGATCACAAACAGATTGAAAGATGTGTTCATTCCTTTAACAAAGCCCGACTGCCAGTGGTCCAGCTGCCCCGATTCCCTTCACCATTTTTCCAGTCCCGCCAGAACTAGCTTAGCAAAAACCTTACCCCCAACGTTCAAAAGGGCTATAGTGTGGTAATTACTGGGTTACTTTCTGTCTCCCCTTTTGAAAATAGGAACATCTATGGAGGTTTTCCAGGACAGGGGAACATTCTTTTAATTCTTGATGTGATCAAATGGAATTGCTAAGAATTTTGGCCCATAGATCCGGTTCCTCTTTTAAGTGCGTGTTTGTCAACCCGTCTGGGCCAGGGGCTCTTGAACCACAAGCATTGAGGATAATTGCCAATATTTCAGCTTCCTCAGTTTGAAATGTCCTTTCTGGTCCCAAGATATTTCCTCCTTCAACTTGTTTATCTTCGTCCGGATTCGAAAATGTCGCACCCAGTCCTGCTCGTTGACTGTGTTGTGGAGAAGAGCTTCCAATGAGGTGTGTAGGCCATTAAGATGTTTCCAGATCTCTCTGATTTGCTTGTTTGATATGTTCCTCATTATCAGTTCGGAGTCCTCCCAAAAAATTCAGGCTTTCCTTCACTTGATCCCGTTTTTATAGTATTGCCTTCTAGTTCTCATCAGCACAAAGGTATTTGGGCTGTTCTTCATTTTTAGGCCCTTTAGATCTTGCCTCAGCTACTGCTTTTCCTCACCTATGTCAGGGTCATAGCAGTGTTTGTCTTTAAAGGATACATTTGGTCCTATGCTTCTTGTTTCAGTAAAGGCCATTAGGAGTTTAGAATACTCCAAGGTGTTATCTTCTTGACCCTTTCCGGCTGCTATTAAAGTGTTAAGCTGTTCCGTCAATATTTTCATTTTTGCAGTGTCGGTTCTTGGATGGTTTTGCCCTTACGTGGTGGTTATTGTGCATGAAGATATGCCTTGTCGGGGCCTAGGAATTCTGCTACTCATTAAGTTAACTATGTTATGGTCACTGCTTGGTGTTTGAGTAATTTTCAGAGAAGAAATCAATGGCAATACGTTTCCAGAGACAAAGACATAGTCCAACACCTTCCTTGAGTTTCCTCGTGATCAAGTGTAGTGCGCCGGTTTATCGTCTGTGGTTTGTCCATTTAATAGGTGTAGGTCTCATTGGTTCGTCTCCTCAATCCAACGATTGCCTTTGTCCCTTGTTCCAGGGACTTGATCTTTTTGGTATAAATGGGGGTTTCCGTCTTCTGGTGTGACTGACATGTTAAAGTCACTGCAGTTTATCAAACTTTCCCAAGATGGGCTTAATGAAGTCAGAGGTCCCAGTGCCTGCTGATTTCGAGTAGAATTTACAAAGTATCATCCACTCGGTTTTGTTGGCCCTTAGCCCTTTGCATCTAAGCTTCGTCATTTGTATGTAGGTGTTTAGATTCCATGTTTCCACAACTTCAAATAGATCTCCTGTTTTGACTAGAGTCAAGAGGCCAGAAGCTGGTCTTCCCTTGATGCCCTTCGTAGCTGGATTAAGAAGGGCAGTGAACCCGTCAAGGCTAGGAATCTCTCTGAGCTATGTTTCCTGCAGACAAACAATTATGTGGTCATCCCAAGGGATATCCTCTTTGCCAAATAGGTGCTTGAAGCCTCTGATGTTCCAGCTAGCCAATGGCCACTTGTCTGAGCCTTGTCGAGTTGGTGGTTAGGCTCTTTCTTTTTACCACCAAAGCTTCTTCTAACCATTGCCATGATCCATTCTGATACATTTTGCACTCGTCCTTATAGAACGTGATTTGTCTTTCCACCTTGTCCAAATTTCCCACCGTTATACAGAGGGTTATGAGGTCCGCCACTCCTCCTTCAACTCTTTTCCTTTTTCCCAGGCGGTCGTCCTCTTTTGTGGGTCGATTCAGTGTTTCAGACTTTCTCCCATTGCTTCGCTATTGCTTCAGACTTGTGTTAAACTTTGGCTCTTTTGGGTTGGATATCCCCTGTAAAGTTAAGCCCAGGGCCATGATTGCTGGTGATTCCTCTAATAAGGCTTCCTTTATTAACTCATCTTTGAAATAAACTATGACTTTGTCCAGCCTTTGTTCAGTAGGGAATGTCATCTGTTGTAATCCACTGCAAACTCGGGACTCGGTGCAAGATTCTTAGTGGATTACGTCTGTCTAATGTCAGGCCACCATCTGGTTGTTTAATCCTTTCCAACATGGCACCTAGAGACCGATCTATTCTCTCTGCTACATTTTACTCGTTAGGTTTCCTCCGTTGGGTATTGTTTTCCCAGCTCGTGCAGTGATTCCACCCACTGTTTTCTTAAATCGCTCTCCCTTGTTTTTCCTTAAGGTTGTTGAATTCTGCGGGGGTCTACTATGCCTGATCACTGCGTTCAAAAAGTTTGAGTAGATTTTGGAGTTCAGACGCCTTTGTGCCAGTGTTTTGAACTCAACGGGAAGGGCGGAGTAGTCTGGCCAAATTGTTATTTCGGCCTTGTTAGGCATGAGGGTTATCGATTTTTCGTCATGTTTATCATCTGACAGTCTGGACTGTGTTTCCTGGATATCGTCATTGTCATCCTCCATTGAGTAGACTGAACTGACATTTCCAGTAGTTCTTCAAATGCTTCCTCTTCTGCCATCAGTTTGCTATTCAGATGTTCAGGGCACACGTTTGGTTTACTTACGTTTGACTTTCTTCCTTGGTTTTGAAGTTTCATCCCACCAGGTCCTTTGCATTCTTTAACAGGTTTTGGTAATGTTCGTTTTTTAAAGAATTGCCTTGCATCATTAGATCTTGTTTTTTTTCTTCTTCCAAACCCGTTTTAGGGGCTGACTCCTCCCCATTCACCTCGTCCACCGCCTCCACTTCTTCCGGATCATCTTCCACAGTCGTCAATCCCATGTCACTCACCACACCCCTTGTCACAACAGATGTTTGTACATCATTTGCGTTTTCTGCCACAACATTAATAGTTCTTTCTGTCTCGGTGATGACCCAACTGATTTTACAGTTAGTAGATCCAGCAACCTTTGCCGCGTATGGGCTTGGTGTCGCCCAAGGCTAGTTTGAGAGGCTCAAGGCATGTCCTTTCAAAAGTTTCTTCAGCTTTCTCCATGGTCAGGCGTCTTAGTTTTCTCTTCAGTAATAGGGTCTCTTTTTTGTTTCTATCCAGTTTGTCTTGAACCGCCATTACAATAACTTCAACAAAGACCATTTCGAGTGGACCATCACTAACATTGTGTTTTGGTCTCTTAACTGGTCATCGATTGCCTCGTAAACTTTAGCGAAAGGTGCCATCACAAGTGATAATGCAGCCACTGTGCTAGCATTTATGGCTGTGTTACCCAGACTTGGCATTTCCTTGGTTTCCATAACATATTGGGCATCACCGGTTGGTTTGTCAGCACTTACTGAAGATGATTATTTCGTAGGCAGGTTGTCTGTAGGCCTTTCAAGAACAGTTGCCAATCTGTACCTTTTTGTTCTCCTCTGTTGTAGGTCGGTATTGTGGTTGATCAATAACCTCTGCCCTCCCTGAACCCCCCCAGGGGAGCACCCTTTGTCTGTTAGCCTCCTCCTCTACGTGTTTGTCTCATTGTTGTCTAGTAGGTTTTTGTTGGGACTTGGAGCCTGACCGGGTTTCTGATTCCGACCAAGTTAATTTTGTGGTTTCCAAACTGGTTTTATTGGGGTTGGGTCATCTCTGATTTATAAAGTTCTTTGGTGGACCCTTCAATTTCGTGACAATTTGCAAGTAAGTTTGCATCCTCACGATCCCCATATCCCAGGTCCCGAGGTGCCGTGGCCATGCATAACATTTGTTTCAAATTGTTGTCGTGGAATCTTTGGGCACCAGCAGCAATGCATACTGAGCATTGCAATCGACCGCCCCCCTTCCTGCTGCAGTCATTGGGCGTGTTAACTGCGGGGTGGCCTTTTTGCGGATCTCAGACGCCAGTCCGTGATTAAAGAGAAATATCTGGTGCGCCCGTAGGGGGAGCAGTTCTTTCCGCTTAAGAGGTGTACTTGCCAAGTCTCTCTATGGTCCTAATTGGCATTCAGAGCTTTTGCCCCAAGCTCCATTTGTTATACAACCCAGAGACTCCTTGTTCAACATGTTTCAGTGAGTGGTGTTACTTTGATTGGGTTGGTCGGGCTGGTTATGTTGGTCAGGATCTCCTCCAGTTGTATCGGTTTTCCTTTTTGAGCCATGTCTGTTTATCAGCATCCACTTGTAAGAGGACGCCATCTCCCGCTCACTCTCTGGTTCGGAAGGCGTTGGCTGAAAGCATTTAACAACCACTGGGGCACGAGCGAGGAGGAAGATTTGGCCGGGCCATGCTTTTCCAGGTAAGCGGGTGTGTACGCGGTAATTATTACCTCTGTGACACACGCTACCGGCGAGGGAAGTGGACCCCTACTACTCGCCCTCTTTTTAGTCAATTCAATGTTCTTTGATGATGTCAGTCCCAGAACAAGGCCTATTGTTGGCAAAATAAGGACACTCCTCTCCCCCATGCCTATGCCTAGCATCTTACCATCCTCCAGCTCCGGCTCTTGTTCTGGCACACGTCTTATTGGCAGCTCCATACCCCCAGCAGTCTCTGCTCCATCGCACCGAAATGCAAGTCACTGCTGAAACTCTGCTGTCACTCTGCTTCGCTCCGCGAGGTTGAGTGCTGGTTTTAAAAATGCCTCCTAGAGCAGTCAACAGCAAAGGCAGGCTCTCCGCACTAACACAGCAGGGCTCTCTGCAAGGAACTGCTGACACTCTGCTGTCACTCTGCTTTGCTCCGCGAGATTGAGTGCTGGTGTTAAGAACTCCTCCCAAAGCAGTCAACAGCAAAGGCAGACTCTCCGCACTAACACAGCCAGACTGTCTGCAATGAACTCTGGCTTTGTCTTGTCACATTGTCAGGTAACGGCAGGCTAAGCTGTGAAGGGACAGAGTGCATGCATATTTGAAAAGTAAGTAGTAGCTGTCATGGTTAAATAGGTATACACTTCTCTTTTACATTTTTGCATGGGCAAAAGTAGCTATGAAGTTATGGTGTTCATAACCATCTCCATCACATTGTTGCACAGGGCCAGGAGTAGCGGAGATGTACACTTCTCTTTCACATCGTTGAATAGGTTGAGAATTGACTCTGACAGTACTGTAGCCTACAAGTCTCTTTTACATTGTTGAACAGGGCCGGGAGTAGCTGTGACAGTACAGTAGGCATACAAGTCTCTTTCACACTGTTGAAAAGGGCTGGGAGTAGCTGTGATAGTACACTAGGCATACACTTCTCTTTTACATTGTTGAATAGGGCCAAGAGTAGCTGCGACAGTACACTAGGCAAACACTTCTCTTTCACATTGTTGAATAGGGCCGGGAGTAACTGTGACAGTACAGTAGGTATACACTTATCTTTCACATTGGTGAATAGGGCTGGGAGTAGCTGTGACAGTACAACACGCATACACTTCTCTTCCACATTGTTGAATATGGCCGGGAGTAGCTGTGACAGTACAGCAGGCATAGACTTCTCTTTCACATTGTTGAATAGGGCCGGGAGTAGCTGTGACAGTACACCATGCACACACTTCTCTTCCACATTGTTGAATGGGGCCGGGAGTAGCTGTGACAGACCAGCAGGCATACACTTCTCTTTCTCATTGGTTAATAGGGCCGGGAGTTACTGTGACAGTACATTAGGTATACACTTATCTTTCACATTGGTGAATAGGGCTGGGAGTAGCTGTGACAGTACAGCACGCATACACTTCTCTTCCACATTGTTGAATATGGCCGGGAGTAGCTGTGACAGTACAGCAGGCATAGACTTCTCTTTCACATTGTTGAATAGGGCCGGGAGTAGCTGTGACAGTACACCATGCACACACTTCTCTTCCACATTGTTGAATGGGGCCGGGAGTAGCTGTGACAGACCAGCAGGCATACACTTCTCTTTCACATTGTTGAATAGGGCCGGGAGTAGCTATGACAGTACTGTAGGCCCACACGTCTCTTTCACATTGTTGAATAGGGCCGGGGGTAGCTGTGACAGTGCAGCAGGCACACACTTCTCTTCCACATTGTTGAATAGTGCCGGGAGTAGCTGTGACAGTACAGCAGGCACACACTTCTCTTCCACATTGTTGAATAAGGCCGGGAGTAGCTGAGACAGTACTGTAGGCATACCCGTCTCTTTCACATTGTTGAACAGGGCCGGGACTCGGTGTGACAGTACAATAGGTATATACTTCTTTTTCAAATTGTTGGAAAACCTAGGAGTACTTTGATGGTACAAAAGTAATAGACTTCTTCAACTCATTAGATAATGGCATTGCCAGCAGTGAAGTAAGATATGGTGTGCATACACTCCTCTTTCACATTGTTGAATAGGACCAGGAGTAGTTGTGAAGGTACAGTAGGTATACACGTCTCATAGACACTTATCTTCCACATTGTTAGATATGGCCAGGAGTACCAGTGACATCATGGTGGGGCCAGCAGTAGTTGTGAAGGTACAGTAGGTATACACGTCTCGTAGCCACGTATCTTCCACATTGTTAGATACAGCTAGGAGTAGCTGTGGCAGCATGGTAGGGCCAGCAGTAGTTGTGAAGGTACAGTAGGTATACACGTCTCGTAGCCACTTATCTTCCACATTGTTAGATATGGCCAGGAGTACCAGTGACATCATGGTGGGGCCAGCAGTAGTTGTGAAGGTACAGTAGGTATACACGTCTCGTAGCCACTTATCTTCCACATTGTTAGATATGGCCAGGAGTAGCTGTGGCAGCATGGTAGGGCCAGCAGTAGTTGTAAAGGTACAGTAGGTACACATGTCTCGTAGACACATATCTTCCACATTGTTAGATATGGCCAGGAGTAGCTGTGGCAGCATGGTAGGGCCAGCAGTAGTTGTAAAGGTACAGTAGGTACACATGTCTCGTAGACACATATCTTCCACATTGTTAGATATGGCCAGGAGTAGCTGTGGCAGCATGGTAGGGCCAGCAGTAGCTGTAAGGGTACAGTAGGTACACACGTCTCGTAGACAATTATCTTACACATTGTTAGATATGGCCAGAGTAGCTGTGTCAGCATGGTAAGGCCAGCAGTAGTTGTGAAGGTACAGTAGGTATACACGTCTCGTAGACACATATCTTTCACATGGTTAGATATGGCCTGGAGTAGCTGTGGCAGCATGGTAGGGCCAGCAGTAGTTGTAAAGGTACAGTAGGTATACACGTCTCGTAGACACTTATCTTCCACATTGTTAGATATGGCCAGGAGTAGCTGTGGCAGCATGGTAGGGCCAGCAATAGTTGTGAAGGTACAGTAGGTATACACGTCTCGCATACACTTATCTTCCACATTGTTAGATATGGCCAGGAGTAGCTGTGGCAGCATGGTAGGGCCAGCAGTAGTGAAGGTACAGTAGGTATACACGTCTCGTAGACACGTATCTTCCACATTGTTAGATACAGCCAGGAGTAGCTGTGGCAGCATGGTAGGGCCAGCAGTAGTTGTGAAGGTACAGTAGGTATACACGTCTCGTAGACACTTATCTTCCACATTGTTAGATACGGCCAGGAGTAGCTGTGGCAGCATGGTAGGGCCAGCAGTAGCTGTGAAGGTACAGTAGGTATACACGTCTCGTAGACACTTATCTTCCACATTGTTAGATATGGCCAGGAGTAGCTGTGGCAGCATGGTAGGGCCAGCAGTAGTGAAGGTACAGTAGGTATACACGTCTCGTAGACACTTATCTTCCACATTGTTAGATATTGCCAGGAGTAGCTGTGGCAGCATGGTAGGGCCAGAAGTAGTTGTGAAGTTACAGTAGGTATACACGTCTCGTAGACACTTATCTTCCACATTGTTGAATATTGCCAGGAGTAGCTGTGACAGCATGGTAGGGCCAGCAGTAGTGAAGGTACAGTAGGTATACACGTCTTGTAGACACGTATCTTCTACATTGTTAGATACGGCCAGGAGTAGCTGTGGCAGCATGGTAGGGCCAGCAGTAGTGAAGGTACAGTAGGTATACACGTCTCGTAGACACTTATCTTCCACATTGTTAGATATTGCCAGGAGTAGCTGTGGCAGCATGGTAGGGCCAGCAGTACTTGTGAAGGTACAGTAGGTATACACGTCTCGTAGACACTTATCTTCCACATGGTTAGATATTGCCAGGAGTAGCTGTGGCAGCATGGTAGGGCCAGCAGTAGGAAAGGTACAGTAGGTATACATGTCTCGTAGACACTTATCTTCCACATTGTTAGATATGGCCAGGAGTAGCTGTGGCAGCATGGTAGGGCCAGCAGTAGTGAAGGTACAGTAGGTATACACGTCTCGTAGACACTTATCTTCGACATTGTTACATATGGCCAGTAGTAGCAGTGGCAGCATGGTAGGGCCAGCAGTAGTTGTGAAGGTACAGTAGGCATACACGTCTCGTAGACACTTATCTTCCACATTGTTAGATATGGCCAGGAGTAGCTGTGGCAGCACGGTAGGGCCAGCAGTAGTTGTGAAGGTAAAGTAGGTACATACGTCTCATAGACACGTATCTTTAACATTGTTAGATATGGCCTGTGTGTAGACACTTATCTTCCACATTGTTAGATATGGCCATGAGTAGCTGTGGCAGCATGGTAGGGCCAGCAGTAGTGAAGGTACAGTAGGTATACACGTCTCGTAGACACTTATCTTCCACATTGTTAGATATGGCCAGAAGTAGCAGTGGCAGCATGGTAGGGCCAGCAGTAGTTGTGAAGGTAAAGTAGGTACATACGTCTCATAGACACGTATCTTTCACATTGTTAGATATGGCCTGTGTGTAGACACTTATCTTCCACATTGTTAGATATGGCCAGGAGTAGCTGTGGCAGCACGGTAGGTCCAGCAGTAGTGAAGGTGCAGTCGGTATACACGTCTCGTAGACACTTATCTTCCACATTGTTAGATATGGCCAGGAGTAGCAGTGGCAGCATGGTAGGGCCAGCAGTAGTTGTGAAGGTACAGTAGGTATACAGGTCTCGTAGACACTTATCTTCCACATTATTAGATATGGCCATGAGTGGCTGTGGCAGCATGGTAGGGCCAGCAGTAGTGAAGGTACAGTAGGTATACACGTCTCGTAGACACTTATCTTCCACATTGTTAGATACGGCCAGGAGTAGCAGTGGCAGCATGGTAGGGCCAGTAGTAGTGAAGGTACAGTAGGTATACACGTCTCGTAGACACGTATCTTTCACATTGTTAGATATGGCCTGTGTGTAGACACGTATCTTTCACATTGTTAGATATGGCCAGGAGTAGCAGTGGCAGCATGGTAGGGCCAGCAGTAGTTGTGAAGGTACAGTAGGTATACAGGTCTCGTAGACACTTATCTTCCACATTGTTGGATATGGCCAGGAGTAGCTGTGGCAGCATGGTAGGGCCAGCAGTACTTGTGAAGGTACAGTAGGTATACACGTCTCGTAGACACTTATCTTCCACATTGTTGAATATTGCCAGGAGTAGCTGTGACAGCATGGTAGGGCCAGCAGTAGTGAAGGTACAGTAGGTATACACGTCTCGTAGACACGTATCTTTCACATTGTTAGATATGGCCTGTGTGTAGACACTTATTTTCCACATTGTTAGATATGGCCAGGAGTAGCAGTGGCAGCATGGTAGGGCCAGCAGTAGTGAAGGTACAGTAGGTATACACGTCTCGTAGACACTTATCTTCCACATTGTTGGATATGGCCAGGAGTAGCAGTGGCAGCATGGTAGGGCCAGCAGTAGTTGTGAAGGTACAGTAGGTATACACGTCTCGTAGACACTTATCTTCCACATTGTTAGATATGGCCAGGAGTAGCTGTGGCAGCATGGTAGGGCCAGCAGTAGTGAAGGTACAGTAGGTATACACGTCTCGTAGACACTTATCTTCGACATTGTTACATATGGCCAGTAGTAGCAGTGGCAGCATGGTAGGGCCAGCAGTAGTTGTGAAGGTACAGTAGGTATACACGTCTCGTAGACACTTATCTTCCACATTGTTAGATATGGCCAGGAGTAGCTGTGGCAGCACGGTAGGGCCAGCAGTAGTTGTGAAGGTAAAGTAGGTACATACGTCTCATAGACACGTATCTTTAACATTGTTAGATATGGCCTGTGTGTAGACACTTATCTTCCACATTGTTAGATATGGCCATGAGTAGCTGTGGCAGCATGGTAGGGCCAGCAGTAGTGAAGGTACAGTAGGTATACACGTCTCGTAGACACTTATCTTCCACATTGTTAGATATGGCCAGGAGTAGCAGTGGCAGCATGGTAGGGCCAGCAGTAGTTGTGAAGGTAAAGTAGGTACATACGTCTCATAGACACGTATCTTTCACATTGTTAGATATGGCCTGTGTGTAGACACTTATCTTCCACATTGTTAGATATGGCCAGGAGTAGCTGTGGCAGCACGGTAGGTCCAGCAGTAGTGAAGGTACAGTAGGTATACACGTCTCGTAGACACTTATCTTCCACATTGTTAGATATGGCCAGGAGTAGCAGTGGCAGCATGGTAGGGCCAGCAGTAGTTGTGAAGGTACAGTAGGTATACAGGTCTCGTAGACACTTATCTTCCACATTATTAGATATGGCCATGAGTAGCTGTGGCAGCATGGTAGGGCCAGCAGTAGTGAAGGTACAGTAGGTATACACGTCTCGTAGACACTTATCTTCCACATTGTTAGATACGGCCAGGAGTAGCAGTGGCAGCATGGTAGGGCCAGTAGTAGTGAAGGTACAGTAGGTATACACGTCTCGTAGACACGTATCTTTCACATTGTTAGATATGGCCTGTGTGTAGACACGTATCTTTCACATTGTTAAATATGGCCAGGAGTAGATGTAGCATCATATTGTTGAGTAGGGCCAGGAATCGCTGTGACGGCATGGTGTGCCCTGCATAGGCTTCCCTTTCACACTGGTGGATAAACTTATGCTTATCTGCAAATGCTGATGTGCACTTACCTGCCGTTGTGATCAATGGATGTGTCAATGTTTAGCCTGCGACATATCATTGTATGTTGTGTACTACCCTTGGTCACAAGCACACATAGTGGCAAAGGACATCCGAGGCTCAAGGCAAGGCCCCTCTGACTTCTGTTCCTGTAAGCAATCTACCCGCTAACTCCAGTTCTGCGCTCGTTGCCATCTCGTTGCCATGTGAAGACGCTGCAGGCCTCGGCTTCGATGCGGATCTGACAAGTGTCGTAAAATGGCTTCACATCCTTTTCATAACATCTGAGCGAGGCGAGGCTGCTCTCAACTGAAACGGAGGCATCTTCTTTTTGAGACACTTTCGGTTCTTACCGTCGCTCTTACGACTGCTAGTGTTTTGTGCATGGACATGTGTGTTAAGATTCTTTACTTTCCACTAGGGCTGGGCGATAAAGCGAGCTGTGGAGATATTTCGATATATTTTCAAAATCGATATAGGACGAGACAATATCGTTAACATTGAGATATATACATATATATACATTATTACATATCCTACCATTTTTAATTTACATTTTAATATTTACACATCTGGGTGTATTCTCAAACAGGAAGAGGTACCATGTATTTGCAGTTCATTTTGATCAATGTTTCTAAATAAAGGTGTTTGTGACATTTCACATGTCGTTGGCGGCTAACAACTGAGCATTGAACCCACATAAACAATATTGTGATATATGTCATATATCTCCATTCAGCCCAAAAATATTGAGATATTACTTTTGGTCCATATCGCCGGGCGCTACTTACCACTGTATTGCCTAAAGCCACATTAGCACCCGGCACGGGGGAAGCAGCTAAACAGCCTGTGTTCCAAGCTGCCTGATGACTGGCTCCCCCAGCCGCCATCCTCTCCCCCATCCTCCGTCCCCTTATTTTATTTTTTTATAATTTGCACACCCCCTTCCTAACTCCACTTACCTGTTTGATGTATTGGCACAGGCCACCGCTGCAGCTTCCCAGCTTCTCCGATCGCTATGGAAACGAAAGAGGAGCTCCGTATGGAGCCCTGTCTTCCCTTTCCATGGTGGCCATTTTAGCACAGTATTTTCTGGCATTGAACGGGACACCTCGCACGTTCCATTCAATGACTGAAAATACTTTTTTTTTTAGCACCCCTTCCAAGGGCTGGAGTGGGGGGTAACGGCCCGCAGCCCGAGTTAATGGCCCTTGCTTCGATCAGGCTGTTAACTTTGGCTGCAGGTTCCTTAGCCCCGGTTCCAGCCCTTGGAACGAGGGCTTAACGCCACATTCTGGATGGAGCATATTTACTCAACCTTTATCTGTAACGAAATGCCACACATTGTAATTAAAATACATTTCTTAGAAAAATGTGACGGCAGCCAAAGATGTTGTCTAAGACCTCCTTGATATAGACAGGATAGTCGAAAAGCAGTAGTATAAGACAAAAGTGCTTAAAAAAACAAAATATCTCAAATTTTCGGTGAGCATCAAAATCACGAGTACCTTATGAAGCCGATGCCAGGCCATTTTACAACACATGACCTTAGGACCAAAAATCAAACTCCAGCCTTGACTGGCGAAAATCAACATTTCTGTCCCTTTTTGACCCTATGATGCTAAATTACACTCTGGAATAATGCACAATGGTGTTGGGAAATGGGTCTGGCTGACATAATGCAATGCCTATCTGATTTGAGCATGAATGCTAATCATACATGAAAAAAGACCCACGCAGGACAAGAGTATTTCTCTACCAGCATGGGCGCTGTTACCCTGTGCAATTTAGCATCACCGAAGTCAAATAGGACACCTGAAATTCAGCTCAGCAAAATGAATTCACACCACCCTGATGAAATCTGCATGTAGACTCTTTCCTCGGTCTGACATGATCTAACCCTCAAATAAAATGTTTAGTTGTTCCTGTGTAGAATGTAGTATTTTTTTCTACGCAGCTTTCACTGAAGTCATGGAGCGTGTTTGGGCACACCCTAACTCGATAAACTGCCTAAAGGCTCAGAGTGACACACTGGCATCAGCGGGGTGTATATCAAGAACATGCAATTGGTGGCAAACGCCACATTGATATTTACCTTGGAAACGGTGCTGCCAGAAACTTACCATTCAAGAGCGGGCATGGGCTTGCGCATGCCAGACAGTAGGTGGTCCCCTGTCAATCGTAGCTATTGTGATTTGGTTGGCATGAATGCCGTGGTGCCAGGCCGAGGTGATAGATAGGAATTATGAAAGAGTGTAGCTGTTATCCATGAAAAACACCCACTCCAGGCAATGGGACATTGACTGATTCTTAGAAGATATCATAACTAGCACAGTGTGAGGAACCAGCCTCGCAAGAACTCGCAAGACTTTGCGCGCAAAGCGTGCAGAGCTCCCCCGGAGCCCGCCAGACTTGCAGCGGACCGGGAGACAGGAGGACGCTGCCCGGCGCTTCTCTTACCGTGACCAGGCCTGCAGCCTGAAGCCCACATTCTACAGACAGGCCCCTTGCCTGAACCAGCTGCCAAGTCAGCACAACAAGGTGAACTTTATAATGGTGTAAAGCAGGGACGCCATCTAGGGGTTGCCAGGGGTCGTGCCTGCGACACCTTAGATCTCCCTCGCTACCCCAGTGGTCTCCCTTGCTACCCCTAAAAAAAAAAGTTAAACAAATGTTTTTTTATTTTCTTTTTTTAATTTAAATTGAGGCTCCTGGGCTGTGGCCAGCAGCATGTGACTCTTGGTTTCTGGAGTGGCTGGTTTTCTGATAGCTATAGCCGTTAGGATAGCTCAGTGGGTTGAACGCTTGCTGCTGCAATGTGTGTGTGATCTGCAGGTTGCAGGATCAACTCCTGGCAAGGTCAACTCAGCCCTACATCCTACTGAGGTTGATAAATGAGTTCTTACACCGTTTGGGTAATATTGTATGTATATTTGTTTTTTTTAAGCGCTTAAGCTTAAGTGCTATATAATAACACATTGTGCAGTACAAATGTCCTTTAACATTATCGTTTGGCCTTGGAGGTCTGCCTGCATTCACAAGAATTTGGTAATATTAATATTGATGATACATATGGTGATCCATTCTTGTATAAATGTATATCCCTTTACAGTGATATCTTAACCATATTTTTCATAGTGTACTTAGAAACAATGCTATGTGATGCCACTTCCTGTTTTGTCAAGGGGTGAAAGGTCGTGTTCCATTGCTTCTGGTGATGGGGTGAAATGACAATCACTTCCTGTGATGCCATCAGAGGTCAAGGGTCAAGTGATGTCACTTGCGCTACCCCTGGCATTTTGGTGAAATTACGTCCCTGCTGTAAACCCACCGCTTTGAATCCAACAGCAGTGGCTGCCATCCAGACTCTATACATTGACACCGATGGAGACACAATCCCACAGCAGTGAGTCAATTGCAGTGGTTGCCGCAGAGACTCCCTCTATGCTCAGTGTTGTGTGCACATATAGCCCTAACTGCTATCAACAGCAATAAAGCTACTAAACCACCCTGTGTCCAGTGTTCCTTCCAGACCACCACACACACTTTTTCTATAACTCCCTTTGTCTTGATTTCCTCGCTCTTTTAAGAGCCCTTACACAAGTTAGTTATACTCAATTCATTGACCTCGTAAGAAAGGGAGAATAGCCTGGTCGGCCCTACCGAGATTCAAAATAGTGATTGCAGGTTACACACAGAAGCAAGCAGTTAACCCGTTGAGCTAACTGAAATGATTGCTGCATGCAAATCGGGTACATTAATTTCCATTATTTATTAATCTTCATAGCCCCACCGGCCTCTCATGAATAACTCTATAACTGCTATTCACTGCTACAGTCTGTTCTCCACGCTCTAAAATCTGCTTCCAGAACACAGAGAGGTTACACTATCTCACCTGTTTAAGCGTGTTTACACCTATAGTGTGTACAGTATAGAACAAGAACAAGTAGTTCTTTAAAGGAACAAACTAAGAAGAGGAATCAAAAAGACATAGAAAAGCAACTGAAACTCGGGCACATAAAGTTTC
Organism: Ambystoma mexicanum; assembly: GCF_040938575.1. Classification (NCBI taxonomy): domain Eukaryota; kingdom Metazoa; phylum Chordata; class Amphibia; order Caudata; family Ambystomatidae; genus Ambystoma; species Ambystoma mexicanum. The sequence goes on along the minus strand of NC_090927.1, from coordinate 181,322,618 downwards.
TGAAATATGTACTTTAGTTTTTAAAACTGTAATGGCAGAATGACTTTTTGAAACCAGATAATTAGCCAGATGGGCCTCTCTTTAACACTGATGAGATCCCTTGGAGGGTGCATCGGGTTACTCCAAACCGGGGCTGAGTCAAATGATCCAAGACCGGGTTCTGAGTAAACCACCTGGCGGACACACCGACTGGCCATCCTCCCTATGCTCCCCAATGCTTGCCTGGCCACTTGCTGCATTACTCCCTGCTGACATTCCCCATCCCCCACTTCCGTAAGACTCTAGCGGTTGAGCAAGCACTGTGCCTCGCATCTATGCCTGCCCATTGCCGCCATAGAAGTGGAGAAAGGGCTCCGCATTAGACCCTGTAAAGGATCTGGCTGGGCCCTTTCACTCACCGCACGCACACGCATTCCAAATAAAGAGGGGGACGGAGTTCACTTCCAACGTCTACTTTATTCGAGGTACGTCCCGCAACTGCCCGCCCCCAACCATGTCCCTCCCTTCTTCTTCTTCTTCTTCTTCTTCTTCTTCTTCTTCTTCTTCTTCTTCTTCTTCTTCTTCTTCTTCTTCTTCTTCTTCTTCTTCTTCTTCTTCTTCTTCTTCTTCTTCTTCTTCTTCTTCTTCTTCTTCTTCTTCTTCTTCTTCTTCTTCTTCTTCTTCTTCTTCTTCTTCTTCTTCTTCTTCTTCTTCTTCTTCTTCTTCTTCTTCTTCTTCTTCTTCTTCTTCTTCTTCTTCTTCTTCTTCTTCTTCTTCTTCTTCTTCTTCTTCTTCTCAATTATCGGAGGCGTGGGCGGACCCACGCAGGCGCTTCCCCATCCTAAAGGATGATGTGCACCAGATGTCCCTACCTAATCCCAACGTCACTTCCCTGGGGAAGAGCCCGCAACGGCGGCCTTCCCACAGAACGATGTGGACGGGCCACATACAGGTCCATTGTTCTGAGGCCTGACAGGCCCAACATTCATTTTCAAGGAGGCCATCTTGTGCGCGGTTGTATTTGTTTGTCACAATGGGTCACACGCTCACTGTGATAAGTTGTTCCTCACAGATAATTGCTGTAAGCCGCCCCGCCGGTTTACCTTGAGGCTCTAATAGCAATAAACATGCACTCTGGGCGCTGAGCCGGGTGGTAATGGCTGTTTATTGCTCTATTAGAGTATGTTTGTCTAAACAGAAGAAATCTGATCAGAAACTGTGGAATCCAGGCTCTAACCTGTATGCATGCGTGTTCTGTTGTTTGACTTCTGACTGCTAGTATTACTACTGTGCAATACGATTGTAGGCCGTTAACTTCCTTGTTAGAACGTGAACAGTGTTATATATTTTCTTACTCCGTGTTGATCGTGCTAGTCTCTAGCTCAGTTGATTCACCGTGCAACAGGGAATTTCTACCTCTGTCTCACCTAGATGTGATATTTCACTGGCAGCAGTGCTCTGTGCTCACCCCTTGAACACGCATGCCATGTGGCTGCCGCGTGCACTTCAGGCAGAGTCCAGAACTGCAGCTACTCAGCTGCTTTTTGGGAAAACTACATTTCCCAGCACTAACCGGGCCTTAAAACAACATTGGCAGTGCATTACCTCCACGTCCACTCTTCCTCGTCCCAGTACTTACTTCATGAGGAGGCCCCTGCCTCCGACACAGGACCTTCTTCTATTTCTTTAAATTCCTATAACTCCTTCCCCAAATCCACGTCACTCAGTTTAATTTTTCCTGCCTCTGGCAGGTTGGACTTTTTCTTCCCGGTGCGGGGCACTGGGGAGCACCGATTGCTGGCCCCCTGGGGGGTGCTGTGTGACGGGGCCCTCGGCTCCCTCAGGTGCGGCGCTGCTCCTGGGCCACCTGCAGAGCTTGGGGTCACAGTTGAGCGGGATTGCCTCGCTCGGTTCTTTGCTGGGCTCCGGACCGCAGCGTGAGCATTGTGTCCCTGGTCCTGCAGGGCGCTTGCTGGCTGGTCTGGGCTGGGTTCTCAGAAGGCAGTATGTCTCGGCTCGCCTGTTGCTGAAGTTACGGTGCACGTGGCGTCTTGCGTGTTTTCCGGTTCCTTCAGCCTGTCTTCGGTTACGTCCCCTGGTGTCTTATACTCTCTCCCACTGGCTCCCGATGTCTCGGCTTTCGTAGTTTTGTTTTCAGTGTCCCCAGCACTGCAAGTCTCCCTGCTATGGTGGCGGGGGGTTTCAGGTCTACAGGCTGAGGTGTGCATGGTCCTTCCTCCTGTGGCCTCTCTTATTACCGACGCCAGCAGAAAGGGTTTACATTGGGGGTCCTCTCAGCTCAAGGGTTGTGAGATCTGGGGAGAGACGGCGATCATCCAATTGGCAAGAGTTGTGCCATTGTCCAAGCTCTGGGGTACGACGAGGAGTTGCTGGACGGTTGGCGGTTTTGTTCCAATCGGACAATATGACGGCCTTGGCATATGTCAACTGCAAAAGGGGTTCCGGCCGCTCCTTGAATGCTCTGGCAGCGCCGATAGGCACCTGGGAGGAATCACATCTGGTGTCTCTGGTGGCCTCACGTATCAGAAGGGTGGACAATGTTCAAGCGGATATTCTCAGCCGCCGGTTTTCACTCCTCTGCGGAACTGGTCCTGTTGGCCCAGGTCTTTGCAGTGACCTGTGTCAGATTGGGGTCCCCCATTCTAGACCTGTTTGCATCCCCAGCCTCAGCAGAAGTTCCCCTCTTCTGCTCTCGGTTTCAGGCTGGGGGGATTGGGGGATGGACGCCCTCTCTGTACAGTGGCCTTGGGGTTTTCCTTTATGCCTTTCCGCCTATTCCCCTTTTGCCCCGGGTGGTTTGGCGCATCAGAGTGTCCAAGGTGACTGTGTTGGTGTTAGCTAAGTTCTGGTCCCGCCGGAGTTGGCTCCCCTCTCTGTTGGAGCTTCGGTCCTAGGAACCATGGCTGGTTCCGAGGTGGCCGTGTCCCCTTCAAGGGGATCTGCGGTTGGAATTCCACCAGATGCAATGGGCAGTATGGCTGTTGCTCAGTCTAGGTTGATATCTCAGGGGTTCTCAGATCCTATAGTTGAGTACAAAATGGATGCTGTTAGACCCTCCACTCTGAAGGTGTTCGGCAGGCATTGGAGCCATTTCCGAGACTTGTATGGCCGGTCTGGGATCCCTCCCCTGCGTTCTGGCCTCTCTGCTATTCTTCGATTCCTCCAGAAGGGCTTTTGACAGGGGCCTGGCAGTTTTTTTTTCCAGGCTTCGCTCTCAGTGGGCCTCCATGAAATACCTTTTCGGGGGCTCTGATGGTCACTTGGAGGTGTTGGTGGGGAAGTTGCTCCAGGGTTTTTCTTCTTCCCGTCCTTGTGCTGATAAAGGGCTTCCCCCTTGGGATTTCCCTCTTGTATTACGGTTCCTTCAAGGGCCTCCTTTTGAGCCCTTTTTCCGAGATTGATATCAAACATCTTACACTGAAATCTGCTTTTCTTATTGCCCTCGCTTCTGCCCGTAGACGTGGGTAGATTGGGGCTCTCTTATGTCACCCTCCTTTCCTGAGGGTGCTGCCAGACTCGGTGGTGCTGAGGTGTGGTTCGAAGTTCCTTCCTTAAATTGTATCTCGGTTTTCACACCTCTCAGGATCTGGTTCTCCCTGACTTCTTTCATGATCCGAGAATGCATGAGGAGGTGGCTTGGCTTAACATTATGTCCGGCAGGACGTGTTGGAGTATTTGGCTAGCTTTTTTCCACCAATCTGATAGTCTTCTGATTGCTTCTGGTCCGGCTGGGGCTGGGCATAACGCATCTGTGGTTTCCATTTTCCGGTGGTTCTGGGTTGTGATCTCCAGGGCCTATGTGGCTTCTGGCCTGCCTGTGCCTGCGCACGATCAGGGGCGGTCCGCCAGGGGTTTGGCGGCTTCCTGGGCCGATGCAATGAGGGTTTTTCTCTGCAAGAGAATTGTATGGCTGCCGCCTTGGCTGGTCTAGGCATTTTCATCAACCACTATGGATTGAGTTTCTCTCACTCGGGGGGTTGGTTCCTTCGTGGTTGGAGTTTTATCTGTGGGGATGAGAATTAAGAGTTATTGTGGGTGTGTTTGCTGCACTGTTTTTAGCTCTGTGTCTCATTGGGACATTTTCCCCGTTGCTGCTTTGGTATACCTCATGAAGTAAGTACTGGGACGAGGAAGAGTGGACGTGGAGGTAATACTCTGATTACTTACCGGTAATCTTCATCACTCCTAGTCCTACTCTTCCTCGTTGCAGTACTGACGACCCTCCTCACCCTCCCTGCGGGGAAGGTCCTATGCTCCGGCTTGGTAATATGAAACTGAGTGACGTGGATGTGGGGGAGGAGTTATAGGAATTTAAAGAAATAGAAGAAGGTCTTGTGTTGGAGGCAGGGGCCTCCTCATGAAGTAAGTACTGTGACGAGGAAGAGTGGGACTAGGAGTAATGACGATTACCTGTAAGTAATCAGAGCATTAGCGTCCGGCTCGTTTGTCATGCCGGTTAGTGCCGGTACATTTAAACCCTGCATTTCCAACAGACGCGTGACTGTATGCATGCGTGTTCTGTTGTTTGACTTCTGAATGCTAGTATTACTATTGTGCAATATGATTGTATGCCAGTAACCTCCTTGTTAGAACGTGAACAGTGTAAGTTATTTTTTCTTAAGCTGTGTTGATCGTGCTAGTCTCTAGCTCAGTTGATTCACCGTGCATCAGGGAATGTGTACCACTGTCTCACCTAGATTTGATATTTGACTGGCAGCAGTGCTCTGTGCTCACCCCTTGAGATTGCGTGCCGTGTGGATGCCGCATGCACTGTAGGCAGAGTACAGAACTGCAGCTACTCAGCTGCTTTTTGGAAAAACTACATTTTCCAGCATTAACCAGACCTTATAACGGCATTGGCGGTGCATTAGCGCCGGCGTGTTTGTCAAGCTGCTTAGTGACGGTTCGTGTCCGGGGTGGGATATGAGGACCTGTCCCTGCTCACAGGTAATTTACCCGCTCTCCACCTACTCAAAAACGCCGGCTGCCTCCTGGCATTTGGATATATCCCTGGGCAGTGTTGCACAGGTCCAATATAAGTACCCTGCCACTTTGGTGCACAGCACAACAATGACTAATGAATATTCCCACGCACACCCAGGGGCCACTACTGCTGAGAGTGCACCTACAGGCGTGACATGTCAAACAAGCCTCACAGACAATCCGTACCAGGTAGCATCATCCCTGCCTCCTGGACTCCTTCCTTATGAAGTGGTCCCTACCCCACACACAGGATGCAGCAAGCTATCAGGCACTCAGCTGACACACAAGCCATTAGCTTGCATGCTGATTAATACCCGGTCCCTAGCTAGACATGCCACTGAGGTGGCTGACTACATCACTGACTCTAACATCGATGTCTGTGCCATTATTGAGACATGGCACCACCCTGCTGCCAGTCCTGCTATTAGCTTAGCCATAACTCCTGGTTTCAAGAACATGCAGGCCGACTGTTAACATGGGATAGGAGGGTTGGCCGTCGTGATTTATAGGTCATCCCTGCAGCTTAGACAGATTGCCAACATCACCATAGCAGACTGTGAGTTTCTTCTTGCTAAACTCACGAGGGATGCTACACCAACATTAATATTGCCCTCATGTATCGTCCCCCGAATGCCATGCCTGACTTCCTCACGCATTTGAGTGATACTATCGTCCCTCTCCGTGAACCAGCAGCTCCATTTATTCTGCTAGGTGACATGAATTTGTGCCTTGATGACCCCATGGACAAAATGGCTCGACATACTAGTGCCACTAGGTTTCTCCCACTGGGTGCAATCCCCTACCCATAACTAGGGAAGGACACTCGACTGGGTGGTCACACATAACGTTGACCTACAATGTCTTGATATTGTTGCATGCCCCTGGTCTCACCACTTTTTTGTATACTTCTCCATACCATGCATTATCAAAAGTAAAAGCAATCAAGACCCCAGGGTTTGGGTTAAATGTAGGAACTTGTACAAGCTTACGCCAGCTGCCCTAGATCCATTTATTTAGCCTTTACTCAAGGATTTACCTGACTGCACAAGCACTGAGGATTTGGCAGAAGCCTACCGGGATACGCTGACCTAGGCAATGAACCAATTATCTCCAGAAAAGTTACGTCTTATTAAGAACAACAAATCTAAAGCCTAGTTCACCACTGAGACTTAAACACTTAGGGGCCTTAAGAAGAAGGCCTTCCTAACTTGTAAGAATGATCCATCCATCGCCAACAAATCCGACTATCTGTTGCTGCCAAACAGTATAAAACAGCCATCTATGAAGCAAAAGGGCTGCTCTATGACACCTTCTAATGCCAGGGAACCGTTTAGGATTTTAAAAGAACTTGAGATCCCATCCCTCATCACCAAAGAAGTTGTGAAAGACACCGACTGATGTACTACTATATAGGAAGCAATGAGAGGGAAAATCGAAAACATCAGAAATAACACCAAACTTAGCCACACCACTCCTGACTCTATGCAAGATGCCATGATCTGTGATCTTCCCCCACACATCGCTGCACCTTTCTCCTTTAAGGAGATATCAGAAACAGAAATGGCAGTAGTACTATCTAGACTCAAGCCTACCACCTGTAAGGGAGATATCTGTCATGCAGTTATAGTTAAGGCCTGTGCAGTACAACTAATTATTACTAGATTTGGCAACTATTTCTTTCAAGCAGACCAGTACCGGGATCCATCAAACAGGCATGGATCTCATCTCTACTGAAGAAGCCATCTCTTGACCCAGCCCTACTGGAGAACTACAGTCCCATTACAAACATACCCATCCTCCTTAAAATCTTGGACAGGGTGGCATATATTCAGATTTAGGGCTTGCTGGAAACTCACAATCTTGTAGGCTTTAGAAAATCACACAGTACTGAGTCTATGTTATTGGATCTTAAATCCAATATCGTGCACCATTTTGTGGGGGGCAGCGCAGTCATGCTTATGATGCTTGATCTGTCCTCCGCTTTTGATGTAGTGGATCATGACATACTGATCCAGAGACTTTGTGATACCGCTTTTTTCTCTCCCAAGGCAGCCAACTGGGTCAGATCATTTCTTTCTGGCCGAATGGCTAATGTTTTCTGTAATGAGGCCATGGCAGAAAGCTAACTGGTGACATGCGGGGTGCCACAGGGGCATGTATTTTGCCCACTCTATTTATTATCTTTACTACTCCCCTTTTTAATACGCTGGATAGGGAGGGCACCCTGTATTCCAAATATGCTACAATACTCAGTATCTTGTACGTGTCACTGGGGACTACTTCAAGGACAGTATCTCTGTCACCCATGTGTTTGGTCACATTGAATCCTGGATGAAGCATAACAGGCTTGCACTGTACACCAAGAAGACAGAGCTGATGATTGCAGGTACTGCCGGACAGACAATAAAACTTGAGGATGAATACCAAGCCTTTAACATCCCAGGCTGTGAAATGAAGCGATTTAACAAAGTGAACACCCTGGGGGTGGTGCTGGATCAGGAGCTCTCTATGAAAGCACACATTAGTGGCCTAGTATCCAGCACAGGCTACTATCTGAAACTGCTGGCCCAAATCAGGCCCTTTCTGGGCAGACTCAACAGTGCGGTGATTGCAAGAGCTATTATCGGGGCCCGCATAGACTACTGTTCTAGTCTCCTTCAGGGTGTTGGAAAAGGGGAACTGGCCAGACTACGGGTCATTCAAAACAATGCGGTAAGAGTGGTTGAGGTATTAAAAGACCTGACCACGTCTCGACTCAAGACAAAACCTTCATTGGCTTCCAGTGGAAAAGAGAGTGGTTTTCCGAACACTCTGCCTGCACAAAGAGGTTCCTAGATATCACGCAGAGAAATTGAACCGGCTGCAATCCAATAACACAAATCTTCTGCTCACCCCTAATGGTAAATTAGCCATTGTCGCAAGGAACTCCTTCTCCCATGCAGCTCCCAGGCTCTGGAATGAGCTTCCACCAGATCTGAGAGCCTGTAGTTGCTTTCTCAAATTTAAACAGGGACTAAAGACACTTCTCTTCTCCTAAACCTTTTCCGTTTCCTCCTCTGCCCCTGATTTCTCTACTTGATTTTATGTTCTAACTGTGTGTCCCTGCACTCGTATGCCCATGGACTGTGTCTACGCACATTGCAAATAAAATAAATAAATAACCGCAATAGAAGCCTGTATGCTATGATTCTCCTTTGTAATTCTTGCAGCTTTTAGCTCTCTGGCCAATCGGAAAGCTGGGAAGGGAGATGGGAGTTGGGGGTTTTAACTGCGTACAAAGGCTGCATTCCAAGCTACCCTTTGTGATGTGAATGCACTGGGCAGTGGTCCTGGAGACCTGGACAAGCTGCGTCTCGAAAAGGCCCAGTTCAGGCTTCCCTTTTTCTGTCCTGCACAAGATCTTTTAGCGTTAGAGCCCCACTCCTTCGGGCTCTACTGAGTGCTAGGTCACGTGCTCCCTTGTTAATGGCCAGAGACAGGGGCAGCAGTCCCCCACCACACAACAAAGCCCTTTCGTGGGGGGTCTAATTCTCCAGCAGGAGGCCCAGAGCCAATGCTTTCGCACAACTTTCTGTTTAGAATACATCCATGTGAAAACATCAGATTAATCATGTAGAACATTGACATTCTGGAATGGAAACTATTGAATGTGAAAATGTACACTGTGTATACGCATTACTGTATACACAATACAAAAAGAACAAAACATGCCCACGCCTAAAAGACATAAACACACCCTTTCCTTTACTAATCCCCCCCCAATACCCTAAAATGATTTTTCAGCCAGGTGGATGGCTGAAACCTACCACACGCACCCTGGGAACTGAACAGTGCTGTGCCACAATGGTTCTGATACCCTAGTTGTGCTGGCTCAGACTTCCATCCTCTCGAGGTCGATACATTGAGTACCACGACTGGGTAATAATGGCGACTTTGATTCTTATAGTGCTTAGAAACTGGAAGAATCCATTATGCAGCTCTTTGCAAATCCCCAAATTATCATTATCCCTATCTCAAAAATAGAGTAGTGCACAAAAACATGTACCCAGTACCATGGAAACGGACCTTGTTGCATATTTCCAAACGTAATAGATGCATAATCCACACTACTTAAAACATTATTTCCTGATTATATCAGGTTAACGCTGTTCCCCGTTTAATTAAGTCAACATTACATATACATTCTATATTTACCAGTTCCCCACCTAATCACCCCCCAAGGTAAGAGTTGCCTAGCGAGGGTAATGTCTTCTCTAAGGTCACGGACTGGGCTGCATGTGTGATCTCGTGCGAAGTGTAAGGACCCCGAGGAGGGAACATGCTGGCCAGAAATGCATGGAAATCGATGCATGGGAAGGCATTTTTTAATTGTGCTCCTGTGGGAAAAACAAAAGGTGCAAATTCTTTGCTGCTCGAGAAAGCACCTATTAAGATGCAATACAGAAAATACATCAGCATTATATCAGTACGAAACAAAGCTATACAATGTTGCACAGAAATCTTATTAAAGAGGGCTGCAGCTATTCCTTTTAATCCCCACAGTTAAAAGGACAAACGGGGATGAATAAATGGGACACATGTCTAAGGATGTGTGCCCATTTCAGACGCTCTGTTGGACAAGCCAGTGAGGAAATCACTTTAAGATTCACTATGATGCAAGGCTTTCGTGGGAGGAGTAGATGCAGATTAGATGTTAAACAGTCCAGTGACTTCTGGTACTGCAGCTAGTTGTTTGATGGACAGGTGGCAAGTTGACTGTGATACCTGGATAAAAGTGTGAATAATCCTCAACGCATCCCTGCAGTTGACCCTCACCATATCGCCCGCACAGCCCTGAAACCACCCACCTCCCCTCAGAAGCCACTGCACAGCATGTACTCCGCCGTGAAGATCACACACACTTATTAGGCTGACTTAAATAAAGCGTAGTGTAGGTATCTCCTTTTGTGACGGTCCATAAAAAATACCTCTTTAATTGGATGGTCTCCCTGTCATGTTTCTTCACATTGTAATGACCAGGTTGGGTTACACCCCTAGAGTGTTACGCACACATTGTACCCCTTGTAGCATCCCCTGCACTCTCTTTGAGTTTGAAAAAAGAATGGATTTCAGAAGATTGGATTTAAGTCTTTTACAAAAACATAGGAGCCATTTTCAGAAGGAACCCGTTAGCTCCAGGGACCCTATGAATCATTATGTTGGTATTACCCATTTTGCTGAATAACATTTTGGCCGAATTTTCACTTTTCTTACCGCACAAATGTAGATGGTATGTTTGGGTTAGGTATGAAGATGTGGGATGGGTGGGGGGGAGAGGGTTGTGTGGGGTCTACCCCACTCACACTGCTTTTTGCCATAGCAGTCAAATTGGAAAATAGAATTCAATGAGAGTTGTCATTCAGCAAGAAAAATGCGAGGAATCCTCATAGATCAATTTGGTTCAGTGCCCTGCCATACCAGCTGGGATGTCCTTAAGTCCGCGGTCCCAGACTCACTACCCACTAACACAAAAGCTAACATTTCTGCCTACTTAACTCACACAAAAATCCACACAACCACCTTCTCACACAGAAAACCGCATGCACTTCACCACACCGCAAAAACAAACAAAGAACACATAAGTCGCACAAACAGCACCCACGGACTCACATGGACCTGATATTCACACCCAAGCTCAGTGCACAGTGAAAACCGTACTGAAGCTGCCAACAGGACAACACCTCTCTCACTTTCCAACTCCCTCTTCACCTGACTAATTCCACCCGCCTTCTTGTTTGCAGATCCGTCTGAGCGCCTGGGGACCAATTCCGTTGGTGATGGTGCGCGGTACAAATACTTTTAACATTAACACCAATTGTAAGTGCTAATTTCTGTGGTTTCAATCAATTCACCCATATCAGAGTTCTACCAGTGGATAATGCTTTTATGCTCTTACGCAGTACTTGTTATAAGCATTTGTAATATCAGCTGACACACAATATACCCTTTGCCTGCTGGTGAGGTGCTTTGCCTCGGCGAGTGGTCGGTTTTGTTTATTTCCATCGCCAACATGTCTAAAGAGAAACTAACTCCTGCACCTATGGACTCAGAAGGATTTCCCCGAGCCGAGTTAGTGTGGGCCGGTGCAATGTGGTAGACACTTCGTTGCTGAGAACATTGAGATGTATGGGGATGTGTTAATCTCGTTTGAGCTTCTCAAGGCTGTATCTTCATGCTGTTGATTGTGAAATGGTCAGATCATTTGTGGTTTCAACACTTGCCTCCCCCAACGTCTTTTGGATTTTTTGCGTAAATTATTTTGGTGCTTTTGTTTTAACAACTTCAAACAATAAAAATAGACACAGAAAAAAGACTAATACTTAAGGAGTATGTTATTCATGAAATTAATCTTTTGTAACACGCTAATTACTGCAGACCAGTCCCTAAGCGTGGTACTGCGATTTGAACCTGTGTTGCTCTGCTTTGTCTGGCTTGAAACGCGGTGCTTGTTATGAAAAGGACGTGCACCTCTGATGTTTTATTGGCTTTTTAAAATTATATTTAATTAGTTTAATTTTATTGCTTTTGCAAAAAATGACAAGATGGGGGTTTGAGCTTAATCTTCCATCCGTATAATTGGAGACAGAAAGCCATGCTCAGAGCGGTAACACGGCGTGCATACTGCAGTACAGTGCAATGTGATTGTCACTTTTTATTTGCAGAGGAACAGATTGGGACTACCAGCAACCAAAAAAGGCCAAGAGCAACGGGAATAGTGTTCGCACAGCCTCAACATTAATTCAAATTGAGTTCATTGCCCTTCGAGCCGACATGACCAGTGGCACTGCTTTTGGCACTCTTCGCATCTTCAAACTGCTTGCCTGCATCTTCAAACCGGCTTGATGCCACTTCAAACTAGCAGCTTTCTTCGCTGCCTCAGCTCCAACAGCGGCTCATTGCTGCGGAAGACTGTGACTTGCTGCATCTTGGAACACTCCAATGGCACCAACAGGTCCTTGCTTCGAACATCAACACAATCCACAGGAAGCCATTATGTTGTGCTCTGACTTGACCCAGCGATCACATCATCTCAAACCGACTCGACTGCCGATATAAACTTTGAAGTTTCAATTTTTTATTTTTACTTGTCAAAAGCAAGTCACAAGAGACTCAACAAATGGTACATAACATTGAAATCCGACCACCGAGTACAGGCTGGCAAATAATCAAACAGAATTGAATAGTCAACAATGGTTCATAAAAATCAAACATTGAATTAACGGAAGAAAAGAAAAGGAGAAGATAGAGAAAAAAAAAGGGGTGAGATAAGCGCACAGTTACAAACATGCATTACATAGTTTAAGCATTAACCATATGCATCAAGAAAAGATCCCCAAATGTCTGCAAAAGTATAATTATTTCTAGCCTGCTTGTAAATTGCCCTCTCATATGTGGAGCTGGTTAATAATTCGTCCACCCTAGGACAGCGCCACCATACAAGCTCGGAGTAGCCACACTTTTTTGTAAAATGGCACGTCCTCCAAAGTTTTTACATCTCCAAGAACCAAAATAGATGCTTTCATTGCAATCGTGCAGTTTAAAACCAGGACCAGCCTTTCACAAACAGGTTTCCAAAAGTAGTTTGTTTTGGGGCAGGCCCAGAGTAAGTGACTTAAGGTGCCCCTCTCAAGTTTGCATTTCCAGCATTTGTCACAGTCAATAAGGTGTCTCTTGAACATACGATCCAATCCAAACTCACCAGACAGACATTATTGCAGCATTGCTGCCAGCAATCCTGATCGATTCTTTCACCTAGTTATTTAGCCCAAACATTGGCCAGTTCAGGGTCTTCTTTCCAACTGGATAATAATATGCCCTACATTGTAGCAGCTGGATGTAGTGCACGCTTTCAGAGCTCCAGCGCCATCCATGATGTATTTGGAGACATAATTTGCACATGAATTATTGTGGCGGCAACTATTCCCCTTAGTTGTCTGTACTCTGCGCAAGTGCAATCAGTCAAGTCAAAATCATTGCCCAGATATGCAAAGGGGACCCATTTTCTGTCCTTAATCAGCTCTCTGATATATCTAACTCCTCCCATGAACCAGGATCATAGAGTACTTTCCCATTGCTGGTCAATGCAGGATTCAACCACATCGATGCGTCCAAGAATAGGTATGGGTAACCTCTGATCCGAAACTTAAGATACTTCGATTGGCACTGTATTAAATGCCGACTAGGTCAGAGTGACTCGATGCATCTCAAACCCAGTAAAACCATGAGAAAGGCAGAGAGACAGCCAGTTCAATGCTGTCAAGCCACCTAAGAGCCAGGAACAAGGGGGGGATAGCTCAGCAGCAACGTGCTCGCCTTGGAAACAAGACGACACAAAGAAGCACAGGTTCGATCCCTGTGTCTGCCCTTAGAAACTTCTAGGTATTAAGCGCGTTATAAATACGCAACTAAGACATATTCCTGTAACAGCGCCTCGATGACCCCGGGCTAAGGGAGTGCTTTAAAAATGCAAAAAAAAAAAAAAAAGGTGCTGTCGAGAGGCCTTGTCCCACTGGTCAACCTTCGAGATCCTAGTGACTCATAAGCCCCTTTTCAATCCTGTTCTTGAAAGGCATGTCCTTTTTGAACATGGATTGCTGCAATTCCTTTAATTAACACCCATGCTCAAGTACCCACAGTGCTATTCTATACCAGTTCTGCATTTTCTATGTTCTCTTAAAGGGGTGGGGTTCTGCTTGTGTTTTCTAGTTAGTCATTTGCATTATTTATTGTTGAATTAAAAGTCTATGGCCCTCATTATGAGTTTGGCAGTCGGGCACACACACTACCCATCAGTGGTAATGGTAATTGTGGCATTCCTGCCGGAAACAGTACACCAACAGTAATTCCGCCAGTTTTCAGTGCAATTACTGAAACCGCCATAAATTGGTGGAGTTACCATATGGTAATTCTGCCAGAGGAAACTACTGCCGGATGGGAAATCATTATAACGTGTTGATGTGCTGTTGGCGCCATTGCTAGAAACACTCTCATGAGCCAAGTGGTACGGGAGTTGGCTGAGGATATGTATGTCATCTACGAGACCATGTGCAGGGCCATCACCCTCACCATGCACCAGCACTTCTGTGGCAGTGAACCTGCCATTGTCCTGTCGGCCACACCATCCAAGGGATCTGTGGCAAGCATGTAAGGCGCTCGTAGTGCCGAGCCAGTCATGCAACCACATCACTATGGAAAGGGGACAGGAGGAGGAGGTAATGGGTACATTTATGTGACAGACTGGAGGCCACAAGGTTGTGGGGAGGGTCATGGTGTTCGGGATGAGGTTTTGGGGAGGGTAATGGTGTTGGCGATGAGGGTGTTGGGAGGGTCATGGTGTTGAGGATGAGGTGCACAGTTGTAAGATAAATCACTTTGTGGATCCCGTGTTCATTTAATTATAGTGATGCATGTGAATTCAATGGCAGTTGAATGCACAGTGACAGGTGTTAATATGTGCATTCAGAAATAGTGGTCCATATGGTCCTGCCGGATAATACGTCCTCTCAATTCCTCACGTCTTGTGAGGTGCCCTGTCGTCACCTACATCTTCTTCATCATCTAACCCAGAGCATGCAATGTCCTCAATGGAGGCATGGGTGCATGCTGGCATATGCACATGTGCAGCATAGCTAAGTGATGCCAATCTTACCCACTTTTTTCTGGAGTGTACATTAGTGCCCCAGCTGTCTAGTGGAGGCACCTGAATCTTCCCTTAAGTAGTCCAAGCAGGTGTTGTATGCATGTCCTGCTCCCCTCGCGTGCCTCATTGTCGGCTGTCTCCTGCAGTGTACCAGGGTTCCTCACCAGTGACAACAACCACAGTAGCAGTGGCTAGCCTAAGTCACCTACAACAGGTAGGAAGGAGAGTGTTCAACATTACTCTTTTGCTTGTGAACGCTCATTTCATTCACTATTGTGCTGGTGACCTTGGCATGCTCATGCATCTGCAGGGCTGACTCCCTGTACTGCACGGGGATAAAAGGTTCGTAGTGGCTGTGAGTGTCCACAGGCAGGAATATGCAGTATGTTCTCAGGTGTCTCTGTGGCCAGTGTTAGTTGGATTATGGGCCATGGGCTAATGTGTGTCACATGGTCTATGGTTTATGGGAATTGAGGTTTCCCCACATATGTTCTCATGCCTCTCTCCATGTGGGCCTCTGTTCGGCATCATCAGCAGATGTCATACTTACCCAAGAGCCAGGTACGCTGTTCTCGATGTGTGTCCATATATGCAGGGAGGGTGCTACTCCTCAGGACCTTTGGATCATGTGTGTAAACTGGGAATCGTGCACAGCAGTGGCTGATGGTCAGAGTCACATCACAGGTCATCTGGATGTTCATGGATTGGTATTATGATTCCTGTATGCAGACTCCACTGCCCGGGGGCCACCAATGCCACATGTGTGCAGTCAAATGCTGCAATGACATTAGGGAAATGGGCGAGGGTATAGAATCGTGCCTTTGTTGCATGTACCTGGGCCTGGCTGGTGGGTAGCGATTATCTCACACATCTCCTGAGACTATAGCCTGGCCTGGCATTGGCCCACGTTATCACAAAAGGTGAAGGAGGTACACCCTTCGGGTTTATGATTGGGAGTACTACTGGTTTTGTAGTAGTGTGGGGCTGAATGTGCAGTTTAGCAACTCCTGCAGAGCAGTAGTCGATGCATCACACTGATCCACTCTGAATTGCATGGATTGTGTCTCATTTTGCACCAGCAAAAACCAGGCGCAATTCAAGCAAATCAACCCGATTTTTGCATGGCACTCATCATTGCCGATTTATTTTCAATGTGCCTACGCAAGTACAATAGAGATCACTACCAAAATACCACATGCATGTAGGGAAGGGTGTGAAAACTGGGTATCTGCACCCTTGCGCTCAGGCATGTGGTCATTGATCTATCTTTCTCCACCATGCTCTGGATAATCCCTTTGAACTGTATTCTATCACGTTATTGTCTTCTGCTTCGTCCTTCCAAGAGTTATGCAAGTCTGTCTACCTTCTTCTAGGAAGAACCGAATCATGTTGGATTTATCAGAATTTTACGTTCTCACACCCGTATTCTGTGGTGGACAAGGCTTGTATTATAGTGTCCCGCTCACGGGGCACCAGAGCGGGACGACACACAACATGTATGCCCAATCAACCCAGAAACAGAGAAGGTTAAAGAGAGCTACTCCTGGAGCTTGGCGGCAGGTGAAGAGATGGGCATGGGTGCGGGTGGCGGTGGCATCTTGTAGGAGGGGGTAGGGTGCTGCAAGGGTGACCAATAGAGGAAGGCATCCAACAAAATCGCGGCCTGGAGGAGAGACATGGTGGTCACCTTGGATTCATGTCCAGATAGGAGGTAATCTGATTGGCCAGCACCTCTCGTCTTGGTGCTAGTAACTAAGTCGTTGATAGATGCTTCTTCAGCTCCAACGATGCCTCACAGGGCAGATGGCTTGAATCTTTGATGGCTTCTTTCCTTAGAAATGAGACGGGAGGGAGAACGTCCAACAGCTGTCAAGGCGTTTACGCCGTTTTGCCCTGCCAGTTCTGCACTGATCAAAATCTGGTATAGGAAGATGATGGATGGAGGATGGAATATGTAGATGTGTTGTAAGATTTCCTGCGAATGAATCATTCAGGAAGAGAATGCACTCTATATAAGACAGAGACGAACTTAAATACGATCTTTAGAGTGGGGAAGTTGGGCGGTGTGGGTATATTTGTCCATGTGCAAATTGCACGTTGCAATTTGACTGCAAAACAATTGCACACGCGAACGCATTTAAACGCATATGCGTTGTTTTTGGGGTTTTTTTTTGGTTCCCAGCCTCCAATTTTAAGGAAGCAGGGGACACCACTGCACCGCCAAAATTGCTAAATACCAACGCTGGATAGCGGGGGACACCCCCGCAAACCCCACTCTCCAGGGTTGCTATTTCGCAATATATGCAGTCAAATTGCCCAAAGGCCAAATCACCCATATCAAATTCGACCAAATTGGTTGTTAAGTCATTTTTTTCAGTCAAATAGGCTAATACCAGTCGGGAATGTGCAAAGAGTATGCAATCTAATGTGGACGCATGCAGCTCCATGGGCTGCCCATATATTACACTGACAATACTGGTGAAATGAAGGATGGCAAGGTAGGCACAAACAGCTGTTGACACACAGTATAAAGTGAAGATGGTACTAGGTTATTGAGGAGCTAAAACCACAGAGTACTAAGGCCAACATAGACATGGTATTGAGAAACTCGGGCAAATGCACAGAAGTGTGATACGACTGACTGAAAGGATGGATGATTTAGATGTGACGTAAACTGCCAGACTATTATGCAAGTCTATGCAAAAAGGACGAGCATACTCGTCCTTGGCACTTAAGGTGTTAAAAGAGCCTCAAAGGAGAATTAACCAGGTGGTTATAAAGATGTGTATTCCTTTACTTTCTCATCCAGTGCTTCTCTCACATCATAACAGGAGGGGGTCCGGAGTCGATTTGCATATGGATCTCCTGCAATGATGCGGCAGGCTGAAAAAACGATGGTATTTATTTTATTTATTTAGCTAAGAAAATACAAAGAGAATAGTGCAGTTTTGCCCCAAAAATGCTTACAGAGATTATGTATTCATAAGTACATGGTGGAGGACAGCAGTCCTAACACCAGGGCTAGAAGTCCCAGAATGCAAAGTTAAAACCAGGCCTAGACTAGTGCCTCCCGAATGGAATGGGTAACGTTGGCAGGCATGGTACTATACCTTGCATTCTCTTTTACTTGGGGGATGGGTAGATGTTGACAACTCTTCGATATACATTGGTTTAAATCCCAGAATACCATGTTTATGTTCTCTTCTCCTTGGATTACTGAATTGTTGAGGATCCGATCCACTATTTCAACAGGATATGCCTTTATTCTAGACCCCAGGCTCTGAGCATTCCTGCCTCTGATTTAAAAGATGATGGACCATATAACCTAGCGTGGCACATTGTGACTTTTGCCCTGCAACACCTGCATTTTTGGTATTAAAGAAGGGACTGTAAAAACCTGTTTGGTAATAATGAATGCGTGCCTTCTTTTTGTGTGTGGCACATGCATAGAAAAAGCAGCCTTGCCTCATTTGTATGGGGGTGTGCCTCGGGAGGATAGCTCTGGGGCAACGCACTCATTTTGAAAGCAAGACGACGCGGAGCAACACAGGTTCAATCCCCGGGTCCGCGCTTAGAAACCCCAACGGTATTAAGCGTGCTATAAATAACCAATTACAAATAAGGGACTCCTCCCCCATGCATCTGCTCTTATGTCCTATTACCAAGGAATGTGCACAGGAAATTGGCGCTGCAGCTCCATCTGGGAAATGGTGCAAATGAGCAAGGGCCCGAGTGAGGATACTAGGAGCTCTCCGGGGAACCCACCCACATTTGGGTGAGGTCAGAGGTTGCCTCCCCCAGTGGTGGTGGAGGGCTTTCAAAAGGAAAGAGTGGCGCGTAACACACCTCTCTGCCAATGTAGGTGCACAGCCTGTTCCATGCTCGGTATCTGTGCACGAAAGCAGGAGTTATTTTCAGTCAAGTGTGCAGTTTCTTCACCGACGGATAACTTGCACCCTGATCCTTATTTCTAGAGCACTGCTTTTTATTATCAAGTAGCAGTTCACCCGTGCTTTGCGTGTTAATTTCTCTTAAAAAAATATATTTTATACTTTTTACATTGTCTACACTATGGAACCTACCCACATGCCAAATTTTAGGTTTGTAGCACGCTGGGAAGTATGCTGAACATTTCGAACGGACACACACACATATCCAAGTATTTCAGACCGCTTAAAAACAAAACTGCTTAAAAACAGAAACAAAATTAGAAAAATGTATTGTTTTTACTTTTTACATTGTGTACACAATGGAACCTACCGACATGCCAAATGTCAGGTTTGTAGCATGTTGGGAAGGACTCTGAACATTTTGAACAGCCACACCAAACGGTATCCAGTCATTGCATCGAATACAAAGCATTGAATGCCAAAAGCATCGAAAAAAATGCATCGAATGCATTTTTTTCAAAGGTAAAGGTTTTATTTTAATTATAATGGGTTTTAAGCGGTAAAAAAACGGATTAAGGGGCCATTCAATGCTTTTTTTTCATTTCTTTTTTTTAGATGCTAAGGCATTCGATGCAATCACTATAAACCACACAAACATATCCACAAATATCCGCCCTGTTCCCCCAAAAAAGTAGACAAAGGTATATTTATATTTTATAATTGTTTCATTGTCTGCACCATGGAACCTACCCCACATGCCAAACTTCAGGTTGGTAGCATGTTGGGAAGTATGCTGTACATATTGAACAGACACACTCATATATCCACAAATGTCCCTTTTATATATACAGAGCTATGAGGTCACTTCATCCACTTTCTTCTGTTGTAGTGCTTCAAATTTTAAGAACAGTGACTCCACAAGTCAACGGGACTAAGATGAAGTTTTTTGATGGCACTCTATCCACGTGGCCTCTGGCACCTCTGCGCCCTTCTTCCCAGCGACGGGGTGTCAGAAGCCATCCTCCTCTTCCTCATGGCGCTGCATTGGCTTGACAAAGGCTCTAACATCGAGTGCAAAATCTCCGACCTTTTTGTTTGTATCCTAAAGTTAGCCCCTAACACTGGACGCAATGTTCCAAGGACTCTGACAATGGCCACTCCTTTTCCCTTGCAATCCGAATCCATTAAAATCATATGTAATGCTATACATACAAAATCGGGGCAAGATTGCTAATTAGCATTGGTAAAGCATACTTAGCGACGAAAAACCTTCCTATTGCACATAGACAATTCTGCAGAAATTCTATAATATCGCCATTTTGGCTAAGTCGTGATATGATTTCCCCTCGAAGGATTTCAAACCATTTTATTCATTCACCTGCATTAATGAGCTCAAACGCTTTAGAACACGAGATCATTACCTCAATGGTGGACAGCCAGTACAGCCTGTTAGACTATAACAATGCACAAGTAGACTTATGGACGGTATTACCAGTCCTGCCGAAGATAATTCCCCGACAGGCTGCGTTCACCTAACGGCAGCCTGTTGGGGAACAACGCATGCGCTTACAGCGAAACCAGGAAGCGGGGTAGACGGTGGTGGCTGCTCTAACCCGTAGGTAAGTAGGATGTTTGGGGAGGGGGTAGGGATATGTATGTATTTGTGTGGGGTGCATGCGCATGAATCAGGGACGGGAGTTCGGGGGTAGCGAGGGTGTCCCCGGTGAAACACAATAAAGGGTATGGGGGCGGGAGAGAGAAAGGGAGTTGCAGGGGTGTCCCTTGCATTGGTAGAGAACAGGGGAGGGGGTGCTGAGATGGAATGGTGAAATCAACCTGGGGGGAAACATCATTGATCCTTATTTACGGCGTGCAGGCAGAGACCGGGGTCCTCCCGGAGCACGGAAGATAGATCCAGGACTTGACCGTGCTCAGATCTTTGGAAGTTGGGGTGGGGGGTGATAAGTAGCAAGCATAGGATGTCAGTGGGGATGCAGGTACTTTTATTCTTTTCTGTCAAAAAGGTTAATCTTGGTGCAGATCGGCACGAGGGATGGGATTGATTTTCTTCCCGCTCTAAAACATTTGAAGCAGTTCAAACTTATATTTTGTTTTTTACTTTTGTCTTTCTTCTTTTTTTTCTTTCAACTTCTTTATGCTGGTGACTTTACAAATCGGCTTAATCTTTACTTACTAGCCAAAAAGGGAGCTCAACGCACCTCTTCCCCACCTTCTCTACGTGACCCACCTCCCCTTCCAGGGCCCTGTAATAATGTAATTGTTATGTGTACAGTACTATTCTTTAGTTTGCAGCACTTGTGTTTTTTGTTTTGTTTCGCCCTTGATCTATGTCCTACTTAGTTCACACGTCGCACCTTCATAGAGCGGCTCACCACTTGTTCTCATCTTTGTGCTATTGTGCAGGCACCATTCCTGGGGAATTCCTGCACCATCTGTAAATGTGTTATTGCAAGTCATTTCTGATGGAAATGGACGTTCCTGTTCTTCAAATACATACAAAGACAAAAAATACATATATATGTATAAATAGAGAATCTGAAAAGAACGGACTTGCTTCTTGGGCAGAATTTCTCCAAGACCAGATGAAATTAGATTGTTTTTAATATGTGCCGTGTGTCCGAGCACACAGGTTGTGTTTCTAGAAGTGCTACGTGTGTGCTTCTGTTCCCCTCAGGGTGGGAGATTTACACCGAGTCTCTTGACGTTTCTTCCCGCTTGCTCTATGGATCTCCACGCCCTTAAGGCAATGGGGAGCGCGTTTGTTGTCCTTTGCCTTCGCGCTCTTTTGGCCCGAGACATTAGCGCGCCACCATGGGCCTCTGACAGCACATGATAGAGGCGCGCAGGGGCTTTTCTGCGTGAAGCAGCGTGAGTCACCTAATGGCTGCCACCCACTGCCGGATCTCGCGGCGCCTGAGACTTGTGCTCCACGAGCGTTTACCCAATTTGTGATTTCCAGAAAATAACAAGGTATTTCTTCGATGTTCAGTGACTTCGGTGCTCGGAAAGCAAGCCTGTTTCAGTCAGTCGGGAACTGAGGCCTGCAGTTTATCAAACAAACAACAAGCACAACACGGGCGAGTGCAGCCTGCGGTTCGCGGCACAGTTGGAGTATCAACTCGTATTGTTATTTTTTTTTTCTCACAGGGAAAACCGCCTCCGCAAGGTGAGACAGGAATTTATTCCTGAGTCCCATTTGGCATGTGGTAATTCCACCTGTGGTCGTTCCACGAAAGCGTTGGTTTGGCACTGCAAAATATCTTCGCACTCCCCAGTTCTTCTTTAGTGAGAGTGTGGAGCTGCCTTTGGGCGCAATTAAAAAAAAAACAAAAAAAAACAGTAATACTGTCTGCTCTTATAGCGCTTCCTTCCGGAATACTCCTGCTTCTAAGCACTTTAATAACATGTGGTATAATTATCAAATGTCTGACGTGAAAAAATTATAGTCAATTGCTCCACGTCAAATGCGCTCCTTTATTTTTAAAATTTTTTAAATTTTATTTGCATTTTATTTATGTTTTTATTCGCATTTGTAAAGCGCACGTACAGCCCAGGGGCATCGTGGCCCTTGTTACAAGAGTTTGCAAAGAATTTTCATTGGTGTGGTTACATCTGACCAGGTCTCTTGGTTACAGAATACAGTTAGTCAACATTTTCTTTGAGCATACAAAAACACAGATTTTATAAAGCGCTCACACAGCCCGTGGGCATTTAGGCACTGTTACAGGAATTGTTTTTTTTTTTCCGTCGTGTAATAGTTTTTTTTAAATTTTTTTTTTTAGTTGCTTATTTATAATGCGCTTAAACACCCAGAGGTTACTAAGCGCGGACCCGGGGATCGAACCTGTGTTGCTTCGTGTCGTCTTGCTTCCAAGGCGTGTCGTTGTCGCTTAGCTATCCTCCCGGGACAGCTTTATCCCCCGAGCTATCAACTCGGACCTCGGACATTTTGTGAGTGGAGTACAAAGCTTCACAAATGGAAACCTTTCATGGTCACGGGTCGCCTGCATTGGCTTTCAGTAGTGCAGGAAAAATGGGCGGAACAAGAAGGAGCACTGGGGGAGCCGGGGAGGCCTTAGCAGCGGTAGCGTCCCGGGCTGTTAAAAAAAAAATTGCCGCCCCTGGTTAATGGGTGGTCAGGGAGAGCGCCAATTTGTTTTTCTAACTCACTGCTCCGGTGCCTGGCAGAGGGTTAATCACTGGAATTGGGTGCTCATGCATGAGCGCCCTATTCCAATTAAAAGTGCCTCGCTCCCGCGTCCGAGCGGGGAGGTAATCATCTGAATACCAGCACACTATTGTTATTAAATGTGCCACGCCGCCGCAGGCGCATCTGATAACAAAAGAGTGTCTGCCTCGCCTTCTCTCACTATGCCACCTCGGGGGAGCCCTTGAAAGACTCCCCCGAGCTGGTGTGGGAGGGGGTTAATGGCGCTCCGGGGGAGCATGGCGCCCCGGGCGGTCACCCGGTCTGCACTGCCCTAATGCCGTCCCTAGGCAGAGCGTCTCCCTGTCCCCAGACCCAGTGGCTTGTCAACTACACACAAAGATCTGCTCTGAAGCCGCGTTATCGCACTTCAATGAGCAGACACTTTCAGTTGACTCGGCATGGGAACCTGAATACAGAAACGATCAAACCCTCACATACTTGAGGCAGCTGTCCAAACTGGTATAAATGTTCTGCAATGTATGACCCATCAAAACTGCAGAGCCCAACTTCCATTATTCGCTCCAAAGTGTTTCACTGAATCACTATAAGACACGTTTCAAATTTAAAATTGTGGACATTTTTATGTTCCCATAATGCTCTTTGTTTTTATGCACATGGACAGGATTGGGTTCTATGAACAGATACTGTATTGCATGACCTGCCCTCCTGGGGTCACGCCCCCTGGCCTTGCTGCTATGGCCCCGCCCCTCCAAGGATGAGAGGGGCGGTAACGTTTTTCTATTTCCAGCACTGGCTGTCAGTGGTGAGCACAGTGAATTCAAGCCAAAGTGTACTGCACACAGATCACTGCATATTGTGGGTCTTTTCATCCAGCACAAGTTTCTGAAATATACCTCTTGCCTACTAAGAACTTCCCCATCTCTCTCCCGTACATTCCTAAATCCACCCGAAGGCGAATGGACGTCCACACATTTTGACTCTGTGCAGCCTCTCTCTGGAACTCTCGTCCAGTTCATCTCTGCGCCATACAAGATCACCTGATTTTTAGAAGACCATTAAAGGCCTTCCTCTTTCACATTTGTGTCTGGCCATGTGAAGTTCTTCATCTATTAGGGTCGCCCGTGTGACAGAACTGAAGGCCACCTGTGAGCGTGTAATAGTCTGAGCTTTTGTGATTTTTCGTAATTAAATGATGCAGGTGTCTCTGAAAGTGAAGTGTGCTAATTAGACCCCCCTTTCATAAATGCTACATGCTGAAAAGCAGAGTGCCACCATGCCACTCTGCTTGGCCTGTGCCACAGATGGCACACAAATCATTCCAACTCTCAGAGGTATTTCAAGAGTTTTATTTGATATTTTCGTGGGCCATAGGGCCGTCCATCTCTCTCTCATTTATTTTAGCACCTCTTTCCTAAAACCGGCATCCCTGACCCACAGGTTACTAGATGCAGAAGACTGTCCTCTACGGTCTAACTCTACCATACTAGCGATCAGGGCCCAAATGCTGATTGCCTTCTCTAGCTAAGCTCACTCATGGACTTCCTACTCTATTCATTTGCTGTGTTCTACTGGCATGTGGGAATCATGCCATACAGACACCCTGTTGGATTGAGTCCCTCCTACATGTCACTCTCACCTCTCCCTTTCCTGCTCTTCCTTTTCTCTATGGATTTCTCCTCGTTCCTCCCTCCAATCGTCTATCCCTTTGATGTCTCCCACTCCTTCTTGGCCTCGTCTCCACCCTTTGATGTTGCTTCTCTTTCCACTACACTACTACCCGTCCTCCATGCTACTACTTCTTCCTCTACTCTACTACTCCCTCTGCCACATTACTTCTCCCTCCTCCACACTACTCCTCGCACTGCTTCACCCTCCTCCACTTTACTACTCCCTCGTCACACTTCTACTCCCTCCTTTATTCTACTACTCCCTCCCTCCCTCCACTGCTCACCCACCCTCCTTTACTCAGTACCATACACTTGACAGTCACTCTTTGCACTATCCTAAACTCACTAGCCACACCAGCACGCACACTCAAATTGCAGTACCACTTGCATTCACTTGCCAATACCATCTCACCTTAACCAGAAATCGCCTCCACGCTTTGCCGCTCCTTCTTCCCTCCTGCTGGCCTCTTGATCGTCCACCTCCTGCACCTCTGACCTCACTTGGATAACCCACACTTCTGCTTCCTGGGGGAGGTCATTTATCCCCCTATTTCTGCTGGAATTGCCCCCCTGTTCCTGGCCAATCTGGCCCTGTCTTCCCCACGCAGGGCATGGTAAATAAACCAAGCATTACAAGTAGTGGGCTAAGCCCTGCCCAATTCTTTACCATGGATCCTCCGTGGAACAATAATGGAGGCCCGGGGCACCAGTTTCTGGCGCTCCTAAGGTAAGTGTGGTAAGTGTAGGTTAGAGAGGTTTGAGGACTCCCACTATGGTGCCTGGTGGTTCTAGGGAGTTTGTTGCCTGAAGTGCGTGCTCGCCATTGTTCCCCAGCAGCAACGCGCAGTCCTTCAGTTTACCACGCACGGCCACAGCAGCTTCACACATTCTCTTCTGATCTCTCTCCCCACTCTGATACGCTTAATACTGTGGCACGACTTGTTGGTGGTTGGGTTTCCGTTAACTTGCTGCGGATGCTGGCTGCTGGTTATCGGTTCTTGCTCTGATGCCTTTTGCCTGTTTCTTGCTCAGATGATGTGTCCCAACAGAAAACACAGAAACATTGGTGAGCATCTTGTATAGGAGGCATGGCTTGAGACAAAGGTGTACTGCTTAGATACATACTGGCCTTAGAGCCTTGGCCCAGTAGCCTTGCAACAAAGTGAGGAGCTTCTTCACTCTCTGGAATGCTCTTGTGCAGCAGGTCGCAAATTGCTGATTGCTCCACTCAATCGTTCTCGCGCTCCGCAGAAGATATTACAGCAGTTATTAGTCAACTGGAACCCATTAATTGCCCTAGGCTCCATGACCTTCCTGAGTGGTGTGCAGGGTGAATTAGTTTCATTCTCATATAATTTGCACGAGTCAGAACTTTCTTCTTGTGTTGTATTCACAAAGCAGGTAGAAATATGAAAAAAGCTACGCAGGAA
Organism: Ambystoma mexicanum; assembly: GCF_040938575.1. Classification (NCBI taxonomy): domain Eukaryota; kingdom Metazoa; phylum Chordata; class Amphibia; order Caudata; family Ambystomatidae; genus Ambystoma; species Ambystoma mexicanum. The sequence continues at coordinate 181,296,777 of NC_090927.1, read as the reverse complement.
ACATGTCTTGTTTATTGTTTATTGTGCTTCCTTGCTAAGGGGCATTTTGGGGTGGCTGCAGCTCATGGCTGCCTATATCTGTCCTGATTGATACAGTCCCAAGAGGTGGTAAAAATAACAAAAAGCTCTATCAATTCAGAATAAGGACGAAACAAACCCAGCTCCACAAAACAAAGCAAATAGGCTACATAAAACAAAAACCAAAACAAATGGACATTGGCCTGCAAGTGCCAGCTTCCGGGTGGTGATGTGCAGGGACCTCAAAGATGAGAGTCAATGATTGACCCCTGGGGTCAGTAATCTATTCCCCCCAGTGGCTATCAACTGCACATCAAGGCTTGTTCATTAGCCTTTTAGGCATGCAGCTGATTGACAACATGGCAAAAGAGTATGCAATAGGTGTGGTTTGGACTGAGGGGGAAATGGATGGGGAAGGAAGTCACATAGGCCTTAGCATGGTCCTGGGTGTCGACAGGGAAGACACATACCCAAAAAATATCGGCAGTCTGAGTATCCCCTCTCACATGTCATTTTCCCTATGTCTTCTATTCCCATATCAATAGTTTAGGCTTTATAGCCAAAAGTAAAAATGGGACACAAAGCAAATGTGGCAGTAGAATGAAAATAGGCCTTCAAACCATTTTCTCTTGTATAATCACTTGGTAATATGTGAAAATGTATTTTTATTTATAAGCATACTTTGTAAAGTATGGTGAAGAAATAAAATGTTTTTTTGTTAAAATTCAGAGATATTGGCCCCCATTATAAGTTTGCCAGTCCGGTAACAATGTTCCTAGCACCTTTTCCGGACTGGCAAACTACAAGTCTGCCAGTAGGGGCAGTGAACTAGAGGCAAGCCGAACCTGCCGGTAGTTCAAGCCTCTATCAGCAGATTTTTCACTGAAGCACCGACACCGTTATTAACGGTGCCGGTGCTTCAGTGTTGCCATTCCCATGGAATCCTATGGGACTCCACAGGAATGGCAACTTACCGTTCCTCCGCTGCCAGTGATATTCTGGTATTACCAGGATATCGGGCGGTGGAAACGGTAAGATTAGGTTGCCGGTAGGCCACCAGTAGCATCAGCGACCTACCGGCAACCTCATAATGAGGGCCATAGACTTGTTTGGCTTGGTCAAAGCACATAAGGCCGGCGGACTTTGATGTATTGTTGTACGGAAATACAGACATCTTTTGTAAGGGCCATTTTATAACATGCTAAAGAGCCCGAACCAGAGCATAGAACTTGCGTGGCCGCTAATGTGTTTTTGGTATAGCGTGCAAATCCCCTAGAAATGTGGCACATCCAAGCTTGCACAGAATTCTGCATTCTGTGTGCCAGTTTTCTACACAGCCACACAATTCCTGAGTGTACACGTGCACAGATGGCACAGCCACCACCCACTGCTCTTTGCGTGTGCTTGGCAAAGAGGGTAAATGCTTTTCAAGGTCCACTGTGCTGGACATATTACCCGATGCACCTCACATTGGCTGCCACTCCGAGCACACCACATCTGTGCTCCGTGGATAGTAATTGCAGGGGTGCAGAACCCCATTGCCTTACTGGTCTAACTTACTTGCATTTCATAAGGAATTTCATATGGTTTGGTGAGACCCTGGGCAATAAATGTGGTAAGGTCCTCTCACTATGTTTTGGATTGGCCCAACGGCTCTACCAACAGGTGCTTCAAGAACTGTAATTCGAGTTTATGGATGGTAGAACCCAAATTTGGTTGGTGATTATGACTGCAATTAAAAGAACACAAGGCCATGTTCACCCCAATAGGCATTGGACAGTCTACTTGTTGCAAAGACATGTCACTCAGCACCAACAGACACAATTAAACGCCAATGACCAGTTCCTAGGTGGAATTGGATTCAACTCTCTGGGCCTCATTCCGAGGTTGGAGGTAGCCATGGTGCTATGAGCACCATGGCTACCCCCTTACCGCATACCGGGTCCAGGTTCCCTGAATGGGGAATTACCAGGCCATTCCAACCTTGGAGCATCCAGTATTTCCCCATTCGGTGAACCCATCCCCATTCCATTGTGATCTCCCATAGGGCTCAATGGGAATGGGGACCATGCTAACAATGGGCCTGTTGTTAGCATGCTGGTCCTTTAGCGGCTCCCACTAAGGGCGCCTGGTAAAACCAGCCGCCCTTAGCGGGACCTGCTAAAGGACCTCGTAATGCGGCGGTAAGGGGTTAACGGCACCAGCATCCTTACCGGCGCCATTAACCCCTTACCGCCCACCTCGGAATGAGGCCCTCTGTGTCTTCATGTAGTGTGGAAAATGACCAAAACCCCCATGTCACCAAATGGATGCATTCAAAACCATGTGTAACTGTTTGACTGGAATATTCACCAAGATAAAAATACAGATCTGTCTTTCCAATGGAGATTCACTCAAGAGCCATGAGTATGTCAGTTACATGCCAAGCATATCACTGTCAATAAGCAGTGAGAGGCACCATTGGCAAGTCTATAAAGCACTCCTTTCCTACATAAGTGGTCATTTCTGAGGCACTTTGTGCATCCCAGTTATCATCCTCACCTATTCATGCTTTCCCAAGAAGAGGCAAGCAAAGCATTTGATTCAAATATCACAAAGTAAAACTCAAATAATCCCACTGTGGACTCTTAAGTGCACTCAAGCTCCTGTCTTTTTGACAGATTGTTTTGGTACTATATAAAACTATGATTTTATATGACTATATATACTTGCCACGGACAGTATGTAGGTAAGGATTGCTCTCCCACTGGTATTGGCAGATTCCTGCTAGTGGCATCCTTATTCCTGCCAGAGTAGCAAACTGACAGGGTTGGATTCCTTCGATATAGCACGGAGGGTCGTCTTGCCAAATGAATACAACTCTCCGATTTGGATGCAGACTTGGTGGACGTATCGGCTGGTCAGTTTCAAATGGGTTCTACTGGATCCTGCTGCAGCACATGGGATTTTCACATTGGGCCAAGAAAAAAACAAAAGGGAATTCCGCTTATGAAATAATACAACCTGAAACTCCCATACACCTTTTTGGGCAACACGTTATGGCGACATGTCTGCCTTTGCCCCCCCTATCCTGCTTTCCAAATACACATATCTGCACAACTCAATTTAATGTAAAGACCTAAACAAGAAACCTATATTAACACGGGAACAAAACTGCAAAGGTGTTCATAATGTACCCATAGGTAAAATATGATACCTTTCATGGAATGAGTTTTGGAGGTACATGGACATTTCAAAGATAACTAATTGATATTACTTTTAGGAAACAGGGAACCTTTTATTGTATAACCGTATCTAAGGATATGACCATATGCGTGCTGAGCTCTAATTAACTTGTGAATGTTACGTTTGGCAAAAATAATCTTTTGTGAGTGTGGATAAAAAGGGTGTTTATTTATTTTCTTTTATTTGTGTAGATCACCAGATTGTCAAATAGGATAGATGTCAGGAGCTGGATGCTGCAGAAGTCAAACGACCTCACCCAGCTTTGATGTGAACTGACTCTGCTGTCTCTGGCGTTTCACCTGAAAGCAGAACACTCTGCTGTCCATTCCAATGAACCTTTTCCCCAATGGTTTGTTTGTTTGTTTGCTTTTATTATTTATATTGCGCACCAGACCGAGGGTATCGGGGCGAGAAGGCAACAAAGGGGTTGTTAAACTTAAATTACATTGGTGGACAGGATGAAAGTACATCTATGGTTACAATGTTGTGTGTATGATCAACAGGCAGACAAAAGTTATACAGAGATAAGTATGCACTGCTGTAGGACAAATATATACAATAAATGCAGAGAATTACTGTAAAACACATATATGCGATGAATGCGGCGGTGGACACATATACACAATAAATGCTAGGAGGTTGCATGTGATGTGACGTCAGATGGCATGTTCTTTAAGCCAGTGGATGAGATTAGATCTAAATTGTAGGTAAGGTAGATCTTCCGTTAAGGCAGGCGGGAGGGAGTTCCAGTATTGTGCTGCTTTAACAGGGAAGCTGCTCCCGCCGGACTTAGTACGTTTGAATCTAGGTACCAGTAGATGGTTGGAATTGACTTTTCTTAGAGGGCGAGTAGCTACTTGTCTAGTAATTCTGGCTGTGAGGTAATGTGGGGCAGATTGGTTAAAACATTTGTATGTCAAAGATGCAGTTTTAAGGAGAATCTTGTCTTTCGTGGACAGCCAATTGACAGATCTCCTAAGGTCTGATATGTGAGCATTTTTTGGGAAGCTTAGGGCAGCTCTTAGTGCATTGTATTGAAGCGTCTGAATCTTGGACGTAATGTAGTTATTGCTGCCTACATAGAGGGCGTTGCAATAGTCCAATTTGGACAAGATCAGGGCTCTCGCTAAGATAATGCAGTTGTTAGGTGACAGGAAGGGCTTGGCTGCTCTGATTAGCTTGCAGGTGTAGGAGGTGGCAGAGGCCATAGCATTTACTTGTTTTCCGAAGGTAAGCGTGGAGTCTATGTAAAAGCCAAGGGTTTTGACGGCCTTAGCCACAGTAATAATGTTGGTGTCAATTTCGAAGGATAAGTAGTTCGGGCCTAATTTTATTATATTGGATGGGGTGCCTAGAATGAGGAGTTCTGTTTTGTTGTCATTCAGGCATAGACCGTGAGATGCCATCCATGCCTGGGTGATGTTGCCTGTTCACAAAGGCCAAATCCTTGTCATAATCCCCCATCAATGGGATAAGGATCTGTGTATCATCGGCATAATTTGTGTAGGTGATACCCAGGCCATCTAGATCATCGAAAAGGGGCTTTGTGAAGATGTTATACAGAGTGGGAGATACGCAGGAGCCCTGAGGCACACCGCAAGATATGGGTGCAGGGTCAGTGGCTGCTAGAGGTGAGAAAACTTGCATTGTCCTGTTATCAAGGAAGGACTGAATCCAGGCGACTGCCTCCTGAGAGAAGTGAGCCGCGGAATCTAAGTGGTTATAGAGAATTGAGTGATCTACCAAGTCAAATGCAGCTGAGAGATCAAGGAGTAGAAAGAGTGCCTTCTTTCCTTCTTCTCTTAGTGCGGGGTTCTGCACCCCTGCGTCTATTTGTGCCTTGAGGTCTATGAGCGCCGTCTCAGTAACGTGTTGAGGTCTGAAGCCAGACTGTCGAACTCCTAGAAGGTGGTTTTGTTCCAGATGATGCTGGATTTTCAGATACGCTATTTTATCAAGGATTTTGAGTAGGACTGGCACTGTGGTGATAGGGCAGTAGTTAGTGGGGATGGATGGGTCAAGGGTTTGTTTTTTGAGGAGGGGGGACACAGGAGTGTTTCAAATTGTTGTGGATGGTGCTTGATGTGAAGGAAGCATTTATAAGTTTAGTGATGAAAGGGGAAAGTTCACGGGCAGCATCTTTTATTATCAAATTATCAAAAAATAAAAACTTATCAAATCATGGATGAATATTTAAGCAATTATGAAAAAGAAATCAAATTAAAAAAACAACAGGCATTTCAACGTGACGAACTAGACTACAAATTTAAACAAGTATACACATTTCAAAACAAATTCAGAACACGAACAACAAGTAAAACACAATTTAGGAAATCAGCAGCTTCACAACATTCAAAAAAACTACAAGAAACTACTTCGGAATCATCAGAGCCAAACAGTGACATTGACAAATCTGTAGAATCCCAGGAAGATGAAACCAGAACAGGAGACATTACCCCATACTCTTTTTTAGAGGAATTTCAGAAACACCGACAAGCAAGATCCGATCCATTGTACCAAAGTACACAACAATTAAGAAATCAACATATGCAGCAGGAAGACACAAATGGTGGCCAACCAAAAGGGGCAAGAGGGGGAGTAAAAGAAACAATAAGAGACAACTCAAGAGGAATGTGGACAAGATCAAAAAACTCAAATCAGAAAATAATTTAGTCCTCAATCTCTCAGACATGGAACTTACACAAGAACTTTCTTCAGCACTGAACAAAGGGTTGTCCTTTAGTCCAACCAACAAACTGGACTTTTTCTCAACATATGTGGATCTCTACAAATTCAGTAGACATTTGAAACTCAAAATATTTTATGCAAACATAGTAATCGATAAGAAAATTGGAATCCCAAAACCGCCAATATCGGAATTGACGATACAAGACACAGAACACACTGTTAATCTGCTCAACATAGGAGATATCGAAGAAAGACATACAATGGAAACATTCACAACAGATCTTGATATAGATACAGGACAAACAGCAACATCCAAACTTAAAACCAAATCCTCTTTTACACCACACACTACGATGGAAAATATAGTGGACATGTTCACACTGGCAATAGAAAAAGATCTCAGAAAAGTCTATACTCAAAATCTAAGTATCACAAGGAAACAATTCAATCTCACAAAAGAAGAAAGAGATGCAATTCAAGCCCTCAGCAAGAATAGTGACATCGTAACCAAAGAGGGCGATAAAGGTGGAAAAATAGTCCTGCTCAATACTAGGGACTACATCAAAATGGCGGAACAACATTTGAAAGACTCAGCATGTTATAAAAAACTAAAAGACAATCCTCTACCTCAATTTATGACAGAATGGAATCAGATTATTACTGATTGGTATGAGACCGGCCTCCTATCTGATGATGAATTAGAATATCTAAAGCCCAAAAATCCGGTACTTGCCACAATCTACTTTCTACCAAAAATACAAAAAAATACCGCCAAGCAGACCAATCATCAATGGAATAGGTGCATTAACAGAACCCATCTCGGCATACATCGATCGGTTTCTTCAACCGCTGGCAGCCAACCTAGTATCATATATACAGGACACAAAACATATTATACAACAACTAGAACACATCGAATGGGAAGCCAACTATAGGCTAGTAACGTTTGATGTCACAGCATTATACACAAGCATACCAAATCTCAAAGGAATGGAAACTACAGAATACTTTCTGAAGGCAAGATCTATATCCTATTTAAATCAGAACAACATGATCTTGGAAATGCTCAATTTTGTTCTACAAAACAATATATTTCTTTTCAACAACATGATCTATCTACAATGCCAAGGCACAGCCATGGGCGCAAAATTTGCACCTTCATATGCCAATCTGTACATGGGCAGCTTTGAACTCAAACATACATGGTCACACAAAGCATTTACAGAAAACAATCAGATCATTTTTTGGGGCAGGTATATTGACGATATACTAGTGATATGGAATGGTAACCAAAAATCTCTGCAAGACTATCACAAACACCTCAACAACAACAATTACAATCTAAAACTTACTATGGAAGAAAGTCCAGACCGGATTCATTTTCTTGATTTAGAACTGTATATAGAAGACAACAAGATTCAAACTACTCTCTATACAAAACCTACTTCTGGCAATAGTATCTTACATGCCGACAGTAATCATCCACCACATACAATAAAAAATATACCCTATGGAGAATTTACAAGAATTAAACGGAACTGTACCAAAGACAGTGAAATGTACAAACATTTGGAAACAGCAACAGACAAATTTTGAAAAAGAGGCTATCACGACAAACTTTTAAGAGAGTCACTAACAAAAGTTCAACAACGGAATCGCCAAGATCTTCTACATACAACAACACAACAAAAACAAGCAGACAAAAAAGCCAACAAAATAAGATTTGTTACTACCTTCAATTCAGACAACAAAATTCTAAGGAAAATCTTAAATAAACACTGGAATATGCTTACATTGGATGAAGAGTTGAAGGATCACATTGATGATCAGTATAGAAGTGACAGTAGTTGGGCAATTATGTTCAGCAATCCAATCAAGGGTCCTTCCTTTAATGTGAGTGGCCCCTGTGACCTTTTGGATGAATCCTAATTCCTCTAAGGCGTTGTTTATCTGTGAGGCGTTGGGATCTAGGGGGTCACTGAGACCGAGGTTGAAGTCTCCTAAAATGAGGTATTGTGATGAGTTTTTAAAGTTGTCTGATAGTATGTTCGCGAGGTCTTCCTCAAAGGAACCCAGAGGGCCTGGCGGTCTGTATATCAAGTGAATGATGATAGTCTGTGTATTGGAGATGGTAAGTTTAGCGGTGAGGGATTCACAAGAATTTGTATTATGGGGTGTGCAGAGTCTTAGGGTTAGATTGTTCTTAACAATTATTGCACGACCTCCACCTCTGGAGGTGGTGCGATCTAGTCTTATGAGAGTGTAATTATCCGGGATAGCCAACATAATTGCGGGGCCTGCTGTTGAGTGAAGCCAAGATTCAGTAATGGCCAGGAGGTCGATGTTTTCATTATGGATTAGGTCAGCTTTATCTGTAGTGTGGGCAACCATGGAACATGTGTTTATTAGTGCGCCTTTTATGCCGATTTGAGTGGGTTGAGCAGATAGAGGCTGGGCCTTGTGTTGGCATTTCAGAGGGGTGGTAGGATCTCTGAAGATTCGGCATTTGAGCTGGAGTGGGTGTTGGCCGTTGGTATTTTTGTGAGAAGAGGTGTTTGTGATGGGCTCAGCGTCCCTTGGAAGTTTATTGGTGAGGTGGGCCTTAGTTAGGGGATCATAAATTCTTGGGAGTCCGGGGCGGAGTTTGAGGTTTCTCTGTTGGAGGCTGCAGGGCAATATTCCCTCTTATTATTTTTCACCATGTGCGGATCTTGTTGGCTGTTGTGCGCACATTATTTTCCATGTGCGCAACTGACTAATGAGGTAGCCACTTTGTGGGCATGCGTAGTTAGTGAACTAATATTGCAGAAGAGAGTTTGGAAAGGAATTTCCTCTTCCCAGCCACTGCAATACTTGACAAATCTTACAACACTTTCCAAACACACAGGCTAAAAAGAAATATGTCATATGTGATCGTACAGAAAACTCATTAAAAAGTCCAACACTTCCAACATCTTCCACACTACCGTGCAAACATATTTATGTGCAGAGAAAAATATATGTTTTATACCGCTGGAAAATCACTCGTGTACTACAAAACCCAAATATCTCTTGTCATAACTGATGTTACTGTCAAGAGATTCATACAGAATACAACATTTGTGGATGGATTAATGGCAATTAAAAGCAATGTGTCCAAAAACCTGCTGATACGAGTTAAAGTGCCACTTTAATGTAGTAATTCAAGGGCCAGGAAAACATGCTTCTAATCATTTGTGTAAGGATGACAACTGCATCAGAATAACTGCACCTCAGAATATGATGATCGAAAATTCCTGTACCTCTGCTTACTATCCGCATTAGGTTATCTTGAGGGTAGTGATAACACCAGCCTTACAGCTAAGAGACAGATGCACCATCCATTTTTACTCCCTAAAAAAATTAAAATGTGCCTAACAAAAACGAGAAACAATATTGTTGCTGCAACCCACAAAGTTCCACTCATATTTTGTCGAATTAGTAACCAGTAGGGCAGTGGCATAGAAAGGAACTCTAATAATATTAATGCCCGATCTCAAGAGGAATTGTAAGGAGAAGAACATCTTTTAATAAACAGAAAGTATCCCTATTGTCAAAGCTAATTACTTTTGTATTCTCTGAAAAATGATTTGACTCCAAGTAGGGAGCAAAAACTGATTAGAGCCCTGCTTGTACCCCTGACATAGGAAGTAAAACGACAGGGCGCATAATAAAGTCTATAGTTTGCCCACCCTTCCGCACCACAGCCTGGATAATATATATATATATATATATATATGCCTCATTAATAGCACCAATCCATCAGAGATACAACTGATTGAGTGCATTCTTCGTTAACTATGGATCCTCCTTTTGTAATTCTGTAAAATGCAGGGAGATGTTAGAGATGTTATACACAGAACACATGGTTATATTGAAAATTCCTCAGCAGCTGAGCATAGAAAGACAAAGAAGATGCTGTGTCTAGACAGGTAGTAGAATGTCCTATCCTTTAGCAAACAAGCAACACATTTCCTTCAGTGTACTGCCGAAACGTCTGCCTTGGTTTTTGAAATGTGTTGATTTGTTCATCACCCGCAAAGAGCGATGACCTGTGCTCTTCCACCCATACCCTTTCTGGCCCCTATGCTAGCCTCCAATACCAGTTGATAGAGCACTGTAAAAAGTGTGGGATTTTAGCAGTAAACACACACTGGGATATTTGCAGACCTACAATACTTTGCAAGCAAGGTATATTTAATGCCTCAACATAGCCTATAAATGTTGTGAATGTCATGAATCTGCATGTACACAATTCTTTTGCAGTGCATAGATTTTTTGCAACATACCCCACCCTTATGGCATTGTGTAGGATTACACAGTGCTCAGTGAAACTGTTTCTGTATAACAGTGAGATACCATATATTGTGTGAAGTTCTATGCCCAAAGGAACTCTGAACACTGGGAAACGATTCAGATTGTGTGAAAAGCATTCTCCTGTCTGAATATCCAGTGCCCTGATACTATGGATGGAGTAATCCCAGGCATAGTCCATACCCATTATCCCTTGTAGGCAAAGTAAATGATATTGCAATGTTGCTCTCCACTTATAGGGTAATGTTAGTAATGCTAAAGTAGGAGACGCTGAGCATCACATTTGTCTTCTCAAAATCCTCAGAGGGTAAATTAATATTTGAGTTTGATAATGCGTCAATCTGCAAGGGGCAGTTCAAAGCACTTGCATGACATATGTACGAAGAAGAGGAAGTATAGGATAAGGTTCTACATCCAAGTAGCTTGCTTACTTACAGTCAGTATCCGATATAAAACAAGTGGATGAATGTACACATCTGCTAACCTTTCACAGATCCAAGAGTGGAAGAGTCAAGGTTGTCTGTAGTATCTTAATGTGTTCTCGGGCAGAGGTTAGAGTCATAAGGTAAAAGTGGTAGAGTCAAGTTTAGGAGTCATGGGTGGGGAGAAAACATTATTTGGTTAATGTGTTCAGGCATATCTTGGTTAGATTCTTCTGTTCATGGAGCCAGTATTTCATATTAGTTTTTAACTTCTTATTTCTGTATTCTGCTGTTAGGGATTTTGAGTGTTTACAGTCACTCTTGCATAGTAGTGTAATGCAAATTAGCAGAATATCAAGACTAGTTGCTTATTTTAAGACAAAGAAAATTGCAGGTAATTGCTTAAATCTTTTTGAATAGGTGAGAATTGTCTGTGTGCGATGCTAACAATCTTCTGAGTGGCACCCAGAAAGAAGCTGGGCAAGCGCACATGCGCACAGCTTAGAGGGAACATTGCTGCAGGGTAAGGTGATCGTGTCAGCCTGCTTAGGTGGTGCGAGCATGTGCATTAGTTGGTCTGTGGGCTGGGGCATGTTGGGGTCTTGTAGGGTGATTATGTAGAGGATGGCTCTTAATAGAACTGTGTAGAATGGTGTCTGCTGGATCAGCGGAGATGGATGTCTGTACATCCCCGGGATTGCTTAAAAACGCCCATACTTCAACTTGATCTGCTAGAACTATGCCTTAGGTGTCATTGGAATTCTAGCGGGATATTGGACCCATGCTGTAACAACCCTCTGCCGTCTCTGGTTTTTACTTGAAGACAGAGCATACCGTTTGGAATTGCACTTAAACATTTCCCAAAAAGTTGATAGGCCATACACATGTGTATTCATTTTCTGAACGATTCTCTGAAAGGAAAGTTTAGTGGTGATGTTTGTCCATCACAACGCACTGGGCTACACCTTTCCCATACCATACACCTGCAAACAGCGCAATGAAAGCTCCACTGTTTCCTCTCTAATCCTAGCCCTCTTTCCCCCTCTCCTCTTCACGCTTATTCACCACCAACCCCCTGTTTCTGTTACTCGCTGCCTTTCATTGCCTCACTAGTTATAGACCGTCTTTGGATTGCCCAAACAAAAGCCCAAATTATTGGCTGTGCAAATACTTGTTTCGTTTACATATATGTTCTCTAAAGGTGGTTGCTGTTTAATGCATTCCCAATGTTAGTATACTGAGGCAGAAAGAGAAGGTAATTTAGCCAGAATCACACCATTTTGATAAAAAGGGGAATCCAGTTGTCTGGTTCCCAAATTATATGTCTGTGACTTCAATTTGACACAAATATAAATTGTCATACTGAGCAAACTCACAAAGCTTCTTGTCAAAATATTTATTGCGCATTGGGTAGAAGTGATTGACGTACCGTTGATTGTTTAATAATTCGTTTGGAAATGCACCCCCCAGGGAATTCTCCCACCCAACAACCATTGCAGCATATCATTTGTTCGGCTTTTCTGTGAAACAACTGGGGCTCATAAGTGAACCTGACAATATGTGAGAGGCACCAAATAGGTTGTGCTAATTTCTCTATAAGTGAACTATGCAAGTTTTGCCTGATTGAGAATGCGTAGCTTCCAAAGACAACTCAGTAAAATTGGTGTATTACAACATTAGAAATGCATTTGTTATTCACCAAAGTGTAATGTCATGAACAAGGAAGGAAACATACTATGAATTAAGACAATTTCCGGTGGTGATTAATTTGATGAAACAAAAGAAACCTCTGCATAGCAAGAGGTGATGAACTAAGGAAGGGAGACCAATGTTGTGTCCTGCACGTCCCGCATGCAGACAGTTAACTTGGTGTGACGCGGAGAAGGCTCGTCCCACCAGGAGGAACCAATGAGACGTGCGCATGCTCACGCATGCTCACAGGGGATTTGCTGCATTTTCACGGCAGTGTAAAACGAAATAAATAAGAGGGGTAACCTGTTATTAGAGGCTCTGTGTCCTTCATTTCCAGTGTGGCGTGCGCAGTGGCCTAGAAGCCCATCTTGACGGATATCCCATAGCAGGACAGGATAATCACTCGTGCAAAGGTTATTTGGCTGCAGACATCTCTTGAGACTTGCAGCTTCGTGCCACTGAATTATGCTCCCCTCTCGAGGTGATAAGGGCGCAACAGGGGCCCAGCCTTAGAATCTTCAGGCATAGAAAGAAGTCAACAAATCAATGAGAGGCAGAGGGGGCCACTGTGACTTTGTGAGGCCACGTTTAGCCTGTGAGGCCAGGGCAAATTTCCCCCTGCCGTCAGCCCTGACTTTCATCCTATGTGGTGGTGGATAGGTGTGGCTTCACGCCGAGATCTATCGCGTGAGTCTCTGGGGATCAGCAACACTTCGGTTGGTTGAAGTGTGAACTTTCTCAATGATGGTGAGAAAACTACATCTTTAGTAAAAGACATACAATAAAGGTTAACATGGTGCCCTCGCCAAAGCTATCGGTAAAGAGCAACTTTAGGCCCGTTTCCCATCTACGATACAGAAGATCAGCTAAAATTGGTGAGCGATGGCCCTGGAGGCATAGCGATGACCATCCATTAGAGGCTCGCTGCACCCCAGTTGGAACTTTCCTTCTTTCTTTTATGCCAGACTCTTGCATAGCCTATGTGCAAACCTCCTTTAAACCAAATAGCAGGATTCATGAGCATGCTTTCTACGAGTTTTCCAAGCTTTCGCAGATCAAATATTTCGACATGCTTTGCACCGTTCATCCCCTTAGGACTCTTAAACATGTCTGCTACGTGACAACCCATTAGCCACAGGACGTTGGTGTTAAGATTAAGCTCATTTTCACCAGTCAGACCTTTTCCACTGTTAGACATGTTAACATATTTTTCCTGCTAATGAGCTGTACTATTTTAGGATTTCTAAACCTGAAGTACTTCAGTTACACAGCCACTGAAACAGAAGGATTCTCATGACTACAGCGCTGCTGTGCCATACCCGAAGATCAACAATAATTTGTCCACGAATTCTGCACTGGAGCAATAGGACTACAAATTGGCCTAAACATTAGTCCTAGAAACGAGTGAAGGCATGGTATAGTCACCTGCACCACCAGCAATATAACTAACAAATGTCACTACCATGCACCTGCACATGACGGACGTTAGGCAAGGGAAAACATCTTGGGGGAATGGGGTGAGTGCTCACTCCACTTACAGAAATGGAAAAAAGACTAACTTTGTAATCTCAAATTCATATAATGTTATGCAACACACTATGCCCAAAAGGCTGCAATTCTTGTCCCATTTGATTTAGTGAAGCGTGTAGTTTGCTAGTATGGTGTGTAAGGAAGGCATGGTACTAAACAGTGAAGACAGACACAAGTGATCACAGTTCAAGGGTGTTTATTGAGCTTCAATGGCTTGGTAGAATGCCTATCTAAACCTAGATCTAAGGTTGGGAGCAAGCTACGACCATCAACTAATAACGCAGCCCTATTGGAGTCTGTCAAAATAAAAGGGCTTGCACTAATAAACCTATTGCCAATTCATACTTCTAAATACAAATGTTGTGGAACAACAATGTAAGCAAAAAGAAAACAGCGTTCAAGAAATGATATATCAGGATAGTTGAGTAGTTGGCCTCCCTTCCTCATGTTTTCAGCACGGGACAAGGCGGCACGTTTGCGCTTCACACACACTCTGGCTTCTTGGCCATGAAGAAACAGTTCAAAACATAGGTCACAGGACCTTCTGCCAGAGTCTCTCTCCCATTGACAGTCTCTTATTGCAGAGGGCCTGACGTAAGAAACAAACCCAAAATGTTATTTTTCTTTATCAGGATTTTAACATTCACAAGTTCACAATTGGTCTCCCTCGTTCGGGCTCTGATCATGGATCTCCCTCGTTCGGGTTCAGACACCTTTAGCACAGTGTTCACAATTGGTCTTCCTTGTTCCGGCTCAGACCACGGTCTCCCTCAGTCAGGATCAGACCTTTTGTTCACAATTTCTGGGTCTCCCTCGTTCGGGCTCGGACCCGTTTCAAACACAATTTCTGGGTCTCCCTCACTCGGGCTCGGTCCCATTGGGTTCGCAAAAAGTTATCACAGTTCACTTCCTTTAGGCTTCCCTCCTTCGGGCTGGGGCCTAAACGAAGTTCAAAGTTTTTCGAATGGCCGTACTTTCATTTTCCGCCGTACCACTCTCTTACTTTATTTTGCAGTTGCTTTCACGTCATAGCAATTGGTCTCCCTCAGTCGGGCTCGGACCACTTGAATCATGCTTCCTTTTTTGTTATCAAAATTCAAAGTCTTTTTACTTTGCAATGGGTTTTCCTTAAACCGTTGCAGGACCATTTCGATTCACTTCATTCAAAAAAGAGTCCCATAATGCCTTTCATCGGCCTTTCATTTCCTGTTTTCTTTCACAAATCCAATGTGCAGGTTCCCGCTCCAGCCACACATACGCTCACCAAGATGTCCTCTCTTGCCATGAGACTCACCAGGTTAGCGCGGTGTTGGCGAGCAACTTTTCATGAGATTTCTTTGTTGAGGTCAGGGTCTTCCCACCTGCCCATCAGGCACCTGGGCTTCCCTTCAAAAGCCCAGAGGAAACTAGTACTCCAGTGGACATATTCAGCAGGATATGATCGACCCTCTCTGGCTCTTGGAAGGCACAGCTCCTTAGCCCTGCTGCAGCCCTTTAACGACACAGGATCAGCGTCTTGGACCTCACCTCCCTTCCAGACTCTCCAGGGTTCTTTAAGCACTTCCTCTGATCTTCAGCTCCTCTGATCCACACTGTATGCCCAGCTTGCTCAAAGTGCGTCTCAGTTGTCCACCTGTTATACTGACAGGAAGTCTTAATTGAAGTCAGGTGTGGGTGGTTGAAAAGGGAGGCCTGACTCTGCCTGTTCCCGTTAATGGGACAAGATGGAGACTACCCCTAGGAATCCATGGTACATTAGTTCCTATGGGTCTTCTTCTTCTTCTTCTTCTTCTTCTTCTTCTTCTTCTTCTTCTTCTTCTTCTTCTTCTTCTTCTTCTTCTTCTTCTTCTTCTTCTGGAACAATTATGATCACCTGGCCTGTAGGGAGGCCCAGTCTTATCTATCATTCATTCATTCATTCATTCATTCATTCATTCATTCATTCATTCCATATATGTTTGCTTCATTTCAAAGAGTGCAGCAGGCAGAACACATTTCCCATCAATTTTAAGATGTTCACCTGAACACTTTCCATGGCATCTTTCTTTGCATAGACAGATATGATCTAAAATGAGCATATGTGGAGAAATGTAGTTTGCAGATAAAATATGAATGCACACACATTTTACTGGAGCTGGTTATCCCTGTACAGACGTGCACCTTGGAGAGCACAGAGAAAACACAAAGGATACATGCATTCCAACATATAGCCCAATTGGGCAGAATGGACACACATCTTGCATTTGCCTCCTGCAAACTCCACCAATGCATGCTGGCTATCTATATCTGGGCGTGGTTTAATTGGCTCACAAACAAAGGTTATAAAACAGAGATTCTAATCACCAGCAAAAGCCCCCAATATTGGCCTTCATCCACCTGTGAAACCTACCTAAGCCCATTCCCCCACTCTCCTCTCCCGCTGTCGAAAACCTTGATATGCACTCAGTGGCGACCTATCACTCACTGAACAGAATAATTCGATAGTCTCTACTATTTATTTGCCTTTCTCTGTTCCATTAAACAAAGTCCTCCATTGTCTTATGATTCCTCAGAAGGTGATTGTTGTAACCACCCTCATCCAGACTGGGTTACATTTGCAGAATTTAAGTCTGCCTTTGTCTCATCCTCCTCATCCATCTCAGCCTTGAAAAGATCCACGGAGCCACAGGCCATATCCTTCTCTGCCTCAAGAAAGACGAACACATCATGCTGAATCTGCCCACCCTCTACTTTGCCATCGCCCACCAAAACACACCTTTTTCAAATCTGTGCCCTGCACAAAGCTTTAGGAGACGTTGGCCCTCACATCCTCATCTTTACCTACCAGCGCTACTCCCCTAAACGAAAGATATGTTTCTCTATGGGCAACCCTCTCTACACCCTTCCCCTCTATAGATCACACAATGGGGTGTGAGTGTTTCAAATTCTTACTTACCAGCTCTTTGAATGCCTCCCTGTTAAGATTTGGAGAAAACATAGCCATCTTGGTTTCCACAATCCTTGCCACATCTGGCTCACCCTACAATAGCAGCCAAGTTGTTCGGTTTCATCCCACCTTGGATTCAATACCTGGGTAAATGGTTTATGTGCCTATATAACATATGGGTTAGTGTTCTCTATTTACTGGTGGTATTGTCCTTGATCAGCTGTTAGGAGCTGGCTGCGGTTACATATGTTCAGGTCTGTTAATAGTGCAGTCTCGCATGGCGCTGCTGGTCGGCTTGTAATGTGTCATGGTAATGCCCACAGATTGTCGAATGAGAATGCTTAATGATATGGCATGATAAGTCATTTTTAACACTCCTGTACACAAGTGTTTTTAGGCGAGACAAGACAAGGGAGGGAAGACAGAGGGAGGACAAAGAACAATCTAAGTAGGCCTTGTATCATTCAGATCGTGCAAGTGCGAGACACAAAGTGCAGGGAGGAGGTAGAGGGGAAGTGCCAGGGGGGCAGCAATGCTCTGAGTAAGTGCAGCAAGGGCAACGCAGCTCTGGGGAAGTGCAAGGAGGCAGGGGACTGTAGGGTTCCAGGTACAGCCCCTAAGTGCACAGTAGGCCTGAGGCAGTGCAGGGGCTACTGGACAAGGGAGCCTGATATCCATGAGACTCTGAGGATTGCCAGGCGACCAGTCAGCGCAGCATACAGGTTGGTCAGCAGGGGATAGAGAGAGAGAAAGCAGAAGCGAAGAGGACAATCGTGAGCTTCTTCCGGAACTTAAGGTGGTCTGGCTCAATTTTCAGAGGGGCAGGGGGACATTCCAGAGGGAGGCACTTGCAGAGGAGAGAGGTCTACCTCCCACACTCTGTTTGGAGAAGCGTCTGACCCTCACAGAGTTGGAGTTGGCTGAGCGAAGGGCTTGAGAAGGAAGGTGTTTAGGAAGAGATAGTTGGATGTATTGTGGGCCCTGGACCCAGAAAGCCTTGTGGACGATGCAGAGGGTCTTGAACTTTATCCTTGCAGCCACCGGGAGCCAGTGCAGGGATTTCAGGGCTGGAGAGATACGGTTCGTGGGCTTGAAGCACAGCCTTTGAGAATATATATTACATAGCCACAGTAGTGGCTGTGTAGTTATGGTTAAGTTGCTGTTTCCATAGGAAGAGAACTTTTTGGGTGGCTTTAAACTCTGCTCCCCCTGGACGAATCCACACCAAACTTTGCAAAAAAAGTATATCGGGCAATGTGAATTTATTTGCAAAGTTTGGTGATGTTTGGTCCGGGGGTGGGGGAAATATAGGGGGGTTCCCAAAATGTCTTTTTTTCCCATAGACTGAATGGGGGAAAAACTTTGCGCACGCCTACAGCCCAAACCGCTGGCTGGATTTTCACCACATTTGCGGCAGGAGCTTGGTCCCGAAAGCGTGCTTTTGTAAATTTGGTGCCAATCCGTCCAGTAGTTTTCTTTAAAACGACCAGAAAGTGTGTCTCAAAAAATGTGTGATATCTATGTCCGCTCTGCGGACACACTTCCCTGTTCGCTTCGCGGACAAGATACCGATTGGCTAATCCATAGCGTCATGTCCGCGGACATGTGGCGCGTTCAATGATTGGATGTTGAACAGCGTGAAGTGCGTCAGATTCTTTTGCTGCACCTGCCATATTTCATTCGTGTTTTGGTGTACGCGGACATCGCCGCTAACACATATAAAACAGCACACCATTGCACTTGTTAACCTTATCAAATACTGTTTCGGAAGGTGAGGGTTAATGAGGCTGGGATGGGATGTGGCAGCAGGAAGTCAAAAAATTGTGTTTTCTTGTCACCAAAGTCATACGGTAAATTGGAAGTTGCTGCTCAATATAGTGTCCACTAAGTACAGGCGAAGATTTACTGCGTCTGTGTTACAATGTATTTAAAATAATATTGAAGTCAGACTGGCGTCCTAGAGTTTGAAATCTGAGGCAGCCACCTGCACTGCTTGATGGAAATTGCGGGTCTGCAAGTGTATGGGGGAACCAGTTCTCATGCATGCATTCAGATATGTTGTTGCAAAGTCAGAATGTATTTTCATTCTGAATGAAGGTCACTTGATTTGCTTTTTTGGTTGCGAGCTCAGTAGGCCCACGCATCCGACTGAACCCATAAGGGTCAATTGTTTTTTGACTTTGAGCCAGAGGGAAAATTCAGTACGAATGCAGGGAGTGGAAGTTTGGAAAAAATACCATTTGATAAAGTTATGTATTCAAAACGTTCATAAGATTCATGTAATATCAGTTCAAGAAGATTCTTTGGTGCAAGTACATTGCTGTCTGGGTTTAACAAAGACAATGGAGACAGTAAATATCGTGTACGTTTATTTTTGACGACTCTACACCGGAACGAGTTTTAATTTTTTATTACCACAATAATAATTTTGGCATTGTAACTGAGGTACTATCTTTCTTTTTTTTTTTACTTATGGAGAGTGCAGATTCTCGCCGTTTGTAGACTATCACTAGGTTCACCCATGTTCAATGCTATTATTTCTTTAAAATGTCATGTATGATCACATCGATTGTTGTATCAGTTTCCACGTTATTTTTGTCTTTTTTGAAATTATATGATGAAGGTTGGGTATTGATACGTATTTTCTGTTACGTTTTCTGAACAGCTACATTCTGCCGTACTGTGATTGCCATGGATTCCAAATGCCAAGTGATGGTTTCTTTGCACGCCAGATGCACATACTCGTGACCGGCTGCCTAACCGTTTACGGTTTTGTGGGACGACCGGCCCAGACCGGCCCAGACCCATTTGTCCATACGCTGGAGTGGCCATTAGGAGGAACATAACATGTTTTATGGTGGTTTAGGCCGAAGTTCATGCTGACGTCTTGGAAATCACTGTGCGACCAAAGCGGTTGCTTTATCGAAAGCAAATACTTTGCGTATGCAAAAAGAACAACATGTGCATCACGATTAACATTTTCGAAGACGACCCAAGAAACAAAGTTACCGTTTGATTGAAAATGGGAATAGTCAGATGGTCTCCAACAGTTTATTGTAAAATAAAAGTACTTTACAAAATCTAAAATGTTAATGTTTTCTTTTACAAAGCAGTTTATTATTTCAAAATGTAACGTGCTACCTTGTACGTCGCTGTGTGTTCATTTTCAGGTTCTGCGTCACGACACGTAGTTTTGCATTTTGCAGGCTGCCATGGAAAGCGAAGAGGGGCCATGTATGGAACAACAGCCTTCCCTTTTTTATGATGGCCATCTTGGAAAAGGATTTTGTTTGTGGCGTCCCGGATTATAACGACAAATCCTATTTTTTAGTAGCACACGTTACTGCTTTGCAAATCTAGATTGGTAATGGCAAATCTTATTGCATCTGTCCTTTACTGAGAAATATAAAGTAGATGGAGTGTATGCGATTTTTAACAAAAATATATATTCACACTGTGAAAGGTGGTTCTTAAAGGAACATTTATTTTGTTAACGGATGGCTTTTTTTTTGGAAGGACAGCTAAGAAGGAAATTTGCAAACAGAAATGAGGAAAGAGACACCAAACAGTAATATGGGGAGGTAGGTGGACGGGGGAAAATGTTGTGCGTTTGTTATTTGTAAGGTAGGGGCAGTGTTTCTCATGCTCCTTCATTACAGCAGCGGTGCTGTTTCTTGGGGAGGAGGGATGGCCTTAGCTCATGTCGTTTTCAGATAACTAGTACTTTTGCTAAAAGTATGTAATGTGTACTACATTGCTAATGGCTGACTACGAATAAGTGTTGGAGCTGTGCAAGGGAAATGTTGAAGGTCGAAGTTCCTACATCAATAAAAAAATGCATTTCCACACTGTTCATGAGGCATACATCTTATTGTTAAGTGTGTACGGATTCTCGGACACGTCACCGTGCTGTACGCCAGCATATGGTCATGTGGCATTCTCCGCAAGATGTGCAATTAAGTCAGATGTTACTTTACATTATGGTTCCGTGCCACTACTACAAACCGATGACCTTTAGCAAAAAAACTTTGTTAAAGGGACGTTATGGTTAAGTTGCCCTACTAAAAACCTGTGAAATTCATTAAAAAAAACCTTGTTAAAGGGACGTTATGGTTAAGTTGCACTACTAAAAACCCATGAAATTCAGTAAAAAAACTTTGTTAACGGGGCGTTATGGTTCGAAGTAAAACCGAAAAACCCTTGAAATTCGCCAGTTATGGTAAGCTAAGCAACCATAACTCATGCCACCATCGTGCACTGCTAACACTAACACCCAGGACATCAAAGATGACATCACAAATCTAATGTGACTGTAAAACCAATCTTTCATCCCTGCTAGTCTACAGAGCACAGGTATTTCACCATTATTCTTATTGCAAAGATTTGATATCTGGAGATGAGCCATTTTCCAGAAACTGAGCGTATCACCTATGTCGTCAAGTGGGACTCTCTGCCTGGAAAAGCCTGAGTAAATTGTGAGAGGCTTTATAGTTGGTCTCTCTTAGTTTAGTTTGGGTGAATCAGCCTATCTGCTTCCCCACTTCTGGTCGGAACTCTCAAGTCACTGGGATCGATAAGGAACGGAAGGACTTTTATTTGTTTTATCCTGGGTTCGCTTTCCAGAGACATTTATGTATTTCCCCATCCTGAATGTCTTTGAGAAACAGGACATAAAACCTTGATATTCCTTAAAGGACGAGTGCATTTTTCTGTTTGCTTTAGTCCGTCCCTCCCAAAATTGATATCATTTAAAGTGATGAAAGTTATAAAAAAGAACTGTTCAGAAGAAGTTCTGTGCCTGGCATTTCTTGACCCCCCCCCCCTATATTCGAGAAAGCCCCCAAGTAAACTCTGTGATTAGCATCTGTTTTCAACACCTGTTAATCTTGCAAAGGTTCTTACCTTCTAGCCCCATAACCTATTGACAGCGGCGACAGAAAATATCTCACTGAGGCAGTATTCCTGCAACTCCCTCCATCTGAGATGCTCTCTTTACATTCTTCAACATTTGCAGATAATAATCCTTCTCTTCTATCACCCTCTCCCCCATTCCGACTAGCTCCATAGATGCCGAATAACCACTACAGTGGTCACATTACATAACATAACAGATTCTCGTAACATAAAGTAAAGTCCTGCTGCTTTTATGGTCTGGCATTTACAGACCTGAACATATTCCTCTGATTTTTGCCAGCTTCACTGGCTGCTATCCCTGAGCTGAGTGCACTTCAAGCTACTGTGGATGGCTCATCGACCATGCCGCAACAGTAGAACTGCTTCCTGGTACACAGAAGAATGCAGGCCAAATAACCCACTGTAAAAATAATGACCTAGAAATAAAGTTCACTTAAATTAAATCATACTCATTAAAAATGAAGAATACGGTTTAATGTAACATTAAAAAAATATAAAGCCACTGGAAAAAAATATTTAAAAATACTAATTAAACATTAGAAGCTAAACACATTTAGTAATTGTCGCCAAGCAACAGACACTCAGTGGCCAGGTTAGGGATATCAACTTACATTTTATCTAATGTGGGGAGGAGCCGTGGGTTAGCCAGGGTTAAGGAGGCAGAGTTGCGGGCAGCATGCAAGGAAGATGTGGCCTGCGAGGGAAGAGCTCAGTGTTGGGAGGCAGGGCCGTGGAGGACAGGCACCAGAGCGGAAAAATGGATTCCTCTGGGCCAACAGGATGTTGCCAAACTGCTGACTATTGGCCAGAAACTAGTTTCCGATTGGCCCGAAGGATTCCCTGTACTACTGGGGGTAATAATTCACAGTATTTATCATTTGTATAAGTTCAAGGATCACAGAGTTTACTTGGGGGCTTTCTCGAATATAGCCGGGCCGATCGCACAGCGAGTAGAGCGCTCGTTTTGACATCTGTGCAGAGCCTGCCGATGCAGGTTCGAATCCTGGCAGGGCCAAACTCAGCCTTTCATCCTCCCGAGGTCGATAAATGAGCACCACACACCGTGGGCAATAAAAAGCAGCGCTCAGATACCTGAGGGTTCGTAGCGCTATATAAATGCTAAATTATTATTTATTATTATTATAAATCACAGAGGTCATCGCGTTTAAGGCCTCTCTTGACTTTTCTTGAGACGGGGAAGGGAGTATCTTTGAAGAAGCATTGGCAACGCCAAATAACACAGGGTCCAGTGCCGTCTCTTATGCTCCAATACACGGCAAGTTATATCAATCATTAAGGTATTTAACACAAAACAGGCACAGACTTAAAATAATAGAGTGAAATGAGCACTGTTCTGTCAAGCATTTGGCCATCTATGGCGCTTTCCATGAAATTGCCAGCCCTGGCAAATAACACACAAGCAATATGTTCAGTCAGCAATTCATGATGCCATGAACATACAAAAGGGGCGGGGGGGGGGAAGGTGGCGCATCACTTAGGCGCATCTTTATTCATATGCATTTGTCATCTTCCACTCGCCCTAGCAATACTTACTGCTCTACTGGTTGCCACTTAAGAGGCCCATGGATGTGAATACCAAAATATGAAGAACACTGTGGAAATGCTCAGTTGTTTATGCGGAAATACATCTGTTGGGTTTGGAAGGGTTCCAACACGTTTTCATCATAAGACAATATTATCTGATAATGAGTTTAGGCACAGCTTTAGGGTGCTGATGGTACAGGGGGGCGCCCTCCTCTAATAACATGTCTTTTTTTTCTGTGGATTTACCCCTTTGGACAAATACTTCCCCTTGCACCTACATTTCCTTTTAATATTTAAGACTGAAGGCTGATTGGCTGCCGTGTACTTGCTTCATGTTTCTTCTTGGATATTACTGTTTACATTAGTTTCAATGTAAAATGTGTCATTTTTGCATCATTTTTTTCCCCCTTTGTTTTTAAATAGGGTTATCTTTCCCAGGTTATTTTATTTAAAAGAATATCCTTTCTTCCTATGAATTGTCGGATGTACTGCCATTCTGGCGCTTTGACCTCGGGCTTTGTGCCCCTGTTGAAGTTACTGTGGAAAAGGCAGGGGATTTGGCTGTCCCAGTGCTCGACTCTGACATTCTTTGCTTCATCGTGCTGTCCGGCGTGCTCTGAAGATCTGGATGTTCACGAACTAATCTCCTGTTCACCTTTTCTCCCGATCTCTTAAGTCTAGCTCCAAAGACTTCCAGGTGCTTTAAAAATGGCCCAGTCATAACATAACTTATACCTCTCCCAGCTACTGTACCTGCATTAGGAAAGGCCCACCCCTGGAGAACTACATCTCTAAAGAGAGGCAGTCAAGTCTGTGCCACCCTTTATCTTCTTGGCAATCCACACCGTAGGCTTTTCAAGACATGCCAAGCCCCCATCATCCCTCTTCCCCCACTGCTCTCTAGTTCTCCATTGTTTACAAGCAAGAGGCGGCCCCACAGCTGGTACCTTGAGTACAGGCTGCCCCCCCCTGTACTTTTCTACAGTTGCCTGAAGTAAACTGCAAATTCTGCTGCAACGTGTCCCTCCCCAAAATAACTCCTGGTTAGCTCTTGACTTTGAGGAATAAAAAAGCAGGCCTTCCATAATCCTAGATTATTTTTTTTTATAGGGAAACAGAGTCACGGGACTTGTCCTCAGATTAAATCTCTAGATTTGGGTTTATTGATAACATCACATATTATGTAGCGCTTCATGCTAGATTCCTCTGCTTCTGCACATCTCAATTCTTTATAGATCACATCCAGGGAACCTAGCGCAGTAGTGCTCTTTGACCCACTCCGTGACAGCAAACTATATGGTGGCAGTGTAACAGGAGATGAGCTCTAACCCACAGGTGTCGAGCGTAAGAATGTGTGTGGCCAAGCAAGAGCCCGGTGTACATGATAATGAAACACCTGCAGCTGGACTGGAAGGAAAGTAGCAAACTATGGCTCCTGCTTTTGACGTCTGTAGCAAAAATCTGGTTTTACACAATGCAGTCATCAAAATGCAAAACAGCGATTTAAGAATCTGCAAGGCAAGGCTAGAGGCTTGAAATCCGCCTTGGTTGTGTCTTATGGAAAATCCTGAGAGCTCCGCGTGACCCACATTGTACCCGCTGGTACAATCTCAGGTGAGAACTTCAGGTGATAGAAGATATCCCTTCTTTACGGAATACATAGATTGAGCCAAACGTTAACAATAAATAACAGTAATCAATACCTTTTGAAGTGCTTGTAGTTTTAAATAAGGATTGATGTAATAAATAACCTACAGTACTCCCCATGGGAAATGTATGCATACAACCGTGGTGTTTAGACAAATATTTGGTCGCTGTAATTTACACGAAAAATGAATTGCTTGCATGGAACACTTCGCGCATTAAAACGAAAAAGGATGGTAACTATTAGTATACATAGGCAGTTACGTTGTTGCTTCTGGCGTTGGCACTGCTCTCTTCTGGAGGCGGGGGATGTGTGTATGACTGGCTGCAAATAACAATTAACACACTCGGAGCTGCAGACGAAAGAAAATGCCACGAATTGGAACCCAAAACCTAAAGGAGTTGGAAGCTCTGTTTCAAATCTTATTTGTACATTTGTGAGGGAAGTTCTCTTTTATTCTGTTTACATACATCGTTGTTTGTGTTTGCAGCTGTGCAACGTGAAGAACCGTGAATAAAAACTACTTTTCCTGCGCAGTGTCACATGCACAATACAACTCTAATATCTAGCAGCTGAGTTACCTCTCCAAGCTGCAAGTAACTAATGTGCATGGGTAGCCTGGCTGGCTAATCATTCACTCTAACATCTATAGATTGAAACAGACTTCTGCCCATGTAATGATTGATGGGTCAATTCTGACACGGATGGCCTTCATAAATTACTTATTTTATTTCGACTTCAATATCACATTGTCCAACAAACAAGAAGAGCCCCAGAATTGTAGGAGAGTGCGAGAACTTCCAGGCGGGGAGAAAGAAGGAGGAAAGCCCCAGGGTAGCGAGAAGCCAAAGAAACTTAGAGTTGGGAGAAAGAGGAAAAGAAGCCCTAGAGCAGGGGTCTGCAACCTTTGGCTCTCCAGATGTTTTGGACTACAATATCTGTGATACCTTACTATTGATCTTGCTGGTTACAGATGATGGGAGTTATAGTTCAAAATATCTAGAGAGCAAAAGGTTGTAGACCCCGGCCCGAGAGAGTGGAGTGAGTACAAAAAACACAGTGAGGAGGGAGAAAGAAAGAAACCCCAGAGTGGGGCGTGGGGTGAGAAAGAAAGACACCCCAGAGTGAGGAGTCAGAAGGAAAGAAAACCGAGTGTGGAGTGAGAATGAAAGAACCCCGAGCAGGGAGTGAGAAAGCAAGACACCCCAGAGTGGGGAGTGAGAAAGAAAGAAACCCCAGAGTGGGGAGCGAGAAAGCAAGAAACCCCAGAGTGTTGAGTGAGAAAGGAAGAAACCCCAGAGTGGGAAGTTAGAAACAAAGAAAACCCAGAGTGGGCAGTGAGACAGAAAGCAACTCCAGAGTGGGAAGTGAGAAAGAAAGAAACTCCAGAGTGGGGAGTGAGAAAGCAAGACACCCCAGAGTGGGGAGTGAGAAAGAAAGAAACCCCAGGGTGGGGAGTGAGAAAGCAAGAAACCACAGAGTGTTGATTGAGAAAGGGAGAAACTCCAGAGTGGGAAGTTAGAAACAAAGAAAACCCAGAGTGGGCAGTGAGAAAGAAAGCAATTCCAGAATGGGAAGTGAGAAAGAAAGAAACTCCAGAGTGGGGAGTGAGAAAGCAAGACACACCAGAGTGGGAAGAGAGAAAGAAAGAAACACCAGAGTGGGGAGTGAGAAAGCAAGAAGCCCCAGAGCGTTGAGTGAGAAAGGAAGAAACCCCAGAGTGGGAAGTTAGAAACAAAGAAAACCCACAGTGGGCAGTGAGAAAGAAAGCAACTCTAGAGTGGGAAGTGAGAAAGAAAGAAACCCGACTGTGGGCAGGGAACGAAGAAGCACCAGCGTGGAGAGCGAGAAAAAGGCAAGCCCTGGAGAGGGGAGAGAGCAGAGAAACCCCAGGGTGGAGAGAGAGAAAAAGGCAAGCCCCGGAGAGGGGAGAGAACAGGGAAACCCCAGAACCCCAGAGTGGGTAGAGACCAGAGAAACCCCTTGGTGGAAAGAGAGAAAAAAGCACACCCCAGGGTGGCGAGAGAAAGTAGAAACCCCAGAGTGGGTAGTGAGGAAAAGGAGAGCCCCAGGGTGGGGGAAGAAGGAAGCAATCCCAGAGTGGATAGTGAGAAGGAGGAAAGTACCAGACAGGGGACATTACACATTTCCCTCTTTCTCACCTGAACCAATGGCTGCAGTTATGTGGGCACTTCGAGAGAGGATCCAGAGCCAGTAGTTTCACTTGGGCTGCAAGGCAGGCTTTGTTTGTAGGAAACAGGACTGCCTCTGGTCTTTCTGGTGAACAGGGCGCTCCGGTAGATATGGCTAGTACTGTCTCTCTTTTGTTTGTTTACTCTCATGTACATCATGCTTTGGAGCTCTTTCTGGGTGATATACTCATACTCAGCTGCCCGTTTGATTTCTAATTTCTGGATCCTCTGTGTGAAAACATAAAGGCATCTTCTTTTTCTTTTTATGCTCTGTCTGGGTTGTGACTTCGACAGCCCCCGGGCACAATGATGCATCGAGCTGGAAGATGCAGGCTGGCAGCTGCAGGCTCCCACTCAGCGGTCTTCTTATGGCCTGCCCACCAAAGCAGGTGCACTTTTACGTTTCTCCTTGCCCTCAATTGGAGTACTCTCGCTTGTCTTGAGAGCACCACTCGTCAGTACAGGGTTGAAAGGTACATGCACTCTCCTGCCGATGGAGACCGTGCACAGTGTTGTGAGGGTCTCCAGGGATCCTGGAGATGCTCAATCAAGACACAGACTCTTGATGCTGTGTCAGTCGTCTTGCCCTGTTCGCGGTGGGGGGCAGGGGCATGGCCCTTATTTATTGAGCATCTGACGTAGGGCGTCACCGGACGAGCAGAGACATCCTACGTCAAAACATCCCTTTCAACCTTTAATAAACAAAGAAACAACAACACTGACTGCACCAGTTCCACTACCCGCAGGCAAGGCGTTTATGCCATTACTCCAGCACATAGTCACAAAACCATCCAGGTGGCTTTCTCTCCAGATTCCGAGGATATCGAGGCTCCACTTGCTTCTCATGTGCAAGAGCCACACCTCCACCCTTGTCAGCGCCATTCAGACTTACATACTCTTTCAGTCGAGACGCCTGGTCTCCCTTGGGTCCAAGTGCACCATGGGACTAATGGGCCAGCCAATCCACTCTTTGGTTGCCCTGGAATCTTCAAAACTAGCTGAAATTCCAGGTGAGGGATTCTCTTTTCGCCGTGACCATGAACCCTTGCTTACTTGTTACCGTCCAGGGACGGGTTTCATGCGGCAAACACAGCTTGTGCCGAGGTTTCCTTGTGCTCATGAGAACCACATCCAGGGATCCTGGAGATGCTCAATCAAGACACAGGCCCTCATTACGACCCTGGCGGAATTCGGAAAACGATGGCGGAAATGCAATACCGCCATCGAATAGCGCTCGGTGCGACTATGACCCGTCACCGCAAAGTACGATGCCATTAGCGACACCGTAGTGAACGCCAACGCTAACTGCACCACGCGCGCGCGCGCCATGCCAAACCGTAAACACCACCATGGCGCAACGGTACGCCAATTCCGACCCTAGCGGACATGTACCTAACGCCATCAAGCATGGCGGAATGCACCATTCCGCCATGGTGAGAAGTACGGCATCGCGAATCAACCGTAAACGGCCCCACTGAGTGCCCGTACACCGCTCCCTGCCCACAAAGTACAACTCCCCGTAGGTGCAACGAAGCCACAATGCAACCAGTGAAATGTACAAGTCACCCATGCATGCCAACGAACAATAGAAACACAACAGGGGCCAATGGGAGCTGCAGGGCACAGATGGCACGAATACAGAAGCTATACCAATGGACATGACCTCAGTCTCCCACCAAGAAACGCACGCAAACACAGGCACCTGTGACCAGCAATATTCCGAAAATCACATCATTCCACCAGTCCACCTGGCTGACCGGCATCTGTTACACAAAACCCAATCCCCCGCCCCTGAGCATGACAACATTCAAACTGTCATATTGGCAGCCCCCATCCCTGACCTCACGGGCTTCGTAGGCAAACGCGCCCAGTACAGTACCACGCAACTAAACTCCGAAGCTGGAACCCAGTGCAGATCTCCTCACAATACATCGCCCCCCAAATAGGCATATGCCACATCACTTGCAAAGAAGAACGCTACACGGGCCAAATCAGAATAGAAATTTAATGCACATCAAAATCACCAAGCCCATACAGCCATCAGGCCATGAACTCCAAAACACATTTCACCATTGTGGGCTGCATCCGCAAGAAATGACCAGCCACTACTTGTGTGACGCCCTGTTCCCTCATGGTACACAGAGCCACATTCACGTACGAAAAGGCAACATGGAAGCGCACAGAACCACATGGCCGTCCCAATGGGGAGGCACTAGTCCAGCTGAAAGGCCGAAATGTTGCTCCGAGCCACCAGTACTGCGTAAGGGCATGTGGCCCATTGGCGATCGTCCCATAAGATCGTAATGCTGCTCCACTGATTAACACGAAGCAGCAGGTGTCGGGAGTAAAACCCATCTGCAGGAGTGGCATACAGATGGCAGTGGCAAAAGGGGAGGAGATACCTGTCAACCAAAAGAAAAGAAAAAGAACAGAATGGCCATCAGTACTACATTCCAACAACTCACTGCAATGATCACACTAAATCCACAGCCACATGCATGCTAGCCCACTCCAAAGGTCCATCACCACCCAAAAACCACTTGCGACTCATAACTATCTATATCGAGGTGTAAACACCATCACAAACGAGTGTACCTGTGCATGCGCCTGTGAAAACAGAATCCATCTGATGGGATTGGTAACGTGCATGGACACAAGTGTCTGAGGGCGCGTCGAGACAGGGAGGGCTCAACAAGGCCAGATAGACGATGGTCCCACTATGGCAGCCCTGCATCACATAGCGTAGGGGAGGCGGATAGATCCCAAGAAGCCCTGTACATGGCAAACTCTGTATCAAATCACCTGCCCATGCATCCATTCATCATTCCCTCATCCCGGGATTAAAACGCCTGAATATTTACTCACATAACATTAGAAATATCCATTGAGTCTGTGCGTTATGCAGCCTGCAAAATCCACAGTGCCCCAGCCCGTAATTCCAGTGTAGTGAAGTAACATGTATTTGGGAACGTCCGGCCTCATCGCCCACGTCGCTATTGCGCATCCCAAACCATTCATATCAATCATTGCATTCTCGCCATGGCCCCTGTCCCAAGGACATTGAACAATAGAACGTTATATTTGCAGTCAGACCTGTGGGCATCTCCTCGCCGCTAGCTGAAAACCGAAAGCGCCGCCCTTCGAATTCCTCATTTGCAACATCACGTCGAAGAGGCATCTGTGGCCGTTTGAAAACACTAATTAATCCATCGAGTGCGGCTGTGTGTGAAAATGGCAACTGCCTTCACCCACGAATGGGACGCCCCGCCCGTCGTTGCAACTCGGTACAGTGATGAATGAGGGCCCACCGTCACTCGAGTACTACGTTCCACTGACCCTTCACAACTCTGTTCGCGACTGCACAGATAGTATGTGAAACAATGGGACCACAGCAGAATGAACATATCAACCAATGTTACACGGCCATCGGGTACAAATACATGATTGCAATAGCAAGATGCCATTCCACGAATTGCAGCGTTGTGCGCGGGACGTGCTCGGCCAAAGGGGAGAGCAGTTTGCACAGGTGGAATGAATCACCACAGGTGGAGGCCATTCAGCCTGAAAACACATAAATTGCACAGCCAGTCTCCTCCCACAACCACACCAAAATGCTACCGGCAGGACTCGCGATGTTGGCCCTGGGGGACCTGATAGCACTGCAAGTACTCCAACTCCAAGAAGAAGACGAACACCAACTACAACCGGCCGCACGGAGGAGACGCAGGAGGAGGAGGAGGCCAAGGCAGGGCCAGCAAGGGCCGCCAGCACAGCCACTACCACCACGCAGGCAGCCCGCAATCCCACGCCTCCGAGCACATCCGTTCAACCTCACTGATGAGCAGATCCACACCCTCTACCGTCTGGACCGGGACACCATAGCCGCCATTGTGGACATGACACAGGCTGACCTTGTCAACATGATAGATAGCCCAACCGCCATCCCACCCCTACTGAAGGTGGTGTCTGTACTACACTTCCTGGCCACAGGCACCTACCAGCACACAGTCGGACAGTTGCATGGCATTTCTCGGCCACTGTTCTCACGGACACTATTGCAAGTGCTCGATGCCCTCCTGCAGCACGCAGACGACTACATCTCTCTACCACGCTCGGAGCAGGAAATTACCAACACAAAAGTGGGATTCCATGCACTTGCCGGCATACCGGGTTGCATTGGTGCCATCGACTGCACCCATGTGGAATTGGTCGTCCCACATGCCATGGAGGCCCAGTACCGCAACCGAAAACAATTTCATTCTCTGAATGTACAAATGGTGTGTGACTCCAACAGGATCATTACACATTGTTGTGCCCGATTCCCTGGATCAACCCATGCTTCTATGGTCTTGAGGAACTCTACAATACCACGCTACATGGAGCGACACGCAGGGAACAGATCCTGGCTACTCGGTGAGTCACATTACATGCATGATAATGTGGGGTATGTGATTCGGCAATGACCTGGCAGGAAGGGGGGGGGGTGTGCGTACGTAGCAATGGCATTCCACATCATACGTTTCTCGTCCACATACAGGTGATGCTGGATATCCACTGAAGAGATGGCTCCTCACACCAGTCCGGAACCCACGGGACCAGCATGAGGAGGACTACAACCATGCCCACTCACGTACCCGTGTAGTCATTGAACAGGCATTCGGCCTACTGAAGGGTCGTTTCCGCTGCCTCAGCAGGTCTGGCGGGGCACTCCTGTACCGCCATGAGAAGGTTGCAAAGATGGTGATGGCATGTGTCATGCTCCACAACATGTGCGTACGTAGAAATGTGCCCATGCCCCCTGACGCAGAACTGCAAGCACCTGATGATGGTCATGATGAGGGTGGGGATGTGGCAGCACCTCAAGGAGTCTGCGAGGCACCGGAGGCCCGTGACATTCGTCAGCATCTCATTGATGTATGCTTCTAGCACTCACGCCTGGTGGCTGATACATGGACACGGGACTCGTGGCACTGTGTGTGTCTGGGACATGCACAATATGGACTGTACGCCTATGATGGCCTAGTACACAAAGATCAATGTCCACACATCTCATTGGTTGATCGTGCACTTTTTATGGCATATGTGATATCATGTTGTACACCCTATCGACCCGCCACCCAAGTGAGCCCAACACACCCCCTCCACCCTCCTACCTCCCCCCCGAACACCAGTGTCCAAAGATGCTCATTGTCAGTGGGCAGTCGCTATTGCAAGCCCCCTCTGCGGGTATCAGGGGCACCCCTGCCTGTGGAGCGCAGGTTCCTCCCAGATCTACGTTGGGGGCTGACCTGGACGGAACTTGCAACGGATGATGTCTCTGCCTGCTCACGTCCATGCATGTCCCTAAGGGTTTGCGAGAGCTCAGTGAGCACACGGCGCACTGCGGCAAGTTCGGCACATACGTCCTTGGACGTCGCATGCAGTTCCCCCCTCAGGCTCTCGGTGCTTCTCTCCATTTGTGCCCTTAGTGTCTCTGTACCTCTCTCCATTTCTGCCCTAAGTGTCTCAGTTGATGTTTCTATGTCTGCCTTAGTGCCCCCACATTCATCGGCATGGTCCTTGAGGAGCGTGGCCAGTTGCTGCTGTTGCACGATTAACTGGTCGAGGGACTGTTGCCTCTGCTGGGCCATGGCCATTTGCGGGGGTGTCACAGAGGGGCTGTTGTCCTCATGTTGCCCTGCCACAGGGCTTGTGGGGGATGGCCAGTCGTCGTCTTGTGGGTGCCCCTGCGTGGTATCCTCATGTTGTACGGGATGGGACAGACAGGGGGATTGGGACAGGTCATGGATGGATCTGACTTCGACATCCCCGTCTTCTGTGTCGGAGCATGCTGCCATCAATGGGGTGTCACCTATGGTGCTGCTGCCACCGGAGGCAGTGCCTTCTGTGGCATCCGTTGGGGGGACCTGTGGTGGTGGTGTTGTGGGCATGCTGGCTGCTGGGGTGCCTGTTGATGTTCCCTCCTCTGTGCTGCCACCTGATTTGTGCTGCTGCCGTGTCTTGATGCGTGCAGCTGAGGTGGAGGGTCTTTGGCCGTTGGTCTTGGCCCTCTTTGCAGGTGTGCTGGTAGGGGTGTCCTGAAGCTCGTCGTTTGGATCGGACCCTGTGGTGGAGTAAAGGAGGGCGAGGGTTATTGATGGGTCTGTGGGAATTGGAATGGCATTGTATCACATGCATTGGGGTGGTACCTGAGGGTGATTTGGGTCGGGGCCTTGGAGGTGCTTTCATTTGTGTGTGGAGTGAGGGTGCAGTTGTTTGGCAGCCTGCAGTTAGGGTGTGCCTGCTGCACGTGTAGTGCGTGTTTTAGGGGTTTTTAATTATTTATGTATTTATTGTGGGTTTTAACGTGCGCTATCAGGCCGATGTGTGTGGCCGTTCTCCTGGACATGTGTTTCTGTTGCACTATGTGGACGCATGGTACTTCACATGGATGGACTTTGTGGATTTGGCATTGTTTTATTTGGCCCACCTACCTGAATCTTCGGATGTCTGCA
This sequence comes from Ambystoma mexicanum, assembly GCF_040938575.1. Classification (NCBI taxonomy): domain Eukaryota; kingdom Metazoa; phylum Chordata; class Amphibia; order Caudata; family Ambystomatidae; genus Ambystoma; species Ambystoma mexicanum. The sequence goes on along the minus strand of NC_090927.1, from coordinate 181,263,154 downwards.
CTCCTTTCTCCATCCCTCCGACTCCCTCTATGCTCTCCATTCCGATGGTGGAGGCACAGATTTCTTCCCAGGGGGTCAACTTGATGGGTGATTCAGGACCTCCCCCGGTGGCTGTGGCAATGTTGCGGTTGGCAGAGAGTATGCTGCGGACGCGTATCCGCAGGTCGTCCCATCGCTTACGGCATTGCTGTGGGGTGCGGGGTGCGGTCCCCACCGCACTTACCCGCTGTGCCACCAGAGCCCATATGGCCTTCTTGTTTGCAAGTGCCGTCCTGGTCATTTGCGTGCAGAAGACGATGGCAGCATTCTCCTGGAGGGTCTCTGTTAGCACGGTGAGTTCCTCACGGGAGAAGTGGACCTGCCGCTTGCGGTCGCACGCTTTCTTCGCTACTTTTCCCATTTTTCTTGGTTTCGCTAGGGTGGATGACGGGTTGGGGTGTGTCTCAGGGTAGTGATTTTAGTGGTTGTGTGGTTTTAGTGGTTTTATAGGTGTACGGCGGGATGTTTCCCGTTCCGGGCCCATGTTTTAACTTCCGTTTCCGTATATTTCCGGTCACCGTACTTTCCGGTAGGCGCTCACTGCGGTGTCCGCTAAGATGGGTGGCGGTATTGCACCTAGGGCGCCGTACGGCGGCGGTGTGGGCCGTTTTGGGTTCATTTCCGCCATCGCGGACTTTGCACTTCCGCCATGCCGTGGTGCTCGTGCCCGATGGGTCGGAATGGGCCGCACTTTGCTCCTTCGTGCAATGGCGGAAACGCTATTTACGCTGTGGCGGTCCGGTCAGTCACTTTCCGCCAGGGTCGTAATGAGGGCCACAGACTCTTGATGCTGTGTCAGTCGTCTTGCCCCGTTCGCGGTGGAGGGGAGGGGCATGGCCCTCTGGATGGGTGCGTCCTCCGGGTGCTTTCTGTTCGACTCACAGCCCACCTCCTTGACATATGATGAGGACGAGGGAATGCACCTTCCGCTCCAGGAACGCTTCTGCCTGGGTACCACCAGTCATGGTTAGCGTCGTCATCCTGTACAACATGAGAAAGGATGTCAAGACTCCTCCAGTCATTGTTCCTTATATACAGCAATTCGAAACGCTTTGGTGAGGGTTCGCATTGCCCCCATTGGTCTTTAGAAAGCAGGGTAAATGTGCCATTGATTGATCCCATAGAACCATAGGAATCAAGCAAACCTTTCACCCTGAAAATGCAGGCCATCTCACTGACTATGGGATCCCATGTTTCTCAAACAACACCTTCAGAAATGTAATTACGTCCTCTGTTGCCTTGGATTCCACAAACTGCACCACGGTCCACCTTGAGATCTTGTCTAGCACCACTAGGTAATGCTATGATTGATGCACTGTGCTAAGTCCAGGCTCTAGGTGCTCCAGAGCACTGTGGCTCTTTCCAGAGATGTCAAGGGCGGCTCCCTCAGCCACAGGTCCCAGCGCTTGACGCCACACACAGCGGCTGAGAGCATCATCCACCTTCTGGGAACCACACCTTCTCACTGAGCCTTGCCTTGGTCTTGCTGGCCCTTTGGTGGCCCACATGGGCCCGATCGAGCCCCTGCAGCTTGAGAGGGATGACCAGCTGGGATCTCCAGAGGAGCACCCCCTCATGGCCAACCAACTGCTCCCCCCCCTCACCTGCCACAGTCCCTGAAGAAACGCTTAGGCCTTTGGTGTCCTTTGTTGAGTGGCTGAAAGAAACCTCTTCCACTGGCTTGCCTGCATCTGCACCACCAAGTCCTGAAAGCCACCATTTTGTTGGGTGGTGTGAGGAGCCAGGAATGAGATGCGGACACAGTGAGCTTTCCTTAAAGGTAAAGTGCACAGTTCCAGGGGACAACTCCTTTTCCCTAGGTTACTCTTCAAGACACTTCAAATCCCTAAGGGCATGCCTCTTCCTGCTGGGTTAACCCTTGACATAATATATGATAAAATAACCCCACTGTATTGTCCATGGTTGCCTCGTCTACAAACGCCTGTTCTCTCCAATAGCTTGTATATATTGAAGCAGATACTCGTCCTCCCTCATCTTGCATGCCATAATGGCGCTTATGTCCGATATGTCTGGGTATTGCAACCTTAGAGCATGCCACAAGGCTACTCAGCAATTATTAAATGGCATGCCATCGTGTGCTATGTTCTGTGCTGTCACTCCAGGATATCCTGCTCTTTTCCACACATCGTCTACTACCTCCCCAAGAATTGCCGAAAGCAAGCTCTTCATGTCACCCACTGCTAATGTCGTTACCTGCTGTCAGTCTTTCAAGCTCATGAATCCATTTCCCAGCCCCAGCAGTCAACGATGGTAACTTGCATCTTAAATTGTCTTTGTCCATCTGCTGCCATGGAATATAATGAGGTTGCCCTCCTCCCTTCTCTAACAGTGGAAACTGTGTCAGTCCTATCCCTTCACTCTATCTCCCTGTGTCTTTGGTGGCAGTAAATGCCTTTGTCATTGCTGCTTGTTGTTTCCTGGCAGGGACCTGAGCCTCTGCGCATATGGGGTAATATCATCTGCGCTGCGCGACTCGCCTTTAGGACATGGCACTTGCCCCCCAATGTCTTCCACTGTTCTGTCCATATCCCTATCGCCTCCCCATATTGTGTCTCCATCAGGGCTTGTTTCCCTAGTGAATCATCAACTGACCCCATGTTCCCAACACTACTGTCACTTTCCCCTTCTCTCTCGTCCTCGAAACAAAGTCTCCTCAATACTACATGTTCCTGCCTCTTTCCCCCGATCAGCTTGCATTCTTGCATCCCCCCCATTGAGGATCCAGCCTCATTTCTATCTACCCGTGGGGTAGCCATGCTGCTTCTCCCACTTCTGTCCGATTCTCTCTTCCATATGCTCCCTCTCTCTTGTCATCATTTAAACATGCTAAATCCACCTTAATCTCCACTTCCCTTAAAGAGTGCCCGTCTCTGCCGCATTCACATCTTCACTCATCTTTTTCTCTGCATTGGCTCTCCTTAACAAGCCGCTCGACTTTTTCTCTTGTCCTCCTTTATACGTGCTTGCCTTTCCCACTCCTCTTCTGCCTTCCTTCTTTCTATGTCCTAAAGCTCTCACTGTCTCCTCCTCTCCCTTGCCTCTGCTCATTATTTCTCCTTACATTTTTTAGCTTTCTTCCTTTTCTTCCCTTTCCCTTCTGTGCACTTCCTTCATTACCTCTCCCATCCTATCATTTCCTCTGCGTCTTAGTTACTCTGTAGTTACTCTGTAGTCCTCTGCTCCCGCCTCCTCTCTCCCCATAGGGCTTCCCGTCCAACTTAAGCAATATCTGTCCGCCTACCCATTAATTCGGAACTATTGATTCTTGTCCCTCATTGACTCCTGTCTTCCCTAGGTCATTTTCCTTTAACTTCGCCTGCAGCTCACTGCGCTATTTACATTCACTGCTAGTATTCTGCTCTCCCTTAGTCGCTTGCTTTTCCCCGCTTTGCCCCTCTTCGCCTATATACGCTATATACGATGGTGGTGCAAAACATGGGATAGGTGTATCCCGCCGCAGCTTTTAACTCCCTTATGGGGTATAATCCCTTGTTTTCTATTGCTGCTTCTGCGCTTGCAGTTTGAAGAGGAGAAGAGGGAGCCGAGGGCAGTTCGCCTTCTATATCTCGCTGACTCAGCATCCAGTGTCGCCTTGTCAAGTCCCCTTCCTCGTCCTGAAACATTGTCCATAATTCTAATATGGCCATCCGCTTGCTATGTTTTTTCCTCCTTACTAGCTACATGTAAATAAGTGTCTAGATTTTTCTGCACACATTTGGAAAAGCTTCACACTTTGGGCCATGGCTTCGCCAACTTGCCCTCAGTACCTCAAGTCCATTCCACACTATACTTGCGTATTTTGTGCTTATATCGCGGGAGGGACTTGCACATATGTTGAAGAGGTGTGTCCCTCATGTTGTTACCTTTTATATAACATTTGTCAATACTTACTTGACCTCAAATCAGAATTTCGACACATTCACCTCTAATGGACTACTTTGTAACTTTCAACCTTAATATCGTTTCTCAAATCTCACCTATGAAAATCAAACCACCACAATAAAATCTTGACCTCAGCCTCTCCTGCTCATCACCATTACTGCGGGTGCGTCCACGCACCACCCTACTACAGCTCTTCACCCTGAAGGCTCCACTGCCCACTTGGCTCATTTGCTTCTTAAGCTGCGCCCCAAGGGTACAACCTGGCTTTTTAAACTCAAATTCAGTTTTTTATCCACCTTAAAAGCTCTGAATCTTCTGTGCACCTCAAATACTATACACAACTTCTCTGGTAACGTCACCACTACCGCAGAGGAAGACATTCTCGATACCTCACCCTTCAATATATGTCAGCTTCTGCATTCTCCAAACACACCGACAAACTTGACATGTCATAAATAAAATATACACAGTCGTCTTCCTGCCTAACCAAAAGGGAAGACCAATAATTCACGTGGGACCTGTTTCTATAGAATCGCCTTATAGAAATTAACCTCTGGGAGGTATACCAGGAGACTGCCTTTCGTGATACAAGCTAGTTTCTTCTGCTAAGGCCTACACAAAGGGAAACCATCATCCGTGAATCAAGCTAGAATGCCTAACCCACAGGAAAACAATTTTTTACATGATTCTTGTCATCTGTATCCCTTAAGCCAATCTTCTAAGATGATTACCCAAACTGATGGCCCAAAGAATGATTACACCCTAGCAAAAGCAAAACCTTAACACAAACACTCCCTGCCAAAACCATAATCTTAACACAAACATCGAGCAGAACTTGTGGTCTGCGGATGTCATTTGGACACCGACTCTCCCACAATCTGCCACTCTGCCTTCCGGTCTGGTCAAACCCAGTCCTAAAAACCTACTAGACATTTCCATTGGTCAGTTTGGGCTAAATAAATATGTAACCTATGAGGGTTAGTTCCACAATTGGAGAGCCATATCAGGTGGTTTGGTCCTGGGACCACCTCTAAATGTTGCAAACTACACTGTTGCAGGGTCGCAGAAAGACCATAGGCCCATGCAATATTTTATATGTTGACATGAAGGGTGCCTCTGGATTGGCTAGAGTGGGTCCTCCCAGACCTGGGGCCCTGGCTGGTTACTGAGCTGAGTGTACTTCTTCAAGGTAATGAGAAAGAACATGGAGGGCTGCATGTTCCCTACTGTTGCCATCTCTGATCACCTAAGCCTAAGGGAGTGCATGCAGGTTGCAGGTTTGTAGGCAACACTTGTAGCAGTCCACCTCTGTCTCACTGGGAACAGCTCGCACCTCGAGTGAATGAGCATTGACCTGCTCTGTTGGGTCACATGTGAGGGGGCCACAAAATTGAGCTCTCTTGCTTGTAATTATGAGGATTTGAGCAAATTCTTGCAGGTGGCTTGTTGTCTTGGTAAACAGGAATTTTCCATTTGCTCTTGTCCTTGGCTGGGAACACTGTCTCTGAATCTCTGGCTGCAGAAATCATGTTTAACTTTCCATGTGTTTGAGGCCTGTTTCCACTTCCTCATTTACTTGAATGGCCTAAAGTTCTCCTCTATATCCTTAAGGCATCTCCTTGTTAGTAGCAGTCAATCATAACCAACTTAGTCAACGCATATTTTTGCATCTTGCAGTTCTGCTTTGGTGAAAGAAACAAATGTCTATAATGATATGTATGTGTGTCTGCCCTCTACCCTACATGAGTCATAATCATGTTTTTCATGCCTATATGCAGTAAACTAGTGCATGTTTTTGTTACTTCATGAATGGATGAATATTTGCTTCATGTCTAGCGTGGCCATGTCATGATGTCACTAATGACGTAATTGATGTCTGGCTTTGCAGTTAGTCGACCTGTTCGATTGATGGTATTTCTGCTTCCACGAAATCGATTGGATATCGTTTTAATGGCTGCCTGACAGAGTAATGTTTCTCATATCTGCGATACATTGATGCTGGCGGTGACTGACCAAAGAGTAAGTTGCAACTTTCATTCTTCAGTTATCAGGTCGAGAGTCGTGTGTGGTTCATGAGGGCCATACCTGGACCCCTCTCATCACTTTGCTTTCAGATTTGACTTTGCTTGGTGTATTCCCCTGCCAGACTTTCACGATGGGATTGGTTTTGCTCACTTGCAAACTTGACCTTGGCCTGCTGTACTTTCCTGCCTGGGCTATTCATATGATTTACTTTGTGGACTTGCAAACTTGCTTTTGCCTGGTTTTTTCTCCTCCCAGGGCTTTTTGTCTGATTTACTTTATACAATTGCAGACTTGAGTTTATATAATTGAACACTTGCTTTCACCTGGTTTAGTCTGTTGCCAGGGCTTTTCATCTGATTTACTTTATACAATTGAAAACTTGCTTTCGACTGGTTTACTGTCTTGCCAGTGCTTTTCATCTGATTTACTTTATACAATTGAAAACTTGCTTTCGCCTGGTTTACTCTCCAGCCAGGTCTTTTCATCTGATTTACTTTATACAATTGCAAACTTGCTTTTCTCTCACATACATCTGTAGATCCTTTTTGGCTAATATTGGATTTCATATTCCTTCTCGTTCACTTCATACACTTTTGTCTTTCTTTGGTAGCGTTGCCAAAGTGCACCGTAGTTCCATTCTCTCTCTCTACGACTCACCAGTTTATTGTGGTGTCCTACGGTTCCCTCGTGGTACATGAGAGGCAGCACTCCGATGTCCTGCCTCCACCTCTCAGACACCCGGCTTCACCAAACAGCGTCTGTGTCCTTCGTGGCTGTATCACCCCTCTGAGGGTCATCTCTCCCCATGTGATCCTCCCTCATAAAGCCACCCGAGGGTCAGGATCCGGTAGCGGCTGCCATCCCCTGGCCACATGGGGAGAGGTTTCCCCCGGGAAGGAGTGATGACATCATTATATTCATCAAAGATGTCTCTGTGATGTCATCAAGGGACATCAACTTTGGAACGGCCACCTTAGACATCATTCCTATGAACCCTTCTGCATCCTTATTATTTCACGATCACTGATGTCTAGCTAACACAGGTAAAGCAACAAGTATTCAGCCGTGTTGACGGCCCTCGCTTGAAAGAGTAGCGTTACCCCATACTGCTGGAGTTTGGGAGTCAGCGTTCGAGCCTGATGGGGGGAAGAGTGCCAACCTCACCATGATGTGGATCAGTGGCTTGTGATCTGTGAAAACAGTCACCAGCTGTCCGTAGATGTACAGGTGGAAGTGCCCGCAACCCTAGAGGACCGACCGTGCCTCTCTCTCTATTTGCGAGTACCTGTGTTCAATGTTGGTGAGGGCTTTGCTTGTATAGGCCACTGGCCACCTATCTCCCAGGTGGTTTACCTGTAGTAGCATGGCTCTGTGCCCACTGAGCTGACATTCACCACTAGTTCCATGGCATTTGACAGGTTAAAATAGTCCTTTGATTTCTCTGCGATCAGAGCTGCCTTGGTAATGGCAAATGCATCTTGCTTCCCTTGACCCCTTCGCCAATCCTGGTCCTTATTGGTGAGGACCCTCATCGGCTCCGTCAGAGTGACAAGGTTAGGGATATAGTGACCACAGTAGTTTACCATCCCCAGGATGCTCCTCACATCTGACGGAGAGACTTGGCTGATGCTTCCATAATGTCCGGACCTTCCGGGGTTCCAACGAGAGACCATCCTCATGAAAAGCAAAGTCGAAGAAGTCTGCTTGTGACCGCAGAAACTGACACTTTCTCCTGTTGAGTGACTGGTCATGTTGTGCTACTCTTTGGAGCACTGCGGTCAACTGCTTCATGTGCTACTTGTGAGATAACGCAAAGATGAGTACATTGTTGCTCACATTCTGGACTCTAGGGAGACCTGCCAACACACCCCTGATCGTGTGTTGGAGCACTTCAGTTGCGGAAGACACCCTGGTGCTGAGCTGCTTATAGGGAAAGAGTTCCGTTGTGCGATGAAAATGTTGTGATGGGCACTGTCTCCACATGGAGTGGTAGATGGTTATATCGGGACATCAGATCAATGGTCCAGAATACCTTATCCCCTTGCAGATATACAAGGATATCATCGAGGGTGGGAGTAGGGAATCGTGCCCTCCTAACGGCCTGTTTGGGGAGCCTCAGATCCAAATGGATGCTTACCTCATCCAGACACTTGGGTTTGGTAGCCACCACGATTGGTAACACCCACAGTGTGGGCCCATCTACCCTCTCAATTATGTCTGCCAGCTCCAACCGCAGCAGCTCTTCCTCCACCTTCTTGCAAAGGTGGAACAGGATTCTTTGGCGGCGGCACCGGCTGCACTGACTCATCCATGTGCAGCCTCACCTTCTGGCTTTTGAGACAGCACACACTGTTAAAGAGCGCCCTCCTCCACAAGGTCATCAATATCCAACTGATATACCTGGCAAAGTTCTTCTGCCGTCAAGCAGCTGAGCAGAGTTTCTTTGGTCATCGGCATCACATAGAGCATAGGAGGGGCGGATGCCTGGTCATGCACCACACAGGTGCCCCCTCCAGTTGTAGCAGCGCCAACCCTCCATACGTGAAAATGCAGATCTGCGGTGAGACCCGTTTTGGAATAGGACTCTGCTTGCTTCGTTCCACCAGAGCTGGGCACACAACAGATCTGCTGGGCGGCAGTGGCCCTATAGGTGCCCCTTTCCTCTTCTCGTGCTCTCCGTGTGGATCACTGGCTGAATTAATAGCCTGGACTGGGCACAATCTTGGAAGGATAGCTCAGGGGCAACGTGCTCGCCTTGGAAGCAAGACGACACGGAGCAACACAGGATCAGTCCCCTGTTCCACGCTTAGAAACCTCTGGGTATTAAGCACATTATAAATAACCTGTCATATCAAGACAAAGAGAAGTGCGTGTAAGGCCTCAGGCTGGCTTTGCTGCTGCTGACAGCACCACCTTTGGGAGTAGTAGTACTCCTGTGATAAAGGTCCCAGCAGTTCCCGCCCCCATGTTGGCATTTATATGCAGGACAGAACTGCAACATTCTTACCTCTCCCCAGGGCAGCGACAGGAGAACTGAAAAATACCTCAGACCCGGAACAGTTGTGTCCCTGTTGGAGACACGACCACTGACGGCCGGCCATTTGGTAAAGTGGCCAATCAGCAGAGCATGCGCTTGTTTAAATGTTTCTTTTCGCAACGGAACACAAGCTTACATTGCAGCACATGTAATGTATATTAGTTAGAACACAGTGAGGGTAACATATGCATTGTAAAACACTTCAATGGGCATCCACCTCAACCAGTGTGCATCCATGCCCAGTTTACAAGAGGCAGTGAGTTTTTTAGGTTCTTGAAAGAGAGACCTCAGTAGGCAATCTGGGTGGTTAACCCCCCAAGGAGCTTTGGTTATTTCATTGAAATGTCCCCAGTCTGCTCTTCTTCTTCAGAGCCTCCTCCCCGCAGTTATGGTATCCAATGTTTATACTGCGCCCATCACCGCCGCAGTGGACTTACAGAGCCTCGATATTGTCCGAGGGTCATCCCACAGTCATGCCAAGAGCTCAGCAGTACAACCTTCCCGCACCGGATGGCGATAACGCTGTGCCAGGATATCACAAGGCCTCTAACGATGACTACAGCTGCAAATGGCCGCGCTGAGCTGCGTGAATGGCAGCGAGCATGGGCGTGAGTGCAACTCGGCAAGGGAAGGAGCCATTGATTGGCAGGGAGCCCGTAGCTCTCTTTTTTAATTAATGCTCAGTCAGATGAAATGTAGCCCGGAGCAGAAGGCTTGTGTGGGAGGCCTATCGCAGTTTGCTCCAGGGTTTTCGTTTAATTTTTTATTTAGGGTGCTTTATATAGTGCCATAATTGTCACATTTCGCAGACTTCTAAGTGCTTAGGAGCAAGGGGCCATGTAAAACACTGGCAGCGAGGGGGAAAAGGCATAGCGAAAGTTTTTGGTAGTGTAGAAAAGAGCCGTCTTCTGTGTCCATAGTGTCCGTTCTCTGCCCCTTCGCTAATAACTTACACGGATGGATAGCCTGCAGGTTAAGCAATCGCCTCGGACATGGGGCCAGTCTACATTTTGCAAATGCTAATCTGGGGGTGCCCATTCTGAACTTCCTCATTCCCAGGTTCATCTACTGAGCGCCATCCATTAAATTGGATACTATAGAAACACCTCTTAGAACAGTGCTTATGTAACTCCACATAATCGTTAGGTACAGTGGCGGAGCTAGGGATGGAGGAGGGGGCGGACGACACCCCCCCCCCCCCCCACCCTGGCTGGGTCATTACACCAGTAGACGTACTAGAAATCAGTATTGCAATGTTGCCAATGGTTTTCAAAGATAATTAAAATACCAATACTAGTCCACCCCCTCCCTCTCCCCCTACAGCCGACTCTAAAGCTTAGGAACCTCCCCCACTACCCTTAGCAATGAATTATCCCCTAGCGAAATTCTTACCTATGAAATAAAGAAATTATATTCTTTTAAATAAATTATGAATATAGCATGGAATATTATGAATTGTGACGGTAACCTTTGCTGTGTACAGTGCATCTGCTATCCTGTGCCATGTACACATGTAATGCAATGCTTATTACTAAGTTGTCTGTAACTACGCCGTGACACCCCCGGGTTTGGGCGTATAATAAATATATAAAGGGTAGCGTCAGAACACAGCCTGAGACTAAATGGAGTCTATGGTGCTGTAGTAGTGAGGAAACTTTGGTATAATACTTGGATCGGGAGCTGACGTCACCCTTTTCGCAGCGTGTGTACAACTGCTTTCTTGCAAACTATCCAGCCAATGTGGTTCGGGAAATGTTTCACTATCTGTAAATCAATAAACCATTTCATACACACACACACACTCTGGACCTGCCCCTGTTGTGCGAATCGTGTCTACTTCTTGCTTCCGCGTTCTAGCATGCATGCTAACCGGTGTACTCTCATCAGTCACGGACACACGCAACATACCTACGAGTGAAGTCATCCCTTGGGAAGGAAAATGCAGCTGGAATGCAGCTGCTCTGAGTTTGCATCCTATACTCGTACAGTACCAAAAGGTCATCGACATAAGAGGGCTAATGTTAGCTTTAGCACGACCCAAAAAGTCTGACAGTGTAAGGAATTTTCCACCGCTATCTGAAATTCCTCCTGCCGAGGTTTACGCGGTCTCAGTTCTCCTTGCAAATGTAATAGGTCAAAACAATGATGCTTCACAGTGTCTTCTGGCAAAATCTGAGAGCTTCGTTCTCTAGCAGAGTTCACTCTCCAGTACCCAAGCTTTCCTTAACGGAATCCGCATATCGCCCTTGCATTTTGTGAACTGCCATGTTTTGTTGATTTATTTAAACCATGGGTCATGCAATGTATTAACATTGTTTGCACATTTTCTTTATGTAAGTATCATACTTGAAAAATAGGTTCAGCAGCAGAATCATTAAACTGCTCCGCTCGACCCCCTGCCCTCACTGATTTTGTTCCTTCACCTCCTTGTTTAGAATCCTCACCCCTCAAAGCACACCACCCGCCTTGTATTTGTACTTGTTTATTTATAATGCGCTTAATACCCAGAAGTTTCTAAGCGCGGACCCGGCGATCGAACCTCTGTTGCTCCGCGTCGACTTGCTTCAAAGGCCCATTGCCCCTGAGCTTTCCTCCCGAGACGTGATCTCTGTGCCCCCTCCTGTGGTATTCTGAATAAGTCAGGTGGCTGGGACTAGCTGGGGGACACGTAGACCCGTGGGTAGGTCATCAATGAAAGGGCTCTTGGAGTCGCAGCTGAAGTTCATCGAGAGATAGAGAGAGAGAGACGGGGAAACATGACTGATGGATGACGGGTGTCTACGTCTTCGGCCAGTCTACTGCTGTCTGTAATTTGTAACGTAATGCCCGCACTATGCTGTAGTAATAAACAGCCTTACATGGAAGCTGCTGTCTAACAGTCATCCCTGCATGATACAACACCTCTTCCCTTTCTCTCTCTGCTACATTGGCCTAAACATGATCCTTTCCCTGCCCGGTTGCTTCTTATGCCTTGTCCTGCTCACATGCACTAATACTCCTCCACTCATACCAGACTCTGCTTCATACCCCATGCTGCTCCCCCATCAAGCTTGGTCCCATTCTATAATCCTGATTGCGACCGCCCCCCCCCCCCCCAGTTCCTCCGCCCCATCTTTATTTCAGATCTCTACTCCCCACGCTGTCGATTCAATCACCTGTGGCCACTCTACTCTGGACTCGCTACATGTCTCCTTGGCCTTTATCTACACCGCCTGGATCCCATTACAGGGCCCTCGCCTGCATCGCCAAACTTCTCAGCACCAGGTCCATGTCCTAGATTTCTCTGCCCCGCCCCTCCATCACCCTGTTCTATGATTCTAGCCTCCCCATACCACCGCTTCGTATTCAGTGCCTCCTCGACACTCCATTTCCATAAGCCCAGTTCCTTTTTGAAACAGCTTGGTCGCTGTTCTTTCTCGCCTTGTCACCCTCCCTCCATCCTCAGATCTACATTTTTCCACAACATGGCACAGTGTTCCTTGATTAGGTCATACATGTTTCTCTTTGGTGAAGGGCCCATTATACCCACACTGAATGCGATCTCAAGCTCTTTCTAACATGGTTTAGGGGTGCGCAGCTCCACTCCCACTACAATGTCCTGCAACCATTTTTATCTTTCCTGTACCTCCCAAATACTCCCTTGTCCTCTCCCTGTTCTTTTCTGGCTGCCTTGTTCACCACATCCTACTGACCTCCATTCCCCCACACCCAATTACTGCCTTCAACCTAGGGTCATTCCGAATTGAGCCCACCCATGTCTGATCCTCATCCTCACCCTTCCCAAACCCCTTCTGTTCCCCTCCCCCGCCCCTTCTATAGGAAAGATACCCGGCCCTGTATGAATGGACACTGATCCAGCAGGAAAGTATGGGTAGTCAAGGCGGCCAATCCTGCTGCAATCTAGAGTTATTACCATTATAGTGGCGAACGTAATGATGGTCTGTGTGTTCCATCATGATCATTATTTTCCAGGGTCATAAATCCTCAAAGTAAATCAAATCCAGGAAATTAAGCAAGGTCTATTACGGATATGTGCTAACAATCCTTAAGACAGTGAACACCAGTTGAAAGTGGCCTTTACTTTTTTTTAAGACCACATATGTAATGTCGGTAATCCTTTTGGCAAATGCACGTTTTGGTTATTAGTGCACCGGATGTGCTGCAGATACATGTTTCTGCAAAATGCTCACTTTTTAAAATTTGTTTTATTGTGGTCTGGTTTCGGATTCAAACCTTTCACAAAATTGAAAAACATTTTAAAGAGCATTTAAAATGTTCACTTTCTAGTTATGCAAAGTGAACATCTTGGAAGTCTTACTTGTCTGTCAGATTAAAAGCGTGGCTGCTTTTCCTGAAGGTCTTTCTATATGCCCTACAATAAAGTTTGTGGGCACCATAATTATTGATACTGTATGAACACTGTTCAGCTTTCTGGTGCAGCAAACAAGTAGTTAAATTTACTGGAGGTGCTGGTCTTTCTTTCCTTGTTGCTGTTCCCCTGGAGCTCCGCCATTCACCTGATGCTGTCTACAAAACTTGATTCCTCCCGCGAAGCGGGCCTCGAAAGGCAGACACGTGACAGTCCGCAGAATTCCATCGTGTTTACTGGAGGTACTGGTTTATTTTTCCATGTTACTGTTCCCCTGGACCTCTGCCTTTTTTCACCTGCAGCTGTCTACAAAACTTGATTCCTCCCGCGAAGCGGCCATGAAGTGAAGCAGACATGTGACAGTCTGCAGGATTCCGTTTCGTTTTCTGGAGGTGCTGGTCATTTTCTTCCTTTTTGCTGTTCCCCTGGACTTCTGCCTTTCACCTGCAGCTCCCTACAAAACTTGATTCCTCCCGCGAAGCGGGCCTCGAAAGGCAGACATGTGACAGTCTGCAGTATTCCATTGCGTTTACTGGAGGTGCTGGTCTTTTTTTCCTTGTTGCTGTTCTCCTGGAGCTCCGGCTTTCACCTGCAGCTCCCTACAAAACCTGCAAAGTGAGGCAGACAAGTCACAGCCTGCAGTGCGTAGGTCCAAGTGGGGATTAATCCCAACACATAGAACCTGCAGAAAATCTGCTTCTATGCTTTGCTTTGCTCCAGAACATTGCTTTTGTCCCGGATTAACAGCAAGACATCTCAAAGAAAAATCAGCGTTGTGCCCACTTTTCATAAATTCGGTCACTTTTTAATTTCTGGCAACATGTGGTCCTTTTATATAAGCACTAGTACAAGCACGTTTGTGGTTGAAAACCCGGTACCAAGGATTTGAGGGGCTGTTTCAGGGCTACTGAGACTGTGGGGGTACTTTCCCTTTGATCGGTGAGCTGCGAGGCTGCTTGTTAACATATTACCTGTGCTCCATCTGCAACCCCCAGTGTTATTCATCTTCATAACACTTTGAAGTCTCTTTACTTAGGAAATTATAATATGCGACCTGGACTCAAAAGCCAGTCTGCAATCGATGATCAAGTTTTGCCACAGCTCGAATAAAATGACAGTGCCCTGAAAGCCGTGCAACTCTGATCTTCCACTGGTCTCACAGGAAGAAAGTATTGTGGCGGCTTTACTGCAGAATCTTGGCGATGAAAGGATGCAGCTAGGTCATGGCCCTGTTTCTGAAAGTAAACATCTCGCTTCGGCCACGCTATTGACGATCTCCCCAGTTTCAACTCGATGAAAATTGAGAGGAGAAGGCCTTTAGTTTCTAACTTGTTGCAATCACACTCATTGAGGTCTCCTATAGCGGGGAAAAACAGAACAGATTTCTTTTTTAATGCTTCTGGGTCTAGCATAGACGTTAAAAGGACTGTGCTGGACCGCTCCATGATGACTGATAAGTATGTACTTGCACCAGAGGATCTAAATGATTTAAGGAGGATTGAATTTGATGATGTGGGGTCTGAGAAGAATGGCTGCTTGAATCAGGATTATATTGTTGCAAGTGTAATTCAACAGAGATGTGATGCATCAATTATGGCTTCACCCACTGATTCTGTTAATCTGATTGAAAATAGCCCCCATAAATCACTACTGGGGTCTGGTGGAGTGATGGGCAAAGTCTCGGACCTAACTTATGGAGAGGCAGAAGCAGGTGATGAGGCTATTATTCACCACACTTTGAGGGAAGTAGATACGCGAATAAGATTGACTCACCCCACTGTTTCTGCGTTGAATATGTTGCTTAGTTCTTTTGTCCCCCTATACGATAATATATGGAACAAAGTGAAGGCCCACAGCAACATCAATATAAAACCTGAAGGAATAGACCTCCAACAATAAAATATACTATCATATTTGGGAATTCTTGGTGCTGTTGTCTCGGAGACTCAGAGGGTGGGCGGGAATGCCTCTGGTCTAATTGTAGTCATTGATGATTGTAAGCAAGGCATGGTATCAAAGTAAGACAGACACAAGTGACCACAGTTTAAGGGTGTTTATTGAACTTTTATAAGGGGTGAAAAATACTTGATCTAAACCTAAATCTAAGATTGGAGCCAGCTACGACCATCAAATAATAACAATGCAGTCCTAGTGGGGTCTTGTCAAAATAAAAGGGCCTACACTAAAAAACCTATTGCCAATCCTTACTGCTAATTTACAAATAGTGTGGGGGAATGTTCATGCAAAAGAAAGAAGTGTTCACAAAATGATAAGTCATGATGTTTGGTCCGTTGGCCTTCCTTCCTCACGTTTTCAGCACGGGTCAAGGTGGTTCACTCGTGCCAAGCACACACTCTGACTTCCTCGACACAAGGATACAGTTCCAATTTCAGCACCAGGGCCTTCTGCGCCAAAGTCACTTTTCTCATCAAAGTCTCTTGATTCAGAGGGCCTGATTTACAAATCAAAAATAGAAAGTTATTTTCCTTCTTTTAATTATGTGATTCGGTTGTCTCGCCCTGGATCCCCCTCAGCCGGGCTCAGATGCCTTTTCTATTACGGTGGATCCCCCTCTTCCGGGCTCAGATGCCTTTTGTTTTCAAGGTTCCAAAAATATTTCTTCTCATGTGACTCACGGATCACCGTGTGCCCCCCTCAGCCGGGCTCAGATCCCTGTTTCACATTCAATTAGTCTTCCTCAGCCAGGCTCAGACCAATTGCAGTTCACTTCTTACTTATCAAAGACTTTCAAATGTGCACAGGGTTTAGCTGACCCGTCGCAGGACCACTTCGATATAAAGTTCCCTTTTTACAATGCAGTTGCCATTCAGTTGGATACCTAAATAGAAATCTTCGAATGAGCACCCACATGGCGCCAGACCACTCTGTACACAGTATCTTATTTGGCTTTTTAAAAATACATTCACTCCATTAGTTTCCGCTTGTT
The DNA here is from genome assembly GCF_040938575.1 of Ambystoma mexicanum. Classification (NCBI taxonomy): domain Eukaryota; kingdom Metazoa; phylum Chordata; class Amphibia; order Caudata; family Ambystomatidae; genus Ambystoma; species Ambystoma mexicanum. The sequence goes on along the minus strand of NC_090927.1, from coordinate 181,246,834 downwards.
CATGCCCCTCTTCACATGCGGTCCAAACACTGTCTTTTGTGGATTGCTTCATACAATGTTGCTGCTTGCAACCTTGGTTCAAACATAAGCTGATTTTGTATCAGTTTCTCGGACTCACCGGCTGTGCTGCTTTTACTAGCGCAACTTTGTTGCAGGAGCCAAGGACAGTACCACAGCGGCAATCGCTGCTCCCGGCCTGGGTTATCAACACGGGAGCACCCCGGATATCTTTGATGCACAATGTAGGACTGTTCAGCTTTAGTTCCCCGTCTTAGGCTTCTCACTTTCCAAGGATCGTGAAAAAATAAAGGTTTGTAGAGGTCAAGGGTACTTCCCTCCTTGCAACCCTCTCTGTTCTCGCCGCCTTTCACCTTGTGTTAAATCGCCATCTTGGAACTGCTGCTTCCTCGTGTGCTTTTCCTCCTTCAGAGTGTGCTTTCGTGCTTTGCCTTTTATCCGTGTGGGCAAAGGTGATGGGAGTCAGCTGTGTGTAATGATCAGTAATTGCCTGACCTTGCCTGATCATCGTGATGGCTCTGGTGTTAGTCCATGGTTGCTCACAGTGAACTGTCCTTGAAAAAGTGTTCATGTCGGGAAAGGGGGCTGGGGGGTTTCAGCTTCTATGTATCCTACCTGGTACCATGATGCATAGTAATGTTAAAAGAATTAAGCTGTGTACAGATTTGGGTACTAAACTGTCTCAAATCAAGCAAATAAAAAAAGATACAGGAACTCCTGTAAATCAAGTTGTGCTAAAATGCTGCAAAATGACGCAGAACGCATGCTGAAAATGTTGATAAACAAAGATATAGGGCCCTTTTGGTCTCTGATTAATTCACATGAAGGCTTATCCTCTATTTGCCAAATGAAAGTGGCCCCTGGAAAGTGGAGTCTGAATGGGTGAAGCATATTGTGGACCTCTATGGTAATGAAATAATGAAGGTTAGTGGCTGGGATTTGGAGGAGAGTAATCATTGTAATAACAAATGGTGCACTCCAATTGGGACAGGCACAGTGTGGGAACTTATTAAGAGGTGTAAAAATGCAATGGCGCCAGGTCTGCATGGGCTATCCAATAGCACGTTAAAAGCTTACCCAGTTAATTGGGCCAACGCATTAGCAGTTCTGTTTAAGAGCATCTTGGACCTAGGAGTGTTCCTGATGTCATGGAAAACCACCTATGTGGTTCCAATTTTTTAAAAGGGCTCTCGATCTGATCCCAAACATTATTGGCCGATATCGTTAATTGACTCTGATTCTAAGATATTTGCTTCCTTTATCCTCACTCATCTCCAGGTATGGGTTGAATCAACTATGCGGTTGAGTTAACTGGAAACAGGCCTCCGCAAAGGCCAATCAACTAATCTTAATGGGACGATACTGAGGGCTATTCAAGAAGCAACTTGGTCTATGCTCTTGGCAGTGATGTCAATTTCCCTGATTGACCTGTCGGCGGCCTTCAACTAGGTAGATTCTAATAGATTGTGGGTTAAACTAGCCAGTTGTGGGCTGTCGAGCAACCTTCTGAGGATAATTAAGGGTCTGCATGATGGCTCAGGTATACGTGTAAGCTTGAACAAGGAATGCAACATGTCCAGACAATCAGTTCTCATGTTGGTTTACGTCTGGGGGGTGTGTTTGTCCTGTGCCTGTTTAACGTTTATGTTTCTGACATTGTAGAAGCCCTACCGATCATTCAATGTTGGGACCTTTTGGTATCCCTTGGTTGGCATATGCCGATGACTTCCTGCTCCTAGATGACTCTCAGATCAGCTTGCAGAAACTCTTATCGGCTTTTTCCCATTATGCTGAGGTGAATTCTCTAATAATTAATCCAAATAAAACCCAAATCTTAGCAGCCTCTAGGACCGGAAAGTATTGGGCATGTCACTGGACGCTGAAAAACACAGTGATTAAGCCCTCAGCCAGTATTGTATATTTGAGCTTTAACTTTAGTGCCCATCCAGACTTAAAGAATATTCAAATAATATTCTGGAACAAAAGGCTGCAGTTTTTCAGAACCAAATGTTAAAAATCCATTGGAGGTTTGGGAGAGTCTCCATCAAACCTGCTATCGACTTCTACGAAGGAAAGATTCTACCAAAGCTTATTTATGGCCTTGAATTACATGATGATGTGGCAGGCAAATGGCTTGAACGTATTGAAGCATAACTCTGGAGACGTGTGTTGCATGCCTCATATGTGATTCCCATTTTGGCCATCAGATATTAATTGGAAATTTTATCAATGGAAGTCTGGGTGAAGTGCAGTTTGCTTACATTGTTTTGTAGAATAATTTCTCCCCTTTGTAACTATGTATGAGGATATGGTATTCTCAATTGATCAAATTGGAGTAAACCGTGGTGTCTGCCAAATGTATGGTACTAATTGGGCAGAAATGTGAGTCCATACTATCCGATTTTTTGTTTGACCGAGATATCCTGAGCGGGAATCCGGACAAAGTTAAAAGGGCTTTGTTCGATCAGGACTGGACAGTCATTAGTGATAAATTTCACTCTTATTCTTCCATGAAACATCTATCGCATGAACATAAAAAGTGAGGAACCATCTCTTGTATCCTAAAGCACATTTCTAATACATTTGATCAGTTAATTTTGTTGAAACTGCCTTGGAATTTGCTACTGACTAACGAGGTCCTACTGAGGAGAAGAGTCATACTGCTGGCGGGTAGCAATTGTAGATTCTGTCGGGAATTGGGTGAAAATGATACAATTATTCATCTGCTATTGCATTGTAAATCACTGAATTATAATAGGATGAGATTCACGCACAAATTACTCTCTGCAATTAACTGGTGTGATGAGGACTCTTTATGGAGGATGTGTATGAATGTTCAAGATGGTTTATCAGTGGCTGCATTTGTGAAATCTATAGTTCAGTTGTAATATATATTTCTTTTTTCTACAGTTTTTTAACAATATTTGATGTTGTATAATTTTATGGATTTTGATGAAATTGTATTATGATGATGATGTGATTTTATGTATTGTGTTGTAAAGATATATTTTTTAAAACATATACAATAAAATAAAATAAATTTCAAAAAGTAGTCCAATGTAGCTTGGTACAAAGCAGATGACCAAAATGACAAACGTTCCATTATTGGAGAGAAACAGCAATGTCTGAATATTCAATGGAATGTAAGGTGGCCTTCTATCACTCCTAAAGAAGTGCGCCAAACGTTCAATTATTTTGGATTCTTCCCATTAAACATGTTCTTCTCTGCTGCACCAAGAAGAGATGGTCACCAGGGGCCTCACTACCAAAACACTGCACTGGTGCAACTACAATTTCGCACTGAATTACCACAAGATAAAACAATCCTATTGCAAACACACATTGCTTGAATGCATTTTCTGCACTAGAGCAATGTTTGCCCTTGTGCTGATACCATTCCCTACAAGTACAAGCACCAAGCAACCATTGTTAATACTGTGCACAATGGCACTTTAATCGATTGGTGTTCGATTATTTGAATCAATTAAGACATGCATGTTGCACAATGAAACTTGTGAAGGATGCGCAGAGCTGAGAACTTGACTTGAGCAGCTGGAGTTAGACAGCGGAGTGTGTGAACACAGGTGGCGTTAATTGGCTTCATGCCAGCAAGGGAGCTTCAACTTTTGCAGCCAATGAATCAGCATGTACTGAATCAGCAACTGGGCCACTCACCAATCTCGGTCCTTGGCCCAGCCACTCTCCCCTGCACTGCCTTCCTGGCAACCCCTGCACTGCGGGACTGTCTCTGTATCCCTACAGCCCCCCTTCCCAGCACTTGTCTGCACTTATCTTGCACTTGCCACCAGCTGGCCCTTATTATTTATCTTGTTCATTACTAACCCTGTACTGCACTTTCCCCTCTCCCTTTCCCCCTTGCACTTTTCCCGTCCCCCCTACCCATGCACTTGCGGGATCTGAATGACACCTGGCCTAGTAGGATCGTTGTCTGTCTCCCCTTGTTCCCCCCTCCCTGCCTCGTCGCGCCTTGAAACACTTGTGTATAGGCGCGTTACAAATGCCATATCATATCATATCATAATGCGCTCGATATGCTTATATTGTTAGATTGTTTTTCTTTCTATAGTCTAAAGCACGTGGCACTAATGTCCCATTTAACCAATGCTCAGGTCGAGGCAATGGTGGGATGATCCAGGCAAGCAATTTGGTGTTTAAAAGAAATGCAAAGAGCTGAGGGAGGAAGATTGTACCGTTGCATAAGAAGACAGTTGACTTTCCAATATCGGGTGATGCATTATAACCACTGGAATTGGGGTTTCTTTGCTAATCTGCCTCTCGAACAAGGCTACTTGTCCTTTATTTATTTATTTATTTATTTATTTAATTTAATATGGAATAGTTCATCAGAACTTTTCACATACATACATCACAATATTAATAACATACCATTTTAATGCATGCCAAGCATAATGAATATCTTCCTAAAAAAATCAAATATCAAAATTCCTGATTGTTACATACGCCTAAAACCTTATATTAAGCATTTAAAAATGTACTAAAATATACATTCATTTGATAAACATTCTTTTTTAAATCATTCTTCATCAATTAAGGAGTACATTATGCTGCTATCAGATCACAAGTGAATATGCTGCTGCCTTTTCATTCGCTTGCAGAAATGCTAGTCCTCTCCTTTGATGCCTGTCGTTTTGTGTTTGATATATGTTTTCGTGCGGGTTACACCCCCGAATTCCACTCCCACTCTTTGCCGCCATCCTCCCCTATCCCCAACCCTCTCACCGTCCTGTAAGTAGCCTGTCAGTGCTGCATCATGGTAGGTTGCTCCGTCAACCCCCATGCAGTATGCCACGTGCAATGTTGCTATAGTACATGCTTTTCTGATGGCGTGAATTAATTGGCTGTTCCTTCTCTGTCATACGCTTGCTGGCCACTGCTGGAAATGGGGAAAACATTTTTTGTGGAACCCTCACCTCCTTGGAGGGGCTCAGGTGTGGGGAGGAGGGGCAGGCCCAAGGGGCGTGGTTTCAGACTATTCCAACACAGTGGTCCTCATTACAGGTCTGGCGGTAACTGTGCCGGTACTACCGGCGGGTTGCTGCCTGACCCGTAAATATTTACTGCCACCTGACTTGCCGGTAACACCATGGAATTACAATCCCGTCGGTCCAGAAAGTCAGGCGCCGGTAAATTGTGATTCCACATTCCCATAGAGTCCCGTAGGGCTCTATGGGAATGGGGAACATGGAAGCACCGGAAATGGTGCCGGTGCTTCTGTGACACCTTGCCTACTGTCGGCGCTGTGTCCGGCAGGGTCAGCCCTGTTGGGCACAGTGGCTCCGGCAGGCAAATCCGTAGTGTGCTGGTCGGGAAACAGTGCCGGTAAGCTTACCGCACCATTGTTTTTGGACCGCCCCACTTGTAATGAGGCCCAGTATCTCTTCACAGAACCCAATCCTAGAGATTTGCATAAAAGCAAAGAGCATTATGGGAACATAAGAATGCCTGCAATTCTACATTTTAAGCATGTCTTATAGTGATTCAGCAATAAACCATTTTAAGGGAACAATGGAAGTTGAACTCTGCTGTTTTCATTGGTTACAATACTCAGGCTAACAACAAAAATATCTGCGAATTGTAGGACATATGTGCCAGTTTGGACAGATGCAACAAATTGTATGAGGCGTTGGCTGTTTATTCAGTCTCCTGTGCCGAGTCTGCTGAAAGCGGTTTGCTAGTTATTTGTGTGCGAGAACTTGGCTTCAGAACAGATCTGTGAGTTTCTTGGCAAAGCACCTGTACCTGGGGACAGAGCGGTGCTCTGGCAAGAGAAACTTTGTTCCTGCCCAATTCCTACCCTGTTGTTGGCAAATCCAACTAGATATACCAGTTGGCTACGCAAGCAACTTGGGTTCCCCTTTTTCATGTAAAGCAAAAATCGGATGTGCAGATGTTGGCAATTACCCCTAACTACCATAATGAAACATACAGACATTTTCAAACTAAAGAAACATCTAGGCCCAGACCGCTGAATGAAGTCAGAAAATAATGTTTTGTTCACATCTGTGCAAGAGTTTTCTTCTCTTTTTAATGAATCTACTTGTCACGAGAGGTGATAGGGGTCAGATGGATCGACTGGTGAAGTTATGTTTCTTTATTTTGGGAATCTTGAATAAAATGGGTAACACAACAGAGTAGTGCAAATATAACTCAGGAACCAAATGAGCCTTCTAAACACTTGGGACATTACTAATCTGGGGTTAAAGGGGTTACCACGCCCTTTTTCCCCTTATTTGCAAGGAGAGAGCTATCTGGTCTCGGGTCGGTCTTAAGCATTTACCGTTACTTCTTTTTCAGATGTCCTCACGCCTAGATTCTCCATCTCGGGTTTAGGAGTTCTTGCACCCTTGTCCTCTGCATCACTCTTGGGCTCTTCTTCTTTGGTCTCTGTCCTGGGCTTAGAGGGGCTCTTACATGCTTCTTCTACTTTTCCGGGATCTGTCCTCCTCTGCTTTTCTCAGGGTATAGTTTCCATCTGGCTATTAAGGGAGTCAACATTTTCCTCCCTTGAGTTTTAAGAGAGTCTCTGTCACCTCCCCGCCTTAGGCTTCTGACTTCTACTTTCTTCCCCACCTTGCTGCTACTGTGATGTGACTTGTCCTCCTCAATGCCACACAGTGGTCTCATGACTTCTCCAACACTAGTCTAAACCCCTTAAGATTTGAGTCTCATCCCTAAATCATGCCTTGGGCCATGCATGTCCTCTCCTTCCTTCCTGGTCTTACGGACACACGTGCAGCCTGATACTCTCTCCAACCTGCTACAAATGTCTCCTAACAATCTCCTGCCTACTGACGCTTCCAATCAAGCCACTTATGTTTCCACTCACCCTCCTGCTTCCTTGCACCCCATGTTCCACCTCCCAATAATCTCACCCTCCTTCCCCTTTCTGAAGGTCTCTTCCTTTCATCTCCTGATACTTCCCCCTTACTCTCCTTCCTCCAAAATCTCTGTTGTGCTCATATACAGTTCCTCTCATTTCCGCCTTCTCCAAACTCTTCCCACTCTTTCGACAGCCCCAAAAATCTCTCTCTTCTTTACAACCACCTCCAAGTTCTTCTCTCTCTCTCTCTCTCTCTCTTTCTCTCTCTATCTCTCTCCCTCTCAACCCTAGCTCAAAATGTCCCTGCATACCAAAAACTCAAATCACCTGACTGAGAGACTGAGTTTATATACCTGCCCTCTGTGTGAGGGTCTGCACATTTGTGGGAGAACCAGTGAGAGCTAGGAACTGGCTGCCCTTAATTGGTAAACCTGCCTGGTATTTGGGATTTACAGATGAAAGCAAGCCTTAATATAGAAGAGCTGCCATTTTGGATATTAGCTCCCCTATCTATATGTCCCAGGTATGTTCCCCACGGTTCCCTGAGTGCAGAGTAGGAGCCTTTGGTGTTGGTGTTAGTTTTGGTTTTGAAGGGAAAAGCATTTCAGTTTCCCCACAGCTCTGTGTATGTCTGCACTGCAGGAGCAGTGACACAGTGTGCAGCATGAGCTGTAGCTGAGAGTTTAATTTGCTTGCGGGGTCTGTGCTGGCTTGGCAGAGCAAATTTCACTTAGTGCATTGGTCCACACGGTCTCTCTGAGAAATGTACTCTACATTTGATGTCTACGCTAGTCTGCGAATCATGATGCACACATTTTTCTCTTGGGAAAGTGATTTTGACGCTTCAGATTTCTTTGAAACAACACAGCTCTGTTCTCATAAAGAGACTGTGTCCGTAACTGTATCACAAAAACCATGAACAGGAGTGGCTGCTGCTGCTGCTGGAGGATACGGGAAGCTTTGTTTCACTGTTGTCATTCCTTCTAATGCTTCCCTCTTCGTGAGCTAGGATTGCCAACAAGACAGAGACTTTGCGCTTCATGTGAACGATGGGGTGTAAGTTCCAGAACAAGATGGCACACCGCTCCAGCAAAGTTTGTCTTGCCGGAGTGCCGCTCTGTTTCTATGGCCAGGGACTAGCCCGAGGGGAAGGGGTTAGCCCGGGAAACTCCTAGATTTGTTGCAAAGCTGAGATTTTGCATGTAGGAACAGCCCGTGCATCAAGCAGACTGTGCTTTAGAAGACTCGGCATGGGAGACTTGATACAGAAACATCTAACGCCTCACATACAGCGTTGTAGCTGTCTACACTGAGATAAATGTCTTGTAATTTACAGACCCGCCAGTTCAAAAAGGTTTCTTGCTGTTGCACTATAAGACATGTTTCAAATATAAAATTTGGGGCATTCCCATGTTCATATTACGCTCTTTGCTTTTATGCAAATCGCCAGGATTGGGTTCTATGAAGAGATACTGTATTCCTCACCTGGCCTGAGGCCAGGCCCCTCGCCTTGCCCCATCGACGGATGAGAGTGTTCCAGCAGTAGATATTTTCCATTTCCAGCACTTCCTCGATCCTCATAAAGCGTCTGTAATATACACTTGGTATCTCAGACAAGGCCCTGGATTGGTTGGCCTCCTTCCTCACTGACCACCCCTCCCTGGTGATCCTGGGCTCTTTCTCCTCCTCCACCTCTCTTTCAAATTGTGGTGCTCCCCAGGGCTCTAATCTCTTGTCTTGGCTCTTCGACATCTACCTTGCTCCTCTTGCTAACCTGATCTTTGCCTTCTCGGATCACCTCCAGTGTTACACAGATGACAAAGAAGTTAGAAAGGGGTTGATTATGTTGGTTCTACTTCTTAAGTCTGGTGACCTATTTTGTTCTGTCTGTGCCGCATTTGTGGAAAGTATCGGAGGAACACTACCCCACCTCCATGGTAATGTAATGTTGATTGTTTTCCATGCAGAAAAAATACGCCACACAGTTTTGAATTCTCAAAATAGTTAGTTTTTATGGTTGCCCTTATTTAATGACATGTGTTTTGGCCCCTCACGAGCCTTTCTCAAATTAGGGCGTATGTTTGATTGCTAATTTGCATTCTTGTATCACTTTGTTCCCGGGCTAGAATCCCACCTCAAAAGTCTCTGTTTCTGCAATTACGCGCATCGGCTTCAGAGTTCATGCGTTGGCTTCAGAGTTCATGACTCTAAAGACGACGCGCGTAATTGCAGAAACAGGGACTTTTGAGGTGGGATTCTAACCCGAGAACAAAGTGAGAAAGGCTCGTGAGGGGCCAAAACACGTGTCATTAAAAAAGGGCAACCATAAAAACGAACTATTTTGACAATTCAAAACTGTGTGGCGCATTCTTTCTGCGCGGAAAACAAAGAACATTTACACAGATGACACTCAACTCTTCTTCCTGATCCCCTCCCACTCATCTTCCCCCTCTTTCATCCCTGACTGCCTGTCTGCTATTTAGTCATGGTGCACTTAATGATCTCTTTCTTAATGGCAGTAAGACTAAGGGCCTCATTACACGGTAGGCAGTAAGGGTTTACCGCTACCGGTATTTTACCGGTACCGGTAAACCCTTACCGCCTTACTACGAGGTCCCTTTGCGGGTTGGAGAATTTAACACCTGCTTTTTGCAGTCGTTAAAAACCAACCCGCAAAGGGACCAGGGAGCTAATTACGGTACCGCAATTTGCGGTGCCGTAATTAGCACCTTCCCCATTCCCATTATGCCCTATGGGACAAAAATGGGAATGGGGAAGGGCAATGGGGGAAGGGGGAATTACCGCCCCACCAACCTTGGAATAGGGCGGTAATTCCCCTTTCCACCAAGGCGGTGCCGGTATTTTACCGGCATGGACCAAGGTGCTACTAGCACCTAGTGTCCACCGCCATCTGTGTAATAAGGCCCTAAGTTTCTTCCGATCGGATCAACGGTTCCCCGATTGCCCCCTGCACTCTGGCCATCTTCTGTGGGCTCTCCTCCTTCTCCCTCCATTGAAGCCAGAAACCCTGAGGTCATCTTCGACTCCTCTCTCCTTCACTCCTCACATCTTGCCAAGAAGACCCACTTTCAACTTAACCTCCTCAGAGGCATTCTCACTTTCCTCACCTTTCCCCATAAGCTCAATGTCTCTAGAGCCCTGGTCCTCTCCCGGCAGGACTACTGCAAGAGCCTCTTCCTTAATCTACCTCTTTCTTCCGTTCGTCCTCTTCAACTAAATCAAAATAGGATTGCAAAACATTTCCTTGGCCTCTAGCCCAGGCACCGTATTTCTCCAGCCCTAATCTTTCCACAGGCTCCAGGTTGCTGCAAGCATCAAATTCAAGTCCCTTTGCATCATCCATAAGGCTGTCTGGGACCGCGCTGCAGCTCTCTCATACTTAATACTCTCCTTCAAGATCCCTTTGCTCCTCTTGCTCCAACTCTTTGCTGGTCAAACGCTTCTACAAGCAGAGAGCTGGGGGCAGATCTCTCGCCTCGGCTGGCTCCCTCCTCTGGAACAGTCTCCCTCTCTCTCTGTCTTGAATCGGTTCTCCTCAAGTTCTGCAAACAACTTAAGACTTTTCTCTTCTCCTCCTCCTTCCCTCTGTCCCTCCCTTGCTAACCATCCCTACAGTCGCTGAGATTGGCAGCCTGGTCCCTCAAGAGTCCAATAGGGTCCTGGCCACCTGCCCAATCGCCCCAGCATCCAACACCCCCTGCACTAGCCATGGGCCTTCACATGCCTGGGTGCTGTCTCAGGCTGCACTTACCAGGTGGTTGGTTGACCTTCCTCTTCACTTTGGATGTCTCTGCCCTTGCACTTACCTGTTGCCTCTCCAACTGGCACCTATGACACTACCCCACTGGGGGACCCTCCAGCATTGACCCCTCGACCCCTCCCTTTCTCTGCACTTGCATGCTCTGAATGTCACAAGGCCTAGTAGGACTGCTGTTGTTTTATGATGTATTCTTTGTCATTTTTATTGATCCCTAGTTCTCTTTCCCTTTTGCCTTGTGGCGCTTTGAAACACTGTCTTTTTGTCGAAGCGCCTTATAAATGCTCATTAAATAAATAAAATAAAATAAGTGAGGGGGATCTGGCGATTCTCCACACATCCCCTCCTGGGCCCATCGTCTGCTAGCATGCGGGGATACCTGCCCCCCTCGGCCCCACTCCTCTATGGCCACTTCGCTGGTAGTCATCAGCGCAAACACTCTTAAGAACTATGAAGTCTGAAAATCATTCGAACCTAAAGGTGGTGAATAACAGCTCTCAGATGAAAAGACAGGGCATTTCGGATGTCTGGCATCCGCCTGCATTTGTGAACTAATTGAAGTTCTGGTTGTTCTGCTTATTTATGTGTGTCAGTGTCTTTCTTTCACGTGTTTTGCATTTGCAGTTAGTTATAGACACATTCCTTCTCCTGCAGATATTTGGACTTGGTTCCTGTGTGGCTGGGGAAGGATGAGCTTTCCTTGTTTCCAGAACGCCAGCAAGCAAACATGTGTTGGACCTTTTCAATTAAATAATACTTTAACCCTGGTGTTTGCAAACATAAACCATTTATTGTAGCGCCATGCACATGTTTCTGCGTCCTATCAGGTATTCTATCTAGCTCAGATGTTTGGCAGTGTGGAGATGGTTGGCGTTTCCTGAAACACTGCTCTGATGTCTGGAAGTATGGGTTTCCTGAAACAGGACGAGCGCGCGAGCTCGCACGCGCACGCACAAACTTGTGTGACTGCAAGCGCCACTTAGAAAAAAGGCTTCCAGATGTACTCGCTCTACGTTGAAACAACTTGTTTGAGTTCAAGATGTGCGCACGACTGGTTGTGCAATATCGCGGTGTGATTTAGATCATGTCACGTGACATTCGGCGGGAAACTTGCAGGTTTTAAAGCGTTGTCCTCGCAGAGATTCACGGGACGGATTTTATCTATTTTTTTCTTTACAGGTTCAGAATCGCACTATACAAATTAAAAAAACAAAATCACTGCATAATACAAACCCCTAATAACACACGTCCTAAAAATGCATAGAAAAAGCGGTGATCGAGTTAAAAACGATGGTGAAAACTGTAACATAAGAATTGAAATTACAAATATCTATAAACATGCTTAAGCCGTCCTTGAAGATTATAATTTTAATTTTGAACAGGCAAGTAGAATAAATAGTAGGTTCCAAATTCAATTTGTAATAGTCTGTGTTCGTTTTAAAGCTTTTTACTGGCTAACACATTCGATCCCAAACCTGCATTGCTAATGTAATCTCTGCACGTTGTGTTTGCCCGGCTAGCCCCTGCCTAAACAAAAAATCCAACTACTACATGCTCCTTTGCAAGGAGTCTGGTAGGGAGAATGAAAACTCCACAAGAGAACACTGGGGATCATGGTCCACTGCCATTAAGGATCGTCCAGATCGTGCAGATGGGGAGCTGGTGCGAGTGGATCTACGTTCACCTGGCCTAAGCACCACCCACCTTCTTAGCCCCGCCTCTTCCTTCCTGCTCTTAACTCTTAGATCAAGAACGTCTCTCACCCGGGCGTCAGAAGGGAAGGGCAGACAACGAAAAGGGCAATTCCTGTTTGGACCTTTTCAGACCAGGAGGATCCAGGGCCCAAACCCCTGCTCAGACAGCAGGTAAGCATGCACCAACATGTGTTTACACAGGCCATCCCCACCATCATCAGGCAACGCCAACGTCAACTTCTCTGGTGCTGGGGTGAGGACAGGTGCTCTGTGGCACAGTAAATTGTGCAAGTTTAGTAACACTGCTTGCCTCTTGTATGTTGCTGTCCCTCCCTGTTGTTTGCATTTGATGCCTGTATGCTGAAGTCCTTCATCTTGCTGCCCTCCCCCCCCAAGGCAGCCCTCTCCTGCTACCCCCCCTGCATCAACAATCCCTCCATGCCCATTGTGGGAGTTTGTATTGAAACATTATGGTCACACCATCACTGCCTTGTTGCTGATGCTTTGATTTGACTTTTGGACTCATGTGACTCATGTTGGTTCACCCATTTGATATCTCGTCATTCTCATGCTGGACTTCCTTAAGCATCATGTAATCTTGCTGACCATGAGTCATGTTGTGCTCATCTATGACTTGAATCCTGTCTTGCACTTGCTGATCTCTTGCAACATTATGTGTTCAGTTCTGATCTCTGCAACTTGATGTGCTCTCTCCGCTTGCTTATGTGCTCTATAACACTGTATCTCGCCGGCTTTGCTTTTTCTTCTCTTTCACCACACTCACTGAGGTTCAGTCTTCTCTCCCTTTCCCTGTCTTTTCTCTCTCTCCTGTTCCCCTCCCCTCACTATATTCTATGCACTTACCCAATCAGAATTGAGGTCAGACCTAATATGATAATCGCTTGGTTGTTCCTCTCCCTCCCTCACCTTTTGTCAATCTCCAGCACTACCAAAAATGTCTTCAGGCCTAGTATGATAGTCGCTTGTTTTGTACCCCCCCCCCCCTCACCTTTTGTCAATCTCCAGCACTACCAGAAATGTCGTCAGGCCTAGTATGATAGTCATTGTCTGTCTCATCTCCTACATCCTCCTCCCTCCCTCCCCTCCTAATCATTGTCAAAGCTCTTGCACTATCTGAAATGTAGTCAGGTTTAGTACGATAATTTCATATTCTTAATGTCTCAAGGCCGTGTAAGAATGTCATTGTATTTTCTCTTGCTCCCTCCCTTGCCTTGAAGCACTTTGAAACATGTGTTTATAGGCGCTATACAAATGAACTATCACTATCAATCAATATCCACTAAGGATTTAATAGTGATTTAGTGCTGCTTCCTGTACCATTTTCCTAAAATGACTGGTTGTGGTAGAGGCGTTGAGAGACACTCCATGAATTCCTATAGCCTCACTATTCTTTATGTAACAGTCATATAACACGGCTTGACCCTCGACTTTGGTAGTCTTTGCTAGGAGAGTTATGTACTGAATTGATAAAAAGAAGAGAGAGAGAGTGAATGAGAGGGACAGAGAGCGAGAGAAACGTGCCTATTATAAACATATCAAATGAGATCTGTTTTAAAGTCTTCCGCCCTGATCCTTCACCTGTCAACAGCATTTGCCATTCTGGGACATGGCGTTCCTATAGGCTGCATTGATGAATCTATAGCCATTTTGGGTCCTGCCCTCAATTGGTTCATGCCATCCCTATGAGACCTGAATTAACAAGTGAGACCAGCTCCTTTCATCAGTGATAGTCAAAGCTTTTCTTTAACCCCAATGATGGTGTGTGCATATGTATAGATAGATGTAAAAATAAAACATACTATCTATAGTGCGCCCCACCGGTAAGAGTGGTGGACGTCCTATAGTTAAGGTGAAAGCTATTGATTTTTGTAATGGTAAATTGTTTATTTGTGAAACGATTCTACACAAGTGAATTGCTTCACAGTGCTTCAAGGCGGGAAGGGAACAAAGGGATATCATTGTCATTCTTAGGCTTTGAAGATTCAGAAATTATCTAACAGAAATAACAAGCATACTAGGCCGGGGCATTTCTACTAATATACGTGCGTGACAAAGAGTGGGGGAAAAAGGGGAAGTGGAGCGGGAGAGGAACATACCTGACAAAAAAGGTTGGTCATCAATGCACCTATGCATGCAGGCATAACCAGCTGTGGGGGGAGATAGATGAGGACAGGACAAACAAACATGCAAAGCCTAGTACATTCAAAGTTGTGCAAGTGCATAGACTGAAGCGCGAGGGAGGGGGAGAGGGTCAAGTGTGCCCAGTCCAGCAGGGGTCAGAGTTAAGTGCAGAAGTGGGTGCCACTCTCATGGAACGTATTTAGAGTGCAGTAATGCAAGGCAGAGTGTGGGGGCCGGGAGGCAAGTGCAGGACTGGCAGGGGAGCCTGACACTTGTGAGGCTCTTGAGGTTCACCAGCTGACCAGTCAGCTGACTGAGCAGATTGGGGAAGAGAATGAGGGAGGGAAGCAGGTGAGAAGAGAAGGAGGTTAGCAAGGGAGAGGGAGTGAGAAAGAGGAAGAGAAGAGGAATGTTTTGAGGAGTTTCCGGATCTTAAAGAGGTACAGCTCAAGACAGAGAGAGTTTTCTGTTGAGAATTTCCTGTTGCTAATACCTTTTGACTTGCTGGAGGGATCTGGGTAAAATGTTCCAAAAACATTTCAGTGGCACGGCTCCCACCGCCACCCAAACTGAAACATTTGGGGCATATTCATCAAACAGTTCAAAGGTTTTTAAGTGCAGGAAAAAAGGATGATTTTCGACCAAGCTTATTCTTTTTACTAGAGACAAAAGGTGCATCGGTTGAACAAGCTCTGAGCAAAAAACGCTGGACAAATATGCGCCAAGTAAGTCACAAGTTTGGCAAGAAGTGGTGCAGATAATCCTTTTTGTGGTTTGCCATGAATCCATCCAGTAGCTTCTTTATAATTTGAGAGATAACGGGGTGCTATACATTTCCCACAGTGCACTGCAGCATTGAGACTTTTCAGAAATGACAATCTTCCATTTATTGTGCTCAATTTGAGCTGTGCCCATTTTAATCATGCTTAATATGATATTATGGGGAGTTTGAGGGGAGGTTTCACATCAAGTCAGTGAGGAGGGCGAACAAAGATCAAATGGTAAGTTTGACACTTTGGGTAGGGCTAGAGAGGACATTTTCAGTGAGATCAGTTTTGTCTTACCGGTGATGAATGAGATTACCATGGTAATGGAAGTGCATTACAGGAAGACACGATGGACAAATTGTATTATTTTACATTAGGAGAGAGACTGGGGTGAAATTGACATCAGGGAGATTTTGGGGAGAGATAAAAAGGATGCAGGGTGTGTATTCAGAGTATAGGGGGTTTTAAAAATAAATGTTGAAATGTATTCAGTCTGAACATGCATTCTCCTGAGAATCAATTCCCCTATAATGGACCGCCAGTGCATGCGTTTGCGCAGTAATATTTCCACAAGAATGTCCTGTGGGAAAATCTTGCAGGAATGTTTGTTAAAAAGAGAAAGCACTGCCTAGTCTTTTACCCTAATATGCCACAGTCTTTTACCATTATTGCTGGAGCCCTGGTGTTTCCTAGAACTCCAAACACTCAGGCTGGCTTTTCAACGTCTACGTGGCCCCTGTGGCCCACCTCATCTCTACCTTCTCCTCTAACTTCCAGTGTTATGCGGATGACACTCAGCTCTCCTTCAGGCTCCACTCTGCCACCTCTCCTCTCTCGCTCATTCCTGGCTGTCTATGCATGATTCAGGAATGGTGCGCCTTCAACAATCTCTGCCTCAATGCCAGCCGAAATCCTCCTTATTAGGACCCCTGCTCCCACTTTCTCTCTTTCACTCTGGACGGCCTCCTTGGGCTCTCTCCCTCCGTCTTCCTGTGAGTCTCTCCAAGAAGCCCCACTACTATCGGCACCTCTTCAGAGGTATTCTTCCTTTTCTCACTTTCCCCCAGAAGCTCAATGTCTCCAGAGCTCTGGTCCTCTCTAGGTTGTGCCACTGCAATAGCCTATTCCTCAACCTGCCTTCCTCAACTCTCTGTCCTCTGCAACTAATTCAGAACAGGGCTGCAAGACTTGTCCTTGTTCTCAAGCCCAGGGATCGTATCTCTCCAGCCCTAAAATATCTCCATTGGCTCCCGGTGGCTGCAAGGATCTGGTTCAATACCCTCTGCATTGTCCACAAGGCTGTCTGCGGCCGGGCCCACACTACATCCAACTCTCTCTTCCTAAACATCTTCCTTCTCGAGCCTTTTGCTCAACGCCCTCCAACTCTCTGATGGTCAGACGCTTCTCCAGTCAGACAGTGGGAGGTAGATCTCTTTCCTCTGCAGGGGCATCCCTCTAGAATGGCCTCCCTGCCCCTCTCAAACTTGAGCAGGACCACCTCAGGTTCTGGAAGCAGCTCAAGATCTTTTTTTTCGCTACTGCTTTCTCTCCCTTACTGGCCCCCCTGTATGCTGTGCTGACTGGTCGCCTGGCGACCTTCAGAAACATTGGGCACCAGCCTCTTCTATGGCCGGTAAGCACCTGCACTGTCTCCGGTCCTCCATGCACTTAGAGGTTGTATCTGTAACAATACATTCCCTTGCCTCCTTGCGCTACACAGAGCCGGCTTCCCCACTGCACTTAGAACAATGCTACCCTGATCTCACTTACCCGTTTCCCTCTCACTGGCACTTTGCCTCTCCTCTCCTGCACTTGCACGATCTGAATGACACAAAGCCTAGTAGGATTGTTTGTTTCGTCCTCCCTTTGTCTCCCTACATTGTCTTGTCGTGATTAGAAACACTTGTGTACATGTGCGTTATAAATGCCTCATCATATCATATCATAGGTGCAAGCAGCCATGGCCAAAATGGCCTAATGGTGAAAACTGGTACTGCCCAAAACCTATGGATGTGGACAACAGGTCACAGTGTTTTTTCATATTGGATGCACAAAGTGCAGTTGCCATGACCAAAGTCCATGACTGGTGTGCTAAGGTGCAAAGTAACATTGGTTGTGGCCGATCTACCCGAAGTGGGACAAAGTTGGTTATAGTCTTTCTGCTGAATTGGTGCAAAAGGGCCATACAGGAAGGCCATGGCCATTGGGCCAAAGGTATTTATGACTACGTGTGGAGTAAGATATATAGCACAACTAAACCCTTGAAATTCACTAAAGAACCTTAGCTGAGACACAGTCAAAGTGAACCAATTCAATGCAACAAAGCCCATGAAATATGGTGGGCGCTGGGAGTTGGTACAACCTTAACTTTGAGCCCCCAATTGATGTAATTGCTGAGGTCTTCTGTGATCTCATTTATGTGCTCATGGGCTGTGCAACTGGGGCCTCCAAAATATGGTTCTCTTGACTCCCAAAACGTGGAATTTCATGGGCTTTGTTGCATTGATTTGGTTCACCTTACTTATAACTTAACTTATGTTTTTGTTCACTAAATATATATTTTTACCTAGCTACCATCTTTGCCAAATGTGAAATTGAGTTGTACGGCTGTCATTAGGATAGTGCCTACCGATGTTTGAGACTAGATGGCTTCAAATCATCTTGCTTTAAGACATCAAATATGGAGGTTCTAAGTATGTGCTTGTGCCCACCATGCAATAAGTCATTTGAATGGCTGCTTGAATGGGGCCAAGGCCAGGGCCTAGGCATAAAACCCGTAACGCGGTTGTTTTTATTGGCGTGGACCTCCCATTTACCCAGTAAATCACTGAGACTTACAAAATCAATTATCTTTGACTTGAGGCTCCTGTGAGGGAACCTTCTCTCTCCTACATTCCACATGAATGCTCTCTCCGGTGTAGGCAATCATATTATTCAAGTTTGATTACTTCAATGAGAGCTGAACAGGACTTCTGGCAAAAGCATTACACAAACCACAAGAGTCCAGAACTTTGAAAAAAAGACTAATCTTCAACCTGAAGTGCAGTAACCATATCCCACCTGTGATGAAGACCCTCCACAGGTTGCCAGTGAAGTGGAGACTTTACCATTCTGTCCCTGCCGAATGAAACCTTCTATTGCCCTGCTCCAGGACACATCACCCAAATCATCTTGAATTGCCAGCTGGCCAGATGCCTACTAGGACCCTTCCCATCAAACAGAGCACTATATAATCCGCCTCCCTCTTCTGTTAGAAAAGGACAGTGGTCCATAAGTGATGAGGCCATGAGTGAGATAAGGTACACTTCAACCTGTGGTTCCCACTGCAAAACCTTGCAGACCATCCAGGATTTCGCGGCATAAAATGGCAAATTTTGCAGCATGACATGTCAAATTTTGTGGCACAAACCTTTATTTATTGCTGCATTTTTGCAGGACATTTTGTATTAACGGGAGGGTGTAAGATTGCCACATTGCAGGAAATAGGCAGAGTGCAAGACTACAAGAGAGCCAGGGTATCATTATTATGTATCTTTTGTATTAATTTAATAGGAGGAGTCCCAGATGTCTATGGCTTGGCAGAACAGTGTTGTATTTGGCTACATTTTTGGTTTAATGTGCATGCCTATTTAATAGTATTATCAGTTGTAATGCTGAAAATATTCCTCTTCTATGTTCTCCAATCCCCCAAACACCCACACACCTCTCTCACCAACACACATCTCACCAACTCCCCATCACAATTTGCATTCCTGAACCTCTCACTCTGTGATACAAATACTGACGTGCTATGTCACACTGTCAATTCACAATTTGCATTTCCCAGCCCCTACCACACTCCAAATAATACTCCCAACTCACACCTTACACTACATTCCTCCCGCAATATACAGTCCTTCATTCTTTTGTGCTGCTTCTGCATCTTGCATCCTTTCTCCCATTCTATCACTCTCTTCCCTCATCCTTTTTCCCAATCTGCAGTACACTGCCTCTTTCCGGCCAACCGCTTCTTCTCTGCTTTCTGACTCACTGACCACACGCTCCATCTACTTTCTGTACCTCTGCTCGCTCTCATATTTCTGCCCCACCGCATCACTGCTTCCTCTGCTCTCTTGTGCACCGTTTCCTCCTCTAATCCACTGCTCTCCCTCTGCTTTCTTGTCTCACTTTACATCTCACTCATCACCCTCCCTCTCTCTCCTTTCCCTCTCATAGTGTAACAATTTTTTTATTTTTTTAAAATGTAGATTTTGACCCAGATCCTCTAAAAATGGGGCTTTTAAAAATAGAGCCGAGGATATGCTATTTTTAGACAACCCATTTTTGGAAATGAGCAGGTCACCTTATTCTCAAAGGTGACCGGCGCATTTCCACAGGCTTGAGCTGTAGCGCAAATTGTGCGCTGGCCAGCTACCTTGAATGGTGTTCTGGGTTGTTTGACGAAAGTGTAATTATTTGCGGCAGAATTGACCGTAGTCCATTTCGCCGCGAATTGATTTGCACTTCATTCAAACAACCCAAAATGTACCTTTCACCACCACCCCCCCTACTTAACTGCTTGGTCACTGCCGCTTCCCCTGCAACCCTGCTTTGTCAGATCCGTCCCTCTAACGTGGGTGGGATCTGACTCTGCAGGGTCCCTGTTTCGTTATTTTCTTTTTTTTCTGTTCCCGCCTCCAATTTTGAGGAAGTGGGGAACACCCCTGCAACCCCCTAACTCAAAAATACTGAACTTGGGGAGTGGGTGACACCCCTGCAACACATGTTCGGTATTTATAAAATTCGATCAAAGAGTACTGGAGGAAATAGGTCAAATTGTACCATTCGATCGATTTCTGTCATCAAAATGGGCAGTACCTTGAATAGAATCGCTCTGCGATAGTGTTCTGCAAGTTCCAGCGCCTTTCACAGGGACAGGCCCTTCAGGGGCCTGCCACTGTAAAATGCGACCCAAAAAATGCATTTTTATTCTGTTTGAGGAAAAGAAATGCAAACGACACACCAGCAGTTCATACCTTAAAAGAAATGCATGATAGGGTCAGGAAAAACCCTGTCATGCAGTAGCACCCCCACATCCCGTGCGCGTAGGGTTGCCTACAATTTCTGCACATTTAAAAGTGCATCTTGCTTGGAAATGAGTGATGTGATTTTAAATTGGCAGAAACGCCACTTTATTTGATCAAGGAGGTGAAAAAGGCCATCTGAATGGGCGCGCGTATAAAATGGCCCATTCATGTGTCCCTTGTGGATTGGGCTACTCTTTTTTTGGGCGCAAGTGATGAGATGTGTTGGCGCATTTCATTTCTTGCGTAAAAAAAAAAAAGTTGAGAACCTGGCACCCTGAGTAATTTTTGTTGTAAACAGTAATTTTTGCAGATTACTTTTTAAAATATATATATATATTTTTAAAGATGCTGTTTTTGCACAAAACGGCCGTTTGCTTGGCATTTTGCGCAAAACGGCCATTTTCGCTGCATTTTGCGGATTCGCAAAATCGCTGTATGCTAGAGGATCTGATTAAACCATGTATTATTGAGGCTTTTTGTGTAGTGCAGAATGATGTATTTTGGGCTGATAAATGTCCTGACCTTGTTCAGATGTTTTCCAATCAGCTGCTTATTATCATTGAGGAAATCAATGCAGCATATGAATATTGATTGCTGTTTCTAGACCCACGTGAGAAGAATGCATAGTATATCTTAAAATGTTTCAGAAATTTTAAAGAACCAACCTGATCACGATGACCAGTAATTGTGAGACAAGATACATTTCGCCCAGGCAAACATTCTGATGAGACACTTAGGGCCTAATTCACAGATGCGTTTTATAATGGTAAAACCCCATTGGAAAACGCTCTGTGAATCAGGGCCTTAAGATCTAGATCTAGGTGAGATAATTCCTAGATTTCGCTGGGTATTATACTATGTCTGTGAGGTGATAGTGACTCCACTGACCGAGGCAACCTTAAAAATGGGTAATTGACATCTATCAAAGTTTGGTTCTTTCTTTACATAATCTCCTCCACGAGGGTACACGAGGAGTGCTGGGCACACTACTGGAACCTTTTGTTGCTGTTTGCTGTTTCTGAACTGACCCTATTGCGTACAGCACACTCATTGCACTCAAAATGCCTAAGGCCGTGCAAAGTGCCTCTGGTGTGCAGGGCGAGTGATGTTGGCCCTGCTAGAACCTTTTGCTGCTGTTTGCTGATTCTGAATGAACCCTATTGTGAGTGGCACTCTCATTGCACTCAAAACACCTCAGGTGGCGCAGAGTTCCCACAGTGTGCACAACGAGTGCTTTTATCACTGCTTTTTTTGAACAAAGTAAAATGCCCACGCTACTGACAGCGCAAGATGCTGTCACAATTTTTGCTCATTTTTTAGCAAATTAGCCTGTGCATAGAGGTCACAAAGAGTGTCATTAGAATATAAAGATTGTTTTAATACAAAAATTAGTTATATAATTTTCTTCTTTTTTACATTTTTCAACACATAAACAAATGAGTGATATATTGCTTCTTTTTTTACTTTTTTCAACACATAAAAAAACCTAAAACCAATGTTCTAGGATAGTTAAAATAACACAATACTTGGAAACGAAAACAAAAACAGAGTTTATCCAGGGCAGAAGGGGAGTGGATTGAATAACCCTCCCCAATCCAGAGAGCAGGTCTTGGCACACGAAAAAAATAAAACATTTTGTTAACTCGGCCACGAGAGAAAACGGCGTAGAGTTGGGAACATCTGACTACACCCCGGGTAATGAAGCTGAGGTTTTTTGTCCGTCTTTGACAGACGAAGAGATGCTGAGATCCGTTGTGGATCAAGACGAAATTGCTGGTCCTGTTAATGACTTTAGTGTTAACACACCATCAATTTTGTCTGATGTTGACGTAGTGAATAGCAACATTTCTCTCACATCCTATGTTTCTAGGCCGCAACTGGCCCAGCAGAGGAGGCCTCTGTCTCCAACAGAGTTGGTAGACATGGCGACTAGTGGTAATGTGCAAACAGCTTCCGTTGCCTTAAATTAAGTATTGGCATTGTTCGTCTCTTGATTAAAAACATATAAAAGCAGAGGTTAAAATGCATAAGATCTTGCTAAGTTCCACTTAGAGCCGGTTAGAAAAAGCATCAAAGGAGTCAGACTTGAAAGCTTTGTTAGAGTTTGATTCGTCTTCAACAACGTTGGACTTGTCACAACCAATATTACTATTTCAAAATGGCTACGCTCAATCACATAATATGGTGCTACCAGAGACCAACCGTAACAAGACTGCCTCAGATGACATTATATGGTTGTCGGAAGGGATCTCTTTCAATAGGCAGACTGACAAGGCTGAGGCTCCAATATGTAATTTGAGTGGGGTTAAAGTTGCAGTGCCAAATCTTTGAGCAATATCCACTAAGGACATTGATAAAGTGGAGTTTATCGATCCAGTTTGGACGATTCAGATTACACTGGACATTGGATCCAAAATTGTGTTTGATACTGTCGTTAGGGAATCTCTTCCATTCAGACAACTCGGTTTTGATACCATGGTATACAAGCCCCGTAATCAACTGACAGACGACAAGGTTGGGAGCTTAACGGAGACAGATATTGTGATATCTGTTGGTAAGGCAGAAACTGGGAGTAGGGTGGTTCAATTGGTGCATGAACCCGAAGTCTCACAGAAGGACTGACAGAATTGGTCCTGGTTAGCAGGGACCTTATATAATACAAAGAGTGGTTTCTCCAGGCTGAACAATCTTTAGTACAAATAGTTCTCTTGGGTTAGAATCCTGGAATTCTAGAGGACATACGCATCGTTTTACAAACCTTGCTCTGGGATTTTTGTTAGAGCGGCACAAGCTCATCTGTATTCAAGAATCTTGGTTGTTAAATCGACCTGTGTTAGACGGTTATGGAACTTGCTTCCAGTCAGCCATTAAAGGTAATGGGTATAGACCTGCAGGGGGATTTTAGACCATGATCAAATCAGGAGTTGGTATGTCTGAGAACAGAGAATACAATATCCAGCAAGGTGCATTGGCGGTTGAAATGTCTATGGGTTTCCAAGGGCTGAATAAGTATCTTCTTTTTGTCAACATATATTGCCACGAGGGTGTCTTTAACTAAGTAAGGTCTTAGACATTCTTGTTTATTACATTGTGGGCTGTTCGTGACAAAGCGTAAATGGGCATGTACTACTAGTGGTGGGCTTAAATTCTACTTGCCCCAAAGAGAATGTGTATAACAATAATATGATGTTCCTGCTCCCTAGTGATACCTGCTCCGGAAACATTTCTCAGGGGACCAGATGGACCACGTGCCTTGCTATACTTGGTCTACACAGATTGAATGGGGCCATTACAGGGGACTCTCTGGCCTGTCCGACTTGGCAAAGGGAGAACATCTTTGCTGACCAATTTTTGTTTAGCAGACGTAAGATGATGCAGGTGGTACCTAACGCCTGGAGCAACCATAACATGTTGCAGTGTGTCTTTTGTATTCCAAGTAGAGTTGATAGCGGTTCGACTGACCTTTTGCTTAATGCTGGGAAAACAGAGTTTCTTGGAATGTGGAGGCGGTTAATAGATTCAACAGCAAAATGGCTTCGATCTTGGTTGCTACTAGTTGTGAATGGAAGCTCCACACTTTAAACCTAGATAATTATTTAAGTGTTATCTGCCAACACTTGAGTGAACTATTTAAATCAATTAAGGCATCAGTCACTGTAGTAAGAAGGTTGTGTAAATATTCTCATGTTTTTTATCTGGCTTTGGCAGAGAGGAAAAAAGACTTGAGGAAGGCAACAAGGAACATAAAGAAATAAAATTGCTAGATAGGTGACCAATTTAAACTGATTAAAAGTCTAAGACAAAAACATAAGAATTGGGTGAAGCGATGGCATGCTCTTCTTTTGGGAAACGATGCCGAGGTTATGATAGAAACCTTGCAAATTAAAGAGTATGGATTTCTGGAGATTGGTTAATTCACTATGTTGTAGTCAGGCAAAATTGCAACTTAATGTGGTGCCAGAATCAGATTGGGGAGCCACTTCAAAACTCTGTATTCATGTGATCCTGTTGCCTCCTTAATGGAAGACATTTTGATCTGCTTGTGCACTATTGGTGGCGGTGAGTCTATGAGGTTATTTGAATAACAAGCAATTCTAATAGATTGTTTAAAGCTGACACCTTTACTTGGGCCTCTATACTAACAATCCCATTTCAAGAAATAATAAATCAATGGGGTTTTCCTCCCTCCTGGCACTCCTGGCACTCCTCCTATATCATACCGATATTTGAAAAGGCCCTGAAGACCAATCGAAGAATTACCTTCCTTTTACCATTTGGACAGCAAGGTGTATGCAGCTATTCCGAATCCTGGGTAGTAGAGGCAGTAGAGGCAGGCAGGATTAAAAAAGTGCAAACTGGTTTTAGAAAATCCCATATCACCAGCTTAAATGGCTTCATATTAAGGTCACTGCAAGAGCTCACATGGTCAAAAATATGAGGCAATTGTTACCACCACTGATTTATCTGTGCCAAACGTCTTGGTTAGCTGTACTCTTCTCTGGTCAAAGTTGCATGAATGGGGTATCCATCCTGGTCTCCTGAGCCTTATTTTGGGACTACACGATGACAAATCAAACATGCAGGTATGGTTAAATCAGAAGGGTTCTTATCTTGGAAAATAGATACTAAGTCTGGTTTGAGTCAGGGGTGCATATTGCAGGGTTTGCTCCTGGGTATCGGGCATCAACCAGCAGGCAGGAGCTACTACAGGGGAACCAGGAGCTACTCGAGATGCTCCTTTAACATTGTGTCCACTTTGTATGAACCATTGCGTTTAAATGTGTATTAGATGTGTTCTAATTCTTCTTTATTAACATTCTCAATTACTCAAAGTTAATGTGATATTTATATGTTTGTATGTCACTAGTTGGCCCTAGGAGCCAAAAATAGCTCCCGTTAGCTGTTGGTTTGTAGCTAACCAGGCTCTACTATGCTGAATAGCTCCCAGCTTCCATCAATTTCGAACCCTGGTATTGTCCCCCTGTCTCTTTAACATATACGCCTCTGATGTTGATGAATACTTGGCACGGGCTTCGTTTGTTCCTCCGAAATTGCGATCTTGGAGGCCGAGTTGGCTTGCATATGCTGATGATTTGTCATTAATAGATTGCACCCCGGTTGGCCTGCAATGGCTCATTTCTCCTTTTCAGAGTATGCTAAAGTGAACTCATTAAAAATGTATTCTAGCAAGACGAAGGTCCTGCAACTCACTGCAAGTAAAAAGAGGACAGCATTTATATGGAACCCGAATGAAGAGGCCTTGGAGACTGTAGATAATCTCATTTATTTGGGATTTCCTATAATTGCCAAGAACAATATCATCCTTTAGTTAAGGCAAAAGGCCATTGTGACACAGATGAAGTATATCGGAAATAAATATTGCACATTTTCACTGATACCCTTCGTTAAGTTCTATGAGGGTAAAGTGAATCTAGAAATTATATACAGTATTGAAATTGTGCAGGTCTGGGTACTGGATTTATTGCATAAACTGGAGAGCATTATTTGGCGTAAGGTCTTATGTATTGGAAACGCTCTTTCCTTTATTGAAATTCTTTATGAACGTGGACTGAATTCCAAGAGAGTAAGAGCGATGTGGTGATACTTATTATTTTATTGCAGCTCATAAATCTGTTGCCTAATATATAGTATGAGGAGCTAGGTAATCTGGTACATTCGAAAAGAAGGGAGGGTGGTGAATTCCTTTTTGTGAATTCTGCGATAGAATATTATTAAATCTTGGTATGTCAACAGTGGGACTGCAGGATTATCCTGGGATGGTCAAAAAAGTTATATCGACAGGATTGGTGGTCCATAGACATGAACATAGATGTTTGGGCAAATTGGCACCATATTTAAAGATCTTTCCTTACCCACGGGCCCAACTGGATATCATGCGTTTTAGATGGAATGTGTTGGCTACTAGAGAAGTGTTATCAAGACGCAATGAAGGTGAGCACATTAACATCAAATAGGGATTCTGTAACAATTCTAAGGAACCTGCAACATTGAAGCATGGTCTTATTTCTTCCCCAAATTTGTTATCGTCTTGTATTCTGCGTTTTAGCTTGCATGTTTGCAATCTTGGTTTTGTGGAAAGTGAACGTGTATGGCTGAAGAGTTTGAGTGGCTCTTGCGGTTATTAAATTATTAAGGACCTGAATCACACTGAGAATAGTATTGGCGATTGAGATCCTGTACTATTCTTTTGGCTTTCTAATTTTAGAAAAGTAATAGGACATTTTGAATCGTTGAGTTAACATTTTTGTATTATGTGCTATTTGTAATATATGATTTTATTTTGCATTACAGTTTCTGAATGGATCATTCTTTTAATGTGGTCTATATTTAGGGGTAAAGTATGTGAATATGTTAAGGTTTAAAAACTTTAAATAACCAATATACAATTAAAATAATATACATATTCTCCTCCTGGCCTGTCCCCTCACACGCCCACATGACTCCACCACCTCTCCCTCTGTCGTCCTGCCTTTTATAATCTCTGCTTCTGTATTCTGTTCTCATTCTCCTTTCTCTTGTAAATCCTGTATCTTCTCTCTTATTACTCCTTGCCTCTTAAACATCTTTTCTCATCCTTCATTGTCTCTCCTCTGTCCTTTTTTTTCAATCTTTCTTTTCTATTGCACATATAGAAAATGCAGCTGATTTTTACTAGAAATACGGGCAAAACAATGTACAGTATCCATACAGGTGTGCAAGCCAGAGGTGTGTACATGCATAGAAAGTGAGCACAAATCGGTCAATAGATGCCCAACAAAGGCTGAGACAGGGCACACCCCGGGCAAATCAGCAGAATTAGGCATTGCAAGAAGTGGCCATCTAAACAGCCTGGAAAAGGAAACGCACAATAGTATTTTGAGTGAAATGGAAAAGGGTGTTTTCACAAAAAGTGATAAACTGGTCACTGTGACTCTGCTCTGTGGCAAACTAAGGAAAACCCATGTCAATGTTGCATAATAATGGGGTTTCCCCAGAGTTTCCCGGCTTTCCTAATTCATTGGGAATTAACCCTCAGTTACATTTTGCTCTTAGTCCGTTCTTATACTGGGCACGACCATGGAGAAATAACATTTGCTCAAGCTGCTCTTGGCTGCTTTATTTTAAAATGGAATTGTTAACATTAGACTTTCCTTCACTTAATACGTTTATGGAGGCAGGTGTCAAAGTAAAACGTGGAGAGGTACAGAATCGAAGGAAGGAGAGAGAAGATGCAGTCTGCTAAACTCACGTCACCTTCTCATTCACGGCATTCACACTGTAACAACTACTTGGATTTAAATCAAGATTTAACACATTTTTTATTATTTTGCACATTTTATGCAGCAGTAAGAAGAAAGTAACTACTTCCTTTCTACAGAAATATGGGTATTAATCTGAAAGGGCTGTCCTTGTGGTCTATATTCGTGCCACCGGATGAATACTCCGCCAATGTAATTTATCACTACATCGAACATGCTCTTTACATTAGGAATGCAATACTGACTACTAACCAGGGGAGTTGCTAGGTCTGGAAAAGACCCGGGGCTAAGCTGCTGTTGGAACTGTTGGGACTGGGGGCTAGCCAGTCTTTTGGCTGTAGCTCCTGAGATTCTATCCGGGGCTACAACCAAAGGATCAGGGGCTATAGCCCCCTTAGCCCCCCCCTAGCAACACCCCTGCTACTAACTCCTTATAAACATTCAATACTAACCTGCTCTCAGGTACAAAGAACTGTCTATTGTTAGCAGCGCTCCAGATAATATTTTGAGGTGGGTGTATTTTACTTCCTCGTTTTAATCTTTGAGAGTTAATGCGATTTCAAGGTAATACAAGTTAGTTTTTTCCTTCATAAGTGAGTTAATTGTATATGTCATCTGGTCGATGCTTGTAAAAAGTAAAAACTGTATGGAAATCATCATTATGTGGCAGCAGTCCACATCAAAACAGAAAAGCAGGCTTCCTTCACAATTAACAGATAAAGCAAAGTATGCAGTAGAAGAAACCACCCTCTCACAAATGGAACCGATGAACACTAACACTGTGAGCTTTCTCTGCATGCAGAGAATAGGTACAACAGCAGCACAAGCTGTTTAATGCTTTACTCATACATATCATCCGTGGAGGTTCCCCTCGCATAGCATAGAGAATGCATAGGACAGAGCAGTGTAAGCACCCTTGCATTGAACATGTAAATGAAGGGCCTCAGAAGTGCAAGCTCAACTCGCACAGAATGGGAAAAGAATAGGCCTCAGCAGTCCAAATTGCCATCGCAAAGATCTTGCCTAGCAGGTCCAAGCTCCCCTCACATAGAATAGGAATAGCATAAGAGCAGGGGGCTGTAAGGAACTTATGGTGGCAACAGTAAAGACAGACACAAGTGATCACAGTTCAAGAGTGTTTATTAAACTGTATGCGGGCTGGAAAAACACCTAATCTAAACCTAAATCTAAGATGGGAGCAAGCGTCGACCATCAAATGAAAATAAGGCAGTCCTAGGGGAGATGTATCAAAATAAGGGGCTATACTAAGAAACCAATTGCCAAACCTTACAACTAATACAAAAAGGGTGTGGGATAGTTTTCAAGAAAAGAAAGAAATGTTCACAAATAATATGTCAGGATGCGGTAGCTTGGGTCTCCCTGCCCCACGTTTTAAGCACGGGGTAAGGTGGGGTCTTGGAGCACAGTACAGTCTCGAGTTTCCTCAGCATGACACCACAGTTACACTTGCAGCTCTCAGGACCGTTGATGGCCAAGTCTCGTTTCACTTGAAAGTCTCTTGTCTTCGAGGGCCTGACATGTTCAAATAACAAAACAAACACAAAGTTCCTTTTTACATTTTCTTTGGGCGATGGCTTCACCCCTGGATCTCCCTTGTTCGGATTGGACCCTTCAAAAACAGTTCCTATCAATATCAAGGCCTTTGGCGGTTTTGCAGCCTGGTGCCAAGGGCCCGGTAGGTTTTACAAATACAACAAAGAAAAAGTTACTTCAACAAAATGACAGTTTGTTTCCTGATTTCACTTAGAGTGAGGCTTCTTCACCCCTGGGTCCCCCTCTTCCGGGCACTGACCCCTATTTACTTTCAGCCTCCCTCCACCGGGTTCACTATGGCTTCAATGAACCTTAGGGTGATAGCTTCACCCCTCAACCTCCCTCGTTCAGGCTCGGACCCTTCTCAAATTTAAATGTCTTTTTAAACAGTTCCAGTGGCCATCCCTCAGCCAGGTTCACCTTTGTCAACACACTGTTTCTTGGGACTTTAGACTTGGCCCCTTTGCGTCAGCATCCCTCTACCGGGTTCACTCTTGCTAACTTCTCATTTGTTTTCGCTTTCATTGTTTGCGGGAGTCACTTCCCTTGCTTTCTCACAGTTCTTAGGTCAAAGGCTTTCAACTGTACAGGGATTTTGCTTGACCTCCCGTATGCCCACTTTGACCTATCTTGACAGCTCTCCTACGGCCTTCTGGTAACTGTAGTTTAATTCAGACGAGGATTGACCAGGGTTTCTCAGAGTGACACCCATGGGGTGCCGGCTCTCTTCTGCAGCTGTTCTCCCTTTGACAATGTTACAGTTCTCACTTTGCCACTTTGATACTTTCACTTACCACATCCCGGTTCTTATTGGCTCTTCCCTTAACCCACCGGCTGTGATGAACCACTTGGCATTCCTCTTTAGTGGAGTCAAAGGCGGTACCACGGAAGCAGGAGTCTCCCTCGCTCCGGCTTATCTGCGCCGATACGCTTCGTGAACCATTGACATCTGCTACAGAACACTTGGGCTATTGTCCTCGGCCTTACAATTCTTTCAGCGTTGGGTTTGCAGAGTTCTGTTGAAAAAAGGCAAGGTTGTGTCTTTCCTTGTCAGCCTCCCGATATTTGCTGCCTTTCTCCTCCTTTTGAACTGCTGGGCCTGGATGCTTGTCCTATCGTGCGGTCTGCCTTGCTCGTACTGTGTTTTCTTGCTCAACGTTTTATAGCTGTGGGGAAAAGAAAGGGCCGCCAGGTGTGTGTGATTCAGGTTGATTGCCTGCCTTTGCCTGACCCTTGGGTTAGGACATGTCAGAAAAACAGGTTTATGAGTCTTGTAAGTGACTTCAATCAAGCACTCCAACTAAGTCAATGCCTAGTCCGGGATGCCCAATGGAAGCCTTATTCCTATATTTTTATGTCAAGTTCTTAAATCTGGATGATAAACCCTTATATAACGCCCCTCTCTTTGAATCCCCCTGACCTCACTGAGCCAAGAAGTAGGTTTGTTTTGCAAATTAAAAGGTTTATTGGAAAAATTAAACAATATATATATATCACACTTTTATGAATAAATTAATATTTGATAGTACACTTATGAATATGAACAGTGATCAGTATTGGGTAATATTACAATAGCGACAACTCTTTAGTCAGAAAGGAGTAGGAATAGGAAGGATAAAGTAGCAGAGAATACTTTTACAGTTCAAGGAAATGCAAGATGGAAAGAATGCAGGCACAGAAATAAAACTCGATATGGATTCAACAAGAGATAATATGATCACTTTTTCCCTTGTGACAACTCACTCCCCCCCTATGCAATATGAAGAGATGGAAATGAGGGCACACAGGTTTTCAGGAATACAAAAAGAAGCAGTTCAGTTCCCGTTCCCCCCAGCAAGCTTAGAGAAACAGGGATGATTTTAAAACACAGGCCAAATACTTTTAAATGTGATTGCAATGAAGTGAAAAATATGCTAAAAATGATTTTAATTCCCTATAGGATGTTCAGGGTAGGTGATAGCTACTTTGAATGAGTTCAGGTCAACACTAGCAATGATTCAGGAGTGATTATCAGGTTGAAAACGAATTTCAGCAGTGGAAAGCAAGAAGCAGCTATTTTTACAAGTGGTGAAATTGAGCCAAACTGCAATTCGCTGCACTTTTTACGAGTGCGTAAACCATGATTACGGAAAAACTATAAGGAGTTAGAAGGTTGTTTTGGGTTTGTTGGAAAGCTTAGGTTCTTAGCTTTAAAATGACAGTTAGTTAAATCTCGCTTCTAGGACATACGGTTCAAAAGATACAGACCTTTTTGTGGAGGTAGATTTTCAGAAATGAAGTAAAGATTTCAGAATGACAGATGACACTTTGCAGCTTTGAAATCACAGAATGGACACACGATTTCCATGCAGTTCTGGACAGGTTGAAATGGTTTGAATAAGATTACTTTAAACTAAGAGATGGGTTCTGGACAATTCTAGATACTCACTCCTAGTTTTGGAAGGGAATAGACCTCCTCACAGATCCGGTCAGGTTTGGGCAGCGGTTCTCTCGCCACGGGACGGTCTCTGGCACTGGTTCTGCTCACAGCAGGACCTCTGGTCTGCTATCGGCACTGCACAGCGGTCTAGTCTGGGTCTGCCGGGTTCTGGGTACAGCTCTGCTTTCTGGGTCTGGATATGGTTCTGGCACAGGGTTCTAGCCAGAATCAAACAGCTCTCCCAGCTGTTGAATAGTTTGGTTAGATTGCTGGATTCTGGGGCCCCTGAAAAGAGTTCAGCTTTTGGGTTTGGCCCCTGCTTAAGGTTCTAGAGTTTAGTTCTAGAGTCTATCTAGAGTCTAAATTCTGGAGCCTCAGGAGTCTGGAGTTTTTGTCTAGATATGGTCGGGCAGCGTGCTGCGCAGGAATTGATGAGTAGTGGAAAAATGAGTGTTCCTTTCTTGGTCTCAGCAGTCTCTTTTTATGTGTTCTCAAAGGGGTTGTGGAGGCTGACTTTCTATGCCCAACCCACTGAGGATCCTGATAGGTTAAAGGATTTTCTGTCCTCTGACTGGAGAACGGAGTTGTGAGTCCGAATGAGTCATCAGGTATCATCTTTATGGCTCAAGGAAACGACACTCCCCTTTGTGTCCGTACAACATATCTTCTTTTTCATAAAACACATATTATTATTTACAATATACCCCACTTGTTAATATTACCTAAATTGCATGACAGATGGCTTAAGGTACAGTTCGGTTCAATTC
The DNA here is from genome assembly GCF_040938575.1 of Ambystoma mexicanum. Taxonomy (NCBI): domain Eukaryota; kingdom Metazoa; phylum Chordata; class Amphibia; order Caudata; family Ambystomatidae; genus Ambystoma; species Ambystoma mexicanum. The sequence goes on along the minus strand of NC_090927.1, from coordinate 181,214,508 downwards.
ACATGTTTCCACGAGCTTGGGTTCAGAAATGACAACATTTTGCGCTTTTGATGGGTTTCGCAATATTAATTTTGCATCAAATCTTACGCGGAGGTACACACCCTCTCTGGGCATATGACAGTAAGTTTTCATTTTTCTAGCATAAACGCTGTGTCTGCAATATTAATAATTATGCAGCTTGGCCTCAGAACATCCCACAGCGTCCAGCTTAGCCTCAAATTGTGAGTGAATTTTTCATATTAAGAATCTCCAAATTGTACATTTTTGTCCGCTTGGTATAATTAGTTATCAGTATTCTCATAAAACATATATTTGCTGGACTCTCTGAATCCACAGTCGTTTGTCTCCGCCCCTAGAAACTTGGCTTGACTCAGAGATCAGATGTCTTGCCTTCCCCCAGAGCAGTGTTGTTCAGGCACACCCAAATCAGCATATCCTATTCAGCTGAAAGAATCCTTTGTCTTGTTTCTCCAGGCTGCAGGGAAATTCTCCTCCCTCTTAATCAACAGGACCATGTGATTTCCTGTGCTGTTGCTGAGAAGACTAGGTGTGAAGGCTTCCCGGGGACAGCCAGCCTTTGAAGTCTCAGCTAACTCAGGTTCCTGTTTAGATCCTGAAATACAGGTCTCCTGTCGGAATTTAGATCACCAGCGCCGGTCAGTGGCAAGCACCGGTACTGCACCCATTTTTGAAAGGTGCCTTACCAGTAAGCAATCCTCAAAATATACTTTGTTCAAATATGGATGCACTTCTGTGGACCTCAGATTCATGTAGATTCTTGCGGGAAAATGATGTTGACCCCCCAACAAGGAGGTGGGATCTTTTTAATTGTTTTGTGAGCCATGATTTTAGCAATTTTGACGATCAAGAAAATGAATTCCCAAACAGCTCTGGGTTGCTTTTGGCAATTAGTATTGCTATTTCCAAATGGTTTCAGGCTACTGTGTGTGTAGCCCAATGGTGGTTTTAGGCAGTGACCTCCTGTGCTCACTAATATAGGCAAAAGTGGGTGGCAGCCTATTTTTCAGATTTTTACTGTGCATTTTTGGATGATTTCTGGCAAGCAGCATGCTTTCCGGCGGCCATTATGATGTTTCCGCTGCCAGTAATGCACAATGATGTAGCAGGGCTTGGATGAGTGGGTTCAAACATCCTGTTGTTTTTCATGGGGTAAAAAAGTGTTTGTGTTGGAAAAGGGGTGAGTCGGAGTGTCAGATGTTTTACGGGGTAGGATGGGGAAACGGTGCTACATGGAATTACAACCTTTGTCCTGGGGTGTAGGTGATTTGGGGAAGGTGGGTTTTGGAGAGTTTGTGGGGCAAAAGGGAATATCTGGAATCGTGAAATAAACAAGGGGGATTGTGGGAACGCTAGTGCTGTATCTGACCAGGTTGGTAGTGCAGAAAATAACAATCAGAGGGACATGGAGAAGAATTATTGGGAGTAGTCGGGTAGAAAACAGGACAACAGGGATTCTGAGAGAGATGGCTTCTGAATGTGACAGGGTTTGCAATCCCAGGGGATTGGTTATATACAGAGGGATTCAATTGGAGGAAGGGGGGGCAGATGTGGCACAGCCCACAAAGGTCTCATAGATCTCATCATCCTCTTCTTCTCCGGTAACATACCGCGTCTCACCTGGGACATTCCCCCAAGCATAACCCCGGCTGCCCTACCCAGGTGATCCTCACTCATTCGTACACCCTCACAGTTGGGATCTGAGAGCACCAGCCCTGCCCAGGCCACCTGAATAAAGGATTTGCGAGGTCTTGCTGGGAGAATACCCTTAGGTTTCTCACACGGCGTACCACCCACATAGAGCAGGAACAGCTATATGCCTCTGCAGTACAAGCTCCTGTGGGAAATCCTGCGGATACCTCACCAAAACACTTCCTGAAATCTCCTCCCAGGTGGCCAGATGCTTCCTGATCCCAATCCCGAGGGTGGTGTACTGCAGGTGGATCACCTGGGTGGAGAAACGGCCCAGGGTAGTAAGGACATTCTGTGGGATGAGATACAGTATTTTTCCTCTGAGAGGGATACTCTTACCATCATGTCAGTGGAGGTTCTGACTTATTGTCACTTCAATATATCTCAACCTCCTAGTAAGACTGAAATGGTAACCTCCAGGTTTGTAACCCCGCAACATGTTATATCAAAAGAACAGGTCTTTTGTATCCCTAAAAATAAACATCTTCCTCAACGCCAAAGGTGTACCAAAAGGAGTGATGGAAATGTGGCCTTTTCCATACCATCAGTCCCTAATACGATTAAACCTCACAATCCCTATTCTAAAAATACTAAGGGAATTAAAACCACCATTAAAAGTGTAAAAGGAGTGGAAAAACCACATTTCCTTAAAGTGAACTACATGTCCTATAATACTACAGGAGCTGAGACGAAGAAGAGGGCTCAGGAGGCATGTAGATGTGTAGGACAGGCAAGTAGGCCTAATAGCCTTTTCCAAGGTCAGGCAATTAACACTAAGGGCCTGAACTTGAACTTAATTGCCCCAACTGAGAGGCATGAAACGCTGCAGCAGGAAGGAGTAGAAAGAACTAACTGGAGCAGAAGCTGGAAGGCTGGCAGTAGTAGCAGAAGGAGAAGAGCACAAGGCTGGCAGTTCAAGAGGAAGTGTGATCACTTAAGGGGGGCCGGGACGAGAGAAGAGCAGATTTCACCTGCAGGTTCTAAGTTGGTCCTGTGTCACAAACTCTACCTGGCTGTGGCTTCACTGAGAGAGCTGTGGCGAGATTGAAGGTCTTCCGTGGTGAGCCTACTAGCTGTAATTGCAGAGCTGAAATTGTGCTGCAAACAGAGGCCCGTGTGCAGAAGCAAGCCGATGAATTGAGGAATGAAGAAGAATCCCTGTGGACGAGTCCAGATCGGAGACACCCATGCTGTAGAGGGGTGTGTGTCCCAAGAGTGCCTGAAGTAGTAGTAGAAGGAAGAAAAGTTGGGAAGTGGAAGCCGCCCACAATTGCAGTATTTCTGGAACCGGTGTGTAAAGCTCCGTATTTCGATTCACTGAAAAGCTCTTACCGGTAACTGTCACCAGCTCCGTTATCATTCACATAATAGTTGAAATGAATGGAAGTTGTTTGTTGCTGTGAAAAGACCCAAGAACAAAGGAAATGTATCACGCGTACATCTAAAGCAAGTCGGAGTGCTCGCATAAAACGAAAAAGCTTTTCATTTGCATTGTTGAACTTTAAAACCGTACCGGAATGGTCGCTTGTCTCCAATTGAGAAGGGAGAACGCTTTGTTGAATCACTCAGAAAGTTTAAACTGACTTTAACACACTGTTACAGGGAATAGTACAACAACAAGATGATGCGTGTGGTCAATTATGATTCCTGATGCAAGTCAAAGTATCACTCCTTACTAATGAGAAGGAATGCACGTTCTTACAGTACCTTAAAGTTAAAAATCTCCATCAAAGAGTGGTTGCGTGTACCTAAGTCTGGTTCTCTTGTGAAGCATGAACCCTGTAATCTGCAGAGCAAGTATTTTATAAATTGTAGAAGTTACTGAAGTAAAGAGAAAAACACGCATTACCCAAGCCAGTAGGCAAGTCCTTCCTATAGTGAAACCAGCCCTATTGAAATCGAACCACCTATACTTTGTAGTTGTTGAAGTTGGTAAAGGTCCAGTGTCCTCTGATACAAGTGTGACAAGGTTATCCAAAGCTGGAAGTGTGGCAATACAGCTTTGGGGTAGCTACTGGAACCAAGAAGGTGTGCAAAAAGCTGGGGAAGGGAGCTGGGTGCTTGTAAGAAGATACCATAAACAATCTGTAATTCTGCGACTGTTGCAGCTGAGAGGGAAGCAATCTAGGAGCAAAGACAGATTGTACTGGCAGCAGTAAGACAGGCAGAAGAGGCAAAGCAGCTGCGTTTTTCTTATAACCTGAGAAAGAAGAGTGCCTTCCCTACCCATGGAGGTTGAAGAGTCTTGCCTTTAAATGGCCTATGGTAACAAGTTGAAGCAGATCTATCAGAACTGTTGTTGTCTATGAGACTGTCAGTGAATGTTGCATTAAAAGTGGTTAAAGCAGTGGACTACTGTGGAGCAGAGGAGCCTGCCTCCACAGTGATAGCAGTAGAAGGAGGTTGTCAAGAAGTAGCAACACCCTGAGAAGAGGCATCCGTACAAATTATATTAAAGACACTGCAATGGTGATAACCAGATGGATAATTGTTGAAGCAGTAGTATTAATTTTGTCTTTGAACTCTTAACAATAGCACCCTGGAAGGAGGGCATCCAGGATTAACATTGCTGCTGTTATCTTTGCTGGATTTGGAAGGGCAGCATTAGAAACATTAGAAAGATAAGTGGAGTTTTGTTTGGGTGAACGTTTGTTTCTTTTGGAACTCTCAAGAATTGATTCAAGACTTTGCTTTTCTTTATGAACACTTGGAGAGATTGATTTGGGCATTCCTGGGAAAGGGATCTAGCCAGGAGAGGTGAAGGTCATCCAAGTCACTGGCTGTTTGGTAAACATTTATGTTGTTTATGGTTTACTTTAAATGTTTTGTTATTTAGTGTGAGGGCCCGTTTTGTGTATTCTAGGAGATTCTCCCTTAGAACCTAGACTAGGTAGGTAACTCCCTAGGCTTAGTTAGGTTTTCTTTGCACCTTTTATTATTAATAAAATGTCAATTGCTTTGAAAACTACAATCAGTTGTCTGCCTCTCATTACTGACCCCTCTCACTCCTCACAGATGGAACTGTTATAGCATTGACAGCGATTAGTTCACATACGAAGGCTGACTTTGCTTGTTGAAACAGCAAAACTCCACATAGTAGAAATTTAGTAAACCAGAAGGAATTCACCCTTGAAACAAATGATTTGTGTACCAATTTCCAGCCCCTCTACAGCTGGTTCACTTCCTAAAGCATGTTGCAGAAGGGGATTGTTACTATTATAAGAGGATAAGTCACTCTATATGCCTTTCATTTTTTCTCTATAAAAGTCTGAACATTTGATCTCTTCTGTATACATTTAAATTGTTAAGACACAAACAAACCTGCCCAGTTACACAGAAAAGCAAACGCGACTTGTATTATGTGTTTTTAAGGTTTAATAGCAGAATTGTATGATTAATGAAAAACATTATTTACTCGAACTGAAAATACATTGATATGCCAGTGTTGTGATACGATAGTGGAGAGAGGCAGGGCTCAATGCTACAATCTATGAATGTTAGGTAGTGTAGGAGAAAACAGGTGGTAATTTCATATTTGGGTGTAAACAGCATTACTGCAATATTTACAGCACCACCGAACTATGGCCTTCACCTCGATGCAGAGGATTTTCCTCTAGTATCATGCTGGAGCCATATCCGCCACTTTAAGGCCAACTTTTGGTGCAATTGCCACAGCCGTTATTCTGCCAAAGTCCCAATGCAGTCTTAAGGACTAAGAAATGGGATGAACACTGCCCTACCACCACTTGTAATCCCTTGGTAAGCCCAGGACCAAGTGGCTGTAATGGTAAGCAGGGTTGACAGTAGTTTGGTGGATTTACCACCCAATTACTACCAAAGTCAAAATGAGGCTGTATCTCTAATCTCATGGTCAAATGTTGGCTTGCCCAAGTTACCCGTACATTCTTCAGAGACCTGTAAACAGACTATTAACTGAGCTAATAATAATCACAGTGCTAAGAAGTTGTAAGATTCCTGCAAGAAGCGCTACATAAAAATGTAAAATACCTATCTGGATTACCACTATAGGGACGAGATCGTAATGTGTTTGTTAAAAGGGTACTTCCATACGTTTTCCATCCTATTACTGCTGTGATCCTAAAATGACAGGAAAACAGATCTGCATGCATTAGTTTCCCCCATCAGCATTCAAGGACACAAAATACAGAAGTTGAACAGAAAGAAACCACTCCTCACCTCACTGCCTGCTCGTTCTGACAGAATTGGCCTGCAATTTCCTCCATGCAGATAAGAATCAAAAGATGTGTTCTGCTTTCTGCCAAGTCACCTGCCCTTTGCACAGAACCCTGCTGTAAACTGGTGCCTAAACCAAGCAAAGAAAGATAAAAGGTGTTGTATTTCAAATATTGTAATGCATGAAAAGGCCTGGCACGACATTCAGCTGGAGGCCTGATTGTTAGCTGATGCCTATGGATTTATTAATTCTTAGATGTTTTTTCTGGCTTTTGACTTAATTTATATGCAGTGATGATTTTGATGTTATTGTATTGATATTTGTGTTTTGTACTTTTATGGAATCAGGGAAATGAAATGAGCTCAGATGATTCTCTGTTTTTATATTTGTGTTAGTTCTAGAAGTGCACAGGTCACCTTTTTCTGAAAGGAGACCTGTAAAGTTCTGGGGGGGATGGACAGCCGTGCAAAATATGTGCCAGCGAGTTCCCTGCAAGTTTCATGACTACATAAGTGTCTGGGGTTCACTCCCATCACTAAAGTATTATGGCTTCCAGCACCCAGCACCCAAATGGGTGCCCAGAGCCCATTTCACGTGCATGTCTCATTATATGTGCCCACTTACTTTGCTTTCTACCACTCCCTTTTACTGTTATTTGGCTTGTGTTATCATTGTTTGCTTGCTTTGCTGTTAAGCTCCTCCCACTTCCACCCTTCAATCTTTGCAAGGTTCCCCCTTGAGGGTGTTCTTTCTTAATTGAGGTCGTTTAGGGTGAAAGAGGTGCTAATATTTCAGGTGTTTAAGACTGTGATGAACAAAGGCTATGCTGCCTGCCCATGGGAGGAGGTGGTGATTGGGGAAAGTTGCTAAGGAGAGGACAGGATTTTGTCTTTTAGCTGCTGCAGATTCTTCTATTGAATATGGAAATGCCTCAGCACTTCCTTACCTTTCACTGACGCCACATAGGTATGTTTGTTGTTGGCTCAGGAATTGAAAAGTAACTACCCAGGGCCTTCTAGGCTTCAAGCAGAACCCTTATAGCTCCCAGCAGGTGTGACCATGGCCATGTGCCTGATTCACCAAGAAATAATGTTGTGGGTGCAAGCTTCAACTACCAAACATCATGCCTGTGTGCACATTGTGACTAAGAATCCCATGTAACCAGTCCACAATTAGTACCTTAGGTAAACTAGTTTTGAAAAGGCATCCTGATTCCCAAACAAGGAGAAAATACACAGGAGCAATACCCAGAAAGGTGAACAAAATATACATACACAATTACTTCTGAAAGCAGTGTGAGAAATTGGGAGCAGTGGAACATTTTAAGGTAAAAATCTATTTTTTTTTTAAAATTTCTTTAGTTCTTGCAGATGTTGCTGCGTTTGAAGAGGGAGAAACTGTGACCCGGGAGACAATGTGCCAGAGATTTGCTCCTTGTTTGTGTATCAGCAGGATCAGAGATGGGCTCCTTGTTTGTGTATCAGCAGGATCAGAGATAGGCTCCTTGTTTGTGGATTAGCAGGATCAGAGATTTGCTCCTTGTTTTTAGATCAGCAGGATCAGAGATTTGCTCCTTGTTTGTAGATCAGCAGGATCAGAGATTTGCTCCTTGTTTGTAGATCAGCAGGATCAGAGATTTGCTCCTTGTTTGTAGATCAGCAGGATCAGAGATAGGCTCCTTGTTTGTGGATCAGCAGGATCAGAGATAGGCTCCTTGTTTGTGGATCAGCATGATCAGAGATGGGCTCCTTGTTTGTGGATCAGCAGGATCAGAGATGTGCTCCTTGTTTGTGTATCAGCAGGATCAGAGATAGGCTCCTTGTTTGTGGATTAGCAGGATCAGAGATTTGCTCCTTGTTTTTAGATCAGCAGGATCAGAGATTTGCTCCTTGTTTGTAGATCAGCAGGATCAGAGATTTGCTCCTTGTTTGTAGATCAGCAGGATCAGAGATTTGCTCCTTGTTTGTAGATCAGCAGGATCAGAGATTTGCTCCTTGTTTGTAGATCAGCAGGATCAGAGATAGGCTCCTTGTTTGTGGATCAGCAGGATCAGAGATAGGCTCCTTGTTTGTGGATCAGCATGATCAGAGATGTGCTCCTTGTTTGTGTATCAGCAGGATCAGAGATAGGCTCCTTGTTTGTGGATTAGCAGGATCAGAGATTTGCTCCTTGTTTTTAGATCAGCAGGATCAGAGATTTGCTCCTTGTTTGTAGATCAGCAGGATCAGAGATTTGATCCTTGTTTGTAGATCAGCAGGATCAGAGATTTGCTCCTTGTTTGTAGATGAGCAGGATCAGAGATAGGCTCCTTGTTTGTGGATCAGCAGGATCAGAGATAGGCTCCTTGTTTGTGGATCAGCATGATCAGAGATGTGCTCCTTGTTTGTGTATCAGCAGGATCAGAGATAGGCTCCTTGTTTGTGGATTAGCAGGATCAGAGATTTGCTCCTTGTTTTTAGATCAGCAGGATCAGAGATTTGCTCCTTGTTTGTAGATCAGCAGGATCAGAGATTTGCTCCTTGTTTGTAGATCAGCAGGATCAGAGATTTGCTCCTTGTTTGTAGATCAGCAGGATCAGAGATTTGCTCCTTGTTTGTAGATCAGCAGGATCAGAGATAGGCTCCTTGTTTGTGGATCAGCAGGATCAGAGATAGGCTCCTTGTTTGTGGATCAGCATGATCAGAGATGGGCTCCTTGTTTGTGGATCAGCAGGATCAGAGATGTGCTCCTTGTTTGTGTATCAGCAGGATCAGAGATAGGCTCCTTGTTTGTGGATCAGCAGGATCAGAGATTTGCTCCTTGTTTTTAGATCAGCAGGATCAGAGATTTGCTCCTTGTTTGTAGATCAGCAGGATCAGAGATTTGCTCCTTGTTTGTGGATCAGCAGGATCAGAGATTTGCTCCTTGTTTGTGGATCAGCAGGATCAGAGATGGGCTCCTTGTTTGTGGATCAGCATGATCAGAGATGGGCTCCTTGTTTGTGGATCAGCAGGATCAGAGATGGGCTCCTTGTTTGTGGATCAGCATGATCAGAGATGGGCTCCTTGTTTGTGGATCAGCAGGATCAGAGATTTGCTCCTTGTTTGTAGATCAGCAGGATCAGAGATGGGCTCCTTGTTTGTAGATCAGCAGGATCAGAGATGGGCTCCTTGTTTGTGGATCAGCAGGATCAGAGATGTGCTCCTTGTTTGTGTATCAGCAGGATCAGAGATGGGCTCCTTGTTTGTAGATCAGCAGGATCAGAGATGGGCTCCTTGTTTGTGGATCAGCAGGATCAGAGATGGGCTCCTTGTTTGTGTATCAGCAGGATCAGAGATGGGCTCCTTGTTTGTGTATCAGCAGGATCAGAGATGGGCTCCTTGTTTGTGTATCAGCAGGATCAGAGATGGGCTCCTTGTTTGTGTATCAGCATGATCAGAGATTTGCTCCTTGTTTGTGGATCAGCAGGATCAGAGATGGGCTCCTTGTTTGTGTATCAGCAGATCAGAGATGGGCTCCTTGTTTGTGTATCAGCAGGATCAGAGATGGGCTCCTTGTTTGTGGATCAGCAGGATCAGAGATGGGCTCCTTGTTTGTGTATCCGCATGATCAGAGATTTGCTCCTTGTTTGTGGATCAGCAGGATCAGAGATCTGCATTCTTGTTTGTGGATCGGCATGATCTAGCTGTGTTTATTGTAGCATACCTCATTTTCATTTCTGCTCAATGCTTCTCAGAGTGGGCCACGTGGCTCAATCTGTGAACATGTCATAAAAGAAGCCGCTTGTTCCATTTTCTTTTGTGACTCGGAGACAGTTTGCACATAGGAAAACGACACTATCTTGCAAGTGCTCACAAGAATGCTTTGTAGACGTAATAATTGTCTCTGCCACAAATCCCACTTGTGATAGGCCCATTCTAATTAGCTCATCTGCAAATTCTTCAATCCTTATTTTTCCTTGACCCTGTTGGTGAAAGTTATTCTAAAGCTGTGACTGCTATCTCATGTTTTTGAAAGAGTGTCTTCTGTTACAACTTCTCACCAATTTCACACCTGGATTCAGTGTCATCCCACTCCTGCAAATCCAGACTCTTTGGGCTGAACTAATGTACATTCAAGCATGAACAAACCATGTTTGTGCATGTGCAATCCAATAAGCGCTAGTGCAAATATGTTTGCCCAGGATTTTCACTCCTGCTAATGCCATTGTGCATATTGTATTTGCATATGCACAAATGTAACGTAGTTCCACCCTAATGCTCTTGCTTTACATTGTCAGTCCACAGTCGACCACATTGCAAGTGCGATAACTCCTATTACCATTATTCACTCTAGCTCACTTCCTGCTGCACTTTGATGCGCAGAGGCATTGAGTAAAGAATGCTGCTGCTTTTGGTTCACGCTTAAGATTTATGGAAAATCGTACGCTTCTAGGGCATGAGTATAAACTCAATTTGAAGCCAACTAAAGCTAGATGAAGCCAGTCGTCCGTTGCGTCTGACGGAGAGCACCCTTGTGAGCTTTTTGCTTTTCTGTTAGTCCACATTGCCCGCACCCTCTTCTCCCTCCTGCTGCCTCCTGTCATCACTAACTCATCGCAGCATGTTACTGGGACTCTTAATTTCGTAACACTCTGCTTAAATCAGGCCATGACATTTAAAACAAATGTTTCTAAATCTCTGCCATTCCGGCTCTAATCAACTCTGTTTGCCCCCCTTAAAATAGTTTTCACTTGTTCTCCCAAGCAGATTGTGCACCTCTATAAAACATCTAAATATACTGTTGATCTTAATCCCTCTGAAGTTCTCAAAGCCAAACCTTCAGTGGATCTGCCTTTGCTCCTCCCACTCTTCAAATCTTCATGGGTCTCGGCGTCTTCCAAGCAAATAAAAAACCTGGTCAGATAGTACATCAAAAGGTGTACCATGACCTGTCCATCTGGCAAATTTCCTCCCTATCCTGGTACTTTCCTTTTGGATTAAGTGCTGTGAAAGACCTGGCAGCCTCCCATGCTGGACGTGGTAGGTGTGGCTTGTATTTTGTATTGTTTATTTATACATAGCACCTATACACATGAGAGTGTTTCAAAGAGCTCAAGGAGAGTGGGAACAATGGTAACAACAGTCGCTCAGAGCCCTTGAAACTCTGAGACGATAATGGTCTGCACAGGCAGAGTAAGTGCGAAGATACATTTAACAGTTGAGGCACAGCAAATGGGACTGACGGCGATTCTGCAGTTTTACCAGTGCAATTAAGGAGAGAAGACAAGGGGGAACAGACAGACGATCATCAGACATGTTGCATTTGGGTTGCACAAGTGCATTGAGGGTCACAGGGATGGGGGAGGTCCAAGTGCACCCAGTCAGCGGAGACTGGGGTAAGTGCAGAGAGAACCCACTCTCCGGGGTTATTATAAGTGCAGTGAGGTGGGTCCTGAGGCAAGTGCATGAGAGGACTGGCATGGGGGAGGCCTGGGACCTGTAAGACATTGAGGTACAACAGGCAGCCAGTCAGCAAGCTGCACGGAGGAGGAAGGAGAGATGGCAAGAGCAGAGGGCTAGGTTAGCAGGATAGAGGAAGGGCAAAGGAAGTGGAGAAAAGGAAGATATTGAGGAGTTTCCGAAACATAAGAAGGTCAGGCTGAAGACGGAGGACAGCAGGGAGGCTATTCCTGAGGGAGGCACCTGCTGAGGATAAGGATCTCCCTCCAAATCTCTGCTCGGAGAACCGGCTCACTTGCAGAAGGTTGCAGGTAGATGAGTCTAGTGTTCGTGAGGGACAGTATTTAGGTAGCAGCGTTGCAGATGAGTAGGTCCCAGGCCCCAGAAAGCCTTGTGGACAATGCAGAGGATCTTGAACTTGATCCTTGCAGCCATGGGGAGCCAGTGAAGAAATGTCAGCGCCGGAGAGATGCAGTCCCTGGGCTTGAGGCCAAGGATGAGTCTCACAGTTCTGTTCCGGGTGAGTTGCGGATTGAGTAGCACAGAAGAAGGGAGTTTGAGGAAGAGGCTGTTGCAATAGTCCAGCCTGGAGAGAACCAAGTCTGTGGAGACAGTGAGCCGCTGGGGGAAAGTGAGAAAAGGAAGGGTATCTCTGAGGCGGTGTAGCTTATAGTTAGAATCTTTAGAGATGTCAAAAATGTGCGAGGAGAGAGAGAGAGTGGAGTCGAAGATGACTCCGAGGATTTTTGCGTTGCAGGTGGGTGCGGGCGCAGGGTTTCTAAATCATGTTTACTGACTATATGGCCCTCCAGAACTTTTGGGATATAACTCCTTCGTCACTGACTATACTGGCTAGGGATAATAGGATTTGAAGTCTGACACCGCTGTAGGGCCAGCAAGTAACCATGACTTCCATCTGATACGCACACAGGGGAACTGAAGGTAGTGGCCTGCAATGGATTCTATCTTTTCTATCTCAGCAGACATATTTCATCCAGATGGTTTCATCCAAGTCTGGCTTGATCCCCATGTTGTGTGGGGCATGCCAGGAGTCGGTAGCGTTCATGCTATATAACACTTGAATGCCAGCAATGGGGGTGAGGAGATTAGCGGGAGCATGACTGAGGAAGTTTGGTGGTTGTGAGAGGCGAGGGCCTGACAGATGGGTGGTCTACATTTGCCAGGTTTGGAGAGAGAGATGCAAATCCTGTCAGGAAATGTTGAGGGTTGCAAGCAAACCTTTGGGTGTGAACTGGAAAAAATGTTTTCAGCGGGCTATCAGATATGTGATTTCCAGACAACCAGGGTGCTAGAGCGTTGGTGGAAACAGCTACATCGTCTTATAGATTCCAACAGCGAGGGGGTTGAGACCGCATCTCCAAATATATTGTACGATTGGCTATCGCCCCAAGTGGAAACCAGATAGAATTGCTAAATCGTTATATGACATAGTTGGAAAGTGCCATAGCCTTGATATTGTTGAGAATATGCTGCAATCGTTTGAGGCCTTGCCTGACGAGAGGAGAATTATGTTTGTAGTAGCTGGTGACATGAATGCTCTACTTGGAACACTCATTTGAGGGATCACCTGAGCTTTCAGTAGGCAACAGAAGGCGATGGGGCTGTTGGGATAGGCAAAATCCGTCTAGCAGCAGGGGCAGAAGTGCAGACTGCTCTTGAGACCTTGCAACCCCCATTACACTAGGTTAGCAGAAAGCTGCTATTTTGACCCAAAAGGCCGCTAAGGCTCAAGGACTTGATTCTTTTAACCCTGACATATTTAAAGCTATCCAACTATTTGGGCAGACCCGTCCTGCTGAGTGTAATTAATGTACTCTGTAGTAGTGCTGTTCCGCTCGATCATGGAAAGCTGCAGTGATTAGCTGGGTTTATAGGAAGGAGCAGGAAATGGCCCAAAATGTCGCCCTCACAATTGCGTTGGCCAAAATGCCCGAATTTCCTTTTTTTTAAACACCCCCTTTACACCACATATATATGTGGGGGGGTATGGGATATTATAGTAATATGGAGGGGTGCTGTGGTGTAAAGGGGGCTTACATTTTTCTTTTTTTTTTAAAGTCAGCATTTTCGGCCGTCTCAATTATGTGTGGGCGCAGCGATCACATATATCCAAGGAGCATCATGGCGAGATGGAGAATTACATTTTGATTTCCATCAATGGGGGGGGGTATATGGGATGATATTATTGGAGCTCAGCTCAGAATGGCGACCTGTAGCTAGGATTATCTCACCCTTCACCCATAATGGGGATGAAAACAGTAGATGAAGTTGGCATGCTTCCAAATGAACTATGTTGCATTGAAAATAGGGCAATTTTATGTGGCCATGTAGGTCTGAAGGTCGAGCTTTGATTTGGTGACTGGAGACCTGATTTGGGAGGCCTTCAGGGCCATAGGAATGGATCCATGATTAATTGAAGCTGTGCGCCACCGCCATGTTGATAAATATGCTTGAGTCCAAAAAGATTCTAATGGCAAATGGACCCAGGAGATTCGGATTTGAGTAAATGCGATGCAGGTTTGCGTGATAGTCCTCTCCCTCTTCTTCTCCCCTAACCTACAAAATAAGGTTGTTGTTGAATTTGAAGGCTGGCGAAGTTGAGGCCCCTGCCATGAGTAATGCAGTCTGTCTATTGGTTGAGGGAGCTAGCGTCCTGCTGTCTGTGGGCGTTTCCAGGGCACTTAAAGAGATCCGATTCAGAACTCCTGAAGGTGGTCTTTTTGGCATGCCACATGCAGAGGGCCCCGAAGAGGATTCATAGTGGCACGTGGTAATACTGTATCTTGAGCCATGCTATGCTGGTGTGCATTAGGGACTCTTACTTAAAACTGCCTCCGCCTCTAACCCTGTGCCTTCTATATTCAAAGTTAGATGCTTCCAGGTCGAGGCCTATTCTAGTTGGTGGAAGAGTGTTAGAGTGAGCTCCATTGTTGCTAAGATTGTCTTTTGCATGAGACAGCGACCACTTTTTTTGTATTGCCCTATGTATAGTGTCATGGAAAAGTAGCGTATCCTCATGCTTTGTTAGATGGGTTGAGGGCTGTCCATGGTGCACTGGAATTGTTCCATTCTATGGTCACCACACAGTTGCCTGAGCACCTGCCGTATGAGAGGGGCCGGGGACTAAAGAATCCAGGTTGCAAGTTACTAGCTAGGTGCAAAAGTCACTTGCCCTCTCATTTCTCCCGATACACAGATCACACCATTTCTTACTCACCAAGAGTGCATTATCATTAGCCAAAGGCCAGCGGTGAGTTCAGATTTTGAGCCCTAATTAAACTGCAAGAGGAACACTCATCTGTTAGTAGCTGGGTGTTCACTGTGAAGAGCAGTGAGTTGGCGCTAGGGGCAGAAAGCCCAGAGGAAAAATTAGCTCTGGGTTGAGATATAGGATGCACTCTCTCTTTTTCAAAGTGGAAAAGTTATGATTGTTTTAGGAGGTTCTAAGACATGTTTGATTGGACTCATGTTTTTCTTAATGAATTATCAGTATAAAAAGTTTTTAATGTGAATATTTGTGTTGGATTTTGTATTGTGATTGGTACGCCTACAATAAACTGACAGTGATGCATCAAGCATATGCAGCTGTTGTGCCCAGATCACAAACATTGCCAAACTGGGGCCAGTCAGGCGATGCCAGTGAGCATCTCTGCTGTCGACCTGCTACCTTTTCCCTGATTAGCTCTAAAATCTAAATTCTGAAATTTCAACAAATCCGGCGATGCCAGGAGCATCTGTCAATGTGATGCTTAGACGCAAATGCGATCTGAGATGCTCCACTAAGATTGTCTCAAGGGCATCTCTAGATGTGCTACAGTTTTAAGCTCTGTGTATCTGACCTAAGGCAGCAGGTGCAAACTTAAGATTCTCATTAGCATTTCCTGATTCACTTAATTTCAAATCGATGTGAGTCAGTCCCTGTATCTCCATCTAGCCGATAGCACCCAGATTGATTTTAGGGTGACCTTCATTTTCAATGTTGGCCACCAAAGACCTATCTCTGTGGCATAGGGATTAGGTTTCCTTGTAATCCTTTTAAAAAACAATCCAATTTACACTGTATTTTATTTTTGTTTTCCTCACCATTGATGCATCATGTACAAAACTGGTTATTTTCGCTGAGATTGTCTCCTACCTTGCTGTCCTCACCCCATTCTCTGAATTTTACTCTTGAACCTTTCCTTAACTTTCAACCCCACACTTTCCACCACTAAAGAGAGAGATGGAGGTTTCTTATCATGCCTTTTGAAGCTGCTTCTCCTCGGTTGTGGAAGTCATTGCCTGTGGAGCTGTGCATGTTGAATGGTTAGCTACCACTCGGCAAAGCCCAGAAGAATTATCTTTTCTGTCCCTCTCTTGTCCTCTGTAGTCTTCTGAGCTAGCTCAGGTGTTTCTTCTGTCGTACGCAATCCTGCTATACTTTACCATCCACACTTTCATTTTCTATTTGTTTTTATTCTATGATTTTATATCTTTTTTCTAGCACTAATTTTGTCCTGCAGATTTTACATTTTATTTGTGAAAATTATGGTTCTCATTACGAGTTCAGCGTTTTTTCTTCAGGAATACTTCCAGAGGTAATTACCACTACCGCCAACAGTATCCACAGATAGACGTGTTACGCATCCTTCGTTTGAGTAAAACAATCGCCAAAATCTAATACGTAATAGTAGTATTTTGCCCATCATATAATGGGCAGAATCTATACTTCTTAGAGGTGATATGTAGTGTTTTGGCCCTGTGACAATGCCCAGAATCCATCCGCCCGTATGGGTGAAAAGTAGTTTGGACATCGGCAAGTCTCCAGGCCTTTCCCCCTAGAAGTGACAATTCTCTTTTTTTAGGTAAACTCCTAGAGTACAATCATCTTTCAGTTGACAGCCCTTTGGGCTTGATGAATCCCCTTCACTATGTTTTCCAAAAAAAACATATCTCAAAACCCATCCTTCCTAAGTGAAAGGTAGCCCTCACTTAACCCATCCTTCCTACAGGAGACAGGTACTTCATTCTGCCTGTAGCCTGCATCCATGTTGTCACTGTGCACAACTTGATTGCTGTGCAACACTCACTACGCAGTTATTTCGCAAACTAATACTGTTATACCGCTCCAACACAGTAATCCTAAAAGTACATCTTGCAATATTGGTCCCCCTAACATCTCAACAGTGGTTGTTCCCCTGGTGTGGGTGGTCCCTTTATTTCAGCGAGTAGTAAATGCCACACTTATCTGACACAGAATCACTGCAGGATGTGGCTCCGTTCCTCAGTGGCACAGAATGGATCCAAATTGGTGTATGGCTTTCAAATGGTCTGGGTTTTCATCGCTCGTACCCACTGATATTAATCACATCTGAATCTTTGAAACCATTCAGGTCCTTCCAGTCCCCACATGAGAATTGTAAGTGTAACAAGTGAATACACTTACATGTAGGATGGCGGGGCCAAAGTGTGCTATATGCTAAATGTATTTCAAAGGCTGTGCGGGCGATAGATGGTGGAGATTGAGGAGGCGACAGCTAGAGCGGATGAAAGAGTAGGTTGAAGACAGGTTGCAGAAGGAGATTGAAAAGAGACTGAAGTAGGAGTTGGGAAAGAGCTTGAAGGGAGTTGTTGGAGAGAAGCTTAATAAGAACGTAGTGAGGTTAAAAAAGGTCTTTGGAGAGCAGGAGGAGGCTTGGGTGAGGATAAAGGAAGAGGTTGGAGTGTGGATAAAATGGAGGATGGGGAGATTGCAAAATAAGGTTGCAGAGCAGAAGAAGGGGGAGATCAAAGAAAGATGAAATGAGTGTGTTTAAGAGAGCTTGAAAGAGGAGGGAGGAGAAGAATCAGCAGAGGAGGGTGAAGAAAGCTTAACATCAGAGATTTGAAGGGAAGTCTGCAGAGCAGGTTGGGGAAAGAATAACATAGGACGTCTCCAGAGAAAGACAAAATAGTTTAAGAGTAAGAGGGAAAGGAGGAGGGTGGAAACATAGGAGCTCAACAGAGACAAATCAATACTTGGGCAGAGATGGAAATTTGGACAGAGCTATCGCTAAAAGACATGAGATAAAACTTGAACAATATGGAGGATGTGCTAGGAAAATTAGAGGGAGGTCTGTAAGAAATGAAGAAATAGGTATAAGACCAGATTACTGCCATCTTGGAATGAGCATGTTGTGTATCATTGAGGAGGTAGGCAGACATGGGTAGGGTCGGGACCCTGGTCAGGGAGATGCTGAGACAAGTCAGAAAGGAATGCCTTTTGCTTGAGAATACTTGTACCTCTGATAGAGGGACATCAAGCAAAAAGCTTTTTTTCCCGAACCGGGCCTTTGGTTGAGTGCTCAGACTTTGCGCCATAGCCCTAAGGGCCTGACGTGTGGGTGTGCATCTGGGACTACCAGACCCTGAGCAGAAGGGCCCAGAATGTCAAGGATAACAAGCAAATGACACGGTTTAAAACCCAGATGCTAAGAAAGAAGTGCAGGGACACAAGAACCCCCAACAGTAGGAGTGACTTTTTGAGACATCAACTAGAGATGTAGAAGCCCAGCTGATCAAAGGAGAGTCTAGGGGGAAATCTATTTTACCCAGAAGAGGTAAATATCCGAGAAGTTGCTTGCTTGTTCTTAGATGTGACCCAGCCCAAGTAGAATGTTCTGAAGGTTACAGCTTCCATAGTCAGTTGGTTATGACCAGCCAGCCTAAAAGCTTTGTTCTGTTTTTATTTGTACTACTCATCCTTCCATCCCGCCTTTGTAAAAAATCCCCAATAAAGCACTTTTCTTGATCTTTCTCAGCTTTATGCTATATTGTTTTTGGGATATAATTGTTACTTTGCACCTTAACGTTTGTATTCAACAGCATTTTAGAATATGTGAGTTTTTTTTTTTAACAAGCAGATAAGCCGAGACACAAAATATATAAAGAGACGCAGATTGACAGCAAAACGGAAAGCCGCGAGCTACAAAAAGTGGTAGAGAGAAAAATAGACAGAAAGGCAGACAGATAACTTGTTCGCAAGACAGATGTGTAGTATACATGGTCCTTGATCCCTACTAACAAAGCACTGATTGCTGGATCAGTGCCTGTGCTGCAGGAATAGCAAATTGCAGCTCCTCTTTATCCTTTGCTACCCTTTAATGATAATTATATAGCGCAGCCAGATTGAATTTATTGTTGAGGCAGCCTCCTCTTGGCAGATATCTCTGGGAACACAGTGCCCTTCTTCAATGTACCGTGATTTGCATTGTTGAAGATGTCTGTCATGGATGTATTCCCGTCCCCATCTTGCTTATGAATTCATCCAGCTCCCACTCAAATTTCTAAGCTCAAGTGGATTCAGAATTCTCCTAAATCCGATTGCAATTGGCAATGAAGGTGATCTATTCCCGCGGAATTTCTCTGCATTGGCAGCGTTGACCCTTTATAACCTTGTGTGGCTTATATGAAATCCCATGGTTACCTTTCACACTTTGTTTCATTGCTTTGGGTTTAGGCTTTAGCCTAAGGGTAAAATTCACAGTGTTGTCGGATTCTTTTGCCCCGACACTCCAGAGATAACCTGTGTTGAGAATGAGCATCCAAATCTCTTGACAGTGTTCTCAAGCGGCAGCCTTCTCAGCCATCTCTTATCGCTATACAGTTCCATGTCATTTCGATGAAATAAATTAGTTTGTAGTAATTTACTTCCTGGAAATCACTTCGAATTTCTGATTCGAATTTTGTTATGCCCCCCAAAACCCCTACTCCTTTCTCCACCAGCCCTATCCCAAACCCTTCCCCAGCCCCCTTTTATTCCTTAAGCCACAAATACATTTATAAATTCGAAGTAATTCGAAGTAATTTCCACAAAGTAAATTACCATGAAGTAATTTAATTTGTAAAAACAACGGGAGTCCAGCTATACAAACTATTGCTATACTGAATATTGCTTTATTGGGGTGCGTGAAATGTACAGCGTGTGTGTGTGTAGGTGTGTGGAATGGAGTGGCAATTGAGATAGTGTATGCCTCCAGTCTCATACGATGAGCGCTGGTCTGGAGGGTTGCACATTGAAAGTCCCAATCCTGGTTTCTGACTACCAGAGACATCATTTGGGGGTTGCCAGGGGTCGCACCTGCGACCCCTGATCTTTCCCTTACTACCCTGTGGTCTCCCTTGCTACCTATAAAAAATAAAAAGGGAAACAAACACTTTTTTTTTTAATTGAATCTCCCGGGCTTTGGCCAGTGTCATGTGGCTCTTTGTTTCTGGAGAGCAAGGCTTTCTTGTTCAGGCCTCTTAACAAAGAGGGGGGGTTCCACAAGTGTAACACTTTGCAGCACACCTGTAGATAAACTGGCCTGCTGTTAAATCTCACATACGAGTTTAATGGTGTCCACTACAGAGTGTAATTTGCTTTCTGACTTTGAGAACGTTCATACATGTAATTGCTCATTGAGGTTGATAAATGAGTACAAACACAGGTTGGGTGATATTGAATGCATATTTGTTCTATACAAGGGGCTTAAGGGTAAGTGCTATATAATAACACATCATTATCATTTGGCCTTGGACGTCTGTCTGAATTCACAGTAATTTTGTAATATGGGCCTATACACACTGATATTAACGATACATATGGTGATCCATTCTTGTATGAAATGTATATCACATTACAGTGATATCATAAACATATTTTTCGTAGTGTACGTAGGACAATGCTATATAATGCCACTTCCTGTTTTGTCGAGGGGTGAAACGCTATGTTCCATTGCTTCCTTGATGTCACTTCAGGGTGGGGGTCAAATGACATCACTTCCTGTGATGGTATCAGAGTTCAAGGGTCAGGTGTTGGCACTTCCTCTACCCCTGGCATTTTGCTGAAATGACGTCCCTGCCTTCTACCCTGCCTCTTACCTGCTCTTTCTACAGTACCATCAGCCATCTTTTTAAATCCTCTTATCATTGTACAGTGAGCGGTCAGAGGAGTTGGGGTACCCTGCTCTACATTTAAAGTAATTGATTCCATCGTGAGCTTATTCAAAATAAATCAGGCCCAACACATAGAAAATCGTACATGGGTATTTATCAACAACAAGAATATTTTCCACTAAGGAGTGGCAAGCAGAATCACAAAGAAAAGGCTAGTGTTGACATTTCATGTGATCTCACTCATATTGTGCCCACTGACCATTGCAGCAGCGAATGGACCAGAGCACTCAACTGCAAGACACAATGTGCATATGCCAAATGGAAGAATGAGGCTAAACACAACGTAGGTTAACAATGGATTTTATTCAACACACAAACGTTCTAGTTTCTGTCAAACTCAAAACATAATGTGTCAGGATAGTTGCTTCTCAAAAGTGGCCACAGGGTTAGAGGCTTCTTATAAAGTTTACTAGGTATGGGGTACTTCTTCGAAACTAAGTCTCTGTCAACAATCTCGATGTCAACATTCCCGCTTCCCTCTTCAACCTCCTCACCTGTTGAATCAGAGTCCTCTTCAATATATCTGAGAGTTCGATGCGCTCTGTAGTCCTTTTCTTTTTTTCTTTGTGGCTCATATCTCCCACAAGAAGAAGCCACAGTGAGAACGATAGGAACGCCCTGACCGTGACCCCTCCCGGGAGAGACCGGACAGGGGAAAAAAGCCAAGTGAAGGCAAAAACCCCAGGAAATCACAACGGCAGGTGGGAATCCTGATGGAGGTTGTAGCAGTTGAAATCAATGGAAATCAGCAATACTCAGTAATAGAAAGCGAGGAAGGAATAACAGGAAACAGGAAGTGAAGGAAATACAATAACTCCCACAACAAAACAGAA
Source organism: Ambystoma mexicanum (assembly GCF_040938575.1). Classification (NCBI taxonomy): domain Eukaryota; kingdom Metazoa; phylum Chordata; class Amphibia; order Caudata; family Ambystomatidae; genus Ambystoma; species Ambystoma mexicanum. Next base: position 181,193,374 of record NC_090927.1, on the reverse strand, counting down.
TGGTTAATGAACCAAAGAATAAGAAGAAAAATAGAGAGAGAACGGTCCCGAGAAACGGAACCAGAAAGGACGAGGAGGAGTAGAGAGAGGAAAGCTCAGCGGAGCAGAACACAGCGTACAGCAAACCGCAGCAGCAAAAGAAAGCAAAGCTGACTGGAAGGGTTGCAACGCACAGAAGGAAGATAGGGTGTGGCTTAAATAACGCCACATTCGCTAAACAGAGAAAGACTAGACCGTCAAGTGGACGTGACGTGAATCATGTGACAGGAATTAGGAAGTGCGTAATCGGAATTGGGGCCACAGATGCCAGGTAGGAATGCGTCGCATGACAGTCTCACAGATATTCTCTATGGGCTTCTTTCTGCTTATCTATGGTTGTTTGGCAGGATACAACCACCTTGGTTAGCATTTGGCAGCTGGGTTTACCTTCCTCAGTTTCCAATGAGGTTTTATGAGGGCTCCTTCACCTTCGCTTCCTCTGGTTCTGACCTCCCTCTTCACCACCTCTCTAGTCTGATCCCCCTTGATTCCACACCATATGCACGTTCCTTCTCCTACTGTTGCTTGACCTCTTCATATCAGGTTCTGACTCCTACGCCAATCCTAGGTCCAAGTGTTCCCTCTTGTACTTTCCTGATCCTGCTAGCTATGGCCTGGCTAGCTCCTTCTACTGCTTCCTGATTTCTTCATTAAACATTCTCCCGATGTCTTCAACCTCCTCCTTTTCCTAACCACCCTGCTCCTGGTTTCCCTAACAAACATCTTCTCATCCTGGTGTCCCCAACCAATCTTTTCCTGATGTCTCAAGCCAACATCCTCCTGACTTATCTCCCCCTTTTGTCTTCAACCTCTGTCTCTCTTCCCCCTTCCCCAGAACTCTGTTACTCACTCTTCAAATCTCTCCAAACTCCTGCCAGCAACTCCTACTCCAAACACCTACACGGCCTGTCTGGGACTTTGGGTTTATATAGACCTGTAACCCTCTCCTTGGGCTTCCTATTAGGGTCTACACCCATGGATGTGAATGAGTGCGAGGCTGTTATTGACAGTACTTTATTGATCCATCCGTGTTTGCTTTGGAATTTTGGGGCTGGAGCAAGTCTTTAAAAGACTGATCCACCATTGTTAATTTTACTTTCATCAATGATGGGAATGCTGATGCTCCAGGCCAAACATCTTCTCCTGTTCGCGAGTGTCAAATGAGCGTGAGCAAAGTAAAAGCCCTTTTGTAGTTGGCACTGTCTCCTGTTTGAGCTCAATGGGCTTATGCTGCAAGACAATTAACGCTGCATCTGTTTCTGAAGTGACGTGCTGTACTATTGCTGTAGGAAAATGTGTTGTGCCTCTGTTGTCAAGGCAGGCTTACTGAGCTGGTGTCGTATGCAATAATGATGTTCCTCTGATGTCTGAGCGGGTGTTCGCTACCAGGCCTGAAGGAATTGTATTCCTTTGCTGCTTGGTTTCCTTCAATAACAGAGCTTGGTTCTCCCAAAGGGTCAGTGTTTGCAAATCCCCCAGCTCTAGCATTAAATATAGTACTTCTCTCTGGAAGTGCGAAGAGCATTGCCTTACTCATGCCTTACTTATGCTACCCAGTTGTAGGTGCTGCTTCTCTTAAAGATACAGTGTCCTTAAATGGTCTCAAGTGATGGTCCTCTCCCTTAGAACAGGGACTAAGCAATGGTGACTATGGCCACTCATTCAATCGCTTGGGCGGGTACCCAGCGCTCTCTAACACCCCCATTGGACTTTTCCAGATTTAGGCTGGGTTGTTTCATAGCTGCCTTCTTGACTGACTGCCTTTTGCACGGTTCTAAGTTGTGGGGACAATAGAGAGAATATAATTTTTGATTGGTATGTATTAACATTCATTTCTTCGATCTACGGCTTCCAATTAATATCACAGACAATGAGGGAAAAGTGCAAGTTAAAACCATTAGTTCAAAAAGAGCAGCTTCAATTTAATGCTTCACACATAACTTTTGCACTTTTTGCACATCAAAACTTAATCTACCTGCAAAACATTCCAAACCACAAAAATTGCCTTAAAGAATGAACATTAAACAAAGATACTTTCTGGAGCCTAGCACAAGAAACTGCATTTTCATGCGGCCTTTCTTGGAGCAGCATTTCTTCAAATGATTTAATGCACCATCAAAACAATTGACTGCAGGTATCTGTAACATTAATTTGAGGCCGGCACATCGTGGCCCACCCCCAGCAGCACCCACACACATGCCCACTCACACAGGCAGCATTTTGGCAGTCTCAAGAATTCTTAGGAGAAGCATATGGTAGGATTATCTGAGTAAGTCAACGCGTAACAATGACTGATGACTCTGCCTGTCATCAAATCTGACTTACGAGAATGTAGCTGAGAAGAAAAGTGCAAAAGCAACTATGCCCAGTGTGCATAACCTCTTTTACTTGTCAGACATATGCCAGACATATCGTCTCCAAGCAATGCTTAATTTCAGAGTCTTGACCCATTAAGGATTTCTATACATGCTTACCAATTTCATCACTGTTTTTCTAACACCAATGCACCATTGCCAGCATTATTTTATATATTTTATTTTGCCACCTTCATGAAGTTGTGCTAATAATCAATGCCAGTATTGGCACTGTAAATCCTTTTTATGATGCTGCAACCACAGTATATGCCTTCAGTGCCGCTGTTAATTCTTTTTTTCTTATGTATTAGGTATTTATAATGCGCCTATACACAATGTGTTCCGAGGCGTATCAAGACAAGAGGGTGGGGAAAGAGGGAGAACAAAACAAAAACGATCCTACTAGGGCTTGTGACGTTCGGCTCATGCCAGTGCAGTAAAGAGAAGTGCATGGGAGAGGGGAGGAAAGGGGGAAGTGCCTGTCAGGGCGGCAGGGCCCGTGAGAAAAGCAAGTGCCTGGGGAGGCCAGGTGGACAAAGCCAGGACAAAGCAGCGAGTGCAGGTAAAGGAAAGTCCACAAGCAAGTGCGAGATAAGGGGCTGGAAGGGCTACAAGGGTGCAGGCCCAGCCAATCTAGTGCCCAGAAGGGTAAGTGCAGGTAGAGGGGCGGGGGTCAGGGGAGACTAAGTGCAGGGGTAGACTGGAATAGTGGTGCCTGGTACTCTGTAAGACTCTCTAGAGTTCTGTTGTTTTATGCCTTTAGGGAGGGATTTTAAATTGCTGTCTGAAAGCGGCTTAGTTGAACAGCTTATGTTTTGGAGTGAAGAAGAGAGTTAGAGTTGGGTCAAACAATTTATACCATGCACAAACAATCTAGGATGCTAAGGAGCAAAACACAGTGAGTCATGATGTTGCAACCACAATATCTGGCAGTTCTCCATGTAAATGAATTACAGTATGGTGTGCCCACAACATATGTGAACATTGCCGCTGTATATCACTTCCATGATGCTGCTGTACCCCACCAAACATATCCATCCATCACATTTTGCACACATAATGTCAGTCATCATTAAACACTTGCAAAACTGTATACATGTAGACACACCTTCATTTTCACTCTTCACTTTGTAGGTAATAGAATGGGGTGTTTCTGTACAAATGAAAACAGGAGCATTTCCTGATGAATATCCCCACGCATACGGAAAGACACATGTTGGATGAGCACCCTCTGTGCACTAGGTCATAGCAATAGCTTACCATGTATGATATGATATGGCATTTATAACGCGCCTGTACACAAGTGTTTCTAGGCGCCACAAGACAAAGGGGGGACAGAGGGAGGACAAAACAACGATCTTACTAGGCCTTGTGTCAATCAGATCGCACAAGTGTAGGAAGTGGATGGGGAGAAGTGCCAGGGGGTGGAGGGAGGGGCGGGCGGGTAAAGTGCAGGTAGTCAAAAAGTGCAGTCAGCGGGTGGCTCAGTGCAGATAATCGGAAAGTGCAGCCAACGGGTGGCTCGTAAGTGCAGAGAGAAGGGACTGTAGGGTTACAGATACAGACCACATGTGCTGTGGGAGCCCCGAGGCAGTGCTAGGTGCATCATCATCATCACATAGTGTGCCATTCAGAATTCCTTTTCTTGAATCGTGTACAACAGTAATGTCTCATTCCAACATTTAAGTGACTTATGCTCTTCATTTATAGCGTATGGGTGTCTACCAATGGGAAGCATTCAGCGTTCTCTCATAAATCATGGTGGTTGTAGCATGGAACAAACTGTGAGGAGTCAGAATTGCGAGAATCACAAGTAGATAGATTTTTCTCACAAATAGCCATCTTTATATAAATAATAAGGGTGAGAAAAATGCCTCACTTTTCCTGACCTAAAAAGGATTTCCCTACCTATTAAACTAAGACTAAAGGAAAACACTCTAAAAAGGGTTCTGGCACTTACTCTTTTATAAATAACAAAACAACATCCAGGCATTAGATGGTGGTTCAAACTCAACAATATAACAATTAATTGCAAACACAACTTTATAACCAATGTTCCTTGTAACCTGGGTGAGTTCCACCTTCCCCATGATTAAAGCAGGATTCTTAGAATCAAAGTTCCAATCAAGAAAGTTATTTTCAATATCCAAGGTCTGTTTGAAAATGCACTATACAGCTCTCTTCACTCCACTTTCCACCACAACCTCCAACCACAATGCAGTACTTCAATGTTTTCTTCCTGGTCCACTAACCTGTTTTAACCAGGATTAACCACTAACAAGTCCCTTTCCTGGTATACTCGCCTGCCAGGATAACACCCCTACTACTAGTATTCAGTGGTGAGGTTTATTTCAAACTTCATGAAGGTCTTCAATCTTTAACAACATTGAGATTTATAACTTCTTTCAAACGGACATAATACCCATTGATGCCCTTTGTTCCTCTGACTTGTTTGACACATGCAATACAGATTACTTTCCTCTCCCCATTGATAATGATTACAAGGAGGGATTCTTTCCTGCCACCTTTCGGTTTCTTCTGCTTTACCAATTATCTGCTTATAATGTCTCTGATTTCGTTTTCTTTCTCCGGGAAAACATACTCCCTCTTATTTATTATTGCCTCTATTTGGCTTAGGCAGTACTGGTTCTCCTGTTCAAGTATGGCCCCCTCCTTACTTTGGCAATGGTAGTTACAATCATTTACAGGTCTTGTCTCCTTCTTTTGGCTTAGGCAATACTGATTCCCTTGATTAAGTATGGACCCCTCTTTACTTTGGTCTTTGTTTTCCCACTTCTCTTAATGTCAGAATTATTCCAAAAATACTTTAATTCATTATTTCGGTATTCAAAGTGTCTATTTCCAGACAGCGGTCTGTCACGAGTGCTCCGGGGTCACCTTGCGTAGGTAAACTCACGGTCTTCTTCTGCACTTTCTTCCGACCCACTGCTGGTTTAACTTCCGCTTCCCGCATTGGGATTTAGATGCTTGACCTCTCTGGTCACACATCCATTTCTCGCACCTTCTGTGCAGGGAGTCCGCTTCCCTCCTTGAGTGCTCCGGTGCGGGCCAGCTACCGGAGCACTGCAAAGAACTGGGAGAGTCAGCCTCCACATTACTTCCCGCTGCACAATCTCTGCACCTCAAGGCCACAACTCCTACAAGTCTCTCAGGACCGTAACGCTCTGTAAAGGCAGTGGCGGTCCCAGCGTCTCCTCTCTGCTTCTGCTGCTCACACGGCTGATGAGTACTCATGGCCTGTACCTGAGGGCTGACTTCTGTTACGAAGTCACATGTCCCACTGAGGTGTGGGTCATCAGAGCCATTAGACGGCATATCAGAGTTCTGCACCGCTGGGCTCCTCTTCCTCATCCCAGTACTTAAAGCACTATGGAACTTGAAGTCCTTAATATCCTAAGTTATTTTATCCTTATTCAATTTGTTCTGTTTAAAGGTTTTATTGAAGGTACTTTTTGGAGATTAATTTAAAGGGATTACTGTTTGGTTCTTGGTTCTAAATCTTATATCCAAAGGTGAGCCATAACCCTCTGAAATTATGGTATTGATTCTCTCATTGCTATGCACATCATTCTCATTTTAATCACTAGGGTCTTCATCACTAATACCTTGTGTGCTTTTGGGAAGGGGATTCTTACTCTGACAACACGCTATTAGGTATTCTGGCATTAGGGAAACTTCGCCTTCCGGAGAAGATAAATACAGTGCCTCACCTGACGTAGTCATATTATTCCCTTGGTGGCCTTCTCCTCGCAGGTGATCCATGTGGTGAATACCACCCGCAGGGTTAGAATCAGGTAGCAGCTGCCTTCCCCTGGCCACCTGGGAGGAGACTTTAGGCAGGGATTCTGTGAGGACTGTGCAGGATTCATTTCAAAACCCTTCATGACACATGAATAGATGAAATTATCACTTTTTATGATAAATTCCAGCAATAGTATGTGGCATCATCGTAGTGCCAAGATTCTATGTTGACTATCTTTAGAATTATGCTGCTTGCAGGCCCCAGCCATGGTGTTCATAATTATCTTGGAGGTTCCTCTATTTTTAATATTCTTAGCAGGTCTGCACCATGGCAATATTTGCTCAGTGACTATGTGATTATGCATGAGGCAATCTCCATGCAAACCGCTTACCCAACATCACCACAGCCACCTCCCTCCACCTGATCACAAACCAAGCAGACTGGTTGCATTTCCACCACAGTAATGACAAGTCATTAGCTGGTCTTAATTGAGGTGGTGAGGGCAGGGCATGAGTCCTACCTGTGAGCAAGCAGGTGCCATATACACATTTGAAGCTCTTGTTGGTTACTTGCTCAGCCACCAAATGCCCATTGTTGTCATGCACATAGTAGAAGGCGAAGAGGCATTCTAAGCATTTTATGTTGTTTGCGCATCTTTCTACTTTCAAAATAGTGAATAGCAAAAAGGATATACACAACTGGAGTGCAAGGAAATACACATCTAGATTCTTATGGAGGTGCACTCCTTTAGACTTCGTTGTGCAGTGATAGCCCTCTGTGACCTTTGCATTAAAGGTAGATGTGGCTGGTAGATGGGCTCTGCAGCCGGGAAGACCTTATTCCACTTCACAGCCCAGCTTCCAAATATCTACTCAATGGCAAAACCTTGCATTTTCAGTACCTGGGCATTTGATTACTATTTATTTTGATGTTTTATGACTTAACAGGTTGCAGTAGAACTCTTCAGAGCAATGGAATATGGTACGATTTATATTTCAGTTCACAGCGCCAATGCACGTTCAACAATGATGGCCATGGGATCGTCCTCATAGCACACGCATGATTGCGAGAATGTTAGGAATACACAATGAGCATGCAAGGGAAGCGAAAGGTGCCATTCCTTGCAATCAAGGGGCAGGAATTTGCACAAGTTCCAGATCCAGGGTTACAGCTGGGGGATTCCCAGCTCAGGGGTAGACAGAAGCCAACAGATGTACCTCCAGTTCATGGTGGACGCAATGGTAGTAGGAGTCTGTTTCGTTTTCTTCCAGTGAGAGGTTATTACAGTTTTAAGAACCAAACGAAGAAGCTGCCCCCTTGTCTGACGATGTGGCATGTATGTGCGCAGAGCAAGTTTTGGGATGCTGATCTTATTTATTTACTTACTAAAATGTTTGTATAGCCCGAAAAAGGCACACATGCATCTGAGCGCTTCACAATAAGTACATATATAATGAGTAAATACGAAGCATCAAATTAAGACATACAAATATTAAAATCTAACTCATTAAAATTAATGGACTAAAATGGGTAGTAAAGATTATTTCAATTTGGATTCCCAAAGCCAGGCTTTCAGAATCTTCCTGAACCTCAAATACTCTGTGATTTTATGTAAATTCATTGGTAACAAGCTCCAAAAGTGTACAGCGGTGCCCGAGAAGCTCGTGTAACAGGATCGTTAAGCAGAAGCTGTACGCTTGAACTTTGGTGCTTCCAGCAGTAAAGACTCTCGACTACGGAGACATTTCGAACCCGTCTGAAATGTTCAAATTAGCTGCTAGATGCATTGGGGTCTGACAATGGATCCCTTTGTAGGTTGTACATAATGGTTTAGAAATAATCCTAGCTTCCAGGTGTAGCCAGTGGAGGCAACGCAGAATTGGAGCAATGCAACCAAGTCTTCTGACTCCCGAGACCAAGCGTGCAGCCGCATGAGGCAAAGCTTTTAATGGAGCAAGGATGCTTGTGGAATTGCAATTAAAATAGACTTTCCAGAATCAGTTCTTGGCAAAACCAATAATTGAACTAAGGTCTGAAAAGGATCACCAGAGACATGGTTTTTCAGAGCTCTCAGCACAGAAAGCTGGCAACTGGAAGATTTTACCACCACATTAATATGAGAGGTAAACGACATTTCGTTCCTGCTGAGGTTGTGCCCCTTTGAGTCCCAGAGCAGAGCAAATGGTGGTTGTATCTCATGATATGATGGCAGTAGGTGCCAAGGAATCAATAAATGCCTTTACAAAAGCATACATTATTGACTTTTTTAATGCCAGCTTGTTGCGAACGTATTGCCAATTCTTGGCCATTATTTATCAATGCGCATCATGTTTTCGTATGGATTTTGCTGGCCAACTGTCTCAACAGGTTTCCAAGAATGTTGATTTATGGACATAATTCATTGTTCACGATTATATCAACACTCTCCTGTGGGCGCTAATAATTTGTTCTGGCTTAAAGTAGGGAGTGTACTTGCATGCTTAATAGAGCCAGACACTGAGAGCTTCATTACTGTGCCTGATGTGCTGTTACATTGTTTTCTTTCTCATTGCTGATTAATTGGTAAGCATTATGCAGCTGATGACCACCCTGTATAATAGGAGACATTCTGTGATGTGGATGAGTATTTGATCATTCTGTTAGGAATTGCCATTACATGTGAGGTTGCAGTATTGAGGGTAGGTCTTCTATCCACAGATTGCTACATTCATGTTTGCTTTGATTGTAAGGTCTCTGTTGGATCGTCTGGAAATGAACTTATCTGAGTTTTCTGGTGGTAGAGTAGTGGAGAGGTAGTATGTGGAAATATTTGTAGGCTTCTTTTCGTTCAAGTGGCCCAGTCATACTTCTTCATGGTGCCAGGGTTTTTAAAGTTGATTTTCGGTTCCACTGGGAGCCAATGCACAAAGACGTTACTATGAGTAACGCTTGACTTACTCCTGACTTACTCAAGTGTCAAAGAATTTATTGTAAGCAACTCTTGATGTACTTCTGACATAATCACAAAGTCAGGAGTAAGTTAGCAGTTATTTATATATGTGAATGATATATGCCTTCCCAGGAGTAAGTCGAAGATAAGTTAGTATTACTCGTATCTTCTTTGTGAATCAGCCCATATATTTTATATAGAAATTGAGAGTTTGGCAAACCTTGGATGTCGTCACTTCTCCCCTGGAAAGGAGCCCCTTCCCGTGAGGCTAGGGAGGTGAGGCCACTACCCGATAGTCCCCTAGGGGGTGGTAATCAGTGGGTGGTTCTCATGGGGAGGGACCCCCCTTTGGGACTAGAGACGACTATCCGGTGCAGTGGAGTAACGTTGCTGGAAATAATGGGGGGAGATGTCATCTGAAAAAGAAAATGCCCCATTCAAATGAGTGGGGACAAAATCATGTGCCATGAAAGTTGGGGGGACAAGCACCCTTGTCCCCCCTAAAATTACGCCCATGATGCGGTGGGCACTGTATGAGCATAAACAGTGAGAAGGGACTCAAAACAGTGTACGACCCTCCCTGCAGCAACACAGAGAGAAGTCATCCCTAGAGGAGCCGGGATCGTGAGAGCCGGAAAGCAGAGGAACGTGAAGACAGCGTCTGGAACACTTGCCAACCTGCTGGGAAGCTCACTCACCTTTCACCGACTGACGGAAGGCTACAGGAGCCAACCTCCAGATGACAAAGAACACTGGACGTCGCGGTCAGAGACAGACACGCTGCCAGCAAAGAGCATAGTGCGGAGTAGCCATTGCAGCGTATGGAAAGGCAAGTAAAGCATGAAGGTTGCAGGAACCCGACTGGAGACATGGCGAAGTTGCACACCACCCAGAGAGTGTAGACAAGGCTCTGTCAGGTACCAGGGTTGCAGGGACTCTTGGTTGGGTTTTGGAAGGGTTCAAGAGATTCGAATATTGGGTCTAGGACCCGCACCGAAGAAAAGAGACCGCCATCATTGATCATCTTTGGTGCAGTGCCATGCAGAGGCGTGAGCCAGGACTGCCAGAGCAATCAGAGAGAGAGACACGGGTCTGGGACCCGTACTCAATTGAGAAGAGCATCACAAGTCCTCTTCTGCACCGTACCTGGCAGAGGTGTGAGCCACGACTTACAAAGAAAAACCCAACAGAATCATATAAATCTGGGACCCATACCTACAGGCCTGTAAAGAAAGGGGCAAGGAAGACCAGGTGAAGAGAAGCACTCCACCTGGTGGAGTAGAACTGGGAGAGTACAGTACCAAGAGAAGGGAGATATTCTCTTAGTACACAAAAGCCTGGGAAAGAGAGTCATTCTCCCTGGTTCTTTGAACTGAGCCAGACCAAGGGATTCATTCCTCCTGGCATTGTGAATTGTGAAAACCAAGCCAGAGAAAAACCAGTGGAAGGGAGACATTTCCCCTGGCACTTCGAAACCTACATAAGGTTAGGGAGAGGGAGTCATCCCCCTTATATTATGAACTGTGGACCAGAGTCAACCCCCTGACATTACAAACTGTGGTCAAGAGGGGAGGGAGTCATCCTCCTGGCCAGTGCAACTGTGAAACCCAGTGTGTGGAAATCCAGGGGAAGGGAGCCATTCCCCCCCGGGACTGTGAAATGGGAAGCAAATTGGAACTATCTTGCACAAGAACTAATCTGGTGAAATCATGTAACATTTGTTTTGTCTTTTATAAAGAACTCTTTGCATCAGCAGGAGGTGAACCTCAAACCCACCTAACAACTGGAACTGTGATCCATTGTCCAGAAGAAGGTAGCCATTCTTCTGGACCAAGAAGATCCACTACCTCTTTAGTTTAGTTACAAATGTAAGGGACAGAAATACGTTTTACCACAGGACAGTGGACTCTTGATTTACGTGAAAACCCTGACCAATTCCTTAGTATTTTATTTGAGACAGGGAAACCCCTCTAAGAGTAAGGGAGAGGTAGGATTTCTCTTTATTTTCTGGTATAATAGAGGTTGATGCCAACAACCAGGCTACCTTTGTGTTAGTCTCCTCATTCTGCACCCTTACAAGAGCTCTGTTGATTTCCACACCAGAAGTTATAATACAAGCCTTTTTGGGGGTACATACTTTAGATTGAAAATAAAAGTCAAAAATTATGTATTAAAGGCTGGAGGATGGTAGAGGTTTGTCAGATGTATCAAATGATTATGTGTCTTGTGGATGTGTAGTGCTGTACGATAAATAATAGTTGTTACTGTCAATTTATGTGATGTAGTACTAACCTACAAAGCATGATACTCATAGGATGCAGACCATTTACCTGCTGGCTGCATGTAGATTTGTACATTAAGTAACAACCACTGCACTCGTTACCAGCTTAAGACATGAACTATTAAACATGTTATCGGGAATTATTCACAATACATGGAGGTGGAGTGGGATGCCTTATGACCACTTCTGCACTTTGTAAAGATGATGACTACTCCCCCACCTTTTTCAGACATGTAACTATAATGAGTGTTAACTTGCAAAGAAATTCTCGTAGAACCTTTAAAGAGTTCATGGCAAGCCTTATTTCTGTATATGACCTTGAAGGGTTTGCTTTATTTAAATTAAATTAAGAGTCTATTGTCTGATGGAATTGGAAGATACCATCCTGGGAAAGAGATCAAATACCAATCTTTCAGCAAAAGGAGTGGGTAGCACTCTTCCAAGAGGGGGCTACAGTCCCAGGACTGCAGGATGTCTGATTTGCTGCTTTTGTGGTGAATCTATCCTTACTCCACTTTAGGATGTACAGCAAAGGAGAATTTTGGTGTGGCGAAAAAGGTGGAAAATGTGACTTCCTTTCGCCCTTTGTCATTCATGGCATGCCAATAAGGACACATCTGCAATTACGCCCACCTGACGGCTGTGGGACCACAACATACATAACAGCCTTCTCCAGTCAGATGCAGCATGGTCTGGATTTCTGCTTTTTGTGCAAGGCGCACCAAGTGAGATGGAAGCGGTGACGCAGCTCAGCTGGCAGTCAGACATACAGGTTCATTATAAGTTCCCCAGTATCCCGCCGGTAATTCTGGCTTGATACCGGAGGACTACCGTACCTTCTCCGCCGCTCAATATCCCAGTGTTACCGGGATATTAGCACTGGCGGAGACACAGTAAATCCCCATTCCCATGAAGTCCATAACGGTACCTGTGATTGCAGCAACTATCTGCCGGTAGAGGCCTGATCTACTGGCATGTCAGGTTCGCTGGTAGATCACAGCCCCTAGCAGCAGACTTGTAGTTTGCCGTCCTGAAAGGTGCCGGTACACGTTGTTACCAGCACCTTCTTTCCAGATGGGCATAGACTTGACACATGCCTCTTCGTGCCAAACAGTGTTGCTAAGCTGAACCGTGAACACTAACACGTTCAACCAAAGACAACAAAAGCATAGGGTGATGTTCCACTCGTGTTGGAATGATAATATCGCCTACCTAGCAAGCTTCTGTGATCAACTCCTGAGGAGGATATGCAGAGATCAAGCCTGAGCAGGTGGGTCCTGTAATTCAGTGACATTTGATTTCCTTTTATTGTGATTTGTATCTCTTCAATAGCTTACTAGACCTAACTGTTCCCCTAAAAATCCCTGACTTCACATAGCTGCATCTATGGGGTTTCAAAATCAAAAACCTGCCTTTTAATATGTTGCATGTTCTATTTGCCTGATGTGGGAACTATGTTCTATCCATGTACCTTTTTATGCCTCAAGCTGTCTTGTAAATGCGCCCAGATACCCCAGGGTGTGGTGCACACTATAAATAATAACCAAACAAACAAAAACGTACCCCACATTTTCTAGGGCTAGAGTTGGACTACTGTATAATACCCTCCTGAAAAATGTTGATTAAAAGCACTAACATATCTGCCTGCAGCATGTACACAGGGTGCAGAGTGTCCTGGTGTCACTAGAGTGAGGACACATGCGTACTGCAAATGGGGGTCGTCTAGATCCATTAAAATCAAGAGTGATAGTGGTGTTAGGCTAGTCTCAGCACCAAGCAGCGTGAACTGTTCTATAGGACGACCAGGATGTTTTTCTCAGGCGTGTCATCTTGCATAATGAGATTTTGCCTTCACTATGTGGTGCTCAACATTACTATTTAGTAGGCAGGTTAAAATACTTTATTATGACTATTTGACATGTGCAGGAGTTGCCTGATCAGCATGTAGTCGTCAATTACCTCTTCTATGATCATAAACTCAGCAACCAATGATATTGAATTAGCTGTGTGAAAGCCTTTTTGAAATGATAAATGTGTCTTAAGTCTAGAGATGCCCATTACAAATCCAACCTCAATTGATAAAAATTGGTCGATGCAGAGCCCAGGTTTCTGTCTGCCTGTGCAATAAGCGCTTGACTGCTGTCATTGTGCGAATGTACCAGCACTGGTGCAATGCAATACTGGCAATTAACATCAGGACAGTGGTTCCTTTAATAGGACAATGCCAGCAATCCTAAAGCTGTTCGCAATACTTTAAATTGGAATCAGATCCAAGCACCGAATGAGTGCTGTCTCCCTAGATCAACACAACTTCCTGATATGGCTCTCGACATACAAAGTACTGTCGTAATCCTCCTATGGATCCAGATATATCGCATCAAAACCAACATTACGACGGTTCCATGGTCATTACTAGTTTTGATATTCTTACTCAATATTAGTTTGTAGTTTTTCTGCAGATATGTTGTCTGTTCTGCAAGTATATGCTATTATGTCACAACTTATTTTATTGTGGTTTTGTAAGACGCTTTATTGGAACACAACCGCATGTAGGAAATGGGTGAGGGGGAGTAAAGAGAGGAGGCATGAATAAAAGGGTAGTGCTGTGCACACTCACTGCACAGATCATGTAAATGTGTTATATGTAGGCATATGGATATTGTGGCACCAGTGACATTTTGGGAGCATGGTATTGAGTTGATATTATACACCTGTGATTATAGATCATCCAGATATTACATAAGGCAAGGATCAGGATTTTGAGGAATGTCCAGGAGGTTAAGCTTGAGTTGATAAGGAGACAAAAGGAATCAGAAGTTGTTGTCAAAAGGCATGATTGCAGAAAGGAAAATCAAAGCTGTCCAGAGAATTAGGAAATAACTGAAAACAGCATTGGCAGTGTGTCACAAAAATGATATAGGTAGCAGAATGACATTGCCTGCCACTTGAATATCTATGTCACATCACAGGAATTGACCTCACATGATATTTGAGTCCTGACAATATCTTAAAAATGAATGTCATACAACCTTTGATCCTGATTACATTACATAGACAGCCCGATATTGATGTCCTGTTCCTTTATGCATGAAAGATGGAAGCATAACAAGGAACAGTGTGAGCTTGTATGTGTGTGTGTCCTCCTATCTCTCTGACCACTTCTGCTCCAGTTCAGGGACCTGAGCACCGCCTCCTGACACCCCTACCCATAGCTGTACCTCAAGCATCAGCCCTAGGTTCCCTTCTCTTCACCCCATACACCACCTCCCTTGGCAAACATATTTCATCTTTTGGCTTTAACTATCATCTCTTTGCTAGTGATCCGAAGATCTTCTGCTCCTACCCCCATTCACCTTTTTAATCTTTGAGCATTTGAGCAGCTGCCATCCACCTCTGGATGGCTCTACGCTGCCCCATGCTAAACTCTTCAGTGATGGAAGTCATCTTTCCCCCTACTTCCAATGCCAACTACTAGCTCCCCTCTCACATCTCTTTAATTCCAGACCTCCTCACCCCCTTGCCCATTTCTCACAAACGTGGTGTTCTCTTTGACAGTGACCTGAAACTCTCCATGGCCTTTGCCACAGCAGCCAACCTCCTAAACATTATAAACATTATTCCACACCTCACACACATCTCAACTAAAACACTTATCTCAAGTCTTGTGCGCAACAAACTGGACGACTCTGTGAGCCTACTTCTTGCTCTATCCCTGTACTCTTTTGCCCTCCTCAATAAAGTCCTCAGCTTTGCAACATGCACCCTTTTCAGGCTACCCAGATCCTCCCGTACCTCTGCCTACCATCACCAACCTGGATGCAGAATCACTCTTTAAGTTCCTGCTACCTTCAAAAAATCCATCCAGGGTCTCCCCCCCACCCCCCAGCCCCTACCTCGCTGACTGCTCTCTCGTACTTTCTGCTCCATGTCTCTTCACAAACTATCAGAAACTATCACAGTCCATTGCCCCCACCCCGTGCCTTCTCCCACTTTCGCTCATTTCCCTCCTTTCCCTGCGGCACTGACATTTTCTCCTCTGTCCATCAAAGCCATGTCTTCAGTTGGACTCTTCAAAACACTGCTCAGACTCCAGTTGCTAGTGATGGAAGGAACCACCTCAGGCCCTACCACCCTCCCATAAAGACTAACCATTCCAACCACCTCTCCTAAATTCTACCCTCGGGACCACTCTTTGGAATGTGTAAATGTGTAAATACTGCCCTCATGCTGTCAATGCTAAAACTATTTTGTGTCCTCTGGCCCCTGTTCCTGCTGTATGTTTGCACTCTTAACCCTTCATCACCCATACACGTCACTCAATTATGCAGTGTTCTTAGGTAAGGGCACCTTTACCTGGAACTGCCTTCGCTCTCTGTTATTTCCTACTTTTAAGTCATTACCATTCAGAATGACGCCATTTGCTTCAAATTATACAAATACAATTGTTCACATCCATATTTTGAGCTTGTTTTAATACTGATTTACTTGGGGAGCAGCTTTGACAGTGTTTTGGAGGCATAACCGTCAATTTTCCTGGAATTAGATCACTTTGCGCCTGCAAGTGTTTCAAAGGTGCTTTGATAAATATGGAGTACACTGCGACCACTCAAAATAGGTCAGAGACCGGGACACCAGAAGTAAGTAGTTAATAAACTTTATTTAAAGACAGCAATTCATTTGGAGACATGAACATAGTAAAACCAAAATGTTTTTGAGATAAACAGGAAACTGACATTTTTATTTTTGCCGGTGTCCTGGAAATGCATTGCTATTTTCCTACTACTTTACCATTCAATAACCATGGCCTTAAGCAGCAGGCTTCAACTTGCAGTTCTCTGGGTGCTTTGGACTATGACTCACATGATCCCTCACTATTGGCTATGCTGGCTAGACCTGATGGCAGTTGTAGTCAAAACACCTGGAGAGTCAAAGGTTGCAGAGCCCTGCCCTAAATAATTCTATGTTTGCAATAACAAAATGTTCTATTAAGGCTCCGATCTCTAAAAACAGCTTGCTTCAATGTGCACCCATTACAGTACATTTTGTCAGTATCATTAAAGAATCTCCTTTGGAAATGGAAAATAGTGCAGCTCAACATCAATGTCATTAACAGTGTTTTATGCGGTACATTCTTTACTGTAAGCATGACACACATGAAGCGTTATCCTGGACAAAAGTGCCAGACATGTAAAAATGCACTGAACCATTAGAAGCGGAGTGAGTCCTTACTCCACGTTCACAGGATACAATTAGTACATCTGTCAAGTATACATTTTATATTCCTTGAGCAATTTGCACCTCTTTCTCACCAAAATCGAAATTGGGGCAATATTCAATAAAACTTCTTACAATAAGTTTTAAAAAAAATAATATGAACTAATTACAACAATTCCCGGGAACAGACAAAAGGTAATTTTACAAGTTGGAAATGATAGCCTTGTAGTTGCATTTTCAATTCCTCATTGTTACTGAATGAAACCTCGGCCCATGGAAGGGGATTTTTCACAAACGTGCGTGTATCTTGTTTTATTTATTTTTTCTTAAGAATGTAATGGTTCATCTAGAAACCGTTTCACTGACATAATTACACTGCAGAAGGGAACATTTCATAAACTTACAATGCACAGTAAAAAGAAGTACATTAAATAAGACTCTTGAAAAGACATTTCGATATGTCCAAGTTAATAAGGCCTCTTATAAATACTTCATCTCTAATATACAGGTTATTTAGCTGATTGTGTTTCATTTCATCACACCATTGCAACTTTTACAGATCTCAATCAAACCACTCTATTTTGGCAAATTGCCTCAAAAGAATAAAACACATAAGGTTAGACCATAAAATAATTAAAACACATGTAAACATGCATGAAGACAATATAAATAAATAACACAGATCTCAGGAGCAGTACACAGTTCTGGCAGTAGCAAATGCTGAAATACAAGATGGAGACTCTGTTTATGCATTCCAGATACCACAAGTTTAAAAGATTCAGCTATTATCAATAGAAATAATAAGTGATAAGAAGCAGCTACATGCGTATTGATCAAGCGTTTTACAATGTGCACATATTAACAATTGCCTCCTCTGTTTGTTATTATTTTTCTGGACTGGGCCACTTTTGTGAGCCCATCAACTAACACAAATGGAGGATAACACAAATGCCCTCCTGGCCATAGCTTGTCTCAGGAAAGATAACAATGACCAGCTCACAAACAGATTGTCGGCCCAGACGAGATATAACAAAGCTGGTCGCCATTGTGTGAATTGTCTGCCTGCAAAGACTTGAGCCAATGTTCTTGCACTAATGTCTTTAAAGACTGGACAAAACACCACAAAGTGCAAAGTATCCTCCACGGCATCACAACTAAAAGGGCAGACATTGCTCTCCCTGCCCCATGACCACCGAGATAATGTGGATCTTATTGAGAGGCAATTGAATCTAGCCCGAGTTATGAGGTTTCTATCACCAGGATTATTTTCCCATAGTAAGTAGTTTTGTGCTGCATCTGATGAAATCATTGCCAGGTTTCTATAAGTGCCCTTTTCCAGTTCCAACCATTCTCTCTCGGCCCTAGATATGGAAAATGCCTGAAGCTTAAGCTTTGTCTCAAGGGCTTTAGTAATTAACGTGGGATTTGTCAGATGATGGTCAGCGTTCAGTTTTACCAGCCACTTCCTCACCTCTGACAGGCATGGGACTTTCTTGTGACCACGTCTGCCTATCAGATTTTGTATTCAATTTACCCCCACTTTCAGGTTAGCCCCTACTCTAAGCCAGTGCATGACTGGTTCCAACTCTATTTCATCCTCCACAAACGGAATCCCTAGTTCAGTGAGGGCACCATAGTTTAGAGCCGATTGGGGGAGACCAAGGATAAGTTTCAGGAAGTGGTTCTCTGGGACTTGAGTCTTTCTTGTGTTTCCATGTCCCCAATGCGACGCTCCATACTTCACAACTGCTTTAGTTTGGCTTAGGTATACCGTCTTTATCAGATCTAATGGCTTGGCGCTCGACATTGACATAAATCTGCTGACCCCCCCCCAAGTGACTGAATAAACCTGGCCCCTTGCTTCTCGATATAGGCCGAGCTTTCAGGTTTAGGGTCAAACGAATCGCTAGATAGTCAAAGTACATGACTCTGAGGATTATTCCATCATTTGTGCAGATCATTGCCATGTTTGGGCTGTTCCTAGTTAGATGGCAAGACAAAACTGCCGACATGGCAGCGTTGACCTCCAAGGTCTAATGACATCAGTCTGTATACGCTGTGACAAGATGTTGCAAGGCTCTTGGTGCACGTGCCATCAGAACCGTGTCATCGGCGCATGACAGGATTGGGTATGACTTCCCATTAATTTTTGGCATGTCGGTTATAACTTGCATCAAAGCCTCCTGCAACCGATTGATGTACAGAGAGAACAAGACAGGAGCCATCACGCATCCCTGTCGCACTCCCACCTGGACCTGGAAATAAGCAGTGCAACAGCCACAGGAACCACTTCTCATGCAAGCCTGGGTATTTTTATGCAAACTAATCAATAGGTCCGTTATCCCCACCGGAAAACCCTGTGATCCAACCGCAGCGTTTTCCTGTTCACTTTGTCAAAGGCTGTGCTTAAGTCCATGAACGCAAGATATATGGGTTCGCCCCTCAGAGTGAATTTGCCAGGATAAGGTAAAGATTGAGAATCTGCTTGCTCGTCCCTAGTCCTGTGTGAAAGCCCAATTGTATCTCATCGAGAGTGCTGCTGGTATCAATGCAAGATTCGATTTTCCCCAGCAGTGCTCTTCCAAAGATTTTAGACAGGGAATCAAGGAACAAGATTGGTCTATATGAGGACGGCACATTTCTTGGGCCCTTTTTGTAGATTGGTTGGATTACTGCCTTCCCCCATGACCCTGGAAATTGTGCCTTTGCACACATGGTGTTGAAACACACCATTAGTACTGGGCCCCAGATATCAACCTCTTCTCTAAACACGTCAGCAGGCATATTATCTGATCCTGGTGATCGGCCGAGATTTTGATGAACAATTGCATCTGCTATTTTCTTGGTTGAAAATTACACCAAGTACCCTTCCTCTCTGCATGGTCTGTCTTCTAGGAGGTCCTGTGCCTTGTTAAGCACAGTGTTTATCTCACCCCTTTGCTACTTACAGATCTAGTATATAATACAATAGAACCTTCAATCATATTTTTGCATTTGCATCTCTACTTAAATATTAATTTTCAATACATTTCCAAATCCAATAGGTGGCATAAGAAAGAGCTTTAGATGTGGGACTAAAAATATTTGACCAACATTGATTGTCATAAATATTTTCAATAGCTGATACTCATCTGCGATACTGTTTTCAATACAGGGCTACTAAAATACCACATTGTGTAACGTGATGACAAGTAGTTTCTATCTCTTCATTACAAACTCTACAACTGAGTTTTTAGACGGGGATTTTTCCTCACGCTCTAATTACCATCATTGATAACAACAAATCAAAACTTATTTCATAATGAAATATCTTAATCTCTGATCACTAATAAGAAACAAGTAATTAAATAGTTTAAGAAACAAAAAAGGCTGTTTGTGTATTGATTTTAGAATTTCTTTTTGAATAGATATTCAAAACTTTGTATTGTATTCTAGCCCACTCATATGCATACTTGGTTAGTGACTTCTCCAGAACTTGAATATTATCAGAGATATCCATATTCCAACCTATTTGTAGATGAAATTCATTGTAAGAATTGATAAGAGCCTTCATTATAGGGTCCACTCCACCTCGTAATGAATCCTTGTACCAAAAGAGTTGGGTATCCCCCTTATCCTTCATAATCTTAATCAAGAGTAAACTTCTATTGATTTTTATTTTCGTTATTAACGAAACAAGGTCCAATTCCATCCTGATAGCCTCAACTGATAGTGATTGAGGTAAACCCAGTGCACGTCTCCATAGTTTCCCTTCTAGAGATTTTTACCACCTTAATTATTATTGGTATATCTCAAGCCGGTAGAGGATTCCTGGAATCACACTAGTTTTGTAGACCTCTATCATGCCCTCAATTGAAAATCCTCCACTCAGATGTGTGAACTTTCTTACCAGGCCAAACATACTCAACACCTTGGGGCTACATATTCTTTGATTAAGGTCGAGGAGATGGTAAAGCTTAATAGCAGTCTCAAGTAAACATACAAGGTCATCACCACAATCAATTTGGCATCTTACCTCCATAACACATGTCTGCACTTAGCTCTAGATAACCAGAGGCAAATGGAAGGCAGAAGAAGCTGGAATGGCGTGGTGGGGACCCATTTGGGGTGGGCTTAATTAGAAATTCATGCTTGAGGGTGTGGACTGTTAAGGAGGGCTGAGGGAGCCTAATGGCTGCAATTGCCCACCGTTGAGGATCCTAAGGCTTTTAATGGCAGTCACGGACTGGAGGGTGCTGAAGCTAATGTGAAAAAAACTGTGCACCAAACCACATTGCCAAGATGACGTAGAACGGTGAGAGGAAGCAGAGTATCCAATGGCGTTAGAGTGAGGATGTACCAGAGTGGGGAGTCCAAAAAAAAAGGAGGAACATGCTGGGGCTTGGATGAGGCGTGGTGGCAATAGAAGAGTGAGCAGATCAGCCGGGTGAGTGTTGGAGGCTGTGGGCTGGCTGAAAGGGAAGGAATAGGATGGAAATCTGTGCAGTGTTGGGCATGGAGAAAGTTAGGTGCTACTAGACATAGGGATGCAGAAATTCCAGGCACTATCAGAGAATAGTACCTGGAATTCCTACTTCCTGTTTGGCAATGCCATTCCCAACATTCACAGAAGCATGCTCATCATAGACAGTGTTATCCCACGCAAGATACAACTAATGGTACATCATAAAGCAAATCATAAAAGTTAGAAAATGTGGAGAAAATCTATACATTATAATCCAATGCAATGTGAATTAGAGCCAACATAAATATTTACTGAGGTAAGTGGAATAGTATAGAGTGGAAATACCCAATCACCAATGCCAGAACTTGACGAACTCCATAGGACAGAGGAAAAGAAGAATATTATGAAAAACTTCCAGAAATCTGAGATAGAACATGCAGATGGGTGAGCTTGAGCAGCACCGGTCCCAGGAATAGAGAGCATGTAACCAGTTGAGGATGGTCTACTGCAGTGATCTTCAAACTGTGGGGCACAGCCTGATTCTGGGGGTGGGATGGAGGCTGTGGGACACCAGCCTCAAATGACTAAAAGAAAAGAAAAAGCTGCCGCGGGATGGGACATGCACATTTCTGCATATCCCATCCTTCCGTGCCTCCCGCCGCACATGCTCAGTGGGATGGGGTCATGGCTTAGGGTCAGTGAGAGGGGCTGACTGAGTAAACCGAGACCCTGGAGACATGCTAATAGGGGTAGCCCAGGGTCGATGCAGAGACTGGGGGAGGGAGGTGCAGACCAGGGGTTTGCCCTGGGCAGGGACAGCTCATCCATAATGGGCGAGGGGCATCGTCCCAGCGACACCCTCACCCATTATGGAGGAGCCGAGGAGACAGCCCAGTGAAACACTGAGCACTTCCTCAGCTGCTCTTTTCAGCCGAGGGAGCACTCCTGGGTTGGCTGGTCAAAGGGTAACACTGTTTCCCTTTGATAGTTCAGTTCCCAAACTGCACATGCTCAATGAGCCATGGAAGGCTGAGGGTGTTTTGCTTCCCCAACCTTGCATAGCTCATTGGAAATGCTGCCTGGGGGACTGCATGCCTGTATCTGCGAGGGGCGCTCCAGTGCCTCCTCGCACATACAGACAGAACAGGCTGGAGCATGGTGTTTCAGCAGCCACACTCAGGCCCCTGCAAGCATGTGCAGGATCCAGGAAGCTCTTGCTTCCTTATTCCTGTTCATGATGCAGGAGCTGGAGCGCTGGGGAGGAAACATAGTACGTTTATATTCATTTATTTTTCATTTAAATATGTGTATGGATGAGTGTACACTTATGTTATGAGTGAGTGTATGGTGATGGGTGCTCATGTGAATGATAGAGTGCTTTGCTGTGTGAATGTGTGTGTGTTTGTGTTGGTCAGTGGAGCTGATTTTGGTGAGTGGGGGGTAGGGGCTGTTGTACAACAAAGGCATTTAAAAAATGCCTTTGTTGCACACTCCCCCTACCCACTGGCCAAAATCAACTCTCTTTCTGAGGTGCTGTGGAGCCCAGGGGACAGGGATGGTATTTATTTACTGGACATCCATCATAGATGTCGAGTAAAAAATACCATGACTGCTCCCTGTGCCACCCAGCGCTATTTGCAAACCGTTTGGTGTTTTACCCAATGTTTTAAAAATGTGTGCTATAAAATGCAACATTTTGACCCATTATTTTAAAACATTTCACAGGGGAGAATCCCCCAAACCCTGCTTGATTGGTTCGGCTCCCTCGCTACGCTCGGTCGCTATAGCATATCCATGGGAAATATTTATGCCCATCCAATGAAAAAACTCTCAAGCTGCCGCTGGCCCTGGGACTGTGCTGGGATCAGGGTGGGGGGAAACCAGGGACTGTGGTGGGAGCGGGATGGGCAAGAGCCATGTGATAGTGGTGGGAGCAGGATGGGGAGATGCCAGATTATGTGGTGTTGTGGAGAGAGCCTAGGGACTGTGTAGGAGTGGGATGAGGGTGCACAGCGATTGTGATGTAAGCAGGTGGGGAAGCACAGGGACTATACTGGGAGTAGGGTGCGGCGATTGCGCACAATAGTTCATAGCCATTTGGACTTACTGTCCATTTGGCATTATTTTTGGGGGGGCATCCTGCCCACATTTTGCTCAGGGGGTGGGGGCAAGCCAAAAAAGTTTGAAGACCATTGGTCTACTGTGAGGAAAGCTGAAGATAATCCAAGGAGCACAAAACTAGAACATGTTTCTGATAGATAGTATTAAAGCCTGGCGTAAGCCTGATGCGGGCTTGGAAATCTGGGGAGAAGTAGAATGTGGGATAAAGGGAGCCCTGATAGAGTCAACCTTCGCGATGAAGTGGGCCGCAAAGACATGCGCTACACAGCCGCACCTCCAGCGTGAACCACATGTTCTCCTTTATAAGGTTACATGTATGCTTACAGATCACATTGCTGATGACATCACTAATGCCGTCACATATTGTATCACAAAAACATGACCCATCTCTTCTTTGATTCACGTGCAGAAGGACTGATGCAAGTTTCAGAAACAAAATAAAATAGTGAAATTTAGCGATTAATCCCATGGTGGCACTCGGTGAGTCACAGAGGACAAGTCGGACAAATCTTGCTTTCAAAACACGTTAGGAATGTTTGCGCTGAAAGGTCACGAAGATAAGGTTGTTGGCACGGCGACAAAGGCGCTGCACCTGCAGGCTCTTATCTGCAATCTGCAGCAACCCCAGCTGAACAGGAATGCAGGAAGAGCCTTCATGCGTGCTCTGCCCACACCACATCCCAGGCATGTGTGGGCTGTAGGACGCGCTGGCAGAGCCTTCACCTGTCATTGTCTTTGCTGAACTGACGCTTTTCAAGCAGCAGGAAAAGGGATTACTCACCTCATCCTCCCACTGTCTGTCAGTGCAGCCTGCTGATGCCCTTGTGCTTGTTCTGTGTGTGAGGGATGCTTGCACTGCTGCTGCTTGTCTTTGTATGAGTTCTATGTGTGAGGAAAACCTCTGCTTCCTACCCTGTACATGTCCAGTGTGTGAGGAAAGGTTGCACCACTGCTGCGTACCCAGGTACCTGTTCTGTGTCTGTGGTTAGTGTGTACCTCTGCTTCCCATCCTGCACTTGCTCTGTGTGTGAAGAAAGCTTTTGTCTTTATTCTTAAAATGGGGAAGGCTTGGTCTACTAATGCTGTTTGGTACTTCTGTGTGTGAGTGGAGTCTGCCCCACAAGTGCCTATACTGTACTTCATGAAGGTGTGTGTGTGTGTGTGTGTGAGAGAGAGAGAGACAGAGAGTGAGAGAGAGATATGATATGATATGATCGTTTATTTATATAGCACCTATACACAATGTTTTTCAAAGCGCTTCAAGGCAAGGGAGGGAACAAGGGAAAATACAACCACATTCTTACAGGCCATGAACAGTAAGGATGTGAAATTAAATATCGTACTCGGCCTGACGACATTTCAGATAGTGCAAGAGCTAAGACATAGATAAGGAAGGGAGGGGGAGAGTGGGAAGGAAATGGAAACAGACAGGCGACTACCGTACTAGGCCTGGCGACATTTCTGAGAGAGAGAGAGAGAAGCAAGTGTGGTCTGATGGAGCCTGTACTGTAGATGTGCTGTGTGGGAAGCTTGCATTGGAGAACACTGTACAGTAGTTTTATATACAAGGAAAGCAAGCACTGCTTCTGCATGTACAGAAACTGTCCAGATTGTGCAAAGGAGGTCTGCACTGCTGATTCCAGTACAAGGAGCTGATGTGGGAATGGGAAAATCCAGGAACCAGGAATCCTGTCTGCTGCATGATGCTGACCACGGAGGTGATACATGGGTAAATCCACCCCATGCTCCTCACCCATCTCCAGCCTGCTCGCCCATTCCACATACAAACCATTTAACATTTTCAAAGAGTCGTTTTTCTGTTAAGGAGAGCCTGTACACGTGTTCGTGGAGCAGATGTTCAGTGTGGGCGAGCCAGAACAAACGGAGAGAGAGGAGAGAGAGAAGAGAGAGAGAGAGAGAGCGCGCTAGAGAGGGAGAGAGAGAGAGAGAGAGAGAGCGCTAGAGAGGGAGAGAGAGAGAGAGAGAGAGAGAGGGAGAGAGAGAGAGAGTGCTAGAGAGAGAGAGAGAGAGAGAGCGCTAGAGAGGGAGAGAGAGAGAGAGAGCTAGAGAGGGAGAGAGAGAGCGCTAGAGAGGGAGAGAGAGAGAGCTAGAGAGGGAGAGAGAGAGCGCTAGAGAGGGAGAGAGAGAGAGAGGAGAGAGAGAAGAGAGAGAGAGAGATAGAGAAGAGAGAGAGAGAGAGATAGAGAAGAGAGAGAGAGAGAGAGAAGAGAGAGAGAGAGAGAGAAGAGAGAAGAGAGAGAGAGAGAGAGAGAGAGAGAGAGAGAGAGAGAAAGAGAAAGAGAGAGAGAGAGAGAGAGAGAGAGAGAGAGAGAGAGAGAGAGAGAGAGAGAGAGAGAGAGAGAGAGAACCAAGAACATCATCAACTCTTGGCAAGTGGAAGATCAAAACATGTTACAAAAGACAGGAAGGTTTCCTATGAATGTTGGTCAATCACTTGTTAAAATATGCAGAGAAGGTGCTTAATCTGGAAGTGTAGTAGGTGGCCAGGCTATTTCTGCCACCAAATGAGGCATCTGTAAATGAAAGGTGTATGTCTAATTATGCTACAGACCACTTTGCAACCAAAGAAGGAAAGCCTAATGATAAAAGATGTGACACAGGTGTGGCAATTTCTGGGGCCAAACCAGAGTGGGAGGGAGAATCCGAATCTGATTAGTCCTCAAATGAGCAGCGGTCACTTGAAAGGGAAACTCAGCTGATCTAAGTGATAGTATAGAGGGATTGGACGATGGGGTCCGTCAAGCGTTTTGCAGAAAGTGAAACCCAACATGCCGATAGACAATGTTTCAATCACCTGGAAAGAAAATCACCAGTGCCATGACCAAAAACACCAGGTGATTGCCCACGCTGGGAAAAGACCTCAATGCACCTGAAAAATCTAGCATCACAAGCACTATGTTCCCAGTTCAAGCACGAAAAGCTCAACATCCATAGTTTGGAATTGCTTTGAAATCAACCCCAAAGATATTCTAACATCTACCTGTACTATATGCAACCTGAAAGAGGGCCATGGAAGACAGGCTGGGCGATTCAGCACAACTATGCCTATGCACCATTTTGAGAAATGCCATCCAGTGCCTCTTATGGAAGGTCACACAGACAGAACACATTGGTGAATCTAGATGCCAATTGCAGTTGGAGATGAGAAGATCAATGGCACTACTCCCAGAGGGGCTGTGCCTTCAGAATGTAGTAGAACATCACTTCACCAGCAATCTATATGTCACATGCCAGAAAAGAGGGCAGCAAATGCCAAAACCTCTGCTAATCAGCCAGTTTATTGGAGAGTGCATAGCCGAAGACATGGAGTCAGTTAGATTTGAGAAAACTGTCGTTTCAAAGTCTTTATTGATTACTTTGCACAACACTACAACATTCAAAAGGTTTTTTGGAAACCTTTGAAGTTAGGCAATTGTACGAAAACATGTGAAAACTGCTAGTTACTTCCTGAGGCTCAGTCAAACCCATACTTTCCATTTAAAAGCCTATGGGTAGACGAGATGCCAAACAGCAGATTACATGTGGATCACTGCAGATTGGGTGTCCTTCCAACCGACAGGCCAAGAAATCCCCCTTTCTAAGGCCTTGCCTCCAAACTAGTACTTCACCAGCAACACATGGTATGCAAAATATGGGGGCTCCCCGCATCTGTTCTCTGGAGGAAAAAAACACACTGGCAATAATATTTTGGAAGATGTTATACAAGATGTTATATCAGTGGCAGCAACCTGTGAATCTACAAGGCACAGTTTTGGGGTCACTGATAATAGTGTAAACATAGAGTCTGCATTGCCAGAAGGGCAGATGCCAATATATTCCATGCTTTACCCATTGTTTGAATCTTCTGGTCATTGGCTTTTTGAAGAAGAACAGCAGCATTCTTACCTTGGTGGCAGCAGCAAAAGAAATAGATGCACAGTTTTGTCATTCTCTGAAGGCACAGGCAGCGCCCAAAACAACCCAAGAAGAAACTAAACTTTTAACATTTCACAAAGAATGGTTAGAGCAGGGTTGTCCAACTCCAGGCCTGGAGGGACGGAATCTTGACGGGTTTTCAGGATATTCTCCATTAATCTTCATGGGAAGAAATGTGCATACATTAAGAATCATTGAATGCAAATGTATCTCATGCATATTAATAAAGGGTATCCTGAAAATCCAACATGGTTTTGGCCCTCGAGGCCTGGAATTGGACATCCCCGGGTTAGAGCAAAAGAAGACAGTACAGGAGTACACCGTGCAACATGTAGTAGTGCAACATGAAGTAGTGCAACATGTAGTAGTGCAACATGTAGTAGTGCAACATGTAGTAGTGCAACATGTAGTAGTGCAACATGTAGTAGGAGTTGGAGTTAAGCATAATTCATCGCAGTGGTTCATGTTAGTGCCCTGCCCATAAAGCACCTTCTGAGTCCTTTTGAAGAAGCCACGCGCACTAAGTGAAGTTATACCTCTAATAAACCTGTTACCTCAACACGTTGAGACTCGGCCTACTGCCTTTCAAAGCAAAGGGGATGTTTCGTGCCTAGCCCCTGCTGACCTAATGCTTCAGATTGGCAAACAATTTAACACACTGATAGACACCGAACACTGTAAGCTGTGTACACTATTGGCCGTCGATTTAAAATGAAACAGCTTTCAAAGTGTCTGGAAGGTCTATTTTATAAAAAAAGATATGATTGTTTGACAGTACTGGAAGACATTGAGGGTTTGGCAGAGGATTGTGACCAACCCACTGGCGGCCAACCTGCCACTATAAACATAAAATGAAACTAAAAGGACAAAAGCAAAAGATGTTTACATTAGTATCACATTCAAGTGCCTATCTATCTATCTATCTATCTATCTATCTATCTATCTATCTATCTATCTATTTATCTTCTATCTATCTATCTATCTATCTATCTATCTATCTATCTATCTATCTATCTATCTCTCTATCTCTCTATCTATCTATCTATCTGTCTGTCTGTCTGTCTGTCTGTCTGTCTATCTATCTATCTATCTATCTATAGAGCACCAAAACCCTCGGGCATCCAGGCGCTACAGAAGGCATACAACAAAACAAAAACAGGATTACAAAACGGATGAGCTAAATTTCATCTGGGCAAACAGCCTAGTCTTCAGGAGTTTCCTGAAGGTAGAGTACAGTGCATTAAAGTATTAAATCAACATCCTCCTTCATTTCACTGTTATAATGCCTATATGTGAACATTCCACGTACAGGTGTTCCCATACAGGTATTATAACAGTGAAATTAAGGGGTGGGGGTGTAGGGTTCAGCCCTGAGGACGGACATGGTCCGAAATGCATTGACTAAATGGCACCTATGCATGAACACTGCTTCGATTCAGGATTAAAAAAGAACTCTTTTTGTTCAAATGATTTTAGAAATATGTAAACGGAGACAAATTGGCTGTATTAAATATTTCTTCAGTTTATATGGAGAAAGGTGAGAGCACATGGTTGCTCCAAGGGCGAGCCTGGAATTTGCATATGTATTAGACTCCCTGGTGCCAAGAGCTTTTTACCATTGCGTTCCGATTACTGTGGTATGAATAAAGAGAGAGATAGTGATATTAGCTAGAAAACATTATATATTTATATAAGCATCATAGTGGCGCCCGCCTTTAATCACCTTCTGTTACATTCCTGCTCTCGCCTTCTTCATGGAGCATGCACTGACAGCATTCTATGCTGCGTGCATCCTTTTTCAATGCACTAATTTGCACGCACGATACACAGACGCATGGAGTGTTTGGTATCAAGTACTTAGTGCAGGACACAGCCCTGGCTGTTTCCATGTACACGACACTAGTTAGCAAATTAGTGGCACTGCTACTATCCAGTGAAATCTTGAAAGGGGTGAAAAGGAACATAACGTGTCTCTATGTTAAAAGAGGGAACCTCTCTAATCTGTCACATTTACATCCTGATAGTATGACGGTCAGGGGTTAGTCAGTGCAATTCTCACTTACCCGCCCTTTTCCGCAAGTTCAGTACTCGTGACATTGAGCAATCATTAAAATGTACTTCTGGTGGAAGGGCCCCGTTTTCACATTGCATGAGTGTGTTATGTGCAATGCTGTAGGTGTATTCTTTCAAAGGGGAATCGGCAGCTCACAATTCTGATGAAACATTTAGAAACTGCCATCTTCGTGGCCATGCAGTCCCAAGAACTTGGAGGTGGGCGGTGGCATCTGGGTGTCATTTAGAGGCAGCAGGGGGAGCATCTGCTACTCGAGTGTTGATTGTTGCAAGTCCGAGACTTGATGTCACCAAAATCAGCAATATTCGTATTTTGAATTTTATTTTGAAGGCGCACTATAATGCAAAAAGGTGTTTCCAGGTGCCACAAGACAAAAAAAGGGGGTGGGGGACAGAGGAGATAAACAACAATAACGGTCCTACTGGGCCTTGTGACATCCGGATCGTGCAAGTGCAGTAACAAGAACTGAAGGGGGGTGGTAAGTGAGGTCAGGGAAGGGGGCATAGAAATGCAGGGGGCTAAGGGGAAAAGGAAGAACGGGCCTAGGGGCTAGGCAAGTGCTGGGGGGACCCAGAGGGGCAAGTGCCAGGAGGTGATGGGGCGGACCACCGGCTAAGTGCAAGGGCAGGGGTGGCCCAAATTCGGGAGGGTTGCCCAACCCATCAGGCTAGTCAAGGAAGGGGGTTCGGAAGGGTAGTGTTGGTTTGGGGGGAATGCTTGTAAAGACTGGTCAAGGAGGGCCTGGTGCCCTGTAAGACTCATAAGGGACCAGGCCACCAGTCGCCAACAGCAGATGTGGGCATTAGCAAGGGAGGGCGAGAGGGAAGAATGTAGAGAAGAGCAGGGTCTTGAGAAACTTCCAGAATTTAAAAAGGTGTGGCTCTAGTCTGAGAGGGGTCAGGGAGTCCATTCCAGAGGGAGGCGCCTGCCGAAGAGAGAGATCTACCCCCCACTCTCGCTTGGAAAAACATCTGATCTGCAGAGAGTTGGAGCTAGAGGACCGACGGGCTCTAGCAGGGAGGTATTTAGGGAGAGAAAGTTGGATGTAGCGGGTTCCCAGGCCCCACAAAAGCCTTGTGGATGATGCAGAGGGTCTTGAATTTGATCCTTGAACCAGTGGAGAGATTTTAGGGCTGGAGAGATAAGTCTTGCAGTCTATTCTGGATTAGTTGAAGGGGGCGAAGAGAGGAAAGAGGCAGATTGAGGAAGAGGCTGTTGGTATCTTTCTTACAATTACTGTGATGAGGGAGATTACTCCTGGATCACTCTTTACTCTAGCCCAAACCCGTACCGGGTGTCCCTTGGCTCCCGTTACCTTCTTTCTGGTGGGGGCACATCACTGGTTCTTCCCTGGGTGTTGATCATGCTTGTTTTTGTTGAGCGCTTTTCTTGTCTCTTCGCTTCACGCTACACTGCGCAGACTCCACAGGCTTCTTGCTGTTTAGTTTCGGCATAGTTAAAGGACCGCATGGTCCACCTCCCCGAGGTCATGTCACCGTCACCCTCTCTTCAGTTTCTGCGTAGGTCGGATTCCGTTGGACAATGGAGTGCTCTGCCGACTGTTCCAGGGAGTCCTCACAACTGAGGATTAGCTTCTCCTGCTCACTTCCTCGTTCCCAGGTTTGCATCTCCCGGGGCTGACAGGATTCACTCTGGGTTCTCTCTTCAATGAGTCCCTTCTTGATGTTTGTCTTGTGGTGGGGTTCTCCCCAGCGGAGTGCCATTGTCCTTTTTTTGTATCAATGGTGTATTCTTCATGCCTCCTTGGGTCCACCTCATCCCAGTACTGTCTGGACTTGAAAAAGGAGTAGATTGCATCACTCCTTCCATCTTTCTCTTCTCAGTACCTTTGGGAGAGGACTTATTATTACTCTGTATGTTCCTCCTTGTCTTGGTAGTATCAGGTCTTAAGTGAGGACAGGAGGGAATGTAGATAGGGGTGCCACCCTGGGCCAATGTTTTAGATTCTGAAAATCTGGGGGTTCCCCAGTTTGTGTCAACCAGGCTGAATACCACTTCTCACGCCATATGTAAGGGTGCAGGAGTCATAGATAGACACAAAGGTGGCATATTCAAAGCTATTTATTGAAAATCAAAAGAGAAATCTATCTAGCCCTAGGTCTATGAGGGGTTTTCCTGCCTCAACAAAATGCCAATGAATTGGTCAGGATGCCCAACTGAAAAGTCCACCAGAATTGTGCAGCAGAGGTGTGCAGTCGCTGAGGAGAACAGGGCAGTCTGTCAATGCTCTCTATGATGTGAGGGGAGTGCCTCTACAAAATCCCTGATACAGTGCAGAGCATGCTGCAGAGTTGTGCAGCAAAGATGCACAGTTGTTTCAGTCTCTGCAGGCTTAGATGCTTAAAGGGCGTTAAGATTTGGGGCCATTAATGAGAGCTACAACAAGGTTTTGTTTTGTTTTGCCTGGAAGGAAGTGTGGGGTGCATTGGATACACCTCTTGTGAGGTCACGGAGTGTAACAGGCCCGTAGGCTCTACAACTGATGATTTCACTGCCTAGCCGTGCTATAATGACACTATCGGGACCCTGCAAACACTGGCAAGAAAAGAAAAGCATGATGAGGTGGCAACCGGTAGCCAGGGTGGGTTGCTAGCACCCCCGCTAGTCGCCCCTCCCCCCGCCCACACAGACTTTAATCAGGAGATTCAGCCAGTGAAACCATTTGGGATGCCGGCCGTCCCAAACCAGGCATGAAGGAGGGTGGAAATTTGGCTCCAAAAGACCTTGCTGAGAGGCGGGGTGCGAGAATGGCATCTGCCTCAGCAACCAGATTGTCGGTCATGGGTGAACCGAATGAGATAAATGGAACATTAGGAATTATTAGTAAATGTGGAGGCGATTATGAACGAGAGACTTGCCGCTTCCGAGTCGATAGACCCGACAGCCTTGGCAATGACTACCACAGATAACATTGATAAGGTGGGGATGATAACCCTGGTAATATCTGATAAACAATGGCAACAACAATCTGAGGACACTGAAGTATGTAATGATAAGAGAGAAAGAGATGCTATGACACAGCATGAAATGGTTGACTGTGAAGAAGATTATGCTTTTCTGGAAGATGTATTTACTCGGCCTGATTCGCCATAATATGCATGATTAAAGATTCACAATAATACCGCAAACACTCCAAGACAGGCTATTACATCATCACCAAGCCAAGTTACTAACATCCTAGAGATTCAACATTCTGCTCTGGCAGCTCGACTATCCCACAATAAAGCCGAGATTAATACCACTATAGCTTGGCAAAGAAGGATGAGTGATTTCACCAATAGTATGTGCTCGACTCCAAGGAGTGCAACCAAAACCAATGTGGATCTGACGCTTCCCAAGGCAAAGCTACCCCTGCTGGTGTCAAAAGTGGCAGTACAAGTTCTCCCGGTAGAGTCTGAATCTATTCATCTGCAATGCATCAGAAACTGAAGATTCGCATCAGGAGATGGAGAACGTGCCGGACTCTCAATGATTGTCCTCCTCTTCATCTACTCACTCTCGATTGGGATCAACTTTATGAGGAATAGGCCGTTAAATGATCATCAATCGCCTGCAGCAGTACTAGGCCAAATTCAGAACATTGTGATGGCAGCTTTGGCAGTGGCGCTAAACCCTTTCACAAAACCTTATGAAACCATGAATGAAACAGTAAAGGACCAAGCACATCTATTGGCGATGATCAACACAAAATGTACATTTCGGGAATCCTTTTCAGGGCAGTTCAGTCAAGATTGGACAAAGAAGCGGAACTAACTGCTCAATGGCAGGGTAGGCTGTGTGACCTAGAGAGATGGGAGGAAGCAGAAAAAACTATGCCTCCATCTTGGAAGCAATGAAATTGTCTAGATCCTATCAAGAAAAAGGTGAACAGAAAAAGTATCGACCTAAGGAACAAAGGGTTACTACCTTCACTACTAACATTCCTCAGACCTCTTGCACTACATTGGTGAGTTCTATACCACATGCTGTGATATTCAGTCTAATGATATTGGAACTCAAGATTTGGTGGAGTGTATAGACTCACAGTCGGTGGCAGAAAACTTTGTGAGTTGAGGAATAAGAAGCCCAACAACATCCTCCCGCAACAAATGACACAAGACCACAATGTATAGGACCTTACCCCCCTAATAGGGGGAGGTGAGGAAGGGGAGGGTATGGACACTTTGTCATCAGTACGCCAAATCCCTATGTATAATAAAGTAAGCGTGAAGTTTTTTTCAATATGTGAAAATCCCAAAAAGCAAGGACCTGCAAAAAAGTTGGTAGAGAATCAGCAAAAAATAAAATAAACCATCTACAAATAACCAACAACCCAAAAACTAATGGGTCTCAAGCTTTCCTACGGAACTTGACATTCCTGCATACTCAGAAACCCGATCCATGGGTTTTTCCGAAGCCGTAGCGAGTAAGCTCAAGGCAAAGTATGGAAGTCAATGCTCCTGATAACAGCAATTATGTGAGAATAGTGTCCCTAAAAAATCAATAGATACAGACACACTTATCCTATTGAATCTGTCCACCTACTCACACAAGATCATCTCAGCGGTAGAAGAGCTTGAAGACTTAACATATGTGTTGGAAAAGAAAAAGCCAGAAGCTCGCCTATGCTTTGTTATTAATCTGAAAAATTCTATAATTCCTCGCAGGCATACTAGGACTGAAAATCTCAGGGATACCCCAATACTTCATTTCCTAACCTTGGGACAAAAGAGGCGAGGGCTGATAAGAAAAGAAAATCCGGACAATCCACAGATCCCTATCAGAGAGCCTAGATGAGAGGAGGTCCAAAAAGGGGGCATTATTGATAATAACCGAATGACTATGACCCCTAGAAGCTCAGTAACAATTGAGAGGTTAATCCCATCCGAAGACGGGCTTATCTTGAATTGGGAAAACGTTTTGAAACTGCAGTACTGTGCTCCGAAACTACGAAATATTGTTTCTAATGACATAAAAATAGTCCAGTTTGTAAATTAAATCCGCCTGGATTGGGTGACTCTTCGCCTACGCTCGATGCTCGTGAGATATATTCTTCTGGAGGAATTGCTTTTCCTCTTGGTTTTGATATGACTGAAGATCCTTACATAAAATTACCAGAGTCTATGGGTGACCAATGTCACCATCCAGAACTATCTCCTGGGTGGAAATTAGAGAACAACCATGACCTGAGGCCATATAAAGATTCAAAGTTGCCTATTGAAATACCTGTGAGAGGTTCTATATGCTCAACAAATTCTGAGAGAGATGTGGCATCAATAAAAGTAACATTTGACTGTTCTAAAGGCCAAAAAACAAAAGTGAAGGAGGACCATGGTAGAGGGAAGCAAAAAGGAACAACTCTAGATTGGTCATGGTTGGCCAGCTCCTTGGCCCAAGTCAGTGGAAAGTAACTTTCAAAATCGCGGGATTTCTCCCCTCTGCACCTGGGCTCCTGGAACACTCGAGGATTCACACATCTCTTTAATGAGGAAGGCTCTGTTCTGAAAAACTATGATATACTCTGTATGCAAGAAACTGTGGTTATCCTCTAAAGCTATTTGCGAGGGTTTTCAGGTTTGTCTGAATCTGGCCCAAAAAAGAACTGTATGGAGATCATCTTCATGTCTCTTGATACTATTAAAACTGCCTCAGGGTCTAAAAATTATTGAAATGAAAAACCCAAACCCTTTTGTACAAATGGTGGTTTTGAGCTGGGTAATGCCTATTAATAATATTGCTTTGTTAATAGTATTATTTAATTTATATTGGAATTCTGCAGGGATTGGTGATGAAGATGTTGTCAACACTGTAAGATCTTTAATTGATGTGGTATATGTGGAGATAAAGGGTCCCCAAATAATGATCTATGGGGACCTGAATACAAGATGCATCAATAAGGTTGGTGTGAGGCTCCCTACAATCTCTATGAGTAAAAAAGCTGCATTATGAGTGTCTGAGTTAAAAGAACGGGACCTATTTATGTTGAATGGCCAATTAAAAGGTGACATCCCGATTAGGGGGACGTGGGTCCGGGGAGACCAGGAATCCCACCTGGACTATTATTTTGCATCTGGAAGCTTACTTAAATAGATGAACACCTTCGTCGTAAAAACCTGTGAAAAATAGTGACCACCATCTGTTAACCCTAACATTTAAAGGAGTCAATTTATTCTGACAAATGGTGTTGACAGAAAAGCTACAATTAAAGCAGGGGGGAAATAGACTTAGACTAGAATATTCCCTAGGGACGTTCCATTCATCACTTCCAAATATATGAAATCCCTGACAATGGAAAGGTCAGGCTTGGATTACTCCAGTGCTTTGATGGAATTCCAAATGAAGCCCAGGGTGGGCCTCAGACAAGAATTGTAAAAGATTACACTACCGTAATAAGGAATTGATGGACAGAAGGAACATTTATAGAGCTGACCTGCAAAGAATAAACCGCTTACAAGGAGGGGACAAAGTTGCCCGATAAAGAAAGAGGAAACAACAGTATAGGAATTGGTTGTAATCTATTAATGCCCAGTGAAGCAGATGCAGAGGAAATAATGAAAATAATATCGCCACTGTTATCCCAGCAGTTATAATGTAATGAATGGTTGAATAATCTTGACTTAATGGGGGACGTATTAATAAACCCCGGAAATGTTAAGATTCAAATAAGACTGCAAGATTGGATAAACACACAAGCAAAAATATTAACCTACAGATCTGCATTGAACTTGGTACATGAGCACAGATCAATCAATCAATTGCTGGGGTATTAAATAAAATTACCAAGTTCTAGATATTGTGATCTCTTTATGCGACTAAGACTGAATATCTTGCCTATGTGCGAGGAGGCAGGTTGCGGAGAATATTCCTTTGTGTAGATTTTGTAATGGGTTGGACTCGATGGAATCAACCAAACACATGATGATGAAGAATAATTCATGGATATTGGCTGTAATGAAATTTATGGAGGAAGTGTTGAATTTGTAAATTGCAAAAGGAGGATAGAGGTTATTATAGGCCTTGTATTTGTAGGTTTGTTTTATGGGATGGAACAGTGCAGTATCGTGGTACTTCACTATTTTCTTTTTAAGCTTTGATGAAATGTGATGGATGTTAATTATGAAAGGTTTGTAATAAACCAACCATATTAATACAAATAGATTTGATTTTTAAATAGTCCACTGTCTTGTGTCTAAAAATCCCTAACTCTGTCCCTAACACTTTAGATATTGTTTTGGCCAAAAACACAGAGTTGAAAAGACCTACCCAACCAAAAGTCCCAAAGAACGTACTACCAAATGTTCTACCTTCAAAAAAGGTCGACTTTTGGTTGGGTAGGCCTTTTAAATTCAGTCTAGGGCTGCGGGGGCTGCAGCAGTGTCCCCCAAAAAGAAAAAAAGAAAAAGGGCTAACGGGGTGTGTTGTGGGTGTGGGTAGGGGTAGGGGTTTGGGTAGGGGTTTGGCTAAATCGATAATGTTCAGGGGAGAAAAGATCAAAGATAATTTCGAAAAAAACAAACTTTGGTCTTTTCTCCCTCAAACATTTCCGCTTCGGTCATTCAACCCCAAATCTTTAGATATAACTAAGGGAAAAAGGGATGAGTCTTCTTGGTCCAGAAGAGTGGCTTCCTTCTTCTGGACAGGGGTTTTCTCTCAGCTCCGGGCAGATGCAAATAGTTAAAATAAAGTTGTCCTCAGGTCTTGGAGTTCCACTCATACAAATCTTCACAAATGTTTCCTCTGCTACTGTAAGAGGGATGCCTCCCTCCCCCTAACCTTGCTTAGGTTATTTGTTACGCAATCCACATAGGCGAGGGGGAATGCTTCCCTTACCCACACCTTCCTCAGAGAGACAAGAGAGTGCCTCCTTTGCCTTGGCTTTTCACAATGTTCAAACCTACCAGGGGGAAAGACTTCCTTGCCCATGTCTTGTCGCCACGTGTCAGCAGAATGTCTCCCTTCTCTTGGTTTTAAACAATGTCCACAACACACCAGGGGGAATGATTCCCTTCCCCTGGTCTTTCACACTATTGGTTTCACAAAGTTCACAAGGCTCTTAGAATGCCCTTATTTCTTTGGCCTTTCGGGCATTTCTATCTTTTTCCACACTTTGCAGGATCAGGGGGGAATGACTCACTTCTCCTGATGTTTGACAGGTTGGATGTTAAAATTGATCACTGCCAAGGCCTGGCATGCCAATAGCAGGCATCAACGTCGCTATGATGGTGACGACGCTCCACACAACGTAACACTATGACGTAGGAACTTCAGGATGGCTTTGTACACTTGGCATCGGTTATGCCTACAAGAACGCCAGCAAACAGATAAGGTGTTTTGCAGTCTGTGCTTTTCCTCTAATTGCTAAAGTGCTAGTTTTTCTGGTTCTCTGTACCTTTGTTCCTTGCTTCCAATTCTCTGCCCCTGTACTTTTGCTCACCTGTCCTGGACCCTTCATTTTTTGCCACTCCAGTATTTTGCTTACTTTCCTGACTTCAGTACCTAATCTGTTCTGCCTTACCTAGTTATTCTTTGTTCTTGCACTTGGGTATTACGAATATTGCTGCCACAAGGAGTATGCAGAATTTACACACTGCTCCTACAGTAGGTTTATTCCCTGTATTGGGGTTTTTCCTCCTCAATTTAGACTTGCCGTCTCTGGGAAGCCCTCTGGCTGTTCCGTTACAGTAAAAGATGGTGGCGTCGCTTCGTGGGGAGATAGGCCTTACCGCTTCAATTCCAAGCCACATAAGTCCTTAACGGTAAGGCCTGTCGCTGACGCTGGGTTTGCTAACCTGACCAACACTGTCACTTGTCTGCACAACAGTTCACGAGGCTAAATGGAATACTTTCTTCCCTTGTTCTCTCACCGGGTTTGTCTTCCCTCAAGTGGGACTCACAGGCCTTTGGTTGGGGAATATCTGGCTTACCCCCTTGCCAGATACCAAACTCGATCAATTTTCTTTTCTTTTCCCAGCTTTCCACTATACTGCATTCACTCTCCTGCCCAGCATAGTGATTTACTGACAACTTTTCTTTTCTCCAAATTCTGTGTTACACACCCTCCTTCAATTCTCTACTATTTTCAGCAATCCAGGCAGTCCCTGTACCTTGTATCTGGGCTCCTGCTTCAGGGAATTGGTAACAGGCTTCTCTGTAAGCCTTGCAGTTTTCTCTTTGGAGTCTCCACTGTCTCTGCTGTCTTACACGTCTTTGGGTAACCTCTCGAGAGCCTGGTGACCCTTCTTTGTGGGACCGTGCAGCACGATACCTTCCCATGTATGCACTTGGGGATTCTCCCCTTCCATCCGGCAGCAGGACACAAGGAGTCTCCGTGCTCCTCTGACAGGTGGCTCAATCAGCTGTGCTATCCGTTCCACACATGCAGTGCCTTCAGGAGGGGACTGACCCTGCTTCTTGTTCCACCAGGAGCTGCTTCTCATCGTTGCATCCCCGACCCCTTTCGGAATGCCTGTCCGTTCAGCTCCCTTTTTCTCTGAAGATGGTGGGACAATTCTGTAGTCCCACCTCTTTCACAGACCGCACACTGGACCTCTCCACCACACTTCTCTGCTGTGAATCCGGTCTGTCTCGTTCAGACCGAACAGAGATGCCATGTCGATCTCTCCAGCATCCTACTCCTCCAGTGTCCCTGTCTCCTATGCCGCAGCCTCCTCCTGCTCACTGCGGCCACAGGGTTGGCTTCGACTTTGGTGTCAGTCTGTCGTCTATCTTTATTTGAGCAGTATTAGGAAGACTAGACTATGCATTCCAGTTCACCTGGAGGCTGTCCCTTGCTCCAACTCTCTTCTTTGTTTCCATAGTTCCTGAGGAGATCTTTTCAAGGTTGTCTCTAGTCCTCCTAGTCTCAGTAGTTGTTGGAATGTCTGCTATGCAGGTATGTTCAGAAAGGTTCAACAATACTGAAGCCTGATACCTGGGACATGTTTAGGTATCTAAATGGTATTGAGGGTTTTAATGCTGAGTTCTCCATGGATGGTTGTCCCTGCCCAGGTCGGGGGTGCACTTCCCCATGAGAAGTCATGGTTGAGTATCCCCCCCAGGGGGATCATAGACTAGCGATCTTACTTCTTCCCTGACCCCAGGGGAAGGAGCTCCCACTAGGGGAGAAGTGACGACATCCTGGATTTGTCACAGAAGGCAGAGGTAATCCCAACAAGTGGGACTCAAGATAAGAGGGTGGTGGCAACATCAGGTGGCAGAGACCATACTGTGGAGATGGTGACAACCTTAGGATGTGGATCTGAGGTGGAGGTTGTAGCATCAAGAGGAAAGGAGGAGGTTGTGATCAGGGGAGCTGAACGTGGTAGCCATAAGGAGGCAGTAATATCGGAAGGGAGGATGAGGTGGTGGTCAGTGGAGAAGAAGGAACGTGGTAGCCTGAATACAGTGGTAACAACTGGAAGAGTGGAGGAGTAGGAGATCAGGGGAGGTGAAGGTACAGTCAGTTAAACGTATGTGTTGACTTGGCATCTGAAAAGACCTATATGGTTACAGGAACCAGCATTATTCCCTCCTCATGTTGAGCTCAATGTGAATCCCACTTGTGAAGAAGGACCACACTCCAAACACTGCCTGGTACAGCAGGCTATGCAGATAGGGCAACACTGCCTAAGTTATCAGAGGAAAGCTATCTGGGAGGTTTCAATGCTGCCTGCATCAGCGCTAGGGACAGAACTCCCCTTCCTTACTTCTGCGAGACCAGCATGAGTGCTCTACCATTCACGGTCCTGGTACATCGCTGTGCGAACAAGAGTAAACAACGTAATGGATAATATACAAAATATATATATATTCCTGGACACTTTTCCAATCACATCTGTCATTTGCACACCAGTGGATGAGAATGAGTAACTTAAGGTTGGTAACCCTGGAAACTAGATGACATCTTCCTCCTGTGAGGGTCTGGTATTTTGTGATGATCAGAGCACTAACAAGAAACACAAACCGGTGCAGTGCCAGGTGCTGACTCATAAGCAGTGTGATTGATTTGAGCTCATGTGCATCTATGTGGGTGGTAGAGAAGGAAACATAAGTTTGCAAAGTAAGCAAAAGAAAGATGAGAAAAGATTACATGTGCGGGAAGAAGCGTAAAGACACACTGACTACAGTGCCCCACTGAGAGAGCACGGCTCTCATAGTGGTATGTTGATTGGCACTGCACACCTATTGCAAATGGGGGTTATGTGAAAAGGTTTTTATACTGTGCCAAATCACCACCATACTAGTTTGAGACCACCTCCGCGTGTCCGTGGAGCAGTGTGCTGTACCCATGCCGGGGGCACAATGGAGGAAGGAAAATTAACAAGGGTAAGATAAGAGGATGAGAAAGCAGGAAATAGATGCTACACAGTAATGGAGGTATGGATGCAATAAGGAAATAATGTTTTGTGATAGCATGTGCGTGTGCCAGTTTTCTTACGTGGGCCATCATTCTGTTAAAGAGAGGAGGAGGATGTGTTCTTGAATGTTGTGATAATTGGGTTGTGTTTCCAAAGCAGATTTGGAGAATTGTAAATTAGTATGAGATGTTGGATGTATGAGGCAGTCGAGAGTGTGCTGGAAGTTTGGTGGCTTTTTTGCCTGGGCATCTTTATGCCTTTACTCCTGTCCCCTCTTTTCTCCCTTCACTCTGGATACACTTAATGCCCCCCCCATCCTTCTCTGAGGCCAGAAACCTGGCAGTTATGTTCGACCCCTTTCTCTCTTTCGTTCCTGACATCTTGGACCTTGCCAAGAAAGCCCATTTATTCCTCCTCTGGGACATCCTACCATTCCTCACCTTCCCCCAGAAGCTCAATGTCACTAGAGTACTCGTGCTTCCTGAATCTACCTTCATCTTCTATCTGCCCGCTCCAGCTAATCCACAATAGGGCTGCAAGACTTATCCTTGGCCTTAAGCCCAGGGACCATATCTCTCCAGCCCTAAAATCTCTCCACTGGCTCCCGGTTGCTGGAAAGATCAAATTTAAATCCTGCTGCATCATCCACAAGGCTGTCGGGGGCCAGAGATAACGCTATCTGCAACTTGCCCTTACCAAGTGCTCACCATCTAGATCCCTCCGATCCTCTGGCTCCAACTCTCTGCTTGTTAAGCGCTTCTTCAAGCAGAGAACGGGCAGCCGTTCTCTCTCCTTAGATGGCTCTCTCCTATAGAGCAGCATCCCTCTTTCAGTCCGTCTTGAGTTGGACCTCCTGAAGTTCTGAAAAAATCTCAAGACGTTCCTCTTTTCCTCCTCCTTCCCTCTCTCCCTTTCTTGCTAAACACCACAGTATTTGTTGATTGGTGGCCTCGGCCCTTATTTGTCCTTCGGGGTCCTGGCCTTCTGTATGATCGCCCGCAGCACCCGCACCCGCCCTGCACTTGCTTTTGGGCTACACCTGGCCTGGCCTCTCAGGCCTGCACTTATTGACGGGCCAGTGTCCTTGCTTCCAATTTGGGGCCACAGCCTGACACTTACATGTTGCCATCGCTCATGACTCCTGCACATATATGTTGCTGTTGCAACCATCCCTCTGGCTCTTCATCCCCTGTGTATCCCCTCGCACTTATCTCGTTCCCCTGTCCCTCCCATGCACTTGCACGTTCCAAATGTTCACAAGGCCTAGTAGGACCGGCTTTCTGTAGTTTGCGCTTACCATTGTCTTGCTGATTTTGCCTCTGTTCCCTTACCTTTGCCCTGTGGGAAACACAATTCTTCGCTGCATAAGCGCCCAAATGCCCAATAAATAAATAGATAAATTGTACCCCAGGTCACACGCCAGAAGGATAACTCTAGGATCCGAATCCTGAACAAAGTGTGGCCTACTCTAGAATAAACGATGCATAAAGGTGAATTATTTTAGTAACAGAAGGTAATGGAATTGAACTGTCAAAATGAATGCAATCAAAATGAAAAGACTAGCACCTTGATATTATGAAGGTCATTATAAAACGTTTGTTCTGTGCCTTGTCATGCCAGGCATTATTTGAGTTCACAGTGAAACAGAATGGTGCATTACCTGGCAGTGGCTAGCCAAGTATAATAATACATACCCATCTACATTGAGAAAATATACCCTTCAGTGCCTATGCAGGCTGTGTTCATTGGATTATGTGAAACGTGGGAGTGACTGTTAAAACAGAGTAAATAGGGAGAGGAGGGCCAGTTGCCAGTCCTACTCTATCCAGAGACAGCCTGGCAATCTTTTGTGTGAAATGTTAGTGTATGTCTTTGGATCAGGGACAGTTAGGCGTTGAAGCCTTCAACTATGCCAGCGTGTCATATTGAGGCTGCATGTGTTGAAACCATGTACAAGGGAACAACAGGAGGGCACAGCCTCCTCTACTTTTTCCCTAGGCTATGAGAGCCACATTCTTAAGGCTGGAAAGCTGGGAGAAACTACAGGCACTTTTAAATGAGGGTGTGTTTTGAACTATGGCTTCTCAGGGAGCAAAGCCCTGGACTGGGCGTATTGGGAGTTCTTTGAGGCCTGCTAGGAACTTCAAATGGGTGATTATAATTTTGTGGATATCAGATTTCTCTTGGTCGGGGTCTGGACTGTTATGGGAGTTAATCTGCATAAAGCAAGCCTTGTTTACTCCTCTGCCCAACCACTGCTGCAGCCACCTTACCCTTTTCAATAAAGGGATGCATGGGTCTCTTAGGCCCCACAGGGATGCATAGTCTACTTGTCAGCTTACACGTGCAGGTATGATCAGGTGTTCTGGCCTTATTCCTTAACTGAGACCCTCTTATGTGCCTTATTTATTTATTTGGGTGTTTTGTGTGGTGCTATCTGTTATGTTATGTTACCTGAACTTGTAGAGCGCACGGTCGCCCGGGGGCATCATGGCGCTGGAGAGGAGGCTATCAAACAGGAGGAGCAGTAATAGTCAGAGAGTTAGAATAGAGTAGTTTTGAGGGCTTTCCTGAAAGCCAAGTGGTTGGAGATAGACTTGAGTGGCAGTGGGAGGGTGTTCCACAGCCTTGCCGCAGCAATGGAAAAGGCTCTGCCACCGAGTCTTTCCCGGTTATATTTAGGAACCACCAAAAGATTGGTGTTCAGGGAACGAAGGTTGCGTTCTGGGATATACCGAACAAATTTGGTCTGAAGAAACTCAGCACCAAGGCCTTGAATAGCTCGATGGACAATACACAGTGACTTGAACTTGACTCGCTGGGCCACTGGGAGCCAGTGGAGTTGGCGAAGCACTGGCGAGATATGAGCTCCATAGGGGGAACCTGTGGCCAGTCTAGCTGCCAGGTTCTGTATACGTTGAAGGCGTTGGAGAAGGCCCGTCGGCTGAGCGAGGTATAAGGAGTTGCAATAGTCCAACCGTGAGAGGACTAATGCAGCTACCACAGGGGGGCGCATAGCCTCTGGGATCATAGGGAGGACCTTCTTAAGTACCCTAATCTGGTGATGGGCGGATTGACAGACCGTAGAAACCTGATTAGTCATGGACAGGGAGGTAGAAAGAATGACTCCTAAATTCTTTACTTTGCCCACTGGACAAGGCAGAGGGCCCAGTGAAGTAGGCCAAAAAGCAGGGGTCCATAGTGACGGGCAGGGAGGACAACCCACCAACATCACTTCAGTTTTATCGCCGTTAAGCTTGAGCCAGTTTTGGTCCATCCAGACACCAACTGATGTCAAACAGTCATGAAGAGAAGCTGAGACCTTGATATGATCCTGATCCAAACGGATCAGGATTTGAGTATCATCCGCGTAGGAATAACAGTTAAGTCCATACGAGCGGATAAGG
Source organism: Ambystoma mexicanum (assembly GCF_040938575.1). NCBI lineage: Eukaryota > Metazoa > Chordata > Amphibia > Caudata > Ambystomatidae > Ambystoma > Ambystoma mexicanum. The sequence continues at coordinate 181,149,455 of NC_090927.1, read as the reverse complement.
CAGACCAGCGCCCATATGTAAATATTAAATAGGATAGGGGAAAGAGAGGATCCCTGGGGAACACCGCAGGTGAGGGCACAAGGGGCAGAAAGGAAAGGGGGCATAGCAAGGGTCTGAGTGCGGTCTGCGAGAAAAGAGGTGAACCAGGCTAGGACTGATCCACTGATCCTATCTGCCACCTTATGGCTGTTTTAAAGCGCTTGAGATTTGACATTTATGTGAAACGGCATTATGAAACATGATATCCTATAAACTGACATAACATGATATTATCAGCTAGTATAGCAACACCGGCATAATGCCACAAAAAATTAAAATGGAGGGGTGAATTGAATGAATGAACACAAAAATACAGAAAAAGAACTTAACTACATTAAAAGCCAAACTAAATTAAATGTAAATAACAAACGAAACACACAGGTGTGAAACAGGGTTAGGTTTAGATGCAGTAAGGGAGAAAGTGCAATTTCCGTGTGTGTGTGTGTGTGTGTGTGTGTGTGTGTGTGTGTGTGTGTGTGTGTGTGTGTGTGTGTGTGTGTGTGTGTGTGTGTGTGTGTGTGTGTGTGTGTGTGTGTGTGTGTGTGTGTGTGTGTGTGTGTGTGTGTGTGTGTGTGTGTGTGTGTGTGTGTGTGTGTGTGTGTGTGTGTGTGTGTGTGTGTGTGTGTGTGTGTGTGTGTGTGTGTGTGTGTGTGTGTGTGTGTGTGTGTGTGTGTGTGTGTGTGTGTGTGTGTGTGTGTGTGTGTGTGTGTGTGTGTGTGTGTGTGTGTGTGTGTGTGTGTGTGTGTGTGTGTGTGTGTGTGTGTGTGTGTGTGTGTGTGTGTGTGTGTGTGTGTGTGTGTGAGAGAGAGAGAGAGAGAGAGAGATAGACGGGGAGCCACTTAATAGCCTAAGGAAGGTGTACATCAAAAGCACACATTCAAGTTAACTTTCCTGGCAAACATGCATTTGGGAAAATAAATACATAGATGCTAACAGACCACAGTTGCGCAAAATGCCACAACAACTTGAACATGACATGCCGTAGCATAACATAACACATTAAAACTAAGGGAGCACTGCATTTCAAAGCAGGGCAGCACAAATCGAAGATAGTGTAGGTTGGCATGGCAGAGCTACAGAGCAAACGCATGCCATTGTCTAGTAAACCAAACAGAAATAGTGAAACCAAACATAACAGGACCACAAAGGTAGCATAGCCCAAATAAGATATTAGAGTGGGTACTACGCATTCACGCACACACGCACCTTTACATCGCAACTTTCCTTCATTCCACCCTTCAGCAGATAGCTCTTATTGTCTTTCCCCAACTATAAGAAGAAACACTTAGGGCCGTTTTGGCAACTCAGGTATATACAGAGGCAAATGTTATGCCATATTAACAGGCCTCACACTGTTCCAAAGAACCACTGCAGAAGCCCCACAGGCACCAGTCCCGTCCGTGGAATGGCGCGCCGCCATATCCGCCAGGTGCATCCTGGTCCTAATACACCAATAGAAAGAATATGAACAAGAAGAAGATACGAGGATGGGAAAGAGAGTGCCTTCTTCATGTTTTATAGGAAACAGGAGAGTGAATGAAAAATGTGCATTGCCGCTAGTCTTGACGAGTAAGAAATGGTGTGCTGTGTGTATGTGCAGAATTGAAGTGGCAAGGGGCTTTATATATTTATTACAATAATATGTTAACAGCCAACAAAGGCTTTACATATAACACGCAAAAATATAACAGGTTCATAAAATAAATTCAGCATAATTCAGATCCATCACTGTTAAAATGTTCCTATAAAAAGAGAATGCCAGCAGACAATTGTTTCAGAATAGATCAAATGAGCTCATAGAACTCCATCATATGGTACATTAAATTCATATTGTTTCCATTTAAAAGAGATTCCTATATTACATTCATCTTATCGCGATTACTAGAATTATCATATGCTTTCAGATATTTAGCTCCTAAAAAAGTGTAACATTCTCGCATCGACAAATGATATGTTCAGCTGCTTCTATAGATGATGTCCTGCATAGTCTGCATAGCCTGTTTTCTCCAGTAATACCACATTTCAAAACCTACTATTTCTTGTCACACGTATTACACTTAAATAGTAAGCAACGCCTAATTATTTTACTATCTAGGAAGGCGGCCTGATATTTTGGTCTTGCAAAATCGCGCAATCAGTATTGCAAGAACATACCACTATTAACTTTGGTAGCAAGCTCAATCATGTCTCCATCTTTGCCTAGATCAAAGATTATCTTTTTCAATAGATGTTTGATCTTGACGTGCAAAAGCTCTAACCAATCATAAGTATTCTTTGGCCCATTTAAAATACACAGATTGCATAAAACATATGACACATACATCCCAATTGTTATCAATATTGCTAAAACAGTCCATGAGCTCAACAATATAAATGTCATTGTTCAAAGTGCTTGACAAACAGCATAGAGATTGCATACTCTAAAATGTCGCCCATGCGCGTCAAATTGCAATCAAGTAGTATATATTCAGATGGAAGCGGTTTAGGCATTCTGAATAAAATCCTTAAAAACTTTGCTTCAAATCTAATCAACTCACTTTTATACTTTTTTCCCCATATTCCAGCACCATAGAGCAAACAAGGTACAACCTTTGCAGAATACAACAGTAACATTATAGAGCAAACAAGGTACAACCTTTGAAGAATACAACAGTAACATTGTGCTAACAGAACATCCTCCTTGTGTGCTTATAAAATTACTCAAGGTCATTGTAATCTTCATACATTTCAATTTAGTTTCATTCAACTGTTGCTTCCAAGACACAATTTGGTCCATTAACACACCTAGATATCTATAACCGTTGACCACTTCAATCTGCTGTTTGTCATTTGAGCACCACAGGTTTTTCACACTTTGCTGTTTTCTTTTCCAAGAAAAGCTATTACTTTGTTTTTTTCAATGTTCATTTTTATTCCATTTATTACTGCACATTTTTCAAGGGCATTTACCTTAGTCTGCAGTCCTTTGGGAGTGTAACTTAAAAGCAGGAGGTCCTCTGCGTAACCTAACCAGCCTAGTTGAGAATGCCCTATTTTGATGTCATTAGATGGTATAGCATTTATTTCCAAAGGTAAGTCCGCTATGTACAGATTGAAAAGTGTAGCATATGGTATACATCCATGTTTTACCCCTTGCAATGTTGTGATAGATTCTGATCTTTTACTTTCACCATCTAGTCGCACTCTGACTGAAGTATCTTTGTACAGTAACTGAATCGTAGATAGCAGCCCAGCAGGTATCCCCCATTGATCCACTTTCTTGCAAAATGTATCCCTCAAAATGGCATCGAAGGTTGCACTGCAGTCAATGAATGTTCCGTACACAGGGAGCAGCCGTCTGTTCCACTAATATTCAATTATAGCAACTAAATTGGTGATATTATGTTTGGGGGATGATTTTGCACGACAGTCAGATTGATTGGGGGGGGGGGGGATATGATTGGCTACTATCCAATGATTCAATTCTTGTAGAAGGACTTTGGCAAACATGTTGGCGCGGATGTCCAACATCGCCAACATCCGGTAATTAGACAGACCTTTCCAGCTTCCTTTTTTATCGATGGGTAAGATCACACTTTCTCGCCATGTTTGGGGTATCAGACCGTGTTTACCTATCCATTGGAACAGTACGCTTAATGCATGTGCCCATTTCTCGGGGGACAGGCTCATGAGCGCAATACAAGTGCCGCCCGAGCCTATAGCTCGGGAGGTAGGTAGATTTGTAATCAATTATATGAGATCATCAATCGTATAACTGCCCCTCCAGGCCGCCACATTATAAAGAGATGGCTTGTTGCTATTATCTTGGGCGCCTAGAGTCTTATTTGAATGAGTGATTCATTCTTGTTCGGGCACACTTTATTGGTAATGATGTCTTTTTAGTGCCCTTAACCACTGCCCATACGCCCTGATTATTATTGTTCTTGGCAAAGGAAGCTACTTTGCACCAGGTTTCATTTGCCTTATAGGCTTTGTGGTGACCTACCAACTGTTGGTACGTTTATTTAGCTGCTTTTATTTTCTGTGTGGCGTCAGAGCAGCTGTTACTCTTCAGCTCACTAATAGTCTTTCTGAGGTTTTTTTTTGGCCTCATGTATTGCACTGTGGAAAGGTTTCTCTTTAAAATGGCAAGCATTCCATCTCTCACTAGTGCTTATGGAATTACGTTTTTGTGTGATAACAACCTCGATGGCCACTAACACGTGTTCAAAGGCTTTTATCATTATTGCTTCGCAGTTGTCTAATTGTTCAGGCGTATGTTCTATGAAGCTAGTTCGTTCTCGTTCTGCCACTCTTCTGCCCTTTTCTAATTTCGTAGGATTCCAAGGTATTCAATTTCCTCCCGTCTTAATGGTCATGTTTCCATTTCATTCATAGTTACCTTTCTCTTTAGCTATTGCAAGCAAGAGATAAAGAGGGAGGTGATCGATTTCCTCACGGCATCCTACTGTCATGTCTAGCACCAGCTCATTGGCGCTATCATTAGTGATCATATAATCAATTGTTGACAAACTTTGCTCGCTCCCGCGCGTTGCGCTTCTATTACAGTTACTTGCGGAGTTCCCATTCATCATGGTTAGCTGGTGTTTAAGAAACAATGTAACCCATGGTTAACTTGTGCGTGAGAGGAACTATTATCTATACGGACCAGATGAATGCCTGTCATCCACACACTCATTAGGGCATACGATCTTGGCATTCAAATCACCTAACATTATAATGGGGGTGGCTGCATCACACTTCTAGAATCCTAGTTACTGTCTCGATATTTACTTTGTTGTATGCTCCTTTGGGTGGGGTTGTAGACATTTACTACTAATATAGGCAGTACTTTAATCTGATCACTGTTTACCAGCACTGCTAGCACCATAGCAGTAGACCAGTTTGTGTTACATCCTACCCAAGGGTGTCTAATTGAGGTCAACAAACCTCCTTTCCGGCGGCCTCTGGGTCCTTTGGTCGCTAGACTTTGAATCATACTACGACCATCTATTTCACAGTGTTCCCAGAGCCAGATCTCTTGTAAAACTACCACAAAGAAATGCTAAGTACTATCAAGCAAGCCAAATGAGAGTTTCCTCTTGTATTCCAGGACATAATAACATCGATGGCATTGATACTGTTGTTCAAACTGGGTTTTAAATACCACCGGCAGCCATTGTCAGTAACCCTCTGGCGTGTCGCCTTCCATATTCTTATTAGCTACATATTTCGGGTGTTTCGATAATTGATCACATGGTACTACCTCAGTTGGACTCGGAACGCTAATTTTGGACATGGTGGGTCTCAATTTATTGGGATGGTAATTTTGGAGCACCTCACCATTTACACACACATGTTTACAACAGGTGTGTGGGAGGTTATGTGTCGGTGTGACCAGGTCTAGGATTTTAATGCTTACTGTACCTTGGAGTTTCATTCTAGACCCTTGCAATGCATCAGGGAGTGCTTCTGGATATCATCTGACAGATGGAATCTGGGTAAATGAGCACATATATCCCAATTTAAATAATGCATCTTGGTATTTCATCACCTAATCAAGTAGCGAGTCAGAACTAAACCTGATATTAGATATGTTAATACGGCTGTGTTCTATTTGATAAACTATGATTATGCCTTTAGATTGAACGACTCTCTATTGAGAGGGGGTAACACAATCTGTGAAGATATAGCTTTCAATTGTAGTGCTCTGTGTAGTTTTATTTCGCTAATGCCCAAATGCATTTGCTCACCAGCTAATTGTTGCTTTGTGCTTTTGGTAACAACGGTAGACCATAAGTCTGTTATACGGGGTTGCTCAGTAGCCATCGTAGCACCATTGCCCATTGATATCGGTCTAGTAAAATCTACAAATCGCATTGGACTAGATTTGCTAATAATAGGAGCACTAATGTCAAGCACAGGGGGTGGAGGTTGTTCATGCTCAGGTTGTAGAGGTGGATGCTGCGCTGGGCATTCATGAGAGACATTAGTCGACATTTTAGTTTGGGTGTTGTTTTTAGTGCTCACACATGGGTTGACACGTGTGCGGTCCTTTTACGCACATGATTGCCTATGAAATTACTTTCTTTTTACGTTTAGCAGTCAGGGCATTCCTTGCTGGAAGAGGTTTTGCACTGTGAGCCTCAGAGATTAATCTAGATTTAAAAGGAAGGGGAGCTTTAAAAACCTGCGCTGCAGGAATGCCTATATTGGTCTTCATCGGTTCCATGATATCTGTGTTTGTCGATTGGTCCTGTACCGGTTTACGATCACGGTCTATACTATTATGTAATAGCAATGATTGGATGCCGAGTTTGTTTTCTATTCTTTCATTTTTTTCCAAAAACATACGTAAAAGGCGTTTGATTGCTAAAAACATGTCGTCCGATGTCATGCTAGAAGCACTCGAATCGTCTAAGTTCAAGGGAACACTGGAGGAGGACACTGAGGAAGGGTTTGAGTGGCTATCACGGAATCAGGCTCCGAAACAGAGCAAGTCACCTCTCTCTCGATGGGGTGACGGGGGCAGTGGAAGAGGCAGAAACCGGCAGGGAGGAAACAGGGGGTAAATGGTGGAGGGAAATTGCAGGGCTCCTTTGCTATTTCTACTTTGATGCTGTGTTCCACCGTGAGTGAGGGGGTAGTGCCTACTGCGAGGGCGGGTGGGGAAGGTAAGGAAAAGGAATGGGAAAGACGAGTTTAGGTCAGGGCCGAGGAATTCTACCCCCGGGGGATAAAAGCCAGGTCTAATAGGGCAGTGGAGTCAGAGATGTCAGGTCTACTTTGCTTTCCTTCTGAGTGAATTAAAGCCTTAGTAGCCCCTTCTAAGTGGCTCGCAGTCATACATTCGAATGTTCCTGATGTAGTGAGTGTACTCTTCCCAATTTGAGCACCACTTCCCATCTCTATAGCAGGGGGCGTTCAATTCTCACTTGCTGCTAGTGATTTGGGGTACCGAGACGAAGGGAATGCTTTCAGGGTCTAAACCACTGAATAGAGTCAAAGGGGAAGACGCTGCCAAATGCGTCGGTAAAATTATTAAATAACCTACAAGCTTGGTTCTGAGGCAGCTGAGCGAGGCATTGAGGTCGATGCTCACTCCCCCAGCAGCTTTAGCCACATCTGAGGAATTAAGCGGCGTAAGTTTCGAGAAGTAGTTGGTTAATTTCCGACTTTTGGTCTGTATTTTGGTTTGACTAATCACCTTAGACTTGCAGACCCGACGGCAACGCCGTACTAGTTTGTCTTTCTGTAAGGCGTTTGATTGTTCTGCAACCTTTGCTGAAGGTATTGCCAGAGCATTGTCAGCCATTTAGTCAAAAGATGCTTGTTATTTGACTAACTCGAGAGATAAGCTCTCGGAAAAGTCGAAGAATGACAAAGTATGCTTTGTCTTAATTCACGACGTTGTATTCATTGCTACGGGCAAAGATAATGCTGCACAACGTAACAAGCAGGATTTTCGTAGTTCCATCACACGCTTCTCGGCTCAAGAGCGTGAGCGCTCGAGGGCTCGAAGGAGCGCAGCAGGGGCGCAGCAGTCACTACAAACACTGCTGCAGTGTGGTCAATTCAGATCGTTTATCGGTACATTTACTTACTGAGTAAGCACGTTACATTTCAGAGTTGCTAGCTACGTAGCTAGGTAGGGACAGCTGTTATTACACGGAATGGCCTAACTGTCGCTGGCGCGGCGAGAGCCAGCAAACAGCACTTCACCAGTACTTCTGCTCGGTGCACGTGCATCAACATTTTGTAGTCAAGAAGAGTTAAAGGGCTGGAGCTAATTACATTAGCAGGAAATATACGTGTTTTGTCGATTCTCACAGTGTATCCTCACAGCAAACAAGACTTCACTGGTACTTTCACTCAGTGCCTTCAAATGGCTGGTTAGTAGCTTGCGCAACTGAACATTTTTACCCTTGCAAATGCTAACTAATGTTCCTTAAGTTCTTCCCTTCAGCACCTCTTCTTCCTCCTCTAGCTGTTTCCTGGGTGCTCAGGCCCCCTATTTTGCTCCTTCCTGAAGTCCTCTCCCCCCACCTCCTCTTTTTGATGTTCTTTTTCTGGCCTCTCTGCAAGACCGCATTCTTCTCCAAGCGTTTCTTCTACCCCACCTCCTCCTTGACTCTTGTTGTTGGAGTCACCTCCTAGCTACCATGCCCTTACCGCATCTGATATCCTACACCCCCTACACCTCCACTCTTCCTGATGTTACTTCTGCCTTCTCGCTACCATCTTCACATCCACTGATCACCACATCCTCTGCCCAACATGATGTTACTGCCTCCTTCTGGCTATAGCTGGCTACCACCAGCTACTACTTTAAACTCTTCTGATCACAACCTCCTCTTTTCCATGTTACATCTTCCACCTCTGGATCTTCCATCTTTGTCTCAGTCCAACATCCTAGGGTTACCACTGCTTCCTCAGTAGGGTGTTTGCAACATGATGTTGCCACCTCCCTCTTATTCTCAGTCCCACTTGCTGGGATTACCTCAATCTTCTTTCCCACCAGACTCTTCTCCCTTCTGCTTCTCTGTCTCTCCAGCGTATGCACTTGTGCACTCTCTAATCTTCTCTGGTGGCCAACTGCCTCCAAACCCCTGCCATTTCCAGTTGAAGGTTGGCACTGTTACTAGTGAGATGTTGCTAGTTCTTAGTGTTCTTGATAGTATGTAGTGCAGTCATTTTTTCCTTCTGCATTCTGGGCTTCTGCCATAATAGGAGGGATGATTGATGCATATGGTAATCAAAGTGGATTCTATTTTTGGCTGGGAACTCGTGCACTCTGTGAACCGCTGAGGGATTGTATTTGTGTCTTTTCAGGCTGCTGTGTATTGGACTCTTAGTTGTCTGTTGAGTAAATAATCTAGTAGACCAAATGTAGAGGCTGTTGCCTTAATCACGTCTTGAAAGTACAAAAGAGACGACTGCTATTGTTAGGAAAGTTATAATGTGCCATTAGCTGCAGAGTTGGAAAAGCAGCTCCTTATGGTGGCTTTGATCTGTGGTTTTAGAGTGAGATCCATTGTGAAGAAGACTGCATTTGAATGTGGTGACCAACACGTCTGTGTGGCTGCAAAAACGTTTGCGTGAATCTACCTTATTACTGGGGTTTGGGGCTGTTGCACTAATCCAAATTCCCTTTAAATGTGGACAGCACTGGTTCTATGTGTTACATGGAAGACGGGCCTGATCTTAAGACCGAGAGGAACCCTCATTAACTAACTTGCGAGTCCCCCAAGACTATTGAAAGGAAAGTAACCCAAATACTGCAAAGAAAAGTAATCCAAAAAGTCAAATAAGCACTCCACCTTGTTGCAAGGAAAACAGGGTTTATTACATGCAAAAGGCGGTCCCGTAGAACCAAACTGATGAACTCTTTTATTCTTCAAAGGGTCACATCTTTTATAGGCTCATGCCCCATAACTAACAATATTAACATAATAATGAAATACAACATAACCCCCCACCCTCATTGGCTACCATCTATAGAACATGCTGCCCCTCCACATAGTCCCTGGACCGATTGGCCACATCTAGTCGAAACCCATTCCCATAACACGTGGTCCCCTCCATTATCACTTGCAAATCCAGGTATGTGATTGTCAGCTTCCCTTTATTGACACATTTTTTTTATTTTTATTACTTGTGTATAATTGTATTACAATTTTTACAAGATTTTTTCCTTCACTCGATTCCAATATGTTTCCTTTAATTGTTTGGTTTATTTGTGCTTCCTGCTACCTTCCATGATATTCGTTTTCTTCTTAAAAGAGGAGAACAATTTCCTATTTGTTCTCAGATGTCTTTTCTTCCAACTTCAAGCTGTCCAGAAATTTTGCAGTCGCTATAGTCAAGGTAGTTGAATCCCCGCTCATCAGCCTATACCACCAATCCTCTTTGCTGACAGTCTGATACTTTAATCCGTGTGGGTGGAGGTAGTTTCGTCTAAGTTTGTTCGTTCCTGGGCAGTGAAGAAGTAGATGTCGTAGTGTTTCAGTGTCCAACCTTTTACAATAACGGCAGTTGTTATTCTCCGATTGCTTCCTGAGAAAGAGAATCTCATTTGTCTTCAGGATGTTCAGACGTGCTCTCAAGAAGATTGTTCGCAGTCTTTTGTCTGGGAACCTTTTTTAGATAGTTTCTTACTTCGTCCAGCTTTTGAGTGTTGGTTGTATGATGGGTCGGGATTATGTGTTCTTCCGCTTTTTCTAACGTATTGATCCAGTCTTGTAACTTTAATTTCTTCTTTATTTTCCCTGGAATACGTTCGATTTCCCTTTCAGAGCAACCAATTTGTGCTGCTTGTTCCAAAAGGCTGTTATACCAAGTTGTTAGCATAGGGCTTTTGCCGCTCTTCATTTCTTTGAAAATGATGTCCAAAATTTTTGGACTGGGGAGCCTTAAGATTTTTCCCAGAAACAGTAGCCTGTTTCTCTCCACCACTGATTTCAATGATTGCAAACTTAGTTCACGTCGGATGTTTGCTACAGGGGTGGAGTTTGGCAAACGGAGGACCCTCCGCCAAAATGTGCCTTCCAGTTTTGCCCACAGCGTCTTCGGGAGATATGGCATTGCCTCTGCTCCATAGGTCAGAGCTGGGGTGGCTTTTGCTTTAAAGAATTTTATTATCGGTAGAGTTGAAAATTTACGAATTTTCGTTCCAGGGATAGTGCTTGGGCTGCTAATGTTTTTGCCTTAGAGAACAGGTGTTCTTGCATCGTTATTTCAATTCTGCTGCAAGATAATTTCACCCCAGGCATGTGAAACTCTTTACTGTATCCAGTTTTTCTGAGTTTGCAAACCATTGAGGGCATTTACTTGGTCTAGATGCTTTTCCCAAGATCATTATTTTGGTCTTTGAAGTGTTTAATTCCAGGTCGTTTTTCTTTAAGTAGCGGGTAAGACTATCCAGTTGTCTCTGGAGCCCGATGGGCGTTTGGTCCAGTAAAAGGATGTCATCCGCGTAAAGCAGGCGAGTCACTTTCGACTAACCTATTTGGGGAGGAAAGGAACGGGTGTCATTTTCTGCGTCCACTATGTCCGCCATTTATGCCTTGTACAGCGCCGGCGCCAGGGGACAACCTTGCTTGACTCCTCTGGCCATCTGTATGGTTGTTGACAACGAGCCGGCTGCATTGAGCCGGACTCTGATTGAAGTGTCTCTGTGCAAGGCCTTCATGGGTTCGAGGATAAATAATGGGCAGTTTTGTTTTTCCAGTTTCTTCCATAAATTGCCTCTATTAACACGGTCGAAAGCTTGGACCAGATCAATCGTAGCGATGAAAGTTGTAGGTTGATCCTCAAAGACTTTGGATTTCAAGATGCTAACCAGCATAATATTGACAGAGGTGCCTAAGTTCTTTTCGAACCCTGATTGTAATGGGTCCGCTGTTTTTGCCTCCTTCTGCCATGTCTGAAGTTCGTCCAACACCAAGGAGCCAAAAAGTTTCCCGAGCACATCCAGAAGTGCAATCGGCCTGTAATTTTTCAGGTCGTTCCTCAAGCCCTTCTTGTAAATAGGAACAATATTTGCTGTTTTCCACGTGTCGGGAATGGATCTTGTAATCCTGCATCTTTGGAAAATTTCCGTTATTAACGGTGCCCAGGCTTTTGCATCCTGTTTGAGGTGATTGTTAGAAATTCCATCTGGGCCAGGTGCACGAGAGTTGTTTAACTTCCTGATCTTTTCCAGAATAACCTGCTCGGAGCATGTTATCCATTGCGATGTATCTCGTTTTGCCACTTTAGTTTCTTTTGGCGTTGGTTCTTTGAATAGTTCGGTAAAGTATTCTACCCATTTCTCTTCTGAGACACTGTTGGTAATGGTCTTGTCTGTGACTGCCAATTTGTTTTTTATTAGCTTCCAAAAGTCTTGCGAGTTCTTTTTACACACTGCTCTCAACATGGAATCTGCGTCTTCTTGATACAGTTCCCATCGAACTGATTGGAGCCATGCTTTGTAACCTTTGTTTTGTGTAGTTGCCAATTAAAGATTTGTTTGTGTTGGGTTTAGTTTAGCCTGCCGTGTTACTTTTCGTAAGTAGGATTTCTTTATCCTCAGTTCTTCATTATGTTTGTGCAGATGAGTTTTTTCCGGTCTTCTCTTATGCATTGGGCACAAGTAGGGAATGAGAAGTGGACAGTAGTTCAGTTTTTCAGTGAGAATTTTTGCACTGGATTGTCTATTGTAAATTGCTGTAATGTCAATTAAGGCATCTGATGTCATTTTCAGCCGATTCCCTTGTGAATTTGTTTCGAGCTTGTATGACATTACCACCGGTGCGTGTGTTGTTACTGACTATGTCGCAGTTAATAGATTGTGAACACTGCAGGTGGTTTTCACTTCCGTAAAGCTCTTGATTATTGAATATAGCTCTTTAGAGGCAAAGATGTAATCGATAGTACTTTCCTTTCCTTCACTTTCCCATGTTGGAATCTTGGGACTAGCAGTTTCTAGGGAGTTCAAGTTATACAGGTCGCGGGATTTCATCAACTCAGACCATGCAAGTCCTTGTGCTATTGATTGTGAATTGGCGGTGTTTCGCAGTGTCTTTGTAGCTTTAGAAACAGGACAAGTAGCGTTCAGGTTGCCGCATATCAAGATGTCATCCACATCGTAAGTTTCAGCGACGTCTGTTAATATTTTTTCTACGGTGTTCAGAAAATCATTTGTTTTGGGTTCCATTGGGTTCCAATAGATGTTCAGTAAGAGGATAAGGTTGTGACTGGGCTTTTCCTGGGATGTTTCGTCTTTTGCCCATTTCAACAGTATTGCCAAGGATGATCTCAGGTTGTGGGCTATTCGCAAGGTCCCCCCTGACCTGACAGCTGTTAGAAGGCCTGATATAGGTCGGCCTCTATCCCCTTTTAGAGCAGGAGAGAGTAAGACTTCGTAGCCATCGAAGCTAGGCGGGTAGAGCAGCCAGGTCTCTTGCAAGCTTATAAGGTCAAATCCGCCAAGATTTATCTCCCCAGGTTGAGTCAGATGGGTGTGGCCTCTGGTGTTCCATGAGCCAATAATGATCCTTTGCTCCTGCTTCTGTGCACCATGCATTTGCTTTGATGAGACCCTTCCAATACTCGCCGGGGGACGATTTGATTGCTATTTCTTGACATAGCGTGTCAGTACCGATGGAATCCATGCCCATTTTTTGGGATCTTTTTCAACCTTATCTGCGTGATTCTGGGTCAGAGGCTTTTCTCGTACACTGCGTGTTTCTTTTTCCCTTGCAACCGATCGGGGGAGTGGACCCCTTGGTTTTCTATTTGATGTGCTTCCTGAGGCCTCCTCGTTTGTTCTCCACCGCCCTTTGATGGTAGAACTTTCACTGGTCTTCGCTCTTTCTTTATCTCTTCTGATGTTCGACGAGTTTGGATTTATGGTTTCTCGAACTGTGCTTCTTTCATCTACGTTTTTTCGCTCATTCTTCTCTAGCGTGTGGTTAAATTTTCTCTTCGTTCTAAGAGTGTCTTTCACATTTGGAGTTCTCTGTGCCGGTTTCCATCTTTCTTTTTCGTTGGTCTCATAATTACGTTCTGGTTTTGTTACGTGTGAATGGGCTCTCCTGTGACCTCTTTCTTCTGATGTAGTTTCTCTTAGAAGATACCCTCTTTTTGACAGTTCTACTGCCGCCAAGAGCAAGAGTTTTTTTTACTGTTTGAGACGTGATATGCAGAAACATGCTGGCTGTCCTAGCTTTAGAGGCGAGACAAAGAGTCTTCGATTTGATCTGATTGTCCTGTCCAAGGATTTGTCTCTTCGTCTGGTTTCTTCTGTCCTGTGACTGGTTTTTCTGTATGTTCGAGTATTCAAGTTTTTTTGTTTTTCACTTTGATAAGTCGAGTACTTGTGTCTACAATAAGAATCGCTGTTTGGTGTCTCTTCAAGCCTTGCAGCATCGAGTTTTTTCTTATTACTCTTTAGACGAGAATCATCGTTTCCTCCAGGCTTCAGTTCGGTTTTGTTGATCTTTGTATTAGCCAAGCGGAACAGCGTTTTCCTCTCTGGAGTAATCTGACTTCTTCTATCGCTTGTATCTTCTGCTTTGTCTTTCTTTTTTATTGATGTTGATATTTGAGTCTGATGTTGTGTATCCTTTGGATCTTGCTTCAGAGATTTGTCGTCCAAAAAAGACACCTTTCTTTTTTTTATGGACGGCCGAGGTATTTCTGACTCCGATGTTTCAATGGAGTAGACACTTAAATTGGATAGGTCAAGTGAGTTATCTTCAATGACTTGACCCGACTCTCCTAATTTGATGCTCTGTTGGGAGTCGTTTTTCGTGGACTTTGATTTTTGATCAATCACCGTTATCCATTTAGTCATGAGTTTGTTTGTATTGCTTTCCGTTGACGTTTTCTTCTGTATGTGGAGTGCTTTTGTGTTTTGTTTTTCTTTCACTAATGATTGACTTTTTATAGTCTTTTCTCTCGGCTGTTGTTGGACACTCTCTTTGTTCTGCAATTTGAATTGAACTTCATCAGTTTGATCTTTAGGAGTCTTTTCCATGTTGCAAGGCTTTACGTGTGAGCTCATGTCTCTTTTAGTGATGCATGGTTGTCGTGAATACTCCTCGAGTGTTTCTTTGTTAGATGTGTATATCGGCCTCTCGCCAGTTTTATCAGTGGTCTTTGAGTATGCATCTTCAATTTTTTTTCCTTATTCTCAATCAAGTCCGTTTGGGAACTGACATTCACTGATTTGTTTTTGAACTGAAATACCTTGGGATTATCAGTCATGGAGCCTTGGTCGTTTGTGCTTGCCTTCCATGCTTCTAGGGCCATTATGTAGCCTTCAAGATGGATTAGCTTTGAGTTGCATGCCGCTAGTAGTGAGGTGTGGTCCCTCAGCATGTCATTGATGGTTTCATATAATTTCCCAAATGGTGCAAGCGCAATGGTCACGGCTGACATAATAGGTAATATGTCAATGCTTTTGGCGGGTGAGTTTTTCTCCTTTTTTTTTTGCATTTCATTTTCCATCTTTGCTTTATGTGGAGTAGAGAATAGCAGTCGTAAGGCGTCCACTGAGACATCGTCCTTTCTTTGCTGAGGGGCAGGTTTCCTACCTGAAATTGTGTCTCTGAGTTTTAACATGTTTTTGTAATTTAGTATTGCCTCCGCCAATTTGATTTCTTCCTGTTTTCTCTGGTGGTTTGGATGAGTCATCGTTGAATTGTTTTCCCTTTCTTTCTCCTTCACCATATTAGTTTCATTGGATAGTTCAACTTTGTCCGTTTCGTCTAACAATCCTGGTATCAAAGGCGGTAGTTTTTGGCTCATGGTAAATTCTGACGTTTTTGCTACTTCATGATTTCTTTCTTCAGTCAAATCTAACTGTGATACAGATTCTTGTTTCTTTTCTTCCCCATCTGTCGGGACAGCTGGTTGTCCATGGATATTTTTTTGTCCTTCATCGTTGTTTTCCGACTTTTGCTCCGTAATTCTTGAATCTGTGTTTATATTGATTGATTCAGTTTTTTGTTGAGATGTGGATGGGTTGTAGTGCCAGCGTATTTGGGGTAATGAGCTGGCATTTTCCATTCGCTGTACTAAAACTGGTTGTTTAAGTACGTTTCTTCGGGGAGATGGGGGGATCCCCTCCAAGATTTCCAGGTCGGACAGTTCAAACCGGTTCACTGGTGGGATCTTTCCCAATTTTTCAAAGAACCTTCCAATCGGGTTATTTGTCGGGGTTATTATTTTACCTGTTCTTTTCGTCTGTGTCTTTAATGGTAATCTATTGTTGGGTGTTGATGAGCCAGTTGGCTTAGATTTTTTTTCCCCTTGACTTTTTGTGTTTTGATTAAATGAGATTTCGTTTGATTTGAAATCTGGAGTGTTTACCTTTTCATCACCATCTTTTAGGAAATTGAATGAATGATCCAAAGCTGTTTTGGACTGAGATCCGTCTTGTGCTTCTGTCGTTGAGTAAGTGTATATCTTGTCCCAGTTGTGTTCTCTCAAGATGTTCAAATCATCTGTTACATCTGCATCAGGGTCCTCCAGGTATGATAAAGTTCTGTTGGAGCAATTATGTTAAATCCAAGTCAGGGCTCGGTAAAGTGGCTCTTATGATCACCGGGTGAGTCTCACTTTCAATCCTTGGTTTTTTGCAGGGTGCGCTTTTTTCCACACTAGTGTATTTTTTCGCAAAAGTTTTATCCAAAAATTCCTTCAATCCTTTCTCAGTGGTTAGGTTGTTGCCATTGACTTCATCTGAATTCATTGCTCCATGTAGCGGCTCCGTTCTGCCACCAGAGGGCAGGTTGAGGCAGCACTCGGTCTCGGACTCTCCGCCCTCCGCTTCCTGAAGCACCGAACTCGATCCCGGGCACGCTTGGATGAGGCCAGCCCCTTTCCCTTCTTCTCTGCACCCGGGTCCTCCGAAAAGGGACCCCCAGCAACTCCGATGGCATCCCGCTCGGGGAGCGGCGGGGTTGTTTCAATCGCCGCCGGGATCCCGCGTCCGCCCCCACAGCCCAGCCAAGAAGCCGGCGGCAAGGATCCGTCCCCGGAGAGAGGACACCCCTCGGCCGTCCGACTTGCTCCGATGCCAGCGGGCCCAACGTCCGACGACGCGGCCTCCCTCCAAGGTAGGTCATGTTGATGCCGGTGGGGAGAGCTAAGGGGAGGAATCGGGGGTGAACGTGTAGGCATTCCTACTTGCTGCGTGTCCGTTGTTTTGTTTTTGGTTTCTTGTTTGGTACGTGCGTGTGGTTCAATTGACATTTTCAGTGTTAGAAGGCCACTTCTTAGCACTCGGCCAGTTTCTTCATAATCAGTGGGCCCTAGCTCGGGCTCTTCTTTCGGGGGGGGGGGGGTGGTCCTCCATAAGCACGCAATTTGCAAACGGTGTACAAGTGTCCGTATAATATTCAAGAGAATTCTTAGTTTCTTGTACTTAGGCGAACTTTACAGGGAGCGGTCCGGGGGGCAATCAGCCAACACGCCAGCAGCCGGACTGCCAGACTGCACCTCCTCGCAGCTCTCCGCGGCCAGAATGGGTTTTTAAACCCTGTGCCTTAATGAAAGGCAAAAACAGACTTCAGGTAGCTGGTAGCAGAAAAGAGGTTCAGGGTTCACTGCCAGACTGCACCTCCTCGCAGCTCTCTGCGGCCGCTCCGCGGCCAGAATGGGTTTTTAAACCCTGTGCCTTAATGAAAGGCAAAAACAGACTTCAGGTAGCTGGTAGCAGAAACAAGGTTCAGGGTTCACTGCCAGACTGCACCTCCTCGCAGCTCTCCGCTTGACACATTCATAAATTAAGACTCTCACGTGATGTGCACCCCTTGGTTCCAGACATGATCAAAGTAAACTGATGAGGCCAACACTGCTTTAATGAGACAATAGTCTTTCACATCAACCCAGACGCCACGGCACACACAAGCTACACCCTAGACCTTGTACATCACCTCTGCTCCCCCTATCCCAAATCATTGAACATTCCAGACTCGGCTCCCCCCTTATCTCCTTCCAACCCCAGCTGCCCAGTAATGATGTGACCAGGGCACTGCTCTTCAGTCTGAATTTCAGGGATTTATTTGATTTTGGTTGTACAGCTACTTGTAATTCATACAGGATGACCGCTCATTGGGAAGGGCAGTAGTGCACCTAAATCTTCACCCTGCCCATTGGCACCACAAAGCCGTATGCCCTGTTCTCATGAATGTGTCCTTCTAAGGGTGCTTCCCTACCAGCTCACATTCTGTTCCCACCCTATTCAGGCTCTGCAGCCGGATACAATTAGCGTTTATTTGTGCACTGCCTGTGCCACTGACCTCGGCTTCTCTTCTGGGAAGGGGAAAGGGTATTTGTTTTTGGATCTGAGCTACACAGAGCTGCAGCTTCACGCCGAGGCCTGCATTCTATTCTGTTCAACGTGTACCAGGCCTTAACTTTCAATATGGCTAGGCTTATGTCATGGCACTAATCTCGCTTCTGCCATAATACCATTCTGACTCCATTTTACACCTGCTCCAGCTCTTTTCGCACCTCACTACCATTCATAACTACATCAACTGAACACGGGGCCTATAATACTGCCCTACCTATAACCTCTGCAACCACAACAGTAGTGCATTTGTTGCTCTTTCCGTGTTGCTTTAAGTAAGCAGCTAATATGTGTCAAACCTAACTAAAAGCAATACATGCGACATCTGCTGCACCATCTATAGTCTACTCCTACAATATGCTGTGCCAGTACGTTTTTCTGAACCTTTTTGCCTGGCTTTGCCGCTGTATGTACATCCTAACACTACTCGATGGCAAGTTTTGTCTAGCATATTGGGGGAAACCTATTGCTATCTGCCAGAGTTAGCCTACAACAAGTTCAATTTCCCTTCAATTGATTTAGACTGCCTGGGATGAAGTCCCAATGGTCGCTTCATCCCCTTCTTCCTAATCCTTGCCAGGGTTAACACCCATTTGCTGGGAGAGGGGTCCTGGAAAAGTCAAGACGTACTAGAGCAGAAAGTGGCAGAGGCCTACATCTGCAAAGATGAACCAGGATCAGGGCTTCAAAGAGACCAGAACAGAGCGATCTCTGTGCTCTCGAATTCCCAAGCTCCCGTTCTAGATCGCTGTTGGGCTTGCACTCCTCCAGAGTTCCTCCACACTCATTCTTCAACTCAGTGTGCCAACCCTACTTCTGATGGCACCACTGCCTCTAGAACCGTTTCTCCCCTGGACTCAATGTTCTGTCCCACGCTAAGCAATTCCATCGCATCATCTGCCAATTCCACACAAACAACAACGGGCCAGGCCTCCTCCAAATCCCCACGGCAAGCAGAGCCTATGATCCTGACGAATGGGATGTCTACATTCCCTCTACCAACTTGAAACCAACTACAACAGGTAAAGCATAACCACGTACCCTACTACTAATAAGCATGTGAAACTAGATGAGCATTACGACCATCTCCCACTCAGCTAATGAGCCAGTGCTTGACTTAAACCCTGAAACCAGACACAGCCTGGCCTAGCAGTTGCCCTATGTATTTTGGACATATTTGAGTTAGATCTCACTAAAGGATAGTACTGTATAGATGCACATACATAATTCACATAAAACCGATACTGGGTAAAGCTGCTGATTGAAAACAAATCCTGTTTTGAGGGAACAGAATTTACAAAGTTTGCAAGTGTACTTTGGTGTAATTTACGCCAAGCGAAAAGAAAGTGTAAGTGGCATCTGATTGACGAATAAGACCATCTAACTTGTGCTTCTGTTGGGGTCTAATCAGGGCAAGTTCTGCTGGTGCTGATTGAGCCAACTCAGTCTGAAGTACAACAAAACATTTGATGTCACTAGCCATCAGTTTTGTTCCTCACAATGCAGCATATTTCTTCATTACTTATTAGATGTGTCTCCACACAACCCACTATTTTGCAAGCCAACAATTTAACTTCCACACTTCCCACACCACGTTTTGATTAAGGGACTCTAGGTCAGGGGGCTGCAATCTCACTAGATATGTTGTACTATGTCTCCCATCAGCCGAAGTTATAGTGCAGAACATCTGGCTGCCCGCAGGTTACAGAACCCTGTTATAAGCGTACATTTTTTCCTTGTTAAATCTACAAATTCATACTTTGGCACAGTCATTCCAGATGATTGACTGAATTGACTGCATTACATAGGGGTATGCACATAGGGGTGTGCAAGTTTTGCTGTTTTATGATGAAACGTGAACCGGAAACACCATTTTCACAAGTTATACATCCATCGAACCAACAGGCATCAATGTTTGACATAGGTATATGCCCTTTTGTTAACTGCACTGTGAATGAATCCCTAAGTATTTAAACCACACATCTGCTTGGGCTGCCTTCTAATTTGCCTGAGCGTCCGAAGTGAAGGGCAGGCAAAGAGAAGGGCAATTTCTTTTTGGACCTGTTCTGACCAGGAGGACCCAGGACTATAACCCCCCTGCTCCTCTAACTTCAGGTAATATGTGTTCCACCCCTCTCTCCCAACAGCCCATCCCTACCATCACCACTCATCGCCAACCGCGCTGCTCACCAGCAACATCATGGACAGTGCATTGCAGCCTTCTCACTCGCGTCACCATAGATCCCATCACCACTCCATCATCCACAACTACAACAAAACAGATGCTCACCAATATCCGCTCAGCAACCAACCATGAAGCAGATATTGCTGACCTCATCACCACACATGACCTGGACGCCATCTCCATTACTGAGAAATGGATGACATCCACATCCCCCACCTGTAGATCTCCTCATCCCCAATGACTACAGAACTCTACAATGAGATTGTCCAAACAAGACCCGTGGAGGCTTCGCCATCATTCACAAGGCACCATGGCCATGCACCCAACTGGACTTCACCACCGTGGTCTCTTTCAGAAACCTTTCCTGCCGCTTCCCGCCCTCCCCAGACAGTCACTTTTCACTACAGATTACCCAAGCCCAACACCTCCTTCATCAAAAGCTTCATGGACTTGGTCACCACATGCATACCAATAACATCTTCCTCAGTGACTTTAACATCTCTGGCAACCAAGTCAATGAAAGAAGATCTCCACTGACTACTCAACACTCTGAACCTCACGCAGCACTCGAAAGAACCAACTCCGAGAAAAGGTAATATCCTCACCCTCATCATCACTGCCCTGCCCACCCTCCATCACATCTCTCCTATTCTACTAGACTGACCAGACCATCTGGCATTCCCCTTTGATATTAGTCATACAACACCAGTCAGGCAATCCATCAGAAACCCTGAAAACAAGCCTTCAGATCATTCAAGAACTTCCCAGTGGAGGCAGTCACAGAAGACCTCGCCAAACTCGACGTCACATGGGCTGATTGACCTCTGACGAACCAGGACTGCGACTCGCTCCACAAAGAATTCAACACATCCCCCACAACCAACATCATCTGCCATGCTCCAATGAAACAATGCACGCTCAAGCCAAAACCTTCATCACTCTGATATACTGAAGAACTCAGGTTCAACAAATGAACCATCAGAAAAGAAAAGACGTCTTGCAAAAGTCCTGCAGCGCATCCATCCTCGCCCTGCTCACAGAACTACGTGTTACATGCAGATGACTGATCACCACTACCAAGGCCAACTACTACCAAAACACCGTAGCCATGGCTAACAGTGAAAGCAGAGCCATCTTCAAAACCATCAAGGACTGCATGAACCCTTTTTCCTGACCCAGACATACCACACTACATTGAGTAATCAGTCGCCATCAGCTTTCTTCCTCAATAAGGTCAACATGATCTGCCAACACATAGAAACGTACAATACAACTGACTGCACACTACATATCCCATCTTGCAAAACCACAACTACCTGGACAAAGACACTCACAATGGAAGACTGCACTGCCATTCTAGCATCCTCAAGGCCGTCGTACATGGATGACATCCTCCCAGCCCTCATTCTCAAGACATTTCTGACTGTGGAAATCCTCCCATACCTGACAATCATCAAAGGCTCCCTAACTCAAGGCACCTACCCTTTGACCCTAGAGACTGGAGAACCCCACCCACTTCTCGAGAAAACAACACTGAACCCTGATGACCTCTGCAACTACCGCCCCATCACCCATGTTCCATTCCTAGCTAAAAGCCTTGAGAAAGCAGTAGCTACAAACTCCTCCAAAACATCAAAGTCGACAACCTTCTTCAGTCCTACGAAACTGACTTCAGGCCCCGATGCAGCACAGAAACGACTAGCATCAAGGTGATTGACGATTCCCTCAAAATCCTTGATGATGGCCATCCTTGCCTCCTGTTTCTCTTTGACCTCTCAGCAGCATTTGACACAGTAGACCACTGGATACTCACAGACACTCTACATTCCTGCATGGGGATCAGCGAGATCCTTGGTTTTTACATCAACAGACACCTCTCCTTTAAACAGCACATAGCAAGGAAGACACAAACAACTTGGTAGCAACTTTTTCACTCATTGAAAATCAAAACATTTATGCCAGAAAACAACTTCAGATCTGCTGCCCAAGGCTTGGTCCTCTTCCACCTGGATGGTGCAAGGCCCTCTTGGAAGGCCTTCTGGTGACTACCCAAGCTCCCCTGACATGCGACCAGAATGCGGTAGCACGACTCTTCAAAGGACTGCAAATTCGACCACATCACCCCAACCCTCATTTAATTGCACTGGCTCCTGCTGCAGGCCTGTATCATCTTCAAACTCTGCTGCATCATCTACTAGGCTGTCACCCTGAAATCCCCAAGGTACTTCACTGAGAAACTCAGCATTTCTGGAGGCCTACGATGCGCCAGAAGTAAGGACAGGTGCAGACTTGAACTCTGCCAGTGCAGGAAGGAAAAAAAAAACAGAAGGCAGGCTTTCTCTGTCTATGCCCCAAGACTCTGGAACCTCCACCCCATCAACTTCCGACTCTCCCCCTCACTTCTACAGCTCAGTAAGAAGATCAAGACCCTCATCTTCAAGGAATGGTTCCTCAAAAACATTTAAATCCATACAGCATCCACTCACCACCATATCTGAGGCTGGGTGATCTGATCCCCACAGTTTCCTCCCCTGGTTACCTGTGGACCCATTGCTGACAATTGCCCTGCCTCCGCCCCTTGTTGCCAGATCCCACTCCCTTGTTTCTCCTCTCCCTAACTTTGTTCTTACCTCTATGATTTGTAATCACTCCATTGCTTCCCGAAGCTAGGTCCGTGCTCAATAAATATCCTAATATTAATTCAAATAATATTGCGCTTTTATCTGTAGCCACGTCACGCCATAAAGCTTGGCTCGACCACGTCTGCCAGCATATTTTATGTTATCTTAATAGTTGTTATACTGCACCAGTCACTACTGTAGTGGTCTGTATTAGCAAAGAGTCCCTTGCACAGCCTAGGTGTCTTTTCCAAGAGCAGTACTTGGCCTCCACCCTAGAGCCTGGGGAAGCGTCCTAGCAGCTACCATTACCGACCCCAGCGGTTCAAATGCTGTCAACTATGAAAGGATGACATCCTTTGCAGGGGTTTGCCAATGTACCCATATACCCACTGAGTGATCTTGTCAGCTAGAAAGGCGAAGAGGGTCTCTGTCTGCGGCACCCATGCTTCTACAGCAATGTGGCCACAGCCTCTCTTCTGCGTGCAGTGATTGCGTGTCAGAGAAGGGGGCGCCTTTGTTGTTCGTCAGTATGCTTTTGAGCTTTGCTTTCCTTTCCCATCTGTTATGATCCGGTGCCTTCGGTACACCAAGCTGTCGTCAGCCCAAGCTCTAGTGTAATGATGTGCTATAGAACTGAGTCACCCTCCTTTAGGAACTTGACATCCAGTCACCATGGAAACCATGGAGAAGGCCCATCAGGAACTGTCATATCCTGCACACAAAAAAAATCTGTTTTAGAATACACTGTTAATGTAGCGCAGCATGAGTAATATGCCAAACCCTTATTAGGAGTGAAAGTGATTTTTTTTTCTTCATGTCACACATTTGATGATTTCCGATCTGGACATTTTGGGCAGTCGATCTCTTAGAAGGACATGCTGTGGTGTAAATCTAACACAGAAGGGGGTACAAGTTAATTTCACAATTCCTCGAAGTTACAGGGTTGTCATTTGGCTTCACTCCGATCAGCAGCAGTTGTTTTCTTTGTAAATAGTCACGTTCATGCCATTTCTTGGATCATATCTGCCAACTGGCTCCATGCCAGAAAGTCAACTTGGTCCAGTCCTGCCTTTCGAACATGCTGGGACACGTGGGCTCACATTTATAATGTAAAAACAGAAATCCATCAATCTCTTCGTGGGCGGACCACAACGGTGACAAGGCGACTCCAATGACCCGTGGCCAGCATGCAGCTATGCTCACATGCCCAAAAGGACCTAGTGCGATGATATGGCACTCCTCTCCCCATCAGACTTGAGCCGGATATTCTTAAGTTCCGGAAACGTCTTAAGACCTTCCTTTTCTCCACTGCCTTCCATCACCCCCTCCCTTGCTAAGCTCTCCACCTGCCGCTGCGGCTGTGGCCTGGTCCCTTCTGAGTAATCCAGGGACCAGACCACCCCCCCCCACCAGTCCCTCCCAGCACCCTTCGCCAGCACTTGCCCATGGGCTCCATTTCCTGGCCTATCCCTACCCAGTCTGCCTGCCCACTGCACTGTGCCACCCGACCCCCCTTGTCCCTCTGGCACTTGCCGCCTTGGCCTTTACAGCACTCGTCCCCCCACTATTGCACTTCTCCCTCTACCCCCTCCCCCTTGCACTTATCTCCTCAAACACTTGCACAGTAGAATTGCCACAGGGCCAATATAACCGTCTCTTTTCTTGTTGCTGTTTTTCTTATGGTAGCCCATGTTCCCACCTCCCTCACTTATTGCCTTGTGGCACCTGGAAACACTTGTGTATAGTGCCATACAAATGTCCAATACAATAAAATGAAAATTAAATAAAAATCTAACATTGTTTTTCTTTTTTCACTTCTCCAGGGAGAACTGAAGCAGCAGCTGGAACAGGAATAGACTGCCATTTCATGTAAGTGTTTCAATGTCTTAAAAAGTCATAATAAAGCCACTATAGCTTTGTGTTGCTAGATGTTGTGATGTCACAGTCAGGGTCGGACTGGCCTCCAAGGCAATAGCCCCATGGCCGAACCAAAAATGCAAAATGCTGGTGTTGGAAAGTTTTTGGGGTCAAAGTTGGCCGCTTTTTGCCCATTGTGGGTTAGTTTGATGAGTTAGTTCACTTGGCGGCAAGTAGTTTTGGCCAGTGCTGCGGAATAAATATTCTTTAAAATGCACAATTTGCATCACATTTTATCTACCAAAAAAAACTTTGGTTACTATTCAAACAATGGGCCTCATTACAAGTTTGCCGGTCCGGTAACAACGGTACCGCTACGCTTGCAGGTACCGCTGTTACCGGTTCAGCAAACCACAAGTTCTGTTCGCGGGTGCCTTCCCGCCCACCACGTCTGACCTGGCGGGCGTACCGGCACCTGCGAGCGCAGCATGTCGGATGCACCGGCACCATTTCACGAATAGTGCCGGTGCATCCGACCTCCCCATTCCCATTGGGCCCCCTTCAGCTGCAGTTTCACTCAGAATATTACAAATCTTTGTTTTTTTGCTGCTTATCGTGGGTCTTTCCGCCCCCACAATTAAATAAGTACGCAATCTGCATGCAGATATTAATCATCTTTCCCTTTTACAGCAAATCCGTGAAGTAATTCACTTTCTGTGGTTGAACGCACCTGACAATGTTACTCTTTACATGTGTATCTTCTCCATGATAAGGCTTCAGTTTGCTTCTGTTGTGCGAGTGTTGAGCTCGGTCCAGTATTTGTACCCCATACCTCTTGATTGTATTAAAGGAGAACAGTTTTCTGTTATGTAATCTTGCTTTTGTATACCGCCTCCTGCTCGGAGCGCTTTGCTTACTAGTTAGTGTTTCTTGGAAGATAGTGCCATTGTTTTAGAAGGTAACTGCGGGGTGATGGCTGCAAGGGCATCGAATGTCTTGAAGCACTTGTGATGCATTTGGTCAGGGAGACGATAGCAGCGTCTAATCCAAAGAAGAAGCCTTCCAGGGCTAGCCAATGAGAGCTGACTGACTGCTGGAGAATTCCTGAAAAGCGCTGCTGGGAGAAGTAAACACAGCTAAAAGGCTGACGTGCACACGGTATGCCTGGCCATCTGGCAGACCTTCTGAAGTAGAAGCAGTAGTACTTCTCTTCAGTGGCAGCCCCACCCTAGCAAGCTTCGTCAAAGGCATCAGGTCTATTGTCCTGTGGATCTTTACACTTATAAACAGAGAAATAGCTTTGCCCATGTTTGATTTCAAGTCAGGCGGTGCCGACTAAGGCCTGTGCCCATTCTAGACTCGATTATTGCAATGCAATGCATAGTAAACACGTCAAAGGGCACATCACTTTGCAGCTTGGATCCTCCTTAGGTTTTGACGTTGCCCCCACACACTCCTATCCCTCAACTCAATCTGTCAGGTTTTAATGCCTCAGAACCTCCTTTCTTAAGATATCGGGCTGCCCCACGCTGGCCATCAATTGTTCATACATCAGCCCGCTCCAGTCATCTATGAGGCAACGTTCTCCAAAAAAGGAAAAAAGGAGAGAACTTGTTTATCTTCATACAGCTCTTGAGAACCCATGTTTACTCTACTCTGTTAACTCTTGCTGCTCGGCCACTGTTCCCATCTCCTCTCAGGTTAGGGCTGCACATTGGCCCACCTGGTGGTGGGGTAAGCTGTGCTTAACAAAATGAAACGAATGAATGTGAGGTTGTTTAAAAAAATCTCTGCCATTTATATTTAGGACAAACCAGATATCTTTATATGATTTAGTGCATGGACCTTAAGTAACATAATGCACTGCATTCTCAGAAGTTGAGTCTGTCGTTGATGGCCACGATGCCAAGGGGCAATGGTTTGAGAATATAGGATCAACAGAATACCCACAACATCAAAATATGATTTAACACCTCAGTTGACAAACTGAGCAGGTTGGGGTTGAACATGCCGGTAAGATAGCTCAGCGGGTTGAGCGCTCGCGGCTGTGATCTAAGTGTGATCTGCAGGTCCGAATCCTGGCAAGGTCATCTCATCCTTTCATCCTTCCTAGGTCGATAAATGAGCACCAACCTCGGTTGGCATGATTAATACATGTAAATATGTTCTCTGTACAACGCTTTGATTTAAGGCACTATTTAAATAGCAAACCATTATCATTATTAACACCTATTAGGATAAGGAGTCCCAGCCAAATAGGATGTCCTCTATGGCTTAGGCTGATGAATGGCACTGGAAAGACAAGATTAAACAATAGGTCTGGGGTTTATTAGTATGATGGATTTCCCTGTTCTTAGTGGGGTAAAAGACCATTCTAATAAGCCTCAGCTGATAAATGGGTCCAGAATTCATATGGGTACGCATGGGTACGCATGGGTACGCATGTGTAGGGATGGGATGAGCACCTGCAGAACCTAAGGGTGCCTTCTACAACTAAACAAAAGAGGACAGCTACTCTAAACGTTTCAGGATGGAGCTGTAATTAGGTGTGATAGCTTATCTAAGGGGACTTCTTGTCCTGTTCTGAAAACCCTACTGCATTACGCACACAGTCTCTGGGTTGCAGCGCCAAGGATGCTTCCAGATGCCTCAGTCCTGTGGGTAGTGCACACAGCACACTCCTTCACTCCTCCTTCTGGTTTTCAGGATTTTTCTTCGCACAGATATTTTCAACCTATGGCCATTGTTCATGCTTCTACGCTCTCAGACGTGAAGCCACCACACTCCTACCTGCAAGCATTTTGTCTTCCCAACTTAGGGGACTTCCCTATTAGCAATGATTTCTCCCCCCTTACCTTTAGCCTAACAGCATGTATGCCCTTCCTTTTCCGGCGTCGTTATCAGGCTGTGTTATTAGGGGGCTGGCTGGGGTTGCCCTCCTTAGGTTGAGCCTTCAGAAGGCTCTCTCCTATCCTCTCTAGTCTCTGGCTACTTCCTGGATCTGAGATATAGACTTCAGAAGGCTTGCAGCAAATTGCTCTCCTCTTGTTCTGGTCTCCACCAGTGTCTGAGATATAGCCTCCTGCAGGCTACCAGGTTTCTCTCTGGGATCTGCTTCTTACCCTATGGCTCTCTCTGGGTTGGTCTTTTCTGGTGGTTGTAGATTTCCTTGGGGTGCTGGTTCTTCTCCTGAGTGTGTGCCCCTTTCGGCCGTCTCTTCTCTGAAAGGGATAGGTTGCCCTTCTTGCTGTATAATGGGCACAGTGCTCTTGTCCCTGTAGCCCTGCCAGGCCCATGTCCCCTCTTACCCTGCTCAACTCTCCTAGTCTCTTCCTGGGCTTTGGGTTCACAGCTCTGTCATATATGTCTGCAGTCATGCTTCCTTCCCCCTCTCCCAGACAGAGGAAAGGGAGCCACTCTCATACTGCCTGGATCAGGTGTCTACTACCGGATGGCCTGAGGTGATCAATTGTTTCTCTGCAGTGAACTGATCGTGAGTTGGACTCTGTAGTCAGAACCTATAAGAGGAGTGGTTTTAAAAAAAAGGCTGATAGCCTTTTTGAAATCATGCCATGTGCTTTTGGTGTTCGTTTGGTGAGCAACCTGCCCCCTGGTTTTCTGCCTGTTTTTTTTTTAGGTTAGGTATACAGGTTAAAGACTTATGAATCAAGAATCCCTGGGTCCTGCTTATTTCCTTTTTCTATGGAAAATGTGAGTTGGTGTTTCCAGTGTGGGTTGCGCTCCAAACACGCTTTTGTTTACATGGGCCTGCTGCTGAATGGAGAGGATGAGATTTTTCACTGTGTTGCTCTGCCTGAGGTGGGGGTACTATTAGTTCATGGGAGAAGTACTAGGAGGCGTTTCCCTTGCCCTCTCAGTGGTGTTTGATGGGCCTTGCCTCTTGTCTCGGGGGAGAGGAGCCAATCACGGAGGCAGCTTTTGGCGCCAGGGTTGGCAGATAGCTCCTGAATGGGCACCAAGATTCTAAATGATTCATGGGTGAGTCCTCATGGGGTGGTGAATGCTTTCGGTGGAGAGGGCCTACATTTTTCCACAAATAATAAAACGCGAGCGACCAAGTGTGGCGGTGGTGCCCAAAACAATTAAGACAGGCTTGTGGGTCCCCCCCTGAGAATTATCTTCAAAATAATGTGCTGAATTGATGCAATTTGCAGCACGATTAAAATAAATAATAATATTGGACGAAAAACCATACAAGTTGCAATTGTTTTTCTAGGGAAACATGACAAATATCCTGTGAGTTTCATGATTCATGGCTGGTGAATATTTTTAGTGGTTGGGCCTAAATAATTCCTCAAATTAGTGCGAGCGACAGAGCTTTACAAGAGAGACTATAATCATTAAGTGGGGGGAAATGTTTAAACAATGTGCTGATATGACACATTTTGAAGCACACATTTGAGAAAAATGAGGTGAAAGGACATACAATTTATAGTTGAATAACTAGAGTAACACATGAAAAAATCCAGCAAATGCCACGTCGACAACAGTACCCTACATCGGAGCACTTCATAACATTTTCATGAGGCTACAGCCACAACCTATCTGTGCCAGTACAATGGTCAGTGTAAATCGCATGCATGAGGCTGCCGCCACAACCTATCTATGCCAGTGATGGTCAGTGTAAATCGCATGCATGAGGCTGCTGCCACAACCAATCTATGCCAGTACAATGGTCAGTGTAAATCGCATGCATGAGGCTGCCGCCACAACCTATCTATGCCTGTGCAATGGTCAGTGTAAATCGCATGCATGAGGCTGCTGCCACAACCTATTTATGCCAGTGATGGTCAGTGTAAACTGTTTGCACGAGGCTGCCACCACAACCAATCTATGCCAGAATTGGTCACTGTAAATCACTTGCATGAAGCGCTTGATGTGTATGATTTAAAGTTACCATTATTAGCAAAGATTGGTTGTGGAAGCAGCTTCTTGCATATGATTTAAGGTGACCATTACTGGCATAGGTAAATTCTGGCAGCAATGTCATGCATGTGATTTAAAGTGACCGTTACTGGCATAGATAGGGCACCTATCTATACCAGTAACGGTCACTTTATGTCACATGCTTAAAATTGGTGGCACAGCCTATCTATACCAGTACAGGTCACTTTACATCACATGCATGATGGCTGAAGCGCTTCAAGCATATGCATTAAAGTGAGCATTACTGGCATAGATAAGACAACCTATATATGCCAGCAATGGTCACTTTAAATCACATGCATGTAGCTGCTGCCACAATCTATCTATGCCAGTTAGGGTCACATTAAATCACATGCGTGAAGGCTGAGGTGCCTCTTGCATATGAATTCAAGTGACCATTACTGGCATAGGTAGGACAACCTAGCTATGCCAGAAATGGTCACTTTAAATCACATGCTTGAAGCTGCTGCCACAGCCTATCTATGCTAGTAAAGGTTACTTTAAATCAATTAAAATCACATGTACAAAGTCTGAAGCGCTTCATGCATATGAATTAAAGTGACCATTACTGGCATAGATAGGGCACCCTAGCCCTGCGGGAGGCAGCGGGGTTACACTGGGCACCAGGGAGGAGTCAGGAGAGATGACCGACCACCCCTACCCCACTCGGCTCTGCCCATGAGTGGAGTTGGTGGTTCCATTTAAAATAATCCAGGGTGTCGCTGCTGGATGTTACAGTTGTAGGGAGGTGGGTTCTCTTGCCGCCTGCCAGGGTCTTGATACCTCCTATTTCTGGTTGGTCTTTGGGAAAGGGGTGCTGAGTTCTCAGGGACTCTCAATGGGAAGGGGGTTGGGTGATTGGAAATCATGTTGATGTCCTTTGTGGGAACCCTGGCCTATTGCCCAGTTCCCTACAGTCTTGCTATGGACCCAAAGGCACAATGGAAGGGGGCAGGATGATGGGATCCATAGACCACCCTCGGGTGCCTTATGACTTATGGGCAGATTCCCAATAGGGCCTTTCTCGCTCTCCTGCTTTCTCTCTCTGATTCTGTCTCACCTCATCTGTCTCTGTCTCTGTCTCTGTCTCTCTCTGTGAAGGGGAGTCACATCGTCATGTTCCTGTATTCTAGAGCTACCACAGCCATTGGTGACAGCAGCACAACCAGACAAAAACACACATATCTGGAACGGGGGGGGGGGTTATTTTGCAAAAGAAGCTATTAAAAAAGGAAATTCTAACCTTGTGTTGAGCTGGGGAAGACGCCCTCTCTTGGGTATGCAGCGGGCAGGCAGGGAGCGTCCCACGCCCATAAAATGGAAGAGCCTAATAATGTGGCAAAAGTACTGTTTTATTAACAATATCGAAGTACAACAAGGACAGTGGCGGAAATCGGGTGATCTCTAGTTTTCCCTCATCTTGGTACCGGCTTGCCACAGAGTTTTACTTTGATAATGACGTCATGAACAGATGAAACATTGTACAAACCTAGGTGGGATATAATTGTGTGAGTAGTATGGTAGAGTATGGTTTCTATGTGGGGTTAGGACATCTAATTGATCCGACGACATCAGGTAACTCTGCCTGGGACCACCTACAGAAAAGGATACATGGGCAACATGTCATCAGGTTGAGTTATGAGTGGTGACTGCAGCACTGTTAAGGTGAACGGGAAAGGTGCACTATTATTGGTCAGGGATAGATTTCTCAGCCTTGGCAGTCTGGACTTTTACCAGCACATGAGCAACAGTTGACAGTGATTTAAACGGCCCCAAGGTGCTGTGTGTCCCACTAAAGTTACCATTCCCTGATTCCCTAGGACTTGAGCCAGGACATTTATCATTCAACTTTACACTGTATTGTATCTTTCGTCCCAAAGAGATGGATGGGAATGAAGGACCCTGTCTGGCCATATCTGGCTCTAATGAACAGCCATTCTCTGCCAGCTGCAAGTCACATCTGTGGGGACCATGTTCCAAATTTTCCTGCTCAGTAATTTATGAGGATTTTAGCCCTTTTGCTATGGGTGTCATTACCTCCTTGGCCTCTGGAGAATTGTTCGAGCTACCTTCTCCTCAGTGTCAGGTGTGCGCTGATGAGAACCTGACCTTCCAGCAACATTTGTTTCTTTGCTTCTTCAGGTAGAGTTATGTCTGTTGTCTGGGATCTTCTTATTGTCTGTATTTTTCCAATGCTGGTCCCAACCTGTCTTTCTCCGTTAACCTTGGCAATCTGTGCACTTGCTATCTGCGCTGTTCGGACTTGGCCTTTCTTGTGGCTAAGCAAGACATGGTCTCTCTATTGTCTGATGGCTTCCCAATGTCTCTTATTCACCTAATTTGCCTGCATCCTCTGTCTTGGTTTCCATGGCCACTTATTTAAGTTGTGTTCTGCATTAAGCAAGCGTTTAAATGTATTTTCGTGCAACTTGAGTTTCAGCATAGAAAAGAGAGTATATGTTTTCTACCGATGTGGATGCAAGCATGTACTTCGTGTCTAAGTGCAATCTGACGTAATGTTTGTATATCTTTGTGCTTGGATGCAAATGTGCTTCGTGTCCAATGCGCCTATGTGTGTCGCGCTCAATTGTGACGTCATTTGTCTCTTTCATGATTACAGCTCATCCAGGGGTTCCATCGCCTGCAGATTTATTTCTTCAGTGATGTCATCCCGGTAGGGTCTGTAAGGTTGTCTCAGGGAGTAAAGTCTCTCGCAGCGGTGACACAATGGTGATGAGAGGGTAGATGCTAAGAAGGAGGTACACCATTCAAGTCTGTAATGTCAAAACTGGGGAGGGCCTAAACAATGATGGGCACGTTCATTTGTCTCTCTACAATTGGAAAGTGGTTCTTTTTAATATGTAGCAGTGTTCCTTTCTAATGATAACTTCCAGTATATATTGTAATTATAATAAGAATTGCACCGTAGCAAAGCAAATTTTCATTCGCCAGAAGAACCATCTGCTGTACATTATTTTCTGATTGAAGGTGATCGCTGCAAGATGAACAATCTGGCACACCACTAGTGTACTATGTGAAAAGGTAGCGGACAAATAAAATCAACAAGATCTTGTGCCTGCTTTGCATAAAGTCAGAGTATTTGGGGAACAAAAGAATGACCATTACATTTGACAAATACGTCTGTGACAAAAGCCCTGTATGCTTGTTTTACTAAGTAAATAATGCACACTGGACTTGTTGCTCAATCCATTTTTCACAACACTCACCCTAACATTACAATATTTGTAACCTTGAAACATATAGTCATTTTGACAGCCTAGATTTGTAGATGTGAGGATAAAATGGCTGAGACATCTGTCTCTCCATTGGGGTGATTGAGCTGTCTTGCTTCTTATAGCTGAAGAATTTTAGAAAGGAAGAGGTCGAGCTGAAACTCAGTGTGAGTATGCCCAAAGGCCAAATGCAGACTCTCTTAGAAAATTATATACATATAAGGCGCGACGAGACAGGGAGGAGGAACAAAGGGAAGACAGACAACGATCCTACTAGGCCAGGTTTCATTCAGATCGCGCAAGTGCATGGAAGGGGAAAGGGAATAGTGGGAGGGGGAAGGGAGAGGGGAAAGTGCAGTACATAGGATAGAAGAAAAAATAAGATAAATAGAAAGGCCAACTGGTGGCAAGTGCGAGGTAAGTGCAGGCATAAGTGCTAGTAGGGGGACTGTAGGGATACAGGACCAGTCCCCAGGTGCAGGGTTGCCGGGGGGGCAGTGCAGGTGCGCAACTGGCAGGGGCCTGGGCCAGAGAACAGAAAAGGTGGCCAGGTAACCAGTGCAGTTTCAGCCAGGAATTCAGCAGGGGAGAGGGGAGAGAAAGCAGAAGCAAAGAGGAAGGTTTTGAGGTGCTTCCGGAACCGGAGATAGTTCTCCTAGAGTTTCAGGGAGGCAGGGAGGCTGTTCCAGAGGGAGGCCCCTGCCGAAGAGAGAGATCTACCACCAACTCGTTGCTTGGAGAAGCGACTGACCCTGAGGGAGTTGGAGGTGGATGAGCAAAGAGCTTGAGAAGGAAGATATTTCGGAAGAGCGAGTTGAAGGTATTGCGACCCAGGCCCCAGAAGGCCTTGTGGACAATGTAGAGGGTTTTGAACTTAATCCTCGCCGTCACTGGGTGCCAATGCAGAGATTTCAGTCCTGGAGAGATACGATCCCTGGGCTTGAGGCCAAGGACAAGTCTCGCAGTCCTGTTCTGGATAAGTTGCAGAGGGCGGAGAGAGGAGGCAGGCAGATTTAGATAGAGGCTGTTACAATAGTCCAGCCTAGAGGGAACCAGGGCTCTGGACACAGTGAGCTTCTGGGAGAAGGAGAGGAAAGGAAGAATACCTCTGAGGAGGTCTAGCTGGTAATATGACTTCTTAGAGACATTGGAGATATGAGGAGAGAAGGAGAGTGTAGAGTCGAAGATGACCCAAGGTTTTTAGCCTTGCAGGTGGGAGCAGGACGGGGGCCAAGAGAGGCCGGCCAGAGAGCTGCAGAGAAGGAGGGAGCCCAATTGGTCCAAACTGGCTGCACCAATGTAGGCCAATATAACAACAATTTCTTACTGTGCATGATATCTACCACCAACTCGTTGCTTGGAGAAGCGACTGACCCTGAGGGAGTTGGAGGCGGATGAGCGAAGAGCTTGAGAAGGAAGATATTTAGGAAGAGCTAGTTGAAGGTATTGCAGCGCCAGGCCCCAGAAGGCCTTGTGTACAATGCAGAGGGTTTTGAACTTAATCCTCGCCGTCACTGGGAGCCAATGCAGAGATTTCAGTCCTGGAGAGATATGATCCCTGGACTTGAGGCCACGGACAAGTCTCGCAGTCCTGTTCTGGATAAGTTGCAGAGGGCGGAGAGAGAAGGCAGGCAGATTTAGATAGAGGCTGTTACAATAGTCCAGCCTAGAGAGAACCAGGGCTCTGGAGACAGCGAGCTTCTGGGAGAAGGAGAGGAAAGGAAGAATACCTCCGAGGAGGTCTAGCTGGTAATGTGACTTCTTAGAGACATTGGAGATATGAGGAGAGAAGGAGAGTGTAGAGTCGAAGATGACCCAAGGTTTTTAGCCTTGCAGGTGGGAGCAGGACGGGGGCCAAGAGAGGCCGGCCAGAGAGCTGCAGAGAAGGAGGGAGCCCAATTGGTCCAAACTGGCTGCACCAATGTAGGCCAATATAACAACAATTTCTTACTGTGCATGATATCTACCACCAACTCGTTGCTTGGAGAAGCGACTGACCCTGAGGGAGTTGGAGGCGGATGAGCGAAGAGCTTGAGAAGGAAGATATTTAGGAAGAGCTAGTTGAAGGTATTGCAGCGCCAGGCCCCAGAAGGCCTTGTGTACAATGCAGAGGGTTTTGAACTTAATCCTCGCCGTCACTGGGAGCCAATGCAGAGATTTCAGTCCTGGAGAGATATGATCCCTGAACTTGAGGCCACGGACAAGTCTCGCAGTCCTGTTCTGGATAAGTTGCAGAGGGCGGAGAGAGAAGGCAGGCAGATTTAGATAGAGGCTGTTACAATAGTCCAGCCTAGAGAGAACCAGGGCTCTGGAGACAGCGAGCTTCTGGGAGAAGGAGAGGAAAGGAAGAATACCTCTGAGGAGGTCTAGCTGATAATGTGACTTCTTAGAGACATTGGAGATATGAGGAGAGAAGGAGAGTGTGGAGTCGAAGATGAGCCCAAGGTTTTTAGCCTTGCAGGTGGGAGCAGGACGAGGGCCAAGAGAGGCCAGCCAGAGAGCTGCAGGGAAGGAGGGAGCCCAATTGGCCCAAACTGGCTGTACCAATGTAGGCCAATATAACAACAATTTCTTACTGTGCATGATATTTTTTACTGGCAAAGCCAACAGGCGTATGTTCTTATGTGGGGATGCTGGAGTATATTGGCAGAGCCAGAATGGGCATGCTTTCTTATGATATGATCACTGGAATTATGGGCAAAGCAAATGTGAATGTTCTTGTATGGGGAAAACTGGCATATATTGG
Organism: Ambystoma mexicanum; assembly: GCF_040938575.1. NCBI lineage: Eukaryota > Metazoa > Chordata > Amphibia > Caudata > Ambystomatidae > Ambystoma > Ambystoma mexicanum. The sequence goes on along the minus strand of NC_090927.1, from coordinate 181,114,003 downwards.
TGCAACCAGCAGTGCTGTACCAAGATATGCCAAAGCTTGGGACACCAGGGAACAATGTGTACATGCACAGCCAGCATGAACATGTTTTTATACTGTTAAGCTGTGGCAAAATCATCATGGAAAAATGCACTATTGGTGACAACGCATCTACACAACATAACCAAAAACTATTTGGATGTTTACCCAATTTTCAAAATGTGTGCTGTAAAATGCACCATTTAAAACCATTATTTAAATAATGTTCTGAGGGAGGAATCACCCAACCCCCAAAAACACTGCTTGGTTGTTGGCTCAAGCCCCCTCAGCACACTCAGTTGCTCCCTGTAAGGAAGATATGGTATCAAACAGTAAGACAGACACAAGTGATCACAGTTCAAGAGTGTTTATTGAACTTCAATTGGGTTTGAAAAACACCTACCCAAACCTAAAGATGGGAGCAGGCTACGACCATCAAATAATAATAAAGCAGTCAGAGTGGTGTCTTTTCAAAATAAAAGGGCCTATACTAATAAACCTATTGCCAATTCTTACCTCTAAATACAAATAGTGTGGGAAACAATGTTATACAAAATAAAAGTGTTCAATAATTTATATGTCAGGATATTCAAGCGTTGGCTTCCCTTCCCTGCATTTTCAGCACAGGACAAGACGGTACACTCGAGCTTAGCATAGTCTCTGTCTTCTCTAGCTCAAGGGTGCAGTTCAAAACTTCAACATCATGGCCTTCTGCGTCAAAGTCTCTTTGCCATTTAAAGTGTCTTTTTCAGAGGGCCTGATGCAATACGACAAACATCAGAGTTCCTTTCTTCTTAGGATTTCACATGTACAAATTCTCGGCTGACTGTCTGTTCACCCCGGGTCACCCTCTGCCGGGCACAGACCCCACTTTAACACAAAACTTACTCGGTTGATTTTTGCTACACCTCGGGTCCCCCTCTGCCATGCCCAGACCCACTTGACCACAACACTTTCTCTGGTGATTTTCGCTTCGCCCCGGGTCACCCTCCGCCGGGCTCACACCCACTTTAAAACAAAGCTTCCAATTGATCTCCCTCTGCCGGGCTCGTACGAACTTTATCAACTTTGCCTCAAACTTTCTTTAATGTATCAACATCGAAGACTTTCAATTTTGCACAGGATTTTGCTTGACCCATCACAGGACCACTTTGATTCACAATTCTCGACAACCCTTTCACTTTTCGGCTGGATACCTTAGAGAGACCTTCAATTTAGCACATACGTGGTGTGGGACCACTCTGTCAAAGGTATTGTATTTTCGTTTCAAAAGTTCAATCACTCATCAGCAGTTCAACTTTACTTGCGTCTTTAATAACACGTACTTCAAACAATGTCCCTTCCAGTGCTCGCCATAGAATGTTGCCGCTTGCATCCTTGGCTTCAACACAGACCGCTCTTGTACCGCCTCTCCAACTCACTGGTTGTGTTGATTTCACTGACGCTGCTTTGTATCTGGAGCCAAGGACAGTACCACAGCGGCTGGTGATTCTACCTGCCTTGATTATTGACGCAGGAGGGACCTTGGTATCTCTGACACACAATGCAGGATTCTTCAGCCTGTTTTCCTGGTCCTTTGTATTCCAATCTCGAGAGGGCGCATGAAAGCAACGGTTCCTTGACGAAAAGGTCAAGCAAACTACCCTCCTTGCGATCCCTTTCTGTTCCGCCGTGTTTCTCCTCTTGTTAAACTGCCATTTTGGAACTGCTGCTTCCTCATGTGCTTTACCTTGCCCCGAATTTGCTCTCGTGCTCCGCCTTTTATCCATGTCGGGAAGCTTAATGGAAGTCAAATGTTTGTGATGGTCAGTAATTGCCTGACCAGTGTATTGGGACACGTCAGGTTTACGGCTCAGGGGTTTTCTCTGATAGCAGGCTGTCCGGTAGTAAGTGTTTGTGTTGTAAAGGGGGGAAGAGGTAGGAATGACTAAATATTCTACTTGGCAGGATGGGTTAACGGTGTTATAAGGAAGAGGATACCCCGTCTCACCGTCTGGTGCCCACTCCCACTCCCCAAAGACTCCTCACCCAGGTGATCCTCCTGCACTGGTCCACCTTCAGGAACTGGATCCAAAAGCAGTGGCCATGTCCTGGCCACCTGGTTGACAGATCCCCGGGGACTAGTGGGTGAGGCACCTTCTGGTTTCTCACATGCCTCATAATTGAGTGACACATTTACTCCCCTTAAATAAAAAAATATCCACCATCTGCCACTGCAACTAGGGCAACCAAAATCTGAGACTGCCTGACTGGAGAGGGGCATGGGCCCAGAATGGCAGACCAATGTGTCGTTAGAACAGGCCATGATGCTCCAACTATATGATTCATTGACCTCTGCAAGGAAAACCCGAGATCTTAAGGAGAACTGGAGCCTTCTGTTCATAGCTGAAAAACTATAAACCAAATGACCAAATGAGGTTGTCCAAAAATTGGAGATATGCATTGAAAAAAATGGGCTGTCTTGCCAGCCCTTTATTTGATTCAAAGCATTTATAGGGTGCAAATCTGAGCAGAATCAACATCTAGGGGCAGTTGATACAAAAAGAAATTCCTCTGAGAATTAAACATCAACATTGTTTCCAAACGCTACTAGACATCAGTTGGTTATTTGTAAAAGGAATGTTTTCAATGCTTTACGGAAATGAATGAGGGTTTTCTCATTTATGACCTCCGAGGGGAGGCTTTTCCATAACATGGGACTGTATATTGCAAACCGTCTGTCTCCCCTGGAGAGGCAGCAGGGTGGCGGTACCACCAACAAAGGTTTATCAGCAGAAGGTAGAGTTCTGGGCGGTTGGTGTCACCCTTGAGATTATTGAGCTCTGATGAGCTGCAAATGTTATGCAAAAGGTTGTCTATAAAGTGTCCACTGAATTATTTCCTTCAAAAAAGTGCTACAGCTGAGGAAACTTGCCATGCATTCGAAAAGCTTGGCAACATGCAGAAGGTTTGAAATCAGGTGGAAGGTTAGTTGGTTCCAAAGAGCATTTCTTTAATAGGGGTTGCAGTTGGAACCCCCTCATTCAAGGAGAGCGGGACAATCCTGATCAAAAGATGATTAATGAAGGCCATTAGCAATTAAGTGGGAGTATTGCACTCTAAATGTTATAATTTGGGAATAAAATGATTTTTTAGGGAGTAAAAAAGTTATTTCCTTTGCCAATGTTGATATTTTTTGGTTGAGTTAAAATATATTTGAAACCTAACTGAGATACCTTTTTTATAATCCATACGTCTTGGCTCATCAGTAATCCATGCAAAAGTGTGTAGGGTCCCAGTTAAATGGTGGATTTTGTGATCTTTGTAAGGATGGTTAAACAAAACAAACACTAAAAAGCTGTCCGGCGACATGGGAACTACACCTGAAATATCTGGGTCAATTTGTTGATCAATTAATTTGGCTCAATATGGAGGAATTCCGGTATAAGATAAGTGCGGGTATGGAAACTTTTAACATTGGAAGCACTAAGGGCCTGATTCATGGGAGTGTTTTATAATGGCGCAATACCATAGGAAAACGTTCCATGAATCAGGCCCTAAGAGTATTAAAAGTATTGGGTCTCTTAATTTGAATATTGTATTTGATTAACTGTGTCAATATACTACTGTTGTTCACTGTATATATGGCGAAAGCTGTAAAGATTTTATATGTGTACCATGTTTCTTTTCTCTTAATGGTTTTTATCATAATATTTTATCAGTATGTGTCATGAATCATGTACTTTTAATATGTGAAAGGTCAATATTTATTTGATCAAACACAGTAACTCAAGAAAGAAAGTAAACAAATTAAACACCTTTTGTATGTATGTGTGCGTGCATGCCAGAGGTTGCCTGTGTCTGTCAATGTGTGTTGGTGTGTGCATGTATAGAGTGAATGTGGGCAATGGGGAGGGGTAGGGCTGATGAATGGGGTAGCATCACGGAGAGGGTGCAATTGAGGTTGTGCCTGCAATGCAGGTCCATGTTGGCACCTATTGGCGCAGAACATGAACTTTTCTTACAATGGGCCTCATTACACGGTAGGCGGTAAGGGTTTACCGGTACCAGTATTTTACTGGTACCGGTAAATCCTTACCGCCTTACTACGAGGTCCCTTTGCGGGTTGGGGTATTTAACGCCTGCATTTTGTAGGCGTTAAAAACCAACCCGCAAAGGGACCCAGGGAGCTAATTACGGTACCGCAATTTGCGGTACCGCAATTAGCACCTTCCCCATTCCCATAGAGCCCTATGGGGCAAAAATGGGAATGGGGAAGGGCAATGGTGGAAGGGGGAATTACCGCCCCACCAACCTTGGAATGGGGCGGTAATTCCCCTTTCCACCAAGGTGGTGCCGGTATTTGCCGCCTACCCTGTAATGAGGCCCAATGACATTATGGGCAACACTAAGGGTGCTGTTACTCTGATGCTTGCGGGCTTCGGCGCGTTATAAATATATAAATAAAAAATAAATGTAGGGATAATGACACATATTGCCACAGCCAGCCAGGACATGTTTCCTGAGAATGGCATTATGGGAAAGCAGAGTGTGGGGATGTTGGCATATGTTGTGTACCCATCATGTACATGTTTTCTTAAAATAGCATTATGGACAAAACAGTGTGTTTTCATGGGGTTATACTGGAACATGTTAGTGTAGCGAGCATGGACATGTTTCCTTACAATGGCAAATTGGGGAAACAAATATTGAATGTTCTAAATTGGGGATACTGGCATATTTTGGTCCTGCCAGCATGGACATCTTTTTTTTAACTGGCCTCAGACATCAGATAAGATTTTGTAGTGCGTGTATTTTAATTCCTATTTTTAGTTTTGGAGTGTAACCTTTGTGGCTAGCACATTTCTACCTGAACAGAGAGGTGAAGTAAATATTGAATTATCTAAAGGAAATTGTAGACTATGTAATATAGAAGGTAGTTTTGAAACTCTAACATCGGGTTATTGAATACACTGCACTGATCGAAAAAAGGAACAATTGTTTTTAAAGATGTGTACATAATATAAACTTGTTATACTCTTACAATTTCCGGGAACGTTGCATGAGAAATTAACAGGTTGCTTTAACTATGGCACTAACTAGATTTCTGTTAGTCATATTCAGTTTTGTGAATAATAAATTGTAATGTCAGCTTTTTATTTACATATATGTGTATGCACGTAGTGTACTTTTCCTGTGTTCTACTATGTTCTGTAGCTTATGCTGAAGGTTTGCTGTAAACCAAATAGCATAAGTAAATACATTTAAGTAAAAGTAATGTTAAAAAGCTGAGTGTCTGGTTGGCATGGCAACTGGCAATTCTTGCATGAATCAGAAAAAGCACAATTTGTTTTTATCTGTGGCTTTGCGCCATTTAAAGCAATGAGTGGGTGTTTTACAATGATTGTGCTAATCGCTAGTTCCGTTTGATAGCATGTGTACTTTATGGTCTGGGCCAGCATGCAGAGATCCTTCGTATTCTCGCTGCTTACTCCTTCTGGTCTGTCTGTGCACAGCTTTGCTACATTTGAAGCCTCTTCCTTCCTCACTTTGTTCCAGCGAGAACTGAGTAATCTGAAGTCTTCTAGAAAGAAGCATGAGGAAGACTGGTGCTCAGCATGCATAGGAGAGCATCATAACAACCTGGCTGTCTCTGAATGTTGTTAACTTGCACAGTATCACAGTCTGTTGACCTCCAGTGAACACATCAAGGGGCCTGCAACATCCTAGAATTTGTCACAGAAACCCCAGCACCAGGGATCAGTCAGGAATGGTGCAGCCTTGTACCCTCTTCTATATTTTTGATAGAGAATACTCGCTGGATCTTTGATGCTAGGAGCAACTCTGGATGCCACAGAAATGGATGATGGCTACTAAACAAGTTAATCAATTTCTTTCTTTTTAAAGGCTCATAGTCATCCCCCTAGAGCACCTAACAATATTAAGGCCACTCCATTTTTCTATTTTTTTCATGCTGTCTCCTCATCAACATCTCAGTACACCCAGACATGCAAACAATCAATTTCAAAGTAATCCCCATCGCCTACTGATTGCTGATATCCAGCAACAACCTACTGCTGGAAACCATGTGCTATGCCAAATTCAGAAACTGGTCATTAGCCTTCTGTAACATTGTGGCAAAACTGGAACTCCATGCTAAAGGCCACACAATTCAGGATCCCTTCATGTTTGAGAAACCCCAACGACCTGGTGTTTCAACACACCGGTCAAAGCACCACACCTGCACTCACCCAGTGTTCATCACACCAAAGGCCCTGCTGCATTCTACCCAGGATCCCCACTTGGAGCAGAGCCAATGGTATGTGCTCCTCCGGTAAGCTTGAGGACCAACTACAGAGTATCCCTGTTCCGTTCAGTCGCACCATGACATCATTCACACTATAAGGTGACTTCTGTCCCAGATACCCCCATATATTCTACCCTGAATGCCCCAGTGCAACTTAAGAAATAGTAAACTATACAATAATATACATAGTACTGTTCACTGGTGTCCCACTGTGTTTTGGGCTATACTGAGGTGTTCCCCATAAGTGGTCTCATGCTACTATTCTGCTCTCTTTATATCCCACCATAATTTCTGCTGTCCCTACCCCACTAACACTTGGTCCAAGGTCGTCATACCAGTCTGGGGTGTACTGGCGATAGTAAAATTTGACCAACCCTACCCATTTGTCCTGGACAGAGCGGGGTCCGGCCCTGTGCTATCAGTACAGGCGATTTCAGGTGATTGCCGATTTGGCGATTGTTGGCTCCAGCCCCACAACAGTTAGTAGTGAAATTTGACCAACCCCACCCATTTGTCTTGGACAGAGTGGGGCCCGGGCCTGTGCTATCAGTACAGGCGATTTCGGGAGATTGCCGATTTGGCGATTGTTGGCTCCAGCCCCACAACAGTTGGTGGTGCTGAAGGTTTGACCTGAGGTTGGCATGCCAGTCTGGGGTCTACTGGCGATACCGAAATCTGACCAGCCCCACCCATTCACCCCTCACAGAGTGTGTTCTGGCCCTGTGCTATCAGTATAGGCGTTTTCGGGAGATTGCCGATTTTGCGAATTTTACAAAAATAGGAAGTGAGGACACAAGGGGCCTCATTACACGGATGGCGGTGGACGAAGGTGCTATTAGCACCTTGGTCCATGCCGGTAAAATACCGGCACCGCCTTGGTGGAAAGGGGAATTACTGCCCTATTCCAAGGTTGGTGGGGCGGTAATTCCCCCTTCCCCCATTGCCCTTCCCCATTCCCATTTTTGCCCCATAGGGCATAATGGGAATGGGGAAGGTGCTAATTACGGCACCGCAAATTGCGGTACCGTAATTAGCTCCCTGGTCCCTTTGCGGGTTGGTTTTTAACGCCTGCAAAAAGCAGCCGTTAAATTCTCCAACACGCAAAGGGACCTCGTAGTAAGGGTTTACCGGTAAAATACCGGTACCGGTAAACCCTTACCGCCTACCGTGTTATGAGGCCCAAAGTCGGCATACCAGTCTGGGGTGTACTGCCCATAGTGAAATTTGAACAACCCCACCCACTCGCCTTGCACAGGGGTGAGCGGGTTCCGGCCTTGTACTATCAGAATAGGTGATTTCGGAAGACTGCAGAGTTTGCGATTTTTCAAAAATAGGAAGTTGTGACACAATATAACATACACAAGGCTATAGCAGACCACCACATGTATGTCAGCTACACACCCGGACAACGCCGGGGCGTATGGCTAGTTTGGCAATAATAGTGACACTAATTATTACATTACTTAGAAGTGGACTGCATATATAAATCACCAAATTATTAATTGTCATTATTGTGGAATATTGCTGTAGTGTTAACCCATGACTAAAATATTTCCCAGTGAGGCATCATTCCTGATAGATCTACATTTGCTAAAGGTCAGTGTTGTTTAAGAATTAAATGTAATGTTGCTGAGAAAGATAGTTGTGTGATGAGATTATTGACATTGTCTACTCTGTAAAGAGCGTGGGTTTCATGATTCTCCTGAATTCGAGGTGGTCAGGCTTTGATTGGGTGAGGGGCAATGTGGGGGTGTGGGGAGAGGTTGGACAATCCAGGGATTTGCCCCCTACACTGAAATATATGGATTACATGTAAATACCTGGCTGATTGAAGAAGCCATTTGGAGTTTAAAAAGAATATCTTAGTATTGAGTGACTGATATCAATTCACTTTTTTGGGACCTGGAAGGCAGTAAAGGGCGGGAATATATGGTGACGCATGGCAACGCTTCCAAAGGGAGCACGGGAGCCTTTGATACTAGTCAAAGCCTCAAAGTAAACACAGTGGCTGAAATTGAGGCAAAGTGATAATGATACAAAAGGTTTCACCACTTGGACACCATGGGAGTAGAGCAGGAAATGACATATGTAAAGCAGAAGAATGCTATGGTATTGGACCCCTGTGAGTTCCAGGTCGGAGGAGTTCAAGGATGCCCCACTCCTTTCCAGTTGTGGTTCATCTGAGGCCATTGTAGCCACCTCCCTGCACTATCTGCCTGGGACACGCGAGAAGGCGCCCTGGCTGAAAACGTACATGATTCTAGTGGTTGCGTGTGAAGCACCAGCTGTTGCTGGAATTCTCACCCTGTTTCAGATGTTGAATTCAAATGTTAGGTAACCAGGCCAAGATGTTACCTAACTTAGTGGTGGCTCCTTTGTTAAGGCAGAAGGGCACCACCTTCTTACTTGGGGAGATTAGGTTAACATTCTAATGTACTTATAAAATGTTAATCTAAATGTACATTTCTCACCCAAAGCACAATGCCAGACAGCACAGTCGGCCTGGCTGGCTTGCTTGCTCAGGGGACTGCGCTGCCTGCCTCTGAGCAGGGACATGTTCTTGCTATATATCTTTAGCTATATGTATTTAGCAATACAAGCACTTAGGACTACGTGCAGAAGACATAGAGTGCAATAATAATAAGCTGGCGGAGTGAGGAAGTCTGCCATCTCTGCCCCTTATTATTGCACAACCAGGGGATACACGCTGCAGCGCCGCACTGATGGACAGGAGAGGAGTCTCCTTCTGTCAGTCAGCTTGCTCAGAGGAGGAGAGGTGCGGGTTATCCCTGAATGTGTGGCAGCGGTGTGTTGAAGGTGTGAGCAGGTAAGTCAAGTATTTATGAATTGTTGTCTGAGCATTAATTTCTGAATGTTTCCACGTATGCATGTGCTTGTTTGTTTTTATGTATGCATTCATGCCAGGGCTTGCCTGAATAATGTATGAATATGTCCTTTTTTTAATGTGTGTGAAATGCGTGTGAAGGCTACATAATAATAATATCTATATCTTATATAGCGCTACACACCCATAGGTCCCAGAGCACTGAAATAACAGATGACATTATTATCCCACAGAGTGGTACTCAATTTATCGGCCACAGAAGGATGAAAGGTGGAGTTATCCTTGCCGGGATTCGAACCTGCCATAACAGGCTATGCTCATATATCAGGGGCGAGCATTCAACTTGACAAGATGACACGTATGCTGTATGAATGTGAATGCTTGTGAAGGGGCGGGGAGACACCCTCTAATTTGAGTGGGGTCAGGGGCAATTGGCTACATGTGGCATGTCATTTTTACTCAGCATCTGGGGTAAAAGAAAACATGCTGTGAGTGTTCTTACATGGCTAGACTGGCCTACATTGGTGCAGCTAGTCTGGATATATTTTCTTACTGTGCCTAGGCATTTTTTGCTGGTCATCAAGGGTTAAGCAAATATAAGTGTTATTACGTGGCTAGACTGGTCTACATTGATGCAGCCAGTTTGGATAGCTTTTTTTCACTGTGGCATAGCTTTTCTTTCCTGACATCAAGCGTAAAGCCAAATATAAACAAAGAGGAGCTCAAAATACCTCGGGAACGAAGTGGAGCATAGAGCTGAAATACAGCAAAGAGGCGTTCCCGTGTACCTAGAATTAGAACGTTGCATGGGAAGCAGTCAGTAATTATTCAACTGGTAGCTAAGCAGAATAAATCATTCAATTTAACACAAAAGCTATAGCACCTGTAATGCTAAACTGAAATTGTGCATATTGTTGATAACACATGTTGCAAACAAACTCAAAAATACAGAAGAAAATGTAGTTATTTATAAGAATAAACATCAACATAACAACTTGTTGGCTTCATTAATGAAACAGTTACACAAGTAAATTGACAAATATAAACAAACCTTCAAATATAAATAAAATACATTTAGTTTGTTTGAAAAGGAAAAAAGGAAAGAAGGGGAAGAGGGGGTAGAACGAAGGAAAGAAAAACAGAGGCAAAAGGTTTAACATAAAACACTTGGTCTAACAAAAGCCTTTGTCTATCCGTACAGCTGAGTGAGCTGAGTAGGGCATACAGCAGGCTATAACTAACTGGCCTTAACTACCTTGAGGCTGTTATTTTTGGCCTTGAAATTTGGTTACAAAATAAGTGACAATTAAATGGCAGCCTTATACCAGTAAGGCAAGGAACTTAAATGGTTTCTTTTAAATATACATGAAACTGTAATAATGTCCGTTATTAAATAAATATCTACTGAATGGTAACCTTCTTCAGGCGAAACAAAAAGCAAGAAGATTATACACAAGGCTGAAATGATGTACTATGCCTTCCGCTATCCGATGTTATAATAAGCGTGAGACCCCACGTCTTCTGGTCAAGGGTCCATGTGCACCTATGCCTAGAGCGTGGTAAAGTTGGCGTTTCGGTGGTGTGTTGACAAATAAAGACCACCTTCTTCAGGAAGTTCGATCCTAAATTCACCCCTACGAATACAAGCAAATGTCATCCCTCACTTTAGATTCTCTCAAAGAAAGTAACTCAATATGAAGTGTTTAGCATGCACGTTGTTTTTGGAGAAAAAAACACCAAAATGGTGTTATGAACCAGGCACCATCCCTTTATTTTGGCAGGTGGCCCATAGCAAACCCACTCCTATTTCCCGTTACCAAGGTACGGTAGAGGTGAAGACATCTAATGGTGCCCTAACGCGCAGAGGTATTGAAAAAAAGGGAGAGGGGGAAAAACTAAAAATTAACACCCATGCAAAGTGTTTAAAACAAGTAATGATTTAAAAATAAAGTGGGGAAGAGAGAAAAGTAATCAACAAGAAAGTAGATCCCAGAACCACTTGCAGGGATCTGGAGTGCATACCTAAAGTAATACTGTGGATGCCTTCTAGACAGGCTTTGTGAAGTCATTAAGCACATCTCCAAGAATTATTGACTCAGATTTTCGGACACCACCTCTAGGGTGTAAAGCCCCGTCTGTAACAAAATATGTACCAAAACAGAATGGAAGACATATACTAGTCATCCATTAAGATGTATAGCACTATCTATTTATTGATCAGTGCACGCACCTGCCGCCGGCAATTATGTCATGTTGGAGGGAGCGCCGTAGATCTCCAGCACCGGTTAAGCCGGGAGCGTAGTAGCTGCCCGTTCATCCCTGATACTAACGTAGCCGGCAGTGCAGGATGTTCGAATTACTGCAAGACCAAAGAAAAGTTGTTTTGTATTGGTGCGGACGGCAGGCGCTAAACACAGTCAGCCAACTAAAAGCAGACTTGTGAACGCTTACCTCCAATTACGACTCCGACTCCAAAGAGTTATTCATGGTGACCTGAATGCGCGTCCTGAATGGCGCTTGGGAACCAGAAACAATGGTGTGGCTTCTGGGGGCGTGCCTATTGCCGCATACATGGACATAGAAAAAGGACTAGGGCCATGATTCCCCAAGCAACTTGGTAAGTAACGAGACACAGTATATTACATTGCAGGGTCATATCTATGCAAGAATCAAAAGATTAAAAAGATTAATCCAATGAGTAAGAAAAGATAAATGAAAAAATATATAATAAATATAAAAATGGAATAGAACAAAACAAAACACAATGATGAGCCAAAGAGCAAGGCTTCGGAGTACATCCTAAAGAAGTCACATTTGACAGAGGACCATGTCTCCTTATACTGCTATGCACTATAAGAGAACTACCCCGGTCCAAACACTAATATAGTGTGTGGGGCAAAGAGATTTTTTGATAATAGTTAACGCAAAAATGTATTGTGGCCAATGATTATTATCAAACTGGTGATGCTTCATTTAGCCCATGCTCAATCGTGTCCAATGAAAAAATCCAGCAAGCCTCCTTGTTTGCCAATGGTTGAAATGGGTTAGACGCGTTCTTAACAATGTCAATCACCCACCAACGTAGGTCTTCAGTTGTGTGTCCATGTTCCATAAAATGGCTAACTAAAGGTGAATTAATTGCTTTACAGCAGATCCGGGAGCGATGATCCATGATGCGGGTGTGGGCCGGCCGTGTGGTTTTACCTACGTATTTCAGACCGCACGGACACTCAATGCAGTAAATCACTCATGGTGTCTTGCAATTAGAGTAGTGTTGTATTACCTAGTTTTTTTCATGCAGGAGGAACGCTTTTGTTTTAACAGTAAATTTACAGGTGGAGCAAGTGCCACAGGGAAAATGCCTTGTGAGGGGTTGGAGATCCTGGCTAGATTTGATGGATCTTGGGGATTTGCTTTGGATTGAGGCATGGACCAGTTGGTCCTTCAAATTCTTTTGTCTTTTCATTGCAAAAATCGGCAATGGTTCATCAAGTAAAGAGAGTTGTGCCACAGACCAATGTTTTTAATAGTTTTTTTTTATTAGAAAGGTGTGTGGACTGTATGTCAAGGCGCACACTAGTTTATCGTGTGATGGCTTATCCTTCGGCTGTAGCAAAATTTCACTGGGGTAAATCTTGCCCGTTTATATGAATCAGAAACAAGTTTTTTAGGATAGCCGCGTTCTTTGAAATTGGTGGTGAGAATCCGTGCATGGTGATCATAGTCTGATATGGATGTACAGTTTCTCCTTAATCTCAAAAACAGGGAGTACGGTAAATTTTCTTTTTGTGTGCGTTGATGAAAGCTTTCAAAATGCAATAGTGTATTGCGATCTGTGGGTTTCGTGAATAATGAACATACCAGTTTGTTAGTCTGGTGCTGGATTAGAACATCAAGAAAATTAATTTGTGTATTACTCTTGGAAAGTGTGAATTTGATGGTGTCGTGACATTGGTTGAGCCATAACAAGAAGGCATTGAGGTTGTCAGTGGTGCTGTGCCAGATGAAGATAATGTCATCTATATATCGCCGCCAGTTCTCAATGTGCTGGCGATAAGGGTTTAGGTCTGAAAAAATGAATTTGGTTTCAAAGTCGGCCATAAATATAATGGCCAATCTGGGGGCAAATGCTGCCCCCATAGCCGTGCCTTGGGTTTGTTCATAAAACTGGTCCTGATATTTAAAGTAATTTTTGGTGACTGCTAAAGAGACCAGTTCCATGATAAATTCAACTGGAGCTTTATTGCACAGTGTGGAAAGAGTAAGATTTGCACGTATGGATTCCATGGCCTCATCATGAGGGATATTGGTGTAGAGTGCTACGATGTCCAGCGTGACCAGAAGACTGGTGGTGGGGTCAAAAGGCTTCCCTTCGAACAATGAAATGACGTAAGTGCTATCCCTTAAATATGAAGCTGTTTGTTGACTGATCGGTTGGAGATATTTGTCAATGAATTGACAAATTGGTTCGAGGATAGTCCTGCAGCCTGCTAGGATAGGTCTACCTGGTGGCTTAGTTGCATCCTTATGAATTTGGGAATCGCATAAAATTTCAGAGTACAATAATTTGCTTTATTGATAAATTCTGCTTCTTTTTGAGTGATCCAAGTGCATTGAAGGGCATAGTCTGTGATCTCTAAAATGGACTTCTGAATGTCCTTGGTGGGGTCTTTACAGAGGGGGCGATAGCTTCTTGGCACATTGAGAAGTTCTGAGACCATAGTGTGATATTGTGCCTGATTCAGGACTACTATGCCCCTGCCTTTATCCAAGGGTAAAGCCAACATGATGAGTGTTCTCTCGTGTCCATCCTGGCCTACCTTGGTGCAGTCAGTTTGACATATTTTCATACTGTGGCATTGCATTTTGTACTTACAAAGCCAACGGTAGTATGGCCTTATATGCGAATATTAACAAATAATGGTGCATCCGGCATGGGTATGTATGGGCACAACTAACATAAAATGTTTTTTGTATTAGCATATATTGTGGGCAAAACATCATAAAAAATGCTTTGGAAAAGGCTTCTGAGCACTGTTGGTGACATGTATCTGTTGGATTTTAATTTTTTTCATGTGTTAGCATGCAAAACCGATTGCAAACTATGCAGCCTTTTACTCTGGCCCCACCCCCACCAAAAGCCCTTTGGTTGGTTCGGCTGTATAGCTATGATTGGTTGCTCCCACATATTTGTGGAAAAATGTATGCCTCTACCAATATCTAACATATTATCTTTCTATATGCCCAGGATACATGCTATGTTATGTTATGTAATGTTATGTTGTTAAGTGTATCATGAGTTCAGGGGATTCACATTTCATACCAGGATGAAAAAAGGAGGCACAGTGGGAATCCGATGGAGACATTCCAATTCAGAATAATAATTAAGATAGTATAAAAGGCTTTTTAGAGGATGGGTAATTCTAGAAGCACAGGGTGCATAGGACTGCATATCAATGTCTGGGTGGCGGCTCCCATGATTAACGTTGGAAAGTATTTTTCAAAGTAAGAGTATTGAAGGCCTAGAACTTCTTAGCATGAATGGTAAAAAGCAAAAATATTAAATCATTATTTAAAATGAGCCCGAAAATGGCAGAGGAGAGCAATAACACTCAGGCTGGGGACTAAGCAAGGTCCATGTGGCAGGAATAGTCCGGGGAATAGGCAGATACAGTGCCCCACAGTCTTCCTGCAGGAGAATCTCTCCAATGATTACGAATTTCAAATGCTTTTGGCAATGATCTATGGTTTATTCATTTATGGTGCTTTATGTAAGCTACTGGCGGCAAGGTGCATGGCAGTAAGATGTCGCCATTCAGCTAATTTGAGATGGTAGGATACAGTTTGAATAAGGGTTAATAATTTTGTGAGAAATTGTTTAATTACAGGATTGTGGTTCTCATTAGAAATATGGTGGTAATGGAAAAAAACAGTGATATTTTAAATGCCAGAGAAATTCTATTTTAAGAATGCCGGCTAATTATTCAATTTTTGATTGTATTGGATATTTGTGGCAAGGGGAACACAGAACTTATTATATGGGCTAAACATGGTTAAATATGGGTTATTATTATGTCCACGTGCCTTGCATTCCAGAGGAAGCCAGTCTGTAACTGGTTGTTCTAGAAGGTGGTAGTAGCCCGGTCACGCAACCCATTCCTCAGAATGCCAGAAGTGCAGAGCTGCCGATGGCACCTTTCTCACCTTCTCGGGGATCGCACTGGATATTTCCCGCTTGTGGACCGCAGCAATGGGGTAGATAGGAAGACTGGTTGGGAAGAAAGGATTGGCATCCCCCAGCGCATCGGCCTACTGCGGACATCCCGTTGGCATAAAATCTAACTTTGCGCCAATGCGATGTCTTTCAGCCAAACTCCTAAAATGGTTTCCCCAGCACCAGCTCTGGCCGCGTGGACATGTTTTCAGTCCCGGACGGGCCTATTGAGCCAAAGGACAATGCCTGAAGTGCAGGCCCAACATAGTAGTGTGGGCCTGTTTTCTTTGGTCAAAGTGGGCCGGTTTGATGAGTCGCTTTTGTGCATTACATGAGAAAGGGGATGAAAGGGTGGTCCTCAGATGAATACCTTTTCTCCCCCTTCACAATGTTTTCACCTGTTGTTAAGGCAGTTTTGTGCAAGCCTCTGTTGAGGGACCTTCACCGACTGACCATAATGGGGGGGGGGCAGGGTGGCTAACAGACCTGGCAAGAAAGGGAAGCCAAACATCCCTCAAAGGTAGGTAAGGTGGACAGAGCAGCAAGGCGTAGCTCTCAGGTGGAGGTAGCAGGCTGACAGAAAGGTACAATTAGTCCACACTTACCTATAACAAGTATACCACAGTGATGTACTGAAAAGTATGCATTTTTATTATGTCACACGTATAGATCTCTATGAGGTCAAACATGTACTTAGCACATAATACACAGTATCAAAGAACACATAGAATGTTATAAGGATACTCCCCACCCCAAAGCTTCTATGTGGGCTGTAACGACTGAAGGTCTGTACTACTACCCACTTTATGGTTGGGGTAGAGGCACAGAGGCACCCCAGCCAAGGCTCTCAAATAGTAGCAATGGGTGAGCAGCCAAGGCTGAGACTCAAGGGAGGTGATGCAGGCTGGTTCTTAGGTACAGTGAATCCCCAAGCCCCCACAAAGGAATATCCACACTGTTATGTGCTAACATAGTTCTTTTATTAAAGGATACAAAGTTTTTTTTTAAAACAAACCATTTTTAAACAATTTTTATTAACCATTTTCGTTACAACATATGCATATGAGAATTATATGACGTAGTTAGACCAAAACATGAAAACCCCCTCTAATATGCAACCCCACCCACAACCACCCCTAACACGTAAACAGTGCCTTTCCGTTCTGTCCAAGCTCTCCGCCCCCATGAATATCACCTTGCATTGGCCTCTGGTGTCAGCGTTTCTACATCTCTGTGCAAGGCAGCCCAGGAGCCACAGTGCATCATCTAGAGGCACAAACATTGTTTGTGTCAGTGCATTCCATGATGTGACATCCTCACTCGTTTCCCATAGTCCCCTGAACACTGCCCTGTGCCAAACCACAGTCTCAGCCAAAGCCCGCCTCTGCAAATGTTTCCATCATGCCTCCACATAAGGGCCATCTGCCAACTTCCAGGACATCGCTATCCTGCGTGTGGCCAGCACGCAGATGAGGTCCTTCATTTTAGCAATGTGTTTTGTACCATGTTTACGTGGGAACACCCTAAGAGACATGCCTCCGGGGACCCAGTAACCAAGTGTACCCCTCCCCTAGACTCTCTGTTTACATTCTCTGCCCAGTACCCATGAATTTTCCGGCAAGACCAGAACATGTGCAGCATGCCTGCGCTTTCCGTCATACATGTGGGGCAATGTTGTCTTTTCGCTCCCCTTGAACCGGGAGATCTTGCCGGCGTCAAGTACGCTCTGTGAGTTAGGTACAGTTGTGTGAGTTTCAGCCTGGCATTCCTAGACACTCGTTTTGGGTACAGCATTACCCTTGCCCATTCAACATCCAAGAAAGGCCTACCCAGGTCTGTCTCCCACTTGGCCCATACTCTTAGGTCCAGAGCATGCAAATTGTCCCCCCTCGGACATATCATATATTGCTTCTAGCCCGGTATTTCCTTCTAGGCCCTCTTGGAGTTCCGGCCACCTCCGTTCAAGTGTGTGTGTCAAGCTCAAGTGCAAGAGAAATTGGCCCTTGTGTATACCGGACTGCTCTGCCAGTATCTTGAAGTCTATCAGTTTCGCATCTTGGAGCAGATCGCCCACACTAGCAACTCTTCTGATTTTCCAGTGTCTACGGACTCCCCTTATACATTGTGGTCTCCCCACCAGTATGGCAACCATAGGGATCTGCAGGCAAAAGGGATCTTCCACTCCTAACACTCTACAAGCCCTGCGCCACAACCTTCTCCCAGTGTCAAAAGGTGCGACGGCTGATCGAGATGGGACTCATGAACCCACAAGACCTCCTTCAAATAATAGTGCCCTATGGAAGGCTGTAAGAGTGCAGTTTCCAGCGTTGGTTCATCCACTAGCCAACCGACTATAAACTGCAACTGGCCTGCTAGTTAATCTAATTCAAACTGTGGCACCTTGATGCCCTCTGCTTCATAGGCTCTCTGGAGCATGCCTAAAGCCATCCTGTGCCTGCTTTCCCTCCATAGGAATCCCTTATGCTTTGCATCCAATTTGTGAAAGAACTGCTTAGGTATGTTATATGGTACATTCACAAAATAATATGATAACCAGGGGTGAACCACAGCGCTGCCCTGCCCATCATCGATAGAGGCAACCTATCCCAAAAGTCCATTGATTTTGTCACTCTGTCCAGGGCGCCTTGTTTGTTGTGCTCGCTCTCGGTCTTAACATCATGATAGATGTCAACGTCCAAGTATCGGAAGGTGTCAGTGGACCATTTTAATTGCTGGTCCGGATGTTGCTCACTTCTTCTACCCCCATAACTGCCAGCTGGAACAGACATGAGTTCTCTCGACTAATGGTGATACCTGAGAGTTTGGCAAAACAGTCCAGAACATCTAGAATGTATTGCACACTGAGCGCACGCCGTCACACATAGAGCAGCATATCATCTACATACATGGAAATCACATGCGTCACTCTGTCTATCTGTATGCCTGCATCCACGCATTCCTTCCTAGGAAATGCTGCAATCTGTTCCACTGCAAGACTAAAGAGCATTGGGGACAGCGGACACCCCTGCCTGGTATCCTTTTTGAGCTCCCATCTTGCCGAGATGCAGCAACCCATTTTTACCCTGGCCACAGTGTACACCAGTTTAAAGCACTGTAGGAATCTACGCCCAATGCCAAACTGTTGCATACAGCCAGTGCCACCAAACAGAATCGAACGATTTGATAGCGTCCAATGACACCACCACATAGTGCTCTTCCAGGGACTTGGTTCTATCGATGATGTGATGTAGACATCACAAGTTCCAGGAGGTGTTCCTGTCTGGGTGTCTGGGATATAACCGGTCTGGCCTGAGTGTATCCGGCCCCCAATCGCGCCCCTCAGTCTATTTGCCAGTAAGGCAGTGAGTATTTTACTGTCTTGGTTTATCATGGACAAGGGTCTATAGGAGCCATATTCCAACTGGGGTTTATTGGGTTTAGGTATAGGTATTATAGTGGCCTGCCTCATGTTCAGGGGAAGCATGCCCACCTCATACGCCTCTCGCAGCATCTCATGAAGCATCAGGGCTAATTTGTCTGCAAACTCTTTATAGAATTCAACTGGCAGGCCGTCTGCTCCAGGAGTTTTGCCAGTAGGCAATGTTCTGATCGTAGCTTGCAATTCTTCAACTGTGATCAGGGCGTCTAGTTCTTCTGCCACCACTCTGCCCAGACGAGGCAGTTTAATCAATGACTAGGCCTCATCAAGATTCAAGTCCCAGTTGTGGGTGTCTTCCGAGTACAATGAACTATAATATCTAAGAAAGGTGTCATTAATCTCGCTTTGCATTCTCCTAGTGATGCCCCAGTCGTCTTTGATAGAGCAAATCATTTCCTACTTTATCTCACTCCTGCAGAGCCAGGCCAGCAGCCTTCCCGGTTTGTCACTCCCCCGTGTAGCTTTTCAGTGTACCTGGCGTAGTTGAACTTGCCCAGTCTTTCCCAACCCGCTAAACACTTCTCCCATAACTCTGTCAGATCTTGGGCTACCGCTCCCGCTCTTATGCTCTCCCGCTCTGCAGCCTCCAGATCAGCTTCCACCCAGGAGAGGTCTAGTACTATATCCCTTTGTATGCCATCCATTTTGCCTATAACCTCACCCCATATCACGGTTTTAAATGCCTCGTATTGCATGCCATATGTGGGGATGCTCCCAGTGTTGTTCTCGAAGTAGTTCTTAATCACCTCCATTATATATTTCCCTCTTAGTCTCCACGTAGGAATCGGCGGTCTGGGCGGCACACTCTGCTATGGGAGGAGGAGTGGGGCATGGTCAGACAGGACACAAGCCTTACAGATGGCCTCAATGAATTCTCCTACGTGTTGGGTCCCTATAAATACATAATCGAGTCAGATGTGTACTGCGTTTGGGACAGAATAGTGCGAGTAACCCTGGGTTTCCCCATGTATGACACGCCAGATGTCAGTCAGCTGAAAGGACCTCAAGAGGGAGCACATCGCTTTAGCGGGCGGGGTCGGCTGTTCAAATGTACTATCCGACCTATCAAGGGTGGGGCTGAGCGTGCAATTGAAGTCACCACGCTTTATCCAGATGCATCCCTTGTAGGGGCTGAGCTTTAAATATAATGAGCAAAATAATTTGGTGGCGTCGTGGGTAGGGGCATACGTATTAATGATACACATTTCGATTTCTCAATGAAACCATGCACGAGGGCCATCCTGCCCTCGTCATCTGTCTGAGTCTGCAAGACTGTAAAAATACTTACAGCGCAACCCATATCAAGACACCCCAGGCGTGTGCCAAGTACGTGGAGCCCATATCCGCCATGAGATGTTTCTCTCGTAGTATCGCAACCTTAACCTGTCTATGCAGGTATGAGTACACTCTATTTATTGTTGAGGTCCGCACATTCCAGCTGACCAAGCTGATGCAGCAATTCACACATCTCCTCACGCTGGCCCAAGGGTGAACTCCATGTAGTGAGGGCGACTCTGTCCACTATCTCCTCTATTGTCAACACTGCCTGGGGACTGCTTAGACATTTCGAAAGGCCAGGAATGCACAGCATGCTCAGGCGCAGCAGTGTCTCACGCTCAACCTGCTACAAGCACCACAGCTGAGCAGGTCCGGGCGCAGCAACTGGATATCGTCAATTTACTATCCCAGGGTATGGTTCCAAAGGGGGGCATCTCACCAGCTTCACCACTGTGGGACAGACTCGTGAAGATGAGGCACAGAACCTCACTGATATTACCACCCTGTTGCCTCAAGCATGCCGTTTGCCACTACATGTCCATTGACACTCGCTATGCCCGGGGAGCGTATTCAGTTAAATCCACATCTCTCATAGGGCCTCATTACACGGTAGGCGGTAAGGGTTTACCGGTACCGGTAAGGCCACCGGTACCGGTAAACCCTTACCGCCTTACTACGAGTTCCTTTTGCGGGACCCGACCTTAACGGCTGGTTTTACCAGCCGTTAAAGTAGGGTGCCGCAAAGGGACCTCGGTGCTAATTACGGTACCGCAATTTGCGGTACCGTAATTACCACCTTCCCCATTCCCATTATGCCCTATGGGGGGAAAAAATGGGAATGGGGAAGGGCCTTGGTGAATGGGGAATTACCGGCCCCGCTCACCTTGGAGTAGGCCGGTAATTTCGCCATCCACCAAGGCGGACACGTTAAAATACCGGCGGCAACCATGGCTCTAATAGCGCCATGGTTACCGCACAACGTTTAATGAGGCCCATAGTCTTTGCTCCTCCTTGACGGTGCTACTCTGCCTATGGGGCCACTTTCGTCATTTCCATCCATGTGTGTGCCTACTTGGGACTGTCAAAGAAGAGGGACCGGCCATTATGGAGCACATAGAGTCGAGCAGGGTTAACAAGCATGTACCTCAGTTCAGCCTGCCAGTGTCGCTCATTTGTGGGGCCAAACTGAGCCCTACACCTCTGGACTTGGAGTGTGTAATCGGGGTATATGGCCAATTTAGCAGATGCTCTTTAAATCACTCCCCCTTCTCTCAAGAATACCAGGATCATTTCCCTATCTGTGCAGTTCATAATTCTGGCAATGATTGGTCTCAGGGACGGTCCGAGCAGGCGCTGCTTGTTCAAAGACCTGTGAGCTCGCTCTACTGTGAAGCCCTATGTCAGTGCCCCCAGGCACACCTCCTGTAGAAGCATGTTCTCTACATGCGTCGTGGGGTCTGCACCCTCTGTCCAGTCTGGTAGGCTCAGTATTCGTACTTTATTCCATCTGGCCCTGCCTTCAGCATCTTCAGTCCAGTTTTGCAGCACTCTCACTTTCCCCTTCAGATCCTTGACCTCCACCTGTATGCTCTGGGTATTTGCTGTGTTGTCATCTACTTGTGTCTCGATCCTTCCCATCCTATCAGCCAGGGCACGGACGTCCTGCCGAAGCAGACCCACGTGTTTCATGACTGCACTGATTTTAGACTTCAAACTTGTTTGCAGCGCTGCAATGAAAGAAAGGACCTTCTGCTCACCTCCAGTCTGCTGTACTGATGACTCGGCATGGGTGCAGTCTTATGCCCTGCTTGGGGCACCGTCTTGTTCTCCCCGCTACAGGCATAGGCATCTATCATGGCCTGTGTCGTCCTCCCCCATCCAGACCGTCAAGGCATGTGCCCAGTGTGTGTTACAATCTGTGATCCGGTACCTTATCCTCCCGACAGCGGCTCCAAAGCATGCCAGCAAGAGGGGCACACACCAGCTGCTCCCGGCAGGTATGAAGGGCTGGAGGGAACTCTGTCGATGTAGCATCTTCCTGCACCAGCAGCCCCACCGCTGCTCGCTACGCCCCATCCCCAGGCACTGCTCCCACTGTACAGCTGTCCACAATGTCTGTCTGGACCACAGGGCCACTCCTTCATGCTGCTGCAGGCTTATAATGCTGATCTCCCATTGCACACTGCAGCACAGCAGGGGAGAGCCCAACACCATGTGCCGGGCACAGGACCAGGCCACCACACATCAGCCCCAACCAAGCGCCCCAGCTCAGGACTGCTCAACTCTCTATTTTATTTTATTTATTTACTTATTTTTTGTCCTGTTTGCCTTCCCCAAATCCGGGCCTGCGGGTCTCTCTGCGGGTCTCTCTGGGGACTCTTCCCAAAACCTCCCTGGCATGACGGCCGCTACTTCTCCCGCCTGCTGGTGGCCGCAGCATAATTGAATTATTGCATAATTTAATTATTTAAGTAATTTTGGATCACCACTAAGTTACTAGGGGAATCCAGACATGGACTACTTGCTCACTATTCTTAGAGAGGCACAGTTCCACCCTACTGATGAGGTCCAACCAGACCGAAACATGTGTCTGGGGTTGCTGTTGGTACTCTTGTTCAGAGGAGAATTGCCTAGCATTTCGGTGCTGGACTGCCCCAAGGCAGGACAAAGACTGAGATGTTTTGGATATTTCTGCTCTGTGGAAGATAGTGAGCTAAAGAATCTGGGTAAACAATCATAACCAGTGATACATTGGTAAGAAACCCCCTTTTAAAATCACTGACATAATTAATTAAGGAGCGAAATGAATTTGGTAATGATATTTCCATTAGAAAAGATGTTTTGAACATTGGGGACTTGAAGTCCCACAATGTCCAAAGTACTGTGAAGATGAAGAGGGCTGCAGAGGCATGAGACTGCAGGTTGCAGCCTAATGGTGTTAATGACCCACACTTGAGGGGGCATGGGCGGCATAAAAGGCCCCCTCAGGTGCAAGCCATAGAGAGCAGTAGCAGGAGGTGGAGTAGTCGTGATACCTCCATGTTGCAGTGGAAGCAGAAGCTGGAGGAGACCAGAGACACTGGGTCCACCATTGTGTGTTGAAGGGATGCCGGTCCTGAGAGGGTCTCTTCTTTCCGAGACATTAATTGCAGAGGGTGCGCAGCGGGAAGCATTGGGATTGACGGCTTTCCATCTGGAGACAATGGATGCAGAGGTTGCGTGGTGGGAAGCATGCAGTTTGAAAGCTTGCCCCTTAGTAAGTCGGTCTTCGGTAGCAGGCAAGCACCAGAGAGACTTTGTAGCGAGGAGAGCTCCTTTTCCGACTTGCGTGGCCTGCGGGACCCCAAGAGAAGCAGTTTGCCGCACAGGGCAGCAGAAACACAAGACCTGGAGACAGCAGAGCAAACAGACGTGCACGCCGCACCCGGTGAGTACACTAGTATATTGTGACACCGGAGTGCTCTGTGATCGCCGCTAGCCAAGTCTGGGTACTTTTAGTACAGGATGAATATAAAGAGAGTGAAGTGGCCAAATACCAAACTGATGTAAAGCAGAATAATAATCCCTTTGAAAACCAAGCTGACTCAAAGGGGAGAACATGGCAGAATAAGAATGTGACAAGCAAACCAGAAAGGAGTGATTGTATTTATGTGGGTCAGGATAATTGTCAGCAACAAGAGAGGGCAATATACAAGGAACCATTACAAACAACTACAGCCAAAACAAAAAGAGAATAACATCAAGTCAAGTTAAAAAGAACCAGCATTGCCAAAGGCAAGAGAGGGCAATTAAGAATCCAAGTGTTTGTAAACCCCATTACCAGTGTGTGAAAGAAAATATAACAGGAACTGGCTTAAACCCACATTGCCAAAGCCAAAGAAGTGTAAGAGTGATAGAGAAAACCATTGTCAGCATTTGGTTAATGTAGAACTGGGGAAACAAGAGTGGCAGGAAGGGTGCCCTCCTGACTGAAGAGTTTCAGGAGGAGTGGAGCATAACCTGCATTGTGTGTGGCAATCACACGTGTATGACAAACAGCCCCGATGTGTTTCTTGTCTTCCCAAAAGAAGCAGTCAAACTTGATGTTGTGAAGCAAAAGACATTGCTAACTGTTGGAAACAACCCTTTATCACAGAAGTACTTGTAGTAGTTAGTTGCATTTGTCCTGGCAGGAGAGTGCACCAGGGCAAAGGATCTTATAGTGGTAGACCTGTCAGTTGAGTGGACCAGGTGTAAGTTAGACGCGGCAGAACCTCTATTGTATTTTGTGAACTATTGTAGAATCATCCTGACAAAGACATTTTGTTAATCCTAATTAACTATGGAAGTATTCTTGTTTCATGAGTACACATTGTATTGAACTCCTTATCATAAGTGGAAGAGGAAAAACTTGGTGAACATTGTGAACTGTTGGTGGAGTTCAAGTTGAAACAAAAAGACATTTATTTGGAACTTTGTTGCGAGGCAGGATTTTCCTATCCTTTTGGAACTATTGAATAAGATCCTGCTTGAATCTGGGGAAGTAGAACTCATCCAGGTTATAAAGGAGAAACAGTTACCAGGTTGTGCTCATAACTGTTACTTCTGTTATATTGGAACCACCATATGTTGCCTTGTTAAGTTTGTTATATGTATAAGTGTGTGGGACACAAACCTTTTGGTTAGAGTGCTTCCTTTAGTTTATTTTGATAGGCAGGGACATCCTCGTCAGGATAGGGATAGTGGCGCGTTTATCCAACCTTTTGAGTTATTAAAATGGCATCTTTCTGAAATCCTTCACAAAGTTGTCTGCCTCACATTTCTGACCCCTCACAGAACCAAGCAGTGTTAGAAAGGCAGCAGTGAAGGTCTGCCATGGTGGTCTCTTTTGTTGGGTTGCTATGTAGGCTGTGGATGTCCCACGAAGATGAAACTCACTGTGGATCTCGACAAGGCTTGGGAGATAAGGATGAGGTCTTTGGTTTTCATTCATGACCTTCAATGGTGATGGGTGCAGTGACAGCAGTAGCTGTAGGGTTTCAATATTTTGTGGTTGGCTACTGTTCGTTTCTTCAGTGCTACAGCTGCAGCATGGATGACAGGATGGCTTCTGGCTACTTGGACTTGAGGGCCAGCACCAAGTCTGGACCCTCGGGACCCCTTCTTTAATTCGGAATGGCAGGAAGCCTACGGCAGGCACATATCTGCATGTAGCGACACTGGAATTTCTCAGCTGTGGCTGCAGTGCCACTTGAAGATTTCTTCAGTCAGTTGGAACTTTTAGGCGTCGAGCAGCACTATGCCAGGGTACCCCCTCTTCCGGCCGGTACACAGCAGTCTGGCTTTCTTCTGGTAACTGACAGCCTTCGGACACAGGATGATTCTGGTGGACTACTTGGGCTCACTCTTCTTCTGGACCCATGACGATACCTCTACAGGATGTCAGGCACTATGGACTGGCTTCCAGGACACTTTGGGTGAAGAACAGCAGTTGCACAATGTCCTCTCAAAGATACCGGTAGAGGAAGACAGTCCAGGTCCTCTCTTGATCAGTCCTTGAATCAGCACAGCAGCCTTGTGAAGAGTTCAGTAGCAAGAAACCCTTCCTCCAGCTGTATTCAGGGTACACCTCCAGGAAACTCCAAGCTTCTAACGCAGAGGTAGGTGAGGGGTCTTCTGATATACACAAATCCCCCAATTCACTCAGGCTGAGCTAGGCTCAGTCAGCCAGACACACACCAGGGCATTCATCATACAGCTCCTAAATCATGCTCCCTGGCCTTCAGGCAATTCAAGCAAAAGCAGACACTCAAAACAGTGGAGGTGCATTGGGTGACAGCTCCCAGCCGCTCAGAGCACACACTGCATTCAGTCCGGTTTCAGACAGGGCAGGCTCAGGCAAACCACTGGCTATTTGACACACAACCAAAACCAGACACCCACAACACAGAATGTGATTTGACTCCTCTCTCCATTCAGTCAGGTCCCCACCCCCTTCAGTGTACCCAAAAAAAAATGGCACCTGGTAAGGCTCTGACAAGTCTAACAGGGGCAGCCTCAGAGCCATAGATGGAACTTCCATCCAACATCCATTAAGGGGAAAGGAGACAGAGCCAGAGCTTCTCGGGACTTTGAGAAACAGGAAGGGAAAGACAGAAAGCCATGAGGCTTTTGGTGGCCATCTTGCCTTTGTTCCGGAATCCATTGATTCCTATGGTAGGCCCTGGGTGTCCCAAAATGGAGGAGACCCAGAGCCAAAGCAAAATAAGCATGAACCTGCCCCCAGCCCATGCCTGCCCTGTGGGCAACACACAGGTGGCCAAAAACACACACTAGAGGTACCACTGTGTACCCATGCCCATGGGTGCCGTAGGGGTAGCCCATTTGTATTGTTCACCAACCATAAAAATAGGGAAATGCACTGCCAGAGGTCCAGAATGGACTCCTGTGTCAGAAAAACACACATCAAAACACAAACAAAGAAGTAGTGGGACAAGTATGAGGAGGCCCAGTCCCTCCAAAGCATTTCCAGCATTACCTGGGCCCGCTAGCTCAGATAGGCACCCACCCAACACAAAATAACAGAGAGGGAGAACAAGGAAATCACGCTGCCTAACATAGCATGGCAAATACTTTAAGGCCGGCACACTAAGCATAGTGCCCCAAAGACACAACCCACCCTTGTAATATATTATAGTTCCTAGGACAGGTGGTCAGCTCCCTACACATTTAGGCAAGTGGTTAGCAGACAAGATAAACCAGCCTTTCTACCAGCAGTAAAAATAGTCCCAGAGGCCCGTAAGGCCAACACCATTAATTCTGGAATTCTAGGGCAATATATCAAATTGAACCAAATGCACACATTAATAACAAAACTGTAGGGTAGGAAACAATTTCTAAATACAGCACACAGTGCTCGCAAAACATCAGGATACATCTTATCAACAATTACCAGTTCAATGCATTCACTTTCAAGAACAATAGCCACACAGTTACAGTGTAGCAAGGATTTACTTTTGCAGGAGAGAACAAGAGTAGGACTTCAAAAATACATTAAATCCATGCTAATTACTAACAAACCAAGTCTTGGCCATGTGGAGCCAGGAGTAAAGTTCAGGAGGAGGTAAGTAACACAACGTTACTTTTGGAAAATTCTAGGACAATTAGAATGTTCCATTTAAGTCAATGGGTCAGATTCCGTGGTATGTTCGCGTTTCTGCAGAAAATTGAAGTAAGTCTGTTTAAACGCACACGTGAAGATTCTGCTCCAGACAACCCGAGGGAGGACCAGAGGAGCACTCATTCAAGAGATTATAAACCATACTTTAGTGATGTGCCAGGCTTGACTTGAAAAAGCATTATTCATTTGCAAATATGCTCTCTAATATAGGAAAATATTTTCTAATAAATGGATCAAATGTATAGCATCCAATTTGAAGCACTTATTTCTGTTATTATATAAAACATAAAAAAAGACTTTT
The DNA here is from genome assembly GCF_040938575.1 of Ambystoma mexicanum. Taxonomy (NCBI): domain Eukaryota; kingdom Metazoa; phylum Chordata; class Amphibia; order Caudata; family Ambystomatidae; genus Ambystoma; species Ambystoma mexicanum. Next base: position 181,086,466 of record NC_090927.1, on the reverse strand, counting down.
ATGTGAACGAACTGCAAAAATAAGGTTCTCTGACTGAACAGGCATGTTCTGATAGTGATACAAACTCTAGCTTGAAGTCCACTGAGGTGAATAAACATACAGTGGTAAAGAAACAAACTCTGGCTGCTGACACGTGTTTCACACAATTATGAGCTTCCTCAGGACTTTAACAATTGTATTCTGATATGTCTAAAAGTAATTAACACATCTGATACTTGAACGAATAAACATATACACATTGTTCTGTTACAAAACATTATGAGATTTCTACACATCCAAGAGTGTAGAGTTTAATATATTACATCCTTACATTATACTTATTTTTCAATCTTCCATCATGTTTGTGGTCTTTTGTGTTTTAGTTTGGATGCTTCAGATTATCCAGAAAATTAGATTTTGGATACATCCCTCACATTGACATTCTCGAGTAAGTATATAATGCATTTACATCTAATGTTACTAGAAAAGAATGGTGCCATACTATATTTCGTAATTTTTGTACCACTTGAGTTGAATAACTTATGTATGTGCCCCTCTTTAATAACTATCAGTTGCAAAAAGGGCATCTATAAATTCAGACATGGGTTCAGCTAGTGGTCCCTTTCCACTCACAACATATTGAACTAGTCACAAGTTATCAAATGCCTTTTGGATGTAAGGTACATATATTTTAACTGGACCCACACATTAAAGATTGAACTCAAATGAAACAAAAATGAAGCAATCAAGTATGGAAAAACTATCGTGGTCAGTAGGACTGCCACTTGGACTAGACCATCCCCACCGGAGATCCCAGGAACCCTCACTGTTCTAAAGCAATTAGAACCAATATGGAAGCTTCCAGGTTGGCTCACAAAGAGCCCACATGATCGGAGCTGCCATTTTAAGTGGTTGTTTGGAGCAAGCTAAGCCCTAAATTACAAAGTGGCTGAGAGTAGGATTTACAAAATACATTGGTACCATAATGGCTGCCAAAAAGGTGAATTGGGCTACTGATGCCATAAAATGACTTGCACCACTGGTGAAGCCAAAACTAAAGGACAGCTGCAGGGCCGGGAGGATAGCCCAGGGGCAACGTGCTCGCCTTGGAAGCAAGATGAAGCGGAGCAACACAGGTTTGATCCCGGGGTCCGTGCTTAGAAATCTCTGGGTATTAATCGCGTTATAAATAACCAATTACCAATCTATTCCCTAAAATCAATGTACAGTGATTTAATCACTGTAGGCAAAATATTGCGTGCATGAGAGGCACTCCTGCGAGTGGGCTCGTAACGGGTGACCAGATGCCATATACTTTAAGTAATGCAGAAAGCGTTGCAATGGCATTTGGACTTCAGGTGGAGTCCCTCTGGCCACCACAAATAAGGCAGTGATTCAAAAAGGAGGTAAAAAGAGAAAAGTGGAGGGGCCCTAGAAAGTGGCTCTATGGTTTCTAAAAAAAGGAATTCTATCTTAACACTGTATGGGAGGTAAGCATTCTCACTTCACTCCTGTACAGGAAATAGCTTTAAAACACTTCTAGGGATGTTTTGCAATGTTCAGCTCCACCACTGGGGTGAAGAAGATAATAGGTGGATTTCCAAGGTGAAAGGTGTTTACCACTGATGGTAGTATCATTGAATACCACCTGAAGGAAATACATTCATGCCTATAATGAGGAGGGTGGTACAGCAGGGAGTATTTTAGCAGGACAACTAAGGCTGTAATGAGGTCCTAAATTCATTGTGGTCTAGGTCTTTTCCAGAGGAAGAAGCGTAGGACATGTGGCTGACACCTCAGGGCAAAGGTCATTGGAGTCTGATCCATATGCACTGTGGGTTCCCAAGCTGCCTTTTTTAGATTGCTACATTTGGCATTCCTGGATTGTGCACTACTTCGCAGCTTCAAGCGTGGTTCTCCCAGGATATAAGGGTGGATCTTACTTCCCTGTCCTTGGATTGCATACATGGCACCACGTAATTCTGTCAGATTGTAAAGTCAGTTCTCTCCGTTGTACTCTTTGACTGTGTAGCACAGATGAGTTCTCTCATGATGCAATGCTGGTTCTCTCTCTCTCGTATTCTTGTATTGCATACTGTAAGGGTGTAGAAGAAGGAGTCTGACAAGGAGGGGTCATGGTGATTGCTGTACACTTTTATTAAAAGCAAAACACTAGCTATCCATATTCCTATGAGCGGTTTCTCTGCCTCAACCTAGGTAAATAAGGAAGTGTCAGAATGTCTGTCAAAATGATGAAGGTATCCATCCTTGTCAAAACCCTGCTCCTATCCCCCAATTAAATTCAGGAAATACTAAGCAAAAAGAAAGTTCTTCCACCAGGAGAATGCCTTCCTTCTCCTGGCACGTAACAGTCCACGCCAATATAGGCAGTTCTTGGATCACCAGGAAAATGCCTCCCTTCTCCTGGTTCATCCCCTCTCATTGAAGAAATGCCTCTGCAGATTTTCTAGCTCTCTGCAAATCTTTTTGAGAATCCCTCAAATGCTTACTCTTGTCAGGTTTATTTCTTCAGTAGCCTCGCTACTGTAACAGGGACGAGGGAGATTTCTGCTGGGGTTCCAGTTCCACTTCAGTTGTCTTATGACTGCCACTGCAACAAGGAAGCCCTCCTTTGATGCACTTTGCAATTTCTGCCGCCCCATATCCCTAACGGGATTCACGTGCCTCCCTTTACCTTATTGCGAGATCGTGTACCACACTGGTTCTTCCTGGGATGGGGCTTCCCCATCGGCAGCTTACACAATTCTTCTCTATCTCTTTGGCAACCAAACGGAGCTTCGGCGGGCCTGTACTATTCCCCGCCTCGGCGCCGTTCTCAGACCGAATGGTCCACCTTGCCGAGGTCATGCTACTGCTTCTGTCTTCCAGCCTGGCAGTAGGGTCAGCTCTTTCTGAACCCCCGGCCGACTCCCACAGCCTCCCACCAGTGTCTACTGCACAGTCCGATCTCCTCCCTGATGGGATTCGGAACTCCCAGGCTCCTCGATGTACGAAGACATTGAATCCTTCTTCTCTTGCAGTTTAATAGGGCTGTCTCCAGCCCAGCATAATGTTAACACCTGTTGTAAATGACTCCTAGGCACTCTCCATACCTGCTGTGAGCCACCTTGTTGGTTGTGTAAGTTTCATGCTCCTTGTATTCTTATTCAACTCAGTAGATGTTCCATAGGGTAAGGTCAGTGGATTACAATAGTACATGGCTGTGCTATCAAGAGTGGAAGCAGCGGTTGGTGGGGGCTTTCTGGTGACTGTAGGTTTGTGCAGGCAGTGACCCAGGTGGGAGTCCTTATCCCCAGGAGGAAGTTGGCTCCCATGAGGTCCTCCCGCATATTACCACCCCCAGGGGAATATCGGTTAGCAGCCTCACCTCCCTGGTCTCATGGAAAGGTGCTCCCCTCTGGGGAAAAGTGACGCCATCTGATGGTACGTCACAATACCTCTTCATGGTTATGCCCGGATGTACATTTGGTTCTCCTTCCCATGTCCTCAGACTTCATTCCCTGCTCGGTGTGCTTTTGCCAGGATGTAAAGTTGATTCTCCCACCTGTTTTTATTTGCTGCATTCTCCTGAGCCGACGGTGCGTCAGACTATAGGCACTAGTTTGTTTGTTTGTTTGTTTGTTTGTTTATTATTTATAGAGCGCCCTGAACACGTGGGTAGCTGGGCGCATAACATAACAAGATTACTTATAGCTTGGTTACATTACATGTTACATGGATAAATATATACAGGTACATATAAGATAACAATTTACATAAATTACATAGTTACAGGTATGTACAAGTATGTGGGTAGTTACGGTTACAGTGATAGTTATAATTGGACTGGTTGCTGGTGTGTACATATGCCTGAGTAAGAATCATTGATAACTGGTTACTACCTGGGTCAGAGGAGTAGGGGGGCATAAGTGGCTATGATTTATTGGTCATTATGCTGTAGCCAGTTGCTGGTGGTGTGCCTAAAGCTGTTGTAAGATTGGTCTCTTCTTAGCTCGACTGGTAAAGCATTTTATTACTGGGCTGCTCTTACTGGGAAGCTGTTTCCCCCTGTTTTTTGTAGGCGGAATCTGGGAATTTTGAGGCAGTATGAATTGGCTGTTCTGGTAGGGCGTGTTGTAAGTTTTCTGGTTATTCTTTCCTTCAGGCATGGTGGCGCTGCGTTATTTAAACATTTGAAGGTTAAGGTGACCATTTTGAGGAGGATCCGATCGGTGATCTTTAGCCAATTGTGTTTTCTTCTAGCGTTGGAAATGTGGTCTCTGGAAGGGAGGTTCAAGGCCGTTCTAAGCGCATTGTTTTGCAGAGTTTGGAGTTTATTTGTGATGTATTTATTAGCTCCTGCATAGTGTGCATTGCAGTAGTCTAATTTGGATAGGATGAGGGCATTAGCTAGAATGATACAGCTAGCTGGTGACAAAAAGGGTCTACATGCTTTGATATGTTTGTCGGTGTAGGCCGTGGATGAGGCCAAGGAATTTACTTGTTTTCTTTGGGAGAGTGTGGAGTCCAGATAGAAGCCTAGAGTCTTCCCTACTTTGGCAACTGTAATTATATTACCTTCGAGGTTGAAGGCCTTGTAGTTGTCATTCAGTTTTTTTAAGTTGTTGGTTGAGCCAAGGATTAGGATCTCTGTTTTATCGTCGTTCAGGCAGAGGCCATGGGTAGCCATCCAAGCCTTTAATGAGGGTGTGGATTTCATTCACTAAGGCTGTATCTGATGTGAAATTGCCCATAAGGGGGATAATAATTTGGGTATCGTCTGCATGATTAGTGTAGGTGATATCCAACCTGTCCAGTTTTTCAAATAGAGGCTTAGTGAAGATAGTATACATGGTGGGCGAAACACAGGAGCCTTGGGGAACGCCGCATGTTGTTATGACTGGGTCTGCAGAGGCTGCCGGGGAGAAGACTCTCATGTTTCTGTTATCGAGAAATGATTGGACCCAAGCTATAGCTTCACTTGAAAAGTGGGCTGCCAATGCAAGGTGCTTGCATAGAACTGCGTGGTCCACCAAGTCAAAGGCCGCCGACAGATCAAGGAGGAGTAGCATGCTATGTTTCCTTTATTGTTAAGTTCATCGATTTGGGCTTTAAGATCTATTAGAGCTGTCTCAGTGCCATGTTGGGGTCTGAACCCCAATTGGCAGGAGCCTAATAGTTGGTTAGATTCAAGGTATTTTTGAATTTGTAAGTAGGCCACTCTGTCAATTAGCTTAAGGATAAAGGGGACAGTGGTTATGGGTCCGTAATTAGCTGGGATGGATGGGTCTAAGTTTTTGTTTTTTAGGAGGGGTAGGACCCAGGATTCTTTTAAGCTGCTTGGGACCGTGCTTGACCTAAAGGAGGCATAATGAGTTTGGTGATGAAGGGAGCTAAGTCTCTGGCTGCATCCTTGATTATTTGGGCAGGGCAGCTGTCACCTTTACAGTTAGAATTATTGCCTCACTAAAGCCTTCTTTCTGTTTCCTGAATAGTGATTTTTGAGAATTTGAACAGTATTGGGTCAGGTTTGTTGCTGGGAGGGGGTGTCATCTGGGTTTCCATGGGTGGGAGTGAATCTCTTTTTAGCGTAATTTTGGTTCGCAGTGTTTTTATTTTGTTTGCTAGGGCATTTTGGATGTTTGTACACCATTGTTTATCTTTGGGTAGGTTGTTCGGTGGAGGTATTGGAGATTCTAATTCACGCAGAATCGTAAATAGCTCCTTGGTGTTAGAGGATGCTTTAGAAATCCTTTTGTTATAAACCTCTTTTTTGGTTTGGATGATTTATATAGCTTCTAACTTCCTCTTTTCTAGTCTGAGTTCTTTTAGGAGAGGGATGAACCAGGTGTTCAGATGGGCTTGTTGTTTACCCTTGCAGTTCTTGAGTGGGGCAACGGTGTCTAGGATTTCTGTCATGGCTGCGTTGTAGTTGTAAACCAGCGTGTCTGGGTTAGAGTTGCTTGGCAAGGCATTAATCACTGGAAGGAGACGCGGTAAGATGTTGTCCATTGTGATTTTTTTTTAATCTATTAGGGAGAGGGGGGGCATTATTTTTTCTTTGTTTACTTCTTTGTTGAGAGTTAGGTTAAATTCAATCAAGAAGTGGTCAGTCCAGGTTTGGGGGTTAATTTTAGTAATATTGGTGGGACAATTAGAGGTAGCTACCCAGTCAAGGTTCCTGCCTTTGTCATTGGTAGGGTCGTGGACTTTTTGGGATAGCCCATGTTCGTTATGCATGGCAGTTATAGCTTGTGCTTGTTTGTCGTCTGGGTCGTTGAGTCCTAAATTGAGGTCGCCAAGGTATACCATACTAGTGGTATGCACTGCAAGAGTTTGGGTGCCGCCAATCAATTTGAATATGTGGATGGCATCGTAATCAATGAGTATATGTTGGGGATGCAAGGATTGCCTCCCTCTGTTGGATCAATAGGGCATCCTAGGATGGCAGCCACTTTGGTGCTATGACTTTGCTGCATTAAATAATCACACTGACACAGTTGTTTTCTCTCCATCTATGTACTTCCGGACGCCACTCTTTATTTTAACTCAAACATGATGATGACTAATGCGTCACTGCATCCGACGTACCACATCAAAATGTAACATCGCTTTTGAAACAATTGGATGACAAATATATCATATTAGTGACTGATTGTGCAAGAGAATTGCAAAACACATTTAACTCTTAGTGTATTGTAAGGTTGCAGAGGTAAGACTCTGACACAAAGGGGTCATGGTGATTATTAGAAACTTTTATTCAAGTGCAAAAAGTAAATGTAAAACCCTATCTTGTCCTAACTCTTAGAGGGGCTTCCCTGCCTCAAACAAAATAACTAGTGTCCGAATGTCGAATGCAAAAGGTCTCAATGTCCAGTGTCAGAATCCTAACTCTGTCACTCACACTCTAAGTTTAAACTAAATGAAAAGAGGGTCTTTCTTACCCAAAGGAAGTGACACCATTCCCCTTGACAAAAGACAGTTCTGGAATTTTCAGACCTTGTAGTATTGGAGAATATCTCCCTTGCCTGGTCTTGTTCAGGTTTCTTTTAAAGTTCAACTATTGTTGTGGGAAACTCTGTTCCCTTTTTAGCATTTCTGAGGCTTATTTTCTGTCCCTGGGCTCCCCGACCCTGATTGGCAGACCTGGTTCCTTTTCACCAGGCACAGTTGCAAAAAACAAAAGGAGTTTGGATGTGTTTCCAAACTGGAGAGGGTCCTTGGCCTTGGTTGGCAGAGCTGGTTTTTCCTCTAGCAGGGACTGCAATGAAGAGGAACAGCCTGGTTGCACTCCGAGGCTATGATGGGCCCCTGACCCTTGGCAGTTCTGGTTTCCTCCCACCAGGTACTGCGATGAAGAAGAACAGCCTGCATGCACTCCCAGGCTATGGTGTCCCACACATACTTTGTTTACTTGCCTGCCAAGTACTGTATATATTGTCTATCAGTTTTACAGTTCTATTTCTGTGGGTGCAGGCTCCAGGCTCGCAATTCTGACTTAAGTTTCCCACTTTGTAGACTTAGTTCACCCTCCTGCCAATCCTTAGTATAAGCCCATGTCCATTCAACCGTTTCTCCCTTGGTTTCAGAGTTCCAGACCCTATTTTCCCAGCCTCTCAGCTCGTGCCACCAACTCCTTGGGCCTCCAGTGCCTCTCTGGCTACCCGCAAACCTTACTCTGCGGTCCGCTCGGGTGTCAGCTCCTCCGGGGCAGCTGGGCTCGGTCACAGGGCTCAGGTGGCATTCTAGAGCCTCTCTCACTCTGGGGCAGCTCTACCGTCTTTTTCTCCTTCCTGATAGTGCCTTTCCTTCACTGCGCGATCTCCAGGTCACAGCTCTTGCTCTGCGGTGGCTCTGCAGTCATTTTCTCCTTCTCGGCCATGCGGTTTCTTTCTTGCGCACTCCCCAGGTTGCAGGGATGCCTGGAGTTTCAGCCCGCCTGCTGGCTGTATGGTTCTCACGTCCTTGGACTCTCTGCCTCCATTCTTGGTGTCCCGTTCAGCTTCTTGCTTTATTCCTGGGCCATGCTTGCTCTCACTGCTCCTCCAGGGAGGGCTTGACACTTAAAGTCCTTCTCTACTTTTGAAACAGCTTCTTCCAATCGGCTGTTGAGAACCACTAGAATGGGCAAAGTGCTTCTATTCTGTACTGCTCTGTGCCTGTTGCAACTCACTAGAGATCTTCCTCATCTTAGTACTCTCTACTTTTGCTGGGCAATAAAAGTACATGGCATATGAGGGTAGGGGCGGAGAGGAGGGAGGTGAATGAGAGGTGGGGTTATTGTAGGGAGCAGGTCTAGGGTCAGGTGATTGGTGGGGATACTGCGTTCTCCCGATATGGTAATCACCGCTCCCAAAGGGGGTATTCCTTCCCATGAGATCCACCTGCTGAGTACCACCCCCAGGGGGACTATTGTGTAGCGGCCTCACCACCTTGGCATCATGGGAAGGAGCTCCCACTTGGAAAGTAGTGTCGATACCCTGGGATTCGTCACAGTATTCAGATATTACTCATAAAGAATGTAATGGAGATGATTCAGGATCCATCTGGCATGTCTCTTTGAATATTTGAAACAAGTGAACTACCCTAGATGAGTTAAAAAATGACCTCTCCTGATTGTGTTGAAGCTGCCTTAAGTTCTTGACTGATAGGTGGTGATGGCATCCCAGTCATATCCCTTCACAGCCATATTTCTGTCTTCTGTAGGAGGCTCAGATTGCACTGAATTCTGCTGAGATACTTCCACTGGTTCACTGTCATTTGCTATTCTCTCGAATAGGCTACAAATCCTAGTGACCACATGCAGTTTCTTTTTAACAGTAAAGATTGGGCCCTTGAGTTCAGTCACAATCACGGGTCAAGCTCAAAAGGGAAACTCGGCTTGTTTGTCGAATGCTGATTGCATGCTAGTACTCTGTCCCCCACTTGTATGCAGGATGACACCATGTTCCATCGGCTGCTCTATCTCTCATTGATGGCTACTTGTTTGCTTCTAACTATTCCATCATCAATGTGGTAAAAAGCTCTGATGGATGACTAGGTATAGATTATCATATGAACCACCTCATCATGGCTTCAGTTGGAGCTACCCTTGTAGAGGCATGTGGTGTTGTTGTATCATCAAGGAGCAGCAGGGGCTCTACAGCAGTCACCCTAATTACCAGTAGAGAGACACTATGGGCCCATCAAAAACTATCCGCTGCAAGAACGGAAGACTCAGCAATAGGGCAAAGTTGACTGTCTTTATTATCTAAAAAAATGACAAACAAGAATTCTCCAGAGCTCCCGTCTTGTGAGCGTTTGTCACCCGGTTTTATCCGGGTGCGGCGTCACAAAACCATGTTCCGTCCCTGAAACCTAACAGGCATTCAGATTGGTCAGTTTAGGCGATCTATATACACTTTCTATAAGGGTTAGTTCTATTACTGGGTAGCCATATCTCCTGGGACCACCTCCACACTCCGCAAAATACAAAGTTGCAGGGCCATAGGGAGTCCTCTGGCTCCTGCAACATATTATACCTTCATGTGAAAGGTGACTCTGGATTGGGCAGAGTGGGTCCTCCAAGCCCTGGGACCGTGGGCGGTTTACCAAGCTGAGTGTACCTTTTTCTTAAGGCAATGAGAATGAACATGGAGGTGCTGTGTGTTCCCTAATGTTGCCTTCTCTGATCACCTAAGCCTGGGAGAGTGCATTCAGTTGTTAGTTTGTGAGCAACACTTGTATCTTTCCACCTCTGGTTCGATGGGAACAGCTTCTCTCTGTCTACCTTGATTGAATGGGCATTGTCTTGCCCTGCTAGGTCACGTTTGCTGAGACCATGAAATGGAGCTCTCCTGCCTGTAATTATGAGGATTTTAGCCTGAATTCCTTGCAGGTGGCTTGTAGTCTTGGTTACTGGAACTTTCCATCTCCATTCGTCCTTGGCTGGGGTGCATCGTTTCTGCTTGGCTCTGGCTGCAGCGATCGCGCCAACCCTTCTATGTGCTGGAAGCCTGTCTCCCCTTCTTCATTCACTTCAGTGGGACTACAGCTTCCATATTTGTCCTTATGGCTTTTCCATGTTAGTGGCAATCAAGCATGTTCAAACTGGATATACGTATACTTTGGCGTCTTGTGGTTCAACTTTAGCGAAGAATAGAGAAATATATATAGGTATATGTATGTGTGTCCGTCATCTATCTGCATGAGTCATAAGCATGTTTTTCATGCTTATGTGCAACAAACTAATGCATGTTCGTGTAACTTTGTGAATGGATGGCTATGTACTTCATGTCTAAGTGCGGCTACGTCGTGATGTCAGTGATGACGTCATTGATTTTTCGACTTGTTCGATTGATGGCATCTCCACCTCCTCCAGGTCATCGATGGGTATGGTCTGAAAGGCTGTCTGAGAGAGTAACGTTTCTCACATCTATGATACATTGATGATGGCGGTGAAGGGCCTAAAAATGAGGTGCATCTGACGTGGCTGTGTCGTCGGGCTGAGAGTCGTGTGGTGGTCAGGAGGGCCATACCTGGACCTCCGCCTTCAGTATATTCACCCAGGAATTGATACATAGTCCTTCGTACACATTTCCCTTGCCCCTGGTCAATGCAAAATGTTTCATTGAGTGATCGCATAAATTGCTCAGCATCTTTATTTGCTCTTGGCCACACCAGGGTTATTTTCCATTACAAGATGAATTACAACCTGAAATTCTGTGAACTTGTGTACACGAAATGGAGGACCATTGAGCATCTTGATTTCATCCGGTAGACCATGAGTTGCCAACACTTTCTCCAAAACAGGAATTCCATCGTCTGCAGCTGTGGATTGTATGCAAACCACCTCAGAGTACACAAACCATTTCTCAATCATAATTGCAAAGTGATGTTCATATAGGCATGCAAAAATCAATACTAAATGATGATCATTGTAGGTCAGTTCTAGATGATTGCAGAATGGGTAAGGACGGTTTGGTGGTGTTGTCGTTTGACAGCGAATGCATCTTTGAATCTTGGCATCGGTTTTGTTCTCCAGGCCTAGAAAACAAAGCTTCCAACGCAACCTTGCATTTGCTTTGACTGAATCCTTAGGCCGCTTTTGAACTAGGCAAAGCACTTTGCCAACCAAGAATGCTAGTACCCCAATTCTTTAGTATCTAAGAAGGATGTTTTCCAAGGAGCAGGACACATCGTTTCAGACTCATCGCAAACCATGTAGTGTGGCTTCACTTCCGCTGTTGTGTGTTTTTAAAATTGAAGTATTTCCACTGACCTACCTATATCATATTGTAGCAAACATCAACTGGAAGCACTCATCAAAAGTAGGCACAGAAACCAGTTAATGCACTGATATGTGCAAGTCCACAGCTGCCTTGGTGATCATGTGAATTTGATCTTTCACAGGCAGATCCTTAGTGCTTCTCCATTCTCTCTTTGCATTGGGAAAGCACAACAGACAGTCTACTGGTTTATCTGCTCCTGGTTGGTAACCAGGAGTCACATTATATTCCTGTAGCTGGAAAAGCCACTTCTTGAATCTGGTTGGAGGATGGAGAGCATGTTCAAACATGATGAGGACCAGAGGACCGTTATCATCACCACTCACTGTCCTTATAAATGCACATCCTGGTGGTGAAAACTCCACAACACCGCTAGAGCCTTTCGCTCTACCGAGTACCTCTGTTTCATCCCAGTGAGAGCCATACTGGCATAGGCAACCATTAGGGTAACTCTAAATGTCTCACACTGTGTTAACAGTGCACGTAGTTCAGATGGTCTAGTGCCCTCTGCAATTTCAGATTGCAGAGCCGGATTAAGGTACACGATGGTGGCATCAGCAGTCAGCACTTATTTCGTGTCTCAAAATGCTTTCTACTTCTCTGCTGCCCAATCACAATCCTTCCTAGTCAAATTGTAAAGTGGATTGGACACTGGCCAGATTCTTGATGAAATTACCACCGCGGTTTACTGTTCCTGTTTGGGAGAATTTTCAAAATGTGCTAATTTTCCTTACCTTTTGAGACCCCCCAGCATCTTTTCTGGATTTCTAGGATTTTTTTTTTTTTTAGCATTCTTCCATGTATTTTGTGTGTGTTTTACTTTTGTGTTATTTGGTTATGGAATTTTAAAACAACTCCAGTGGCATCATCTTTTTCTGTGTATCACACAGCAGCTTCAGTGCAGTGGCACAGGGGTGTCTTTCAGACTTCCCAAGGTTTAAATACCTTCTCTGGGACTGACTACTGTCTCCCAGAGCATGCAAAGTTAAATTGACTTTACTAGTCTCTTTAAATTTACTGACCCAGCACACACTATCTTCCTATAGAGTGCTGGGGGGGTTGCCTAGCTTCCCCTGAGTCAAAACACTCATGTAACAGTCAAATATTACCTTTTCCTACTTTAAATAGCTGGTGGCAGTGGTTTAGATCAACTACCGATCAACTACCGTGATTTTTCCCGACCGTTAACAACGGTAGCTAAAAATTGGGTCAGCCATGTTTTTCAATATGGCGCCCAAGACCTATCTGTAAAAACAGACTCCGGTCATCTTTTTTCGCCATTTCTTTTACGAAAGGTCCTTCTTGTGTTTGTCTCTGTGCTCCAAACCAGGTTTGCTCCCTTTGTTTGTTGGCCTTTGGCAGACTTCAGTGCTGAAGCCCTCCTCTGGCGCCAGGGTGTCTGGGGTGAACACAATGTGAGGGAGGTGCCCGAACCTCCCTGTGCTTAGTCTCCTAGGAGACCTGAATGCACTCGGCCGTGATTGGCCAGCTGGGACAGCCACCATTGACAGCCACTTTCCGGCAAGGACAGCCACCCTGTCGACCACTGGAACGAAAGAACCATAGTGGAGAGGAAGGAAGAGGACTGCTGCAACTCCTGGACGAACGGTGAAGCCCTGCTGCAGGCCCGAATTGCCTGAAACTCCAACGACAGAGAAGCCCTTCAAGGTTAACTTCTTCCCTTAAGTTTGGTGGGAACAACCAACTCGCAAGCCACCTGGACACCGTCCTATTTTGGTCAAATTTTCATCCGAGTGCTGTTGAAAACCAGATAGCCAGAGGGAAGGAAACCAGCTTGTGCACTTTAAGACACTCACACCTTAAACCAGCGTCTTGCTACAGCTTTTCACCTCTTCCCTGGGCAGTGCAGGAACCTCCTGATGTCCTCCTTCTTGTCCCCACGACTCAAGCTTAGTTACAGCGAGATCTCCTCAACCTGCCAGGAACAACTGCCTCAGCTACAGCTTTCTTCATTGACAAGGTACTGTGCAAACATGGTCCCGAAATCTTTTCGGCCATCGAGAAAGTGCGTGAAACTTTCCTCAACTACGAAGGCTTGTCCTTCCCTAAACATTCGTCAATCTTTTCGCCTAGCCACATTTTTTAAAAATCTGTGAAAAGACTTAACCGTTATATACCAGAACTGTGCTATCCTATACAAAAGACTCTGAACCTTTGACTTTGGCACACGCCTATTGAAAAGAATTGCTGGTTGTATTTAACTGAAACCCTTTGCCCTGCCTATGAATGTATTTGGGCTGTCTATTCTTATAACCTTGTCTTTTCCCACCTTTATTAAGTATCTGAAGTGCCATTTTGCTCCCACTTCATTTTGGCGCTAAACTTGTTCAGTTACTTACCGGTTGTATTTTTGTGGTGTATTAGTGTGTGATATTGAGCTGATTATACTAGAGTAATGTTTTCTAACTGACTGAGTAAATAAATGTATATTCTTTTACCAAGAAACCTTGAGTAAGTGTTTGTTTGAATCACTGTATTAATTGGGCCTTTGTGTAACTTGTTCTACTGTTCACTCAAACTCTTGAGATAAGCCTGGCTGCTCAGCCATCGCTACCACTTTACTGTGTAGTACAGGCTTGTACCAAAGGTGAAATTGTGCTTACACTTGTAGTCTTAATTGCCTGTAGTGTTCCCAAAGGGTACTGCAGGTGATTCTGCCTAACACTTCCCAGAAAGCACCACATTATTGAGTGGTTTGCAGGGGCGCAGCTGAGTAAACACCCAAAACTTTGACTGGGTCTGAGGATATGCAGGATATCACACGTCACACAATCTGATGTCATACTTTATTCTTGCAATTTAGCCAGCATGTTGGCCACACATTCCACGTCGCCCGCTTCACTGGATGCGTCAATGAGAATGTCATCACTGATGTTCAGTGGCCCAAACAGGCCATCCTGCACACTCCTAATGATGCAATAAAATACCTCCGCTGCAGCCTTAAAGCTGAGGCACTTGTACTGGTAGAGACCTCACTGTGTGGAGAAGGTAGTGCTATACCTGGATGCAGGGTGAGGCAATAGTTGGTAGTACCCTGCATTGAGGTCCTGTTGGATGAAGAACATAGCCCCCTGCAAATCAGTAACAAGTCCTCTATAGAGGGGGTTAGGACAATAGGAGAGAGCCACCCCTATTATTCTGGCAGGGTTATAATGGGCAAAGATACACAAGGAATACTTCTATGAAATCTGCCAGTAACGAGAATGCTTCGCCAAAAAAAACCAATAGGGAAAATAGTGAACCATTATGTTGCTCAAGACAATGCTTTGCTTGTCTACTACAAAAAACAGGCTCAATGTATTCACAAGGCATATAAAACACATCACATGCAGGGTCACAAGAAAAATGACTAAGTGCAACATCAGTATAAAACATCACATTACTAACAATTGGTTCAAATCCAATAATTCATATGAAAGATTCAACAGAGAATACTGCCATACCAAACTGCATTCATGCAATGTAGACACCACAAGAACTCCCAACAGTGTAAGAGAATTCAGTTCAAGAGTGTTTGGTCAGAAAAGGAATTTTAGTTCTTAGACCCTAAACTAAACCTGTCCCTCAGTGGAGCACTTACAGCTCCCGGTACATGCCACAGTGTCTCACATTGAACTTTCCCAGATGATGTGTGACCTAATTTTCTGATGGATATCTTCTTAAAAATGGCAATGTTGTATCACCCATTTTTTTTTATACCTCTGACTTGGTGATACCTAGCGCATCACCACGTCCAAAATACTGCCTCAGAATTAAAAATCTCTATGGAATTAATGGAATAACAACATTGGAATATATTTGTAGGGCGCTTTTTTTGCCAGATTTCTTGCTCTAAATCACTCTAGTAATAGGTCATATTATAGATCAGAAGTGTGATGTGAGGTCCCATCCCCCTTGTCCTGTGACCACCACATTCGTCTCCCTATGACCCCTCTTTGGCCTCCCCAGCTCCCCAAACACCTCTGTGGTAATGGTTTCTTGATTTGCAGATTTATTTGTGCCTGTGGACCTAAAACAAATCTGCGAACTTGCAGAAAATCTCTGCAAACCTATGAACTCACAGTAATATTTAAAAATACTAATCAAACCTGGTATACACTGTAGAGGAGGTCCCAAATAAAACCTGCACCCCAGTCGCCCATTTTGAAGTACCAGGAACATTCACACCAAAATATGTGACGTATGACGAGCAAATAAACCAGCAGATAGCTGCAGTAGGGCGCTGCCCAGTGCCTATCAGAAGAGCAGCACCTATTGAAGTACCAATACCAGGAAAACCATGGACAGTAAGGTATCCATTAGGAAAACCCTACCAACAAGTGAAACGAAATGAAGATTGCCTGAGTACAGTCCCGGAAGAAACCAAAAAGGTCTTGATTGAAGAGAAATGGTGACATCACGAGGACCCGGACAGACTCACAGATAGAAGAAATGACGACCCAAGGAATGACACACAGAGATGAAACGACATGAGAAAAGAGATTGTGAACTTAAAGTGAAAGAATGACATCAAAGCGTAAGAGAATTAATCTGTAAGCAAAATGAATATAGCCGACCAGTTTACACCTGTAAATATGCTTGGAACCGCAAGAAGGCTATGTAAACAGTGCGGCTTGCTGTGCTTAGTAGAAGAATAGTGCGGCAAGTGCCATTATACATAATCTACCTAAAACGAATCACAGTATTATAAGTGTATTTCTACTTTGCACAAAAAGCAGAATCAACCCAGGTTACTAGAGGCCAAAAGAGAAAAGATTCATATTCTAGCAAAATGAGAAGAGACGACTGAATCGAAACTCAGCAGAGGCAACTGGTGCCAGGAAAGCCAAGGTCATACCAATAGAAGAAGTGAACAGTAGCTACATTTAATTGAAACTAAGAACAGAATATCCTGCCTCTGAAAGGTCGAGGTAAGAAGACGTAGGCAGGTGTCGGGCTAAATAAGAATCAAATACAGAAATTGAGAGCAAACAGACAAATTCACGTTGTGGGAAGCACGTGACCAGCCGAGCAAGAAGACGCGAGGGTTCACACTTACGCTTGGCACCTGACCAGGCAGGAGATATCAGAACTTTTCCAGACAGAAGATGCAGTCTCGAGGCCAACCATAGTGAATTAATTGACACATGGATACTAAAGTGATGATTGATTGTAACCATAATCGGAGGAAGGCCGGGTAACTAAGGGGCACCCCGCACCTGGCCGACCATTCTGCGTGCTGCTAAGTGAAGTGGAAAGGTATGCATGGGTTTGGTGCAAACCCAATCACAATGGACCAAATAATCTAGGGTCCTATAGTTAGTAGAACCAATGAGACGGTGTACTTTTAGTGACGTCTACAGTAGTCATTTTTGAAGGAAGGCTTAGACGCCCACCTGACAGTGTTTACCCAATCCCCTCATTCCGTTACCATATACAGATATAGTACCTATAGTAAACTTACCTTTTTCTGAACCAATAGAATTGCATGTTAACTTTTGAGTGTTACACGTCGATGATGACGAGTTTTGAGCATAAATGTTACAACTAGTATGAAGTTCGTTGGAGTTTGAAGCGAGAAGGACGATTCCATCACTGCTGATATCCATGACTCCCCGTTTTCTGTACTTGTCATTAAACCGACTCCCTTTCCCAAACCATGGAGTTGTCCTTATTGATTGGTGTTGGAGTAGTAAATCTGCACCCCCATCCATCTCAAGGGTGTAGCTTTCTCGTCTTAAAGTACTTCTGAGCAAACCTCGGCTCTGTGGGCCGGCCGGGGGTCCCAGAGTACAACACAATAAAAACAACCCACCACCCCAAACAAAGTACATTCTGCATGAAAAGCAGTATGTAGGCAGGCTAAACTGGCAGAAACAATCTGTGTTACTCCTGAACTCAAAGGACTACCCATGATGGTTGTCGGCTCTGATATGACTTTAGACCACCTGACATGCCACATGACCCAGGGGACATGGCCCAATCAGACGACAAGGCAGCCCCTGCAGCACAGGTGCAACCTGTGTGCTCCGATCACCTCCACTGGGCATTGAACTGTCCTTTAAAAGGCAGACAGCGCAGGGATTGTCAGTACATGGGAAAGGTGCTGTTAGGAATACTGTAGATCCAGGGTGACCTCAGGCATGGAAGCTTGGAAAGAAGAGAGGCCAGAAGAGGAACCTAAGAAATCAGCACTGGTGTGTGGTGAAGTGATAGGAGAGCAGGGTGACTTAAGCATAGTCATTAGAGATGTATTTGTGTTTGTGGAGGTGGGACCTTTCAGAAGGCATGACCGGGTTTGCTTAGAAAGAAAGTTTCTAAATTGGAGATGGAAGGTAAGTTGAATTCAGGGATAGATTGAAAAAGTCTTCTGCAGATACGTTTTGTTATTAAGAAAGATAGAGAATTTGAATGTGTAACAAGAGCTTTATTGGAATTTGAGGAGGGGGGAACTTGTGAGCAGGAACTGGTTTGGCTGGAAAGAAAAAAAACAAGTTGCGCCCAGTGGTGGCTGTGTGAGTCGGGAACAGAGAGAAAAAGTGTTTTGGAACAGAAATACCATCCGTGAGAAAGAATCGAGGGGTATCGTCTGGGAAGAGGAAAGGGACTAAGAGACAGAAACAGGTAGTGTGATAAGGAGTGAACATGGTGAAAGATAGCAGCTTGGAGGGTGAGACAAGTGATACAGAAAGATACCACAGTGAAGTGAGACAAGGGAGAGAGTGCTGGAGAGCCTAGAGAGTAAAATATCAACTTGGAGAAGAAAAGTCAAGAGGGCAGGATTGCTGTCGTGAGAAGTAAGAGAGATGATAGGAGTTTGGAAGCAAGTGGGTAGATGAGGAACAGACCATATCAAGAAAGGCAAGACAGGGTTAAAAGCATACAAAGTGGGAGAAACCTAGAACCTCGGGAGAGGCGGTCCAGCTCTGCACGCCAAGGAGCATCTACATAATCTTCTTGGAAGGTTGTTCCTGAGTTGGGAGACTGTGGATTATTCATTCTACTCGTATTGGTGTTGGTGAACCACGCGATGTATAGATTTGGCTAAATACTGCTACGATCTTGTCGCATCAAACAGAAAGGTCAGGAATATTGAATTAAGAGTTTCCTGAATCATATGTTACAGCGCTCTTGAAGCAAGAAGTTTAGAAGAAAAACAGATGACATTGTAACAACTTTACGTCAGTGTTAAACAGGCCCTGATGAAGCATAACCTATCCGAAACGCATAGGCCAGAAATTGAATATTTGGACTCTGACTAAGACCACTACTGGTCATGTTTATGTGCCAAGGAGAAGGAACCCTACTGCTATGAAAACATAAACTTTTGGAACACTGTTTTGTATAAATTGAAACCGCTAGTTGGTGGTAATTTTGACTGAGTGTCTATGATGGTGAATTGTAACCATCGCTACTGAAAGCTTTATTTGATATTATGTTATGAACTGTAGTAAACATTATTTTATAAAAAAATTGGAGCACTTTTGTACTTTGTCTGATAGCTATACAACGGTAGCGACCTCCACGTTGTTCATTGATTTAACATTTGAGACTGTATGTTATGTGTTTTTTACGTAATATGATCATTAGGAGGTCTATATGACCCCAAGGGAGTGCGTAGGGGTTGCCTGTTGGTGACAACAGGTTATATGGGTATTTTGGAAACAAAAGTGCAAGCATAGAGAGGGAAAAGACGAAGTAAGGGAGACCTGCCTCCTAGACAGAGAAGATAATCAGCTCCCAGGGGACGCCTTTGATCCAGGAGAAAGAGTACACGCGGGTGGGGGAAGGGGCTGCCATGATTACACTGTGAGAAAGGAAGGGCAGATTATATAAATATATTTTCAGTTTAGAAATTAACACAGATTTACGTACCCATATTATGTGAGCTTAGACTTTTTTTGTTATTCACACGCTTTTTGAGATCACATTTCCATGTGCCTTTCTTGACCGTATCCTGGCAGCCAGGGTCGAACTGGGCAAGAACTAGTTCCTGGCATCAAAAAAAGGGGATACCCACATCCACAAATCGCAGCTCATGACTTCTCACATGAAATTCTTTGAGTAGCCTCTAAGGCATTTTGGTAAAATATGTAATAAACGGCACATATTAAAACATATTGGCCTCTAACATTGGTTAAAACTACCACCTGCAGAGTGCACTGAGTTAGTGCCCCGTGTTGGCCCAGAAAACTGGCCCATAGTGGACTGTCAGGGTGGCACTTTGGGCATTATTCTGAGTCTCCTTTCAAATTAGTTTATTGCTCTATTTATTTATTTATTGTTTAATTGTACAGCGCTTATACACAAGTAAATTGTTTCAAAGTGCTTCAAGGCTGGAAGGGAGCAAGGGAAGACAGTAGTCATTCTTAGGCCTTGAAGTTTACGAATGATCTAACAAAAAGTAACTAGTGTACTAGTCCTGATGACATTTCTCCTAGTGCAAGTGCATGAAGTGTGCAGGCCAACAAAACTAGGGAGGCAAGACAAAGGGGGACAAGACAGAACTTACTAGTTCTAGTACATTCGGGACATGCAAGTGTCCAGACAGACGTGCAAGGGGGGGAGTAAGTGCGCCCCGTCCAGCAGGGCCCTGTGTTAAGTGCAGAGAGGTTACACCTCTCATGGAGCGTATGCTGAAAGTGCAGTAGTCTGAACATAGTGCAGAGGCCTGGAAGCAAGTGCAAAGACTGCCAGGTGAGCCTGGGACCTATGAGGCTCTGAAGGTGAACCAGGCGACCAGTCTGTAAAAACTGAACAGAGTTAGGAAGGGAAGGAGGAGTGAGGCAGGAGAGAAAAAGAGAGGAGGTTAGCAGGGGAGAGGGAGAGAGAAGGAGGAAGCATGGAGGAAGGTCTTGAGGAGTTTCCAGAACTTAAGGAGCTCCTGCTGAAGGCAAAGAGAGGCAGGCAGGCTGTTCCAGAGGGAGGCACCTGCAGAGGATAAAGATCTACCGACAATCACTCTATATTAAAGTGATTTAATTCAGAATAAAATTAAGTTCAAGGGTTGTGGGGTGCGCTGTGAATACGTCAGCCTAGGTAATGTCAACACACAGTACAGAGGAAGTGATCCTGGCCTAAGGGATGCATGGTGCATGCTGATGTTGCATGAACCACTCCACGCCGCAGACTACGCTTAGTCATTTCCTCTGGTCTGATCAACCCAACCCCGGTGAGAATTAGACGAGACAAGGTGATAGGAAGGTAGCAAAACACAGCGCGGTGAGTGCTTGCTTGTTTTTTGTGCCGTGGAATGTCTAACCGCAGCCTATGCCACGTGCACGCTTTGCTCGTTTGGCTTGTAGTCTGAAAGGGAGGTAGATTTGCTCAGTGTAATTATGGGCCTAAAAGAATTAACTTCCTTCCATAGTTCTCACATATGTCATGGTATGCCATCATATAGCATGGAACACGAAGACACCAGGAGCTAGACATAGCTAAACATCTAGTAAGGGGCGTATTGTGGACGCTTGATTTGAGAAAGGGTGTGATTCCTCAAAAGGTTGCTTCACTTCTGGGAATTCTGACTTACTTTACCTGTTTGCATACCTAATGTATTTTGATGGCACTTGACTACCAGAGGCCACATTACAGAAACGTTGCACCAGTGCAAGTGGAAAGTTGCACGCTATTACAAACATGCATTTTGCACCAGGGCAAAGGTTGCTCTTGTGCTAATACAGAATGGTATCAGCACTAGGGCAAACTTTGCCCTGCTGCAAACATGCATTGAAAGTGCACGTTTTTCCCCTCGTGCTTCTACCATGCACAATTGCACTTGCCGTGGTGCAACGTTTTTGGAATCTGGCCCCAGGTGTCCCCTATACCTGGTAGGAGGCTGTGTGGGTGACACCTGTTTCCGAATTTCTGCCATGTCTTTGTGGTCTGGGGTAAAGGAAGGCTCTTCTGGTGGGCATGATAATAATAATAATAATTTGCATGTATATAGCGCTACGAACCCTCGGGCATCTGAGCGCTCATTTATCGACCTCGGAAGGATGAAAGGATCAGTTTGGGCCTGCCAGGTTTCGAACATGCATCAGCAGGCTCTGCAGAATGTCAAAGCGAGCGCTCTACTCGCTGTGCTATCTGACCGGCTGGTTCTATTGGAAAAAAGCGTCTTTCCCTGTGAGTTCACTCGTCGCTGAACCTTCTACTAGCAGAAAGGGAAGCCACTATCTCAAAACAAAAGGCCAGTGTCTAGCACTAATCTGATGTCCAGATTTTCTGGCAACAATTGAGTCTGATGGACTCAACTATATTTTCTGTTGTAGTAGACTACCTTGGATGAAACAGCAGTGTTAGATGGTAAAATTTTCGTTTGTTTTAAGAACTCTCCATCCAAGCCACCGTTAATACATGGCCCTTCTTTTTTGAGTCACACATGTGTTTTGAAAGGGACCATTAGCTGTGTAATTCAAAGGAAATTCCAGTCAAGGGTAACCAGCATCCTACAGTTGATGTTCTTGTTGTTTCTGGGGCCATGCCCTTCTATCCCCCAAACATATCGCTGCTTGCTACGGGTCTGCACTGCCCCTCCACATGCACCCACGAGACTGTTTGTGTTCTTTCCTATAGTACTGACTAGGAGATACTGATCACTGACCTTATCACTAGAGCGCCAACCTTTGAGAGCCAGTAAGAGGTAAATTTGGCACAAGGAAGTGGTTTCTTTTTTTCCCCTCCTTTTTCTTGCATTGAAAGAAAGTACATTGTATGGGGAAGAAAGTTAAAAAAATGTTTTAAATAGCAGCGTCTTGGGCTGAGAAATTGAAAGTTTCCCGCAACAATTGAGAGAGTTGGTCATTTTGCTCGGCACCCAACTAAGATTTCGAGTTGACCCTGTGCCAATTCCATACCTTGACATTGCCATTACTTCCCTCCGGTTCTATGTGACTTTATCAACCCCTTTTATCTCGACTACCTTTAGATCGACTCCTGTTGGTTGTACAATTTATTTAAAAATGTGAACCCATGAGAAATGTGTTTCTAAGGCATACAAAGCTCGCGCAGCCGATCGATCTGCCGATGTAACATGAAAAAAAGAAGAAAACAAAGTTGCCCGCCGCCAAATGGAAATGGGAACAAGTCCCTTTTGTATGTTTATTGCAGCGGCCAGACGGAGGAGCTCCGGACTGGAGCGCAGTGCTCCGGTCCCGCAGGTGAGGGGAGGTGGCGAGGAGGGGAAGTGGGAAATTTTGGGGTAGGGGGCAACAGGGATAGGCCCTCTGTTGCCTCCCTTCAAAGAAAAAAAAGAAGAAATGCCACTCGGGGGAAGGGCCTCGGGCAGTGACTGTGTAATCTCGCCCGCTGTTCCAGCCACCTGATTGGCTGAGCGCCCTTCCCCAGGTACGAATAAAGAATATGTTCAAATTGAGATCAGAGTAAATTACGAGTAGGATTCGCTGTACAAATCAGCCTGAATGGGTAGGTGTGGCTAGGAATGGGGCACTTAAAATATGGCCTACATGCACAAGGAAAGCAGAGCAAACAGAAGTCTACTTCCCAGTTGTGTATGAAGACAGAAATATCAATGTCCAACAGGATGCCAACAACCAAACTCCTGCTCAGTGACTTTTGCATGTGGCCAGGGGAGTTGCTAGGTCTGGAAAAGAACCAGGGCTACGCTGATGTCGAAACTGTTGGGACTGGGGGCTAGCTAGCCTTTTGGCTGTAGCACCTGAGATTCTATCCGTGGCTACAACCAAATGATCCCCCCCCCTAGCAACGCCCCTGCATGTGGCAAAAACCGGACCACTGATGAAATTGCAGATATGGTAACTGTCATTGGAAATTTTCTTTTCTTACATGGATATCGCACTAAAATCTTGTTCTAAAATCAACTTCTTCTTAACCACAAAGGAACAATCTACTCATAACCATTCTAATTGCTGCCATCTACCTTACTTTAGTACTCTACCGATGGAGCCTCTTTTGGTGTCTGCTTTTCACCATGAGTAAGGCCGGGAGGATGGCTCATGGGCATACGTGTGTCATGGAAGTCATAACTTACATGTTTCTACGACTATGAAGCCGCCAAGCGTTTGGTCGCCCTTAGAGCCGCAAGTAATTAGGGCCACAATGGAAATGTTTCATAGGCTCCCAGAGCCCACAGGATCTTCGGTACTATTTCATAAAATGTCAAAAAGTAATATTATCAAAGAGGATAACAAAACTTCTTTATTCTGCCTTTGGAGGCCTCAATAGTTCCTCGAGGTTTGCAGCTGGTACCCTTGTCACCTCTGATTCCTGAAGATACTAGGGGGAAACCTCTGATATGTGTTTTTCTTCCAAATGCCGCTCTGCAGTAAAATACATTTTTACCCATTATTTGATTGTGAATTTTATATTGGATTCAATCGGTATCACTGAAGCTTGGTTAGCTGTTCACACTTTTTTGCTCTAAATGACTGAGCTCGCGCAAGGTTTTCAGACATTTAATTATAATTGCCCCTGATGGCAACAGGGGAGGATGGGGGGAACGGGTGGGGGGTAGCTATTATATACACGGACTCATTTAAATTAGTAAATAAAAATATACCGGTTTCTGTGTCAGCAGAAATGTTACATGTAAAATACAGTAAACACAAACATTTTTGACAGACTTTGATGAAACAATAGTAGAAGTGCTTCTGTTTTGCTCCTGCCTTGTTATTGTAATGGGTGTCTTACATTTTTGCGTGCAGGATCAGAATAATAGGATAGGCCAAGCCTTTGTGGACGCTTTAACTAACTTAGGTCTGGCCCAGCTTGTGTCCTTTTACACACATAGAGCTGGACACATCGTGGACACACCATGGACACACCGTGGACTGTGTATTTGACCATTCAGTTCTCCAATCTTCTGTCTATAGACTGATCACGCAGGTGTTCCTTTCATCATTGATCTCATGAATGATTCTACGAGTGGTCATTGCACAGTTTCTTCCTGTATGTTCCATACATGGACTAATGTTGATTTAGAGAGTTTAACCCCCTTTTTTCCGCATTTGAGGCACAGAAAAGACTGCTGTTAGATGTTTCGCAGTAGCTGCATACGCGTTCTCATTGAATGGAAGTAGCCGTAGAAACATTAGCACCCTCTACTCTTAAGAGGCACACAGAGGGTGGTAGGAAGGAGCAACCGTAGTTTTCTGAAAGGCTTAAATTAGAAAAAGGATGTGAAGACAATTGGAATGAGCCTGGAAGATAAATTATGATCAGATGTGCTGAAGCATATTCAAGCAGCACCTGCCGCCTCACAAGCAGTTGCTGATTCAGGCTAAACGCCATTGTTATTCAAGTCAGAACCTTTCCAGTTCTAACATCTCTCAAGGCATTTTGAAAATGTTTTCAGAACTTCGAACACCCATCGCCTTAAATATGATGCTGTTCCATTTCAGATTTTGTGCGAGGCCCTAGCTCATTTATTTAAAGACACATTTACACATTTACAACAACACTTCGCTCATTTGGATCTTGGGGTGGCTAAGTCGGTGGTTCCAGGTTTTCTGTTACAAAGTGATATACTTAAGGGTTTTTTCTCGTCTTTTCAGCGTATCTCAGTATCTTCTCTGGTGGAAATATTGGGTGCTTGTCACCCATCTGGTTCACCTCATGATCCCTGTCCTGCAAGGATCCTAACGAAAGTACATATGTTGGTGGCTCCTGATCATTGTCGAATAATAAAGAGTTCTTTGGAGTCAGGCCTGGTCCCTGATTAGTTGAAGACAGCAGCTGTCACCCCCTTCTTAATAGAAAATCCTTGGACCCAAACAATGTTGCCAATTTGCGCCTTATTTGTTTACTGCCTTACCCTTAACTGCCTTAGGTAGTGCTAGCGCAACAGTTGCAATCTCATGTTGATTGACATGGTTTACTGGATGGCGCACAGCCAGGCTTACACCCCGGATGTAGTACAGAGCTGGTGGTCGTAGCCGCAATAGACGTCATTAGGTGGTTGGTGGATGGTGGAGGTGTGGGGCAGTAATTATGTGACCTCTCATCAGTATTTGACACTGTTGGCCATGGCATTCTTCGGTCATGTCTCCTAGACCCAGGTATCAGAGATAAAGCTTTAGATTAGTTCTCATCCTTTCTTACGGGTAATGTGCAATTGGTTTGAAGCAACAATTATGCCCATTTCCTGTGAAGTAACACAGGGCTCTGCTTTATATAAGTTTTATATTTTATGTGGATGGCATCCAACTGGTTTTCTGTCTAGGTTACGAAAATGGTTTCTAAAGGATATAAAGAGGTTCTATTATGTTCAACACACTCATACAGACCTGACACAGGTCATGTGCTGCTGCACCGCCTCTCCTGGTCTGGCCTCTCCGGGTAGGTTCTCTTCTCGTTCTCTTCCTTGCTGATGGAGAGGACATAGGTTCTTGCTCTTTCTCCTTTTCTGTCACAACCTCATATGCTTGTTTGTGGTGTCCCACAGGCCTCTGCCTTGTCTCCTGCTCTATTTAGCATTTACGCTGCTCATCCGCTCCCCCATCTTCCGTTGCTACTCCTATGCTGATGACACCCAAGTCATCATCCGTCTTGACTTGGCGCAGCCGGACACAGTGTCTTAGCTTAGCGGTTTGTGAGAAACCTGAGGGTACGCTTACATCTACTTCTCCATTACCCTTTGTTCAGGGGGCCAGGGAGGGGCCATCGCTTTTGTATCCGACACTGGTGTCAGACAAGCGAGGTAGGACCACCTGAGTGGAGGATCCTTGGAGATTCGAAAGAGTGTACCTGAGGGCGATACATGGTATGTGCCCCCTTCTTTATAATGACCTTTCCAAACTCCCCACCCACCACCAGCCTTTATAGGGTATATTCAAGCACACATTCCTCCCTTCCCTAAACACTATTCAAATTCTAAGACGAAGAAGAGGAAATAAAGAGGAATACAGATATACCATGAGAAACACAACTATGTTACTGGGACGAGGAAGATGAAGATCAAGGCACACCAAATTCCCCAGTGGACATGTCCCACTAACAAGGCCAGGCAGGGTCAGGTAATTGAATTGACTTTAAATATGCCCACCTACAGCCTGTTCACTATTTACATGAATATAAAAGGAACACACATGCTTGGCAAGGAGAATGAGTTGGAAAATGAGTTGGAGCACGAGTTTGAGCGTGAATTGGAGAGCGAGCTGGAAAGTGGATCACAGCAGGACCAGGAACCGGGCCAAGGAGAACAGGATGCTGAAACACTGAGGAGCTGTCAGGTGAAGCCAAGAGAAGCATGGCGAGGGAGCAGTGTCTCTAGGGAGCCCGTGGTGTCTGCAGGAGGAAACGAGGGACGTGCTTATCCCGTTGTGCATGCTTCTCAGTCCATGCTCGTTTCCCTGGGTAAGAATAAGAGCACTGGAGGGCCCGAGGGGCAGGTGGGGAGACCCTGACCTCATACGTGAGGACGTTTAAGGAAGGAAAGCTGAAGGAGGCTGTTAATTCCTTTGCCTGTAAAGAAAAGATGGTATACACAAGTGAAAGAACTCGTTATTGAAAGTCTTTGGGTGCCACTTTAAGAAATGAGCAATGTGAAAAGGATACCGCTAACAAGAGGACAATGGTAAAAGCATTCTGGAAGAAAACAGTATTACAGAGTGGTCACGTATAAGAAAATATACATTCAGAAGTCTCTGTGAAAGTAAAGGGAAGCGCTGCGATGGCTCCTTGTCGGAAGGGGAGCTGGAAGAAAATTGAAGTAAAGAGCAAACAAAGGATACATGAAAATGTAAGTAAGAGCTAAACTGTGAGACACTAATACTAAAAGAGTCATTGTGAGTGAACCAAAAGTATTGAGAAGCAGTGGGGTGGCCCCCAGGCAGGAGGCTGATCCAGGAGGGCTGAAGAGACCCCGCCCTAATAAACTGTGAATAAAGTTGTGCACCTGTATGCGCGACCTGTAATGGGTGGGCCGTACGGTCTGTAAGCTATTCTACGACCAAGTGAGGCCTAAGTTTAAGAAGGACTTGGTTTTGCATGGTGTAGTGTAAGGAACTCATGGTGGCAACAGTAAAGACAGACACAAGTGATCACAGTTCAAAGGTGTTTATTAAACTGTATATGCAGGTTGGAAAAATGCCTAATCTAAACCTAAGTCTAAAATGGGAGCAAGCTGCGACCATCAAATAATAATAAGGCAGACCTAGTGGAGTCTTGTCAAAAAAAGGGCCTGTACTAAAAAACCTATAACCGATCCTTATTATAACTAAATACAAAAAGAGTTTGGGATGGTGTTCACAAGAAAGAAAAAAGTGTTTGTAAATGATAAGTCGTGATGTGGTAGCTGGGCACGGGACAAGGCGGGACTCCTGAGCATAGCAGACGCTCGAGCTTTCCTAGCATGAGACGACAGTTGCGTTCTCAGGTATCAGGACCGTTGATGGTTGAATCTCTTTTCTACAAAATGTCTCTCTCCTCCAAGGACCTGATGTGTTCCAAAATAGTAAATAAAAAGTTCCTTTTCAGTGTACGTTGGGTGATGACTTAACCCCTGGGTCCCCCTCTTCCGGGCTCAGACCCTTCTCATATGTTTGCCTCCCTCTGTCGGGTTCACTGTGGCATTCACTTGTCATTGGGTGATGGCTTTTTCCAAAACACTTTCACCTGTTGCATTTACAAGTTTTAATGTCTTTTTAAGCAATTCAGTGTGGACCTCCCTCTGTCGGGAACACTCCTGTCAACACAATGTTCCGTTTCCTTTCTGACTTTTCAGGATTCATCTTCCTTAGCTTTACAATGGTATGTCGGTCAAAGACTTTCAACTGTACAGAGGATTTTACTGGACCCCTGTGTGACCACTTAGGCCATTTCCTTGCGGCTCTTCTAAGACCTTCTGGTATTAGTAGTTTCAACAAACACTGGATCAAGCAGAGTCTCTTGGGTGAGCATCCACGTGGTGCCGGACCCTTATTCTGCTGGTTTTCCGTTAATGTTAATAGTTCTTTGAACTTCCCCAACTTTGCCACTTTGCGACTTTCGTTCAACACAGTTCGGTTTCTTATCGGCTCTCCCCTCGAGCTGTGATGAACCGCTTGATTGTTCTTGTATCTGGAGTCAAGGATGGTACCACGGTAGCAGGCATCTCTTGTACAGACTTCCGACTGTACAGAGGATTTTACTAGACCCCTGTGTGACCACTTTGGCCATTTCCTTGCGGCTCTTCTAAGACCTTCTGGTATTAGTAGTTTCAACAAACGCTGGATCAACCAGAGTCTCTTGTGTGACACGTGGTGCTGGACCCCTCTTCTGCTGGTTTTCCGTTAATGTTAATAGTTCTTTGAACTTCCCCAACTTTGCCACACTGCGACTTTCGTTCAACACAGTTCGGTTTCTTATCGGCTCTCCCCTCAAGCTGTGATGAACCGCTTGATTGTTCTTGTATCTGGAGTCAAGGATGGTACCACTGTAGCAGGCATCTCTCTCTGTCCTGCTCTTCACCGTAGGCATACTCAGTTTACCATTGACATCTGTTGCTGGCTATAGTTTGAGGTCTTACGATTCCTTCTACAGAGGCTTCGCAGGTCTGGGTCGGAAAGGGCAAGGTTGCTTCTCTCCTTGTCACCCTCTCGATTCTCGCCGCCTTTCTCCTCCTCTCGAACTGTCGTGTTTTGATAGATGTCTCGTTGTGCGGTCTGCCTTGCTCATTGTGTGATTTCGTACTCCACATTTTATCCCTGTGGGCAAGGGCCATCAGGTGTGTGTGATTCTAGTCAATTACCTGACCCTTGTATTTGGACATGCCAGGCAAAGGGCTCTGGTGTTAGTCCGTTGTCTCTCGTAATGTGCAAACATGTTCATGTCGGAAAGGGGGTTGGGTGTAGAGTGTTTGTGTATCCTATCTGGTAGGATGGGAAAAGGTTTTATGAGAAGAGGGCACCGCGTCTCACTCGTCAATGTCCCACTTCCACTCCCCAAGCACCCCCATCCAGGTGATCCTCCCTCACTGGTTCACCCCCAGGAACAGGATCCAATAGCAATGACTGTGTCCTGGCCACCTGGATGACAGATCCCCAGGGACTAGTCAATGAGACACCTTCAGGTTTCTCAAAGAAGGGAGTCCCACAAGCAATAAGTGAATAGTGATATTTTCTGAAGGAAATGTTGTATACTTTTTTGTTTGAAAATGAAGCGAAGAACTTGTCTGAGATAATGAAGTTGAAAGTTCAGCAGGACTTGGTTTTGCATGGGGAAGGGAGTCCTGCAAGCAACAAGTGAAGAGTGATATTTTCCGAAGGAACTGTTGTGAATTATATTTTTATGTTTGAAAATAAAGTAACCTTGAACAGTGACATTTTGAAGGATAATCAGAAAGGTCTAAGCTCAAGACAAGGGGAGCCTGAGAGACCCTGGGAAGAAGTGAATCCAGATAAAGAAAGGTACTGTGAATTTTGCCAAGTGAATCCTAAGGACTTGTGGAACTTTCTTACCCTGAGTGTCTTGAACTTGGGGAAGGGAGCTCTAGAAAAGCTACATTTTCACTTTGACTTTGCTTCGAACACTGCTAAGTTGTCCAAATCCCACACACCCTATTTCTTTGTAGAAGTGAGGGCAAGCATAGGTCATCTGCCTGTTGTCCTGCAGATATTGGCCCCTTCCCACTCTTCTGTTGCTCGGGTGAAGGAACTGGGATTCATGTTCATCTTTCGTTGTCCACCTCAGCCCAGGTTAGTTCCATCTGCAAAGCAAACTTCTATCAACTTGGGGTTCTGCGAAAGGTTCTGCCTTTCCTTCCGGCTCATCTTCGTGCCCTAGTAGTCTCCTCCCTTATTCTGAGCTGCCTATACTACTACAATTTCCTCATTTTGGCTCAACCCCTCTACATTGTGTACCGCATACTTCTATTGTAAAATATTACAGCTCGGGTTGCTACTGCTACTCCTTATGGCTTGCATATCTCTCCAGTCCTCCGGTCACTTCACTGGCTGCTGGTTCAAAAGCGGATCACTTTGAAACTCTGTGTGTAGTTCATTGGGCCTACTACAGGCTGGGAACTGAGTACTTACAGGAGAAGTTTCTCCTGTAAATTCCTAGCTGCCCCCTTTGCTCGTCTGATGCGCAACCCTTTGTGGTTCCCTGATACCGTCTAACCCCGGTGGAGGACCGCTCATTCACTATTGTAGCAGCCAGATTATAGAACGCTCTCCCTTTTTCTATTCGAGCTACGGAAGACCATGTTACATTCCGTCGCCTTCTGAAAACCCATCTTTTCTAGTCAGCCCCTAACCTGGTCATTCCTCAGCACCATGATGCCTTTGGCGACCATGCACTTTATAAAAATATATATCACAACATAACATATAACATGTTCATGATCTAGTAGAAGAACCTCTACTATTGGAATCATGGCTGGATGAACTCTGGCCTAATGCTCATGGTACCTACCTAGTCCCATCTCAGAAAGTTAGATGCTTAGGAGCATGTTTGAACCCAATATCTCTCTAGAGTTTCATATTTCTACTGTCTCCAGAGCCTACCTTTTTCATTTACGTTCTTTAAAGAGATTTTTGAACTATTTTACATTACCGCACAACATTTAATTGGTAAATGCTTTTGTGTCCTGTCGTCTGCACAACTGTAACTCTATTCTCTGGAGGCTACCTAAGCTATTGCTATATGAATTGCAAAAAGTCCAAGATGCATGTTTCTCTGTCCTTGAGCTCGCTTCACTGGCTCCCAGTTGAACAACATATTAAGTTTAAGGATCTGTGTCTGGTGCATAAGGTTTATTATAATCTCACTCCTTTGTATTTTAGTGCCAGGTTCTGTAAATGCTCACTTTCCTGAATTTTACGCCCTGCATCGGCAGGACTTCTTGTTGTGCTCAAATTCAGATTTGTAAGGTGGTATGGCTGCTCCTTTTCAGTCAAGGCTGCTAAGCATTGGAATTCCTTACTAACTGGCCTCCATCTTTCTGAAAATCATCTGGAATTTAGATGCAAACTAAAAACATGCATATTCCCTCATTAGGACTGTCTTGCCCTTGTGGTTTTGGGCAAGATGGTTCTGATTTCTTCTTTTTTGTGGCAGTGCTAAAGTTCCAGATTTCTCTCTTTATTAGTCACCAGCAGATGCCCATTTTTATTCATGCCAGTAGCAGTCACTTTGAACCATTCAAAAATAAAAAATATGTTTTCTTTTGCTAATGACATAAATATCACACCAGGATAGCACAGTTTTGACAGAAGCCTTTCTTCAGAGAAGGTATAATAAGTAGATTCAGAGGGAAGCTTACAAAAGAGCAGCTGTATATGAAAGGACTGGTGACTGGGGCTCCCAGAGGTACTTACCCATGGTGTGTGAGAGTTAAAAGGAATTTGTCATGTCTCTTACAAAGAATATCAGAATGCATCAGGAAATGTAATTGACAAAATAAATACGTATAGATAGAGGGAAAATATAAAAGCATCTAATTAGCAGTCTCTTCGAGGAGCTTG
Organism: Ambystoma mexicanum; assembly: GCF_040938575.1. Lineage (NCBI taxonomy): Eukaryota > Metazoa > Chordata > Amphibia > Caudata > Ambystomatidae > Ambystoma > Ambystoma mexicanum. Next base: position 181,054,794 of record NC_090927.1, on the reverse strand, counting down.
GGGACAGAGGAAGGGTGTTTGCAAGAGCACTAGACGTCACATGGAGACAATTTAATGTGGGGACATTTCATAAAGGGGTGCAATCTTCTATCTATATAGCGGAAAATATGTTAGTTTGCTTGTCCTTATACAATTCCACACCGTTCCATTAATCTGCACCAAATGGTGCATAGCTACCTGTTAGGACCCTTCAGACGTCACTGGCTACATTAAATGTGGACACCCCACCCCGTTCCCTGCATTTCAGCCCCTGTACACATGAGGTGCTTTCCTGGAAGTGGCGAAACATTAAGCTGGTCATAGTACCAACTGTACTCATATGTAACATGCCTTTGGGGCTATAACGCTTAACAAAATGTCAAAATAAATAAATAAGGGCCAGACAGAGCTCATTTCAAGCGTCTGGATGCGAGGAACACAACTCAAAAGACCCTGAAAAGCCCCTAGGACGCACCGTTTCCAATATATCTGCACTGCAATGCACTGCAACGCCCTGCACCATGCCAGGGTGAGGCGACAGGTGTAGAGAGCACACAGAGGTTCCCATTATGATGCAGCATGCCAACTCTCCCCCCCCCTCTACGTCTTCAGCGCGGCATGTAAGCCAGCCACACGCGCTAATGCCTATTGCAAAGTGCAAAGCTCATCAAACGATAAGCGACTCGGAACAGCGACCTACAGGATCATTGCTTCACATAAGCCACTCACAACTGGGACCTACAGGATCATTGATTTTCAACACTTGATGATTGTCATGTCTGTTTACAGAACCTACTGCCGAGTATGGGTATATGTGCACCGCAACGCACAAAATTGGCTGAAACATCAATGTGGTCATAAAAGTAACGGACAAAGATAATTTTAAGCATCTCAACAGCAGGAACAAAACTCAAGGTTCCCCTTAAAACCACGTTTCAAGGCACTAAGACACACCGATTCCGAGATATTTGCAATGCATTGCACAAAATCAGCGAAACATCAATGTGGTCGTACAAGGAATGGACAAAACTCAGTTGTAAGCCTCTTGACAACAGGAACAAAACCTGAAGGCCTCGAAAACCACGTTTCGATGTCCCTAGGACGCACCTTTTCCGAAGAATCTGCAACGCACCACAGTGAGGCCACAGGTGGGGGGGAGCGCACAGAAGGTCCTGTCATGCTCTAGCACGCCAACTCCCTCCTCCGTGTCTGCTCCGAGGAATGTAAGCCAGCCACATGCACCCATTCTCAGTGCAGTTAACTTGAGAGTGCAAAGCACATCAAACGATATGTGACTCACATCAGGGACCTACAGGAGCATTGATTGTCAACAAATGATGAGAGTGTTATCATGTCTGTCTACAGACCCTGTGCGAAGTACAGGTACATTTTGCTAGTTGGACAAATACAACTCTTAATATGTCCATGTCCAATTGTGGGCAGCCCTTCACGATAAAGCCACTTCCGGTGTTTTCTTTACTTTGGTGACAGTAAACCTCATGCACTGAAGTTCTTATGGTGGTACCCCACCAGAACAAATTGTGTGACCCTAAATTAATTACTTTATCTTCAGTACGTTCTGCAGTTCCTGGATCTATTTGCACAAATTGGGGAGATGATGAAACAAGCTAACCACTAGTAAAAATAGAACACTATACAAACAAGCAATGGAAACGCCAACCAAGTGCTTGCTATTGTGTATGTGTCTGGATGTGGCTTCTGAGGTCGGAGGAGAAAGCAGCAATGTTTTGTTCCACTCCTTTGCAACCTGAGCAGAAGTGGGCTCCACTAAGTTGCACCCTTTGGGTCTAGAGAAACCCTGGTGATGCTCTTGTTGTATAAACGTAGGGTGGGGGGGTTAATATGTAAGGCAGCTTGACATATCATGGAATTGGTGCTGCTGAAGTCTTTTCCGCTAATGTTTTTTTTTTTAGGACGTGGGCAGCATTGCTTGCAACATATAATAAATGAAAGGCCTGAGTGCCCCCACCAAAACTGCGCTTTGCTTTGGTAGCTGCAACACAGTGCATGCTAATGGTGCATGCTAGTAAAGATCCATCCCTGCTGGGGATTCACATTTGCAGCCTTGGTGCAAGCAATTTTGCTGAGGTTATTGCGGCTCATTGTTAGAGGTAAGGACCTCATCAATGGCATTCTCGCCTCCGTCTTGTCATGCTGCTTGCATCACATGACAAGTCGACAACATGAGTGTGGATACGGCAGAACACGACCATGACACCAGCAGATGTTTATCCATCCACAGATGCCATCCTCCACACTCCACACCCCATGCCTTCCATATTGGACTCACTCCAAAGTGTCACCTACCAGCCAAAACTGAAAACTCGATAGTTTCATTAACACTTATGAAACAAGGATAAACTGGAAAACACGCAGTAGCTGAGTCATATTTAATATTGATTATCAATATAAAATTGACTGCGATGATCATACTTAGAAAGAGTTTCAGATGGGTGAAAAACAATTCTCCAAAAGACAATATCATACATGTATCTGTTGAGTGGTGGGGGTCCGAGGGGAGAGAGTTGTTTTGTTTTTGTGATATTGATTTTGGTGTTGAAAATGTATAAGGTGCTCTTAATGAAACAAATCGTATAGTGGTGCAGCTGACATCAAAAAGAAAATAACGATTGCGCAAATGGATTGCAGCCATCCTCAGATATAAGCAGGATTCATGACATAGACAGAATGATGAACAATTTATCTGAACAGGAACGTTTTTAAGGGCTTACGGAACTGATAGAGTAGAGAGTCCTAAGCTCTCTGGGAATGCTGTTCCAAAGCCTCGGGCCAAAAACAGCAAATCTTCTGCCTCCCCACCCCTTGATAAAAAAAGTAAATGAAGGGAACTTCAAAAGAAATTGATCCTTGGAGCATAAACTCCTGGGTGGCTGATCATGGCTAATCTTATCCCTCAGATAGTCGTCAGGGATCAGGCATTCAGGCAGCTGAACACTAAACATGCCACTTTGAACTTAATGCAATCGTCTACTGCCAGCCACTGGAGTGCTCGGTGAGAGGGGGAAACATGTGCCGACTCAGTCCACAGACAAGTCTAACTGCCGCATTCTGGGCCTTCTGAAGCGGGTAGAGTTGTTTTGCTGGAATGCCCATCAGCAGACTATTGCAATAGTCCAGGTGGGCATTAGTAAGAACTCCTACCAGCAAAGCATGATCTATTTCTGGGATATATATGGAAGAACCTGGCAAATAAGTCTCAGCGAGTAAAACATTGCTTTTATCTTGGCTCCAACCTGACTTTCACAGCTCAAGTTGTCCTGCCGGATGCAGCCAAGGTTATTTACTTAGAAGCACATTTCAACTCTACTCCCAAGAGGTTAGGAAATGGCTGTTTTTGAGAACTGTGAGTAGATGTTTGGGTCCGAACAGAATAAACTCTGTTTTAGAAGCACTCAATTGAAGTTGATTGAAGGACATTCACTCACAGATCTCTTGAAGGCACTTCCTGATCCTGACAAAGGTTTCTTCAAAATTGCCAATTGTGATGGAGATCTAGGTGTCATCAGCATAAGATTGATAACTCGTATTATCCTGTATCCAATTCCTTAGATGATTTTGTGATCTCATTGGGCATAACGAATTTGTGTTGTACCGATTTATAAAAGATGTTGGGTTTAGTCAGTTCCCACCGTTTGCTTTATAAATCGGTTGTATGGAACATTTACAAAACCAGTGTTGGTTAAACACATAAGATGAATAAATATTTGGTTAACGAGTGGTTCTAGGAATGAAAAGGGGCGCTATCATCATTTCATTTACATTTAGAAAACAAGAGCATAAAAGAAGTCTGTGGTTTTAAAGAGTTTTCCATTCATGGCTAGAATTGGGACCAGTGTATCCTGGAGGGTTTAATAGACTGATAATGTCATTTGTTATCTTAGTTGTTTACGATGTAAGTAGCACAAGAGGTTAGGTGAATGCTTCATGTAGTTAGAATAGTTCAAATGGAAAGATAGGTTAGCTTAGTGCTCAATAGAAGAGAAAATCACGGATTTGAAATGTTCGTTAGCACACTTGATCAAACAGATTGCATCTAAGTGAAATGAAAGCAAAAGCTGGTGCGGTCTTAAGAGGGGTGTGAGGAAGGATACGCTGAATAGGCCTGCCTAAGCCAAAGGTTACAACGCGCGGTGTAAGAAGCGGTGTTACAACGGGCTCCTTGCAGTTGGCCAGTGAGGGCCTCTTTAAAATTGTATGTGTTTTACCCACCAACTATGGGCACATGATAGTTTAGACAGGATTAATACTATTGGCATTTAATTGACTGCCTCTATTTGTAAAGGCCTTTTCACGAACAGATATCAAAACAACATAAACGAATGCTATTAAAATGGCAAGCAGCATTTCTGTTACAAATCCTTTTCTATCAAAAAAATAATCTGTTTCTCACATTCAGAGTCAGAAATGAATAGTGAATAAAGCAAGAGAAGCCCGACCCCCCAACCTCTCCCCACCTGACCGCAGAAGTGCAGTGTGTGCCTTGCTACACGGGGGCTACTGGGGCTGTAGTTACATCCCAAACTCTAACTTTTTTATCTCAGTTCTCCAGACGAAAGTTGCTTTTTTGTTTACAAGGTTACTCTCCCATACTCTCGTGCACACTTTTAGCACCATTTGCAGAAGTGTTATTCCGCCGGCGTTTGGCATGCTGCCTTATTGCAGGCATTCCATCGCCATTGTAATAGGGTACATTTGCTGTTATGTCATTACTTTGTTGCTTTTATGTCATTTCTTCACAATTCACTAGTGGGGGAGGGGAAAAAGTGTAGCTGCTGAAATGTACATGTGCAGGAATTTTTTAATGGAGCCCCTGTGATTCCTTTGTGCTCTACTATCATTGTTTCTAAGTGCTTCGGCAGGGGAACTGCCAAAGGCAAGGCACTATGCCAAAGCAGCACTTATTACCAATTTGGTGATAATGGACTAGTCACTATATTTTTCATAGAGAAATAGTGTACTTTATTTTAACATGGTCTGTATTCGGGAACCCGTACTCAATAGGGGTACTCTTCATGAACATCGAATGATAGTTTCTTCTAAATGCAATAAAATTGTCTCTCGTCGGGAGAAGATTAATGGACATTTTTGTGAAGGTTGCATTGAGGAGTGTCTCGTGGGGATTCCGGGTAACCCAGTAGATATAAATGATCTCGGGGATGCCCCAGCTGATGAGTGGAAGATGGACCCCATTGCAGGTTATGCAGAAAAATCCCTCGATCCTCTTTTCCTTCAAGAGGTAAGTACCGCACGATTCACCCCCAACTACCAATTTAGGACTGACTTTTGATCTCCGGCAGTTTCAAAAGTTCCTTTATATTATATTATTAACCAAGGTTTATGTTAAGTATTGGTATTAAAGAAATTCTGGCTTTATTGCATAGTAATAAGAAAAAGGTATTTTGTTTGTTATTTTGGGTTCGCTAAAATGTCATTCTTATTTTCTTGTTCGTTAAAATCACATAGAATCCCATTTAATGCTATTGCAATGAGAGAGCTCTCGGGTTTTCCCATTCTTTGCATAAGAAAGTCATCCAGTCCCCTTTTTTCCTTGCATTTCCGGCACTTGTAGCTTTGTCTTTACCTTTTTACATCTAAGAGTACAAACTCCAGAATCCCATGAAAAGGCCGGACTGGATGACCTTCTCATGCATGACATGGAGCAACCTGAGAGCTCTGCTGCCCTTAGTTTTTCTTCAATGTTTCTTTGTTGCAAGTTCGCTTAGATCATTTCTTTTCTGTACACAATAGTTTACTGAACTAATTTGCTATTGCATAATAGTTTAGAGGGAGGGGGGAAAGAGAGATAGAGAGTACAGGGATGATTATAGAGGAAGGAGGTTTGGCAGCCGGCGGCGTGGCGGGGGCGTTAAGGCAGAAGGGATACGCAGACATAGAATCCTCATGTTCTACCTTTCCACCAAGCACCACTGATTAGCATCTAACTAGCAGACTAATGTCGGTCCCGCCTTCACCATAATGTGATCCTACATCACTCGCTACTCCTTATTATTATTATTATTATTGCTCCAGTATTACTATTATTATTATCATCAACATTATCATTCAATAATATTGCTCTTCTTACCTCTTTTTCTGATGTCTTGTCCATTTTATTCAAAAATCTATCAGGTAATTCAAACAAAGGAAAACCCCCGAAAATATATTTTTAAGTGAACAGGCAGGTTATCGCTACTGGTGCAGCTTTCTTGGAATTAAAATGCCTCATTATTGTGCCCCTCGACTGCCACTACTGTATGCTTATTGACAGAGAGAGGACTGTGTGAATGTCTAGAATAAAAGGGAGCTCTTCTGCACATTGCCATGGGGGCCATTTCGAATAGAAGAGGTGTCTTAGTGATTACCATCATCTAGATCCATGCCCCGAAACTGAAAATCTAAAGCAGAAGACAATTAAAAGGTAGGTGCTACCAGAAGGCAAGTCCCTCCTGAGCAGGGACCAGCCCCGCCATCTTTACCCGAATTACAATAGGGCTAGGTTTGTAGACTCTGGGCTGTTTTTACTAATACACTTGGACCAAAAGATATTTGTCACTTTCTATGCAGTTGTTTTTGGGCGATACCCCCTATCAACAGGTGTCTGCAGTGCTCCAGATAAGATTTTGAGGTGGGAGTATTTTACTCCCTGTTTTTAAACGTTGAAAGTAAATGTGATTTTAAGAGAGTAAAAATGACTTTTCTCCTTTGCAAGAGAGTACAATGTATGTGACATCCAGCCGACGCATGCCTAAACTGTATGGAAATCATTACCGTACGGCCGCTTTCTGCATTGTGACAGAATACACCTTTCATTATTTCTCGAAGATCTTTCCTGTATATATTTAAATGTTGAAATCACAAAAACCTAGCCAATTACATAGTAAAGCAAACATGAATTGTATTGTGTGTTTTGAGGTTCGATAGCAGAATTGTCATTTGATGTTTAATGAGTCCTCATTTTCTGGAGCTGTTACTACCTAATGGTATGCCAATGTTATGATATAACAGTGCAGAGAGGCAAAGACTCCATGCTAAATTCTACATCTAATCTAATGGTTATTTATATAGCGCTTTTGGCCAAGCGCTGTACATAGAACATATTTATCACAATTATCACCAAACCAAAGTCAGTACTCCTTTATGAACCTCGAAAGGATGAAAGGCTGAGTTGGACTTGCTGGGATTCAAGCCTGCAACCTACAGATCACGCACAGATTGCAGCAATGAGTGCTCAACCGGCTGAGCTATCTTATTGGCTAACATCCTTCAGAGGTCGGTTAACTGAGTATCGACTGAGGTATAATAATCACAGTACCTAGATGTTGGACAAAACATTTATGAAGCACTACATGAAATACCTATCTGGATTATCACAGGGACAGGTTTGGCTGAGTTTCTATTTCAATTACAAATGTAAGTTTCATTTGTTTGTTTTTGAACAGTGCTTGCATTTCCTGGAGAGTCGGTTTTGGATGTTTTAATTGTAGTCTTGAAGATTTGAGGGGCTAGAACACCTGTGATTGGTGTAATGACAATCACTCACCCTTGAGCAAAGTCTCTGCTGCCACTGACCATGTATAGTAATGTACCCCATTGACTGCAAGGTTGAATGGATGTAATCTAGACTGTGCATAGTCATCATTTTACACACTTATAATTAGAGTGTAAATTTAATTATCAGTGTAAAAATGATCTGCCTCCGCATGATTATGAACAGAGCACCAGAACTCTAAAAAATACAATTGTGCAATACTAGTTTGCTTTCACTGGAAAAGAAAGCATACTTTGTTACAAAATATTAATTCTCAATTGCAACTTAGTTTTCCATCTAATTAATTATACAATCCTAAAATTCTACGAAATTATGCACAGTGCTTCTAAAGCTGAATGGAAAGACACCATTCATTTTATCACAGTGTGCAGTTTCTTTTTTTGAAAGGCTTCAGAGACATACATTCTGTTGCAGAGGTGGCTTGCAGTTACATCCATGTAGATAAAAATCAAAAGAATCCTCCTAGTTTCTATCAAGTAACCTAACCTTTGCACTGCCCTCTGCTCTAAACCTGTGTGTAAATGTACCCAGTAAAATAATAATGCTGTCGTATTTGCACGATTTTCATGCGTAAAAAGGCCTAGTACCCACCCTATCTGGAAGCCTGGGTGTCTGTAAAAGCTAATTTGTTTTGTTTCTTAATCGTGCACAGATTTTGAGAATTGATCAATGCTTCCTACTGAATACACTCCCTGTCTTAAAAATAGTATTGTATTTCTGAATAATAACCTGATATATTTTATAAACCAGGTTATAAGTGTTTTATCATTTCACAATATCTGTTGGAACAAACCTTGCACAGTAGGGCCTCTTCAAATTTGGATGTGTTTTTACCCACAAACTATGGGCACAGCAGGCTGTCTTAATGATAGTTTGCACAACATTAATACCGTTGGCATTTATTTGAATGCCTGTATTCTTAAAGCTCTTTTCACAAACAGACATCAAAACAACAAAACCTAATGCTGGTACAATGACAAGCAGCATTAGTGTTGCAAACATATTGATTGATTTGAAGCATATTGATGATATTCAATGGACTTAAATGAGCTAATATCAAAGATGTATTCATTTAGCAGATGTTTCATGTGGTGCAATGGTTTGTGTCTGGGCAAAGTGAACATAGCATGCAGTCTTTTAAAAGAGCATGTGCATAAAGGTAACAAGCCATGAGTAAACAATTATTTGCATTGTAGGGAGCTTTCTACAGACTATATTGGAACATTGAGTAAAAAAGAATCTCAATCAATCAAACAAGTTTATTCGGATGTATAAAAAAAATCCATTAAACGACAAAAATACACATTTATACACATATCCGAATTACAATTTCATAAAAAAATAAAAATCAGTGGACATTTCAAAAGACAACATACAAGTAAAATTAGCTATCAAATGATTTCCTATACAGTGGCTACATTAACAGTTAGATAATAGGATCATGCAGAAAGGAATACTCAAACATTTGTCCCATTACCGATAATATTATACTTCATAACACTAGCTTTCACCACCTTGCAGTTTCAGTAAACTATTTCTGAAGTACATCGCTCTTTTCAAGAACGTCAAAAGAGCCCAAGCTGTAAAAACTGTTTTGGCACTCAAAAGAAACACAAGTGCAGCCCTGTGTGAACGAATCGCTGTCTTCTTGAGGGCAGGAATCAAGGTCATTTTGCGTATGCCAACATACCCTATACAGAAGAACAGCAAATGAGGAAGGTCCTCTCGAAAATGGCTACAAACCGGGCAACCCGCTGAAGCGGGAAAACCCTTCCACTTGTAAGTGTTTCCTTGCAACCGAAGGCAATCAAACCGTGCCCTCGTAATCAGCCACCTATCCTTTTTAAACGGGCTCCATATCAGATATGGTTGTATTCCAGTAAGCCTGCTAATGCTAGTGTGAAATTGGGCAGAGTTGTGGCCATACTCTGACAAGATTCTTTTTCTTACTGCAATGTCTCCCAGCGTTGCTTTGTATACTGCCCCCTCGCTCTTAGTTATAAGTGAGGCAGGCGGAAAGAGGACACCTAAATTAACTTCACCCAAAGTTGAAGAGACATAAGCAAGCCAGGGGATTTGTTTCCAGCCAACTTTACCCAGCACAGTGCGTATAATAAAATGACAAAGAGAAGCATGCTTATTGGCCCACAACCGAACCCAGAGTAAAAGAGGGGCCAGCGCCCACTGGTCCTCCCAAAACTCCACACCCAGCTCTCTGTGGATGGCTATTCCAGAGACACTGGTCGGGAGCCCTAGCAGGTTTTTGAAGAATTTGCTCTCTTTACTCTGGATTTCCGCCACATTCTGGAAGCCCCAAATAGCTGCGCCATACATAGTGGATGCCACCGTTTGAGTGCCATAGATCTTTAGAATCACATCCAAAGGCTGGCCCCTACACTTTGACATAAATCTTAAGATTCTGTTGGGTAGTCATATTTCTGATCCAGATTCCAATACAGATTTTCTTTTTTCTGTGAGCGTGACTTGAGTCGCATTGGCAAAAGACTGCAAAGTGGTTGCCTGGCAGTTCCAGAACAACTCCAAATCATAAATGTATTGGTAATGTTGACAGTAGAGGTTTGACAGGACTCTACATTGGCAAGCTTGGGCTACTAAATGAATATGGGATCAGACCAATGGAAAGTTTGGAAAACCTCCCAGTGTCCGTGGGAGGGTGCCATTATCCTGTAGATTGGGTTGCGAATCTTGGGTTTCACCTTGACAACAACCTAAACAATAATGATATGATATGATATTATATGATATGATATGATGTGGCATTCATAACGCTCCTGTACACAAGTGTTTCTAGGCCCGACAAGACAAGGAGGGGGAAACAAGGGAGGACAAAATGCAAGTGCAAGGGCAACTGGTCATGCAGGAGCCTGGGCCCGAGTTCAGAGGGTCACCAGGTGACCAGTGCGCGGAGCAGTCAGGTGCATCATCAGGGGAGAGGAAGAGAGAAAGCGGAAGCGAAAAGGAATGTCTTGAGTTGCTTCCGGAACCAGAGGTGGTTCTGTTCAAGTTTGGGAGAGGCATTTATAACTTGCGTTGGCAAGCAACTGTTTACTTCAACTAAAGAAACCAGGCAAGATCCTCCCTTTGCTGCCCCTTCAGATTGGACAACTGCAGTAACTACCACCGTTGCCTCCCAGTTAGATAATGGGGGCTCCCACTTATCTTATTAGCTGCCTTCACCTTCTTCAGAATACGGCTGCTCGAATTGTTATCAGATGTTCACAATTTGCATCAAACACATTGGATCGCAGTATGCCAACGCGCACTGTTTAACTCTTTGTGGTTTACCCACCATCCCTTCTCTGGGCACACCTATCACCCTAGGGTAAGCTATGCCATTATGCTACCTCTTGATCCCTTTGTTCTTCTTGGATTGTTCCAGGTTGAAGCTCTGGTCTCCCAGATTTGGCACTCCCTCCTTCAGAAATTCCTTTCACCCCTCATCAACTGTTTAAGAAAAAAATAGAAAGCCTGGCTTGACACAGCCAGAACATCTTTTAGTTTTGCTGTTTGTGAGCAGCTTTGCACCAAGAAAGATTTGTTGGTTGCCAAGTGCGCTACAAGGAGGAAGATTGGCATTGACTCTGCAAGCAACACGGGTGGCCTCTGTTCAGCCAAATGCCACCTTGACTGGTGGGCCAGTCAGTAGCCTTGCACCGGTTCTGCTGCTCTACTGGTTGTGCCTCTGCCTTTTTAGGCGAACAGCAAATAAAGGATAGTGCCTTTTGTCAAAAGTGCAAGAAAATCCCTTTTCCCTGTATTACTGGCAAAACTGGTAGGTGACACAATATAAATGAATGTAAATTACCTGAATTGGAAATCATTGTCTTGTGGTTTTGAAGAAAGATGGAGAGAATTCTGTGACGTATCGACTCCTACACATATAAGCGTTCAACACATCATTGTACCCTCGTCTGTGATGCTCTGAGTAACCCACACAGTTTCTGCGAAGACTCCTGAGTTAGCGCTAAACAAGGTGACACCGGATTACTTTTAATTTGAAATACCTTGGTTAATAGAAGGCTGCCAAGTTAAGTCAGTAAATACATGAAGTCGTAAGACCAGGTATGACCAATCCGCTCCGTTGCAACTGATAGTCCTCGGGCGCCCACACACTGTGACATGTGGTCACAAAGAACTCTGAAAAGAGCTCTAGATGTTTCTTCTTTAAGCCGGTGTCATCCGGCCTCTACCCCATCTTTCACCTTTAGGGTTGAAATAGGCATTCTGTGCGGTGTCTACCACCATCTATAAGGTTTTGAGAGCAGGCCGTTATGGACTCGGGGGTGCAATAGGTGTTTTGGTGCCAGTGCAGAGCAGAAGGTCTGATAGATTTCTCCTAGTGGACTATTAGATTAAGTAGAAGACCACCTGGTGGTATCAATAATGAAGTGGGAATGTAGACCACAATTACGCATGATAGTGAAACCAGCCGTTGCTAGTTGCTACTGCAATTACTAGTGTGTATTGGATACAGGAAAAAGGGAGTGCTGCCTTCACGAACTGGCCTTCTTTGGATCGCTGGATTTGTTTGCTCCATTGCTGTCAGCTATTGGTGTCAGTGTATTCCTGTGCATATGTGGTTTTTCATAATGCAAGTGGAGCAAAAGAACACTGTACAAATGAGAGGAAAGGTAAAATCGTGAAGAAAGGTAGTGGGTAGCTAACCAAGAAAGTGAAGGGAGCAGATGCATCCTGCAAACCGGTCTCTTTAATAAGGTGCAAAGAGGTTTTTAATATTGCTGTGGAAACGCTACGGGACCCCTCGCAGCACTTGTGTCGTCCAAAAAGGTGTCAAAAGGCTGTGGGTGCATGGTTATCCATGCAGAATCTGGCATGTTGCTGCATGTGCTGCTAAACCTGTAACCTCTGTAAAGCGCTCCGCTGCTTCTCGAAGCTAGGCCCGCGCTCAATAAATACCATAAAAGTAATAATAGAAGGACTGGTCTGTGCCCCCAGACTGTGGATGTTCAAACCCGTCAGCATCAGACTCACCACCACTCTCATGCATTTCAGAAGAGAAGTCATGGCCCCTCTCTACAAGAAGAACCTTAATGCTTGCTACTGTACTCCCTCAAAACCACTCAGCCCAGCTGCAGTTCACCCCCATCCACTCCTACTCGCTGTCAGCAGCAGTATAACTGTTCCCCCACTCGCTGCAAGTGCAAACCTTTCCCTGCTACCCTAAATAGCATGCCAATAATATTTGCTATGTTGTAGGCACTGTTCCCTTGAACCATCCTATGTCTGTTTGTAATCCATACCACTGTATAATGCTCTATTCAACTTCCTCATAAACCAATTAACTCCTGTCCTTGGTTCTGCTACAGCTTTACTGAATCCTCTGTGACACTATATAGCTGCACATCAGAACCGTCTGCCAGGATCATCCAGTAGGTGAGATTGCCTGCTTTGAAGCGATCCATGCCCAACCCCCACAGTGATAGGAATACTTTTCTCCAAACTAGAGTGCGGACCATGCCTTGCCCACCTACAGCTAACAATCATTCTGCTACCCACTCCCTGGTGGCCAAGGCATCTCTATTTCTCTCTAATCTAGCAACCCCCAATGTCCTCCGAGCCCCATTGTCCTCCACCGAGAACCTATAATGGGTTTCTCTTGATCGCCTAGCGACATTTGACCAAATAATAACCATCCAATTCCGACCTGCATCTTATTCACTCAACATGGGACAGAAATTGCCCTAAGGGCCTGGCACAATAGCCTCAGGTGCCAGTTATCTACCCCCACCCGCCACGCCTGCAAACTCAGGATTACTGGGACCTGATATGTAGTCAGAGCTGGAGGTGATCTGCCATCACACCACCAGCAGTGGCAATATTATCTGGTAAAAAGGAATCCTAAAAGAACCTTGGATGCAACACATCAGATGAAACTCAGGCGTGATTACAAGCTAGAAGACTATTAGCACCTGGGGTGGGTGCCTCAGCCCATTAGGTTGCTCACACCACACTCGCCCAACTCCCTTCACAGCACCCACTCTATATGGATGTCATATGGCTTACCTGCTCCCCCATCGAACCTCTCCTCAATGTGTGGCCTTGGAAATGGAGGAAGGGCGCTGGCTGTAGCCCCTGTGGCATTTCCATCGCAGCCATCTTAGCTGTAGTATTTTTTTAGAGCAAACCCACCTTAGATGCTTGTCGCAGGACATGTTTGCTCACAGAAGCATGACCCCTAGCATCCTAGCAATTTACCCGGGATGCCAATAGCAATAATGCCGAGTCCTGAGTGCCATTTTGGGTGTTAATAACCCCTCTACCTTGTTGCACTCAGGGCTATTTAAAGAGTAACTTGTTACTATGAAGTATAACAGTCTAGCAGTTTCAATGCCCTTTCATCGCAATTAGTACCATCATAAATAAAAATAACAGTCACCACCCTCCAAATATCCTAAGCCAATCGGCTATCCCAGTAGGTTTTGTGTCCTCTCTGTCTTTGGTCCACAACTAACGTAGTAGTGTTGTCTCTGGACTCTCTACAGCAAGTAAAACATGGGCACCTGACAATAAATGCAAGCATTAACCGACATTAGCACCCTGATGGGGGATCCAGCCAATCAGGTGGCTTGGATCGTGGTCTGAAACCGGCGATCTCAGCCTGTGTTCCATGCTGCCTGACGGCCGGTTCACCATGACGCCAAAAGGGGCAGTTCAGCCCGAACTGCTAGGTCACATCCCTTCTGCACGAGTTGTTGCAGAGCTCTCAGTGGGGTGCTCCCTCTCACTAGGCAAGTGTGCAGCCGAGATCCCTCCTGCCAAGGCCACTCCCATGACGGCTCTCAGCCTGGTGGTACCTCCCGTAATCAGGGGGACTGCTGTGCTAAGAGCCCTGGGGGGACGGTGGGGCTCTCTTCCCCCAGGCCACACCTGACAGCTGCAGCCCGGGCATGAACAATCACTCACTCCCTTCCCCACTTCTTACTTTCTTAGGTGGGGCAGAGGCCCCTGTCACATCGTTGCTGTCCTCCTGCCCAGTCTGCACCTCACTGGCGCACGTGAAATCAATTGTCTTTTCTCCTCACCCCTTCCTTGTTTTCTGCAGATTTTGTGGGCCACACCTGGTCGATGCAGCCCAGCTACATATTACCATTGCCCCTCCTCATCACACGTGGATCTGGTTGCTGGGACCATCAAGCTTTTAACTTTTTAATGTGTATATTAAATTGCTCATGGACATACTGAGGAAGCACCGCATACAGTTTCACTCGTATGCGGATGACACTCAGGTGTTCGCGAGGATACAGAATTCAGAAGATACGTTTCAGTTAGTGGAAAAATGTCTATAAGAGGTACAGGTCTGGATGTGCGATAATCAGCTTTTACTGAATGCTGGAAAAACGGAGGTGGCCCTATTTACCTCCAAATACCATTTGCAACACATGAAGGAGCGACAGTCACCATGCTTTTTAGGGACACTGCTGAATTTTGTGAATAACATCAAGAACTTGGGCCGCGTCTGGGAGAACAATATGAGTTGTGGAGCACAGGTGGGTGCAAAGGTGCAGTCTGCATTCCATTCCTTGTGCCTTTTGAGACATATCCTGCCATTTATTGCGTATGAAGAGCAGTGGTAGTATGTACACTGATCAACTCAAGATTGGATTATGGCAATGCATTGTTATCAGGTATTCCAGCCTGCCAGTTACGAAGACTGCAAGTGGACCAAAATGCAGCTGTTAGGCTGGTGTACAGGGAAAGAAAATAATCAGCCCCCATCTCTGACCTCAGAAGATCACTACACTAGTTAGCAGTGAAAGAGCGAATTGATTTTAAAATGTTGTGTCTGGTATTTAAATGTGTTAACAAAACAGCGTTGAGATACTTATCAGATAAAATCAAAAGTTATGTCTCAACACAGCAATTGCGCTCAGTTGACAAGAACCTGCTCCAAATACCACGTACTAGGTGCGTGAGTAAGGGGTACTGCAGATTTTGGGTCTACGGCCGCAGACTGTGGAATAAACTATTGCGAGAAATTCGTGAGATTAAAACCCTCCCTACATTTAGTAAGGGCCTTGAGACCTACCTGTTCTGCTGAGATGGGGTACAAAGTATACTACACTAACAATAACATCATGAAAGTCAGTATATGGTAAGATCAATGTCACTTGATACAGCAGCGCCCAAATACGAACTAGTTCGTCAGGTGTGCTTTATAAATTCCTCAAAAATTAAATTACTTGGTCTTCAGTGCCCATACCTCCCGGTACGACTCTAAGGCTAGGTCTATAAAGGTTAATCAGAACATTGGAATGTTGGCAAGTGCATTGCAGGCTATGCTGGGGAAGAGGGCTATAATCAGGTTATATTAATCGAGGAGGTGGGCCGACGCTGTTGGTAATGGCCCGGTACCAAATTTACGGGCTTGAGCAAAGCAATGGCCCCTTAATGAGGGTGGCAGTGCCGTTATCGACAGTGTCGGACCACTGCCAAGGTTAATATCACCATTATCACCCATGTAGTTCTCTACACGTGTGCTAATTATTTCTTTTTTATAAAAAAAAAACTTCCCTTTGTTGCCCGGTGCCGCACAGTGCTGCTGTCAGTGAAGTCTGTTTTACATGTTGATGACTGTGACGTCATCAACATGAAAACGAACTTCGATGACAGCAGCACTGCACGGTGCTGGGCCGCGCAACAAAGGTGCGGTTTTTAAAAATGTTCTTTTGAAAAAAAGACACCATTAGCACCGTGTAAGGGAAGGGAAGGGGGTGCTGGCCACCCAGGCTACTTGCAATGCAGACTTGTACCATAGACTACAGCCCACGTTCCGAGCAGTCTGGTTGGCCAGCGACCCCTCACAGGATGATGAAGCTTAATCAGAACATTGGAATGTTGGCAAGTGGATTGCAGAATATGCTGGGGAAGAGGGCTATAATTAGGCTATATTAATCGAGGAAGTGGGCCGACCGTGTTGGTAATGGCCCGGTACCCAAGTTAAGGGCTTGAGCAAAGCAAGGGCCCCTTAACGAGGGCGGCGGTGGTGTTATCGACAGCGTCGGCCCGCCTCCAAGATTAATATCACCATTATCACCAATTTAGTTCCCTACACGTGTGCTAATTCTGTTTTTTAAAATAAATAAATAAACTTCCCTTTGTTGCCCGGCGCTGCACAGTGCTGCTGTCAGTGAAGTCTGTTTTACATGTTGATGACTGTGACGTCATCAACATGAAAACAAACTTCGCTGACAGCCGCAAAACAAAGGTGCGGTTTTTTAAAATGTTCTTTTGAAAAAAAGACACCATTAGCACCGTGCAAGGGAAGGGAAGGGGGTGCTGGCCACCCAGGCTACTTGCAATGAAGGCTTGTACCATAGAATACAGCCCGCGTTCCGAGCAATCTGATTGTCCAGCGACCCCCTCCCAGGATGATAATGGCTGATGTAAGTCTTCTTTTCCATCTTTGCAGTGTTTCTTATTTGTTTGTTTGTTAATTATTTATAATAGGCATCATACCCGAGGGTAACAGGGCGCAGCAGTTACAAGTATATGCAAAGCTTTGTTACAACAAGGAAGGTATACAGTCTACATACAAGTTATTAATACAAGAGGGTATATGTTATGTTATGTTATTTTGCATTTATATAGCGCCTTATATACCATTGGTATGGTCTGAAGGCGCTGGTAGGTTGAACGCCCTTGGGAACCGAAGTTCAGGTCAGTAGAGAGAGTAGAGAGAGTCCAAAAGTGTGTGTGCGCACCAGGTATGTGTGCAGCTGGTGCGGAATTCAAGTGGTAGCTGCTTCTTAGCTGTAGGTGTGGTGGTTGAGAGATCAGGTGTATGTGTTCGCTCTGGTCGGCTTTATCCAGAACGAGTGTGGCTGCGTTAGGCCTGAGGAGAACGCCTGGCTGGGGGTGTGAAACCAGCAATGTTTACTTAGAGTGATGTGGAGTAAGCGGGAGATGTAGATATGAGAACAGTTATACCGAATGGTGTCATAGTATCTCTGTGTTCTAGATGAGTGGTGGTGTAAGGGAGAGAGTAAGCGTGGGGTGTGGTATGATGTATGTTTTCAAGTGTTTCCTTCATTCCAAAGCATATTAAGTATGTCACGCTGTTATATGTGGGCAGGTCCGTCTATGCATTTTTGTTCATTTCAGGTGTTCGATTGTCCTACACATTCACGTCTTATTCATGTGCTCTGGTTCACGTTGGGAGCTCAAGTCTGACCTTCATTCTCCAGTGTGCTTCACGCATGCTCTCATGTGTTCCATCCGAATGTAATCCTGTCCTTCTTGTGCATGCACACCAGTGTACCCCGCGCTTGTACTTTTGTCTGCTTACGCGCTCATCTGCTCAAACACTCATTTGCTCCATATACACATCCGCTCCATACGCTCATCCACACTACACATTCACTTTTTCGCTCTCCTCATTCATCCGCTCTCGACACTCATCTGCTCTCGACACTCATCCGCTCTCCACACTCATCTGCTCTCCACACTCATCCGCTCCCCACTCATCCGCTCCACACTCATCTGCTCTCCACACTCATCCGCTCTCGACACTCATCCATTCTCCACCTTCCTCCGCTCTCCATACTCCTCCGCTCTCTTCCGCTCCCCACATTCAACCGCTCTCCGCACTCGACCGCTCTCCGCACTCGACTGCTCTCCGCACTCAACCGCTCTCCACGCTCATCAGCTCCCCAAGCTCATCCGCTCTCCACACTCATCTGCTCTCCACACTCATCTGCTCTCCACACTCATCCGCTCCCCATACTCATCCGCTCCCCACACTCCTCCGCTCTCTACACTCCTCCGCTCTCCACACTCCTCCGCTCTCCACAGTCCTCAGCTCTTATCAGCTCCCCACACTCATCCGCTCTCCACACTCAGTCGCTCTCCACACTAAGTCGCTGTTAGGAAAGATTTCGTAATTGTAGGGAATTTTCCTTCCATGTGGCAACCCCTAAACTTTTTGCTATTGTTTTTAACCTTGTTCTTGACTTTGCCAGAGAAGTACAGCCTTCTGCCGCACTCCTCTGGGCTTTCGCTCCTTTTCTTACGGGGAAACTGACATGCCCTTAAGACAGTTGGTACCGGCGAACGCTGTTTCCCGTAGTTTCTTTTATCGTGTCGCAGCTTTAGTGCAACACGACACAAGAGGGCACTGTAAGCTAAGTTACAGCTCTCTTGGGTCTCTAGCCTTCTACAGGCCCTAGATACTCTTTTAGGATGGTATTTGATCGGTGCAAGTCATTCAGGGACTGGAATGGTGGCAGCGATCGTTTTGTTTATTTTGAGCTCCTTTTGGCGTTCTGAGCACGTTTTTGCACTGAACCCAAAATGGTGGCCTGGCTCTCCAAAATGGCCAGACCACGAGGCTCCTTTGTCCTGTCCACTGACCGTCTTGCTCCCTTCACCTTCCCCAGGTCGGGCGACCCGGGGCCTTCCTTATTTGGGCATGTACTTTCCCGCGAAACGTGGTTGCTTTTGCGGGCTTCTACATGTCGTTTGTGTGCCTCCAGGGTGTGGGCTGGGATGTCTGGTCCCAATACACATCCTGGGTGCCAGAGAGTCTGGGGTGGTGTGAATGCCTGGGACCACCGTGGTCCGTGATTGGTCCACGTATGGTATGTGTGTTGATGTGCGGATCTCCCATTGGCTCCCCTCCGTTTTGGCGCGAAGGGAACCGTGGATAAGAGGGGGCTGGAAACACCACTACCATGTCGATCTCCTGAGTTCTCACGAACGAAGGAATACAGGAGCCAAGTATCCTGCAACCCAGAGGCTGGACCGAGGAATCGCTGGTGACCCGCTGAAGGAATCCTCCTTTGCACTGCTGTCGTCCTGTGAAGCCCTTTCCTCCTTGGATCGAACCAGAAGGCCTGTACTGGTGCTTCGACCTTTGGAATAGCAGGAACAGCTATTCCCGGCGACTTCATCATCTCCTGCCAAGTAAGCCTTCGGAAGTGTCTCTGGGCCATCCAGTTGACTGACCAGCTTACAAGGGAGTCCTGCTCTGTAACTGCCGCCAGGTTGTGTTGTATTTCGAGTCCTTGTCACTCTCCCACGCTTCGTACGCTTGGCGTTCCCAAGTCTGAAGGGAGGAGTGTACATTTGGCTTGAATACACACGGCCGCTCCGTTGTCCTGCTGCGGCAACAAAACTGTGCTGGTTTCGTCGATTGGGACGTCTTTTTGCTCTACACGACTACGAGGCGTACCCTGCTCTTCTGAACCTGCCAGCTGCTGAAACTAACGTGGAGAAGCCTGGGTCTGCTTGCTTCGGGGACCGGTGAGTAGTTTAGCTAGGATCTGGTCGCCCTCCTGCAGTATCCCATTGCTTTTCCCTGCTGTGTAAAAACAGCACCCTTTTGGCCGTACTCGCGCTCTGCTTCTGCCCGCTGTGGAGGCTGCGCTTGAGTTGCGGAACCTGTTCTCCTTCTGCTGTGCACTAACCCGAACTGCCTGACTTCCTCCGAAGAGCTTCCCCTTTTGCCCGTTGGCACCGGCGTGGCAGGTACTTTGAGCACAAGGCTCCACTCTTCGCAGGGCTCGGACTTCCATCTAGTTAGGTGCCTCTGAAGGCGAACTGAGTCTAAAGCGTTATCGCACTGCCTGTTTTCCTTTCCTTTCAGGTGGACTACATATTTCGTGCTTTAAACGCTTGCGACTGTGTATTTGTATATATATTGAGTTGATATGGTATGTGTTGGTTTAATATTGTGATATTGTGATTTTCTCGCTACGGTCATTATTTTAAAGGCCTTAAAATAAATGTGTATCTATTTTTGATATAACAACTGTTTGGAGTAGTTTGTAAGCGCTCTTGCTTTGTGTGCTCATTGCGGGCTTTCAGTCACCCTCACCCCTCTTGAGACCTAGTCTTGACCGCCGCGATCGCTACCTTGATTGGTCTGGCTTGTCCAGAGGTTACCCTGTTCCAAGTAATTAGGTTGGCCTTCTGAACTTCTGCGCCACCAGGACAGAGTTCAGAAATCCGTCTTAACAAATTGGTGTACAGCGGTGGGATATGACTGAAGGTATCCAGTGTTGCGCTCGAACTAAGGCATTTCAGGTTATTCCAACCAGTACACATAGTGAATTGTTGTAGTATAACTTTAAAAAGGCCATAGTCCTATCAAACAGTATGGAAACAAATACCTTGTTAACTTTAAATGCTTCCAAATCAGAAACATTGAAGAAGATGTGTGCGGAGAGAGGTGTTTCCTCTCAAGGCACTAAATTGGAAATGATCCAAAGAATCGTGGCGTGGCAAGAAGCGCAGCTTGACGCTATAACTTCTGAGGACAGTGCGGAAGGTGGTGGGGCTGCTCTCACTGGTAGAACCGACGGTTCTGCCGCTGCACTGATCCATTGCGACCACGAGGACAGGGAGGATGTGATGTCTAATGTTTCCTCTGCCAGTGTTGATGGGGAGGCTATGCTTGAATTCAAGAAGCAAGAGCTGCGGTTTAGGCAGCAGGAGCTTGAATTCAGCATAGCCAAACTAAAAATCGAACAGGCAGAAAAACAGAAAGACAGGGATCACCAGTTGGAACTGGCCAAGCTTCAGGTTGCAAATGGATCCAAGGGTCCTAGACATGGGTCTGGGGCTTCCTCTCATCCACGGTTTCCGAAAGATCTGCTCAGTGTGTAGGAAGAAAGGAATGACATTATTGACTGGCTGAATGCGTTTGAGTATGCATGCGAGGTTCAAGAAGTTGACAATGCTGATAAGATTGCGTGGTTGCTCAGTAGACTGCCCCATTCTGGCTGCAGTGCCATTATGGAAATGTCGAAGGCTGAGCGGGCTGATTTCGCAATGTTAAAGCAAACTCTCATTTTAAAGTTTGGGAAGACTCCGGCCCAATATTTAAAGCGTTTTCGAGAGTATAAGAAAAAGGAAGGTGGTACTTGGGCATCTTATGTCGCTGAATCTTTGAAAAACTTAACTGGCTGGGTCGAAGGTTATAAGGTTTCTACCTTCGAAGGCATGATAAATCTTGTCATGCTGGAACATATTTTTGCTTCTTCTTCCCCGGAGCTTAAGCAGCATTTGGCCGATTCAAAGGAGATAGATCCTAAGAAGCTGGCCAAAGCAGCAGACTTATGGGTGTCACATCGAGTGTCCCATAAGGACAAAACTCATCCTGGTAAGCAGGAGGAAGGGAAAAAGTCCAAAGATATGGAGGGTGGGGAATCTGCTAAATCTTCTTCCCATAAGGGCCACAAAAAGAAAAACAAGGGTAAGACACAAGAGAACTCACAGGGTAGTGGAGGTTCGCCTCCGAAACAGAACTCTGGTTACAATAAGCCTCCCTACGTAAACAGACCCACTGGGGCTTGTTTTTCTTGTGGAGCAACTGACCATGTGAAGGGGGATCCCCGTTGTAAGGTTAGACCTTTGGGGGTCCACTCCGCTAATCTGGCCTTCTCCTCCTACGAGGAAGAAGAGATTACAGGAGCATCCTTCTCCTCAGACTCATTTCCCAGCGGAATAGTGGCTGAGGTAGTTTTAGTGTCCCTGGGTTCCTGGGAGCCTAAAGTCGCAGAGGCTTATGCTAGGATTCCGGATAATACCAAGCACTACTTTAAAGACAGTGTGCTGATCAATGGAGTGGATACTCCAGCTCTTAGGGATAGTGGGTGCAGTCGCACTGTAGTGGATTCTATCTTGGTAGACTCAGAGGAAGTTGCCAGAGCTACTCTGATGCCCACTAAGTTGGCTGACGGCCCCCTCCGTATGTTTCCCGTAATACCTGTAAATCTTACTTTAAATGGTACAGCAGTCAGGATTCCAGTGAGCATTCAGAGAAACGTCCCGGGAAAGGTCTTGTTGGGTAATGATCTCAGAGCTTTAGGGCTCGTAGGAGACACTGCCGAAAGACCCTACACACGGTCTCAAGCACGGGCAGCATTGGCCAAGTCCAATACGCCGCCCCAGCCGAAGGGGAAACCCAAGGCGAAAGGAGTCTACAAGTCAAAACGAGGGAAAGAGAATATTCCCCCGAGCTCGCCTACCACTGCGGTGGAGGAAGTTGGTCAATCGCCCGGGCCTGACGAGGAGGTGGCGATGCCTGAAGTATTCGACCCCAACGATCATCCTGAACTAAAAGACTTGTTAGTTGAAGGAGGTCCTGATAGGGACGAATTCAGTAAAGGCCAACGTGAGTGCCCATCTCTGGAAGGCCTAAGGAGACAGGCCTGCTCCCAGCTTGAGGGTGAACCTCCTGGGAAGCAAAGGATTTATTGGGAAGGTGGACTCCTGTATAGTGAGCCCAGAGAGTCTACAGAAGGAGACCATAGGAGGTTGGTGGTTCCCCTTGCTGTTAGGCCCTTCCTCCTGCAGTTGGTGCATGAAGTTCCCCTTGCTGGTCACCTTGGTATGAAGAGGACCAAGCAAAGGTTATCCATGCACTTCTACTGGCCCAAGATGGGGGTGCAAGTAGAAAGTCACTGCAGGAGTTGTGCCTCCTGCCAGTTGTCTGGTAAGGTTGGCGCGACAATCCAAGCTCCGTTGGTACCGCTCCCAGTTGTGGGGGTACCATTTGAAAGGGTAGGGATCGACATCGTTGGTCCCCTTGACCCGCAAACATCCTCAGGCAATAGGTTTATCCTGGTGCTGGTCGACCATGCAACCAGGTATCCTGAGGCCATCCCATTGAAAACTGTAACTGCCAAGTCAGTTGCAGAAGCTTTACTCGGCAGATTTACTAGGGTTGGCTTCCCTAAAGAAGTTGTGTCGGATCATGGCAGCAACTTTATGTCGAAGTATAGGCAGGCTATGTGGAAAGAATGTGGGGTCACCTACAGGTTCTCTTCTGCATACCGCCCCCAGACCGATGGTCTGGGGGGGCGTTTCAACAGGACGTTAAAGAGCATGATTGGGGCTCTGGAGGAGCCTCAGAGAAGAAAATGGGATCTTCTTGCTTCATGCTTACTGTTTGCCTACCGAGAGGTACCACAGGAGGGTGTTGGCTTCAGCCCCTCCGAACTTCTGTTCGGTCATCCCTTACGGGGACCCTTAGCCATCGTCAAAGAGGGATGGGAGATGCCCACTCCCCCTGTTACTACCAACGTAGTTGATTATGTGCTAGGGCTCAGAAAACAGATGGTACTTCTGATGGGCTTGGCCAGTGATAAATTGAAGGCAGGGCAAGCGCTGGTGAAACATTGGTACGACCAGAAAGCTTCCCTCATCAACTTTACACTTGGTCAGCAAGTCCTGATCATGAATCTCATAAGGCCTCGAGCTTTACAGGACAAATGGTCAGGCCCTTACCCAGTGGTGGAGCCCCTGGGTGAGGTTAACTATTCAGTGGACCTTGGAAGGCCTGGAAAGGCTCCCAAAGTGTTTCACATGAATAGGCTGAAGGCTTTCGTCCCAAGCGGCGAAAACGCAGCGGTGCTATTGGCTTCAGACGTTGAGGAAGAGGAGTCTGAACCTCTCCCCGACCTGTTCCAAAGCAGTCCTTCAGAGAGCTCTTTTGAGGGTGTCCGCGTGGCCCCTCACCAAAATGGACAAGGCTCAGTGGTTTACCTTGGACATGAAGTAGGTGGAGGGAGGAGACAGCCTCTGCCCAGTCAGGTACAAGCAGTACAAGACTGGCCTACCCCCACTACGCAAACCCAAGTGAGAGCCTTTTTAGGACTCACGGGGTATTACCGCAATTTTGTGGCAGACTATGGCACCATAGCTGCTCCTCTGACTGCCCTCACAACTCCGAAGAAACCCAAGAAGGTAACTTGGACCGACGAGTGTGAGAAGGCCTTCAATGGCTTAAAAGACTCCTTGTGCCAGGCCCCTGTCCTAAGGGCCCCTGATTATCAAAGACCTTTTATCGTGCAGACGGATGCCTCTGACACTGGGATAGGAGCTGTACTATCACAAGTAGATGAGAAGGGTAAGGAACACCCTATCGGTTTTATTAGTCGCCTGCTTAAGGACAGAGAGCTCAGATGGTCCACGGTAGAGAAAGAATGTTTCTCTGTTGTGTGGGCCCTAAGGAAGCTGAGGCCCTACCTCTATGGGACCCACTTCACTGTGCAAACTGACCATAAGCCGTTAAAGTGGCTAATGAACATGAAGGGGGAGAATCCAAAGTTGCTTAGGTGGTCCATAAGTCTACAAGGCTTCGACTTCACTATTGAGCATAGGCCAGGTGTCCAACATAGCAATGCTGATGGGTTGTCCAGAATGTTTAACCGACCTGAACAAGAGACTCATCCAGGGGTGGATTAGTTCCCCCTGTCCATAGTCTGGGAGGGGCGAGTGTTAGGAAAGATTTCGTAATTGTAGGGAATTTTCCTTCCATGTGGCAACCCCTATACTTTTTGCTATTGTTTTTAACCTTGTTCTTGACTTTGCCAGAGAAGTACAGCCTTCTGCCGCACTCCTCTGGGCTTTCGCTCCTTTTCTTACGGGGAAACTGACATGCCCTTAAGACAGTCGGTACCGGGGAACGCTGTTTCCCGTAGTTTATTTTATCGTGTCGCAGCTTTAGTGCAACACGACACAAGAGGGCACTGTAAGCTAAGTTTCAGCTCTCTTGGGTCTCTAGCCTTCTACAGGCCCTAGATACTCTTTTAGGATGGTATTTGATCGGTGCAAGTCATTCAGGGACTGGAATGGTGGCAGCGATCGTTTTGTTTATTTTGAGCTCCTTTTGGCGTTCTGAGCACGTTTTTGCACTGAACCCAAAATGGTGGCCTGGCTCTCCAAAATGGCCAGACCACGAGGCTCCTTTGTCCTGTCCACTGACCGTCTTGCTCCCTTCACCTTCCCCAGGTCGGGCGACCCGGGGCCTTCCTTATTTGGGCATGTACTTTCCCGCGAAACGTGGTTGCTTTCGCGGGCTTCTACATGTCGTTTGTGTGCCTCCAGGGTGTGGGCTGGGATGTCTGGTCCCAATACACATCCTGGGTGCCAGAGAGTCTGGGGTGGTGTGAATGCCTGGGACCACCGTGGTCCGTGATTGGTCCACGTATGGTATGTGTGTTGATGTGCGGATCTCCCATTGGCTCCCCTCCGTTTTGGCGCGAAGGGAACCGTGGATAAGAGGGGGCTGGAAACACCACTACCATGTCGATCTCCTGAGTTCTCACGAACGAAGGAATA
This sequence comes from Ambystoma mexicanum, assembly GCF_040938575.1. Taxonomy (NCBI): domain Eukaryota; kingdom Metazoa; phylum Chordata; class Amphibia; order Caudata; family Ambystomatidae; genus Ambystoma; species Ambystoma mexicanum. The sequence goes on along the minus strand of NC_090927.1, from coordinate 181,029,116 downwards.
CAGGAGCCAAGTATCCTGCAACCCAGAGGCTGGACCGAGGAATCGCTGGTGACCCGCTGAAGGAATCCTCCTTTGCACTGCTGTTGTCCTGTGAAGCCCTTTCCTCCTTGGATCGAACCAGAAGGCCTGTACTGGTGCTTCGACCTTTGGAATAGCAGGAACAGCTATTCCCGGCGACTTCATCATCTCCTGCCAAGTAAGCCTTCGGAAGTGTCTCTGGGCCATCCAGTTGACTGACCAGTTTACAAGGGAGTCCTGCTCTGTAACTGCCGCCAGGTTGTGTTGTATTTCGAGTCCTTGTCACTCTCCCACGCTTCGTACGCTTGGCGTTCCCAAGTCTGAAGGGAGGAGTGTACATTTGGCTTGAATACACACGGCCGCTCCGTTGTCCTGCTGCGGCAACAAAACTGTGCTGGTTTCGTCGATTGGGACGTCTTTTTGCTCTACACGACTACGAGGCGTACCCTGCTCTTCTGAACCTGCCAGCTGCTGAAACTAACGTGGAGAAGCCTGGGTCTGCTTGCTTCGGGGACCGGTGAGTAGTTTAGCTAGGATCTGGTCGCCGTCCTGCAGTATCCCATTGCTTTTCCCTGCTGTGTAAAAACAGCACCTTTTTGGCCGTACTCGCGCTCTGCTTCTGCCCGCTGTGGAGGCTGCGCTTGAGTTGCGGAACCTGTTCTCCTTCTGCTGTGCACTAACCCGAACTGCCTGACTTCCTCCGAAGAGCTTCCCCTTTTGCCCGTTGGCACCGGCGTGGCAGGTACTTTGAGCACAAGGCTCCACTCTTCGCAGGGCTCGGACTTCCATCTAGTTAGGTGCCTCTGAAGGCGAACTGAGTCTAAAGCGTTATCGCACTGCCTGTTTTCCTTTCCTTTCAGGTGGACTACATATTTCGTGCTTTAAACGCTTGCGACTGTGTATTTGTATATATATTGAGTTGATATGGTATGTGTTGGTTTAATATTGTGATATTGTGATTTTCTCGCTACGGTCATTATTTTAAAGGCCTTAAAATAAATGTGTATCTATTTTTGATATAACAACTGTTTGGAGTAGTTTGTAAGCGCTCTTGCTTTGTGTGCTCATTGCGGGCTTTCAGTCACCCTCACCCCTCTTGAGACCTAGTCTTGACCGCCGCGATCGCTACCTTGATTGGTCTGGCTTGTCCAGAGGTTACCCTGTTCCAAGTAATTAGGTTGGCCTTCTGAACTTCTGCGCCACCAGGACAGAGTTCAGAAATCCGTCTTAACAGTCGCTCTCCACACTCGGTCGCTCTCCACACTCAACTGCATCATACATCTCTGTGCTCTTCGCATTCGGTCGCTCTCCACACTCGCTTCTGCGCTTTCCACATTCAGATGTTGTTCACTATCAACTGTTCTCCACGCTCCTCCGCTCTCCATGCTCCTCCGCTCTCACGCTCATCAGCGCTCATCCTCTCTCCACGCTCATCCGCTCTCCATGCTCCTCCGCTCTCACGCTCATCCGCTCTCCACGCTCATCAGCGCTCATCCGCTCATCAGCGCTCATCCGCTCTCCACGCTCATCCGCTCTCCACACTCATCCGCTCTCCACACTCATCCGCTCTCCACACTCATCCGGTCGCTCTTCATACTCAACTGCATCATAAGTCCCTGCGTACCTAATTACAAGCGTTATATACAAAAGATACAGTCATTTTACAGAGGCAATATATACATAGGTTGAGCAAGCGTTATCAATTACTGGTCATTAGATTTCAACCACATAATGATGTTAGATCTGAAGTTTTGATAAGATTGGTCTGATCTCAGTGTGGGAGGCAGGGAGTTCCACAGTTTGGCTGCTTTCACAGCACAGCTGTTGTCTCGGTTGTGGAGCATTTGAAGCTAAGTATGGAGAGGCGATCTCTGTTAGCTGATCTAAGTAGTCTCAAGGAGGTCTGTTTATGGAATGTCGCGGCCAGGTAGCGGGGGGAAGCATTGTTGAGAGATTTGTGGGTGAGCGACAACGTTTTTAGGAGGATTTTGTCATTAGTTGGTAGCCAGTTGTTTTGTCGACTACACTCGGAAATGTGATCTCTTCTGGAAATGCCTAGTGCCACTCTGAGGGCATTATTTTGTAATGTTTGGATTCTTTTGATGGTAGCTTTGATTGATCCTAAATAGAGGGCGTTGCAGTAATCCAGGCGAGATAAGATGAGGGCTCTGGCCAGGATGGTGCAGCTACTGTCAGAGAGAAATGGCTTGCCGGTGCAAATGAGTTTGCACGTGTAAGCTGTGGAGGACGCTAGGGAATTGAAATGTTTGGTGAATGAGAGGTTTGAATCGAGGTAGAAGCCTAGTGTTTTTACCTCGTGTTCTACTTTGATACTGTTGCCATCAATTATGAATGCAGAGTAATCAGTTCCTAGTTTTTTTATTTTAGAGGGGGTGCCCAGGATGATGAGTTCAGTTTTATCATCATTCAGGCATAGACCATTCGTGGCCATCCATGCCTGGATGATGATGTACACTCTATTCACCAAGGCCAAATCCTTTCCATAATCTCCTGAAAGCGGGAGGAGGATCTGGGTATCATCTGCATAGTTAGTGTAGGTGATGCCGAGATGATCCAGATCATCAAAAAGAGGCTTGGTAAAAATGTTGTAGAGTGTGGGTGAGACGCAAGAGCCCTGAGGCACACCGCAGGTGATAGGTATGGGGTCGGCAGCTGCTAGAGGCGAGAAGACCCTCATAGTTCTGCCATCTAGGAAGGATCTAAGCCAGGTGATAGCAGCGTCAGAAAAGTGTGCTGCTGTGTCAAGGTGGTTACATAGAATAGTGTGGTTAACAAGGTCGAATACAGCTGAGAGATCTAGGAGGAAGAGTAAGGCTGGTTTGCCATTATCTCTAAACTCATCCACTTGGGTCTTGAGATCGATAAGGGCTGTCTCCGTTCCATGTTGAGGGCGGAAGCCTGATTGTCTGGCTCCTAGTAGGTGGTGTAGTTCCAGGTGCTTTTGAATTTGTATATAAGCTACCTTATCCAGAATTTTTAGAAGGAAGGGCACTGTCCTGATTGGCCTATAATTGGTAGGTGTGGATGGGTCAAGAAGAGTAGGTTTTTATAGGAGAGGGAGTACCCAGGATTGGGCAGAGGTCACCTTGACAATTGGAGGGTTTAAGGGACAGGATGATTCTTTCCACTTCGAGAATAGAAACTTTGATGAAGTTGAATCTGGTGGATTCATCAGCATTGGTATTCCCAGTTGTTTTAGATGGCGGGGGTCATTTAGAGAAGCTTTTTTACAGGAAATTTTGATTTGCAAGGTGGCTATTTTATTGACTAGGGCGTGTTGGATATCTGAACACCATTTTTTATCTTTAGTACAGGTGTCAGGTAATGCTATAGGGGTCTCAATTTCTTTAAGAATGGTGAATAGTTCTTTCATATTAGACTTGGCTTGGGAGATGCGCGTGTCGAAGGATATTCGTTTAGCTAGACATATTTTTTTTTTGTAGAAGGAGGACGGTTTGGTGAGTTTAATCTTGTTGGCTTCTGATGGGAGTTTTTTCCAGGCAGCCTCACAGTTTCTTTTTTGTTGCCTTAGATTTTTTAGGAAAGGTGTAAACCATTTATTCACGTGGGTTTTCGGCTTACTTGGTCTAAGTTTGAGGGGGGCGATCTGGTCCAGAGAGGTGGTCATCATTTTGTTATATTCCTCGACAAGGCTCTCGGGATCGGTGTTGTCTGGGAGCAAGTTGAGGGTGGGAAGTAAGGCCGGGATGAGTCTGTCCACAGTGATATTCTTTTTGTTTCTGATTAGTATGGGTGGAGCCCTAAGGGCAGGAGGAGGTGGGGGTCTGTTAGTAGAAAGTATAAATGACACAATGTGGTGGTCAGTCCAGATTAGTGGTGAGATGGAGAGGATGTTGGCCTGGCAGTTGTGGTCTGCCACCCAATCAAGTATTCTCCCTTTGTTGTGGGTGGAAGTTTTACTTCTTTGGGTAAAACCAAGTTCTGAGAGGATGTTGGCTGTAGTTAGGGCAGACAGGTCTGATGCGTCATTAAAACTCATATTGAGATCTCCAAGAAGAAGTACTTGCGTTGAACTTTTGAGATTACTAGACAGGATGGTGTTAATGTCATCCTCAAATGTTCCAGGAGGGTCTGGGGGGCGATATATCAGGTGGATATTGAGGGTTTGGACATTGGTAAGAGGTAATTTAACTGAAAGTAATTCACATGATTGGACGTGAATCGGGGTGGCTAATCTCATAGAGAGGCTACATTTGTAGATGATAGCGATGCCTCCTCCTCTGGATTTTAGTCTGTCTTGCTACAAAACAGCTTAGCCGTCAGGGACTGCTAGCATAAGCATAGGACCTGCAGCGGGGTGTAGCCATGTCTCAGTGATGGCGATGAAATCTAGGTCATCTTTCTGGATCAGGTCGGCAATTTCAGTGGCATGTGCTACTAGGGATGTAGAGTTTATGAGAGCCCCTTTGATCTGACGGCTCATGGCAATTGTTGTAGGTTGGAAGGCTTGCGACGGTTTAGGTTTAGGTTCTTCTTTGTCTTTCCTTGTTTTAATCAGACATATTACCCCCCATTGTTGCTTTAATGTTCTAATAGAAATAATACCCCCTGCAAAGGCCATTATCTGTGATTTTTCTTTCTAATGGCTTCCCAGTGCAGCATCACTCATAAGGGGTCCATTACTCTTCCTTTTTTATTTCATATTTTCCTATTCCCCACAGTGGTTACAATAGGGCCAGGTTTTTAAAGCTTTCCGGAAAGTGAATTGCAGGATATTTGCTGCTTATACAGTAAAAGTATCACCCTCTCTGTGGAACCATCTATATTGATTATAATTATTCATTTATAACGCGCTTAATACCGAGTGGGTTCTAAGCACAGGATCGGGATTTGAACCTGTGTTGCACTGCATTGTCTTGCTTCCAAGACAAACCTGTTGCCCTTGAGCTATCCTTCCGCCCCTTGATGGCCTTGTGGATCTCAACTTCCTAAAAAAGGATTTGCAAATGTTTGTGCTAGAAAGTTAGAGCGTTGTTGGTAGAAGGCATGATGAGATGCACAAAATGCTTATGCCTTAGGGCTAATACTATCCTATCTGACCCTGTTGGTTGGTGAAGCAATGGAAGCGCCATAAGGGAATCACTGGGATCCCTGCTGCCTCGCTGCTCGTTCTTTCAACGGTGCAAGGAATAGTGTGTCCAGAGAGGCCAAGAGAGTGTAGAGATGCTGCATGGCAGATCTCCTCCCATGACAGGTTCCTCTCCCATGACAGGTTCCTCTTCAGTGCTGGGACAATGCACTCGTCTTCTTCCTGCACGTCTTCGGTCTCCTTCTGAAGACGGCATTAGTTGCTAGAATCAATAGAGGCCACCAAAGTGGCAGAGGTTGTGCTATTCAAAAATCAATACCACTTTACACCGCATTGCATTCAATGGAGCCGAGTGGACCACCACAGTGTACCTTGTATGGTGATTACCTTCTATCGCGCGTGCTTTGGTATCGTGCATGGTGGGTAAATGCAACACTGGTTTATGAGTGCTGCTGGAAGAGTGCAGCTGGCTTAGCGACATGCCACCCACGCATGCCACTTTTCAAGAGTACAAAGACACCCTGCAGCATTCTATTTCTGTTTCTCTTTCTTCGAGTTCTGCTTCAATACCTTGGAAGCAAGACGTCACAGAGCACCACAGGTTTGATCCCCGGGTCCACGCTTAAAAACCTCTGGAAATTAAGCGCATTATAAATAACCTATCCTATCATACCAGGCATTTTCTTCTTGTTTGTTTTGCAAATTCATCTTCTGTTTTCACACTTTTAAGCCTTTCAGGAGAAAGTAGCAAGATAAACTGAACCGCTCATCGGCAGTGTTGTTTCTTATGGGCATAAATCACAGGGTTGAGGAAGCTTTCTGTGACATTAGAGGATGAGGCAGAAATCTTTTATTTTTGGATTCACATTTTTATTGAAACATTTACAGTACAACAATGCAGACAGATAGACCAGACAAACTAAAAGTAATATGCATTTATGTCAGATCCAGAAATCTGTCTCAGATCTCCTCATACACACCGCCCCTCTTCTGCTTACGCAGGATGACTCGTTCAAGTAACAACATTTTCCCCAGGTCCTCGAGCCAAGCTGTCCTTGTAGGAAAGGTGGTACGCTTCCAATCCTGCAGTACAATCTTTGGAAACTAGAGGAAACTCTGCTTCTACAATCTGGTTAATCGTTTTCATATCTTGTATAAATCTCCACGACCCGCCCATCGATTTTTTGATCGGATACACTGCAGCATTACATGATGATTCTGATGGCACCAGAATACCTTGTTTCATCAGTGCTGAAATAATCTGAAATATTCCCTCATCAGCCTCTCGAGACATGGGGTACTGTCTTGCTCCAAGTAAAATTGCCCTTGGCTTCAGTTTTCTTTTGACTCCCCCTATTCCCTTTAATAGGCCTACGTCATAAGGGCATGTGGTCCACAGGATGCTTGGCACCTTCTCCAAGTCTTCCTGAAAAAATGCCGGACGCTGCCGCATTATCGCCATTCGCTGTGGGACTTCCCTTTTCTCTATTCTTATCCAATATGTGATGCTCATAAAGAACACTACCTCATGGTCTGTTTGGTTTCCCTAAACATATAGTCATCAGTGATGTCCGTCAATCTGTACCCTTCTTCGACAGCCATTACTGTTCTCCATGGTCTACCCTCATCGTTCATTCCTTCGAGCATCGCCATTTCCCTCCGTACTATGGCTGCTTCAATTTCTATAGGGATAGTCTGTCCCCCCTCTTCATCCATTGGTATCTGTGGCCTAAACAAGAACTCATCAGGTATCCTCACAGTTTTTCCCGCTAAACCAGGTAGCCATGTTGGTAGAATTCTCACTCCATACAGAAAAACCTCTGGATCCACTGGAAAGTCTTGCAGAGCCACTTGCCCTGTGAATGCCGGTATCCATTTGCCCACATTTAAATAGTGTATTTCTGGAGTGGAGCACACTATCCCTGGATCAGTAAAGGAAATTGTCATGTTAAGTTTTGTCATTAAGTCTCTTCCCAAAATGTTAACTGCTGTCTGTCGTGAATATAACAAAGGAACAGACATGTCACATTCTCCTATAGAGACTGGTAATTCATCAGTAAAAGGAACTCGACTTGTAGCTTCAGCATTCATGGCAATTCCCGACATTGGATATTTTCTCTCTCGTATACATGAACGAGTAGCCCCAGTGTCTACTAGAAAAGAAAAAGATTTGCCTCCTATCGTCACATCGACCCTTAGTTTCTCTTGGGGGTCTGGTGTCACAGATAGTACTGAACACATCAAGTCACCCTGTGAGCTGTTGTATTGTTGGTTCAGGCACACTCCCATCCCTGTGAACGGATTTCCTCCTCCACAGTGGCACCTCCTATTCTGGGTGTCAGCAGTGGTCCTGTGTTTCCGTACTGCTGTGTCTGTATGGGGGCTTGCTGTGACTGTCCTTGTGGTGGATTCATTTGCACTTGCTCTTGTTGCTGTACCTGCTGCACTTGCTACACTGTCTGATCTTGGGCATACCCTTTGCTAGTGTGTGTGATATATGGTGGAGGATAAGCTGTCCCCCCTCTTGAGAAATGACCATTCTGTACATTCCCTTGGCTCCCACATACATGTGCAATGTGCCTTGTCATCCCAGAAGTCCAATATATTGGGGGTGCTTGTCTGCCAAGTCCCCCCTTGTTTAAATCCTCCCCGGGTGCTCTGGTTCTCATTCTGTGCATTCTGAAACCCACCTTGATTATTTTGGAATCCCCTTCTTCCCATATAGCCTGTACCTCTGCCTCGTGGCACAAACCCATACCCACCTTGGTTCATCAGACGCTGATTATTCGCCTGTGATACACCCATTGCTTCCTGCATTCCGAGTCCTTCTCTGCTTGTCAGTACCGCCCCTTCTATGGCATATTTTGACAATTTATTCTCTTCTCCATATGTCATCAGCCCTCTCCACAAGAATAGCTGCCAAAAGACCTTTTATGTCCTCTATGGCCAACATGTTTCATCCTGTCATTTTTTACAATTCGTATATCCATTTCTCAGCGCCCTAGGTCAAACCTGGGAGCTTACACCTCAAATTATCCTTGTCCATCTGTGGCCATGGGATACACTGTGGTCTTGCTCCCCCTTTTTCCAATAAGGGAAACTGAGTGAACCCCATTCCAGAGTTGGTTCCCTTCATTAGTCTATCCATGACAGGGACTGTCTCCTTATGGGTAACGACCTTATCCTGCTCACATATGGCGGCGACTCTCCCTTCTCACTATATGATCATCCTCTGGGATGCTCTGGATATGCTATGGGATCTGGCGTCCTATCTTTTGGCTGTTCCAGATCTGACCATCTCACTTTGTTATCCATTTGCAGACTTCCTCCAGGGGCACACACGCTCTCTCCTTCTACCCCAAGACTGGACTATCTTTCCTCGTCTGATACGTCTGTGTCCCAACTAGTGTGACTATCGTCCCCTTCACCCTTATCCAGATTCAATTTACTTAAAGGCAATGCTCTACGTCCGTTACTGAATGGATTTTCTTGTTTGCTTCATAATTGAGATACTGAGGATTGATCACTTTTCCCTTGAATTCCATACTTACTACCGTGCTTTAACTGATGATAGACATTGTCGATCCTTTCTCCAATGCTTGCCGCATCAAATATTTCTTCTTTCAATACTACTCAATACTACTTTAGATGCCGCTGGTGTTTCTTCCTTTATTGGAAGGAACTCTTCTATTCTATCCCATCGTATTTCTGGGGTTGGCTCTACTGGTTCCTTACGAATGAGACTGGTATCAAGACCTCGTTGTCTCCTTTTCTGTTCCATTTCTTCATCTATTTCTTTTCGCTTTCTTGCATCCCTTCTAATTCTTTCTTCCTCTTGCTTTCGTTCTTCTCCTCTCCTTATTCCTTTGCTTCTTTCCTCTTCTTCCCTTCATCTCTGTAATCTTTTATACCTTGGTTTTTGCGCTTCCTCCTCCTCTCTCTTCCTTTCCCTTCTATCCCTGTCTTCTAGCGCTCTCTGTCTATTGCCATACTTTCTTTGTTCTTCTGCCTGTTCTATTTTCTATTGCTCCTCCTGATATATCTGTTCTCGTCGCTCTCTGCCCTTCCTTTTCTGCTCGTCTTCTTTCAATCTCTTCTCTCATTCTTGTCTTTTCTTTCTTGTTCGTCCTTATCTTCTCTTTGCCTAACTTCCTTGATACCTTTACCATCTATTTTAAGTAGTATCTGTCCTCCCATCCATTCTTTCTGCACGAGCGCTATCTTGTCAGCTTTATCCTTCTCTCCTTTTCATCTCTTAATATCCCTGTCTTTTTCTGTCGACAGATTCGAACGGTCACTCCTTTCTTCTTTGTCTTGTATGATGTTATAGATCTCTTCTTTTCTCTTATTCTCCTCTGGGTTAGCGTCACTATTGTAAGCGGGGGGATATAACCCTATTTCCTCCGTACTAGCACCTTTTGCTTTGGGTGAGGTAAGGGGAGCTGAGTCTCAACACGTTCCTCCTTTCGCTGACTAAGCATCTACTCCTCAGGTGGCGGGTCTTCTCCTTCTTCTTGGTACATCTTCCAGAGCTCTAGAATCGCTAATCTTTTCTCTAATTTCTTACCCGTGTACGCAGCTTGCAAGTATGTGGTCATGTGTTGCAATACTGCTTTTTACAATGATCCCCCTTGTGGCCACGGCATGAACATTATATCTGCTGTGCCTTTCACCCTTTCCGCACTATACCGTTTGAGCTTGGACATGTGCTTTGGTAATGTTTTGCATAATTGCATAACAGGAGTGTCTCCCATAATGACAAGTCACACTTGACTGTCAATACTTACCAGACTGTTAAATAAACGGTATACTTTTGCTTAAATCACTACTTTTCAGCGATTTAAAACAACAAATATGAGCATGCACCATCACTGCTCAAGCCTCTTATTTCAATAGTTTACCTCTTTGCTTATTCGATATATCTATTTTCTTGATTGGTGCCAATCACTTCGCCACGCTCAATCACTGTTGCTCCTCAACTTTTTCATTTTTTTCCCCAACTTGTATTGTTCTTCGATATTTTTACTCAACAAACAACATTCAGACAAGTGGACATTACACATGTGTGATCACCTTTTTCTCTTCACCTTTATTCAATACCCTATAAAGGGTTTGAGACCTCATCTTACGTAATCCTGATTAGGTGTTATATATTTCTGCTCTATCCCTGTTGGGATTTGAGAAGTCTCCTTTGAAACTCCCTTGAATCAGGACCCCTAGGCGCTACCTTTTCTCTTTACAGTATTTCCTGTTACTCAAAAAATTATCACAATACCATCCCCTTTATTTGCCATTCCCTTTAGTCTACTCACCATTCGGTAATCGACTTGAGGCCTTCGGTATCTACTCCTTCTTCAATCCGACCACTTCACCTTCCTCCCGCAGAGCACCTATGGAAACCAGGCATGGATTTCATCAAAGTGGGACCTGCCCATCGTCTCGGTTCTTCTTGCAAGTTTATTTCTATCAGCCGCTCTCCACAGGAAACCCTGCAATCTTCCGGCTAATGGTGGAGGATGCCTGATCGTCTGAAATACTGGAGCAGAACTAGTTTGGATCTTTTTCAACCATCTGCACCGCTACCATGTGAGCTTATGGACCTTTATTAACATGCATGCAATGGATGGGGTTGCAGAATAACTCTGACTCCAAATAATCGAACCAACTCAGGAAGATTTATTTATTTATAGTGCCCATTGACAAGGCCCATAGGTATTAGAGCGCAAGGTCACACATATAGGAACACAACAGATTAGGACGAGCAGGCGGTGCCAAGGTGTGTGTCAAGGTAACTAGTAGAAAAGGAGTGTTTTAAGTGCCTACTTGAATTTCAGAAAGCTGCTACAAGCCCTCTGGTCCGGCGGGAGATCATTCCATTGCCTGGGGGCTGTGTGGGCAAAGGAGTTCTGTGCAACAATGGCCAATCTTGCCTTGGGAATGAGCAGGAGATTGGAGTTGTTAGATCTCAGCACCCTTCTCTCCGGTAATAGGGCCAGTTTCTGTCACCAGATAACTCTGCCAAGGCCTTTTTACAAAGTACTTTAGGCATCCAGCCAGAGAGGAAAGATTGTACCCATTTTGTTGCATGGGGGAGAAAAACATGGTGTCACTGAGTCTCTATATCAGTATGTTGTAGTCCATTATATCAAAAGCGGATGATAGATCTAGTAACATGAGCATAACTGTACTGCCTTCCTCAAAAGACTGTAGGTTATAAGATTTGAGATCCAAGAGGGTGGATTCAGTGTCATGCGATTTTCTGAAACCTGACTGTTTGTGGCCAAGAAGGTTGTGCGTTTCCAGAAAGACCTGAATCTGAATATACGCCGCCCTATCCAGAATTTTGAGGAGAAAAGGAATGTTCTCAGGTAAAGCCGGGTCAAGAGATGGCTTCTTCAGCAGCGGGTGATCCATGCCTGTTTGATAACCCCAGGTACATCATCCTCTTGAAAGGAGCAGTTGACAAACCTGGTTATTATAGACAGTAGCTGAGCTGCACAGGCTGTAACCGTCACTGCTGGGCACATATCTCCCTTGCAGGTAGTAGGCTTAAGACTGGCCAGCATGGCTGCCGATTCCGTTTCTGTTACTGCCTTAAAGGAAAAAGGTGTGGCAATATGTGGGGGGAGATCATAAGACATAGCGTCTTTCAAAGAGTCTATGACAGTGTAGGTGATGGAGGTGTTTGCTCTGATCTTGCCAATGTTACCCCTCCATGCCTCCTGGATACTATTACACCAGTTAGTGTTTTGATTGGACAAGGGGTCTCAAGTTCCTTAAGGATCCTAAACAGTTCCCTAGTATTAGAGGATGCTTTGGGAATTCTCTTTTCATATTGCTTACTTTCGCCTTGTGGATGGGGGTCTTGTACTGTTTGGCAGCATTAGAATAATTAAATGTATTGTCCGTAAATGGCTCACTCTTCCAATGTTGGAAGGCTTTTTTCTTGAGGCACCTCAGTTTGTGGATCTCATTAGAGAACCAGGCCTTAGAGGTGTTGGTTATAGCGAGACACATTTTTTCAGGTGTCAACCCGTTAGTTGCCTTGGTTAGCATATTGCCATAGGCTTCGGTCAGTTAATTAGCCCTGGTAAGGTCAGGTAGTTCCTTAAGTATAGGGGAGATGAACGGTTCTAGAGCAATTGGCGTGAGCTTGCGAGTATTCCTACATTTAACCCATGTTCTGGGGTCCTTGTTGTTCCTATACTTCGAGCAGCGGGACAGGGCGGAATGTACAAAAAAGTGATCGGACCAAGGGCAGGGGGCTGAGTTGATACACTGTAGTTCTACGTTGTGTGTCATCACCCAGTCAAGTGTTCTGCCCTTATCATGAGTAAGATGATTGTGTCCAGTGATCGAAGCCTAATGCAGTAGGTGTGGTACTCGTGCGTTGGGCCATTTTATCCATAGGGTCCCCAAATCCCAAGTTCAAATCTCCCAATAGAATCAGTTTAGCCACTGGTTTAAGAAGAGGGAGGATGGCATCACTCAAATGTGTCAGAAAGTCTGGCATTTTAGTGGGTGGGCGATAGATAAGAGCAATATTGATAGTAGTATTGGGATCTGTCGTAAGTTTGGCCAGAAAAAACCCACAGTCCGATATAGAAGCAGAGATACTGTTTTATTAACTATTATCTAAAACAGGGAGTTACAACGAATATCAACGGACATTCGCTCAGGCTCTCAATGATTTTCTCATAAAAAACATCCTTACATGCAGAAATTACATCAGAAGTGACGTCATACTACTTGGCAAATAATAGAAAACCTATCAAGGGTTGGGATTGGCTAAGGGAGACATCTAAATATACTTTCTATAGGGACTAGGATTGTGATTGGCTGCCAACTGTCAGGTGGACAATGTATGCCTACCTCTAAAAACATGTAATCTTCAATTCTATTAAGTACACAGTTTATCATTGTTCTTCAAACGATATGGCCCTTCGTTATACTGCCCTCTACAATTGGTTGGCATGCTTTTGCCATGTCTGGCACATTCGGTTCACTTAGCAGCATGTAAGCTCAGGAGCTGGACTTGACTTTACCTCCCCACCCAATTAGCCCAAAATCTCTCATTACCCATACCTTCTGCCTTGAAGATTGTCTTTGAACTTGGCCCTGATAAGTATCCTTGTCTCTGGGAATATATGGGAGTGGAGGCACTCACTATCGTTGTTCTAGGACTCCAAGCTCAACTCTATTCCATCTTTTGCTCATGTCACAGGAGACCATGGTTTTGTCCATTTTACAGCATTTAAATGTCTTAAATGAATAAAACCTTGCACTCTTAGTGTTCTTTCTTTACACCTTAACAAGGGATGATTCATCCATCGCACATTCACTGCTTTCAAGAATAGATAAACGAGCTTGGCGGCTTCAGTTTTGATACCAGGCCAGACAGCCTCGCCAGGTGCTTCCACGATCTCAGCTTATTCTTGCTGCGACACAATTCTCGCCTTTCCTCTCCATGGGTCCTGGCTTAATAAATTGATGAGACCGATGTCCAGCTCCTATACAGTGGTGGCTTCGCCTACAGTCGCTTCACTAAATATAGCCAGCTTCTAAGATTACTTATCTACTTGCGTTACATCATGTGTACAATTATTGAACGGTTGATTTTATGCAGCACTTCACACATGTGAAATCTTCTTTTCGCATATGAAAGTTTACTAGATTCTTAACTTTGTCATCAGTTTCTGTAAGATCCATGCAATCTCTTCAGCCAGTATTCCCGGGGCGTCACACACATTTCTTGTGACATCACTAGCTTCTCTCTTCGCTCCTTTTCATATGCCTTCAGGGAGTTCCTCCCTCAGATTGTCGTCTCTTCAGGAATACATTCGATAGGGTTTTCTCAGTGGATACCTTCTTTCGAATATTTGCTGCGGTATTGGCACAACTGCTGGTGTCAAACATGGCACAATTTCAGGCTTCCAACATGTAGGAGGTAGGGGGCGGGATTTCCTGCACAGGCATTCAGCTGCTCCTCTACAAGAAGGAAGTAACAGGGAGGCTTGGTTGGCGCCAGACAGGAAAAGATTGGTAGTGGGACTCCTGACTCCAACTCCAAACCCTGGAGAAAGTCAAATTGTACAAGGGACTTCAGGAAGCAGATTCAAATCTGTACTTTTTGAGAAGCCTTCATATGGGTACGGGACCCATGAGAGCCCATAAATAGCTAAACTGAAGTAAAAGGATCAGCAGAGGCGGGCTTAACACTCGGACAAGGGACAAATTCCCATGGGGACCCTGTGATCCGCCTTTCTCACCTCAAAGTCAAACATCGCCGGGTTGAATAGGACCTGCCAGAGAACATAGACTTTTAACAGACTCAGGAAGCAGACTATTTACAACAGGAGGTGATTAGTGATGTTAACAGATTACAATATATGGAACATTTGTCCCTATAGTTCTTTAATGTCGCACTTGTGATAGCCATTGACGCCTCCCACCCTAAGCTCTGCCTACACAGGGCCCTCTTTCAATCTTCCTTACGGGGCCCTTTCCCTTAAATCTGCCCCTGGGGTTCGGGTCACAAGTAAACCCACAAAGCTAATGGAAGGGAGGTGAAGCAAACTCCTGTGAGCTACATGGACTAGGACCATTGACGCCGGTCCAGTGAAAGTGAGACATTTTAGAGAAGACCACCTTGACTATTATTTCTTGAATTTTAAGTTGATCCCTTTGTGAACACATTCTATGAATAAAGTAGTAAAGAGATTTACGGCCTGACTATGAGTTTGGCAGGATTTGCGTGGTAAATCTGCCAAATTAGCACCTAATTAATGTACCGTTAAACCACTGGATTATGAGTGGCGTAAGGGTAGTGTGAATCCCAATTTCTGGAGATACATCCTTTAAGGCCAAACTTGGATTTAGGGGTGCAGTGATAAGAGTGGTAATTCTATTTCAGCCACAGAAATTGGTGTTAAACGAATTGCCACCACGTTTTACTGCACTGCCGAACAAGTAATGAGGTCATTAGTCGAGCAAGTAATGAAGTCATTAGTCTCTGTGTATTTTTACACACATATACTGTACCTACATCATTTATAAGATTAATCCATGAATATATGGAATGCTATATTGTTATCAATATTATTTTAGGATATACTGCACACCTTGTTCGGACTTCCTCACTTCACTGTGGTCAGGCAGCAGGAGGGCAGCAGAAACACACGTCATTCCTTATTAGAACATGTGCCGGACACTACATTGCGTTGATCTCACACATCCATAAAACATTGGGTTCCTAATAATGCAAGCAATGCGGAGGAAGCCCTCTGCCTCCAACAAAATCACAATTTGGAACGAGGAGTCAAACGTAGCTCCTGGTAGCTGTCGGCTTCAGATCACCCAGGCTCTTCTAGGTTGTAAGCAGGGGCTAAATAGCCCCCAGCTACTGACAATGTCGAACCCTGCAATATGCCCCAACAATTCCTCCTGTAAGAAGAGTAAACAGACTCACCAACATTTCTAAATAGTAATGATATGTTAGGCATGGAATAATAACACATCATTATAATAGAGCTAGAAAGTGCACAGCTAGACAAAGTGAGACTTAGGGCCTGATTCGCAGATCGTTTTTCAATGGTATTGCCCCATTATAAAACGCTTCTGTGAATGAAGTAACAAGACTGAGTATAACCGGCTCTTGGTGCGCTCTGGTCCCATTGAGTATTGAGTGGCATGCTGCGTAACTAGTGTAGTGAGGCTATAACCTTAACCTCATGTAAAAAACATTTTAACCAATCAACCGTGTTGCTCGTGCTCGCAATCAAATTAGCAATACGACAAATGTATCAGTGCAAAATGATTACTTCAATAATTTGGATTTATCATGGTCCAATTGTATTTTGAAATCAGCCAATACGTGTTTCGACAATAGGTCTTTCTCAAGGCTGTTGTTAAAACATTGTCATAGCAATTGTCACAAATAACAAAAACAATGCCAATTTGGAAAAAGAATATACATACCAAAATCATTATTTGGTGCAGCAAGACAAGAAAGCGAGAAAGGAGAAATCCAAACAAAAAGAAGAAAGGTGAGCAGAGTTCAATAATATCTTGATTTAGTTTTCAAAATAACCATCAATGTATTAATAATATTCTGTGTCCTCATGGTTGGATACTAGGGACAATCAGTAACATACAATTGTATTCTTTTATTACTATCGTGGATGAGGTGAAGCACCCAAAATGGTGTCATATCAAATAATGGTTGGCGGTGGCCATGCAAGATGAACATGTGACTTACGGGGCGTGAACTAGCTAATTGTTTAGGGGTTGATCATAATGTTCAAGCATGTGTAACATGATACGCCGGGATTGGTGCATTAGAATAGGATTGAGCACTCACCATAGGAGTCTATTGAAATTGACCTATGAAATAGATAGGGAAATGGTGCATCGGATCAGTCTGGCAATGTTCTTTTGAAATTCATCATAATAATATCAACTGGTAGTAAATTTGGCACTTACCCATGTGCCGTGTCTAATTCTTCAAATAGCATGGGCGTTCTCTCATGCTGGTTGGGCAAAACTAATCTTCTCTGGCTGCAAAATGCCAATATGTCTACTCTTAGAGTTGTTATTACAGTATCCCTCTAAAATCACTACAGATCATATAACCCCGCTCTCACCAATAGGTCCTTGGTATATCAGGAATGGTGTCAGTTTCGATGCAGGTTGGCTAAATAATAATAATATGTATTCCTGCACGGAACAGGAGGATCAGATAAGTAACTGGAGGTGCACCATGTATCAAAGTAATGGTGGCTGGCATAGTTAGTAGATGACATGGGTACTGTTTGGCAAATAACATGGGTCTGATTACAGGTAAATTATGAAGTAGTCCAAAATAAGGGTTCAATTAAACTGAATACCTAAAAATCATTGCCATTGGTAAGTCTTACCTTAGAATGGATGGAGTGCCTGGGTAGGGCATCCTTGAGTAGGCATCCCTCGTGTGTTGCCCGCATGTGTGCCATTTTGGTGCTCATAGAAATCATGACAACGTGCGTGTGAGGTCACATGTGAATTGTGCGTGATGTCACATGCGTTGTTGAAAATTGTAAACAATACCGCTCATTGAGACGGTGTGGTCCATATTGGTGGGATCATCTAGTGCCCCTTTCAAATACACAATATACAATGACTAAGGTGCACAGTTGTGGGAGTAAGGTGCAAGGTATAGGGCTTTGGGAGAGGTGCATAGTTTTGGGAGTAAGGGGCAAGATATATGGCTCTGTGAGAGAGATGCATAGTTGTTGGAATAAGGGCCTTGTTTATGAGTGAGATAGAGGTTTGTGTGAGGTTGGACATGGTTGTCTGAGATGCAGGGAATTGGAAGGGATGGTGCAGAGCTATGTGCGAGGGGCTGAAGGAGGTGTGAAGATGGTAGGTGATTATTCGATGGACCGGCAGCTCGATTCATGACATGGTGTGCTGTTTGCGTCCACCCACATTACCACTGTTGCCTGGTGGCTCACAGATCTGTTTTTAATTGGGATCTTCTTGCATATGCCACCTGCAATGCTCAGTGATTAGACTGTTGGCTTGTTCATCCCTTTCCACAAAGAGGACCTCTGCCACAGGCCTGCCTGGCATAAAGAAGGCCTGTAGGATATAAGTACTACTTTGCATGTATGGAAATTGCCAGCTGAAAAGAATGTTTGGGTTTACAAGAAAAATACTTAAAAAAACATATATTTTTATTTGCCTAAAAATACTATAGTAGTTCTGCTGCTAATTTCTTAAAATAAAGAAGGAACTACTCTTACCTAAAATTCTGGGGGCCTGCTCTCACCCCTTTCAATGGCAAGGAATTGGTTTAGAATGCAGTTTCCTGCCCTTCGATGCCAAGCGATCGATTTTAAATTCAAGGGTTTTGATTCAGTTAGATAGGATCAGGAGGGTCTTTCTTGGGCAATGCGATTAACCCTTTGACCACTCCTTTCTGCGTTCGTTCCTGGAGCTGTTGAGCGTCAAGAGTACTTGTAGACGACCCGATCATTTTTTTAAAATGCCTGAGTCCCTGAGATAATATCCGTGTGTCCTCGGATATTACAAGTGGGTGGCGACTTAAAGTGTGGTTGTGTGTGGGAACCACTAGTTAGAGAAGACAATTATATTTTTATTTTCATTGACTGAGACATACATTTGTCCATTTATCAGCATAAAGATATGGATCTTTCCAATTAGGATCTACTCTCCTTGAACAGCTCCCCAAGTCACAGAGGTCCCAAGAGGACAGGGAAGTGTTACTGAAGTGCTCCAGATAAGATTTTGAGGTGGGAGTATTTTACTCCCTGTTTTTAAACTTTGAGAGTAAATGTGATTTTAAGAGAGTAAAAATGACTTTTCTCCTTTGCAAGAGAGTAAAATGTATGTGACATCCAGCGACGCATGCACAAACTGAATGGAAATCCTTACCGTACAGCAGCTTTCTGCATTGTGACAGAATACACCTTTTGTTATTTCTCTAAGGTCTGGCCATTTGATCTCTCCTGTATATATTTAAATGTTGAAATCACAAAAACCTAGCCGGCTTCAGAGAAATAGATTCTGTTTCAGAGGTGGCTTGCAATTACATCCATGTAGATAAAAATCAAACAAAGTCATCTGGTTTCTGTCAAGTAACCTGAACTTTGCACTGCCCTCTGTTTTAAACCTGTGTGTAAATGTACGCAGGAAAATAATAAAGCTGTCGTATTTTCAAGATTTTCATGCGTAAAAAGGCCCAGTACGCACCTTATCTGGAGGCCTGGGTCCACTAGATGGAGATGAAATAGCGAGTAGCTACATTTTCAATGGAGCACCAGGCATCATGTTGTAGTGCTACAGCCTTTCCTATGATATACTGCAATTTTCTACCTGGAAAGTTCATCAATCGATCAGCATCACAGACAAGAGCCACATCTTCTGTTGCCCACCACTTCATTTAATTGGAGAATACCCTTCTTTTATCTTGTTCAACATTCAATACTCTTTTAGAAAGGGGCTGCCTCTAACTGACCCTTATGGTACCTGCTAGGGCTCGGTGATATATCGAGTTTTGGAGATATTTGTGTAGAGGAGGTTCCAGACATGACCTGCACCCCTGCCCCTCGGTTCGATCTGCCAAGAAGGTACCCGCCAAGGGGCGTGATGTATGAAGAGCAAATGAACCAACAGAGAGCCGCACTGGGACTCTGCCCAGTATACATTAGGAGATCTGTGCCTGTTGAAGTGCCCATAACAAGACAACCCTGGGCAGCGCGGTACCCTATCAGACAACCATACCAGCCGCTGATACGAAATGAGGTGTACCTTCATTCGGTCCACTAAGAGACCACAAAAGCCTTAATGGAAGGCCAGGAGAAATGACATAAGTGCCTGAACAAACTCGCAGATGAACAAACGTGGCTATCGAAGACAAGCATGCCAGTGCGAGTATCTACGAAAATAAATGCAATGGACACAGAGAAGAGACAATGTTAAAACGTAAGGAAACGGTGCTGTGAGACAAGATGGAAGCAACCATCCTGTAAAACGTGTGTAAATAGGCTTGAAACGCAAGATGCTAAGAAACCAATACTGCTTGCAATGCTTAGTAGAATAATAGAAGCGGCATGCGCCGACTATATATATACCTCAAGAAGCACATAATACAAGTGCGACTCCTTTTTGTAAAACCAGGAATGTACCCAGGCAGCCATAGGCATGACAGGCCAAGTTTTCAAAACCCAGCCAAAGGCAAGAGAAGGAGCGGAATCGAAACTCAACATAGAGCGGCTCATGCCTAGGAAATCGAGGACAACCAGAGAAGGGGAGGAGAGCATCAACTCGCTAGAATCAGGCTCTGGAGCATACCAGCTCGCCCGTGAAGGTCAGGATAAGAGAGGCCCAGACAGGTGGCAGAGCCGAAGCAGAATTAAATACAATAAAAGATGGAAACTGAAGCAGATTCATGGTGAACAGACACGTGACATGCCAGGCGCGAAGAAGTACCACCGCCTGATGTCATCCAGAACCCGAGGATGCCATAACTTCTCCTGATAAGAGACTACAATTCCGAGGCCATAACTAGCCAACTTATTGATACATAGCCGTAAGATACTGATTGATGGAAGGGAGGCAGGGTGAAACTTGGGACTGGGACACCAGGCATCTGGGTTTCCATTCTGCATGCTGCTAATTATAATGGGAATTTAAGTCTAGGGGTGTAACCCGCCCAATCACAATAGACCAAGTAATCTAGGGTCCTATAGCCAGTAGAACCAATGAGACGAGTAATGTAGAGGGTTGGATATAGACGCCAACCCGATAAGAGTTATCCAATCCACATGCTCTGTTACCATATACAGATATAACACCTATTCTTAAATTACCTTTCCTAACCAATTATATTGCATGATGATTTTTGTAAAGTTAGACATCAATGATGACGAGTTTTATGCATAAAAGTGGCTGTTCAACTGAAGTTCGAGGAAGTCGGGGCGAGAGAGGTGATCGCAACGCTGCTGATTTCCATTTGTTTTCCCTGTTTGATGTACTTGCCATTAAAAGGACTTGCACCCCCTGTCCTCAAATGGTGCAGCTATCTTGTCTTACAAGCTCATGAGGGTGAGTACTGACCTATGGGCCCGTCAGTAACTTCCTCCCCTCTCTGAACACTTGGATATATTTTCAGCTGGATGCTAAAGGAACACTTTGCAGAAACGCTGCATTTTGTTAATTTTAACGTGCCTGGAAAGGCTGTTTGAGAACTGTGTTTGAGGCCACGCCCACCCCGGTAGTGCAGGGCATTTAAACAAAAGCAGGTCTCTCCGAGCTGGAATCAGCTGGATGCTAAAGGAACGCTTTGCAGAAACGCTTCATTTTGTTAATTTTAACGTGCCTGGAAAGGCTGTTTGAGAACTGTGTTTGAGGCCACGCCCACCCCGGAAGTGCAGGGCATTTAAACATACACCGGAACCCTTGTGGCGTTAAGCCCGCAGGGGAGACAAGGGCGCAGTGCTGTTAGGCTGTTGGGCGTGTTGTGGCGTGCCTACTCACTAGTGCCTGTAACAGTGCCCATTAACCTGTGAATGGACTTATGGCATGTAAGTAGATAGGCACAGAATTACGCAAGGCAGCTGATACTCCTTTCTTATAAAAGCCACCTGGTTGGGGGGGAGAGTCGGACTTAGGCCGCTCCTCAAGCTGTCGGGCGTTCCCACTCCGGGTGGATATCTGGACTGGTTTGCATCAAAATTAGTTAACTAAATTTTCCTTGAATGTTTTCGAATATTGGTCAAATTTTATTCTTGCTATATGCGTGACTTTAGTAACAGTGTTTTTATCTATTTGTAAATTTCTTGATAGTCACTGTTTTTATTGCTCTTATTCTACTTTGTGTTTCTCAACTCTATATGCTGCTCCTTTCATAGTGACACCGTCTGCTGTCCCCAGATGCCATTTTAACTTGTTTCTGGGGCTGCAAGGTTTTCTCTTCCCCTGTTAATCTTAGTAAATGGTGTGTATTTTGATTATTAATTTGTATAGGTCATAGGCATATCGTGGTTAGGTGGATAGCTACCTTTGGTGTCCCCCTTTTAGATCTTTCTACCCCTGTAGGCTGCAAGGTGGTTCCTTTCCTCAGGGGCTTATAAGTCACCTTTCCCCCTCTTTAAGTAGAGGGATACATTTCTTTTGACCTTCTATTACCACGGCTTCAAGTCCATGCTCACACAATCTTAGGTCAAAAAAGGGGAGAAAAAATACACCTACACCTATTTTAAAATTAGGAACCCAGAAGCTGGGTAAAGGTAAAAACTCTAAGAAGGGAGGGAAGAAAGAGCTAACATGTGAGATTAAAGGTGCACTAGAACAACCAAAGATACTCAGTTTTTTAACTTTAAAAGAAAAAGTAATGGTACCTGAAACTGTACAACCCCAACCTCCTCCTTCTAATAGTTTGATGATTGATAATAACTCTTTGCTGACATTAGTACATAATTTCAGGCGACAATCTATGTGAACGAGAATTGATCTGGATATCTTTGCAGTTGAGGAAACTGATATGAATAATGTTACTTGTCAGCTACTCCAATTTGAATAAATTTGCACAGAAAGAAGCTGAACTTAATGAGGGGGGTGTGTCATTGAATCCTACGGGAAACTCCCTTGAAAATTCTTCTAATAGTGAAAGGAGTGGGGCAAGTGACAATTCACTTAAAGTTGGAGAGAAATTCGATGCTCTAACTACCATGATGTATGTCCTTTTGACCATTTGCACCAAGTTGCTTAAGGAACAGAGTGACACAAAATCATTGGTACAACAGAATATCGATAATACCAAATCCCTTGGGATTATGGTAGAGGAATATTGGGTAAACGAACTGTATAAGGGGAAAAAGTACTCCACGGAGGCAAATGAGGTTCTAGGAGATTTGAGTGAGCTGGTTCTGGCGGCCGAAAAAGAAAATGAGAAAGATGATGCTCAACCTAATATCTCCTCTAAGGAACTACCTATCTCAAGGGATAACTTGGCTGAAGAAATTAACACAAGTGAGAGTGTTGTTGAAATAAGGGAATCCCAAGGTTTTAAGAGACGCACTAGGCGTAAAAGAAAAAACAAAAGATCCAACCGAAATAGGGTGGCGATGGCCAAGGTTAAATCGACTAAGACTGTTAAAAAGAATTCCTTGGCTCTTGCCACCACTGCCCCATTAGATTCTGAATGTGTAGAAGTGGCGAACCACTATGAAATTATTGAATACCAGCGGAAGACGGATGAAGAAAAAAAAAAGTGGTAACCAAAAATAAGGCATTAGAAAATTGGTTAAAGGGCAATGATCATATGATGGATGAAACTGGACCTGAGGACATGGTACCTATGGGAAACAATTTTAAATATGTTGCAATCCCATATAACAGCAATACTATGTCTCTTACAAAAAAGGAGAGGGAAATATATATCAAGGAGATGGAACGACTGGCCATGCATAGTAATCAAAATATTAGTATGGCAAATTCTGCTGGAATGAATGAAGAACCCCAGCTCACAGTGGGGAAAAGCATTAAGATCATAGAAAAATCTACCACCAATGAAAGCCCTTTTTTAAATCAGGCTTGGATACTGAACAAATTGTCACACATACCGCAGTTACAAAATATTAATTCAGGGGACATTGAATCCATTATTTTGCCGGAAATTGGAAGTTGGGAAAATTGGGTTATTGTTCAATTTAGATCTGCGGTTTTTGTTGATCTTATACGGGAGTACTCTAATGGAGTATGGGGTAATAACTATGAAATTGTGATATGCCACTCTTCTATCCATAAAGATTCTAGCGATAAAAATATGGATTGGGGGGGTCTCTCCAACTAATATTGAATCAGGAAGTAAGTTTATAGAAGCAAGATATTTGGAGGGAAACTCTCTTATCCCAAATTGAGATGAGGCATGTATAAATGAATTTACTCTCCTTTCTTGGAATAGTAGGGGTTTTAACTCCCTACTACACAAGGACGGTATCCAATTGCTGTTGGAGAGCGATATATTTGCCCTCCAAGAAACTTGGGTCACTGGGGAAATCTTACTGGATGGATATAATATATGGAACAAAGTTGCCTCCAAAGGTGAAAAGGGTTGTCCGTATGGAGGGTTATGTATTGGGGTAAAAAATCATCTCACTCATAAACCTTACGAGAAGTATGGGAATTTTCCTAATGTTATGTGTGCAGCCATAGATAGGGGAAGCCTATCAGGGAAACTCCTCCTTATTAACACCTACTCCCAACCGGGGGGTGGATAATATTCGGGAGATTGGGGAGTTTCTAAATTTTACCATTGAAGGCTGGACTTTGGAATCACCTGATTCTGAAATTTGTATAGTGGGCGATTTTAATGCCCATTGTGACTCTGCCGTAAGGGAGATGGACAGGTGTAAAGAATTGTGGGATGAAACGGTTATTGCTGCATCTTTGGAAACACAGGATTACCACTTGGTTGGGGGGTATAATCCCCAGACCTTGCAGGGATGCCGATGGATGAATCTGATGTCTTGTTGGTGGCTTGAATATTTGGAGCCTTATAAAGGGTCAGGTACCGGGGAAACCTGGACTAATGGGAAGGTTGGTTACAGGTTAGACTATATGTTTGTAAATAAAAATCTAAGCCACTCTATAATTTCTTTTGAACATGTAGATACCTCTTTGAGTGACCACACACCCCTTAGGGGTAAATTTACTAATGGCCCAAGAAGCCAGAGATGGGAAGTAGGCAAGGTGATGAATATTCAATTCTCAGCAGGTGGAAATAGGATCACCTGGTCTGATAAAAACTTAACCTCCTTTAATGGTTTGTTTGATCGCCTGACCATTGATGGCCTGGACATTGCTCTTAATGGCCTCGATTTGATCACTAATTTGCTGGGTATAATACGGAGATCAAACAGTAACATTATTTTGAAAGACATAAAGGGAAACAATTATTCCAATAAATTTGACAAAGCGATTCACGATAGGAAAAAATAAATGATACATGATATTCGAGAACTTAAGCAGACATGTGACTTAGATGATAAAGAGAAAAGTAAGAGATCCAGCAACATAAAGACACAATATAAAAACTGGTTAAAGGATTATAAATATAATACTAACAATGCCAATTGGAGGTGTATATATAAACTATGTAAAATTCATGATTCAAAAAAATTCTGGTACCTATATCGCTAATTCCTAATGGATGAAGATAATAGGGAAAACAACAATGTGGGCCAGGAGGTTTGGAAGCATTATATTACTGATCTCTTTTTCAAGATTAGCCACATGTCTGCTGCCCCTATTTGTATAAATTCATACGGTATTGATAAATTCCCCTTTAGTATTCTGGACATCATTAAAGTGATTTCAAAAATGAAATCTTCACGTGCCCCTGGCCCGGATGGGTTGACTAATGTTGTTATAAAACAAAATCATAAGAAATGGGCAGTGATTTTCCTACAGTTATTTACTGGAATATGGGAAACAGGCATTATACCGGATAGCTGGAGGAAAGCTATAGTTGTCCCTATTTTTAAAAAAGGGGACAGAAAACTGCCTGATAACTATAGGTTACTAGCAATGGCTGATAGTAGCTGTAAGATTCTCTGTTCCCTTTTAGTGGACAGTTTGAACAACTGGATAGAGGAAAAGGGCCTCCTCTCTGCTCAACAAACTGGTTTTCGAAAAGGACACAGTACCCTGGATAATCTAACTATGTTGAAACACATTATAGCTGGGTCTAAGGATAAGGGGGAAAAACTATATGTGTGTTTTATAGATTATTCAAAAGCCTTTGACTGTGTCAACAGGGGCCTTTTGTGGGAGAAATTAAGAGGAAAAAAGATCTGCCCTAAAATCCTTCATTTTTTGGAGGAAATGTATAGGGAGACCACGGTGTCCATCTGTTTAGGTAAAGGAGGGATGTTATCATCTGAGATCATTACTAATACTGGACTAAAGCAGGGATGTGTTACATCTCCTATACTGTATAAACTGTATGTTTCAGATATGTGGGAAAGGTTTACTACCTTAAATAATTTCCCACCTATTGTGGCGGGGAAACCTATATGTGGCCTTATGTATGCAGACGATACTATCCTCTTGGATAAAACTCCGGTAGGATTGCAAAGAATGCTGAATGGCCTGTTGTCTTACTCCGAGGCGAATAACCTTAGTATTAATATAAATAAGACTAAGGTTATGGTATTCGGAGCCACAAAGCAAGAAAAGAGAAGACTTACCTCTAGATGGCATATTAATTCTATTAAACTGGAGGTTGTTGAGGCCTACCCTTATTTGGGGATGCCCATTCTGAGTAATCCCTGTATTAATTTTTTCCAAGAGGCAGTTAACTTAAAAGTACTGAAGAAATGGAATGCTATAAGGAAATACATGGCTAGTAAAGGTGGCCACTCCATTGAAGGATTCCTTGAGATATACAAGAGTTGTATCATTCCCGGTATTATGTATGCTCTGGAAACAGTGGAAAGTAAATATTTGAGTAAACTTTACCAACTCGAAGGGAAGCTTTGGAGACCAGCCCTTGGACTTCCTATGGTTGTACCAATACAAGCAATAAGATGTGAATTGGGGCTCATCTCCCTTCTGACTCCGTGGAAAATTGGATGTTGTAAACTCTATTTTAGAATAATATCGGGGGAGGGGGAGGAAGGCAATCTGCTTAACCTAATAGGAAAAAGTAAAAGTGAAGGCAGATTTAAGAATACCTATATGCTAAGTCTACAAAATACAGTACTATCCTTTCTTGAAGCCTCAGGCTATAAAGAACCTATGGGAAAAGACAACATTGTGTGTATTATGAAAAGTCTTAAGGATAAAGCTTTTACTTGGGATTTGTGTGAAAATCAATCCTATCTCTATACTAAGTCTCGATATGCTGTCTACGCTCTTCAAGGCTGCCACTCCGAGACAATATCTGCTAAATACGGGAAACAGGGCTTTGAGAAGATTTATTTTGCAACTACGCTTGAATACCCTCCCATGTAATGAAATAATTGGGGCACGGACTAAAATCCCCCGTGCAGAAAGATTGTGTAGGCACTGTAAAATAGGGGTGGAGACAGTAAGACATATCTTAACTATGTGCACCAAATTAAAGGAATGTTATTTTAAAGGGTATGCAAATTTTCTTGGGGATTTGCAAATGATTGAATCTGACCAATTTTGGTCAGTTATTTATGACGGAGAGATTAAGGTTTTCATTGGGGCAGCCTTGTATATTTGGAAGCGAGCAATTTGTTAGCAAACTATTTGTAATTGTCTTTTAAATATGTGTCACTTTTTTCTCCTATTTTTGATATGTGTTTTTAGATTGGAAATAACTGACTGTAATTTGTTTGCTAAATGGTTTTTATGATTAATATGTTATTGTCTTTTTTTTGTTTGCTGATATAATATTCTTGTAGTGTATAAGGTTTTAATTAACCAAAATGCACTTTAAATAAAAAAATATATCTATATATATTTTCAAAATCAATATAGGAGACAATATAGTTAACATTGACATATATACATATTAATACATCATTACATATGGTACAATTTGTTATTTACATTTTATTTACACAGCAGTGTCTATTCTCAAACAAGAAGTGGAACCTGGTATTTGCACTTTATTTTGATCAATGTCTTATAAATAAAGTTGTTTGTGACATCTCATATGTAGTTGGTGGCTTATAGCTGAGAATTTAACCCACATAAACAATATCGCAATATATTTGGTATATCACCATTCAGCCCCAAAATATCGAGATATGACTTTTGATCCATATCGCCCACCCCTCGTACATGCTGTACCTTCTCAGGATATACATTTAGTGTGATCTCCTCTTCAGGTCATGGTTACATGTCAAAATGGTATTAAATGTTGCAAATCAACATTTTTAGTTTTGGCTGATTGTCGGTACAGCCACCAGGGCTTACGAAACCAACCCGACTAAGAGCTGCACCCACACATTCCATGCTGGGTCTAAAGTAGTGCTTTGCCGAAGGATTCACGCAGCACTGTGTGCCGTGCAGTACATGCTTCCAGGTGGACAGTAGCGCACACCATTGATGCTTAAAAGGTGAATGTGGGCAACCGCTGCAGCCCAAGGCTCTGAGTACATGATGCCAATAGCTGGCAAATGGGGACTGGCATGGGATTCTGGTATGCCTATACAAACTCTGATGCTACTGGGGTTTTCACTTCTTGTTGAAAGGTTGGCCCAGCACAGGTGCATGATTCTCCTGCCCGCCTCTGCATTTTTCCATTCAGTGTTGTGGTGCATGAAGGCAAGATGTTTTCTCGGAAGCACACAGTTGCTTTTCGCATAGCTGGGTCCATCTCTGCGTTTTGTGGGCAGCTGTACATTGTGATGATCCCAAGCAGCTGTCAAAGCTCACAGGTGCTCTGCATAAAATGAGCACGACCGGAAACCGACTTGGTACCGGAAGTGAACTTCAGTGAGGTGCATCTCACGCTAGGGGACGCCGAACGCGGCTGATATGCGGCAGCTCTGCCGACTGCTGTGGTAAGTAGAGGACGATAAAGCGACGCCGGGTCTTGAAGAGCGCCAACACTGAAACCCGTCCAGGCGCATTGCACAGAGGCGCAGATTTGAGGAGCTTTCTGTAATGCCAGAATTTTTTGGCAGTGGGTAAGTTGTGTTTTGAATAATTTTGGCACTTCTAGGCATGCTTTTGGAACCTATTTTAGAAAACGGGTCCCTGAGTGGCCTAAACATAAGATCGCCAGATGGCTCCTAGTTATCAGGGCCCCATGCCCTATTCCTGGGCTTTCAATTCGCCATCAATTGAATTCAGGAACTCGTAGCACTGGGTGATCTTTAACATTTGGATAAAATGGACTAAATTAAAAGCAAATTCCAAAACTGAAGCAGGGAATGTTCAGTGACAGATTTGTCCGGTAACCTTAACAAGCGGCAGGGCTTAGTACGCTGAACAGGCTGCCATGTAAATGGCAACACACTCTTCTTTGCCCAAATGCAACTGCTTCTTGCACTTACATGGGGGGAATGCTATTTTACTGGGTCTTGTTATAGCGCAGTTTTTGCCACTTGTACGTCTTCTTGGCGCTTTGGCTCCTTCAAGGAAAAGATGGAGTTCTGGATGGGTTAGTGGGAGCAGGGGAGAGGTTGATATTATATAGACTGTGGAGGGCAGGCCATGCATTATTGTGGCCTGTGCCCAGGTGTGCATTTGCTTTGTATGTGTTGGTGTTCAGCAAGCCAGATCGTGTTGCCTGCATGCGGGTTGGTCCAGGGTTATGAGAAGGTGGCAAGGGTGTATGTGTAGAGGCGGGGAGCTTACCATCTGCTTAGTTTGTGGGATGCTTGTTTTCTGGACATGGCAGAAAGATGGAGTCTGCTACTGCTTTGTAGAGTTGGATGGTGTATTCAAGGACAGGGAGTTATTTGTTGGCCACTGATTCGAGGTGCAGATATTTTACAGGAAAGATACTGGACACTGTGGTAATGACTAGCCTTGGTCCAGTGCTTGTGCCCACACTGTATTCCCCTCAATTCAATGCATCTAAGTATCCTTTTCCTGGTTCTTGGGAATAATGACAGCCATTCCATAATGACTGCCAGAAATAAGAGAAGACTAGGGATTCTGTCTGGCCGTGTTTTTAATGTTTCGTTGCATGCAAGAAATTTAA
Source organism: Ambystoma mexicanum (assembly GCF_040938575.1). Classification (NCBI taxonomy): domain Eukaryota; kingdom Metazoa; phylum Chordata; class Amphibia; order Caudata; family Ambystomatidae; genus Ambystoma; species Ambystoma mexicanum. The sequence continues at coordinate 180,999,834 of NC_090927.1, read as the reverse complement.
ACTGTAAGATGGTGTGCAGGTTAGCATCAATGTGGGACAGGGATGTTCTTAAGTGAGGGGCCACAGAATACTCAAAGTGCAAGTCACGTGCAACAATATTCTTCCAGACTAACCCACAAAGGCAACCTCAGTGGCCCTCTCGGCACCGATATTCATGATGGCTACTCCCCTGACTCATAAAAGTCTCACCCAGAAATATGTCATTAACACATGCACAGGCACAGCTGTGTAGAGAGCAGGGAGCTGAGCTAACACCACTAACCTTGGGTTGTTGCAGTAATCACAGCAGATGTGCCACTTTCCATATAATTCATTGGGGATTCCTAGAGGCAATGCCCGCAAAATAGTGTTCAGTGAGTAGTGGAATATCTATTCTTCATATCCACCCTGATCAGTTATCTACAGAATATCATCTGAAGCCAACTCACATCATTCCCAATTCATCGCAGCCATCTCATTGCAAGCCAACTCACCTCATTCCCAACTCATTGCAGCAGTCACATTGCAAGCCAACTCACCTCATTGCCAACTCATTGCAGCTGTCGCATTGCAAGCCAACTCACCTCATTGCCAACCCATCACAGCCTTCTTCTTGCAAGCCAACTCACCTCATTCCCAACTCATTGCAGCCATCTCATTGAAAGCCACCTGACCTCATTTACAACTCATTGCAGCTGTCACATCGCAAGCCTAGTCACCTCATTGCCAACCCATCACAGCCTTCTCTTTGCAAGCCAACTAACCTCATTCCCAACTCATTGCAGGCATCGCATTGCAAGCCAACTCACCTGATTCCCAACTCATTGCAGCCATCGCATTGCAAGCCAACTCACCTCATTGCCAACCCATCACAGCCATCTCATTGCAACCCAACTCACCTCATTTTTTAACTCATTGTAGCCATCTCGTTACCATCTAACTCGCCTCTTTCCTAACTCATTGAAGCTATCCCATTGCAAGCCAGATCACCCCTCTCATCCTAGGGTGGGAGGCCTACCAGGGTGGAAGCCACAGCAAGTACTACCCCAGATGGTGATGGTGGCAGTTGAGAGGGCCCCATTTGCTGTCCCCTCCCAGAGTGACAGTCTTTAAATACTCAGTACAAATTTGCATCAGCCCATGCCTGCTGTCCAAGTCTTCTCTCAATTTTCCAGGATCACCAGAGAAGCAGTAGCAATGCCTGGAGGTATCACCCGCAGAATGCCAATGCATCAGTGCCACATCTATCACTTCATCAGTGCCAACCAGGGGAGGGAGCACCAGCAGGGGAAGAACTGGAGAGCCTATGTGGCTTCCCCAGGCGCTCTGTAACTCTCCCGAGCATCGACATGCAGAACCAAGAAGGAGAGAGAGCGCCACAGTACAAACTAGAAAGCTCTCCCCAGTGAGGAGCCACCCCGTTTGAGGCTAGGGAGGAAAGCTTGCTAAGGAAGACCCTCCCTAGGGGTTTGGGCAAGTGGGACCTCACTTGGAGTGACTCCCCTCTCGGATACAAGGATTCCCATTCCGATAAGGATCTCTCTGTCTGGAACCCGCTATCCGCCTACATGGGAATCGGAAAGACTGTTAACCTTGTTTTGGATTGACCAAATAGTGACATTTCTTCATACTCTTTGGCATCACGTAGTGCTGTATTCCGCCTGAACGACATATTCAAAGAGAAATGACATCCCCTTTTGTTTGCAATGACATACATAAAAAGACGAGGAACCTTGTGGGGTGGAGAGAATCTTACGCAGAGGCGAGCCTCTGGTGGGAAGACATCCTGGAGGGGAGTAGCCACACTATACCGCAGAGTCACTGTAAGCGTGGAGAGCGAACGAGATGCTTGCAAGATATCAGAAGGCTGGTGTCTTGACCGACTGAGAAGCCAAGGTCGGGAGAGAGACCGGGTCGGTAAAGCGACATCTCCCCTGTTGGTGCGACCACACGGAAATCTTATTGGGGCTGAGCGCCATTAACCGAACCCGAAACCAGACTGTAGCGGAGAGCCTGAAACCCTCAGATCTGCATGAAAAGTGTATTCATTGTCGAGCTGAGCAGCTGGAGGGAAGCAAACACTTCCGAAAAGGTACCATTTTGGAGAGGGGCGTACAGTGTGATTCAAGACTGGGAAAACCAAAAGGGTCATGGAAGCCAGATAAACCCAAACAAAGAAAAGGCAAGCCTAACAGTGGGCCGGGGGACTTTGGGGAGTCCTAGGTAACTGAAAGACATTAACACTACAGGCTGGAGAAACCACAAGGATTACAGGAGCTTGGAAAACCTGAACAGGCAGACGCTGTACCGAGAACCTGCTAATGCAAGTCTGACAGAGTGTCAGAAGACTTTGGGGAGTCCAACAAACCTGAAATATAATGTGTAGAATTGAGAGGAGAGAGAACCATGGGGGATTGAATATTTAAAAACAAGACACAGTTGCTGTCCAGCACCAAGCAGGAAATGGTGGAGTTGCGTTAATGAAACCTTGTGGAGTATATGTGAAGACTTGATAAGTAGGCATACCGAACCTACAAAGGAATCTGAGAACTGTATTATAAAAAAATTGTCGAACTTTGAAGAACTTTGCCAGAACCTTGTTAAACTTGTAAAACTTGCTTCCTGGACCAGGAAGAAGTCCAAGGCCGAAACCGTTGTCCCGGCCTGCTTCTTTTTGTTTGATTTCCTTAAAGTGGTAGGGCCAGTTCGTTGGTTATGATTTGGACTGTTTTCTTTTCGGGACCTTTGATGAGCACCATTAGTTTTAGTTTGTTAGGTAGGGAACTTCCCTCAAAGCGATAGGGCTATCTAGGCATTTTCTTTTATTTTTAATAAACACCCTTGATGCATGTCAGTATTTAGTTAGACTCCTTCTTCTGGCTTGCCACAGTGTGCAGCTTCTGCAGGCACTGTACAATGCTCTCCAAGCCAATGTAACCAGAGGCGCAGCACAGACATAACCAAACTATACTACTAAGGACTTATAATGGAATGAGAAGCACTGTAGTGGACTGCACTTACCTAGAGGGTGATCACACTGTGTGCCCCTAACACGAACTTGGACACTGCAGCGTGGGCTGCCTTCATTGCACCATGGCGGCCGTGCTGAGAAAATGAGGAAAAGCGCGTGGCTTAAACTGCTTTGTAACTTCCTGTGATTGTAACACCTCTCAGACAGGGAAGACAGGGCCAGATCGGCTAGGGTCTTAAACCAATAAGAGGATGGGGAGGAGAATAAAAGAGGCAACCAGAATCAGGAAGTTGTGGGTTGTTCTGGTGAGGTCAAGGGAGGAGGAGGTAGCAGACCAAGAGACCAGCAGGAGGAAATAAAGTAGATTGGATATGGAGGCAATCCTTGGAAAAGGTGAGGCAATGGTTGGTGAGTGCAAGTGATACTGAGAGGTGAGTGTGCCAGCAAGGCTAGTGAGTGAGGTTGTTAGGAGTGACGGGAGTGAGGGGTAACTGGTTGTGAGAGCGAGAGGAATGTGACTGGGGAGAAGGTGAGGTAGCATGGCAGTAGTGTGTAGGAGGTAGTGGCAGTGTGTAGGAGGGAGTAGTAGTGTGGCAGAAGGAGTAGTGTGTAAGGAGTAGTCATGTGGAGGAGGGAGTAGTAGTGTCAAGGAGAGAGTAGTAGCATGGAGGAAGGTGTAGTAGCTTCGAAGTGTGGAGGCAAGTAGTAGAAGGAATAAGAGATATCAGAAGGACAGAGGAGGAAGACGGAGGGAGCATCAGGAGTGGAGTTGGATGAAGGGGAGTAGTAAGAAGAGAACTTCAGACAGAGAGAGGACGAGGAACACAAGGGCATGCTAGGAAGGGTGAATTGGGTAGCGTGTCTGAGAGACACACCCTATAATCTTCTTTTAGTCAACTAACAACATTGATAGAGCAGAGTCAGTCTAGGAAGTCCCTGAAGGAGATTAGACAGATTAGGCATTGGTCTTTGAGTCCACCCTCGTAGCAAAGTCAGAATATGGACAGTAGGGAGAAACACTACTAAGAAAGACCCACTTTTAATGCAGGTACAGTAAATATTTCTTTGTTAGATTCTTTTGCTGAGAATAGACACTGTTTATTTCTTTTTTTTTAAAATGTGTTTCCTTCTTTGGAAAGGCTCATGATCAGACTGAAACCATTCATCTGTTTCTTTTGATTGGTTGGCAGTGCTGCAGATCTTCAAATGTGTTACTGAATGCACAAACACTAACAATTAACAAAAACATTGAAAATAACAAACACCATTTTAGAGACTGCAGGATGGTCCTCCCTGTCTCTTACAGGGTCTGTCATTACCCCATAGGTTCCCACATTCTCCTCACCTCCTCCCGTACAAACAATGCTCCCTCAGTGCCATGGCGATATTCCTGCAGGAGGCACACGATGACAGTGTATGTCTCCAAATACCAGGCTGGGCTTCACCTCAGAGGATTCCTCTGCCACTTCTGCTCTTATGCTACTTTTAGCCATAAGAAACACATCATCCCCTACTCACCTAGTTCCAGCTATCTGCGTTTTTTTCTCTTTTTGCGCTTTTATCAGCAACATCTGGGGTGGCTCTAACTAAGGCACACTTGATAATGGGACTTTGACCCAGAGCAAGAGAAAAAGATAGGGAGGGGGAGAGAGAGACACATATAGTGAGATATTGTGAAACAGATAAAGAGAACAGGAGAGAGAATGAGGAGAGAACAAGAGAGAGAGCGAGAGAGAACAAGAGAGAACGAACGAACAAACGAACGAGAATGTGGGCTCTAGATCAGCGAATGATATGCCCGGTATACAGTTTACTTGTAAACATGCTATACTAACAATCTCAGACCGTCGAGAAATGTAATGCTAAAATGGGTTTATTGTTAGTCTGTTGGTTTTCATTACTTGGAAACGCTTGGGCTGTGATCTGCTGCTATGCTGGGAGCAAGGAAGGGTGTATTCAGCAGAGGCGTTGTCATGGCACCACTTCCCCTCTACTTTATTGACATGCACAATGCCTTCTGTGCCTCTGGAAGAGCAACACAGCAGAAGGCTGAGTCTCATGCCTGAGTTCTCAGTTTCTTGTGGTGCTTTTTCAAAGCCTCGTGCGGGCTTTAGGTCCTAAGAGTACTGCTCGCCACCAGCTTATTGGTCTTGCTGTCCTGTGATATGCTTTTCTGAGTCAAGATTTGGGTGGCACTTTTTCATATGGGTTGGGCTTCTAGTAGCACAAGGATGGTGTATACTACACTCCCCTGAGCACTTTCCTGTAAGTAAAAAGGGGACGTGTCGTTTTCAAGGAATGAGCCTGCTTCTCTGGCTGCATTCCCTGACAGCCAGCTCAACATGCTTCATCATATGGCTTATTTCCTAAGGTCATGGTAAAGTTATGTGACATGCTGCAGCCTGCTTCCAGTCCTACCAGCTCTCCCAGCTGCCAAACAACTGAGTGCTCAAGGAGAATCACACATCTTTTTCAAGCCTTTCCTGCAAAGGATGTTCTTAAGTAGGAATACCATTTCTTGCCAATGCTGATTCCATACTTGCCAACCCTACCGATTTAGGTGGTAGGATACCGCTTTTTAAGCAGTTTTACCGCCTACCGATTTATTGGCACCAAATACTGATTAATATTTGTTTTTTTAACATTTTTTTTTTGTTGCCCACGCCAGCTTGGGGGAGTCTTTGAAGGGCTCCCCCGAGCTGGCGTAGCGGGAGAAGGTGGGGCATGCAGGCTTTTGATGTCAAAGGCACCCACGGCGGTGGGCTAAGGGCCCCCCTCTGCCGCGGGAGCCTTTCACAAAAGGCACCATTAGCCCCCCCACCACGCCAACTCGGGGGAGTCTTTCAAGGGCTCCCCCGAACTGGCGTGGTGGCAGAAGGCGTGGCAGGCGCCTCATTGTCATTGAATGCACCCGCGGCGGTGGGCTCATTCAATGACAATCGGCTGCTGACTTGCCCTATTCATATCATTACCGTCTCGCCTGACTATTTTTCAAACTTTAACATTCCTACAGATTTTTGGTCACAGAATGTTGGCATGTATGTGATTCTGCTGGTTGGGCCATATTGGTACTGAGCTCACTGATCCCGTGAGTAGGACAGCACTAGCACTTCCAGGACCTCCTAAAAAGGCCCTTCCCACTGAAATGGGTTGTATGCACTTGTTTCTAATACTTATTCATCGTGGCTACCCTGAAAAGTCAGATCAAATGTCACTTTACATGGCGTTATTTAAACGGTAAGTGGTCACCCAGAAAACCCTGTGTGGTTGGGGCTCTTGGCAACGGGCCTTAAAGAAATGTGCTGTATGGTGTTGTAGAAGTGAGGTTATTGGTGAGAGACAGACATGGCGTCCGGTGTCTGCGGTGAATATCTAAATATAACCCGCCACCTGATTGGTGCAGCTGAAACAGTTGCACAGTTACGACTTCGCGTAAAGGAAACTGCAGCTACGTGCTAAAGGAAGGACTACAGCAGGTTTTTCATAGAGGTTGATACCCCAATTAACCTATCCTGGCTAAGGTATCCCAATCCTGAATCATAACATTTACACGTACCCCTTGTCTGCTGCACACTCCTGCACCGCAGGTCTCTATTGAAACCGATGGGAAGTCATTAGTGTATGCTGTGTATTGTGTCGTAAAGGACCCATACGTATGACTAAAGCCGACCTTTGGGCACTCATACATTTCAGCATTCATAATGCAGACGTCACTCTCGGCTGCCCCTCTGCTCTGTGGTTTGTAAGGGAGGGCATCATTGCCAAAGGTGCCAGGCTGCCAAGTCAAGCCACCACATTTCATCCAGCAGAGGAACGCATAGGGGCGCCGGCCGCCGTCACTGTGCACTGGCTATTGGTTCTTGCAAGACTTCAGTGGAGGTTTCTATCTTTCCTGAGTTCACCAAAACTCCCAGAGGTGAAAGTAGCAGCACCTCAGGCAGGGGAAGAAATTAAGGAAATTGTCTGAATGTTAATCTGAAAACACACACCCACACTCCTTGTCCCCATTCCCCACCCTCTCTCTCTCTCTCTCTGGCAATATTTTATTATCAAATTGAGTCTTCTTCCCTGCTAGCCAGTCTGCAGTCAGACCTGGCACCCATGCCCTTTGTCTCATATGTGGCAGGCGCTAAACTCACCTAGCCACACATGAGCACTTGCATGCTGGTATGCCTGTAGACAAATGTTAATGCTACACAGGCCTCCTATTTCCCATGAGTGTCACACTGGAATCTAGGAGCCATGCAGAAGTAAGGTGGAGGCATGACAAAGAAGGTAAAACGCAGTGTTGGTATACCATACGTGTGCGTATGCACGTATATGCGCGCACACACACGCCTACACATTACTGGTCATGGGGCAACGGGCTCTCCCCCTACCACACACCAGGTAGTGTCGTTCTGTTTGTGGAGTGTGTTCTGGGAGCAGTTTAGGAACAGTAACTCACTGTACTTAACGGCATGATATTATTGAGGCTAGTATCACAACTTTCGGGGTGCATGCAGGGATCGAAATTGTGATTTGATGAGCACTAGCTAAAAGCAGCTCCTGGGTATTGGGCATCACCCAGTAGGCAGGAGCTACCTCCGGAGAACCAGTAGTTAGTACGTAGAATCTAACATAGCGCCACAAATCTAACATTCACATGAGTGTAAATACTAAGGACCTGAATAACTGAAAAGTGTGCATTTATCTTGCAAAGGGCGCATGCTGAGAATGACACTGCGCGAGCCTGCACGCAGAATTCATTCTGTGCACTCCGCGTATTCATGGAATTGTATGCGCAAAGTAACCTTATACGCAAGTCGTGGCCAGAACGCATGCGACATGCCCCCACGCAAAGCAAAAACAACCAGAACAGCTACCTTTGTGTGCCCCCCGGGCACGAATATATGCACCCTTCAAACAGTGCGTGGGATTCACTGCCAGCAGGCCTGCATCTCGGGGACCCTGCGCAGGGTCCCCCGTAGCTGTTACCAGAGTCAGATTTATCGTAACTTGGGTAAAACTCAGAATATCTGCATGTGGACCGTTACTGCACCCCGCTACACTGCACTGCATACACGCACCCCAAAGTCAGATCAGAACCACGGCTGCATACACGCACCTCTAAATCCGACTCCCGATCTAACCTCTGCATGGTGAATCCTATGCGCAAATGTTTGTACGCCTGCCTCTGGGTGGTGGATAGTAGGAGGGCTTTGCGTGGCTATTTCCCCACCGAGAGGTTGTGTACTAGTTTCCTTGAATATGTATCGTTCCATGTAATAGTGGGCGTGCAATGGACTGCCTGCTGGCCGTCCCTCATAAGGGCCACCTTGTTCTTCCTCCTTTTCCTGTAAGTGACTCCGATCAAGCAATCCCACTAAGTCAGTGCCTTGTCTGGGATGCCCAAGGGAAGCCCTTATTTATGTATTTTTATGGCAAGTTATAATCTGGATGATGAACCCTTTTATAACACCCCTCTCTTAGAATCCACCTCGACCCCACTGAGCCAAGAAGTAGGCTTGTTTTGCAAATTTAAAAGGGTTATTTGAAAAATTAAACAATATATATATATATCACACTTCTATAATTAAATTGATAATAGATAGTACACTTGTGAATATGAGCAGTAATCAGCAAGAGGTAATCCTACAGTAGCACAGTTCTTGGTTACTTATGAATAGGAACAGAAGAATAAGGTGGGAAAGAATGCTTTATATGGTTCAAGGAAACGCAATGATGAATGAAATGCAGTACAGAAAATAACTTGATATGGCTTCAACAAAAGACATTGTAATCACTTTTCCTTGACAATTCACTCCCCCCCACCCCCGATGCAATGTAAGGAGATGAAAAGGAGAGCATACAGTTCTCAGGAATGCAAACAATATAATTCAGTTCCCCCCTAGCAAGCTTAGAGGAAAACAGGTAGAAATTTGAAACACAGGCCCAAAATGCTTTGAATGTGATGACAATGAAGTGAAATGATGCTAAAAATGCTTTTAATTTCCTCTAGAGGTTCAGGGTGGGTGATATCTAGTTTATATTAGTTCAGGCTCACTTTAGCAATGCTAAAATTTCTCTCCTAGTACAAACGGTTCCGGAGATACGGACGATTTTGTGAAGGTAGTTTTTCGGATTTGAAATTTAAAGGTTCAAAATGACAGGTGACAGTTTTCAGCTTTAAAGATGAGAGAATGACACGATTCTAGGAGGCAGTCTAATAGGCTAAAATAGTTTGGATTAGATTATTTTAAACTAAGAGATTGGTTTTGGCACAGTGAGTACTCACACTATATTTTTAAAATAAGCCGTCAAGGTCTGGTCAGGTTGGACGGGACTTCCGGCGGGTGGTTCTGAAGTCCCGGCTATCTGGGTCAGCTCTGCTCTCTGGGTCTGTCAAGCACCGGTTCTGCTCACAACGGTCTGGTTTGTGGTTCTCTCTGGTTACGGATACATCACTGCTTTCTGGATACTGCTACAGGTTCTTGCAAAAGTTCTTGGCAAAAAATTCAAACAGCTTGGCCGGCTGTTGAATAGTTTGGTTGGTTTTGAGGCCTGTTGAAGAGTGTTCAGCTTGTGGATTCAGGCCTCTCTGCTACAAATTCTGGAGTTAATTTCTGCTACAGGTTCTGGAGATTGATGGATTTGAAGTCTGGATCTCTGGATGTGAAGTCTGAAGTCTCCCGGCAAAGCGTCCCGCAAGAAAGTGGAAAGTGAATGTCCCTACCTGTCCTGCACTGTCTGCTTTTATGTGTTTAGAAAGTGGGTGTGTGCGTGGCATAACTGAGCCTGCCCCTCTCTACTTGTCATTGGCCCAATTCTCCCCTCTCCCATGATTGGGGGAAGGAAATGGATTGTCATCATGATGAGGTCTGTTTATGGGTCAGAGGATCCTCCCCTGGTCAATTTGCCCACAAATCTATATTTGATTCAAATACATATTTCCCAGATACACAAGTGGTTGACATTACATGTACATGTTACAGATGAATTAAGACAGGTCTCTGTTCAAGCCCCATGTTCCTGCGAGCTGGGATTCAGAAATGACCACATTTTGCGCTTTTTGGTCGGTTTACCAATATCGGACATTTACCAAAAATTACACAAATGTGCGCAAGGTGTATGGACATTAATTGATGAAGTGTCAGATTTGTAACATGCAGACATTTGGAGTAAGACCCTATTTTCTGCTAGCAACCCCCCACAATACACCACAGGGTCCTAACACCTCTTAAAACGTGCACAGAAAAATCACAAGAATAATGATATTACTTATATAATTCTGACAAGTTGGTACTAGGAATTATCCATCTTCTTTTAAAATTATGCTCTGGCCCAAAGGGGTGTGGTTTCCCCCAAGCACATGGTGGAGTTTCTGGTTTGTCCACTTCCCCCAAGCTCAGCTTGCTAGCAGAGGCACTGCCCCTCCCATTTCCTTCCAAGAGGAAGCCATTTTACGACCCCCCTAATTTAACAATTGCCTGAGCCAAAGAAGGCCCATTGTTCAGTTCCCTGCAGTCCCCAGGTGCCACTCCCCTTTCAATCAACAGGGCCATGTGATCTCCTTTTGGCAGGGGCAGCAGGAGGCAGCCAGGCCTGGGAATGCAGTTGTGCAAGTCTCAACTCCTGTCGGGGGTAGCTGGTGGTCAGAGTTTAATCTCTTTAAGCCAGGCTTCAGCTAAATGTCATGTTTGTTACCCAGTTTTCTACATTCAAATCAAACTGACAATGTTTTACACCTGCAGCTAGAATGCTGATTCTAAGTTCAAAACTATGACATTTCAACAGTTGCAAACTATGTCACACTCAAAAGTAGGTCACTCATTTAATTTAAACATTTCGAATTTAGTGGTTTTAAATCAAATTTCCCTTAAGCTGCTGACATCCCCAGCTATCTTTTATATATACATTAAATAATTACTTCCTTCAAGTCATTTCAGAATATAGTTTTACGTTGTATCCACCTCTTAGCAAGTCTTTCCTTGGCCTGGTTTGGGTTCATTTGTTCAGTTTTACACAAAAGTCTGGTGGTTTTAAAATGCCGGCTTTCTGATAGTGGTGACCACCAGTATTGCATCCATTTTGACATTAAGAAAATGATTTCCCCACAGTTCTGGGTTGCTTTTGGCAATCAGCATTGCCATTCCCAATGGTTTCAGGCTACTGTGTGTGTAGCCCAATGGTGGTTTTAGGCAGTGCCCTCCTGTGCTCACAACATAGGCAAAAATGGGTGGCAGCCTATTCTTCATGTTTTTCCTGTGCACTCTCTGGGGAGTTCTGGCCATCATGATGTTTTCAATGCCAGTAATGCACAGTTTTATGGTAGGGCTTGGATGCATGGGTAAAAACATCCCACATTCCGTGTTCTGCCGCCTACCCTGCTCTCTGCACAGCCATGGCCACGCTGTGCTTGGTGTCTCGCGCAAGGAATTCGGCCTCTCGCAGTGACCTGCCTAGCCTGCACGAAGTCCCTGCATAGTACGAAAAAGTACTGTAGTCGATTCCATGAGTCGATAAATGGGATTTTGCACGCAGTTTGACATGCAAATTCCCGATTTTCCATGTAGATAATTCCATGAATCGTGCCCTACATTTTTGTCCATGATGTATGTTCCATGTTGCTTTAAACGTGCCTTAGATGTGTCCTTTAATCATATTGCTAAACATACAGATTCAATAACACATATGTTTGTATAGTGCCAGTAGCTGGTCCGATAGCACAGCGAGTAGAGCGCTTGCTTTGACATCTTTTCCGAGCCTGCTGACGAAGGTTCGAATCCCGGCAGGGCCAAACTCAGCCTTTCATCCTTCCGAGGTTGATAAATGAGCACCACACACTGTGGGTAATAATAAGCAGCGCTCCGATACCTGAGGGTTTGTAGCACTATATAAATGCTACATTATTATTATTATTATTCGTTGTCCTGTGGAGTCAAAAGTAGCTCCTGGTGACGGTTCCAAGCTAACCAGGCTCTCCTAAGCTATAAGCAGAAGCTAATTAGCTCCCAGCTGCCAGCAATCTTGAACCCTGAATCATTGTAGAAACTCCAAAGCAACGGGTTCAATTGGGGAATACTGGTGTGCATTTGAGTCTGGCACCTGTCACAGATCACAATTGTCTGGGTGGCATGTAGGAACTGCAAGGTAATGGGCATAATTGTGAAACAATGGCATGGCATTACTGAGACTGTCATAGGGATTTTTGGTTCCAATGCAGTCAACCAGCTGTCAACGTGCATAACTGGAGTAACATTGGCATGGCATTGTCGAGGCTTCGACCATTGGTTTCTGGGTCTAATGTATAAACCAGCAAACAAATATGTTGAACCGGGCCAACACTGACATAGTATTGAGGTAGGCATTACTCTCTTCTGTGGCATACGTAGAAATTTGCCTGCTGATATGTTTTCTTGGGCAACAATGGTATGGTATTGGGATTGAGCCTGGCATTACCATTTCCTGGTGACATAAAAGCAACATAACAATATTATTAGCTTGGGCAAGATCGGCCTGTCGGTGTTGTCTTTGGCATACCAACATTTAGGAGGCAAATAGGAAACCAGATGTGCTTTACTAGAGGCAACCCATTCATGGGGCTATTGAATGTTGAGAATCTATGTTTAACTAGGGATTTGAAACTTGCTAGTCAATGTGGAAATTGACATAGCAATTTTCAAACTGGCATACTGGCACGTTGAGCTGAACTCTGGCATATCTCAGAGTAGCCTGGTGTATTTTAGCAGCACCTCTGGCAAGTGGCATTTTGAGCTTTCTTTTATTAGCCGCTCCCTGAAGGTACTGACAGCGCCTATTATGGCAAGTGTGCCATGTTGGTCAATATCACTGCAAGCAAACCTCGGCAGTGGCTGACCTATGGCAGTTTTAGGAACTGACAAATGTCTTTGTGATGCCCTAACCTGCAATCTTGACGTCCATTCAAGTATTTTTCAGTGAATCTCCATGCACCAATAGATAAATATAGACACTTAGCTTTATTTGCAAGTGGATAGACTATTTTAGCACTTGAGTTCGGAAATATAATTTCCTTTTCGTGAAGGTTTCCAGAATTTGAAGATTGTGTTTGAGGCCGCCATCTTGTTTAATAAGCCTTCATATCTATTTTCAACCATATGTCTGTTCCTTTCTATTTTACAGCGTTTCTGCTTTGACAGGCCACACCTGCTTCAGTGATATCTGCCGTCGCTTTCTGCAAGTTCTGGTGGTGCGAAATTAAAAACTTGTAAGTAAGCCTTTTACCTTATCCACACTTTTGTTTGCTGCTGTGAAAATCCTCCTAAGAATGCTTGGTCTTTGATTTATTCAACGTGTTTGAGGCTTGATTTTGAAAATACCTGCACAGAAATAAGTCTGATAGTGGAACAGGTGTTGCTGGCCCTGAAGCCGCAGTCACTGGTGAACGTGAGCCTGGCTGGCATTGCTGGCACTGCACCACTGCAGTCCTGAATCAAATCCATAAGTAGGAGGTGTAGTGGAGGAGACTCCTAATAGCACCGTTGCAGTAGAAATGATGCTGCAGAGCAGTGCTGGATCACCAAGTCTCGGGAGGATAGCTCAGGGGCAATGCACTCGCCTTGGAAATAAGATGACGCAGAGCAACACAGGTTCGATCCCCGGGTCCGCGCTTAGGAACCTCTCGGTATTAAGCATGTTATGAATAACCAAATACAAGTGGCAAGTGGTGAAGCTGGGAGTAGGAGTGCAGCAAGAAACCGTGCTCCGCTCACATGAACAGCACATTAGGCGCGTTTCCCTATTTGCCGCTTATTGGCTTTACCCAGTCTCTGCTGGAGAACAGGGTGGAAGTGACACGCTGAGAGGAGCTGACCTTACGAGTCCCCACTCTGGGGATTGGATGTGTCCCCACGCCCTAGCGGGTGCCCCCTCGCCCCGTAAACAGGGGTTAGAATGAATTTGCAAGTGGTAGGGGCTCATCGAAATGTGGGTCACAACATCAGTCGCAGTTGAGCGATTCAACCAGCAGGCACTTTTGTATATAGCGTTAAGCGGTAACCGTGGTTACGGCCATTCAGCATTCTACCACCCTTTTGCCTTCATCAGCTAAAGATACTGGTGGATTTAAAGGGTTGACATCGCCTTTACGTTCCATGTTCATTGAAACCATAGTGTATGATACAAAAACTAGAATGGTTGGTATGACTTCTGTGCCCCACCCCAGCAGTTGCATGCTCTGTGTCTTATATTTGTGAAGGTCTTCCATGTAAACATTTATAACACGTGACAAAGAGTTGGTTTAATCCATTTTCGTGTTCCTGTTGTGGATATTGCAGTATTTCTACTGCTTGCTATGCAGATATTATGGGCCCGATTCATGGAATTCTTTGCACGGTTCAAAGCGACTTTGCACTGCCGACACAAACCCTGATTCATGGAACTCTGCAAAGTGTATTTTCGCTGTGCAAAGTCACTGCATAGTCATTTTTGCAGTACAAAATGAACTATGCACAAATTCCATGAATCCGGCCCGTTGTATTGATTTCCTCATTGGCGCTTCCTAGTTTGCGTAATTGCTGCCAGGGGTTGCGCATCAAGCACTGCAGCGTGTTTAACTTCCCTTTGGCTAGAATTTTACACATTGAGCTTGTTGCATCAGTCAGAAGCCCCCTGACGTCTGGTCAGGCGGCGCGGTCATACGGAGTGTTGTGCAACCGTCTTCAGACGTAGCTTGCGCCACCAGAGGTGGTACCCAATGTGCATCTATGTCATTTAACGGCTACACAGCCAGACACACTGAGGTCACTCCAGGCCGCACACTTGCGTGGATTCCATCCTTCTGGTGCTGCTTTCCTATGAAGAAGGCAAGCACAGTCAATTGAAAAACATGGAAAAAATACCTGGACAAACATAACGGGGGATTGTGTGTCAACTGACTTAACAAGTTTAAAGAAAATTACTTTTTTTGTAAAATAAGCCCTAGTTTACAATGTGTAATACCAAATAATGATACCATCACTGGCCGATGAGGCCAAACCCATGGCTCCAGATGAGATTGTGAAGGGGGGAGTGTTTTACTTCCTGTTGAATGAAGTTGGGAGTAAAAAGTAACTCCCATTTCCAATGGGTGCATTTGTTAGGCGAGTACAAATCTATTTCAACTCTAAAATCGATACCTATTGGTAATCCCTTCTTCTTGGCACCTAGCAATTCATGCAAATTATAATATGCTTTTTTACCCAAGTTCCTCTTCAAATCAGGCAATACTAATAATAGAGCGCCTTCACATGGCACTGCTCCCACTGGCACCACTGAGCCGAACATATTCCCACCGGCAGGTTCCTATGTGTCAGCAGCTTCATATTATTTTGGGAGTGTTTTTACTCCCTCTTTTTTTGTTGGGAGTATTGACATGTTTTTAGGGAGTAAAAATAGCTGATACACCGCTTGTCGGTAGAGCTGCATACCAAAACATCCTAACCATAACTATACACCTCATCTTGACACAAACCGTATCCGTGCACCCAAGCACCTTACAGCTCAACATTCAATCTCCAACACTCCCCAGCCACGTTTCATATCACTCTACATGGCTCGACCGATAAACCTCGGCCAACTTCAGATTCACATGTAGAAGACACATCTCCCCCCACAACCTGATACCAGACAGCCCTACATCTCAACACCCTACCACAACTGGCATACCTCCTCTCGAATCCTCACAAAATCTCTCCTAGAGCCATCCCACATCATCGTTAGCGGGCAAACTGCAACCAGGAATCTCAAGAACAATAGTATGCATACCAACATTTACAGAAGACTGTCACCTCCACTCCAGCATTCCCCACCCCTCTGCCACGTCCCAATACTTGTCGCTCTCTGAGACCTCCATCATTTTGTCACAGTCGTGTCTCTCTTTACCATGCTTCTCCACCGAGTCCACCTCCACCTCCCACTCCACCACAACTCTCCCACCATGGGTTCTATGTAATTTCATCGCGGGATTAACCCTTGCAGGCTTGTTATCGAGACAGCTCATCGAATTTTAAATTTTTTTTATTAATGGGGGGTTCCCCCAAGCACCCCATCTCTTAATTTTTTTGTATTCCCGAACACCCACACTGTATATATTAGTTTTTTTTTCAATAAAATATCTGCAGAGAAAAACCCAGCAAAGGTTAATTCCGCGATGAAAGGACGTTGTACCCTAACGTGTACCAACCCTTCAACATTCGCTATCCCACCCCCCCTCTTCTACAACTTCACTATCAACGGCAACACCGTTATTAAACAACCCTTCTGTGTTCCAGCACCCACCACACACCCACACCATCCTCCCCTCATTTCCCACAGTTACCCACATTCAGGGGCGCCGAGTATGGGGGGGCTGCGGGCCCGGGCAAAAGGCTCTTGCTTTGCATCTGTCCCTCAATTTCTAAAAATCGTTTTGGGTTGAGTATACTTATACATCTGTGCACCCCAGTGCACAGATGTAGAGGTACACCCAACCCAAAACGATTTTTAGAAATGGAGCACAGATGCAAAACAACTCTGTCCCACAATTTCTAAAAATCGTTTTGGGTTGGGTGTATTTGTACATCTGTGCACCCCTGTTGGCAAGAGGGGTGCACAGATGTAGAGGTACACCCAACCCAGAAGTATTTTTAGAAATGGAGGTACAGATGCAAAGCGAGGGAGGGGTCAGGGGCAGGGAGAGGGCAAATGAGACTGTTTGCATGTCTCTGAGTGTGCACGTGGTGAGAGTGAATGCTATGGGCGGGGAGCGGAGGCGTATGAGCCAGCACTTTCTAGTAGAGCTGCCATATTTGAAATGGGGCAATGCTGGTACTCCTCAGTTAGCTCGCTATACTCTTGATTGGATAGTACTGCTGTAACAGGGCTTCTATAATTGTTGAATCTTCTCAGCGATAATACTATGCTTTTGTTGAGGCAATGCTAGTTCATATTAGTGGGGCTGCTATACTTTTCATGGGCAACATCAGCACCTCTCAGTTGAGCTGCTACACTCTTATTGACAAGGCCCCAGCACTTCTCAACAGATGTATTTCTTTTTATTTTAATTGGTTATTTATAATGCGTGTACTACCCAGAGGTTTCTAAGCGCGGACTGAGGGAGCGAACCTGTGTTGCGCGGACCGAGGGAGCGAACCTGTGTTGCGCGGACCGAGGGAGTGAACCTGTGGTGCGCGGACCGAGGGATTGAACCTGTGTTGCTCTGTGTCGTCTTGCTTCCAAGGTGAGCACGTTGCCCCTGAGCTATCCTTCCGATACTCTAAAGATCTGAAGTACATTTAATAATACAGAACCATAATTGAGCAAGTCTGTCATCATCAGAATAACTCAACACTGTTGTGGTTGTACAAGAGCTCGTGTATTTAAAGGGATGGAATTACTCAGAATGTAGCAGCACTATTCAATAACCCAAAGTTCTTAAGCATAGTTAATGTGAAAATACTACACTTCTCACTGTTGGGACAGTAGTGCTACTTCTCACAGAGGCTTCTACACCTTTTATAGGGCAGCACTGATCCAGCCTACTGCTCACATGATCAGAATTGTCATTTCTCAGCAGGACTGCAACACTATACCATTGTGTTTTGTATGTTGAGTGCTTCTTCACCACCAATGTGGATTCATGGCTCTCTCCCAGTGTCTAAATAGTAGATCTGTCTACATTCAATTGGCAACAGTCATGTCCGGAGCTGCCTGCTGTCCATAAACTGCCGCTCAGGATGTTGGGAGCTGTGATGGGGCAAGGGATAGAAGGCTCGAGCCTGTCGGATTTCAGAATCAACAGGGTCTTAAAACCTGCTCACTCCCTCTGGAGGTGCCATGGGGCAAAATGAGCCTGATCCCACATACAGGGGGTTGTTACCCCTTTATCTCTCCTGAATGAAAGAATGAGCTCTTTCATACACAAGTTATCACCCCTGCACACACATTGAATGAATATGGTATGGATCTATAGATCGAGAAAATTGGAGTGACAATGTGTGTTTTAACAGAAATATAATTGTCTTCCCAGATGGGGGACTGACTCCATTAATATAAATGGGGTCACTGAGATGACCAAGAGTGAAACTGTACATCCAGTTGTGAGATTACCAGCAACAGTTGATACTATGCTCCAAGGAGTGAGGTGCCCACTCAATATATCACACTGTTTATAGGTGTGAGACCCATCCTGAATGCTTGCCCAAAGAGCCTGTTAAGTGACTTCAATTCAGCACTCCAACTAAGTCAATGCCATGTGTGGGATGCCCCAAAGAAGCCTGTATTTATATATTTGTATGACAAGTTCATAGATCTGGATGATAAACCCTTGTATAACGCCCCTCTCTTTGAATCCCCCTGACCTCACTGAGCCAAGAAGTAGGTTTGTTTTGCAAATTAAAAGATTTATTGGAAAAATTACACAATATATATATCACACTTTTATTAATAAATTAATATTTGATAGCACACGTATGAATATGACAGTGATCAACAATGGATAGTATTACACTAGCACACTTTTTTAATTACTTAGGAGTTGGCATAGAGAGGATAAGGTAGCTGAGAATGCTTTTATGGGTTCAAGGAAATGCAATGATGGAAAAGAATGCAGCACAGAAATAACTGAGATGCTTTCCACAAGAGATAATATGATCACTTTTTCTTTTGACAATTCACTCCCCCCCTATGCAATATAAGGAGATGGAAGGAGAGAACACAATGTTCAGGAATATAATCAAATGCAATACCACTTTAGTTCCCCCGTAGCAAGCTAAGAGCAACAGGGATGATTTTAAAACACAGGCAAAAATACTTTAAATGTGATTTGCAAAGAAGTGAAAATACGCTAAAAATTATTTTAATTCCCTATAGGAGATTCAGGGTAGGTGATAGCTACTTAAGATTGGTTCAGGTCAACACTATCAGTGATTCATGAGGGATTATCAGGTTGAAAACGGATTTCAGCAGTTGCAAGCAAAAGACAGCTATTTTTGACAGGTGAAGAAGTTTGAGTCAAATTGCAATTCGCGGCACTTTTTCCGAGTGCGTCGAGCGCAATTACGGAATAATTATACAGAGTAGAAAGTCGGGTTGGGGCTTGTTGGAAAGCTGAGGATTTTACCTTTAACATGAAAATCTTGTTCCTAGCACACGTGGTTCAAAAGATACTGACGATTTAATGGAGGTAGATTCTCAGAAATAAAGTAAGATTCAAATGACAAATGACACTTTCACAGGTTTGAAATCACATAATGGACACACGATTTCTATGCAGTTCTAAATAGGTTGAAATGGTTTGAATTAGGTTATTTTAAACTAAGAGATTGGTTTTGCACAGCTCCGGCTGGATACTCACTCCTAACTTTGGAAGGAATGGGCCTCATCACAGATCTGGTCAACAGGTTTAGCTGCGATTCTCTCTGCTCTGCTGGTCTGGATCTCTGGTTCTGGCAAAAGTTCTGGAACTGCACAGCGGTCTGGTCTGGGTCTGGTCTTCTATAGGCACTGCACGGCGGTCAGATACAGCTCTGCTTTCTGGGTTCTGGCACAGGGTTCTAGCCAGAATCAAACAGCTTGCCCGGCTGTTGAATAGTTTGGTTAGGTTGCTGGATTCTGAGGCCTCTGAAGGATTCAGCATGTGGACTAGGCCTCTCTGCTACAAGTTCTGAAGTCTGGATTCTAAGTTCTGGTTCTGGAGTCTGGTTTTCTAAGTTCTGGTCTCTGGATCTGTCTGGATTTGAAGTCTGGAGTCTCCTGTCAAAGTGCTTCGCAAGAAAGTGGAAAGTGAATGTCCCTACCTGGGTTTCAGTGGGTCTTTTTATGTCTTTTGAAAGTGGGTGTGAAGGCTGACTTTCTATGCCTAACCCTCTGAGGATCCTGATAGGCTATAGGATTCTCTGTCGCCTAACTGGGGAACTGAATTGTGAGTCATCCGGCATCCTTTTTATGGCATACAGAAATAACACTCCCCTTGTCACTTTGCACACAAATCTATTTTTGACTTAAATGCATATTTATCTATGTACAATTTTTCTAATATTATATGTCCAGTTAACATATTTTCTGTAGCGCCAAACCATCCGATCCCTGTCTTTGTAAGATGTTGTGTTCACTTCTGACAGAATTCTGCCCTTTTCATCCAGAACACAACCTCTAAACTTTTCCAGAATTTACACAAATGTGCGCAAGGAATATGGGCATCAGATGATGAAGTGCCAGATTTTCAACATGCATACATTTGGTGTAATACCCTATTTTCCGCTACTACCCCCCAGAACATACCACAGAGTCCTAACGCCTCTTAAAATGTGCACAGAAAAATCACAGGAATCATGGTATTATTGATATAATTTTGACAATTATGTACTATGAATTATCCATCTTTCTAAAATTATGCTCTGGCCCATAGGGGTGTGGTTTCCCCAAACACATGGGGGAATTTCTGGTTTGTCCACTTCCTCCAAGCTTGGCTGGTTCACAGAGGCAGTGCCCCTCCCATTTCCTTCCGGGAGGAAGCCATTTACGACCCCCTGATTTAGCATTTGCCTGAGCCAAGGAAAGTTCATTGTTCTGTTTCCTGCAGTCTCATGTACACCTCCCCTAATTCAATCAGAGAGGTGTAATCTCTTTTTGGTGGGGGCAGGAGAAGACAGTTGCTGGGCAAGTTTCCACTCCTGTCGGGGGTAGTTGCCGGGCAGAATTCAATCTCTTTAAGCCAGGCTTCAGCCAAATGTCACTTTTGTTCCCATTTTTCTTCATTCAAATCAAACTTACAATGTTGACACATGCAGCTAGAACGCTGAATCTAAGTTCAAAACTATGACATTTAAACAGTTGCAACCTATGTGACACTCCAAAGTAAATCACTCATTTATTTTAAACGTTTCGATTTTAGTGGCTTTAAGTCCAATTTCACTTATGCTGCTGACATCCACAGCTCTGCCAGTTTTGTTATGAAGATTATTTTAGGCTCTTCATCTTTCCAGATTTTGTATGCACACAAGACTTCATTCTGACAGATGTCTGCTGGTGTTCAGTAAGATTTTTGAATATCTTGCAATGTTTGAAATAGGCATTTTGAGCTTGCATTCAGAGAAACCAAGGTGATTTCAATGCACTTTTTGAGCTAACAGGCACTGCTGTTTTTCCTTTGCACCACGTTTCACTCATGGCGCTTCTGGCCCACATCACGCTCGCACTGGTGGGTGGCAGGTCAGGCGACCATTTTGGTGTGTGCAAAAACTGCGCGGTTTTCCTGGATTCCGGCGCAAATGTGGCCTTTTCCGCCATCTTGGATTTTCTAAGCCCACAGCACCAAATGTTGCAGCATAATAATAATACATAATACAGCATAATACAGTCGATACACCTTACAAGCCCCCCCGCCCGACTGCACTTTGATTTCGAGTCGAGGGGGAGTCGGGTGCAAAGGGTGTTTTGACCCACGCGCTGGGATGTCTGCATCATCTACTTCCGATTCCGCAGATGGCAAAGTTCAGCATCTTTTCCTCCATCAGGGTGGATCGGTTGGTTCTCCTCGCCGGTCCTGATGGGAGTTCCGGGCGGTACACCGGGCCGCTGGGATCTTGGCTCCTGGTCCCTGGGTCATCCTTCTTGGTCAGTCTCCATGGTTTATCTCTCCTCTTCTCACCTAGGATGACAAAGCAAAAGCGGCAGAACGATATTCGTCAACATTTCCCCACCACTATTAATGGTGGGGCGAACATATACATTTTATACATCAGGAGACATTTGCATTCAAGAATCATAGAATGTTATAGGCTATATGTGGAATATTTTAGGGTTGGACTTGTATTACTCTGGAGCGGCCCCCTCTGGGATTGCAGAGGACTCCTCCAGTTGCTGCAGAGTGTGCCTGGGATGGCAACACTTTAGCTGATTTATATGGACCCACTTGTCTTCCCCTTCCACCAAACTACCCTTGGGGATGCGGATCTTGTAGGCGACTGGGGAGATCTTGTCTACAATTTCAAAAGGTCCCTTCCATGTAGGCAGAAATTTCCGCTGTTTGGCCTGGTTCCTTTGGAAATTGTATAGATACACCCGGTCCCCTACATTGTATTCTTTCCTAGTAGTCTTCAAATCATAGTGAGTCTTCATGCTATCGGCTGATCTTTCTAGGTTTCACTGAGCATAGGCGAAACATGTTGGAGGTGTTTCCTTAAATTTTCAACATACTTATGCTGTGTGGAGGCATTGATCAAGGTTTGCTCTTGGGTCCTGTAGAGCAAATGCTGGGGAAGCACCATCCTGCGTCCAGTCATCAGCTCAAACGGTGACATTTTAGTTGCAGATGAAGGGGTAGATCTGATGGCCATTAGGAACAGAGGTAATCGTATATCCCAACTTGGCCCAGAATCTGCCACAAACTTTTTTAAGATGCTCACAATGGTTCGGTTGTAACTTTTGACTGCACCAGAAGAGGCTGGCTGGTAAGCAATGTGTAGCTTCTTTTTAACCCCCAGTATCTCCCACATCTTAGTCATTACTTTGCTGGTAAAATGGCTACCTCTGTCTGACTCAATCCTTTGGGGTAGACCAAAATGGGAAGAGATGTGGTTGATCATCAGGGCAGCTGCTGTTTCTGCCTTGCAGTTTGGGGCCGGGAGACATTCCACCCATTTAGTAAATAAGCATGTCACCGTCAACATGTACTTATTCCCCCTAGAGGAGCGAATCAACTTGCAAATCTGACCATGGCATTGGAGAGGCGCACGGTGTGAGGGATGTTGGCTGAAATTGTGCACACACAAGACACCCCTTCAAGTATTGGTCGAGGTCCTGCCCCATGTGTGGCCAGTATCCAACCTCTCTTAAGATCTCAAGTGTTGTATGAAACCCCCTATGACCGGCTGTGGCCGCATCATGGATGTGACTTAACATCAGGCTTCGGAATGAGGTAGGAACCACCCACTCATCAATGCCAGCTTGGGATTTCCTTACCAGCAAACCGTCTTGGATTCAGAACATTTCTTGGACATTTCATCAACACTCTGAGGTCCTCTTTCCCAATGTAATCGGTATCCGTCAGGGGAAAGTTCACAGGGTCCTCAATGTGTTGGTAAAATTTACCAATTATTGGATCCCCTTTCTGAGCCATAATCAAATCAGCATCTGGGCGTCTCCTTACTACATTGTGCAGTTGAAAGATCATTGTGAGCATTTGTCTGGGACCTAGTGATAGCAGTGACCTGGATTTCCCCCAACAGGGACTCAATCTCTTTTAGATCCCCTTGGATGGCCCCGGTTTTGGCCAGCTGATCAGCTAAGTCATTTCCAGTTTTGTCTGGTCCGGCTACATTGGAATGACCCTTGATCTTCTTCCAGTAGATGGTCATCCCATTCACGGTGACCAGATCATCAATATTTTGGATTAACTTCCCATGTTTCAAGGGTTTGTTATTAGCACATAACATGCCTCTGGTTTTCCAATTAACCAGTTGCTCCACGAACCCGTTCCGTACATAGTCCGAATCTGTGATTATGACCAGTTTGTGGAGTTGATGTTGAGCAGCAGTGAGGATGGCTTGATGCACAGCCATCAACTCTGCCACCTGACTACTTCGAGGACCAATCTTGTATCCAGCAGAGGGTTCTGGGGACTCATTCACCCATGCATTCCCTACGCCAGCCACCAGTTCTTTCTCCCCATTGTTGTCAACATGGTAAGAGCATCCGTCCACATAGACAGTGGGCATTCCCTCACACTTGTCTTCTTCAAAGACTTTGTGTGGGGATTGAAGGTATGCCTCCATGTTGTCCTTGATTTTTAGACTTTCGTCCTCGAGACAGTTTTCTCTGGCACAATCCTGCAAGTCAGCCAGACCTTGCGCGAGGGGACTCTTCTTGTTTTGGCCATATCTGACCTCCACAGGAAAGCCTTGCATTGACAGAATCCAGGAAGTAATTCGGGAATTACTCACATTTCCGGCCCGGATTCTGTCACTTTGGAGATATTGCAGAGGCTGGTGTGGAGTCTCCACTATGATGTGTTCCCCCTGGATAAACGGGCGGTAATTCTTCAATGCCCACACCGTTGCCAGGAGTGCCTTCTCACAATCGTTTAATTTTTCCTCCACAGAGGATAAAGCTTTGCTCGCATAGGAGATTACTTTATTGACCTTGTCATGCTTTTGATATAATACTGCAGTCAAGCATGTATTAGAGAACCATGTCTCCAAGAAAAACTCCTTGCTAGGCAGGTCGCTTGTGAGAGGCTTCTTTTGAGCTGTCTTACTGCCTCGGATTGTCCTGGACCCCATTCCCACTTGACCCCCCCCCCCTTCAAGAGATGAATCAGGGGTCTGGTGATCTCTGCGTAGCCCTCAATGAACTTTCTGCTGTAATTAGTCAGTCCAAGGAGGCACTTTAGTTCCCGCACAGTTGTGGGGTCTTTCTGCTTCTGGAGAGCTTCCACTTTCTTTTCCTGGGGACAGAGACCCTGAGGAGTAATCTCGTGCCCCAAGAAATTAACACGGGTTCCACACCACTGTGCTTTCTGAAAGGAAAGTTTTGCTCCGGCGGCCCTCAACTGTGTCAGAACATAACGGATCCCCACTATATGTTCCTCCACAGATGAACTTTTGATGAGGACATCATCTACATAAGCCAGGTTACCCCTCGCACCCAAGTCGGGCATGGCCTTATGTAAGAAAATGTTGAATTCATTGAGTTGAGATATCCGAAGGGAGTCTGGGTCCATGTGTACTGCTGACCCCCAAAGGTAAAAGCCAGTTTGTATTGGTTCTCCCTACTGACAGGCACAGTCCAGTATCCATTGGTCAGGTCTATTGCAGTGAATACCTGTGACCCCTGGATCTGGGCCAGCCCTTGGTCATTGTAGGGAAGAGGCCATCGGGAAGTATGGACCCGATTGTGGAGCTCCCTAACGTCGGCGCAGAGTCTCCACTGGCTGTTTGCCTTCAATATTCCCAGCACCGGATTATTGAAGGTGCTATGTACTGGACAGATTATTCCCCGGGACTCAAGGTTCTTAATTATTTCAGTAAGGGACTCCATGGATGCGAGAGGCAAGCAATATCGCTTCATAAACACTGGAGCCATGCCAGGGTCCGTGGGAATTGTTGTTGTGTGGATGTCAGTGTGACCACAGTCATATGAGTCTACCGCAAAGAGATCTTGGAAATCCAAGAAAACTTGTTTCAACTTTTGCTTCTGTTCCAGAGTCACACAGGCATCAGCTAGATTCACTCTCTCTTCCACCATCTGCCTGAAGCCTGGAAAGATTTCTGGTTTTGCTATCTCAGCGGCCTCCTCCAGCTGGGTGGAGAAGTCCCTGGTCAGAGTGCTGATTTGGACTGGAGGCTTCAGGTGGGAAAGGCAGCCCTCATGGACCTGGAAAATCACCTCATCCCTTCTGAAGTCACATCTTCCTTACCATAAGAGCAGGAAGTGTACAGCAGGAAGTTCCCCCCATGCCGGGTAACGATCCTGTCTGGTGTTGTATTGTCATCTCTGTCACTGTCAAAACAGTCCTTGGGGATTTGTCCTAGCAGTTGATTTCCTAAATCAATGGAAAAATGTCGGTCATCAACCGCCATTCCAATAATGGTGCCTGCGGCTAGAGTTATACTCTTTAAGTCACTGTTATCCACCTCTATTGGAATGGTGTCATGTTCTATGTTGACTAATGGTGTTGGGTTTACCCCCAACCCTTGCTGTTGGAGAGAAGCATTCAGATGAATATAAGCATCAGGGTTTTTCAATTTTTGTCTTCTTTTAACTTTCACTTCCAGGGAGAATTGTCGGGTCCTTTCTGGGATGGTGACTTCCTCTTTAATCTGAATTTCAACTGCGTAAGGTAGCAATTGAGCTGACCTAAATGTTTTTTCTGGATCATGAAAGCCCATGGGATTATCCGCTAATCGGGACTAAGCTTGGAAGTTTATTAGGTCCAAACTAATGGCAAAGCGATTGAGAATGTCACTGCCTAAGTAAAAGGTGGCAGTGACATCTCCCACGACCCAACAATTATGGACTATGCTCTTGTTGCCAATGGAGATTTTGAGCATACACCTGCTTGGCAGGAGATGTTTGGTATTGGGTGTTTCCAGATCCATTTCCCATTTGTCTATCAGTTTGAATGTGGGAATGGCTGGATATTTTGGGAGTTGGCGGAACATGGCTTCGCTGATGAAGCTCTTACCGTTGTTCACACACACTCGGGCGAGAACAGAGTCCTTCCCATCATTTAACTGAACAGGGAGGAACAACTGCTTTCCAATTTGCTGAATATCAGCCAGGCTCTGAGCTCATTTCACATCTTTCTGGACTATTGGAGTGGGAATGTCGGATTGTGGATTAGTAAAGAATTTCAGAGTGTTTCCTTCCAGTGTGGAATACCACCTTAAACTGGAAGGAAGGTTGATTTTCAGAAATAGAGAGGACCCCCCGTCACCAGTCTGTTGTCCTACTGCTATTACTGTTACGTCTGGAATTTGGTTGTTCTGGAAGTGAAATTGTACTTGGTCAGATTTTTGTTCAACCATGTGGCAGGTGCCGTTTAAACTAACATGGTTGACGCTCTGTTTTAATTTTATTGGTTGGCTAGTCTGGGTCCAGAGGACCTTGTTTACGCAATCTATTAGGGGTGACAACCTTCTCAGGAGGTCATTCCCTAGTAAACAAGGGGTTCCCTCTGGAGTCACTAGTATGACCGGGTGTTTCACCTTGTGTCGCCCAATTTTAATGTCCAAATCTGCAGTCCCCTCGACGGGAATTTCCTTCCCGTCAAAGTTCTGAAGTTGTCCAGGAAGAGAGGTGAGAGGGATTCGGTAATTCTCCCCCCTTCCTGCATTTAGTTCGTCAAAGGCCCTTTTGTACAAAAGGATAGCTTGGAATCCAGTGTCCACCAGTGCCAAAATTGTACCCTGCCCCTGCACTTGCACCGGGGCATAGTATCTTCCCTCCTTCTCCTCAAGGGGGTACAGATAAATACATTTTTGGACAACTGGTGGGCTAATTTTTTTGTTTTGGACATTGCGAGAGAAGAGATTTGGGCAGAGTTCTGTGGAGAGTCATGGGAATCTGCAAGAAAAAGTTGGCAACTGGAAATCAGAGCCATTGTGGATTCCCCTGGTTCCAGTTCTGGAGGCAGTCACCAGGACGGGTTTGAACCAGGGGATTTTGATGCGGTTGGTTCTGGGATAAGATGATGGGTGGCGCTAGCTCAGTCCCCACATCTCCCCAGTCAGGATGTGAATCCCTTGGGTCCCATCTTTCTTTGGGAGGAATTCACCCATCTCTGAAGGAGAAGATCCTTTTCCCAGGATCCTCTGAGGATTCCTCTCCCTCAAATTGGAAGATCTGTACCTCCTCCACAAAATGGGTCTGTTTGGGTCCTTTGTTTCTCCTACCTCCTCTCTTCTCCTGGGGTGGCAGACCTTCAGGGGTAGGAGATTTTGTTTCCGGTTCCTGGGTTTCCAGGGGCTGTTTACAAGTGGGAAGGAAGCTCCCTCCAAGGCTTTACACCCCCCTTCCCCTTGTGCCTCCTCCCTGGGAGCCGGTGGGTTATCAGGGTGCTTCCCCTGTCATTGTTCTGGAGCATCAGGCCCAGAGTTTGGGGCATTCTGCGCCAGCCTGCTCATCTGAGGGTTCTGTTGAGACCTCAGCATGTGACCCAGATCCCGTGCCATATTTTGGACCTGGCGCTCTAATTGTGAAACCAGCTCAGGCTGATACAGGGTTCTGTTTTCTCCCCTGGGCTGTTCCCGGGAAGGGTAGCTATCCCTTCTCTGCTAGTACCCCGGGTTGGGAAGATTTGGGTACCCCTCCACCCTTGGCCTGCCCTCTCCCGGATTAAGTGGTCCGGGCTCAGGGAATTGGGGAAAGAAGGATGGATGATTTTGGGGTTGGAATTTGGGTGGATACCTGGGAAAAAAGTTCTGCCCAGGGTTTGGGGAATTTCTGCCCTCCTGTGGGAAGTTAGGAGGGGATTTCCCTGGGTTAGGTGCTTGGCTGGATCCCCCCCTTGGGCCGGAGGAGTCCACACATAACCCAGGATGGGACGGTTTCCCTTGTAACGGGGACTTACATAATCAGGGGAATGAGGGATCCCATTTGTGGAACTACCTCCTTGACTCCCTGTCTGTGACTGGCCCGAGGGCCTTCTGGGCTGAGAATTATTCGGTGCAGGCAGGTGTTTAGGCCCCCGCATCTCCAAATCTAAAATGAGGGCAACCTTTACCTCTGCCACCTTGGCAGCAGCAGGGGTGCTGGTCGATTTGGGGCTCTTCTGAGCGTTATTTTTATTTTCTATGGGCTTCTGCACCTCATAGATCTGGGTAGCCTGTTCAATGACCCAGTCTAGTGACCTTTTCTCGTGAAAATCTCTCACTAGCTGGGTCATTATGTATTTGGGCAAAGCATGGAAAAACGTATTTACAAATTCTTTACTGTCCGTGCGCACCCATCTGGTAGTCTGCGCAAAGGCACGCTTCAATTCCTGCACAAATTCTTGTCGGGCCTGATCCTCCCCACATTGCTAATTGTAGGCTGCCTTGCGAGCCTCTTGGGGATTCCGGTGAACAGAAAAATGTTTCAAGATGGCCGCCCCATATGTGGATGATCACACTCTGGAACTCACAGTTTCTTTGTTAGGGTGGGTTAGGATGTGTACATATCTTTTGCTGGACTTACAATTGTAAGTTGGTGCACTCTGTCGTGCTAAAAACACACATATTAAGCCATTCTGGGCTATCTATGTGTCTGCCACAGTCCGGATGAAATTCTGTAAACTTTAATGAGCTTTCTCCGTCAGGCAGGTGCAAGTCTGTTTCTTAAAAGACTGGAGAGTGTACATTATATTCTCCAGTAAGTTCCTATTTTGCACCTGAGCATTGAAGAATCTTATAGGGCCCTTAATGTTTGTTTTTCAGGGTCCTAGTAAGGAAGACCCTGCCTGTGCTTGTTTCTTGAGCACTAGGTCAGGTCTCCCAGTAGCCGACCGGTTTCTGTGGTATTCAGTGGGTACCACATTCCTCAGGGCTTAAGGGGCATCAAAATGGGTGCCTCCTAGTTTACAGTGGCAGCGTCGTCTGCATTATTCAAAGTCCTCTCCCTGTAGGGGTGACAGGAGGGATGGGGGAGAAAAAGAGGAGGGCAGATTACTTGATAATTAATATTCATATCCACCTTACTGGTCTTATATATAGTGCAACTTAAACACACTGCACATGTTACAGTTCAAATAATGGAAGGGGAGTCTTACCCTTTCCATGTAGTTAGTAGTTCTATGCACGGAAGGGTGAGGCAGCCTGAGACCTAGGGGCCAAAACAGTTATGAATAACTGGTTAGAGTGCATACATTTGCATATGTAAGTCAAGACACAATGTATACTGGCATCGTGTTCACTCATTTTAACCTAGTTGATTAACCAACTTGGACCATCTTGAATGGTTTTGGTCCTCCAGCCCCGCAAAGAAACTGGAGTATTCTGGGGAGAATGGCCATTTTACATACTGAATTCAGCTACTGCTGTCCTTCAAATGGAAAGTCTCCATCATTTGCTCGTAAAGCTCCAAGTGTTCCCAAACAGAATACTTGGCGTTCTTGTGATAAGGGGTGATGACACTCCTTATCGCCTTAATCTGTTTTACGGGGTCCTTAAGCAAGGCCCTTTTTGCCTTATTGGCCTTCTTGGTTCGGGTAACCCTGGTCCATTCATCCTCTGACTCAGAGGCACTGCTCCCAGAGGTGCCCGTCTGATCTTCCAGGTTTTCCTGAATTCTGCGAGCCTGGGAATGGCTGGCAGAATGTGGGGACCTAGTCTCTTGTGTCCTGTGACGCTCAGAGGAGTCTTCAGATCCCTCTTTGCTGCCAGGATTTGATGGGTACCCCCCCACTGACCTAACTGGGCAGAGGTTTTCAGGATGTCCTTAGTGGGCCTACTCTCTTGGGGTTCCCCACTAAATTGCACTGAACTTAGGTGCCCATACCCGGATGCCCGCCCATCCATTCCTGGGTGGTACTGGCCTATGAGCCCCATACTTTTGGTTGGATAGTAATCTGCCATCCCTATGGCCCTGTGCTCATGGTCGCCAGGGGACATAGGGGTGGCAGAGTCCAGGGACTGGGAGAGGTGAAGGCCTCTGGTACTAGGGCTCCTGAGGTTATGCTCAGGTGTTTCCCTTTCCCAGCGATCCTCATCTCTATCAGCCCCTGCTCCCCTGTTGACATGTGAGAGCCTGTGCTTTCAGTTCCTCAGTCAAGGCCTTACTAGACTCTATCAGTCTCTCCTGCATGGCTACCTGTTGCTGGAGCCTATCAGTGTCCTGGCAGAGAGCCTCATTCTCTCTCTGTGCTTCCTGGTTAGTCTTGGAGTACTGGGCCAGTCTTTGCTACAGGAGGGTTGCCTCCTGAGTCCCATCCCTACTGGCCTGCTCCTTTCTTGCCAGAGCATCTTCCACCCTCCTGGTGTTCTCCAACATGTTTTGATCCTCTTTTTGGAGGTCACCCAGTCCCTGGAGGGCCAGGTGATTTTCTTCCATTTTTCTTTTTAAGTTGCAGACTTCCTCGCCTAACGTGTCCCTTTCCTGACTAAGAGCCTGCATCTGTGCCGCCATGTCGTCCCTCTGCCTTTGAAAGGCACCAGCTTTCTGGCGCTCCTCCTCAAATTCTGTCTGGGTATCCAGGTCTTTCAGAATCAGTTTGTTTTTCTCTGCCTTCTCCATATCTAGGTGGCTTTGCAGGGTGACTACCTGCTCTGCGCATGCCCTATTGAAGTCCAGTTGTTGCTCCAGCTTTTTCTGGCTTTGCAGTAGGGTGTCTAAACCTTCTTGGGCCTCCTTCTGCAAGGCAGAAATCTCGTATCCTGGTCAGACTTTTCCTGTTGCAGGATACCGATATCCTCTTTTAGTTTAATGATATACTGCCTACTATCATTTTCTGACTCCTGGCTCCTCTGCAGCCTCTGCTCGGAAGAGACCAGGTCAGATTGGGCCTTCTCTAATGCCATCTGTTGCCTATTTGCCAGATCTTGGCCTTCAGCACATTTGTCCTGTATGGCTCCCATATATAAATACAAATATGCCGCTATCCTACCAATCTTGTTGTGCTCATCTTTGGCCTTAGGGGCCATGTATAGTTCGCTCAGGGCCACGTGTAAAAGACCCTGATCTTTCCAGCTGTCTAACCCAGTCGCATTGACCTGTTGTGTGATCGCCTGCAGCCACACATTCTGGTCCTGTTCAGACCATTCACCTCTCACAAACAGTTTATGTAAGAGGTGCTCTCTAGCTATCTTCATATCTACCAATGTCGTCATTCTGGAAATTGATTTCCTTCCTGATTTACAGAAGTTTGTATTTTATTTTGCAAAACAGGCCGTCTCCTTAAAGCGTCCTTCTTTTGAGGGGTGATTTTACAGAGTAACACAGCGTGGTGATCCACCAGGATTTATGTATCCTGTCAGTTAGCACACTGTATTAAGCTGCACAAGTGGTAGATCTAATCCAGACGTCCCGGCTCGAGCCCCCACTCTGTTAAGTGACTTCAATTCAGCACTCCAACTAAGTCAATGCCAAGTCTGGGATGCCCAAGGGAAGCCCGTATTTATATATTTTTATGACAAGTTCATAGATCTGGATGATAAACCCTTGTATAACGCCCCTCTCTTTGAACCCCCCTGACCTCACTGAGCCAAGAAGTAGGTTTGTTTTGCAAATTAAAAGATTTATTGGAAAAATTACACAAGATATATATCACACTTGTATTAATAAATTAATATTTGATAGCACACTTATGAATATGACAGTGAACAACAATAGATAGTATTACACTAGCACACGTTTTTAATTACTTAGGAGTTGGTATAGAGAGGATAAAGTAGCTGAGAATGCTTTTATGGGTTCAAGGAAATGCAATGATGGAAAAGAATGCAGCACAGAAATAACTGAGATGGTTTCCACAAGAGATAATATGATCACTTTTTCTTTTGACAATTTACTCCCCCCCTATGCAATATAAGGAAATGGAAGGAGAGCAAACAATTTTCAGGAATACAATCAAATGCAATACCACTTCAGTCCCCCCCCTAGCCAGCTTAGAGCAACAGGGATGAATTTAAAACACAGGCAAAATACTTTAAATGTGATTTGCAGAGAAGTGAAAATACGCTAAAAATTATCAGGTTGAAAACGGGTTTCAGCAGTTGCAAGTAAAAGACAACTATTTTAGGGCTTGTTGGAAAGATGAGGATCTTAGCTTTAAAATGAAAGTTAAATCTCGTTCCTAGCACACGCGGTTCAAAAGATACGGACGATTTAATGGAGATAGATTCTCAGAAATAAAGTAAGATTCAAATGACAAATGACACTTTCACAGGTTGGAAATCACAGAATGGACACACAATTTCTATGCAGTTCTAAATAGGTTGAAATGGTTTGAATTAGGTTATTTTAAACTAAGATATTGGTTTTGCACAGCTCTGGCTGGATACTCACTCCTAATTTTAGAAGGAATGGGCCTCGTCACAGATCTGGTCAACAGGTTTAGCTGCGGTTCTCTCTGCTCTGCTGGTCTGGATCTCTGATTCTGGCAAAAGTTCTGGCACTGCACAGCGGTGTGGTCTGGGTCTGGTCTTCTATCGGCACTGCACGGCGGTCTGGATACAGCTCTGCTTTCTGGGTTCTGGCACAGGGTTCTAGCCAGAATCAAACAGCTCGCCCGGCTGTTGAATAGTTTGGTTAGGTTGCTGGATTCTGAGGCCTCTGAAGGATTCAGCTTGTGGACTAGGCCTCTCTGCTACAAGTTCTGAAGTCTGGATTCTAAGTTCTGGTTCTGGAGTCTGGTTTTCCAAGTTCAGGTCTCTGGATCTGTCTGGATTTGAAGTCTGGAGTCTCCTGTCAAAGTGCTTCGCAAGAAAGTGGAAAGTGAATGTCCCTACCTGGTTTCAGTGGGTCTTTTTATGTCTTTTGAAAGTGAGTGGGAAGGCTGATTTTCTATGCCCAACCCTCTGAGGATCCTGATAGGCTATAGGATTCTCTGTCGCCTGACTGGGGAACTGAATTGTGAGTCATCCAGCATCCGTTTTATGGCATACAGAAAGAACGCTCCCCTTGTCACTTTGCACACAAATCTATTTTTGACTTAAATGCGTATTTATCCAAGTACAATTTTTCTAATATTATATGTCCAGTTAACATATTTTCTGTAGCGCCAAACCATCCATTCCCTGTCTTTGTAAGATGTTGTGTTCACTTCTGACAGAATTCTGCCCTTTTCATCCAGGACACAACCTCTAAACTTTTCCAGAATTTACACAAATGTGCGCAAGGAATATGGGCATCAGATGATGAAGTGTCAGATTCTTAACATACATACATTTGGAGTAATACCCTATTTTCCGCTACTACCCCCAGAACATACCACAGAGTCCTAACACCTCTTAAAATGTGCACAGAAAAATCACAGGAATCATGATGTTATTGATATAATTTTGACAATTATGTACTATGAATTATCCATCTTTCTAAAATGATGCCAAGGCCCAGAGGGGTGTGGTTTCCCCAAACACATGGGGGAATTTCTGGTTTGTTCACTTCCTCCAAGCTCGGCTGGCTCACAGAGGCAGTGCCCCTCCCATTTCCTTCCGGGAGGAAGCCATTTACGACCCCCTGATTTAGCATTTGCCTGAGCCAAGGAAAGTTCATTGTTCTGTTTCCTGCAGTCTCAGGTACCCCTGCACTAATTCAATCAGAGAGGTGTAATCTCCTTTTGCTGGGGGCAGGAGAAGACAGGCCAGGCCTGTGAATGCAGTTGCTGGGCAAGTTTCAACTCCTGTCGGGGGTAGTTGCCGGGCAGAATTCAATCTCTTTAAGCCAGGCTTCAGCCAAATGTCACTTTTGTTCCCATTTTTCTTCATTCAAATCAAACTTACAATGTTGACACATGCAGCTAGAACGCTGATTCTAAGTTCAAAACTATGACATTTAAACAGTTGCAACCTATGTGACACTCCAAAGTAAACCACTCATTTATTTGAAACATTTCGATTTTAGTGACTTTAAGTCCAATTTCACTTAAGCTTCTGACATCCACAGCTCACCCAGTTTTGTTATGAACATTATTTTAGGCTCTTCATCTTTCCAGATTGTGTGTGCACACAAGACTTCATTCTGCCAGATGTCTGCTGGTGTTCAGTAAGAATTTTGAATATCTTGCAATGTTTGAAATAGGCATTTTTAGCTTGCATTCAGAGAAACCAAGGTGATTTCAAAGCGCTTTTTGAGCTAACAGGCACTGCTGTTTTTCCTTTGGCACCACGTTTCACTCATGGCGCTTCTGGACCACATCACGATTGCACTGGTAGGTGGCGGTTCAGGCGACCATTTTGTTGTGCACAAAAAACGCGTGGTTTTCCTGGATTCCGGCGCAAATGTGGGCTTTTCCGCCATCTTGGATTTTCTAAGCCCACAGCACCAAATGTTGCAGCATAATAACTTAAACGTGGGTCGATACACCTGACAAGCATTGGCCAGAGTTTCACACTGAAGAAGTGAGCATGTGATCCGGGGTCTGCAGCCCACACACATGCAGAAGATTCCCATGCTCCCACTTGCAAGATTTGCACCAAATTAGTGAGATTGTGCTCCAAGGTAGACACAGGCACAGTCTTTGCTCTGATGTTTGACACACTCACAGGATGGGACAGCATTTCGTTCTCCCATCCTAGTTGTGTTGCTCTGCCTTTTGAGGGCTACTAGAACCTGGATGATTATCGAGGGGTGGAGTAGGGGCAGTGATGGCCTACTGGAATGCAACTCGAAGGCTTAAATCTCCTTCTTACTTGACTTTAGTATATACAGTACATGCTAGCCAATGTTTCCACTGTTCTGCACTGCAGGCACCTCCCCCCCCCCCCTACGCCGTTGCACCAAGTTGGCGACTACATGCAAATTTGCGGTCCTATAACTGCCAGTGATGTCCCTTCCAGTATTTGGGCCCCCACCTCCCCCGGGAAATTCCTCAGTCGGCTCCCCTGCCCACATTCATCCACCCTACCTCTCTCCCTTAGATACAGATGAACTCAACACACACTTCCCCACTTGGTCACCTCACCCCACACTCGACTCATCCTACAGACAAACCTAACGACCCAGCATCAGCTCCATGGTTCTGACACACAACCTCACGACCGGTGTGTTAAATGCAACGAGCCAGCCCACTTTGCACTGATGCGCACTGTTTCTACTGGTGGGTGCCTAGATTGAGCAACTCGACAACACATGAGTGTGCAGACCGCCCTACAGGCAGGCACATGCACATCAGCTGTGAAGTTCGGCTTGGTTATCTACTTGGCTGACGTTCTTATTTAGGGTGCGCCCCCGTTGTGATTGGCACTTGCGCTGCAGTGACACTTCTGAGAATGTCATGGCAGCGCGTTAACCTCGCAGGAGCACTTTGTATCGAAACCAGTAACGATTCATAAGTGAGGCACTGTCACACTGTTTAGAGAAAATACCAGTCGCTTTCTAAAAAAAAAAGCATATTTGATGGGAACTAAATACTTGGGGCTTTCATGTTCAGTGTCGCTGAAAACCACGTAGAAGGGAAACGGAAAATAGAAGATTGTCTGCTTAGTTAAAAATCCCCCAGGCCCTCTGTGGCTTGATGGTTTCATTATGCAACACCTGGGTGGAATGATGACGTGCGTTCTTCTTGCCCACACTGTTTCGCTTGGTGCTTGCATCCATTGACGAAGTGGCGGGATGTAGACCTGGCCTGCTGTAGCAGGAGCAGTCTGAGAGACAGGCCCTTCCCTTTTTGTTTGCCTTCAATCTCAGCTTATGTTGTGGTTTTTAACGTCCCTTTGTGAACCCTATTTTGGTAGCTTCATCTCAGCCAATCAAAATACAGGAATTCAGAGCACTAATAACTGGTAGTTGCCTGGACTTTCTGCAGCCTACTAGCCAGTTGCACGGAACATTCTTCGTCACCTGTGCTCTCCCTCTGCCTGCCCCTTTCCATCTGCCTTGGCATGCAGGCGAGAATGTTCCTCTCTGCACCCGCTCTGCAGCCCCTTCCCAAGTGCCAGCCTTGCCAACGCCATTGCATGCAGTCTGTTCGCCTCACAGCACCCTCGTGCACACAATTGCCGAAACTGCTCCGCGGTGTAACAGGGATGCTGCAGGAAGATGACAAAATGCTTTATATTCCCCCTTCCACCATTGCCCTTCCCCATTCCCATTTTTGCCCCATAGGGCAAATTGGGAATGGGGAAGGCGCTAATTACGGTACCGCAAATTGCGGTACCGTAATTAACTCCCTGGGTCTCTTTGCGGGTTGGTTTTTAACGCCTGCAAAAAGCAGGCGTTAAATTCCCCAACCTGCAAAGGGACCTCGTAGTAAGGCGGTAAGGATTTACCGGTGCCGGTAAAATACCGGTACCAGTAAATCCTTACCGCCATCCGTGTAATGAGGCCCTTAGACCCCTACTGCTTCGTATTCGTCTTAATCTATGGATATCTTCCAGGTAAGTAGGCACTCTCTCTCAGGGACTTCCTAACTTTCCTTACTCTCACCAGATGTTAGTGGTCTAATTGGAAAGTAGGAGTGTGCTTTACAGCAGCTCTGTAAGATTCACCTGGTTCCACTCACATCCACGCTTCCCTCTCCCTTCTACTCTACCTCCTCCTCCTCCTCCTCCCCTATCTCCTCCACACCCACTTCCTGTCCCTCCGCTATTTCACTCGTCCTATCTCCTGCCTCCACCCCCTCCTTCCTACTGCTGGGTTCTCTCTCTCTCTCTCTCTCTCTCATTCTCTCTCTCTCTCTCCTCTGCGTCAGTAGAGCTTCAGTATTGTCGTAAGTGCGTCTGATCTTCCTGGCTTTTCTCTTCATCTCTCAATGTTCGCCGGCTGCTCGTCCCTTACTGTGGACTCAGCCTCTGAAACGGAAAGAGAAGGCTGGCCAGCATATGTATTCAGAGGCAAAGCTGAAGACATGGCTCTACACAAACATGCTAGCACAAGGGGAGGCGGTCAAGGATTGGGATTCGTTTTGCTGCTCTGTCCCTTAGGGCCAGGGCTGGTTCTGGAATCTCTTCATCTCCCACTTCCCAAGGACTAGCACAGGGGATAAGATCACAGATTTCGCCTTGCCACTAAGAAGGCACATATTTGGTGTCAGCCACAACCTAGGCTCAGGTTTGGTGCCAGTGGTCTATTCTGGTCTCTCTCTCTAACCTGCACCTTACTATGGTACCTACCACATAAGTAGGTAGATGCATGCGGGTGTAGGTAGATCCAACAGGTGTGTGTAAACCCTGCCTTTCGCCTCCTACTAACAAACCCCGACAGTGTGGCGGGGCAAACAAAGGGATCGTGCAAGACGTGTCTACAATGAATATTCAAAGAGACGACAAGTTGGAAAAGAAGGCGTCACAAGATTTTATTTGGGGAAAAGGGGTGTCGATGTGAAAATATGAGCAACTATGAGAGCAGCAGCACAGAAGCTGAGGACAAGTGCGCCTCGGGGAGAGAAAGTGCACCCTCTAAAGGCAGACCGCGGGTCTGGCACGAGCATTAATTGTGACTGCAACTATGAATAACTAGCTGAGGTACCCGGCGTTGCCCGTGTCCTGATTGAGTACACCATCACTGTATTGGCTTTCAACAACTATCAAAAAGCAGTTCAGGCTTCTGAAGAAGAGGATTACTCCTTGAAACGCGTAAAGCCATTAACCCTGCATATACTGAATGTGTGCTTTGTCTACCTTCACATCGAATGTTATCTTCAATTCAAATCAATTGTGTGCTTTTACAAATCCTGTGCAGAAGTGATACTTTTAAGAGCAAATGATTAATGTGTATTTGATCATACTCTATTGTATTGATTGTGATAACTACATTTCTTTACCACATGTTTTGTGGCCCCCGGATAGTGTGCATGGGACGGGAGGAATCCGTATTAGGTTCCTTTTTTCCTTTTTCATGTGTATATTGGGCTTTTGTGCCAAAGCCTTATTTCCTCCTGTGCACCTCTAATTATAAAACCAGCTGTGCTGGATCCCTACAAAATGTAATCCTTTATTTAGTATAAGGTGAGCACCTAATATCCCCTTTTTTTCTCTCTCACTAATCACTCAACCATCCTTTGTAATATATTATTTTTTTTGGACAGAGGTTTTGGGTGCCAGTCTCTCACCCTTACTGTCTGTTGGTAATCTCTGGGTTCTTATGAACTCTGACCTACCCCTTGGACTGCAGGTGCAAAGCGCTGTTAGGTGTTATTGCGTTTTCAACTCCCTAGACTGAGACGACATTTCCATCTACTGATGGTACCCGGATGCTGAATGCCTCTGACTCCTTCTACCTTATTTTCAGCAATAGCATCTACTTGGATTTTCCGTTAAAATGAATGACTACCTATGACTGCTACAGAATGCTATGTCCCCATCCTTCCTTCTCGTCAGTATCAAACCATCAGTTTACCCTGGAAGGTCCCTCCTTATCACTCATCAAGATCAATCCAATCAGCCAACATTAATCTTCTTCTTGTCCCCCCCTTTTAAAAAAAATGCAGGATAGGAGACCAGTATAGGCATCGGCGCTCTGGAATTCCTGGCCTTACAGAGTGCACGAATTGTGTGCCCCTAACCCTCTGAAATTCCTATTCCCCCATGTCTGCCCACCACAAATGCTTCCTTTCGTCCTCTGTGTGATCTTCCTCCTTCCTTCATGCCTGGATGCAATGAATGCTCTG
This sequence comes from Ambystoma mexicanum, assembly GCF_040938575.1. Taxonomy (NCBI): domain Eukaryota; kingdom Metazoa; phylum Chordata; class Amphibia; order Caudata; family Ambystomatidae; genus Ambystoma; species Ambystoma mexicanum. The sequence continues at coordinate 180,961,162 of NC_090927.1, read as the reverse complement.
TTTCATCCATGGTGTACTCATGCCACACGCTCTCAGCTCTAGGGATTTCTTTTATCTTACCCTGCTGCTCCCTCCTCATGGCACCATGCCTGTCGTTGTGACCTGCCCCCCTATGCACCTTATCCCTTTTGACTGCGCAGCAGGCCATCTTCCCACTCCCAAGCCACTCTCCTTTGTCTCGCAATGTGGCACAGAAGGGAATCCGTGCCACAGGGCATGCGCCTGGTGTGATAGCAATGTGGCACAGAAGGGAAACCATGCCACAGAGCATGCGCCTGGTGTGATAGCAATGTGGCACAGAAGGGAAGTCATGCCACAGGGCATGCGCCTGGTGTGATAGCAATGTGGCACAGAAGGGAAACCATGCCACAGAGCATGCGCCTGGTGTGATAGCAATGTGGCACAGAAGGGAAGTCATGCCACAGGGCATGCGCCTGGTGTGATAGCAATGTGGCACAGAAGGGAATTCATGCCACAGGGCATGCGCCTGGTGTGATAGCAATGTGGCACAGAAGTGAAGCCATGCCACAGGGCATGCGCCTGGTGTGATAGCAATGTGGCACAGAAGGGAATCCGTGCCACATGGCATGCATTTGTTACGCTAGCAGTGTAGCACAAAAGGGAAGCCATGCCACAGGGCATGCGCCTGTTGTGATAGCAATGTGGCACAGAAGGGAAGTCATGCCACAGGGCATGCGCCTGGTGTGATAGCAATGTGGCACAGAAGGGAAGTCATGCCACAGGGCATGCGCCTGGTGTGATAGCAATGTGGCACAGAAGGGAATCCGTGCCACATGGCATGCATTTGTTACGCTAGCAGTGTAGCACAGAAGTGAAGCTATGCCACAGGGCATGCGCCTGTTGTGATAGCAATGTGGCACAGAAGGGAAGCCATGCCACAGGGCATGCGCCTGGTGTGATAGCAATGTGGCACAGAAGGGAAGCCATGCCACAGGGCATGCGCCTGGTGTGATAGCAATGTGGCACAGAAGGGAATTCATGCCACAGGGCATGCGCCTGGTGTGATAGCAATGTGGCACAGAAGGGAAGCCATGCCACAGAGCATGCGACTGGTGTGATAGCAATGTGGCACAGAAGGGAAGCCATGCCACAGGGCATGCGCCTGGTGTGATAGCAATGTGGCACAGAAGGGAAACCATGCCATAGAGCATGCGCCTGGTGTGATAGCAATGTGGCACAGAAGGGAAGTCATGCCACAGGGCATGCGCCTTGTGTGATAGCAATGTGGCACAGAAGGGAAGTCATGCCACAGGGCATGCGCCTGGTGTGATAGCAATGTGGCACAGAAGGGAATCCGTGCCACATGGCATGCATTTGTTACGCTAGCAGTGTAGCACAAAAGGGAAGCCATGCCACAGGGCATGCGCCTGTTGTGATAGCAATGTGGCACAGAAGGGAAGTCATGCCACAGGGCATGCGCCTGGTGTGATAGCAATGTGGCACAGAAGGGAAGTCATGCCACAGGGCATGCGCCTGGTGTGATAGCAATGTGGCACAGAAGGGAATCCGTGCCACATGGCATGCATTTGTTACGCTAGCAGTGTAGCACAGAAGTGAAGCTATGCCACAGGGCATGCGCCTGTTGTGATAGCAATGTGGCACAGAAGGGAAGCCATGCCACAGGGCATGCGCCTGGTGTGATAGCAATGTGGCACAGAAGGGAAGCCATGCCACAGGGCATGCGCCTGGTGTGATAGCAATGTGGCACAGAAGGGAAGTCATGCCACAGGGCATGCGCCTGCTGTGATAGCAATGTGGTACAGAAGGGAAGTCATGCCACAGGGCATGTGCCTGGTGTGATAGCAATGTGGCACAGAAGGGAAGCCATGCCACAGAGCATGCGCCTGGTGTGATAGCAATGTGGCACAGAAGGGAAGCCATGCCACAGGGCATGCGCCTGGTGTGATAGCAATGTGGCACAGAAGGGAATCCGTGCCACATGGCATGCATTTGTTACGCTAGCAGTGTAGCACAAAAGGGAAGCCATGCCACAGGGCATGAGCCTGTTGTGATAGCAATGTGGCACAGAAGGGAAGTCATGCCACAGGGCATGCGCCTGGTGTGATAGCAATGTGCACAGAAGGGATGTCATGCCACATGGCATGCGTCTGGTGTGATAGCAATGTGGCACAGAAGGGAATCCGTGCCACATGGCATGCATTTGTTACGCTAGCAGTGTAGCACAGAAGTGAAACCATGCCACAGGGCATGCGCCTGGTGTGATAGCAATGTGGCACAGAAGGGAATCCGTGCTACATGGCATGCATTTGTTACGCTAGAAGTGTAGCACAAAAGGGAAGCCATGCTAGAGGGCACGCGCCTGTTGTGATAGCAATGTGGGAAGGGAACCTTTGACCTTTCTTGCACTGGTTTTGTTTCTTTGTTGGTGTATTGCCCCCGCCTAGACTAAAAGCCGTAGCACCTTCAGACGTGGACAATGGCCACAATGGCTCTCCTTAATCTGTTTTTTCGGCCACCTAGTGGCCATCATTTCACACGCTCTGAACTGCCCGCGCTTAGAGGATTTAGTGTCATCACTCACTTCTGAATTTGAGGGCACTTTCTCATCTTATAGTACAGGCACTATTGGTCAGTGCACTGTCATTACATGCATTGCCAGTATTTGTAATTCTCTCTTTTTTTAAAAACATATTATTAAAATTTAAACCGATTGAATTAGTAGGCAGCGAAAGCAAAGCAAAAGCTGCTTCTAGGTTGGGAGCCAGGGAGGCCGGGGTAGAGGGGGAGTGTAGGGGACATATACTTCCATAGAAGAGGAGAGGAAACGTATGATGGGTGTAACAATAACAGTGTGTACAGCTCACCCCCACTTATACAAGTGTCCGAAGGCTGTAAGTCTAATAGCAATTGTCTTAGACTAACAAAATATGATACTTACAACGTGCAGTGCAAGAAAAGGAAACATGCAGTGCCGATCAAGGCAGATATGCGGTGCGGATTTTTCAATTATATGTGCATTCAAAAAGATCTTTCTTGATCAAATGTCTACATTTCCTGATCGCTTCTGCCGATCCGAGTGTAGAGGCCAGGTCCGTTTTAGACAGAGAACCTTAAGACTCTTTCCTCCATGACAAAGTCAGTTGGAGTCAGGGGTATCGTTATTTCATGTCGAGTGTAGACCTTGGGTGCATGTGTTTAGGTTGACTATTCCAGAGATATGCCCCAAATTGTTGGGCAATGTCCCAATAAGGATGAAACTCACGGCTGAGGAGGACACCTTCACTTTAATACCTACTTTGTTCAACATATGGAACTGCCGTTCCAACTATTAACTCCTCCTCTTCCCCTTTCTCCTCCCGCTTTCTGCCTGATGTCCTGTCCGTGCCTTGAAGGCACAGAGGCTTGTAAGATCACCCCCGGACAAATGTTCTGAGGTCGGGTTCAGTATTCCTCCACCCACCAGGCACATGGGGCTCCTAATGGTGTGTTGCGAGTGAGCCCATGTCTCACTCGGTCCCGCAGTCTCCAGGTCTCTGGGCAGGCCCGGCAGAGTTTTTGCTACTTCCCCCGGGTGACCCACGGGTCATCCCAAGACTCTCTTGTCTCTGGTTCACAGTGTGGTGTTACACCTTACCGGCGATGGTCATGGTGGCAAAACTGGAGATTAGGAAGAACGGTACAGAATATCGTACTGCAGGCTCCCATAGCGACGGTATGTTGTAAGGATGACCGCGGTCTAGTTGATTCCCGCACTTCTGACGTTTTTGCGTCTGTTCACGTGACTCCTGATAAGGAAGGAAGTGCAACCAGTGTACGCGTCGCTACTGTCTTTACCGATGCTCCGCTCACTCTCAGGCCATCTCCCAACTCTTCCATCACTTTCGAGACAGAAGTTCCACCTTTGTTAGTAAGTCCATTCAATCTCAGCTCCCCCGGCTTTATCCTAATTCCTGCTATATCTCAAACATTCATCCCTCTGTCTTTCATTCCGCTCAGTTCCACAGATCTAGGTCAGGTACCCCGACTCCTCAGTCTTCCGGATGTACCCGTGAACCTCTTCACCCCTTAGTGAATCAGATTCTGATAAACACATACGTGTCTCCTCTAATCCGTGCCTTCCTTTTTCTCTACCCTTCTTACCTGGCACTTACCTGTTTATTCTTGTGTTCCCGGAAAGGAATCCAATCCTTGTCACACTACAGCTCGACTAGAGGGGACCGTCCAGGCTGCTGCCTTCCGATCAGAAGAACCACAGCGACTCAGGGTTTTATTCCCCAGGAGGGTTTCCCTGGGGGTCCTGCCTCCATCCTCGCTGTTTTCCAATTCGGGGAGAGAGGGAGAGCAGGACGTCCACAGGGGATTCCCCAATCTCTGCCAAGTTGCCTCCATTGCGGACCGTGGTCTGCCCAGGGTAGTGATATTAAACTTTAAAACAGCTGACAGATAACATCCGGTGGGACTGCGTTATTTCTTGACTCTAATTCTGCGCCGTCACAATGGATCCGTTGAGGGCTGCCACCCTCAGGGGATTCGGAGAGTACCTTGCATCCGTCTTTCTGTTTATTTTCTGTCTCACCAGCACCTCGTCTCCTAACAGAAATTCTTTGGGCACTGCTCTCCTTGATGTCCGTGTTAAGCTTGGCCCGTTCTTTCCCGATGGTGTCTTTCAGTATGATCTCTTTGTCTCCTCACACTTGGTCGTCAGTTTTTCTCACAATCCTGGTATGTACTTTGTAGCGCATCATTATTTCTGCCGGTGACTTGTTGGTGGCCTCATGTGCAGTGTTTCAATAGTGTCTGAGCATCCTGCACAAAGCTTGGTGTGTGTTTGTAGCTTCAATGTATGACCTTTGGATGGTCTTCTTGATCGATGCCATGAAGTGCTCCGTCATCCTGTTGGCTTGTGACCACCTGGGTTTGATTTTTTGGTGGGTGAAACCCATGTTCTTTGCAAATTCTGCGATGCTGTGTCCGTTAAACAGGGGTCCATTGTCTGACTTGACTGTGCGGGGTATGCCCCTTTCACTGAGCACCTCGTCGAAGATAGCAGCCACCTGGGGGGTATGCCGCCATCGTCACTTTCTTAACAATGGTGAATCAAGTGTACTCATCAATGAATACTATGAGATAGTCTCCTGACTCCATGCGTCCGTAGAAATCAACTGCCACTCGGTCCCACAGCCGTTATGGTATGTGTGTGGATTGCTGTGGCGTGGGGGCTTCTGCCCTCGTGGTGCATTGGCATGGTAAGCAGTTCATCACCCAGCTGACTACTAGGGAGTCCATGAGCAGGAACCAGACATGGCATATTAACTGTTTCTTCCTATTATCAGCCCCCTGATGTCCCTCATGTGCTGTGTTTATAATCTCAGCTCTGAGCGTGTACATCGTGTACCTTTAACAATCTTTCTATCTCTTCCTTGCTCACCCCCGGGTGGCTCTTGATGGCTCGGCCGTAGTCTCTCCACTTTTGTTGTTCGTGAGGGCAATGGCCAGGGCCATTGACGGGTCAGATGCCGATGCAGTTGCAATAGTCTGTATTGAGAGTGTGGGTGGTAAGGCATTGGCTGTGACGTAATTGATATATTCTGCGTCTCCTTCGAGCATCATCAGGGCGCCTGCTGGGTGGCACGAAAAGTAGTCTGCTGTATATTGGTCCCCACCGGGTCTGTGAATGATTGTATAGTCGTATCCCTGTAGGCGGATGCCCCACCTTTCAATCCTGTGTGGCATTTTGTGTGAGGGTTCCCACAGAAGGAGAGCAGGGCATGGTGATCTGTTATTAGTGTGAACCTCTTGCCAATGATGAACTTGTGGAAGTGCTGAAACGCCCATACTGCAGCCAGGCTTTCTTTTTCAGCCTGGGAGTATGTCTGTTTCCGTAGGTGAGAGGGACCTGCTTGCGAATGCGACTTGTGTCTGGGGTGTTTGTCGGCGCCACTGGTCTGGGCGAGGATGGCACCCAATCCTACTGGGCTGGTATCTTCGATGACTTCCATGTGCCACGGGGGATCAAAATATGCGAGCCGTTTTGCTTCTGCAAGTGCCTTTTTGATGTTATCGAAAGCAGCTTGGCACTCCTCAGACCAGTCCAACGTGGTGTACTTTTGAAGTAATCTTCTCAGAGGCTCGGTATGGGTCACGTAATGCGGGATGTATCTGGCATAGTAGCTGGCCATGCCGAGGAACAATCTCACATCTGCCACCTGGGTAGGTGCTTGAAGGTTGGTAATAGTGCAGACCTTTTCTGGGTCTGGAGTTGTACCTTCATCCGAGAATATGTGACCGAAAAACTTTCTTCTTGCTGAACCTGCATTTATCCAGGTTTAGCGTCAGGCCAGCATTGTGCAGAGAAGTGGAGGTCTCCGTTAGGGCCACGTCGTGTTCTTCCTGTGACGTACCAAAGACAAGGATGTCATTCCTGTAATTCAGTGCTGACTTGATCAGGCAGATGATTTGCCTGATGGCCTCCTGAAAAATCTCTGCAGTGGAGGAGATACCAAAGCTCAGCCGGCGGTAACAAAAAGGTCCTTTGTGCATGGCGAAGGTGGTGATGCCCTTGACTCTGGGTGTAGTTCAAGCAGGTGGTATCCCTGCAAGAGGTCAAGCTTAGAGAATGTGGTAGTTCTGTTCAGCTGCACTATCACGTCCTCGAAGCACGGACTTTGGTGTTGTTCCCGCTGGATGGCAGTGTTGGCTATTCTCATGTCGACGCAGAGTCACATGTGCCCTCCTTCCTTTGGGACAATTACTAGCAGGGAGACCCATGGGGTGGGTACGGTGGCAGATTCTATGATCTCAATCAGGAGTAGCTGGTCCAACTCCTAATAGACGGCATTATGAAGGTGGAAACCCACTCTCCTGGGGTGTTGAGGAACTGGGTGAATAGCCTCATTGACATGTAGTTTGACAAGTACTCCCTTGAGTTTCACAAGTTGTATGTTGTATGTTGTTTGCATAGATCAGGGAACCTTGTTTGGATGACACCTTTTGTGATAGCGCCATTCTCCCCCAGGTTTTTGCTAATTGCACACTCCATTTCTCCATCGCTTGTGGTTGTCGTGTTTCACTGGATCACCTTGCCCTCCCGGAAGCGGATGTCAATGAGTGCGAGGAAGCTCGCCATGTGGTAACTGAGTAGGCAGCAGCCTTTTGTTGGGCTTTTTATGACATGGATGGTGGTGTCGAGCGTTAGCCCATTGTGTATCAGTCTGCGCCGGAACTGTCCGATTGAGTGTAGAGGCAGTGCAGCGCTCCATTGAAATAATCTTGCGTTGTTCTTTGAAAGTTCTGGTCTCGCTGGCATCTGTAGGAACTCTTGTTCCCTATAATGTTCACCGTGGCACCCAAATCGATCAGGAAGCAGTAGAGTCAGTTTCCTATGTTGACGGAGATCCTGGGTGTCTCCTTCGCCTCCCGGTCATCTTGGATGAGGTTGACGTATTTGTCAAGCTGTAACTGGTCATATTCAGTGCCGTAGTCATATTGGAAGTTGTACTGTTGCTCCCTGTAGAACTGGTAAGGGTGCGGGGGCTAGACATATTCATCACCATAATGGGCGTATGGGTCATTTGGGTCATATCCTTGGTCCGGTTCTTGGTGTGGTGTCTCTTTTAATGCCCTTACGTATCTTCTCTGGCCCTGGTAATGAGTTGGGTTGGGCCTTGGCGGGCAGAATGAAGGTGGGGGCGGGCTGCTGGCAGCATATTTGAGGTGATCAAGCCAGGGGCGATAGCGACTTTTGCCCAGACTTCCATGAGCATTTTGTTGCTATGTTTTGGAAAAGTTTGAGTTGTTGGATCGCTTTCTTGAGGAAGCCCAGGTCATGCTGTTACAATTTTAGACAGAATTCCGAGGGCACTTCTGTCTTTGGCACTGTTATGAATCTCATTATTCCAAGGACACTAAATATATATCCAGCCATCCGCTCAAGACTCTGGTGCTTTATGCCATGCCAGCTTCACCCTTGTTTGTTCAGGGTAGTGTTATTAATAAATGTGAATTTCTAGCACAAAGAATCCATGGAGTTGGGTCAAAAGCTCTTCAGTCCAGACTGCCTCTGCCAATGCTGTGATCTGTGTGTGATCTGCAGGTCGCAGGTTTGAATCCTGGCAGGGCCACTGAAGCCTTTCATCCTTCCGAGGTTGATAAATGAGTACCAATTCCGGTGGAGTGATATTGTATGCATACATGTTCTATTTAAAATGCTTAGGCGTAAGCGCTGTATAAAGAACACCTCATTACCAAAATAAGTGACACCAAACCTTATCCTCTCATATGCATCGGATATTTTGGGGCTAATTGTGTCTGTTGTCAGACACAGGCTTCCTACTGTGTATGGGTTCCACTCTTCTTCAAAGGAAGCATGACATTTCTATCGTGGCACTACTTTCTCTCGACTTCCTTATGCTACTGGGAATTCGGCATCCGTCTCAAAGTTGGGACATTAACCTGATTCTCTTTCATTTTAATATATAGTGACTGCAAACCATTTTGTGGTCTAGAACACCAGGTTACTGATTGGCCCCACAACCGCTTGAGTTCCAGGGAAGAATGTACAAGACTCATATTTTTACAAGCAGTCAGTGGTAGGTCCAGAACCAACTCCAGAGGAAAGAGGCTGGACTACTGGGCTCTTAGAGGAGTTCTGAGTTTCTAAGTAAGAGTAATTTCATTAACATCATTAGGCAGGCAACCCTCCTCTTCAGCTTATTCCTGTTGTTGCCATGGTGCATGTGAAGTGTCCTTATTGATGAAAACGTACACGGGTGCCAGCTGTTCATTAAGGTAAGTCCTTTATGAAAGTACATTATGTACCAGGGAACAACTGGCCCCCACCACTCACACTATGAACATTGATGTCAAACAAAAGCCTGCATTTTTAAATCGGAATGGGAAGCATGGAGATCAGGTTGCTTCACATCTATCCCCCTTCCTAATGTGGGATTATAAAATCATTCTTTTATTGTATATTGCGTCTTTTAGCAATGGATAATAATAATACCCATTATTATGAGGCCTCATCATTTAGGGAGACTGGCACAGTGGCACCGTTGTATGGTTTAAATTGGGACTCCCCCGATTGATTAGAGAAAAGCACAGTAGGACAAAGTTGGAGAAGGTGGGAGTGAGCCCTCAATGTTACCTCATGTGATCAGAGGAAGTGGCAGGTTCACTCGGCTACAAAAAAGGAGAATCGTAGCTCATTTCCTGGCACCAGAGACTGCAATTTAAGAGGATTATGTTAGGGGTCAGAGATGCGAGACAGACACAAAGGTAACGTTTTCTCATTTATTAAATGAAAAAGGGTTTACCTTTTACACCAAGAGCCCACTCTGCTCGAGGCACAGGAACTACTTTAGAATGTTCCTTTAAACGCAATTTGCAAGACTGCTACTTGGAGCACCATTCATAACTTTACTCAGCATTACTGCCTAGATACACACTCTAAAGCAGATTCACAGGGTATCACTACATATTATCCCCACCAAAAATATTGCCGTATATATGGTTGTCTGGAATGGCCATAGGCAATATTTTTTGGGGGGATAATCTGGGTTTTTTTTGGGAGTGGGGGTTGCGGGGGTGTCCCCCGCACCTTTAAAAATAATGTGAGGGTTGCGGAGGTGTCCCCCGTAGGTTCCATGGCTTAATATTGCCGGAAAAATATGGCAATATTTTTGTATGGCGATATGTTTGCAGGGATATTAACACATGGAACCATTCACAGGTGGGACAAGCAGTATTTAAACATCTATTTGCCGCTGTAACTTCACACAACCCACCCCCTCCAGGTACTGCTTGCTAATCTATGCATAGCATGTGATTTAAGCAGATCCATAAGCCTCAGAAGGCATACATTACTCATCGTAATCTTGTTCTGATGCTTGTATCTGCTTAGGTTCACATGCACCTCCCTTCCTCTCACCGACCTCGGTCCTGGGCCCAGCCACTCTCCTCTTGCACTGCCTCCCTGGCAATTGCTATCAGACTTACAGCCTGTTCCACCTTTGTTAGTAAGTCCATTCAATCTCAGCTCCCCCGGCTTTATCCTAATTCCTGCTATATCTCAAACATTCATCCCTCTGTCTTTCATTCCGCTCAGTTCCACAGATCTAGGTCAGGTACCCCGACTCCTCAGTCTTCCGGATGTACCCGTGAACCTCTTCACCCCTTAGTGAATCAGATTCTGATAAACACATACGTGTCTCCTCTAATCCGTGCTTTCCTTTTTCTCTACCCTTCTTACCTGGCACTTACCTGTTTATTCTTGTGTTCCCGGAAAGGAATCCAATCCTTGTCACACTACAGCTCGACTAGAGGGGACCGTCCAGGCTGCTGCCTTCTGATCAGAAGAACCACAGCGACTCAGGGTTTTATTCCCCAGGAGGGTTTCCCTGGGGGTCCTGCCTCCCTCCTCGCTGTTTTCCAATTCGGGGAGAGAGGGAGAGCAGGACGTCCACAGGGGATTCCCCAATCTCTGCCAAGTTGCCTCCATTGCGGACTGCGGTCTGCCCAGGGTAGTGATATTAAACTTTAAAACAGCTGACAGATAACATCCGGTGGGACTGCGTTATTTCTTGAGTCTAATTCTGCGCCGTCACAATGGATCCGTTGAGGGCTGCCACCCTCAGGGGATTCGGAGAGTACCTTGCATCCGTCTTTCTGTTTATTTTCTGTCTCACCAGCACCTCGTCTCCTAACAGAAATTCTTTGGGCACTGCTCTCCTTGATGTCCGTGTTATGCTTGGCCCATTCTTTCCCGATGGTGTCTTTCAGTATGATCTCTTTGTCTCCTCACACTTGGTCGTCAGTTTTTCTCACAATCCTGGTATGTACTTTGTAGCGCATCATTATTTCTGCCGGTGACTTGTTGGTGGCCTCATGTGCAGTGTTTCAATAGTGTCTGAGCATCCTGCACAAAGCTTGGTGTGTGTTTGTAGCTTCAATGTATGACCTTTGGATGGTCTTCTTTATCGATGCCATGAAGTGCTCCGTCATCCTGTTGGCTTGTGACCACCTGGGTTTGATTTTTTGGTGGTGAAACCCATGTTCTTTGCAAATTCTGCGATGCTGTGTCCGTTAAACAGGGGTCCATTGTCTGGCTTGACTGTGCGGGGTATGCCCCTTTCACTGAGCACCTCGTCGAAGATAGCAGCCACCTGGGGGGTATGCCGCCATCGTCACTTTCTTAACAATGGTGAATAAAGTGTACTCATCAATGAATACTATGAGATAGTCTCCTGACTCCATGCGTCCGTAGAAATCAACTGCCACTCGGTCCCACAGCCGTTATGGTATCTGTGTGGATTGCTGTGGCGTGGGGGCTTCTGCCCTCGTGGTGCATTGGCATGGTAAGCAGTTCATCACCCAGCTGACTACTAGGGAGTCCATGAGCAGGAACCAGACATGGCATATTAACTGTTTCTTCCTATTATCAGCCCCCTGATGTCCCTCATGTGCTGTGTTTATAATCTCAGCTCTGAGCGTGTACATCGTGTACCTTTAACAATCTTTCTATCTCTTCCTTGCTCACCCCCGGGTGGCTCTTGATGGCTCGGCCGTAGTCTCTCCACTTTTGTTGTTCGTGAGGGCAATGGCCAGGGCCATTGACGGGTCAGATGCCGATGCACTTGCAATAGTCTGTATTGAGAGTGTGGGTGGTAAGGCATTGGCTGTGACGTAATTGATATATTCTGCGTCTCCTTCGAGCATCATCAGGGCGCCTGCTGGGTGGCACGAAAAGTAGTCTGCTGTATATTGGTCCCCACCGGGTCTGTGAATGATTGTATAGTCGTATCCCTGTAGGCGGATGCCCCACCTTTCAATCCTGTGTGGCATTTTGTGTGAGGGTTCCCACAGAAGGAGAGCAGGGCATGGTGATCTGTTATTAGTGTGAACCTCTTGCCAATGATGAACTTGTGGAAGTGCTGAAACGCCCATACTGCAGCCAGGCTTTCTTTTTCAGCCTGGGAGTATGTCTGTTTCCGTAGGTGAGAGGGACCTGCTTGCGAATGCGACTTGTGTCTGGGGTGTTTGTCGGCGCCACTGGTCTGGGCGAGGATGGCACCCAATCCTACTGGGCTGGTATCTTCGATGACTTCCATGTGCCACGGGGGATCAAAATATGCGAGCCGTTTTCCTTCTGCAAGTGCCTTTTTGATGTTATCGAAAGCAGCTTGGCACTCCTCAGACCAGTCCAACGTGGTGTACTTTTGAAGTAATCTTCTCAGAGGCTCGGTATGGGTCACGTAATGCGGGATGTATCTGGCATAGTAGCTGGCCATGCCGAGGAACAATCTCACATCTGCCACCTGGGTAGGTGCTTGAAGGTTGGTAATAGTGCAGACCTTTTCTGGGTCTGGAGTCGTACCTTCATCCGAGAATATGTGACCGAAAAACTTTCTTCTTGCTGAACCTGCATTTATCCAGGTTTAGCGTCAGGCCAGCATTGTGCAGAGAAGTGGAGGTCTCCGTTAGGGCCACGTCGTGTTCTTCCTGTGACGTACCAAAGACAAGGATGTCATTGCTGTAATTCAGTGCTGACTTGATCAGGCAGATGATTTGCCTGATGGCCTCCTGAAAAATCTCTGCAGTGGAGGAGATACCAAAGCTCAGCCGGCGGTAACAAAAAGGTCCTTTGTGCATGGCGAAGGTGGTGATGCCCCTTGACTCTGGGTGTAGTTCAAGCAGGTGGTATCCCTGCACGAGGTCAAGCTTAGAGAATGTGGTAGTTCTGTTCAGCTGCACTATCACGTCCTCGAAGCATTGACCTTGGTGTTGTTCCCGCTGGATGGCAGTGTTGGCTATTCTCATGTTGACGCAGAGTCACATGTGCCCTCCTTCCTTTGGGACAATTACTAGCAGGGAGACCCATGGGGTGGGTACGGTGGCAGGTTCTATGATCTCATTCAGGAGTAGCTGGTCCAACTCCTAATAGACGGCATTATGAAGGTGGAAACCCACTCTCCTGGGGTGTTGAGGAACTGGGTGAATAGCCTCATTGACATGTAGTTTGACAAGTACTCCCTTGAGTTTCACAAGTTGTATGTTGTATGTTGTTTGCATAGATCAGGGAACCTTGTTTGGATGACACCTTTTGTGATAGCGCCATTCTCCCCCAGGTTTTTGCTAATTGCACACTCCATTTCTCCATCGCTTGTGGTTGTCGTGTTTCACTGGATCACCTTGCCCTCCTGGAAGCGGATGTCAATGAGTGCGAGGAAGCTCGCCATGTGGTAACTGAGTAGGCAGCAGCCTTTTGTTGGGCTTTTTATGACATGGATGGTGGTGTCGAGCGTTAGCCCATTGTGTATCAGTCTGCGCCGGAACTGTCCGATTGAGTGTAGAGGCAGTGCAGCGCTCCATTGAAATAATCTTGCGTTGTTCTTTGAAAGTTCTGGTCTCGCTGGCATCTGTAGGAACTCTTGTTCCCTATAATGTTCACCGTGGCACCCAAATCGATCAGGAAGCAGTAGAGTCAGTTTCCTATGTTGACGGAGATCCTGGGTGTCTCCTTCGCCTCCCGGTCATCTTGGATGAGGTTGACGTATTTGTCAAGCTGTAACTGGTCATATTCAGTGCCGTAGTCATATTGGAAGTTGTACTGTTGCTCCCTGTAGAACTGGTAAGGGTGCGGGGGCTAGACATATTCATCACCATAATGGGCGTATGGGTCATTTGGGTCATATCCTTGGTCCGGTTCTTGGTGTGGTGTCTCTTTTAATGCCCTTACGTATCTTCTCTGGCCCTGGTAATGAGTTGGGTTGGGCCTTGGCGGGCAGAATGAAGGTGGGGGCGGGCTGCTGGCAGCATATTTGAGGTGATCAAGCCAGGGGCGATAGCGACTTTTGCCCAGACTTCCATGAGCATTTTGTTGCTATGTTTTGGAAAAGTTTGAGTTGTTGGATCGCTTTCTTGAGGAAGCCCAGGTCATGCTGTTACAATTTTAGACAGAATTCCGAGGGCGCTTCTGTCATTGGCACTGTTATGAATCTCATTATTCCAAGGACACTAAATATATATCCAGCCATCCGCTCAAGACTCTGGTGCTTTATGCCATGCCAGCTTCACCCTTGTTTGTTCAGGGTAGTGTTATTAATAAATGTGAATTTCTAGCACAAAGAAGCCATGGAGTTGGGTCAAAAGCTCTTCAGTCCAGACTGCCTCTGCCAATGCTGTGATCTGTGTGTGATCTGCAGGTCGCAGGTTTGAATCCTGGCAGGGCCACTGAAGCCTTTCATCCTTCCGAGGTTGATAAATGAGTACCAATTCCGGTGGAGTGATATTGTATGCATACATGTTCTATTTAAAATGCTTAGGCGTAAGCGCTGTATAAAGAACACCTCATTACCAAAATAAGTGACACCAAACCTTATCCTCTCATATGCATCGGATATTTTGGGGCTAATTGTGTCTGTTGTCAGACACAGGCTTCCTACTGTGTATGGGTTCCACTCTTCTTCAAAGGAAGCATGACATTTCTATCGTGGCACTACTTTCTCTCGACTTCCTTATGCTACTGGGAATTCGGCATCCGTCTCAAAGTTGGGACATTAACCTGATTCTCTTTCATTTTAATATATAGTGACTGCAAACCATTTTGTGGTCTAGAACACCAGGTTACTGATTGGCCCCACAACCGCTTGAGTTCCAGGGAAGAATGTACAAGACTCATGTTTTTACAAGCAGTCAGTGGTAGGTCCAGAACCAACTCCAAAGGAAAGAGGCTGGACTACTGGGCTCTTAGAGGAGTTCTGAGTTTCTAAGTAAGAGTAATTTCATTAACATCATTAGGCAGGTAACCCTCCTCTGCAGCTTATTCCTGTTGTTGCCATGGTGCATGTGAAGTGTCCTTATTGATGGAAACGTACACGGGTGCCAGCTGTTCATTAAGGTAAGTCCTTTATGAAAGTACATTATGTACCAGGGAACAACTGGCCCCCACCACTCACACTATGAACATTGATGTCAAACAAAAGCCTGCATTTTTAAATCGGAATGGGAAGCATGGAGATCAGGTTGCTTCACATCTATCCCCCTTCCTAATGTGGGATTATAAAATCATTCTTTTATTGTATATTGCGTCTTTTAGCAATGGATAATAATAATACCCATTATTATGAGGCCTCATCATTTAGGGAGACTGGCACAGTGGCACCGTTGTATGGTTTAAATTGGGACTCCCCCGATTGATTAGAGAAAAGCACAGTAGGACAAAGTTGGAGAAGGTGGGAGGGAGCCCTCAATGTTACCTCATGTGATCAGAGGAAGTGGCAGGTTCACTCGGCTACAAAAAAGGAGAATCGTAGCTCATTTCCTGGCACCAGAGACTGCAATTTAAGAGGATTATGTTAGGGGTCAGAGATGCGAGACAGACACAAAGGTAACGTTTTCTCATTTATTAAATGAAAAAGGGTTTACCTTTTACACCAAGAGCCCACTCTGCTCGAGGCACAGGAGCTACTTTAGAATGTTCCTTTAAACGCAATTTGCAAGACTGCTACTTGGAGCACCATTCATAACTTTACTCAGCATTACTGCCTAGATACACACTTTAAAGCAGATTCACAGGGTATCACTACATATTATCCCCACCAAAAATATTGCTGTATATATGGTTGTCTGGAATGGCCATAGGCAATATTTTTTGGGGGGATAATCTGGGTTTTCTTTGGGAGAGGGGGCTGCGGGGGTGTCCCCCGCACCTTTAAAAATAATGTGAGGGTTGCGGAGGTGTCCCCCGTAGGTTCCATGGCTTAATATTGCCGGAAAAATATGGCAATATTTTTGTATGGCGATATGTTTGCAGGGATATTAACACATGGAACCATTCACAGGTGGGACAAGCAGTATTTAAACATCTATTTGCCGCTGTAGCTTCACACAACCCACCCCCTCCAGGTACTGCTTGCTAATCTATGCATAGCATGTGATTTAAGCAGATCCATAAGCCTCAGAAGGCATACATTACTCATCGTAATCTTGTTCTGATGCTTGTATCTGCTTAGGTTCACATGCACCTCCCTTCCTCCATTCCTGGAGTTGAAGGTGCATAGATGTTGTTTCATTTTTACCTTTCTACTTTATCTTTCTTGTACTCACGCAAAAACTTCATGCACCTTCATGTCAGAAACAAAACAATCTGATGGACCTCGATGCGTGAAGGACCGTGGGTACAGTAGACGTCACACAAGGGATAGTATTGAAAATAGGCCCAGTCGACATCCCATTTTGAAAAAATAAGTCATGCAATACTTCATGACTACCACTAGATGTCGGCCTACACATAGCATGTGAATCTAAGCAGATACAAGCATTTGAAATACGATTACGGTGAGTAATGTATGCCATATAATAGTGATTATATATATATATATTATAGGGCGGTAGTTAAGGTGAGTCGGACCCATAGGAACCTCGAAAAATTCTATTGCTAATAACTTTTGATTTGTGTGATGGATTTGGCTGAAATGAAACAGCCACCATCTTTGTTTTTGCTTGCTATGAGAGATGGCCGCAGATATAGCTGAGGTGAAATGCAGGAAAAATGTATTTGCAGATGAAAAACATGCAAATGCCATCAGTCTAGAGGTGGCGGGTGGCTAGAGGACACCAAGTGAAATTTGGGAGTTGGATTGGGTCTAGGGATTGAGTTTGCAACACAAAGCTTTTCTGTAACCTCGCTTATATCCACAAATAGCTGACATCTCAAAGCAAACTGCTTCACAGAAGCAGTGTGTGTTGTTGGTGAAATGGGAGAGGCCGGGGGAAAAATGATATGATATGATATGGCATTCGTAACGCGCCTATACACAAGTGTTTCAAGGCGCGACGAGGCAGGGAGGGGGGAACAAGGGGAAGACAGACAACGATCCTACTAGGCCAGGTGTCATTCAGACCGCGCAAGTGCAGGAGTAGGGGGAAGGGAAAAGTGCAACGGGAAGGGGAGGGGGGAAGTGCAGTACAAGTAAGTAGAATAAAGTAAATAAATATGGCCAGCTGGTGGCAAGTGCAAGGTAAATGCAGACAAGTGCTGGGAAAGGGGGGGCTGTAGGAATACAGAGACAGTCCCTCAGTGCAGGGGTTGCCAGGGAGGCAGTGCAAGAGGAGAGTGGCTGGGCCCAGGACCGAGGTCGGTGAGAGTGGCCCAGTTGCAGATTCGGTGCAGATTCAGTCGAGAATTTAGCAGGGGAGAGGGAGAGAGAAAGCAGAAGCAAAGGGGAAGGTTTTGAGGTGCTTCCGGAACCGGAGATGGTTCTCCTTAAGTTTCAGGGAGGCAGGAAGGCTGTTCCAGAGGGAGGTCCCTACCACGGCGAGAGATCTACCCCCAGCTCGTTGCTTCGAGAATTGGCTGACCCTGAGGGATTTGGAGATGGATGAGCGAAGGGCTCGGGAATGAAGATATTTAGGAAGAGAGAGTTGAAGGTATTTAGGCCCCAGGCCCCAGAAGGCCTTGTGGACAATGCAGAGGGTTTTGAACTTAATCCTCGCAGCCACTGGGAGCCAGTGTAGAGATTTCAGTCCTGGAGAGATACGGTCCCTGGGCTTGAGGCCAAGGACAAGTCTCGCAGTTCTGTTCTGGATGAGTTCCAGGGGGCGGAGAGTGGAGGCAGGCAGATTAAGATAGAGGCTGTTACAGTAGTCCAGCTTCGAGAGAACCAGGACTCGGGAGACAGTGAGCTTCTGGGGGAAGGAGAGGAAGGGAAGAATACCTCTGAGGAGGTGCAGCTGCTGGTAGTGTGACTTGTTAGAGACGTCAGATATATGAGGAGAGAAGGAGAGTGTGGAGTCGAAGATGACCCCAAGGTTTTTTGCCTTGCAGGTAGGAGCAGGAGGAGGGCCAAGCGAGGCTGGCCAGAGAGCTACAGGGAAGGAGGGAGTGGGTGTGCCGATGAGTAGAATCTCAGTCTTACTAGCATTAAGGCAGAGGTCATTGGCGGCACACCATTCCTGCATGGCAGACAGACAGTCAGAGATGAGGGAAGGAGAGGAGGAGGCCGAGGGTAGCCTGAAAATGAGCTGGGTGTCATCCGCATAGCACTGAAAGTAGGGGCAGAGAGCGGCGATGCGGTGGGCAAGGAGTGCCAGATACTGGTTGAACAGCCAGGGAGAGAGATTAGATCCCTGGGGAACACCACAGGTGGAGAAAAAGATGTCAGAGAGGAAGGACCCAAGTTGGACCTGGGAGGGTCGATTGGAAAGGAAAGAGGTCAGCCACGCCAGAGCCTGACTAGGGATACCCAGGTTATCACAGAGACGGTTGAGCAGGATGGCATGGTTGACAGTGTCAAAGGCAGAAGAGAGATCGAGCAGAATGAGAACACACGGAGAGTTGAGTCGAGGTTCAAGAGCGTGTCCTCACGGATGTTCAGGAGAGCAGTTTCCATGCTTCTGGCCGCTCTGAAGCCAGATTGATGGTCATGGAGACTACCAACAGTTTCAGCCTGGAGGTTAAGCTGGGAGATGGCCAGTTTCTCCAGGAGCTTGCGCAGGAAGGGAGTGATGGAGATTGGGCGATAGTTAGCCGGGCAGGAGGGGTTGGAAGAGGGTTTCTTAAGAAGAGAGTGCACAAGGGAGTACTTGAGGGGGGATGAGAAGACTCCAGAGGCGAAGGAGTGGTTGCAAAAGTCAGCAAGGGCAGGAGCCAGGGAGTCGATGTGGACCTTGATAGTTTTGGAGGAACAGGGGTGAACCTGTTTAGACGAGACTTTCATGGATCGGACTTGTCTGGAAACCTCGTCAGCAGAAAAAAGTGTAAAGGCAGAGAAGGAGGGAGGAGGGGTGGCTGCAGAAGGGCCAGAGGAAGAGCCGGGAAGAGAGGGAGGGAGGTGATAGGAGGAGAGTGAGGACAGGATGTTCTGAGTTTTAGAGATGAAGTGAGAGGCCAGTGCAGTGCAGAGGGCCTGGGAGGGGACAGGAGAGGTAGAGACTGCAGCAGGGTTGGCAAGCTCCTTGCAGATTTTAAAGAGTTCAGCCAAGTTGTTGGATGCCGCAGAGATGCGGGCTTGGATAAGGGCTCTCTTTTTGGTGAGAACGGAGAGACGGTATTGCCTTTGGAGCAGGTGGCAGGCCAGTTTATCAGAGGATGAACATGAAGCACGCCATTTCCTCTCAGCCACCCTGCACTTGCGTTTTAGGGTGTCGAGATCCGAGTCATACCAGGAGTTACATTTGGCTTTGGGCTTCAGGCGGATTCTCATGACAGAGGCAAGGATATCAAGAGTATCAGATATAGCAGAGTGGAGCATGGAGAGGGCTGTGTCAGGTCTAGTGACACACTAGGCATCCAGGACTCCCATCCATGCAATAGCCGGGACTGACCATGCTTGGCTTCAAAACAAGGTAGCGGCCAGAACCTTCAGGCCATGTTGTTAGCACAAGTTACAAGATAACTTAGAGAAACATTGCCTAAGTTCGCGGGCCCCTTCCTTGCTTTGAAGCTAAGCTGGATCAGTCCCGGTTACAGCATGGATGGGAGACAGTCCACAGTATCATGCTGTGCTGTGTGTTTTCTTCATTTTAAATATCTTATAACACCCTAAGAAAAAACACGGAATCTGCATAATTTCTTTCAAGCAATGATTCTGTCAGTCCTTGAAAGTATTGCACTCAGAGACAATTGTTTTGCCTTTTGCTGAATTGCATTGTGTTATTTATAGTCTCCAAGTCAAGATGGGGAATAATGCCACAATGGTTCACTTTTTGCCTAACATAGTTATATGAGGATTTATTTATTTGAGTGAGACTATGGTATGTGTACCTTTCAAGTTATCTTTATGAAGCAGAGTATTGTTGAAAGTCAGACATGGTGGTTAGGAGGGGAAATGATGAGAGGACAAGTAAGTCATGATTATTTGCCCACAATGAGGCAAGAGAGTTTGCAGTCCTGGACACTGGTGCAGACACCTGATTGTGGCTGCTTTTCAGGGCACAACTAAAGGACACATGTGGGTGGTCAGCGTAACTTTTTTTTCAGAGGGTGGACACAACCCCTTTGGTGTTTTGAGGTCGGCAGGCTTGCTCAAGTATTTGCCTTCCAGGATTTTACTCAGGTTGTCGTAGTCCCAGTGCAGACACTTACCTACAAGACCACAAGCACTTGTTTCATATTGGGATTGTGTTTTCCAGGGAATATTTCACGACAGATTGCTGGGTTTAAAAGATGAGCACCTTTTATTTAACTTTGCCAGCATATTTTGGAATAACAAAACCCTTGAAATTCAAGGAAACAACTTTAGTTGCAGGGAAAATAAGGTGAGAACTTAACGTAATAAAACCGGGGAAAATTCAGCTAATGCCACCTTAACTTCACACCCCCTGTTGCGCAGCCTATGACCACATTGAAATCACAGATGTCATCAATGATGACATCACTGGTTACATCAATGGTGACATCACTAATAGCATCATATGTGACATCAATGATTATTTAACTAATGACATCAGACATAAGAACACTCTACGTATTTGCCCATATTTAGACCACCCTTACGTTTCTACATATATGATGTTAGCATTTTAGAATAGTTCATAACATTGTTTAATGCTTAAACAGCTACAAATGCATTATATCACTACTTCTGAAACTTTCCTTTGTAGTGCTTTGGTAAAAGATGATATCTGAATTCAAAATAGCACGCTGCTTAGAATGTTCCTGTTTGTGCCAAATATATCTAAGACATGTTCACTATAATATAATCTGTATATATATTTGCAGAAATAATTAGTAGAAACAAATAGAAAGCGACACATGTTAAACCCTATTTAGTTCGTATATTTTAAAATAAACATATGCAAACACTTAATAATTGTCCATGGCTGAAATGAACTCACATATTGCATTTCCTAACATCATCCTTTATTCTTTAAATACTGTGTATTTCACTGATCAGGGTTCACTATTCTTTTGCATCAGTGGATTTCTTCTTTGTTTTCACACAACATTGTTTTTTAAACAGGACAGCTGAAAATACCGGGCTGTTTCTTTCAGTCATTAATAAAATACATTTTTAATTATCTGCTGTTCGTTATTGTGTTGAAAAGAGGGTCTGAGTTGTCATAGTGCACCACTGTTTGATGGGTGGCGGTTTCAATGAAAATGGCGCCTTTATCTCTCAGCCAGCATTGTGATGTGCCTTTCCACTCTGCACTCTGATTACATTTCTTTTCTTCAGCTTTCTGTGGATTTCCAATGTAGAAGGACACACACCTAGTCTGCCTAAATAGGCCCATTTTCATCAGAAGGTTTTTGAATGCTGGTAGGTCCTATTTCCAGTGAGCCTTTCAGTTCTGTTTGTTGGGGCCTTTGATTAAACCCCACAGCCTGAAGCACCACCAGATGCCATAATCTTCAATGGTATTGGGGGTGGTGTGGTATACATCCCTGCTTATCAAATATAAGAAGGTAGCACAGGCAGCACAATGCCTGGCTATCATTTATGTGATGCCATCTTTACAGCTCTGTATCTTAAACACATGGCTCATTGACATAGGAAGCTGGACTTGTCACATAAGAATGCAGCATACTTCCAGAAATTCTTCTGCACTGTGACATATGTCAAGTAAATGAAACAACAGATTACCTTGCCAGTAGCCAAGCAAATTGCATTCAGTTTGGTGGGGGAGAGTGACTGATCACTTGATAGAATATAGTTGCATCACTTAGTATCGATATGTGGTGGTTTAGTGTTTTGGCTTTCCGTGATTACTTTTCATTTATTATTTGTACGCTCTTGTCACATTACTATCCATGGAGCTCTTCTCAAATATCTAAAAAGTCCTGGATCTGTGAGCAATAGAAGTCTTTCACCTAGCTGAGCAACAGTGGGGCTTCTCCTCCCGGTTTTCTCACTCTGTGGACAAGAAGTCTGAATAATAACTTGGGAAACTTGGACCTACATGGGTTTAATCTGTTTCTTCCCTGTGACTCTTTCAAAATGGTCACTTTTAGATAAATTACTTCTGCCCTGAACTTCGGGGATGTGAACTTCACATGCCTATCTGAGAGAAGCAGAGATGTTTTCTGAGGTCTGATGTTTGAGGATTGCACCACTGCAACTGGGTCTGTGACTCAGTGGACTAATGCATCCACTACAGGGACCTGTGTTGGACCTCATGGTAGCAGATTAGAATCCCGGCAGATCCACTCAGCCCTTCATCCTTCCAAGGCCGATAAAATGAGTACCATTATGTTGGGGAACAATAAATATCTGTTTTCTGTCAATAGCACCAAGATGTCCCTCTGGGGGTGAACATGCGCTCTACAAATACACCTGTTATGTTATGTAAAACACACTGTCCTCCGTTTAGTCTCCTCTTTGCCCTGCAAGTCTTCACTAAGATCATTGCACCTGTGGCTACCAATGTAATGGGTTTCATATCTACCATACTGTGAACAACTGGTTAAGACCTCAATATTCTTCCTTTTCAAGCTGGCCTTGTCAGATAACACCGTAAAGTCCTCCTGTGCATCATTTTGTTATCTGCTTTTATTTGGGATATTCTGGACCCAGAAGCGGGGCAGACCTTTAGAGGTTTGGCTTCCTAGCTAGTTCTCGACTATTTCCGTTCATAATCCACACAACCGTGTGCTTGTAGTCCAAGAGGCCCCTCAGCCTGATGCTCTGTTTGGATCTGGATGGTGGTGACTGGTACAGTGATAATTCCCTTAAGCAGCTTGAATCCTGTATCCTTCAAGCAAAGAAGACAACATCAACTATTTGTACGTTTGTATTTAATTGTATTAATTAAAGATCAGGGTGTCATTGTGAACAGAATGTTTAACAAATCAGGCAAAAACTGAGAACTGAGTCAGTCCTAGGGTAAGGTGCCTCTTTACCTAAGCGCATTGTCACACTGTTCCCCCAATCTGCACCAAATTTTGCATAGTTACTTGTAAGGACCCTCCGGACATTACTGGCTACAGGACATTTTGGCATCCCACGCCTTTCCCTGGATGAGATGGTTGCCTGAAATCAGCGAAACATCAATGTGGGAGTAGAAGGACAAGACAGAGCTCATTTCAGTCGTCTCAATGCGAGGAACAAAACCTGAAGGTCCCTCAAAAACCAAGTTTCAATGCCCTAAAATGCACCGTTTCTAAGATATTTGCACCGCAACATGGCAGGGTGAGGAGACAGGTGGGGAGAGCACACAGAATGTCCCAGTATGTTGCAGCACACCAACTCTCGCTACCCCAACTTCGGCTCCGGGATATGTCAGCCAGCCACATGCGCCCATTCTCAGTGCAGTTTACTTCAGAGTGCAAAGCACATCAAGCGATAAGCGACTCGGAACAGCGACCTCCAGGATCATTGATTTTCAACAATTGATTGAGTGTTATCATATCTGTCTACAGAACCTATGCTGAGTATGGGTACTTTTTGCTAGTAGGAACATAAACCAGAGACAAGGACTGGAAGCCATTCACCATTTTGGATTTTGGCGCATTTGATGACATTTGCGCCACCTATGTGCCAAACCATTGGCAGCAGAAAAGATAGAAGATGAGGTGTTGGTAGCGGAAGGTGGTTGCCATGGTTACTGGCAAGGCTTGTGGATGACATGGGAAGCGCAGACTGTTCATTTCTTGACCATGCATATGTCCTCAGATTGCGGCACCTGCAGCTGTGCAGCTCCTGGGCCCTCTTGATGTCCTCTGCAGAGCGTTCTGCTACTCAGGACTCATTGTGTAGATGAGACGGTGGGCTCATCACGTGCAACGAAGAGGCTGCCTTCCAGAGGGCTGACACGACAGCTGCAAGACGAACATATCACCCTAGGCTTCGGGTGACACAAAAATGTGTTAATTAACACGCGAAGCTCTCGGGAGCCGAGCTGGATAGATTAGGTTCCTGTTATGCATATTATTAAAACATATTGCTGACTATCAATAAAAAGAGTAGCAAGCCTTCTCCCATAACTGTGTGCAGCGCGCCACTGCATTCCTTTAGTGAAGTTGAGGCCAATCAGCCTCCAGCAGACCGGAACCAGGGAGGTGGCTGCAGACTCTCTGGGCAGAACTTTCGCTCTACTCATAGGAGCAGAAGACATGATCTGCACGCTTATGTGGGTATATGTGGCACCCACTGATGGATATGTGTAACCTTGTAACTATTGTATTGATTGTTAAGAACACTTCTGCAACCTTGTAACCATGTAACTCTCGATATTCTGTCAATGTCAAGAACCATTGTATTTATCAGTGTCAAGAACACTTCTCTAACCATGCACCTCTCGGGTTTCGCTTTCTATCAAGAACAGCGCCCAGATGCCTTCGGGTTGGGTGCGCTATACAAAGTGGTACATAAATAAATAATAAATAACAACCCTCATTACAAGTTTGGTGGTTCTTCCACCCCAGTGTACCATATTCAGTGATGTTGGTTACAGCATGCTGCAACCTGAGGGTCTGCAAAACCTGGCACCCATCATTTTCTTTGCTGATAACCTGAGTGTCTGCACCTAATTATTTGAATGCCACCTCTACGGTGGTGTCAGATGTGGATTTACTGAAATCCCAGATACAGTATTACAATAAAGGTGCAATCTTTTTCTTGATCTACATTCGTTTGAGCATAACCATGGAATATGCAGAGCAGCAGTGCATATCACCGTGGATATTGGTTATGATGTAAGCAAGGGTCCTAGTCGACTCTTCTCTGCATTTCTCTGTACATGGGTGAGAACATGGGTTTCAGAGGTGCCCACTTCTGCGCCTGCTTGTTGGTGTCCCACGCAGAATCATTTCCCATGTAGTGCATGGGAGGCGCTTGAACTTCTCTTCACTACAGGAATAAAACCTCACACGACTTCAGGAGCGTTTTTTCAATTTGATACAAACCGTGCAATTTGCAGTTTTTTCACCTCATGATCACCTGGTATTTATGGTCTGTGGTCGTCTTAGAAATACCGCAGGGATAAATACCTCGGACCTCATTAATGGGTAGACTTTGAAAAGCAGCACTATTTTAAACACGGCATGTTTCAACACTGCCAACGTCCTTAATATGAGAGCCTGACCCAGGGCTTCACTGCGGGCGCAAAGAGGCTGAAAAGTGGGTGCACATAACAGTGCCAGACGTTATGGAAGTGCGGATATAGTACATGCGTTGAATTAAGTTACTACAAGCTGATTCCCTTACACGAAAGTGTCAGAATGCTGGACGACCTCTTTTTTTTAATTATTTTCACTAAAGTATACTTTGCTAGAAAAATCCGCTTTCTACTGTACTTTTCTTCCACAGAGAGCCGTTCCCTCTTGTCCCTGTGAATACAAATGTTGTTCTCTAGCAGCGGCAGAAGGAACAAAGATGATTAAATTCCCTAAGGAACTTAAAACATCCATTATTTAATTGAAGACCCGATTCATGGAAATGTGTGCAGAAATCCTGCATGGATCCGCCCGCCGAGAAGGACACTGTGCGAGCCTCCGTGCAGAATAAAAGATGCGCGCCCCCCATATTCATGGAATTCACTGCGCAAAGTAACTGTATTCGCAAGTCGCCCCTGACGTGCCCCACCCAAAGCAAAACAGCCACAACAGCTACCTTTGCACGCTCCCCCAGTCCCAAATACACGCACCCTTCAAACAGGGCGTGGGGTGCCCCGCAAGCAGGCCTGCATCTCGGGGAACCTGCACCGGGCACCCCAACAACATGCGTATGAAAAATTGCATTTGAACCCCCGTAAACCATTCCTGTACCCCTGCTACACTGCGTACGCGCACCCCTAAGTTAGATCAGAACCCCGTTTGTGTATACGCACCCGTATATCCGACATGCATACCCACATCCCCGCTGCGATTCCTATGTGCAAGTGTACTGACGCATGCCTTCGGGTGGCGTCAAGATCGAGTGATTTGCGTGGCCATTACAATGCCAAGAGGCTGCGCGGATGGTTCCATGACTACGTGTCATTCAATGCAATTGTGAGCATTCAAGGGATTGCCTGCGGGCTATCCCTCAGAACGCCCACTTTTTCACATGTTCTTCCCCATTTTCTGTGTTCTGCCCCTTCACAGCCGTCTGCGCAAGCCACGCCCACGCTGTGCACGATGTGTCGCGCAAGGCATTCAATGGTTCGCAGAGACTTGCCTAGCCTGCCTGAACTCCACGCAAGTCCAGGAAAAGTCCAGCACAGTCCATTCCATGAATCGACGAACAGGGATTTGCGTGCAGAATGGCGCGTAAATCCCCAATTTTACACGCAAATGATTCCATGAATCGGCTCCTTAGATCTCTGTTAAGGCAAAGAAGATAGGGTTTTGCTTATCCTGGCACATTGACCAACAGCACAGCAATCGAGAACCTCTGCCAAGAAGATGACCATATGTCTTCTTAAGAGGGCCTGCTTGATGTGGGCACAGGTCTAATCAGTTGAATCTGCCGGGGGTACTAAATATGTCATACTGGGGTTGTCCTTGTCAAGGTCTGGTAGCACACTTTTGCTTGTCGGTCTTTTGTATCCTTCCACATATCTGGTCTGCTGCAATGTTGGCAAACCCGCGCAAAAGATCTTCCAGAGAATTCACAGTTTGTCTTTCCATAGCCAAGCACTTGGGTAGGCCAATCATTATAAGGGCTTTGTAGTATAATGGACCTTCTACATTAGCAAGGAAAGCAAGGAAAGGAAGAATACCTCTGAGGAGGTGCAGCTGGTAGTGTGACTTCTTAGAGATGTCAGAGATGTGAGGAGAGAAGGAGAGTGTGGAGTCGAAGATGATCCTGGGGTTTTTAGCCTTGCAGGTGGGAGCAGGAAGAGGGCCAAGAGAGGCCAGCCAGAGAGCTGCAGGGAAGGAGTGGGTGTGCTGATGAGTAGAATCTCTGTCTTACTGGCATTAAGGCAGAGGTCATTTGCGGCACACAGATGAGAGAGGGAGAAGAGGTGGCTGAGGGTAGCCTGAAAATGAGCTGGGTATCATCCGCTTAGCACTGAAAACTGGGGCAGAGAGCAGCAATGTGGTGGGCAAGGAGTACCAGGTATTGGTTTGGGGGTACATGGGGAACAGGTGCCCCAAAAAGGAAATCCTACAGTGAGAGGGAGGGGGAACTAGAGCAGCTTGCCCCTATAAAGTGAATCCAGCTATGCTTTACTTTCCTTTTGCAGTTGCCCTCCAACAGGACACAAAAGGCCTTGGATGCAAGTAGGGTGTATTGAGGGTCAAGGCCTCAATGCAAACAAGAGTCCCACTTGCCTCACAAAGCAAAGAAGAAAATCAAAGCGAAAGGGAAGAATACTCACTTCTGGGATCCATCCATGCCTATCAAAACACAACCAATAATCTACCCATGCCCTACGCACTCGGTTTCTTGCATCCTAGCGCCAAGATGCCCTCAGAGGTGTGTGTGGATTCTACAAAGCCCTATCATAACACAAACATGTGCCTCTGACCCCAAGCCCAAAATTCCTAAGGAAATCGATGTAGATTTATTTATGAAAAGAGAACAGCAAAAGCTGTCATTTCACGTATCGCCTGTGAACCCCCAATAGTTACATTCAAAATGAGAATAACTCCAATAAAACCTCCATGTGACATACTTAGTTATACAAAGTAATGCTGGCACCTTCTGTTCAAAATGAATGACAAATTAATCAGTACTGTTAATCAGGCACTGGAATGCTTTTTCATGTGTTTTGCCCTTCTAATTTACCAAACCTTTGCTTAACTTCAGTTGTCTCATTACCCAACTGTGTCCCTGTGTCAACTACATCACTTGCACACTGCACAACCTTCACTGGTTCCCTATCCCTATCAGGGTGCTTTTAAAAATTCCCTGTACCACCTACAAGTAAACGAGTTGGGCTGTAGCCCTTAAATGCGGTGGTAATGGTATTAGCACCTAATTTAAGGGCTGGCCCTATCACAAGTTGGGCGCTAAATGGTCTGTTCTACCTCCAGCTTTTTTCTGGTTGTGAGAATCCCATTTAGCGCCCTGTATTACCACCGGCTGTATTAGCCCGCAGTATTAGCGCCGAAAATGCCCCAATCCATCCAATGGACTCAATGGGGAATGGGGATTTACCGTTAACGCACAACCCGTGATCCGGCGGTAATACCGCCGGACCGATGGGTGCTAAGGCTATTACAGTCGGGCAGTATTACAGCCGGGATACAGCCCAACTCGTGATGAGGCCTTTTGCAACCAGCATCTTATGTTGTATTGTGCTTTATCTTTCTCTGTGATGTTTTTTGGGCATCTGCCCGAAATAAATAATTGCTGAGTGACTAATAACAACCGCTATTATTATGGCTCTTAAAAGCCATAATCTGGAATCTGGTACGAGGCACTATATAAAAACCTGACACTTTCTGATGAAAAGGTGTGCTATTGTGAGATGCTTTGGCTGCTACAAAGTGCTCTCCTAGCAACCTTGGAAGGTGGCGGTCATTGGGATTAACAAGAGAAAAGGATTGTACGCAGTAGTCCAAGGCTTACACTAAAAGGTCTCCACAAAAAGCCACAGAATTTGCTTTCCCGAAAGGCTGCAGGAAGACTCATCATGGGCTTGAGCAACAGCCAATCAACAGCTGCCCATATAATGAAAGTCAACCAGATCCCTGATCAACCCAGAATCACAGTCAAGATCCTGTGCCTTAAATACAACTCTCTGGGAGGGTAGGCATCCAGCAATCCTCAGGACAAAAATCAGACAATTCTGACCACCTGAGCCTCTACAGTTGGGCCAACCAACCACCTATTGGAGCCCGGAACCGCCTGCTGTCACAGAGGGCACAGATGTATCTCTTCCATTGCTCCGCGTCAATGGATTGGCCTCCACGGGTGATATGCAATGCCATTTTGTCAATCCAATTCAAAACCACTATGGCATCTCGAAGTCGCAGATGGGCACAAGAGCGACCTGACCTGTCAAAAGCTAGACACAACATGTGACTTATATGATTGGTCATGTGTTTGTGTACTGCAACACTTACAGCTCCTCCACGTGTCAATGTAACTTGGACGAACATGTTGCAATAATAATAATCACCTCCATCCGGCTCTGCTATACGCGCCAAGAAGAAATTAAGACTGGGCGCAAAATAAATAAACATATTCATTACAGTTCAAAATGTGGTTCATATTTTTGACATGGCTGAAGGGCATTCTAGATTTTGAGGTTCATAGTTCAAAAAACAGAAAAAGACTTTGGGCCCCATCACGAGTTGGGTGCTAGCCCTTAAAAGGTCAGTAACATTATTACTGCCACATTTAAGGACTGGCCCGATCACGATTTGGGTGCTAAATGGGCTGTCTGTTTTATCTCCAGTTTTTTGCTCGAGGTGAAAATCCCATTTGGCACTCTGTTTTCAGTGCAATTACCGCCAGCTGTATTAGCGTGCACTATTTGTGCTGAAATTTCCCATCGGCTCCAATGGACCCAATGGGGAATGAGGATTTACAGTTAACGCCCAACCCTTGATCTGGCGCTAATAAAGCCGGACCGGCTAACGCCATTACAGTTGGGCGGTATCACAGCCAGGATACCACCCAACTCGTGATGAGGCTCTTAGAAGCTTGGTGTGTCTTAGGGCCGCATTACATGAACTTTACACAGGTCCAAGTGCAGCTGTGAATTATAACTGCAACAGGGCACAGTTGCCCTGAAGCAAATAATTACTTTTTCAAATAATGTTTGGCCCCTGTCAATGTTTTGCCCCAGTTCGATTATTGAGCCAAATTCCTCGGCCCCTTTGGAAAGTTTCTGTAATATGGCTGCGTTTGTCTGTTCTTCGGATTGATTTGCAGGTCATCCATTCAAATCCTGACGTAGCGATTTGGCTTTCGAAAAAATGGAGTACCATTTAAATGTGTTATTATAACATTTATTATTTAAATAACCAGAGACTTTTCAGTTTGTGGGATGTGTGTTATAGTCATGGCCAGAAATTCTTTTTTATATTCATGTAAATCAGCTCTACCCAGCCCTTCTACTGTAGCCGTCTACTCGAAATACCAAGTATGCTATTTTTCTTGGTGTTTTGTAGCGTGACTGCCTTTTTCATGACCCCTTGGCACCTGTAAAAGTGCAAGGATTAGTGTAATTTGCACCAGGACAATACATGTCTTTAGTGCAAATACATGGGCCTTCATTTTGGGTATGGCTATAGCGTTAAAAACAGCGGCATCAGAAATTCCCCGTTTTTAATGTCTGCCTGATTGCAAGTTTATGAGCCCCGCAGTTTTTACATGCATGTTTACCCCAGTGCATGTATTGTGCCAGATTCCACTGCACTGGTGCAACGTTTCAGCAATAAGGACCTGTCGAATAACTAGAAAACATCTCTACCCTGACACACAACCTTCAACTTTACCTATGTTTTTTTAAGTTGAAATATGAATGGGAAATTGATGGTTTAAAGTGTGTGTATGTGTGATTTTGCTGCGATTACAAAAGTGTTTTTGGTGTTGCAGTTCGTTGCCAAGCAACCTGTTGCCAGGACATGGCAGCATGACTCAGGCAGCAGCGTGCAACCTGATGTAATGTCTCTCCTGCCAATGAACGTGTCTTGGACTTCCTCAGTCAGTGTATGTGTTCACTGGTCAGGGTGAGTCATCAAGACATTCAACAGGAACATTCCTCACGTTTTATTGCTGCAAGTCTGTTTTTTATGTTTGCTTTCCTTCTGCAAAGTTGTTGCATGTTTGACAACACGTTTAACAACACAAAAAACTACAATTAGCCACTGGTCCAGCTAAACCCTTTTTTTGTATGTATTTCGTTCCAGACAAAGCAAAAACAAACGTCCAGTAGAAGACAGCACAACAGGGCTTGATTAGGACTTTGAAGGTATTAACTCTGGTAATACAGGCAACCTCAGTTACCGTATGCAGTAATCAATCGGTGCCCAGAAATACCCACATGACCCCCAAGTCATGAGGACGAATACGTTATTCCCCATTTTGGGGTCCAATAGGAGTCTATGGGGTCCAGTAATTACCACATGTGGTAATTGCCACATATGGTACTGCTTTTCTGTGGTGATTATTACCTCCACGCAAAAGCAGCTGGTAATAAGAGTTTCGGAAATGAAACTCAGAATTTGGCGGAATGGTAAAATACTCGGTTAACGGAGATTCTGGATGTTTTACCACTGACGCTTAACTCGTCATCTGGCCCAAAGACTCTCATACTTTGCACTGTGTTTCCAATATGACTTCCTTTGTAGAGCCTCAGAAGAACCCTGGACACATGGAAATAGCTGCTTATCATTTCTCACGCACTTATCAAGCAAATGGATTGTTTAACTTAACAGTTCCCAAGCAGTGATTAACCTTTCTCTTCTACAGGCAGTGCATTTATTCTCTGAGCATTGATTAAATTGCTTAGAACATGTTGGCAGCTAATTCACCTCTTTGGTGGCCTATTCATGCCTTTGTTGTTCTAAGTCAATGCTTAAATAAAGCATTTTGGAAGCAGTGTGCTTGCTTGGTCAATGCTAAAGAAATGCATTTCATTTTGACTAGGTTAGTCTTTGACATGCTGATTCTGTTTTCGATTTTATGTGGTTCAATTGACCATAGTGTCTTCGGACACTCTTGGTGCGAGCCTGTTTCTTCACCCTGTTTGCTGTTGCCTGTCCCTGTCCCTATCTCTCTCCTGTCCCCTCTCCCCAACTGGAGGCCTATCTATCATGGGGGCGGGGGGAGGTGGCGGTTCGCACCACGCCCTTTATCTCTCCCTTTGTGCCACTCCCACCTCGAGAGAATGACTTGTTCCTCTATTGGGCCGAGCAGCCCTTGCAATGACAGCCCTATGACTCCGCCTCGATTCCCAGCCTTCACCCTCCTGCCCCTGGAAACACCCCGTCTTTTTCCTTCTGGCCGTATGACGTTTGCATTTCCACGTCCCACGGTCGCACTAACCACATCTTACGTATTGTTTCTTTCTCTGCGGCGTTAGAAACAGAAGACAGTAGAATTGTACTCATCTTCTTACCCAAATATTGAATTCCATTTTCTTTCTCATGGAAAACATTTAATCCCAGATTTTTAAGCTTGGAAGTATATTGACCAGTCAAAAAATGAACCGACTTCAACATTTGTATGCATACATTCTATAACGTCCTCGTCCAAAAAAGTTAACTGAAGCTCTCCTATTAACTTTCAGGAAAGAATACTTAAGAATTGTTAATCGGGCTGATTTTTTCCAAAATGCTTACCTGGGCAACAGGGCCTGCCGTAACGGCAGCAGCACCCTGGGCCGAAGTGCCCACCGCCCCACACGCCCCTGTCAACAGGGGGTGGGTGGCAGTAGCAGCACATTTCTTGTCCAACTCTCCCCGCTCCGGCGCCTGGCAGTTAATCACTGGAATAGGGCGGGCGCTCAAGCTTACGCATGAGCGCCCTATTCCAATGAAAACTGCCTCGCTCCCGCATTGGAGCAGGGAGGTAATCATCTCAATAGGTTGCGGATCCAAAGCATCGGCACCCCTATTGTTATTAAATACACATTTAATAACAAAATGGCGCCTGCCGCGCTTTCTCCCACTACTCCAGCTGGAGGGAGCCCTTGAAAGACATCCCCGAGCTGGGGTGGGAGGGGGTGCTAATGGCACCCCGGGCAGTCGCCCAGCCCACCCTGTCCTTAGGCCGGCTCTGCTGGGCAACAGATCGATGGGATTCTGTAAAAAAGGTGGATTATTTCCCAAATCTCTGCAGACAAATGCATTTAAAGTGAAAACGTTCTTTAGAGGAGTTAGGAAAGCATTGAGACAGCCACAGACATTAAGAATACAAGAATGCCACATTCTTTAGAAATATTGTTTAATAATCACCTCCAAGAGTAACTTTTAAGACACTGTGGTCCCCATTATGACTAGGATCTGCAAGCAGTAAATCTATCTGTCACATTTGGTAAACACCACATTGATAACACGCTGCAGGCTGTAAAGGAGGCATTAGTTGAAACATGACAAGACGAATCCCAAGAAATCAGTTCATGAACAATAAACATGGTGCAAAGGTCATCCCTTCTACCCAAGTTGTCAACCAAACATACGAACACAATCACCTTGCCCTGCATAACCCAAGTGCCCATTTCTCCTACATTTCCATCATGGCGAGGGTCACAGCGTTGGGACCCTCACAGGCTCCCTGGAAGCAGCGAGGCTACCTGCACCCTCGTCCTGCCTCCTGCGGCCTCCCCAGGCCCTTATTGGCCATTTCCAGGACCAGACCTGGGCAGCCCTCCTGCCCGGCAGTCCCTGTGGCTCAGGGCCCTGAGGCAAAGGGTGGCTCCTACATTGGCGGCTCCAGAAAGTGTCTGAAGGTGACTGCAGGGGAAGCCAGCAACCAGCAAAGTAAGTGTGGCATGGGTGGGGAGTAGAGCAATTACTCTACTCCAGAAAACCCCCGCCACTCTACATTACCATACCTCAGACTGAAAGTTAGCAAGCGACAAACTTAGAACTGAGACTGTTGGCCAGTGCCACATTTAGATGGAACTGTGAATATTAACCTGCGTCGCTTCTGGACAGGATTGCCAATGTTAGCCAGTGCCACATGTAGATAGAGGTGTGACTAACACCCATTGACCTGTGAACATTGGCCTGCTCTGGACCCAGACAGAATTGTGAATGTCAGCATGTGCCACACTTAGATAGAATTGTGAATGTTAGCATGCGCTACACTTGGATGGAGTTGTGAATGTTGGCATATGCCACACTTGGATGGAATCGTGAACAGGGGCCTGCATCGCATCTAGATAGATTTGTGAATTTTAACACATGCCACACTTAGACGGAATCGTCAATGTTAGCATGCGCCACACTTAGATAGAACTGGGAATGTTCGCATGCCCCAGACTTAGATAGAATTGTGAATGTTAACACGTTCCACACTTAGATGGAATTGTGACGGTTAGCATGTGCCACACTTGGATGGAATCGTGAATGTTAACCTGCGTTGCATCTAGATAGGATTGTGAAGGTTAGCATGTGCCACACTTAGATGGAATCGTGAATGTTAACCTGTGTCGCATCTAGATAGGATTGTGAATGTTAGCATGTGCCACACTTAGATGGAATTGTGAAGGTTAGCATGTGCCACACTTGGATGGAATTGTGAATGTTAACCTGCGTTGCATCTAGATTGGATTGTGAAGGTTAGCATGTGCCACACTTAGATGGAATCGTGAATGTTAATCTGCGTTGCATCTAGATAGGATTGTGAAGGTTAGCACGTGCCACACTTAGATGGAATCGTGAACGTTAACCTGCGTCGCTTCTGGACAGGATTGCCAATGTTAGCCAGTGCCACATGTAGATAGAGGTGTGACTAACACCCATTGACCTGTGAACATTGGCCTGCTCTGGACCCAGACAGAATTGTGAATGTCAGCATGTGCCACACTTAGATAGAATTGTGAATGTTAGCATGCGCTACACTTGGATGGAGTTGTGAATGTTGGAATATGCCACACTTGGATGGAATCGTGAACAGGGGCCTGCATCGCATCTAGATAGATTTGTGAATTTTAACACATGCCACACTTAGACGGAATCGTCAATGTTAGCATGCGCCACACTTAGATAGAACTGGGAATGTTCGCATGCCCCAGACTTAGATAGAATTGTGAATGTTAACACGTTCCACACTTAGATGGAATTGTGACGGTTAGCATGTGCCACACTTGGATGGAATCGTGAATGTTAACCTGCGTTGCATCTAGATAGGATTGTGAAGGTTAGCATGTGCCACACTTAGATGGAATCGTGAATGTTAACCTGTGTCGCATCTAGATAGGATTGTGAATGTTAGCATGTGCCACACTTAGATGGAATTGTGAAGGTTAGCATGTGCCACACTTAGATGGAATCGTAAATGTTAACCTGCGTTGCATCTAGATTGGATTGTGAAGGTTAGCATGTGCCACACTTAGATGGAATCGTGAATGTTAACCTGCGTTGCATCTAGATAGGATTGTGAAGGCTAGCACGTGCCACACTTAGATGGAATCGTGAACGTTAACCTGCGTCGCATCTAGATAGGATTGTGAAGGTTAGCATGTGCCAAACTTACATGGAATCGTGAATGTTAGCATGCGCCACACTTAGATAGAACTGGGAATGTTCGCATGCCCCACACGTAGATAGAATTGTGAATGTTAGCATGTGCCACACTTAGATGGAATCGTGAAGGTTAGCATGTGCCACACTTAGATGGAATTGTGAAGGTTAGCATGTGCCACACTTAGATGGAATCGTAAATGTTAACCTGCGTTGCATCTAGATTGGATTGTGAAGGTTAGCATGTGCCACACTTAGATGGAATCGTGAATGTTAACCTGCGTTGCATCTAGATAGGATTGTGAAGGCTAGCACGTGCCACACTTAGATGGAATCGTGAATGTTAACCTGCGTCGCATCTAGATAGGATTGTGAAGGTTAGCAAGTGCCACATTTGGATGGAATCGTGAACGTTAGCCTGCTTCCCATCTAGATAGGATTGTGAAGATTAGCAAGTGCGATACTTAGATGGAATAGGGAAGATTAGCAAGTGACATACTTAGATAGGATGGTGAGCAATAGCCTGCGTCGCAACTAGATTGGATTGTGACTGTCGGCCAGTGCCACATCTAGATAGAATAGCGATTATTAGCCATTGCCACACCTAGACTGCACTGGAATATTAGCTATGTCAGATTTAGACAGAATTTGTGAATGCTAGCCTGATTCACATATAGACAGTTTCTAAGGCGGGCTAGTGCCACATTCGGATATAGTTGTGAATATTGGCGTGCGTCATACATAGAAAGGATTGTGAATATTAACCAGTGCTGGATATAGATAGAAATGCAGAAATATTCACGCGCCACATCTAGAAAGAACGTGGAAATTTAGCACATCACTTCTAGACAGCGACACCAATAACCAACCTACTAACAATTTCAACCCTCTGCACACACCGCTCAAACTCTAACCAAACACAACCACAACCCTAAAACATAACAAACCGCACAAACTTCACTACACCGCAACAACAAAATAAACCATACATAGCCTTGCACAACAGCACACAACGGCTACCAACGGAAAGCACCCCAAGCTCAGCGAACAGTGTTAACCGTGTTGAGGCTTCCAACGGCACATCACTTCTCTCTTGCACTTTTCCCACTCGAACCCACTCTCACACCCTCCCCCTTCCTTTTTCAGATCCGCCAGAGTGCCATGGGACCACTTTGGTGGTGAAAGGGCGCGGTACAAATATCCTTTAACATTAACATTACACCCAACCCTAACCCAACACACTGCAGTGTAATGTTCCATGGGTTGTTTGTGCCAGGAATGAGTCTGGCAGCCCTAAATGACTGCCAGGCAACTCATACTCGTGACTGCAGCCTGACTGCAGAGATGGTCTGGTACACAACTGGCCCCTTCTTCTAGCAGGTTGTTTGGAATGGGTCCAGACCAGTGTCCCCACAAGCGATATCTGTGGCATCATATGGTTGGTTGCGTTTATCTGTCTTGGCTCCAAAACCGAGGAGCTTAGAGATGGCCGAGGTGAGGTTTTCTCTGGTCTCACCTATGAACTCCTTCAGAACGTGATAAGATCTTTTGACTCTGTCTGCTGCCCTATTCCTATACAGGCTGGCTCTGTGAGAGAAAGGACAGGATGCTGAGTCAAGAGCAATCAATTTAGTGCCCCAACCATCTCTTTGGTATTGGGTTGAGTTGACATGGCGTCCGAGCTGGGCCTTAAATGAGTTGAGCATATGTGGCAGTCTTATCTCAATAGAGCAACACCCACGCCACATATACACGGTAGCACTATGTCCATGAGTGACCAAGGTACTGCTGTCACTCATAGGGCCTCATTACACGGATGGCGGCGAACCATGGCGCTGTTAGCGCCATGGTTCATGCCAGTAAAATACCGGCACCGCCTTGGCGGAAAGGGGAATTACCGCCCCATTCCAAGGTTGCTGGGGCGGTAATTCCCCCTTCCACCATTGCCCTTCCCCATTCCCATTTTTGCCCCATAGGGCTCTATGGGAATGGGGAAGGCGCTAATTACGGTACCGCAAATTGCGGTACCGTAATTAGCTGCCTGGGTCCCTTTGCGGGTTGGTTTTTAATGCCTGCAAAAAGCAGGCGTTAAATTCCCCAACCCGCAAAGGGACCTCGTAGTAAGGCGGTAAGGATTTACCGGTACCGGTAAAATACCGGTATCGGTAAACCCTTACCGCCATCCGTGTAATGAGGCCCTATAGACTTTGAGTGGAACTGCCAGCTGAGCGGATAGTGTTCATTCTCCCCCAATGTGGTGAAGGCACCTCTCCCTGTCAGGCGTCCTACCTCCCAAAGCCCTGCAGGCCACCTCCATTCAGGGTGAAGACCGCCTTATCCTCCAGCCGCCTCATCACCAGTGGTAGCGCACTCCCACTCTCTGTGGCTGTGGTCTGATGGCGATGCGCCTCAAGGATTCCATGCACGTGCTGCTTAAGGCCATATCACCTCCCTCTCACCTTGTTTAATATATAATGTGCTAGCCGTTAAAAGAATATATATTTTGAAGGCATAGGAGTTACTAGCGGTGCATTAAGAAGATAAAAAGTGGCGTGGTGGCGGAAACCATAGATCCTGTCCTGGACGCAGATGACAAAATATTAGGGCTAATCCTGCTCAGATAACTCTGTGTGTTAAGCACCTGCGGCTGAGGGCTGTCTTCAACCTCCATGCATGGACAACTCACCCTTTCATCAACACCAATACATTGGGAATTAGTTACTGCCATAATTTACCATACTTTGTAAAAGCAGAAACTGTGCTAACAAAAAGTTATTTCTATTATTATAGACAAATGTCAAAGACAAAGGCAAACCACATCCTGGAAGGTTTAGCAATATTGTGAAGACATATAACATACCTTTGGTGAAAAAATCCTGAATTGTTGGTCGGGGTGTGTATTGTCGCAGGTTGGGCTCTACTGCTGTGCCTGCCGAATCTTCACATATTAGATTAATACAAATATGAGGTCAACATCCTAGAAGGTCTTCAGAGCACTGGATCACCCCTTTATCCTGCTTCTGGATTCACAAAAGATTTCAAAGGAGATTTTTAAAAAACGCGGTTGATAAAACATTGCATTTCAAACAGCTGATACAATTATTGGCCACGATTTTTATGTATAAATAGATACACGTGTACCACAATCTAAAATGGGTATGAGACAAAAAAGGTCATGGTAGACATTTAAGGCCTAGAAACCCCTTCATTTAATCTCTGGAAACGCCTGTTTGAGCACGCTGATGGTGTGACTCCTGTCCCACAAAGGGGCACTGGTGGAGTACACACCTGAACAGGGTACTGTGATCTCTACACCATTCAGTCCAGGTATAGAGCCTTCAGTATAGGAAGAGAGCGCGGATTAACACTAATAGTAAAACAGTCGTCTCAGACAGGTTGGCCATGAGCGGGCATTCTTGGCTCAAACGTTCACCCACCCATTTATGAAAAATACCCGCTACTGTTCCAGAACATAAAAGGTAGAGAAAGAGCTAAAGATGGGTCACGAGAGCCTTTGGGAGGAATAAAAGATTACTGGCCAACTAGAGACACGCAAGGCAGGTGCTGGGGCGGAAAGGAGATGCAATCCAGGGGAGGCCAGGAGTATAATTAAGCTTTATAGACCTAGGCCGAGGGCTATACATGGAGTTAAGGGCCCTGAAGAGGGAGTTAAAGGCCCAAGTGTAGCAAATGATTTGAATGCAGTTTACTGCCCATAACTCCAGTTGCGGCCCGAGGGCAGGGTCTATAAAGCTATTATGTTCAGTGTTCACAGTGAAGTGGGGGGAGGGTTAAAAAAGGTTAATCTGCCTAGAGTGGTTGTGGGAAGTGGCTATTTCCCAGCAATCACGTTCACAATGTGATGGGGACGGCGGTGGGGTTTTCAAATGAGCCATGCCGCTTCTGCTGAGTGTGGCCCGGCAAGGTTTTGGAGTGGAAGTGGGGGCCGTGGGGAACTGGCTGGGCCACGTCTGCTTGGTGTGGGCCGGCGAAGATTGTATCCAGCAAGTGCCACAGATCCGCCCTATACCTCAGTAAGGTAAGGAGCCTGGGGGTGGGGGGGTTAAGGTTTTGGTGCCTGGGCTGTGTCTGTCAGGTGCTGCTTGGGGAAGGAAGGGAACGGCGCTCCCTTCATGGCTCTGTCACGATTTATTAGGCAGTCACTCTCAACTTAGGGAGTTCCTTTCCCTCCCAAGCAGGGTGGCGTGCACACAAAGCACTTATACAGATTTGAATTTAGTGAAGCCCCCAACCTACTTCGCACCACTCCAGCAAATACCCTCTGTACCACCAATGAGCTAGGAACCAGGGCGTTGTATAGTGAGAATATATATTTATTTAAGGTTTGACAAATAATAATAGCAACCAAAATATCAACCACCAACACCGTGGCACAGCACAATGTCACAGTTTCAAATGACTTGCACCAATTGACTGGCTTGTATTTCTAATGAACTTACAGATACTACAACACACAGGTACAATTTAGAGACTGTACATCAAACACACAAAGAGGATTTCTTGCACATTAACAATTATGAAATTTGAACAACCCCCAGTGATTGCTTGGGTTATCACAATGCTGTTTTCCCCCAGCAACACCCCCTCAGGCCTCCGTTTAATATGACCCCTTAATTTGAAGGCAAGGTACAGGGAGTGGGAATACAGTAGGAACATCGTTTGGGCTTTTTATTAAAAGGCAGGGCTTGACAAATAGACAAATGAAAACAAATCACTTTGGGTTTTATATTTGAAAGGCAAAGTCAAGAAAGGAACTCAATGGGAAAATCATTCATCCTTTTTATCTTCCAAATGTGCCGTATTTCAAATGTATCTTTTCTTTCCATGTGCACTGCTGCAGTTTTAAATCTGTCAAAGGTGCCTTTTTCCAATTTACACAAAGTCAACATCTGCAGCACCATCTGTTTCTTTATGTTTGACTCCATTAGACACAGTTAGCAATATTACAGTTCAAAGGCACACTGTCCTTCAACTCAGTGTCTTTGTATTTTAATAAAGTTGAAATAGGCCATTTTTGTTAATTCACTAGGCCTGATATCATAAAACAATGTTTTGAACTGGCCTGCATTTTCTAATAGGTCTCACCATCAGTCACCTTCCCTCTCAAAATAGGGGCCTAGAATGGCCTCTCCATCTCTGTCACTCTGGGGCTGTCTTTTCACCCCACAAGTCCCCCCCATGGGGTCCTTGACATGGTTGACCTGTAGAAAAGAGGAAGGGAGAGTGGGGTTTCTGTTTACTTTTTTCTTTGGGTCATTCCATGAATTTCTTCATTGGATTACGTCCACTCTTTTGCTGTCCTGAGGGTATTGCGAGCTGGTCTGCACTCCACCCTTTTTGGATTTTTGGGTTTTGGAACCTCCTACTCCCAGGCTGTGAAGGTAAGGAGTTATTCAGTCTGCAGAGAGTAAAAGAGAGGTTAAGTATATTATACAGTACTTAGTTGCCCGGTAAATAGGCATCCTACTTGAAACACCAAACAACATCACATAACACAATGACATTTATTTCCCTTACATGAACATTTCTACACATATTACATTTCTTTTTTTGTTGATTTTTATATATTCTTTGTGAGTATGAATTCCTTTACTCCCTGTAATTGTGCGATATTCTCCATCTGGGTTTCCATCCTTTCCTTTCATTCTTCAGATCGTCCCTGGGTTCCACCCTCACTGGGCTCTTCAATCAGTCGTAAAGTCTGTCTGGGGTGACAGCTCTTCAACTGATTGATATGGACCCATTTCTCTTCTGTATGTTCTCCTTTAGGGATGCAGATCTTATAGGGGACAGGTGAGATTTTATCAACAATTTCGAAGGCACCGCACCAAGAGGGAAGGAACTTCTGCTGCTTGGTCTTGTTCCTTTGGAAATTGTGCAGGTAGACCCTGTCTCCTACTTTGTACTCCTTCTTGGTAGTTGCTAAGTCGTAGTAGGCTTTCATTCCTTCTGCTGACATTTCTAAATTGCACTGAGCATAAGCAAAAGCGTGCTGAAGGTGTTTCCGTAAATTCTCAATGTATTCATGGGTAGTGGATGCTTTGATCAGGGTCTGCTCTTGAGTTCTGTAGAGCAGATGCTGAGGTAGAACCATTTTGCGTCCATTCATGCGCTCAAATGGAGACATTTTGGTTGCAGAAGACTGCATGGACCTAATGGCCATTAGGACAAGCGGTAGTCGGATGTCTCAACTTGGTTTAGAGTCCACCACAAACTTCTTCAATATGCCACAATAATTTTTTGTACATCTCCACCCGCCCACTCGAGGCAAGGCAGTAGGCAATGTGGAGTTTTCTCTTTACCTCTAGTATCTCCCACATCTTGGTCATCACCTCGCTGGTAAAAATGACTTCCTCAGTCTGACTCAATCCTTTATGGGAAGGCAAACATGAGAGAAGATGTTTTTTGATCACTAGTGCGGCAGATGTCTCCACCTTGCAATCCTGGGCTGGAAGGCATTCTACCCACATGGTAAACAAGCAGGTCACAGTCAACATGTACTTGTTTCCTCTAGAGGAGCGAATCACTGGTCTGATGAAATCAACTTAAAAGTCTGACCACGGCAGTGCCATTCCCCTTTTCTGTAGGGGAGCTCTGTGGGTGAGAGAACTTGTCTGAAACTGAGCACACACAAGACATCCCTTTAAGTAAATGTCGAGGTCCTGGCCCATGTGTGGCCAATATGCGATCTCACGCAAGACTTCTAATGTTGTATGAAATCCCCCATGACTGTCTGTGGCCGCATCATTGGCGTGAATTAGCAGCAGGCTCCGAAATGTGGTAGGTATCACCCACTGGTCACATCCAGATATGGATGTCTGTACCAACAAACCATCTTGGATTCGAAACATTTCGGAAAACTTCAACAAAACCTGGATATCCTCCTTCCTGATATAATTGTATTCTGTCAGAGGAAAATTCACAGGTTCTTCAATATGTTGATAACATTTCCCAATAATTAGGTCCTCCTTTTGTGCAGTGATCAAATCTGCATCTGGGGTTTCTTGTCTCCACTGGGAAGTTGATCATTCATTATTGGCATGGGTTTGGGACCTGGTGACAGCAGTGACCTGGATTTCCCCCAACAGGGATTCGGTTTCTATGAGATCCCTGTGAATGGCTCCGGTTTTGGCCAACTGGTCAGCCAAGACATTTCCAGTTTTGTCTGTTCCCTCTATTTTGGAGTGACCTCTGATCTTTTGCAATAGATGGTCATCTCATTAGTGGTCTCTAGATCATCAGTTGATTGGATTAATTTCCCATGCTTGAGCGGTTTGTTATTCACACACAGCATGCCTCGATTTGTCCAGTTAATCAGGTGTTCCACAAACCCATTCCTGACATAATCAATGTCAGTAATTATGACAGATTGTTTGAGTTGGTGGTCTGCTGCAGTGATGATGGCTTTATGTACCACCATCAACTCTACAACCTGAATACTTCGGCAACCTGTTTTGTACCAAGCAGAGTATTCCGGGGCATCGTTCACCCTGTCATTCCCAATGCCAGCCACTTGTTATTTTTCCCTGTGATTGTCAACATGGTAGGAGCACCCATCCACATAAACTGTGGGTATTCCCTGACATGTATCTCCCTCATAGATTTTGTGCGGGGAAGTCAGGTACACCTCTATATTGTCATTGGTCATTACACTTTCATCCTCTAGACAGTTTTCTTGAGCACAGTCAAGCAAGTCAGCCAATCCTTGTGCTAGAGGACACTTCTTATTTTGGCCATGTCTGACCTCCACAGGAAAGCCTTGAATGGACAGAATCCAGGAAGTAATTCTGGAATTACTCACGTTCCCTGTTCGGATTCGGTCACTCTGGAGATATTGCAAGAGTTGGTAAGGAGTCTCGACAATGATGTGCGGCCCCTGGATGAATGGGTGATAATTCTTCAACGCCCACACCATTGCCATGAGTGCCTTTTCGCAATCATTGAATTTTTACTCCACAGAAGACAAAGTCGTGCTTGCATACGAGATTACTTTGTTGACCTTGTCGTGCTTTTGGCATGATACCTCAGTAAAGCAAGCATCTGAGAACCCTGTCTCCAAGAAGAACTTCTTGAGCTTTATGGGGTAAGCTAAACAAGGAGCTTGGGAAAGGCTTCTTTTTAGTTGTTTTACTGCCTCAGATTGTTCCGGACCCCACTCAAACTTGACCCCGACCTTTAATAAATGGACCAACGGTCAAGTGACCTCTGCGTAGTGCTCAATGAACTTTCTACTATAATTAGTGAGTCCAAGAAGGCTACTAGGTTCTCGCAGAGTAGTAGTGTATTTCTATTTCAATTATGCTTCCACTTTTTTTGCCTGGGGACTGAGACCCTCGGGGTGATTTCATGCCCTAAGAAGGTCACGTGGGTCTTACACAAAAGTGCCTTCTGAAAGGACAGTTTTTCTCTGGCTTTCTCAAATGGGTCAAAACATAGCGTATTTCCGCTACATGTTCCTCCACAGTTGAGCTCTTGATTAAGATGTCATCTACATAGTCCATGTTTCCCCTTTCGCCCAAGTCGGCATTGCCTTATGTAGGAAGATGTTAAATTCATTGCCAGAGTTTATGTATCCAAAGGGGGTCAGGTCCATGTGTATTGCTGCCCTCTGAAGGTGAAAGCAAGCTTGTACGGGTCTTCCCTACTCGCGGGTACTGTCCAGTAACCGTTGGTCAGGCTAATGGTGGTGTACATCTTTGACCCTTGGATCTGGGCCAGGCCCTATCAATGTAGGGAAGGGGCCACCTTGACATGCGGACCCATTTATTTAACTCCCTTAGGTCTGTGCAAAGTCTCCATTGGCCATTGGGTTTAAGTATCCCCAGTAAAGGGTTTTTAAAGGTACTGTGGTTTGATCGGATTATCCCACGGGATTCTACGTTTTTAATCATCACTGTGAGTGACTTCATAGTTGCGAGAGGTAACCGGTATTGCTTCACAAATACTGGAGCCATCTTCGGGTCCGTGGGTATGGTGGTGGAATGTATCTCTGTGCGTCCACAGTTATATGAATCCACTGCAAAGATTTCCCGAAAATCAGGAAACGGTTTCAGCTCTTGTTTTTGTTCCTTTGTCTCACAGGCATCAGCGAGGCATCAGCGAGATAGATTTGTTCTTCGACCATCTGCTTAAAGCCTAAAAAGACCTTGGGCTTTGCAATTTTGACAGTATCCTCCAGTTGGGTGGAGAGATCACTTGGTATGGTGTTGGCCTGGCCTCATCCTTCCTGATGTCACGGGTCACCTCTTCCACACCATAATGGCAGGAAGATCACACCAAGAAATTCCCCACTTGCCTGGTGAGAATCTTTCCCGGACGGATACCGTCATCTATATGTAAGCAGTCATTTGGAATTGGTCCAATGATCTCATTACCTAAATCAATAGAATAATGTTGGGCATCAACCGTCATTCCAATAAAGATGTCTGCACCAAAAGCGATACTTCGAGGATAGCTGTTATCAACCAATATTCGAATGGCGTTGTGTTCTAGGTCAACTAGGGGTGTCAGATTTAAATACAAACCTTGCTGTTGGAGATCATAATTCAAATTTATATAGGTGTCCTGGTTTTTGAGGTTCTGTCCTTGCTTAATTTTTAGGGGGATTGTAAATTGTCACACCTGTCCTGGGATGGTAACCTCTTCTCTCACTTGAACTTCAACCGCATACAGCAGCAAATGAGCTGACCGGA
This sequence comes from Ambystoma mexicanum, assembly GCF_040938575.1. Classification (NCBI taxonomy): domain Eukaryota; kingdom Metazoa; phylum Chordata; class Amphibia; order Caudata; family Ambystomatidae; genus Ambystoma; species Ambystoma mexicanum. Next base: position 180,916,456 of record NC_090927.1, on the reverse strand, counting down.
AAGCTTTCTCATTGTTGTCAAAGCCCATGGGGTTACCCCCCAGTTGGGACAAGACTTTGTTATTAATTAGGTCCAAATTCATTGCAAATAGATTGAGAATGTCGCTGCCTAAGTGAAAGGTGGAGAGGACATCTCTCACAACCCAACAATTATGTTCTATGCTTTTGTCGCCAATTGACATTTTTTGCATACACCTGCTAGGCAGGAGATGTTTGGAATTTGGAGTTTCCAGGCCCATTTCCCACATATCAATCAGTTTTAATGTGGGAATGGTCTGATCTTTTCGGAGTTTCCTGAATGATGCAGGAATGATGTATGAGGCATACTGTGGCGAGAACATCTTTTGTCATGGGATTTGGGTTTTCCTCTGATTGTGGATTGTTATAAAACTTCAGTATTTCTTCCAGTGTGGTATGCCATTTAAAACTAAGAGTTATGTTGATTTTCTCGAACATCACCAGTTTGTTCTCCTACAGAGATGACAGTGATGTCTGGGACTTGATTGATCCTAAAATGGAATTCTATTTTGTCGGACCGTTGTTCAACCATGTGGCATGTTCCATTCAAAGTCACATAATCTGTGCTTTGTTTTAACTTGATTGGCCGGTTAGTCTGAGTCCAGAGGACCTTGTTCACATAGTCATTCAGGGGTGATAACCTTCGGAGGAGGCCATTCCCCAAGAGACAAGGTGTTCCCTCTGGAGTCACGATTATCACTGGGTGTTTAACCCTATGTCGCACAATGTTGATCTCCAGATATGCAGTCCCTTTGACAGAAATATCATTCCCACCTAAGTTTTGGAGTTGTCCGGGAAGAGGTTTGAGGGAAATTTGGTGACTCTCCTCACTTCCTGAATTTAGTTGGTGAAAGGCCTTTTTGGACAGGGGGGTAGCTTGGGATCCAGTATCCACCAGCGCTGATAATGCACATTGACCCTGTACCTTGATGGAAGCATAAACTCCTCCTTCTCTCTCCTCAAAGGGGCAAAGTGCCAGCTTAACAGTTAACTTTTTTATATTGAACTCCGACACTGTGTGATCTTGGACAGTTTTCTGTGTCGGAGTCCGGGAATCTGTAAAAAATAATGTGTGCCCAGAAACAGATGGGTTTGGGAAGTCCACTTTTCCCCCTGATTCTTTGCCGTCCCCCTTTTGTTGGAGACAGTTACCGAACGTATTTGGGGTGGGATACCTCTGTGATTTCTGGGTCCTCTGGGTGACATTGTTTGGGTTGAAGAGCTTCTTGCTCTGGGTTGGTTTCCATACTTACCCCACCAAAATCAAGGTCTTTTTGGGACCCATTTTTCCTTGGGAGGGATCCTTCCATCTCTGAAAGAGAAGATTTTCTTCCCTGAATCCTCCAGGTATTCTTCTCCTACGAAAGGGATGATGCAGGCTTCTTCCACAAAGTGGGTTGTCTTTGGCTTTCGATTTCTCCTACTTACCCTCTGTTCTTCAGGTTCCAGATTTTCGGCGGTAGAAGATTTATGTTCAGGCTTAGAGGTTTCCAGGGGTTTTGTTCTGGTGTGAAAGGTCACTTCCTCTAGGGCTTTGCATCTCCCTTCCACCCGAGCCCCCTCCTCTGGAACTTGTTGGTTGTCAAAGTTTTCTTCCCGTCATTGCCCCCCAGGGCACCAAATGCGGATTTTGAGTTAATCTGGGCAGCAGTTTCCAGTTGAGGGTTCTGCTGAGCCCTCAACATGCGACCCAGGTCATGGGTTAATTTTTGGACTTGCCGCTCCATTTGTGACATTTCTTCTGGTTGGTAGGGAGGCCTGGATTCATACATTTGCTGCTCCTGGCAAGGGTAGCTGTGCCTTCTCCCGGAGTAGCTTGGGTATTGGGAGTTTTCCTGATAACCTTCCATCTTAGGTTTCCCTTCTCCCGGATTCGGGAATCTATTGTCCTGAAAGTGGGGAGAGAGAGGAGGATTAATCTGGAAATTAGGGTTTGAAGGGCATCTGGGAAAGAATCTTAGGTTGGGGTGGAGTATTTCTTCCTTCCTGAGGGAAGTCTGGAGGGAAGTTTCACGGGGCAGTACCTACCTGGTTGTGTCCCCCTTTCTGCACCGGGGGAGTGAAGTATACCTTCTGTTAAGATCCCTCATTATGGCAGATTTAACAAAGGGGTTATTTTTGCCAATACAAATAGCCTATTTTGCCACTAGAGAAGAGAAATTGTTAAGAGGAGTCCCTACTGTGAATATTATGCACATTCCATACAAAGAGTTGTCTTTCCTGAAGCATGACTATTCCTGTTTCAGAATTTGGTCTTCATGAGTGAATTGAGTCTGTGTTAGATTTCTGGACTATCCATATGATTCCGTAGAGGCAAACCACAGGAAACCAGCTATATATGTTCACACATTCATAGTAATTCAAAGAAAATCAAGGATAAAGCACTCTCATAAGACATTCTAAAGTGAATAGACCTAACCTTAATAATCACACTGCTTCCATTCGGTCCATCCCCAGCCCCCATTAATAAACAATTGAGGGGAGGGAAAGGATTCAACGGCCATATCTCCCAATGGCTAATCCGGGTTTTTCCCAGCAGACCAATACACGAGGGCCCAAATGACCAGAACCTCTGTAATGCAAACATCTGTATGAATAGCTCCCCCAGGACAAAGAGAATGCACATTTAAGAATACCAATAAACATATTAGCACTTCTTCAACCTCAAGCACATCTATCTATATGAACAATCTACCTTACCTAAAGATTACAGGTCAGTAATAGCATAATTCGACTGATGTTGCTTTCATGATGTAGACTGCCACCTTCCCCACCTTGGTTCTTCTCTGCCCCCTAGATTTCACCACCTGAGGTCGAGCATTACAATGAGGAATGAGGCCCCTGGCTGCCGATGCTCTCCACAAGGAGGATCAGTGGAGGTGTCATGGTTTTATGCTATCATGGGTGTTTTTCCTGTCAGAAGACCATAGCGATCTTCTGGGCTGTTGTCGGCCGCTTTCACTTTCAGTGGGACTGTATCCCCTGTATTCGCGGCTCGACTTCCTGTCACCCTAATGGTACTTGGGATGGTGTCTGGTGTTCCTCCGGGGAGATGGCCTGGATGATTGGCACTGGGGTGTTCTTGCACACTGTCTCGCCCACAAGCCACGCTGTTCTGGCCTAGAGCCAGCCTCATGGGGAACTCAGAGCTGCACTTGTAGCAATATTTCGACGACTGGCTGGTTTTGTCGGGTGGGGTTGGCATCCGCTTCTTGATGACTTCCAGATCTCTGGGGTCCAATGACCTCTTCACCCGTCCCAGCGCTACCACCTGTTGTGTGACTGCTAAGTCGATGCAGGCCATTGCCAAGATTTCATTGAGTGTCTGCTGTTTCTGGAGTAGTTTCCTTTTGAATTCTGCAGATTCACACCCAACTATGACTTGGGAGCGCAGTGGTTCGTCATTTGAGTAGCGATGAAATGTGCAATGTTTCTTGCGTATGCAGAGTCGCATGACATAGTTGTCCATGGTCTCTTCCCGCTCCCGCATGGTTGTATGAAAAATATGTCTCTAATAATCCACATTGGTGTGTGGTCCAAAATAGAAGTCCAGTGCGTCACGAATCTCCTGATATGTTGCCTTCTCCTCGTCAACTAGTTCGTAGAGGATGATCCTCATGGCAGCTCCAACTTCTAGGATTAGTATATGTTTCTTTTTCTCTTCATCCATGGGGCCCATTGCCACCACATACACTCCGAAGTCCTTCATCCATTGGACCCACCGGGTCCCCAAGTTGCCTATGTCTCTGAGGTCAAATGCTTGGCACAGCTGCCATGGTGTGACATCTCCTTGGCCTTGGGGAAAGGCTTCCGAAAGCCTGGCAGGGACTGTGGCTGGGAGGTCATCTTCCGCCATTGCTGGCCTCTGTGTTTTCGGCCTTATACTTCAAGCTTTGCTTCTCGTCTCAGGCACGTGTGTGACTGAGCTAGCACCACCTCCTCCTGGAGGGACGAGGTTCCTTGCTTTGTGCTTGCTCTGGGCCGTGCCCCTCTCCTGTAGGAGGCGTCTGGCCAGCAGGGGGCCTCACATGCAGAAATGGGCTTTTGAATTCACTGACGCAGCCAGGGCTGGGAGTTCACTGTGTAAGCCGCTTATCACTGCGGTCATGTTGTGGAGAGGATTCCCTCCTGCTCCCCTGGGTACAATCAGCTGGACGGCCCAGGTCGCGGAGAGCGGCTGAGGCGGACCATGCCTTCCGCTCCTTACTGGAACGAAACGCCACATCTAGAAGGGCCGCGCCACGTCCATGTCTCCCTCGTCGCCTATGTTGAACGGTTGAATGGGCTCTCACTGCTTTGCGGAGGCAGCAGGATTGCACAAGACACACTTTATAATAAAGGAAGCCCACACAGTCACCACCGGTCTCAACTCGATATCTTTATTAACTGCCCCCAACCCTTTCCGCCCGCATTCCCTTCCACCCGCATTCCGCGTCAAATACTTCCCTTCGTCCCACCCCCACCCTAACCCTGCCTTCCACATAACGATGTGGATTTGGCTGAACATAATGAACGAGAACATGAACATGACAATATTTCACATTGTTTGCCCTCAAAAGTGAAATAAAGGACAAATGGAAAACCCATTAGCAGCAAATTTGTTTAGCGCATAGTCATATTGTTAAGTCTGTGAGATGTTCTTATGAGGAGTGTGTAACGAGCTAAGTTGTGGTGTATTGTTGTGCTCGTCTACGGAATAGGATCTGAGGTATTTGACTCGTAGCTGGGGTCAGTTCCTCAATTCTGAATTAGGGGACATGGGTGAAAGTTTTAGGGATCAGGTTTTTCTGTTGTTGGTGTTTTGAGAAAATCGAGGGTGTTCTGTGCAGCTCTAGAATTATATTTAATTTTTATTTTATTGGACATTTGTAAGGAGCTTATACATCGAGAAATTGTGTTTCCAAGCGCCCGCAGGGCAAAGGGAAGGGAACAAGGGAACATTAAGACAATCGAATATTATCATAGTGATGAATAAAGTTCAAAAGTGGTCCTACTAGGCCTCGTGAACATTCAGAGCATGCAAGTGCAGAGAGAGAAGGGAAGGGGTAAGTGCCAGAGAGTCAGTTGCAAAGGCAAAAGGTAAATGCCAGGCAGTGACCACTTGATGGAAGAGGGGTCACAAGCCAATAAACTGAGTGCAGGGCCTGTGACACAACACAGGCCAGTGGTGCCCAAAGGCAAGTGCCGGGAGAGGGCGGATGCTACAGGCGATTGGACAGAAGGCCAGGTCCCAGGAGGACACATAAGGGCCCAGGCCCCCAATCGCAGCCACTGTGGGGTTTAGCACGGGAGGGAGAGAGTGAAAGAGGAGGAGAAGAGGAAAGTCTTGAGGTGCTTTCAGAACTTGAGGTGTTCCGGGTCAAGATGGAGAGAAAATCATTTTAAGCGACAAGTGAAAGTGATCTTAGGCAAACTTGGGTAGGACTGTGTCTGCGGCCTGAGTGGGTATCCCACAAATACACACATTATTCCTGCATGATCTATTTTCAGCCTCCACTTGTTTAAGTTGGAGGGATTCATACTTGATTTCCAGTAGCTTAACTCTACTGGCTGCTTCCTTAGAGTTTGAAGCCATGCTTACACCAGCCTGTAAACCCGAGAGAGCCTAGGGCATAGCCAGCCAACAGAAGAGACAGAGAGTTTGGGTAGACAAGGGATCTTGTGCATCATTGTTATGTCCCCACTGCCACTCAACCTACTGCGGTGCCAATGCCTAGTGTCATTGAAGCACACAGAATAAGGAAAGTGTGACTTGCCCAGTAACCTTGTTTTGACGCCCGCAATACTGTAAAATCTTTCATTGTTGTTTGGACCCCATCTACCTTTTATGCATGGCAACCTGCATCCCACTCCCTCCTTTCTGGCTGCAGCCAGAGTACCATTAGAATACAATGATACATATCATTGGTAGCAGGTCTTTTGCACGCGTGTCTTTGACTGTGCATGCAAAATACCACTTTCATAAGACCTCAGTCAACAACAGTGGAAAGCCCGCCCCAAAAAAGAAGCCTCATCAGGATGGGCAGAGCAGTAAAAATGTGGGAGCAACACTATTACCGCTGCATTACCACTCTGGCTAATCCCGAGTTGGGGGAAACTCGGGAGCATTTACCTCCAGCTAAAAGCTGGAAGCCCAAAGCTGGAGGTAAATGCTCCCGAGTTTCCCCCAAATCGGGATTGGCCGGAGTGGTAATGCGGCGGTAATAGTGTTGCTCCCACATTTTTACCGCTCTGCCCATCCTGATGAGGCTCCTTTTTTGGGGCAGGCTTTCCACTGTTGTTGACTGAGGTCTTATGAAAGTGGTTTTTTGCATGCACAGTCAAAGACACGCGGGCAAAAGACCTGCTACCAATGATATGCGTCATGCTGGCATCTTTGCAGAGCCATGAATGTTTGCATTCGATAAAACAACATGGCTGATCTAAGGGATTGGCTGCACGGTCCTTCTCACTTTGAAATGGAACAGCATGCAGGATTCAATAATAACCAATGCAAGTCAGCTTCATGAATAGAGCGTGCCGTTGAGTAACCTCCTGTCAACATGGCTGGCAAGCCTCTGCATGCTGCCGCGTGGGCGAGGAATGTAGCAATTCCCAGGCTTCCGCTTACTCTGTGACACGCTGGACCGAGGTCTCTCTCTCACATAACCTCCAACCAGATGAGTCACACCAGGCAAGCATAGAGTATTTCTTCAGCCAGGACCGACAGCGTTAAATCCTAGGTTTCACCAAGAAAACCCACCTGGATGGAGAAACAACAGGCGCAATCTTTTCATCATTCTAGTTGCCCTTCATTACACAGCACTCCTGGAATTAATGCCATGCAACCAGCCGCTGGTGCCTCTTGCAGATTAGGAAATGGGAACATCCCTACATTGTACACCATTCCATTGCTTAATAATACCAGGTCTCATTAAAGTGCTTAGAAGCTGGAGGAATCCAGCATTGAGTGCAATATATTAAAACAACTGAGCCTGCCCATTACACTTTTTCATTTTTGCTTCTTCAATATACCTGGAAGCTCACCACTTTAGAGGGAGTGGGGTGCTGCAAGCAGGTTTAAATCTGGAGAGGAGATGCCATGGTTGTCTTTGTACTCTTTCGTTTTTAGCCAATGAGGGCCAGATTACAGAAAGTTTACACTGGTGCAAGTACAAAGTTGCACGATGTTAGCATTAGGGCAAAGTTTTTCCTAGTGGCAAAAATATTGGGGCCATGTTAGAGAACCTTTGCACTGTGGCAAGTGCAATTTTGTATGGTATTGGCGCTGGGGCAAAAAACATATACGTTCAATTAATGTTTGCACCCGGCAAAGTTTGCCCTGGTGCTCATACCGTGCAACGTTGCATTTGCAATGGTGCACAGTTTCTGTAAGCTGCCTCCAGGATAGCAGCATGCACACTAAATACAGAAAGACTGCGGTTTCCATGCAGTGGGGTTGGTGCACTACTCGAAAGCTATCTGCATCCTAGGGATCCCTGCCAGTCCCTTTCATGCAGATGAATATAGATTTCTATGAATATTGGACAGAATGTGTGTGATATGAGCCATAACTACAAGCCAGAGAGTGGATACCAGCAAGGGTTACTAGGATCCATCTAGGAATCTACTTAAATATTCTTGAGACTTGGACAAATGTGCATCAAGCAGACCTTACAAGACTTATATTTGATCCTTTCTAAAAGAAATGCCATGTTAATTTTTGAAATCTTGCGATTTGTATAATTTTAATACCTATTAGCTCATGGATTCCATTGTAGACCCCCTCTCAGCCAATTAGGATGCTTGGAATGCAGTCTATAATCTCTGTTAGAGATCTCATTTCGAACATTCTGACCTGCAGAAACCTACCAGCAGCACAGAAGCAATTGCCTTCAGCTATTTTAAGGCAGAGAGGGGCTGCACCGTTTAATTCTCCCAACTAACAAACTGCAATAAAACACAAAACATTCTCTCACTCAAGCCTTCCAACTGCCAAGGCGACCTCTGCCCAGCCCAGCTCATAAAGGATGCGGCAGAAGACCTTGCCCCTTTTATCTCCCAACTTATCAATGCCCATTCACATCTGGCACTATCCCTACCAACCTCAAATAATCTTGGGTGTGCCCATTGCTAAAAAAGCAAACCCTTGATCCACTCACACCCACCAACTACCGTCCTATTACAACAGTACCCTTTCTGTTGAAAATACTTGACAAGGTGGCTTACCTTCAAATCCAAAAATATCTGGAACTTCACAAACTACTAGGAGCACGACAGTCAGGCTTCCGCCCCCAGCACGGAACGGAGACTGCACTTATCAACTTGAAATCCCAGGTCGAAGAGCTAAGAGACAAAGGGAAAACAGCCCTACTCCTACTGCTTGACCTCTCGGCTGCATTCGACCTAGTAGACCACAAGGTCCTATGCAGCCACCAAGACTCAGCCGCCGACTTTTCCAAAGAGGCTATACTCTGAATTGAGTCCTTCTTGAGCGACAGAACCATGAGGGTCTTCTCCCCCTCAGCAGCGGCAGACCCCATCGCCATCATATGTGGGGTGCCCCAGGGCTCTTGTGTCTCCCCTACGTTGTACAATATATTCACTAAGCCCCTTTTCGACAATATGGACCATCTTGGTATCACCTACACCAATTATGCAGATGACACTCAAATTCTCCTCCCACTTTCCAAGGATTACGTTAAGGATTTGGCCTTGGTGAATAGAGTGTACCTCATCATCCAGGCATGGATGGCTACTCATGGTCTATGCCTGAATGATGACAAAACGGAGCTCATCATCGTGGGAACCCATTCCCACCTCTAGAAGCTAGACCAGAATTACAAATCCTTCATAATCTATGGCAACCTCATCAATGTGGCCAAGGAGGTAAAGACCCTTGGTTTCTACCTTGATTCCACTCTCTCCTTTACCAAACAAGTGAAGTCCATGGCCTCTGCCACGGCCTACACTTGCAAGCTCATCAGAACTGGCAAACCATTCCTCTCTGATGACAACTGCTTTATCCTAGCCAGAGCCCTTATACTCTCTAGGCTTGACTATTGTGACGCCCTATACATTGGTGCCAACAAATCAATTATCCAGAGGATACAAACCCTCCAGAATAATGCACTAAGAGCGGCACTCGGTGTGGCTAGAAGATCACATATATCTGGGAGTAGGCGCCAAAATAAATGGTTCTCAATTTATAATAAAATCCAGTTAGAAACTGCATCCCTTACCCATAAAGCACTGAACAATGCGGCCCCTAGCTATCTCACTGATAGATTCCGAAGGAGAACATCCACCAGGCCCATGAGACCAATCTGCATCAACTGCCTCACCATCCCTGGATTTAGGCTATCAAAGGTTGGTTGCTGCAGCTTCCCCGTGAAAGCGGCCCAACTTTGGAACTCCCTGACACACACCATCCGAGAAGATCAACCCTACCGGAATTTCAGACTTAGCTACATCAACTGGTTTAAGTCTACCGATCTTTAAGGCCTTCCTCAGATGTATTTGCCTCTGTATACTTTCCTTAATGTATTTATTGATGTATTCCTGTATTGTACCTGTACTACTCTTGTTCATATTCTGTAACCTTGAAACCTATGCCTTGCATATCCTGTAACTGCTGTGCCCTGATACCCCCGGGTCTGGTGCGCATTATAAATGAATAAACAAACAAACAAACAAAATGTGTGTAAGTCATGTTACTAGTCCCATATTCATTAAATTCACTGAAGGTTACTTATGTGTGCTCATTTGTTTACCCACAATAACAATATTGTTTACTAGTTGCATAACATTGTGTGCTAATAACCGTATAACTTTGTATTAGTGATTAATTATTGCTTGGGTTAATGAACCTTCCCCAGCTTGAAGCCATCGGCTTCGCCTCGGGCAAAAACTTGGGGGCAGGTCATTATGCCACAATAGTGACCGCTCCCTCAGTCTCTAAGGCTTAGTTAAAGGAGGAATGATGGTTTATGATTTGGCCTACAACTCCCATTGGTCCCCGCCATAATGGTGAGGTATCATGGGAGTTGTAAGCCAAAATATAGGGTGAGCCAAAGGTTGCCTAGCTGTGGTAGAAAGGCATTACAATCTTCTAACCTTGCTTCTGCTTCATGAGCAACAGCTGTACATTGAAAGCAAACAGCATGCTCTACGAGAATGTGCAATTCTAAAGGCAATGTTTCCACCCAACAGGCAAGTGATGCTTCAGTCTTAGTGGACCTCCGCATCCAAGGATGTCATTGAACCCGGCCACCCTCTCCCGGTTGAGGGGGATTTCGTTCCGCCAAGAAGAGGAGCCGTCGGAGCCGCTGGTGGATGACAATACTGACAAGGAAGAAGTGCGAATCCTCAAAGTCTGTTTCCACAGCAACAGCTCCAACCTTGGCAAAAACTTCAAGCTGGTCAAGTGTAGCATCCAAACCGAGATAAAGGTAAGTGGTCCTGGCTCGTCCTGCTGTGCGCGCTGGTGGCAGTGCAGCAAGACAGCGTTAACTTACCACTGCTTTTTAACGAAGTGGGTAGTGAAGTATGGGACTTAAATACACAAATGGCATCACAGGGGTGCAGAAGGAGATCATATATGCATTCATAATGTTAATTCTATTTTTCCAGGAAGGTCTGACCAACCCATTTGACATAGTTGTGATATTAAGCCAGATAAAAAGCCGCGTACAATTGCAATATTTGAAAAACAAATAATGTTTAACAGATAATGGAGGGGACTACAATGCGTTATTTTGTTTGATGCATCTTGAAAAGATGGGTTTTGGATTATATATATATACATATATATATATATATAATTGGTTATTTATAACACAATACCCAGAGGTTTCTAAGCGCGGACCCGGGGATCGAACCAGTGTTGTTCCACATCTTCTTGCTTCCAAGGTGGCGCGTTGCCCCTAAGCTATGCTCCCGAGATTCATGAAGTCATAGAGATCCATTGTTAGGTGTGGAATCAATGTTTAAGGCACTCCAGGAGCAGGATCACTGCATGTCTGTACTTTTTTCAATGAAGATGATTGGTCTTCACTACAGCGCTGCATGCTCAAGGAATGGCCTCACAGCACCGTAGGGCTGGAGTAACTGCACAAAGCGACTTCTTTTGGAGAAGCTAAGTCCTTAATGCCTTTCCGAACTGCAGATGACCATCAAAAGCACTGAGGTAGAAAGGAAAGAAGTTACTAAAATACAGATGACCATGAAAGGTAATGAGGTAGAAAGAAAAGAAGTTACTAAAATGCAGATGACCATGAAAAGCAATGAGGTAGAAACGAAAGAAGTTACTAAAATACAGATGACCATGAGAAGCAATGAGGTAGAAAGGAAAGAGGCATCGGAAGGAACTTCACTGGCTGTCCACAAAGGACCGTAAAAACTTCAAAGCATGCACCATTGTCCACCGCTGCTTCTATGGCAACCCACCCGCCTACCTCAAAACTGTGGTTTCTCGCTATTCTCCAGATAGATGACTGCACTCAGCAGATGGCCCTGGCCTCCTGCCCCATTTTAAATGTTCCAGGTGCACCGTCAGATCCGTCCCTGTTTGCGCTGCCCCGCTGTTTAATTCCATTCCTGTGAACGTAAGGCAGGAAGTAAACCTTCTTCGATTCAGGAAACCTTTAAAAACAATGCTCTTTAAATGATCCCCTTATCTTCTTGACCCTATGTTACCTGTGTCCTGTTTTTTCCCGTCGTTTGTCACTGTCCTTGTGTCTTTGTGCGCTCTGATGCCCGCGGGCTTCCGGCGCGTTATAAATGAACACATAAATAAATAAAATGCACTGAGGTAGAAAGGAACGAAGTTACTTAATGTATATGACTATGAAAAGCACTGATGTAGAAAACAAAGAAGTTAATAAAATGTAGATGACCATGAAAAGCACTGAGGTAGAAAGGAAAGAAGTTACTAAAATGTAGATGACCATGAAAAGCACTGAGTAGAAAGGAAAGAAGTTACTAAAATGTAGATGAAAATGGAAAGCACTGAGGTAGAAAGGAAAAAAGTTACTAAAATGTAGATGACCATGAAACGCACTGAGGTAGAAAGGAAAGAAGTTACTAAAATGTAGATGACCATGAAAAGCACTGAGGTAGAAAGGAAAGAAGTTACTAAAATGTAGATGACCATGGAAAGCACTGAGGTAGAAAGGAAAAAAGTTACTAAAATGTAGATGACCATGAAACGCACTGAGGTAGAAAGGAAAGAAGTTACTAACATGTAGATGACCATGAAAAGCACTGAGGTAGAAAGGAAAAAAGTTACTAAAATGTAGATGACCATCAAAGGCACTGAGGTAGAAAGGAGAGGAGTTACTAAAATGTAGATGACCATCAAAAACACTGAGTTGGAAAGGAAAGAAGTTACTAAAATGTTGCTTTTATGTTTGGAGAAGTCTTCCAGACAGGAATTCTTAATAAAGGTTCCAGAAAAGGTCTCAATTGCCTGGAGAGCTGTTGCCTGCCAGGTAAACAATGATGGCACTTGGCCCCGAGACAGGCCTTGCCAAAGACATTAGCATTGGGAGTTACATGTAAGTGAAGCAAGTGTCTACTTTCAGACCCCCTGCAGTTATTTGAGTGGCGAGTGGTGCTCTGCCATTTGTACTCTTGCACAGGTTATTTCTAAACTGTATTATAGTGGAGTTTGCTGCATCGAGTGGGCTTTTAGGCAAATTCCAGAAATAGGAACGTCCTTGAATTGAGACTTAGATGACAAAAGTAGGAGCTTTAAACCTGATTTACTTGAGGCTGCAGGGAAAGGAGTCCAATGAAACAGGAATCCAAGATTGTTTACTTTGTTGAGGTTTCGGGCTGTTACCTCCGGGTACGAGGCTATACATCTGTTGTCCACTGATGCTTATGGAGGCCAGTCAAATCTGTTTATTCAGATTTCAAGGATCCATCAAACAACACAAAAAAAGAATAATGGGTGACCCACAGACCATAAAACACAACACATAACACCAAAAATGCGAGAAAAAAAAACAGAATTCGATCATCTTCACATCACTATAAAAAAACTGTTCGTTAATAAAAGTGAGGGGAACATTGTATAAAATAACATGTGTTGCATCATCGTTTAAATGCTTCACAACAGAGAATAATTATTTGATGCCATGCAGCTTTTGGAAAGCAGGCAAAGGAAAAAGCAACCCAAACAGTGGGGAAGGGACAGCACAAGCACAATGTGGGTAGGCACGAAATCTCAGGTTTTCCACGTATTGCCTTGCATTTGAATTATTTGAATCCAAACATGACTGCGGTGGAGGCACGCCAATAGGTCAGAGAGTGGACCTGGCTTCACATTAAGGTTATCTGTGAGTCTGGGTGTCAGCACACATAACAAACTAGACCTGTGAATGACATGTACCAAGGAGGTACTCTGAAGGTACCAGACCCTGGGGTACACAAGACTGAATACTACAGGATGCTCTTACTGCATCATTGTGGAAGACAGTGGGGGTCATTTTGTTTGACCTGCAAATAGAACAGATTGTGCCACAACCTCCAACACCTGCATGGTCATGAGCCCACTGTTCTATTTTGATTGTTGTAGTGAAGGGGTGTGAATCAGGCATGGCAATCCGAAAATACATGTGACTGGTCAGAAATGTGAGGCAGACAACTTTTTCAAGAATGTTCAACTTCAGCCATTTTATTAAACATGGAAATCCGTTTTAACATAAAGTCCCAACACAGTTCTTAAGGTTTAATACTCAGTCACACAAAGTTCTGTTATTTCATTAAAGTATCTCAAGGAATCACAAGTTCCACCTCCTCCTGGAGTAAGAACTGTCTCACTTTTGTCTTCTCCAAGCAAGCACCAACACTTGTATTTGTTAGGATAATTGTCACAATGATCAGATTTCCGATATAAATAAACAATCCCCACTCTTCCTGGAGTAAGAACAGATTTCACTTTTGTAGAAGTAACACGTGTCTTTTTCAGGACAACTGTTACAGTTTCTGGTTTCAAAGGAGATAAATAAACTGTTCCAACTCTTCCTGGAGTAAGAACAGGTTTCACCTTTGTAGAAACACCAAATGTCTTTGTCAGGATGGTTTACTATAATCTTAATTTCAAAAATAATTCTAATTTATCTTCAAGAAGCTTTAACAATTCATTGAATGTTATAAACCAATGTGAGTTGTTGTTCTGAACACAGTTCAGCACTTGCATCAACTACTATCTGGCTTCTTCCTTTTCCAGACTTTGAGAGGCAACAACTTCTTGCCCACGGGTATACTCGCCTACCGTCTACTTCTTCAACAACACAGCCAGGAAAGTGCTTCAGTGGTAATTCCCAACTTTAGAAAACAACAACTTCTTTAGGCTTTTTTAACATCAAACTTTAGACCAGTTATGGGGAAAACAAGTAACCACATTAGTGCTCTTTAAGTCTTCAGGGCAACTATGCTCCTCTCCCTCTGGATAACCCTCTCCAGAAGGGTAGCCTGTTTGCCACCTTTCTTTCCCCTCTGCGCCGACATCCAAATAATGATCAACAGGTAATCTCATTTTTCCTTTCACTTGGCTTGGTCAATGTAGGTTTCGACTGCCTGAAGATCTTGATGTCAAAGCACATAAGCAGTAAGTCTCACATTTGTTAAGATGCTCAGTCTTCCTCTCTTGCCTTGAATACTGTTTGTTTTACTGGTATTATTGGTTGGTAATATACCCTTAGCTTGAGTATGCTTGTCAGTTTTCCAACTGTTTACAGCTTTTCCCTGGGGTTCTTGGGCTTTCCACACTCTCATGTGCTTATTTATACAGTTACTTTGCTTTAATAAGTAACACATTTGTTGATTTTGCACAGTACATTAATGGTACTGTTGCATTCACTCACTCACGAGTGAAACAGTCTGCCGTGAACACGCGGACAGCGTTGAAGCACTCCGGAGTCAATTACAAGTTGTGGATTCACTGGGTAAGTCGCTTCATTACGCTCCACTCAGTGTTCGTAGGTCGTCTTTGCTTGTGGATCCTCCTAGCCAGTTAGAAAGCTTCTTCATGTTCTTCTGTGCTCATGCCACTGGAGATTGGAGCATCCATTCCTTTCCTCCTAGTAGGGCTAGGTGAAGCCCTGCCACTTGGAACCTCCAAAGAGGGAACACTTCCCTTGCTATTGCAGCTTCCTGCTGCAAAAACTCTGCACAACAAAATTCTTTCGGACAAGTGTCTCCTCTTCACACTTCCCGCCACGTGACCTCTGAAACAGGGAGAGCGACGGGCTAAGACTCTCTCAGGACCCACTGCGGCTTGTGGCGATCGCCGTGGGCCCGGCATCTTCTCTCGCCATGGTCTTCCCTCTCGGCTGCAATCCAGGACCACGCTGCTTCTTCTTCTTCCACTGCTCTGCTTTTCTTCCTAATGCCTGTACCTGAGGGTGCTTTTTAAGCCTCTCAGCCCCCTTCAGGTGTGGGTCATTTGCATTAATGAGTGGCTCACTCCTACAGTAGTGTTCCTCTGCATCCTTCTTGCTTGTCCCAGTACTGAGGGAATTATAGGACTTGAAGTCTCTAGCAGCAAAGTTAGATTTTCTATTCATTTGTTACTTGCCAATTGGCCTTCTAGTTTCAACAACTTCTTTCTATTACCCCCTTTTAAGAGAGAGAAGCATTTAGTGCTAGATGTTCTAGAATCAATGTTAACATTTGTATACCACAGGATCTTTGACTTCTTTCATCCACATTTAGGTGTTTAACAAGTGGAACAGTTATATTATTGTGGCAACAAACGATTAGGTATGTTGGCATTTGTAATATCTCTTCCTTAGGGGAAGATAAATACTATGTCTCACCCTATTGATTGCTCTCACCTTCCTGAGCCTTTTCTCCCCCCAGGTGATCCTCCCGCAGAGCACCACCCCCAAGATCAGGATCAGGAAGCGCCTGCCTTTCCCGGGCCACCTGGGAGGAGACTTTAGGCAGGGGTTTGGTGAGAGATCCATAGGATTCATCACATAACCAAGTTTCCATTTTTGTTTGCAAACCTTCATTAAAACAATCCTTAATGCTGCCCGCCATGTAGCTGCAATGCTGATGCTATTAACACTAACACCTATGGATTCCGACTGATTTTTGCTTGTGCTCAAAATTGGGGGAATCCATAGGGATTCCAGCACCACCACATGAAAGATGGATGCAGGCGGAAATGCATGTGGATTTGCAGTATGGAGCTGCTGGAGGAGGCCGAAGTGGACTTTTACGCTTAGCAGCCCCCAGTTCCCTGGAGCAAATTGACTAAAATGGCATCGACCAAATCAAAGACTGGACCAGCATCTACAATTGAAATGGGACATGTTGGCATGTACTATTTTAGCTTTGTTTTGGTGGTGGTTGCAAATAAATCGGTCACTAGGCTTGTGGCGAGGAATGCTGTGACATCATTTCGGAACAAGCTTTAATCACAATAAGCATACTCTGTGAAAAACATGACAAAAACACTGATCCTGACTTTTCTTCAACAAATTTAAACTGGCATGCACACCTCACTGCAGAATTCCGTTCTTGATCATTCAACTTCACTCAACAATTCCATTCCATGTTATTGATGATATAGTTATTATCGGGCTATCTATTGAGCGCGGACCTAGCTCCGAGAAGCAACAAAGTGCTTTACAGTGATAGACTGAGAAGGGAGTCATTCTCCTGTGCCTTAGTTGGTTCAATATTGATAGGGCCATTATAGCTTAGTTTTGCACAGTGGACTCTAATTTTGGTTTTGTCTATCTCCGACGAGTGTCGAGCACCCTAGTTCGTTTTGTTAGGTAGAGAACACCCTAGCTGGAAGGTTGGGACTTTTCACCTTTCATTTAATAAATAACTATCGTAAGATGGAAAACCAGAGTCCATTTTCTTCTTCTGGTCTGCCACATTTGGTAGCCCATCTAATTTATGCAATGTATTTATTTATTTATTGGGTATTTATAATGCGCCTACACAGAAAATGGTGTTTCAAGGTGTAAAATATGGAGTTACAACAGGTGGCTACTGAGGTGTTCAGGTTGCCCAGTGGCAACTTGCGGCACACCTGTACTTGGCACGATGCCTTTATGTCATGGTAAGCACAGGTGAAATCTAAGCTGATCTTCTGGGTCGCAGTAACCTTTTCTTTTGAAGGTTGACATACTTCTAACAAAGCATGTGACCAAGGGATGAGGGACATGTGCAAATCAGGGGAAGTGAATTGTCTTGCCTCAACAAAGCCCAAATGCCAATTAGGAAGGCCCTAGACACTGTCCTGCCTCCTTCTCCTTCATGTCCCAGATGTCAAACTTGTGGTTGAAACCCTTGCATCGACAACATTTGCCTGATGCTAAACTGCATACACCTGTTGCCCCCTGTACTCAGGTACCCTTCATCTCTGGTAGTGTAAGGAAATGAACGCAATGCCTGTGGAGTGGAGCAGGCAGACAAAGCCGGCCCCCTTCGAAGGACAGAGACAAAGGACTTCCTCCCCTCTCTGGGCACCCTCATTACATATCAGCCAAGAAGAAACAGAGCACCAAGTGTGCACTCCACCTCAGCCTCCATGCTGGAGAAAAACCTGCGAGCAGGTCCTTGCATCGGCCCCTGTAACAAGCTCGGAGCGTGGCTCCATTCAAAAATGGTGGTCGCGATTCCATTTCCAAAGAAAGGCTTTGCTCAGCCCTGTTCCCCCCTCTGCCTGTAGCACATTGGTTGCCGGAAGAACTTATTCAATTTATGGAGGGGCAAAGCCGGCCCCCGTTGAAGGATACCGACAAACAATGTCCTCCCCTGTCTGGGCCTGTCCGGGCATGGAGGTCACCCTGCCCGCTATCCTTAGTAGCATCATTGTCACATCCGGATTGGACTTATTAATGTGCCCCCAATTCTCGCATTGCATAGGAGGATCAGCAGTGCCACAAATACTGGCACACATAAAACACCTTTTACAAGGTAAGGACCTGAATGGTGTGTATGGTATAATTATGCACCCCTGCATGAGTGACTTGCCTGGGTCTGATTGTAAAAGAAACACCCTACCCCTTCCACAAGCCTGCTCTGTTTGACCACTTTTCTGTGACCCGCAAAGGCCTCTAGACAAGGCAAGAGCCTTTCTGCACCAATGGCCTCTGCAGCACACTTGTTGCCTTACCCACTATCCTCCTGTAGCCCACCAGGAGATGGAGGGTCTGCAATAGATCAGTCCCCATCTTCTTCACGCACCTTGCCATACTTTCAAACATGGCTGTAACATTAGACTTTACCAAATATAGATTATTACACAGCGCACAATTGATATAGCCCCAACCACACTGGGTGAGGCTTTGCCGGCATGCACCCCACCCTGCAACCTACTACTATACTGCTCCACATACTGGGTTCCTACACACCCACCAGGCTTTATTATGGTCCCAGCAATTGAGGTTTGTCTTGAAGCTTTTCACTGCAGACTCAATCAACACAAGTATGCCATTGTAACTGATTTGGAACTGTCCACTCTGTTCCGTCTTACAACACTGTAACCTGTAACTTGTAACACTTATCTTGTATACCCTAGTAACTGTAACTAGCACCTAGATGCCTCAGGGCTTTGCGCGTTGCTATAAATGCCAAATAAATAAATACATAAATGCACTTTGATGGCTTTGTAGTCACTACTCTGACCACTGGTCCAAATGTCTATTATGAAGTGGGTTTTTGGCCCACAAGCTGCTGTAGTTCCCGTTCCACTGTAGCCATAAACTTGTACAATTCCTGTACTGAGAGAAAACTGTGGCTGGGAACTTTTCAGCAGTGGATGGCTTTTCTCATAAGCTGCTGGAATCCAGGGCTTTTCAGAAATAAAGTAGGGCAAGAGGTCCATTATCAATGTTATAACAAGGTTAGCATCATGCAGTCACTGTCTGTCATGTGACTTGTGATATTTATATTTACTTTCACATGCTTTCACAACACTAACCTGGCACAATGTGGTTATCACTCCTTTGCATCACTGGGGACCTAGGAGTAGATTTTGGTGTCCCAGGCAATGACACAGCTGCATTATTTTCAAGGGTAATTGTGCACACTGGTGGTGGTATGCTGCTTGCCTGATGGTATGGGGAGAGATGCATTTCAGATACTCTGACGTCTTCCTATGTCTGTGCTTGGTGCTTCAGCATATGGGACCACATAGATTTGGTACCCGCATTGGTTTCTTCCTTTGCTCAACTCCCCTTTTTTTGACAGAATGTGCAAGCGGCCAGATTCAGTTTTCGTTTATTCTGTGTGCCGTGATGCCCTACTGGTACCTTGATTATGCCTGAAGCAGCAGGCTGTCCTTCTCTGTGTGTGATGGTGATGTTCTAGATGCCACTTAGTTATGCAATGTTTTTCCTGATCTGTGGCAGGAAGGCTGATACTTGAGTAAACTGAAGACAGGTGGGGGAGGTGGCTATTGCAGCCCATGTATCTGTGATGTAATTTCCACCCTCCTCAGCATCACTGCTTTCAGCAGCGACACACAATCCAGTCTGGGCTCTGATGTGTCTTCATCTTTGTTATGATCATCCTCTATTTGGTCATCCTCATCATTATCATTATTCGCTGAGTTTTCAGTGGATGGTGGGTGGGGCAGTGGTGATGGAGACGTGGAATTTGTAATCTCTTTCTGCTGTTCAACTCACAGATTTTCAGTAGATCTACACATCTCCCCATTCCATCTCCCTAGTCCATCCCTGAGACTGTAAAAGGAACTGTCAATCTTGATAGATTTTTATTGTGGTGCAATACCCAAACATTCAATTCTCCTGCTTCATGTACTCCAGAGTGACAAATGGCGAGGGTGTGTAACGTGAGTTGGATGATACCTTCACTTTTCCATGTGCAATTCTGACATCCCCAGTGCACAGAGCAAGCTTTGCTGCAGAAATGAAAAGACCACAAACTTGTTTGGGTGCTGAATCTTATCGCAATATGTCATCAACTCACTGACTAGTGTATCATTTGCCTCCCCAAATTTCTGATGCTTCCATCCACAAAAGAAACACTAGAATGATCCTCACACAAGCTGTCCCCAGGAATCCTGTTTTCTTCCTCCTACTCCTTCCAAGTGTCACCCATATGGCACTTGTCTTGTCCACTCACTTTCCTTGTGTATTACTCGTCCTCCCGAACCTCAATGTCTTTTGCTACCACCTACAAATATCGGATGAGTGTGACTCTGACACTAACCGCCTTCACGGATTTTGCTTCTCCTCTTGCTCCTTCAAGGTGTCATCCGATAGCACGTGTCTCAGCTACACACTTCAAGAGATGGACATGGACTAATGTATTGCCCGCTTTATAGTGATATTTTCGAAACCCATATTTTCGAATGTCATTTTCCCGACACCAAATTTGCCGATTTTTTTTTTTAATGTTTTTTTTATTTTATTTTTTAAATAGGGGGACACTCACTGGTGTGGCCCTCACCTCCCTAATTTAAGGTAATGCCTTCCACATAAAAGACACAAGCTTGACTCTCATACACGCAGTCTTCAGGGATTATCTGCCCCTTCTCCTCCTCCCCAATGTCATCCAATGGCATCTGTATTATCCACTCACTTCGAGATATGACACTGACTGTGGTGTATGAACCCCCCTCTATGAATAGCTGTTACTTCCTCCCAGAAAAGGCATGCAAGCTTGAGTCTAGCGCCAGCTTCCCTCATGGATTCCAGGCTGGTCCCTAGTGTGAATCACAAGCTGTATATGTTGTTTTCTTCCTCGTGGCATGTGGCATGTGTTTTCGTTACAGTCCCACCTGCCACCATCAATCACTGGCATTTTCTCCAGAATTCTAAAGCTGTCACCCAAAATCAGGTTTGCATGCTTGTGTCCCTTTACCTAAACTCACAAAGGGGTGTTTTCCTACTTCTGCTCAATGAATGTGTCACACTGTGCTGCATGTGCAAAACCTACCCTAAATCTAAATCTCCGGAGACCCTAGCCCACTCTGGTGGGTCAGCAATGCAAGGCGGGCAACCGTTTGATGATTGTTCAAAACATGCCATTTTATTAAAGTACAAATAAAATTCAATGCCTCACTATCCCTGCTCTTCTGAGGAGTTCCCTGATTAAACAAAACTAAAGGGAAACACTCTAACACAAAATGTCTGGCCCTCACACTAAAGATTAAATACAAAGAAAATATATGGCAATTCGAACATTATCAACAACATTCACAGTTTCTTGATGACTTCTCAATACATTGGGTGAGTTACCTTCTCCAGGATTCAAAGTGAATTCTGCTCTAATGTTCAAATAAGGAAGTCCTTGTATGTAAGATGTCCCAAATAAGTTCTTGATTTTTCAATGTCAAATAATATTTTTTTAATCAAAGTTTCAACACTAGCAAATCTTTTCTCCTTGATGAAATATAGACTTTCCACTTCCTCAGAACATCTCCAAATGTATTCCAAGCCGCGATGCATTGTCACCACTTTCAGTAATCCAAGAAGACTTGCCACAGTTCAAAAGAAATGCAACTTCTACACAGTTCTTGGTTAAAAGTTAGCATGTCATTAGTTACACGATTAAGATTCACAGTAGGTATATCTGTCAGGATGACTTCACAGTGCTGCTGCTTCTACTTAAACAACTTCACTTCTACTCTAGTTTATCATGAAAACAGTCTACTTTGCCTCATAGTACTCCACTTCATTTAGGCTACTGAAATGTTGCATCTACTGCCAACCAGATATACCATCACAGATTCCGTACTTTGGACAGCTACCACAGCTTCAGTAATTTGTGATTCAAGAAAGGCTTTGACAAGGATTCACTTTAAAGTACTTCAACACCTTCAAGTAGGCAAGGCACTCTTCCTCTGAATATCTCTCTTCAAAAGGGGCAGACTCTGTCCCTCTTGTCTGTCTGCCACAACAACCCCAAATAATGTTAATTAACAGCAGGTTTCCCTTCCCCAAAATTGCCTTCACCACTCTGCTAACTGTTAGCCCAAGTAATTACCCAGAGGCCTTTGTGTCACTCTCTTGGCTCCGGGTAATGCTTGCACATGTGTATCTTAGGCAACGCTGAACTGCTATTGGGTTCACAGTTATAGTTAGATTGTTTTTTGGCTCTTAGAAGAGATGAATGCCTGCGTGAAATAAAGGATAGAGTTCAGTCTTCCTTTGGAAAGCACAATTAGGCACACACGGCCACTTCTTCATGTAGTTTTGAAAGGCTAAAGGTTTAACAATGGTCTTAGTCACGTTAAATGTTAAGCAATGGCCTTCACAACATTTACTCTTCATAATAAGCAACACGCGACCACTTCTTCATAAAGTTTAGAGTCTTAAGGGTTAAACAATGGTCTTTCACAGCGTTTGCTCTTCACGCGAACAAATGGGAATTATCTGATACACGCGAGTGCTACATTTCCATTGTCCCCTTATTAAAGCGTCAATTAATAATTTCAGCTCAGTTCTGACTATATGCGAGTGAATAGGAAACTGGATACTGTTGTCGGCAAGGAATTAGAACACCAGGTTTCACTCACAGGATTCTGTGAACCTCGTTCTGCGTGTTTCACAACTTCCACGACTTCTTTCACAACTTCTACTGTTTCTGGCTTCACAGGGAGCCACACCCTTCCTCGCTGAAGGTGTCTCCGGTCCGGCCACTCGTTTAACTCCTCTCGCTCCTAAGATTGCGGCTTGACAACAGCCCGACGCCTCAGTCTCTGGCACGTTCTCTGCACGGCAACCACGGCAATCAGTCTCACATGGGAAAGACAGCCTTCCTGCACGTCTTCCAATGCTGCAAGCCTCTGCACTTTAGAGTGTGGGGGAAAAGGACCCTCCCAGAGCTAGCAGGTGAAATTTGCTGCATCCACGTTCTGGCATCCCTCTGGTTCTCCTACTTCTGCTTGGTGTTCCAGCTCTGCGCCTTCTTCTTTCTGCTTCTGCTACTACAGTACATACTCCAGTCACAGGTCCAGCTCCTTCTGATTGCTTGCACCCGAGGGGGCCTTTTATGCCTCACAGATTCCCTCAGGTGTAGGCTGTTAGGCTTAATTGGCTGAGTACAGCTACAGCATACCTCTTCAGCCCTCTTCCTCATCCCAGTACTTATGGGATTATGGGACTCGTAGTCCCCAACAACAAAGTCAGTTTTCTTAACCATTGCGATTTGGCAAACAGCCATAACCATATCAAGTGTGCAATTATGGGGAAAGTTAAACAGGGGTTTTTCCCAGTATTCCTTGTCTGTTCCCCACCCCTATGTGATCCTCACACAGTACACCGCCCCCAGGGATGGGATCAGGAAGCAACTGCCTTTCCCTGGCCACATGAGAAGGGTCCCAGACTAGGATTCTGGCAGGAACCATGACTGATTCATCACACCACCCTTCTTTCTAAGGAACTGCTCTTCCTTGTTTAATGACTCATTTTCCTCAGCTTGCCTCCATCAGTGCCCTGCTGCCTCTTGAAAGCTGCCTAAGAATGAAAATGGGCTCAAACCACGTGTCCCACTTAAGGCCATGCGGTTGAACTTTAGTTGAACTTCCCAAAAAGTGTGATTAAGTTAGACCCTATGGTATCACCGGTAATGTAGGTGACTCGAGATGCTAGGGTTAAAGTTCCTTCAGACCTAGTAAAATGGTGGACTGCTCACATTGTATTACAGCATGGCATGTTGAAATGCAGCTTTTTACTGTCAGCATGTGTTTTACCTGTTGATCACACTAACTCAGTTACCAGCAGTCCCAACACACACCCTCCAGTTCAGTAAAACTAAGCCACATCTTGCTTTGCTCAGGGGGTCCAACATGGTGAAAAACACTCAACTTTCTTAAAGAATGTTATGTTTGGACCATATCATTTTCTGTGGGTTACGTTCTTGCAGGCGGCTAATGGACACAGAGATTTTTACAAGCACTTCAGTTTTGGCAGATTCCTAATACAGATTCGCATGGATTGGAATGAAAGAATCATTCCCGCCACCCTAATCTGCCGTAGGTTAGAAATCCGGCAGCATCTCAGCCCTCGTGCAATTTTGATGGTGAAGGAGATTCTAAAGAAATCTGCATGTTTTATTTTCAACTACAAAAGGCAACTGCATTCCATAGAAATTAATGTAAATGCTGCCTCCTCTCACTCAAAGACATGACAGGCAGCATGCAGGGTTTGCTTCGATAAGTGTACGAAAATAAGTCTGCATAGATTCTCGTGTAACAATCATTTAAACCATCTGTTTGAACAAATAAAAATTGGACAAAGGAGACCGCTTAAACATGGGCCCTCCAGCATGTGAGGCCCAGGGACATAAGCAGGGAGGTGGACTTGTTGTGGGACCAGCCAGGGCAGCACCTTTCAGGTGCTCGCCCCACTTAGCATGCCAGTGTCTGGGCTGGCATCTGGGTGTCCAAGACAATGGGGACCCAGACTGCCGGGCGCCCGCTGCGGAAGGGAGGTGGCAGGTGACATCAGGTAGTCCCTTCCCCTGACACCTCACATCAAAGGCCCCCCTCCCATCCGGACGGACGTAGAGCAGGGGGCCTTTGATCTTCAAAGAAGGGCTACCTTGCCCTCAGGAAAATTTTGGCCTATAACCAGAGAGGGCAAGGTAGCCCCCTTCATTCTTGTGCCTCTCCTTGCCAGGCACCTACAGAGCTGGACCCCTGACCACAGCTAATGTTCTTCGGGCTGCCTGTTACTACATTGCACGGGTATTAGTGGAAAGAACAAAACAGATTCCTGGCACTTCATTTCACCAGTGAGGCATTGCAGCGCCCCACAGAGCAGCAGGCTGCGGCCTTCATCGCTGGGAGCAGAGACATTAATCAGGTCGGATCAGACGGGGGTAAAAGCAAAAGGATCGCGGAGTGCTCCGGTGTTAACAAAGCACTGCGCTCCTAGTGCCCACAACGAATGATGCCCCCCAGCCTTCCCGGACCGTGACAAGCCGCCAGAGCTCCAGCAAAAAAAAGGAGCAAGGAAAGGAATCGGAAAGCATCCACAAACCGACGCAGTGAAATCAAAGGTGATACATATTGGAAACACGACGACACAGAGCAGCTGAGCTCACACGGAACCAGGCGGCAACATTTCATAACTTTGCCGAAACAGAAAGCGGAGAACTTGCTTGCGGCAGTGTGCTTTGGTGAAATATACCACCATGAGCAACACTGGCCAAGCGACCGTCAGTGCCCCAGCCCTTCCAGCACGTCTGCTGGCTCACAGAGCTCCCGAGATGAGGGGGAGAAAGGAAGGCAGTGCAAAATACTGCCTAAAAGCGCAGAACAAACCAAGGAAACTTATTGGAAGCAAGACAGCGCAGAGCAGTCGACCATGGCGAAGCCGAGCTGCTATATCAGTTTAAACTTGCAATAGCAGCCGCTTTGAGCCTTTCCTTATTGCGACAGAGCCGCATATGGTGGACAGTGCACAGTAACTAAGTACGGTAGGGCAATGCACAGGGACGTTTTGCCAAGGAAGGCGGCCAGCACCAGTGGTAAGGACACTGGGCGCTGAGTTTGCGGGGTAAACGCAGCCAAAGCTGCTCAAGAAACTGCCACCCCAGCCAGCCAGCTGCCACCAGCAACAATTTCGGGTTTTTTCCCTATGCAGCACAGAGGCGCAAGGACCACAGGCCACAGTGGAAATTCCAAATAAAAGCATCACAAACCAATAAATCAGAGATGGCTGAATCCCTCACACTCAAGGAGAAGCTACTTTTGGAGTGGGCCAAGGAAGCTGAGGCAGTCCACGGCATGGATTTGGTCCAAAAGAAGATGGCGGAATTAGCAGCCGCCAGCATCGATGCAGAAGCACCATCCGAAGAAGGAGAGGACAATGTAGATGAACTAGCTGAGCAGGAGCAGCCGGCTAAGAAGAAACGGCGCATGAATGTCTGCAGCATGCCAGCCTCAGCAGACGCCCTGACCGGCAGCAAGAGCAAAGCCAAATCAGGTACTGTGAAAAATGATTTGGGGCCAATGTTAGAACAATTTTTAAAATGGCACAGGGACGGGAGTGCGGGGAAGAAGAAGAGACACAGAGAGGACTCTAGCAGCTCCAGCAGCGAGAGTGACAGCTCTGACACAGAGTCGGATTCAGGGAGTGAGGATGAACAAGGCCACCTTAAGGCTTGGGTCGGTCCTAATAACAATATTGAATCCTCACGCCCGCAGATGACCAAATATGGGAGGTGCACAATTGCCAAAAATGTGAACAAGAGCGTAAAAAAGACTATTGCATGGCACATTGAGCGCAAAATTAAGAAAAAGATTAGGCAAAAGCGATTCATAGACATTTTCTCCCTGTTGGAATCTGAGGAATTAGGCTTTGGCATTCCTAAAAAAGACAACAGAGAAGAAGAAAAAGAGAGAGCAAAGAAGCCTAGTTTGGAAAAGAATGTACAAAATTGGGAACCATCTTTTCAAATCCTGTCCTCAATTATCTTAGAGAAATTCCCGGAGGAAGGCCGAGCGCTGATTGCCTACCATCACAGGATCATGGAAATCCATAAAACATTTAAGGGAGGATCCTGGCTGAATTATGACAGGGAATTCAGGAAGGAAATGCAAAGATTCCCCGACCTGGGGTGGGAGGAAGAAGATCCCGAATTGTATATGTTTCATGTGTTAAAAGAAAATGCAGCTTGTAAAACACAACACAATGAAGAGCGCGAATATCAGAATAATAAGAGAGGGAACACCAGGCAGCGCACCCAGCGCATGGACCATAGAGAGAGCTCCCCTGCCAATAAATCTAAGCCCCACTTTCGGAGGCCTGCCCCAGAGGGGCAGAAATACAGAAGGAAAACTCAGGGTCAACAGAACACCCGCAACACAGGCGGGCCCAGAGGGTACACCACAGCAACCGGTTGGTATTTTGACAAAGGGTCATGCAAATGGGGGGACGAGTGCAGATACAAACACCAATGTAGCACATGTGGTGGGGGACACAAGAGTGTCCCCCACAGCCAAGCCCCAAAGTCGCTGAAGCAAAAAACAGCAACTTAATTTAAAATAGGAGCCTCCCCAATTAAAATAGACAAACTGTGCAAATGCTGCAAGCCTACCCTGACTCAACAGCAAGACATTTTTTGGGGCAGGGCTTTAGAGAAGGATTTCAAATCCCATTCCAGGGACATGGATCCCACCTCATCCTCAACAACCTAAAATCTGCCTCCTCCCTTGCCCCTATAATCACAGCGAAAATAGAAAAAGAATTATACCTGGGCAGGATAGAAGGCACCTTTCCCAGCCCCCCATTCCCAGAATTCCTATGCTCCGCCCTGGGTTTAGTGCCCAAGAAGGAACAGGGGGAGTTCAGGATGATTCACCACCTATCCTACCCTCCCGGGAGCTCTTTTAATGATGGCGTCCCAGCCACGGAGTCCGCTGTGTCCTACAGCAGCTTCAAAGATGCTGTGGACTTAGTGAGATTGTCAGGAAGGCACGCTCTCATGGCACAAGCAGACATCAAGTCTGCATTTAGGTTGTTACCTGTCCATGAGAGCGCGTACCTTTGGTTTTGCTTCCACTTTGAGAATAAATTCTGTTTTGATAAATGCCTCCCCATGGGCTGTGCCATTGCTTGCGCATACTTAGAACAATTCAGTTCAACTTTACAATGGACACTGCTGAAAGCCATGCCCAGGGCAAGAATAGTGCATTACTTGGACGGTTTCTTTTTTACTGGCCCAGAAGGGTCCCCATTGTGCGGCTCCTCCTTCCAAACATTTTGCAAAATCATGCAAGCTTTAGAGGTCCCACTGGCACCAGAGAAGTCGGTGGGGCCCACCACCACCCTTTCTTTCCTTGGGATTGAGATTGACTCTTACAAGGGAGTATGCCGCATACCCAGAGATAAAATTAGACCTACTAAAAGCAATAAAGATAATGACAGGCAAAGACAAGGCAACCCTGAAAGAAATGCAGTCCCTTGCCGGGAAGCTCAATTTTGCAACTACAATGATGCCACAAGGACGGATCTTCCACAGAAGCCTAGGGTTAAGGATGAGGGGGGCAACCAAGCCACACCACCACATCAGACTGGGCAAAGAGATAGCACAAGACCTAGCAATATGGGAGTCATTCCTTAGCAACTTTAATGGGAAAGTTATATGGCGAAAGCCCATAAATGATGCAGCGAAAAGGGCCCTGTTCACTGACGCAGCAGGTAGCATAGGCTTTGGAATATGTTATGTAAACAAGTGGTGCGCTGGCCACTGGCCCCACAGTTGGCATGAGTGGGGGTGGACTAGAAATATTACCTTTCTAGATATAGTCCCCATATGGATGGCACTCTGCTTATGGGGGGACTTGCTGATTAATACAACACTGGTCACATGGTCTGACAATATGGCAGTGGTACACGCGCCGAACAAAGTGGCTGCATCCTGCTCTCTGGTATTGAAAGTGCTGAGAGAAATTACAAAAGTTAGTCTGAAGCACACCGTTCTAATAATTGAACGGCACATTGCAGGCAAGGAAAACAAGGCCGCTGAAGCACTGTCCCGTTTTCAGTTCTCCACTTTCAGGGCGCTAAACCCACAGGCAGAAACAAAGATGACAGCTGTTCCAGAGGAGGTTTGGGCCATCTTGGAAAAAAACAAGGCAGACCTCACCACTCCCCCAAGCAAGCCTCCCCACTGAAAACCCAGGCGCACACCCACCCCCAAGGCAAAAGTAAAGGGGGGACCAAATCCCCCCACAACACATCAACAGGTGAGCCCAAGGGGATCTTAGGGGACTTGGCCAAAAATGCACTGGCCCATAGAACGGCTAAATTGTACAATATGTGCCTGACAGATTTTGGAAACATCACAAAAGTCACCAACATCGGAGACATCCAGGAGAGCCATGTCAATGGCCCTCATTACGACCCTTGCGGAAAGTGACTGACCGGACCGCCACAGCGTAAATAGCGTTTCCGCCATTGCACGATGGAGCAAAGTGCGGCCCATTCCGACCCATCGGGCACGAGCACCACGCCATGGCGGAAGTGCAAAGTCCGCGATGGCGGAAATGACCCCAAAACGGCCCACACCGCCGCCGTACGGCGCCCTAGGTGCAATACCGCCACCCATCATAGCGGACACCGCAGTGAGCGCCAACCGGAAAGTACGGCGACCGTAAATATACGGAAACGGAAGTAAAAACATGGGCCCGGAACGGGAAACAACACCCCGTACACCTATAAAACCACAAAATACACACAACCACTAAAAACACCACCCTGAGACACATCCCAACCCGTCATCCACCCTAGTGAAACCAAGAAAAATGGGAAAAGTAGCGAAGAAAGCGTGCGACCGCAAGCGGCAGGTCCACTTCTCCCGTGAGGAACTCACCGTACTCACAGAGACCCTCCAGGAGAATGCCGCCGCCGTCTTCTCCACGCAAATGACCAGGACGGCACTTGCGAACAAGAAGGCCATATGGGCCCTGGTGGCACAGCGGGTAAGTGCGGTGGGGACCGCACCCCGCAACCCACAGCAATGCAGGAAGCGGTGGGACGACCTGCGGATACGCGTCCGTAGCATACTTTCTGCCAACTGCAACATTGCCACAGCCACCGGGGGAGGGTCGGAATCACCCATCAAGTTGACCCCCTGGGAAGAAATCTGTGCCTCCACCATTGGAATGGAGAGCATAGAGGGAGTCGGAGGGATGGAGAAAGGAGTGCAGACATCCGGAGAATCAGGTAGGTGGCCCAAATAAAACCATGCCAAATCCACAATGTCCAATCATGTGACTCACATGTGTCCACATAGCGCAACAGCAACACATGGCCAGGAGAACGTCCACACACATTGGCCTGATAGCGCACTTTAAAACACACAATAAATACATAAATAAATAAAAACCCCAAAAACACCCACTACACGTGCAGCAGGCACACCCTAACTGCAGGCTGCCAAACAACTGCACCCTCACTCCACACACAAATGAAAGCACCTCCAAGGCCCCGACCCAAATCACCCTCAGGTACCACCCCAATGCATGTGATACATTGCCATTCCAATTCCCACAGACCCATTAATAACGCTCGCCCTCCTTTACTCCACCACAGGGTCCGATCCAAACGACGAGCTCCAGGACACCCCTACCAGCACACCTGCAAAGAGGGCCAAGACCGACGGCCAAAGACCCTCCACCTCAGCTGCACGCATCAAGACACGGCAGCAGCACATATCAAGTGGCAGCACACAGGAGGGAACATCAACAGGCACCCCAGCAGCCAGCATGCCCACAACAGCACCACCACAGGTCCCCCCAATGGATGCCACAGAAGGTACTGCCTCTGGTGGCAGCAGCACCATAGGTGACACCCCATTAATGGCAGCATGCTCCGACACAGAAGACGGGGATGTCGAAGTCAGATCCATCCATGACCTGTCCCAATCCCCCTGTCTGTTCCATCCGTACACCATGAGGATACCACGCAGGGGCACCCACAAGACGACGACTGGCCATCCCCCACAAGCCCTGTGGCAGGGCAACATGAGGCGAACAGCCCCTCTGTGACACCACCGCAAATGGCCATGGCCCAGCAGAGGCAACAGTCCCTCGACCAGTTAATCGTGCAACAGCAGCAACTGGCCACGCTCCTCAAGGACCATGCAGATGGATGTGGGGGCACTAAGGCAGACATAGAAACATCAACTGAAACACTTAGGGCACAAATGGAGAGTAGCACCGAGAGCCTGAGAGTCCAAATGGAGAGTAGCACCGAGAGCCTGAGAGTCCAAATGGAGAGTAGCACCGAGAGCCTGAGAGTCCAAATGGAGAGAAGCACCGAGAGCCTGAGGGGGGAACTGCATGCGACGTCCAAAGACGTATGTGCCGAACTTGCCGCAGTGCGCCGTGTGCTCACTGAGCTCTCACAAACCCTTAGGGACATGCATGGACGTGAGCAGGCAGAGACATCATCCGTTGCAAGTTCCGTCCAGGGCAGCCCCCAACGTAGATCTGGGAGGAACCTGCGCTCCACAGGCAGGGGTGCCCCTGATACCTGCAGAGGGGGCTTGCAATAGCGACTGCCCACTGACAATGAGCATCTTTGGACACTGGTGTTCGGGGGGGAGGTAGGAGGGTGGAGGGGGTGTGTTGGGCTCACTTGGGTGGCGGGTCGATAGGGTGTTCAACATGATATCACATATGCCATAAACAATGCACGATCAAACAATGAGATGTGTGGACAATGATCTTTGTGTACTAGGCCATCATAGGCGTACAGTCCATATTGTGCATGTACCAGACACACACAGTGCCACGAGTCCCGTGTCCATGTATCAGCCACCAGGCGTGAGTGCTAGAAGCATGCATCTATGAGATGCTGACGAATTTCACGGCCCTCCTGTGCCTCGCAGACTCCTTGAGGTGCTGCCACATCCCCACCCTCATCATGACCATCTTCAGGTGCTTGCAGTTCTGCGTCAGGGGGCATGGGCACATTTCTACGTACGCACATGTTGTGGAGCATGACACATGCCATCACCATCTTTGCAACCTTCTCATGGCGGTACAGGAGTGCCCCGCCAGACCTGCTGAGGCACCGGAAACGAGTCTTCAGTAGGCCGAATGCCTGTTCAATGACTACACGGGTACGTGAGTGGGCATGGTTGTAGTCCTCCTCATGCTGGTCCCGTGGGTTCCGGACTGGTGTGAGGAGCCATCTCTTCAGTGGATATCCGGCATCACCTGTATGTGGACGATAAACGAATTATGTGGAATGCCATTGCTACGTACGCACCCCCCCCCCTTCCTGCCAGGTCATTGCCGCATCACATACCCCACATCATCATGCATGAAATGAGACTCACCGAGTAGCCAGGATCTGTTCCCTGCGTGTCGCTCCATGTAGCGTGGTATTGTAGAGTTCCTCAAGACCATAGAATCATGGGTTGATCCAGGGAATCGGGCACAACAATGTGTAATGATCCTGTTGGAGTCACACACCATTTGTACATTCAGTGAATGAAATTGTTTTCGGTTGCGGTACTGGGCCTCCATGGCATGTGGGACGACCAATTCCACATGGGTGCAGTCGATGGCACCAATGCAACCCGGTATGCCGGCAAGTGCATGGAATCCCACTTTTGTGTTGGTAATTTCCTGCTCCGAGCGTGGTAGAGAGATGTAGTCGTCTGCGTGCTGCAGGAGGGCATCGAGCACTTGCAATAGTGTCCGTGAGAACAGTGGCTGAGAAATGCCATGCAACTGTCCGACTGTGTGCTGGTAGGTGCCTGTGTCCAGGAAGTGGAGTACAGACACCACCTTCAGTAGGGGTGGGTTGGCGGTTGGGCTATCTATCATGCTGACAAGGTCAGCCTGTGTCATGTCCACAATGGCGGCTATGGTGTCCCGGTCCAAACGGTAGAGGGTGTGTATCTGCTCATCAGTGAGGTTGAACGGATGTGCTCGGAGGCGTGGGATTGCGGGCTGCCTGCGTGGTGGTAGTGGCTGTGCTGGCAGCCCTTGCTGGCCCTGCCTTGCCCTCCTCCTCCTCCTGCGTCTCCTCCGTGCGGCCGGTTGTAGTTGGTGTTCATCTTCTTCTTGGAGTTGGAGTACTTGCAGTGCTATCAGGTCCCCAAGGGCCAACATCGCGAGTCCTGCCGGTAGCATTTCGGAGTGGTTGTGGGAGGAGACTGGGCGTGCAATTTATGTGTTTTCAGGCTGTATGGCCTCCACCTGTGGTGATTCATTCCACCTGTGCAAGCTGCTCTCCCCTTTGGGCGAGCACGTCCCGCACACAACGCTGCAATTCGAGGAATGGCATCTTGCTATTACAATCATGTATTAGTACCCGATGGCCGTGTAACATTGGTTGATATGTTCATTCGGCTATGGTCCCATTGTTTCACATGCATTCTTTGCAGTCGCGAACAGACTTGTGAAGGGTCAGTGGAACGTAGTACTCGAGTAACGGTGGACCCTCATGCATCACTGTACCGAGGTTCACCGACGGGCGGGGCCTCCCATTTGTGAGTGAAGGCAGTTGCCATTTTCACACACAGCCGCACTAGATGGATTAATTTGTGATTTCAAGCGGCCACAGATGCCTTTTCGACGTGATGTTGCAAATGAGGAATTCGAAGGGCGGCGCTTTCGGTCTTCAGCTAGCGGCGAGGAGATGCCCACAGGTCTGACTGCAAATATAACGTTCTATTGTTCAGTGTCCTTGGGACAGGGGCCATGGCGAGGATGCAATGATTGATATGAATAGTTTGGGATGCGCAATAGCGAAGTGGATGATGAGGCCGGACGTTCCCAAATACATGTTACTTCACAACACTGGAATTACGGGCTGGGGCACAGTGGATTTTGCAGGCTGCATAACGCACAGACTCAATGGAATTCTCACATGTTATGTGAGTATGGAAACAGGCGTTATCATTACGGGATGAGGGAATGATGAATGGATGCATGGGCAGATGATTTGATACGGTGTTTGCCATGTACAGGGCTTCTTGGAATCTGTCCGCCTCCCCTGCGCTATGTGATGCAGGGCTGCCATAGTGGGACCATCGTCTATCTGGCCTTGTTGAGCCCTCCCTGTCTCGACGCGCCTTCAGACACTTGTGTCCATGCACGTTACCAATCCCATCTGATGGATTCTGTTTTCACAGACGCATGCACAGGTACACTCGTTTGTGATGGTGTTTTCACCTCGATATGGATAGTTATGAGTCGCAAGTGGTTTTGGGGTGGTGATGATCCTTTGGAGTGGGCTAGCATGCATATGGCTGTGGATCTAGTGTGATCATTGAAGTGAGTTGTTCGAATGTAGTTCTGATGGCCATTCTTTTCTTTTTCTTTTCTTTTGGTTGACAGGTATCTCCTCCCCTTTTGCCACTGCCATCTGTATGCCACTCCTGCAGATGGGTTTTACTCCCGACACCTGCTGCTTCGTGTTAATCAGTGGAGCAGCATTACGATCTTATGGGACGATCGCCAATGGGCCACATGCCCTTACGCAGTACTAGTGGCTCGGAGCAACATTTCGGCCTTTCAGCTGGACTAGTGCCTCCCTATTGGGACGGCCCTGCGGTTCTAGGCGCTTCCATGTTGCCTTTTCGTACGAGAATGTAGCCCCTGTGTACCATGAAGGAACAGGGCGTCACACAAGAAGTAGCTGGTCATTTATTGCGGATGCAGCCCACAATGGTGAAATGTGTTTTGGAGTTCATGGCCTAATGGCTGTATGGGCTTGGTGAATTTGTTGTGCATTAAATTTCTATTCTGATATGGGCCGTGTAGCGTTCTTCTTTGCAAGTGATGTGGCATATTCCTATTTGGGGAGCGATGTATTGTGAGGAGATCTGCATTGGGTTCCAGCTTCGGAGTATAGTTGCGTGGTACTGTGCTGGGCGCGTTTGCCTACGAAGCCCAGTGAGGTCAGGGGTGAGGGCTGCCAATATGACTGTTTGGATGATGTCATGCTCAGGGGCGGGGGATTAGGTTTTGTGTAACAGATGCCGGTCAGCCAGGTGGATTGGTGGAATGATGTGATTATCGGAATATTGCTGGTCACAGGTGCCTGTGTTTGCGTGCGTTTCTTGGTGGGAGACTGGGGTCATGTCCATTGGTATAGCTTCTGTATTCGTGCCATCTGTGCCCTGCAGCTCCCATTGGCCCCTCTTGTGATTCTTTTGTTCGTTGGCATGCATGGGTGACTTGTACATTTCATTGGTTGCATTGTGACTTCGTTGCACCTACGGGGAGTTGTACTATGTGGCCAGGGAGCGGTGTACAGGCAATCAGTGGGGCCGTTTACGGTTGATTCGCGATGCCGTACTTCTCACCATGGCGGAATGGTACTTTCCGCCGTGCTTGATGGCGTTAAGTACATGTCCGCTAGGGTCGGAATTTGCGTACCCTTGCGCCATGGTGCTAATTACGGTTTGGCATGGCGCGCGCGCGCGTACTTGGTGCAGTTAGCGTTGGCGTTCACTACGGTGTCGCTAATGGCATCGTACTTTACGGTGACGGGTCATAGTCACACCGAGCGCTATTCGATGGCGGTATTGCATTTCCGCCATCGTTTTTCGATTTCCGCCAGGGTCGTAATGAGGGCCAATGACTTCATGGAATGGGCCTTCAAGCAGAACAAAAAGAAGGCACTGGCCTCCTCCCACTTGGCAGCAGTAGCCTACTACACTAGATTGGCGGGGGCCACTGATCCCACACATGGCGCGTTGAGAAGGTATGCGCTCAAAGGGTGGTCCAAACTGGAGGGTGTAAAAAGAGACATTAGGTGCCCCCTTAACTTTGCTAAATTGAAAATCCTGTTAGACAGCCTGCATAAAGTATGCAATAATTCATACGGAAATACCTTGTTTAAAGCAGCATTTACGCTCTATTAATTTGGGGCTTTCAGGATTAGCGAGATCGCACCCAAGAACACAGGTTCTGAGGAAGGGCTGGATGTAGCTGACATCAACCTTGGTAAGGAGTCAATGGCAGTTAAAATCAACAGATCTAAAACTGACCAAATGGGCAAAGGTAGGATTATCAATCTATACTGTATAGAAGAGACAGAGTACTGCCCCATCTGCACTACTAGGGCTTTCCTTAGCAAACGCTCCGGCCTGGGGAGCCAACTGTTCACACACACAAATGGGTCTGCCCTCAGCAGATTTCAAGTGAGATCAGTGCTCAAAAAGAACATCATGGCAATAGGATGGAGCCCAACAGAATTTGGGTCCCACTCATTTAGGATATGTGCGGTAACATACGCCTGGATGGGAGGGCTGCAAGAAAAAGCAATAAACAGGATAGGAGGCTGGAAATCTGGAGCATATACAAGATGCATTAGAGAAGACCTGATCTAACAGTGTCCCACCCACCTTTTAGTTCCTTATCATCCACCTTGGGGGCAATGATTTGCCCTACCTGGGCAGGAATCCCCTCCTGGACGAAATCTGCACCTCCCTCAGATCCATTTCACACAAGTTAAGACTAAGAACAGATGTTATGTCAGAAATCATCCCGCACCAACATTGGCAAGGAGTTGAGTCCAAAAAAGCAATGGAAATATGAAGGCGCAAACTGAACAAAGCAGTGGCCAACTTCTGCATGTTTTCAGGTCTGAAATTCATAAAGCACGGGATCACAGTGCACAAACAGGCCCTGTTTTGTAGCGACGTGGTCCACCTGTCCATAGAAGGCATGAGCATCTTCACCAGACACATATTCTGGTCCGTGGCAGCCAGGGTCTGTTCTTAAATTTCTCATTAATTTTGGGGGGAACCTCAGGGGCCGCCAGGCAGCACCCCCTCAGGGTGGCGGCAGGGATCAGACTCGTGCGGCCCCTACGTGGAAGTAGGGCCCCCGCTCACCTGATACTTCTGTTCCCCAAAATATATATTTGTGTTATTTTCTTATGATGTTGTTTATGGTTATTTTATTTATTTATTTATTTATTTATTTTATTTATTCAAATTTGTTAAGCGCACATCAGCCCAGAGGCATCGTGGCGCTTGTTACAGACATCTTAGTTGCAAAGGAAACCGTAGTTACAAGCAGTACATAAATTACAGAGGAAATATATACAATAGCAAGGCAGTATATTTACATGGCTTCCTGAGAGTTTGCTAATTATTTGCGAGGAACAAGGTTTTTAGTTTCCTGCGAAAGATGGGAAGTGAGTTTTCCGTTAGGATGTCTGAAGGGAGGGCGTTCCATGTCTGTGCTGCAATGTAGGGAAAACCTAGACCTCCAGCTTTGGCT
The DNA here is from genome assembly GCF_040938575.1 of Ambystoma mexicanum. Classification (NCBI taxonomy): domain Eukaryota; kingdom Metazoa; phylum Chordata; class Amphibia; order Caudata; family Ambystomatidae; genus Ambystoma; species Ambystoma mexicanum. Next base: position 180,879,751 of record NC_090927.1, on the reverse strand, counting down.
TTTTTGATGCGTGGGGTGCAGAGTAGGTTGGCGTATTGCATCCTAGTGGGACGTGTGGAGGAAGGTTTGAGGATGGTATCTGAAAGATAGGACGGGGTGGAGAAGGAGAGGCATTTGTGAGTGAGGGTGAGGATTTTGAGGGTGATCCGTTCTTTGACTGGGAGCCATTGGGCTGAGAGCCTGGCCTGGGTGATATGCTCTCTTCTTGGGATACTAAGAGCGGCCCGGAGAGCGTTGTTCTGTGTGATTTGTAGTCTATTTATGTTTTTGGTTGATGTGCCTGCTAGGAGAGCATTGCAGTAGTCCAGTTTGGCTCCAATGGTTGCCCTCGCTATGGAGAGGCAGTTAGGTTTAGAGAGGTAGGGCTTGATGGCGTTTATAAGTTTGGTGGTGTGTGCGGATGCGGAAGTGATTGCGCTGACTTGTCTAGTCATAGATAGTGAAGAGTCAAGGTATACTCCCAGTGTCTTGACGGCTGTGGACACGGGGATGATGGAGTTGTCAATGGAGAAGTTAGAGTACAGTTTGTCCAGTTTGTCTAAGGTGTTTTGTTGACCTAGTATCAAGATTTCAGTCTTGTCACCATTGAGGCAGAGGCCATTAATTGCCATCCATGCCTTGATGATGGAGTAGATGGAGTGGAGTGCCTTTGCGTCTTCGTTGTATGAGCCTGAGAGGGGTAGAAGTACTTGTGTGTCGTCCGCGTAGTTCGTGTAGGTGATGCCGTATGAGTCAAGTTTGTCAAAGAGTGGCTTGGTGAACAAGTTATAGAGTGTAGGTGCAGTGCAGGAACCTTGTGGGACCCCGCAGTGGATTGTCGTGGGAGTGGCGTTGGCGATGCCCGCAAAGACTTTCATGGCCCTACCTTCGAGGAAGGAAGTGATCCAGGCGGCTGCTTCATTGGAGAAGTTAGCTGAGTGCGTGAGGTGGGAAGTGAGAATCTTGTGATCAACCAGATCAAACGCGGCTGAGAGATCTAGAAGAAGCAGAAGAGCCGGCTTGCCTTTGTCCATGATTTGGGTGATATGGCTCTTCAGATCTACCAGGGCTGTTTCTGTGCCATGTCCTTTCCGGAAGCCCGATTGCCTCGTCCCGAGGATGGAGTGGGTTTCCAGAAAGTGTTGGATTTGGCAGTGTGCGGCTTTGTCCAGTAGTTTCAGCAAGAATGGCACAGTGGTTATTGGTCTATAGTTGTTGGGTTGTGAGGGGTCAAGAGTCGTTTTTTTTTCGGAGAGGCCGGACCCAAGCCTCTTTGAGGTTGGCTGGGATGATGCCTGTTTTAAAGGACGCATTGATGAATGCCGTGAGGAGCGGCGCAAGGTAGCTGTGCAGTCTTTGACTAGTTTAGGTGGGCAAATGTCGCCTTTGCATGGGGAGGGTTTGAGGTTTATTAGAAGGTTGATAACTTCTGTTTCCGTGACATCTCTGAAGGAGAAGTCAGGTATGGTGGGCTTGGAGGCAGTGGGTGGGGTGTTGGTCGGTTTGGTTCCTGTCTGGTGAGGAAGTGCTTTGCAGTGGTCTTTGATTTTCTTTTGGAGAAGGTCAATTTTGTGAAGCATGGCAGCTTGAATGCTGGTACACCACGCTTCATCTTTGATTATTTCATCTAGAGTATTAGGGGGGGGGAGATGAGCTCATTAAAGATTGCGAAAATCTCTTTGGATTGTGACTTGGCATTGGCGATACGAGTGTTGAAGGCGTTGGCTTTGGCATTGGAGATAGCTCTCTTGTATTGGTGGGAGATTAAATTGAATATGTTTTTGGTATTGGTGCAGGGGTCAGATTGCCAGTTTTTTAGTGCTGCCCTTTTGTGGGATCGCATTGAGTGTAGTTCTTCGGTAAACCAGGAGTTGGAGTGTAAGGATTTCTTCTCTTTTTTCCATTCAAGTGGCGCTATTGCATTGATAGCTTTGGTGAGGACATCTTTGTAGATGTCTGCTAGGATATTGGGGTCGCTAGCGAATGGGGGGGCTAACACTGGGGTATGAGGTATGGGCGTAGGTTCTCCTCTGTGAGTTTTTTAGAGCTTCTGACTTGTGCAGCGCTGGCAGGGGTCGGAGTCTTAAGGTTTTTGGTGATAGGAATAGAGAACTCTATGCAGTTGTGGTCAGTCCAGGGCAGTGAGGAGTTGGAGGTGATAGAGGAGAGGCAGTTATGGTCTGCGATCCAGTCAAGTATGCAGCCTTTGATGTGAGTAGGACTTTCTACTTTTTGGATGAAGCCCAGGTCATTGAGTTCCTTGGTGAGAGTGGCTGCAGATTTGTCCTTGGGATCATTAAATCCGAGGATGAGGTCCCCTAGTAGAATGGTTTTGGTGGAGCTTTTGATATTGTTGCTAAGGATGTGTAAGATGTTGTCCTGTGAGTCTGGGGAGTTGCCTGGGGGGCGGTATAGTAGGTGAATGTTGATGGTGCTGTTGGGTGACAATGTGAGTTTGGCCGATAAGAGGTCAGAGTTGTTGGTCGAGGGGTGACTGACAGGTCGGAGCTGTAGGTTCTCTTTGTAGATGAGGGCTACTCCGCCTCCTATTCGATCTGGCCTATCTTGTCTGAGTATGGAGAAGCCCGGTGGTAGTGCAAGTGTGACGGCAGGGCCTGATGCTTCATGTAACCAAGTTTCGGTGATGGCTAACAGGTCAATGTTATTACTGGTTATAATGTCATGAATATCAGAGGCATGAGCTGGGAGTGATCGGACATTGAGGAGGGCACATTTGATGTGAGGTGTGTGATGTTTGCTTGTGGAGGTGTGAGTGATGGTCGTGTCTGGTATGTTCTGTGAGGTGGTATTGCAGGGTGTGGCTAGGTTAGTGGGTGGTGTACTGTGGGTGTTTGGGTATTCCGTGCGGGGGCAGCGTGTGGAGGTGGTGCGGGAACTCAGTCTATAGTTTCTGAATTCAGTGGGAAGGGCTAGTGTGCTAAGTTCTGGGGTCTGTGTGCGCGCTCTAAGTCTTTCTAGTCTGTGCAGAGTTACTACACAGGGTGTACGATCTGATATCCTTAATAGCGAGATGCTTGTGGCAGAAGAGTGGGCTGGGTGGTGTGTGGGTGAGGGGATGGATGGGAGGGTAGAGTTTGAGAGTAGTGAGTGTGGAGAGGAGGGTGAGCAGCGTGGTGGCGGCAGTGGTGAGCTTGCAGGACGCTATGGGCATGATTGTGTACTTGGTGGTGCTGTAAGTGGGGGGACTCAACACACAACTTCAAAGGTGGTCTGTAGGCGACCATAGGGCACAACACAACTTCAAAGGTGGTCTGTAGGCGACCATAGGGCACAACACAACTTCAAAGGTGGTCTGTAGGCGACCATAGGGCACAACACAACTTCAAAGGTGGTCTGTAGGCGACCATAGGGCACAACACCAGGCACAGCATGAGCGAGACCCGTATAACTATCGAAAAGCACAGCATCGGACAATGGGAGGCTGAGCTTGGCCAAAGGACATAGCAAGTGGTATGGGTAACAGGAGAGCACTATTGTAACTAGTATATAATACCAATTGAACAGCTAGTGACAGTACTCACGTTGTTTATGTCCTAGTAAGAGTTTGTTCATCCGCGTCCATCCCTGAACGAATGATACCTTAATGAGGCGAATGTGTGTGATCTTGGGGGTCCAACGGTGACGGTAGCTTCCCGGTGCGAACAGGGGCAAACAGGGCAGGCGGGCTTATGTTGGCCTTAGGGTGGCCGCCGGCTTCCGCCTGCCGGCAGATGTGTGGCCTTAAGAGCTGCCTACACAGCGTTGTTAGGCAACGTACAACGCCCAGCCTCGCTTTCGGGCCGCATCGCGCCCGACATTTTGTTTTAGGAAAAATGTCGGCGCGAGCGGATCTGGGGGCTCTGGAGGCGCAGGAGGCTCCTGTGATGAGGTGGGGTGCCCAGGGGGGGCAGATGTCCATATGCCGTTGCGATCTGCTGCTGATCTTGGTGGGGATCCACGCCGCCTCCGTCGAGTCGGGGTCTCTGCTGAGGTCCAAGACGGTGGTGGGGGGCTCCAGCCCTCTCCACGGCGAAGGGGGTCTCAGGGGGCAAACAGGGCAGTCGGCCTTATGTTGGCCTTGGGTGGCCGCCGGCTTCCGCCTGCCGGCGGATGTGTGGCCTTAAGAGCTGCCTACACAGCGTTGCTAGGCAACGTACAACGCCCAGCCTCGCTTTCGGGCCGCATCGCGCCCGACATTTTGTTTTAGGAAAAATGTCGGCGCGAGCGGATCTGGGGGCTCTGGAGGCGCAGGAGGCTCCTGTGATGAGGTGGGGTGCCCAGGGGGGGCAGATGTCCATATGCCGTTGCGATCTGCTGCTGATCTTGGTGGGGATCCACGCCGCCTCCGTCAAGTCGGGGTCTCTGCTGAGGTCCAAGACGGTGGTGGGGGGCTCCTGCCCTGGTTGGTTTTCTTTCCCATGGCTTGTATGAAAATAAAGCTTGTGGCCAAAGTTTTTTCCACCTCACAACTCGTTTGGCCTCCTCCTTTCAGACATTGTCATTACTGTCATCCCTGTCAGCTGTCATCACTGTCACTTGTGTCACAGGCATGCCTCCCTCCCTCCGCACTAAACCACTCCCAGGCTTATACACGTAAGTGCATTCATAAGTGATCCCCGGCATGCTTTTTACAGGGGTATACAAAATTACCCCTTCTGTGTTGATCCTTGTATTAAACAAAATGTAGGGTGTAATGGGCTCTATTCCCATGGTAACAGAAAAGGGACTTGATATATCAGAACTCCAGCGAGAACACATCAGCTGCATTGAATAGCAAGAGGGTTGAATAGCAAGAGGAGCCTCAGCTGTGTCAACCACGTGTTTCACAATCACCTCCAGAGGAAACAGAATTGCCCACTCGAGTTTCTTTCGGGTGCAGCTGTAGTTGGGCATTGTCAATGAATAGTCTGAACCTCCTACCGGGCCCTGGAATTCAGGGACGCTGCCGCAGACCATGAGATGCGACAAGCGCACGCTATAATAAGTAGATCCAGAAATAGCATCTGCTGTTGACAGGACTTGTGCAACCTCCTGAATTTTCACATGCAAACTAAAGAAGCGTGTGCGCCCCTGGGCTTTGCAACAGCAGCACTTAAATGGGAAGGACAGTCTAGACTGGCTTCCCCGTGTGGTTGTAGTGCTTCTGCTCAAGCTTGAGCTGATGGGTCTTCCAGCAGTAGACCCAGACTGCCTGAGGATATATTGGCCGGGAGCGCTTCTGTGAAGGGTGTTGGGACCTGAAATGAAACCACAATCCATTGTTAAAAAGCTCCAATCCAGAACTTTGTTACACCTTTATCCTGTCAATTTATACTGCTCAAAAGAGAGTGTCTTTGTGTTTTCCAAGGAGATCTGTTTCAGATCAGGTTGGATTGGCTGCTACCATCAGCCGTGCCCCTAAACTGTCCTAAGCTGAAGCTTTATTCATCAATGTAATTAATTCATTGCTTTATAAGGCACCCACATAGGCCACTTTGCAAAGGAAATATTGCTTTCGCTACTGATGCACACTAACACGCCCCCACCTCCAGCTGCGCCAGGTGGATGAGCTCATAGAGGCCCCCTAAATCTTCCCAAAACTGGGGCATTCTTTTCTTTCCCTCCATGAAATGGGGTCTTGTGCCTGAATTGTGCTCGGCCTGTATATGCTTACAGATGGCTTCTTTATTGATGCGCTGTCAAGAGACATGCCAAGGCCAGGTCTTTGGGAGCAGGCGGAATGGTAAGGAAGTGGACTTTGCACAAGGCGACAGCTCTGATTACAATACCGAGGCTGATTTTATGAACCAGGTGTAGATTACAAAAACGTTACAAAGGAGTGTGGTAGCCCCTCTACCTGAGAACGAACATAGGTCAAATACCCTGTTCTATGAAATGTCTTCCACCCAGGAGGGTCTACAACCACGTTTTAACTCATTGCACCCTTCAGCTAGTAGAAATGTCCATATGCATATCAGTCTGGTCACACCCAAAAGGGAAGCCCAACACCGAAATGTTAGGCAAATCTCCTCTGAACAAGAGTACTATCAGCAACCCCGGACACGTGTTTCGGTCTGGTTGGACCTCATCAGTAGGGTGGAGCTGTGCCTCTCTATGAAAGGGGCCCCTAGGGTACGCTGACGTCTATGGAAACAAGGCGAGTTACCACACACGATAGATACGCCAGACACAAGGTTGTATTCCCAAAGCTAGGGTTTATTGCAAAGCAAAAGTCTCAGTTGGCCAACTCGGTCTCATGCCCCGCAACGTGTATCCCTAGACCTCGAGGGACGCAAGCGAGTGAATTATGTACATCAGTTACATATATACAAAATGCATATCAAACAATCAGCTATGACATGTTTAACACCCCCCTTTTATTGGGTTTCTTTGAACTTGGTGTGATGATGGACATCTCCGACAACTATGACACCTTCAAACATCTATTGTAGTAACAATTTGCAATTTGTGAGTGCGAAGGCATCTTTCAGTTGTTGAATAGAACACAGCGCTTCTGTTCTTGGAAGCGAGCTACATATGGGGGGGATGAGTTGCATTCCAGACCTTGCTATCTATTAGGTGCTATTCGTGTCCTCGGAGCCGACACGCTCTAGCGGGCTCAGCAAAGGGGGGCCGTAAGAAGAGCATAATTCAAGCCGGGCATTCTTCCAGGCGCTGCCTACGTTTGTGTTTCAACGAACTCTTGTTATCCTCCCGGTCCTGCGGCCTTATCCTTTTTACATACAGACAACAATGTTTTACATTCGAGCAGTGTAAGCGGAAAATATACTGCAAAGCAATAGGTCAGAAAGCAATGAGCAATGGTTAGAAAACTAAATGGCGATTCTTGTTACATCAAAATGGCCGTTCATTGGCAAACTTGAAAACCTATATTCTGCCATATCGTGCATGAGACGGTTGGCCCACGGCCACCAAAATACGTTTGCGGTCACAAAGTAGAGGTATCCCTTTTTCTAGACTGACAAACCCTCCTTTGGCCGTATGCCAAACATCTCATCTATTTATTGAAACCTCCTTTAGTGATGATAAGTCTGAAGTACTTATGTCTGAATTTTGCATGCTATCGTAAACATCATCATCTTAATCAATATCTGTTGCCATCAACTCTTTTACTGCTCTCATCTCATTTGGGTCTTGGTCAGTTCGACCATGACGTTGTTTTTTTCTTTGTCATCATATGCATACATCCTTCCGTACATCCCTCAGTTACCTCAGCGCAAACTATGGGTAGACAATGTATGCAACAACAGCACGTTAGGAATATTCCAAACACCACTACTAATATTGAGATCAACTTCCATCCCCAAGAAAGTAGTATTCCCCAAAACCAAGATCCTATTCCCCAGCTTCCTTCTCCAGTAGGGAGTTCAGAGCTTAGGACAAGCATTTTCTTTATTGCTCCAAAGATCGTAGGAGAATAGTCATCGACGTAAACGCAACACGCTGATCCCACTATTTTGCAAGTTCCCCACAATCAACCAGGATCACATCGAGAGCCATTCTATTTTGCAGCGTCATTAACCTGATTCCTCTTTCTTCCAACGTCATGCTAAATAGTATATCTGTTGTTGTGTTTAATGTATTTTTTAGGATTCTTGACAGTTGCCTTATATTATAGGAGTTCACTATCTGCCTTAAGAATGGAATGCATGATTTTGCTACATCAGTTGCTATTAAAACACCCTCGTCAGTCCTTTTGACTCTAGTTCTGGATAATCTGTCCCTGGCTGCTGTTTCTAAGAGGAAAGCTCCTGGGAACAGTAGACCTAGGTAACATGCACCTCCCCAGTTTCTGGGCAACCAAGGATATGCTTTCTCTCCACATATAAAATAAACTGGATCACCTACATATACAGGTTCTATTTCCCATTTTAATACCACTGTATTCATGCATCCAGTATATGTTCCAACTGAAAAAGAGCCTTTCTTTTTTAGACAAAAAGGGACAGTTCTTGGGCTATAATTCACCGTGTAAGATGGGGGAATTGCATCTTTGTCCCCTTCTGTTCTTACACGAAACGTCATTACAGATGTTTTTTCTGGTGGGTACAATCTATCTCGTCTATTTTGTCGTGTTATCTTTCGTGTATTTTTCCTTGTGGGCTCTGGGGCAATTACTTGTGCTTTATAGAAAATGGAACAACCCACAGGCTTCATTATTATCTCCTCAAACTCATTCATGTTGGTTCTGTCTAATTGACCCGTACTACTCTCATTCCATTTCCCATAGAACATTGCACCTAAAGATGCACTACATGCAGAACTTAATGGTAGTGGCTGTACATACCAGCCTATTACTTTCCCAGCATGCTGTGGTAAATGGGCACATACCCAGCAATTTGTTTTCTTCAGACTTGCACGTGTCATGTTCATGATTAATAGCAAGGTATTATTTCCAAAACCTTCCCTGTGTCTTTCTTCCTTTGGGGGCAGGATATAAGTGATCACCTGAACCGGGCTTTTGGTAGTGGATATATTAATTATTGGTAAAAACATTTCTAATGGGTATATTGCTTCCACATACCATAATATTAGGGCTGTCGATATTGGTGCTGCCACGCTCATAAAGCACATTATTATCGTTAGTACCAGCATACAATTTGTTTTACCATGCGTTTTTCTTAAGCTTACAGTCTTTATAATTGACTCATTCTCAGCGGTGGTGGTGCAGGAGGAGGCTGGAACCGGTCCCGGCATGTTTCTCGTCGTCCTTCTTCTTTCTTATCACAGTTCGTTGTGGATATCTCTCTTCGTCGCGCTTGCTCTGATGTCAATAAGTTCAACAGAATTGTCGCAGTTCAGTTCTGCCTGTCCTTTTAGCCTGGATTTGTTTATTCGTTTTTAGGCAAGATCACTTGTCCTTTCTTATACTGCTCAGAGGACCTTTGATGAGTTATCTTATCGCCTTAGTATCATGTGCACCCAGCTTGTCCGCTCTGGTTCCTGACACATGTACTTTTAATCAGTTATCTCATTTGCCATAGTACCATGTGCGCCCAGCTTGTCCGCTTTGGTTCCTGACACATGTACTTTTATGATCGCACCGAGGAGCCGCGAGACTTGAATTGTCTGACTTGCACAACTCTCACGCTTCTCTCCTCTACACCTCTAGTTCCTTCTCCGTCCATGAGCTGAACCAGAGGTTGACATAAACACCAAAAAGAACTGCGGATCACTTTGTCTTCCGAGGCCGCAAGTTGTATCGCCTTACTCCTGGTATCGTGTGATCCGTAAACAGTGCCGGTGCACTTCCAGATTCAGGCTCAAAGTCAGCCTGTGGCGCTACTGCAGGTGCTGGTGTGTGCCGCGCCAATGAGGCAGATCTGTTCTTTGGCGTGCTGACAAGTGCTGGTGGGTGCCAAAGGGGTACATGATTTGTTTCTGCTGGTATTTGCGAGGCAGCTTTCGTGTCGGCCAGCAGTGATGTCGATTCTGCTGGGCAACGTTGGGGCACTCTTTGCCCTTCCCCCTCTTTGGCAATCGTCTCAGGCTTTGTTTCGAGTTTCACTTCTCGTTTTGGCAGATTAGGTGGCTGCTTACTGGCAACAGTTTCTTTCGTTTCTGGGACCGCTGTCTCTTTCCGGTCATCAGTGTCAGGCAAGTCTTTCAGTGCAGTTGGAATCTTCTTGGCATGGGTGGCATGGATCCACGACTTCCTTTCATCCACCCGTATTGCTGTCTGCGTCGCCAAGAGTACTTTATAGGGCCCGCGCCACCTGGGTGATAATGATGACTTTCTTTCAAAATTTTTAAGCAGCACCCAGTCGCCTGGCTCCAGCGCGTGCCCCGGACTGGTGTATCTCACTGGTAATGCCTCCTGCACCTGCTGATGAATCAAACGCAATTTCTGCATTGAAAGGCCACAATAAGTACTAAGCACAGGATGTTCTACATCACTAAGTCGTTTTGGCTGTGGTGCGCACCATACATTTGCCGGCCCCCTCATCACGATCTCGTAGGGGGAGAGCCCAGTTTTAGCCTGTACAGACGTACGCATGCATAATAGTGCTATTGGTAATGCATCCACCCAACTCAACTTGCTTCCCGCACAAATCTTGCTAATCTTTGATTTAAGAATCCCGTTGTGCCTCTCCACAAGACCGGCAGAACTCGGATGCCTTGAACTATGGAATCTCTTATCAATCTGAAGACCAGCACATATCTGTAATACCACTGCGCCCACAAAATGTGGTCCATTATCAGACCATAGGACACGGGGCAAGCCAAATCTGGAAAAGTATTCCTTCAACATTACTTTTGCCGTGCTCATTGCTGTGCAGTCCTTCAAGGGATATGCCTCCACCCACTTACTGAATGCACAGATTACCACCAAGACGTATTTTAAGTTTTGGCACCTCTCCATCTCTATGAAATCAAAATGGATCACCTCAAATGGCATAGAGTGCGGGCCAAAACAGCCTGTTGGAGTCACTGTTCCCTTCCCTACATTGTGTTGCAAACACGTGATACAGTTCTATACCAACCTCTCTGCATTCTTTTTTATGTTTACATTCTGCCAAACTGTAGAAAGGTGCTGTATTATCTTCTTCGCACAGATGTGCGTAGGGCTGTGGGCCATTGTGACCATTGCAGTCACGTACGAATTTGGCAACATCCAGTTTCTAGTTCGCTTGTCCACCCAACAACCCTCCAGATCCAACTCAGCAGATCCCTCTGCCCACCCCTGTATTTCATCGGCCGTAGCTTCGGCCTGCATTTCTTTGACAGTGGCAACTCCATTTTCTATCATACAGGGTACTTCCTCAGTCTGAACCGTCATCATTTTGGTATTCAAATCAGTGGCAGTTTGTTTCGCAATTCTGTCTGCAAACGCGTTTCCCTCTCCTACTTTGCATGTTACTTTTTTATGTGCCTCGCATTTCACTATTGCTAGGCGCTTTGGAAACGTGAGTGCAGACAGCAATCGTACAATCAAAGGGCCATGTTGAATTCTGGCGCCATGTAATGTCAAAAATCCTCCCTCAGCCCAGAGTCGACCAAAATTATGAACCACTCCAAAAGCATACTGACTATCAGTATATATATTCACATTCAAATTTTCAGAAATCTCGCAGGCTCTGGTTAATGCTATTATCTCTGCGGCCTGTGCTGAATTATAGGGAATTCTTTTGCTTTCTACAACGCACTCTAGGGTAGTGATAGCATATTCAGCAGTTGTCGTGCCATCTGGTAATTTAAAACATGAGCCGTCACAAAATAACTCTCCATCTGGCTCTTTCTGTGGGATATCACTTAAATCAACTCTCCCCTTAGTTTCTTCCTCAGTGACCATAAAGCAATCGTGGGGGGTGATTCATCCTTCACAATTTCTTTTATGGTTGGTGGCATTAATTCTGCTGGATTCAAAGCGCTACACCTCATAATTTGGATATGGGGCGCGAACAAGATAATCTCATATCTTGTCAATCTAGCAGAGGTGAGGTGTTGCGTCTGTGTCCTATTTAATAGAACGTATATGGCATGTGGCACCATCAAAATTAAAGTGTGCCCCAATACCATCCCTTCCGTTTGTTTCACTGACGCAGCAGCCGCCGCGACAGATCATAAACATTGTGGTAGTGCGCGCGCTACAGGGTCCAGCGCAGAAGAAAAATAGCCGCACGGCCTATTTCTTCCACCTTGTTCCTGTGTCAAAACCGCCAATTTAATAAACATTTTCTCATAATTCGGCGTACCCAAAACTGGAGCCGAGCATAATGCAGTTTTCAATCCATCAAATGCTTTCTGACATTCCTCATCCCACTGCAAAGGCATAACCGCATCCTTTCTAGTCAAATTCACCAACGGCTTCACAATTAACGCAAAATTACCAAACCATTGTCGGCAATATCAAGCCATGCCTATTATGGCTCTGACTCCTTTTTGTGTCTTTGGAATAGGCATACAAGAAATACTTTCTATGCGTTCTGACGTTAGTCTTCTCCCTCCTTTCGAAAGTAGGGTGCCCAAATAGGCCACCTCCTTTCGATTATATTGAAATTTCTTCAAACTAGCTTTATGGCCATGTGCCGCTAGGTGTGACAGTAATAATACAGTGCTTTCTTTACAAATCTCCTCTGTGTCTGCAGCTAGCAATAGATCATCTATGTATTGCAAGAGTACACAACCCACGGGTAATTCCAGCATGTCTAGCTGCTCTTTTAATGCTCTACTGTAAATACTTGGACTTTCCGTGTAACCTTGCAGAATCCGTGTAAATATAAATGATCGTCCTCCTAATGTGAACGCGAACAAATATCTGCTGTCCTTGTCCACTGGAATACTGAAGAACGCGTTTTTCAAATCTACTACACTAAATATTCTGCTGAAACAGGTATCATTGTCAATATTGTAGTGACATCTGGCACAAGAGGAAATTGTGGATCTACTACCTTGTTCAATGCGTGTAACTCAATTATGAAACGGTATGGTACCTCATTGCCTCCTTTTTTATAAACCGGAAGAATCGGGCTAATGCATGTACTGCCTGTAATTTCCTCGATTACCCCTAATTTCACCAAATCTGGAACAATACTTTTCAATCCTTTCTCACCTTCAGCCGGAATTCTGTATTGGGGTATTCGCGGTAGGGTAACACCTTCTTTCAAGATGATCTTTACTGGCTCTATCGTTAAACATCCTACATCATTGTCATGCATTGCTCATATACAGGTTGGTACTTTACTTAGCTCCCCTGGTAACGCTTCAGACATGAATTCTGACACAGGGGCATTGTGTGGCCAAATCGTTAGAAACACTCCGTCCGCCGTGCAATGTGTAACGGAACCTAGTTTTTTCAACAAATTTAATCCCAACAAATTCTCCCCACAATTTTCTGTTAAAAGGAAAGGACAATGTTCAGTAAATGGTCCTATTGTAACTGGGACTGGTTTGGACACTGGGTTTATGACTGGTGTACCTGCGAACCCTACGGAAACATTCTTTTGCCCTGACAGTGGTATATCCGGAACCAAGTGGTGGTCTATTGAACACTTCTGCGCGCCTGTATCTACAAGAAAGCGGTGTTCCTCATTCCCGACTCTAATTTCTACGTAGGGTCCTCTCTGAATCACGGGAATAGTCACTGGTTCCGACCCCTATCCTGGGCTATCCTATTGGGGAAATAACACATCGTCCGATGTGTAATCATTACTATTACTGTAATACGTGTTTGGCTGTGTATCGAAAACGTTCCCACTCTTTCCTCTATTTCCCCCACTCTGGTTTCCGTATTGTTGATTTTGCTGTCCCTGACTCTGATTTGGGGCATTTTGGTTTTGGCCTTGGTTTTGATTACCTCCGTTATTGTGATGCTGCTGCATGCATACTATTCCTATTTGGTCCATTCGCTCCTGGGTGTCCTCTATGCTGTCTCCTCTGACCAAACCCATTTCTATTCTATAGATGCGGACATTGCGCTCGCCAATGTCCTTCCTCCTTACAATACGCACACTGATTCGGTCCCACTATTCCCCCATGCATATTCGAATTACTCCTTCCTTTTGCGTTCCCTCGCCCTCTATTATGTCCTACTACTTGCTGCATTAATACCCGTGTTTTCAGATTTACCCTATCCCTCTCTTCTTTTTCTTTTCCCACAGTCACTGTGTGCTCATAATATTGGGCCATATGTAATACTTCGCCCAACGTTTTTGCTTGCCATGCACTCTCTGATGTCATTATTAGATCCTGAATTGGAAGTATTAACCCCCTCACATATTTGTCAACAAATAACCTCTTTCCCTCTTCCGAGCCCACATCCTGCCCACTGAAGTCTGTGAATACCTCTTGAAATCTATTAAAATAATCTGTAGCCAACTCATCCTTGCCTTGTACACATGCAGTCAATTTGTCCCATTGAATTCTTTTCTCTGGGACAATTTCTTTTAACTTCTGCACTATACGTGCTGGTAATGCCACCAGGTTCGTTCCTGGTGTCCCTCCAACCGCTTTATTCCTGTCTTCTATTATCAAGTCCGCCCATGTGGCGCCAAAGGCCGTTGTGTCATCTACCTTCCTTATTTGTTTCCATATGTCTGCTGGCAGGATCACCGGGAATATTAGGTCTATATCACCCATGGTAAGCACGGATGATTGTAGGCAGGACTTTACTTCTTTGTAAAACCCTGCAGGATTCTTTATTATATCAGGAATCGTCTGCTTTATGTTGTTCACCTCCTGTCTGGAAAAGGGAACATGCACATATTGGGCGGTGTAATGGGCTGGTGTTACCTGCGCCGCTACATTGCCCACTGCGGGAACCTCCACTTTGGGCACAAAGGTAGGTGGGACCTCTCTCATAGGAAATGCCCCACTTACCGTTCCCCCCCTTCTCTTAGATGTAACAATATTCCCAGATACAACGATAGGGCTGTTTCTCCTGTCCCTCGCTCTAGTGCTCTTCTATATACTGCAATTATTTTGGGTGGGCTGGCCTTATCGTTTTTTATATCTTTGTCTAATAAATGTTCAGCCATCGACTGTAGTGCTTTTCTTTTCATGGGCATGGAATATTCATCAAAGATCTCGTGTATCTCCATTGTGGGAATACTGGGATCCGACATCCATCTAAACGCTTCTCGTATGCATACTTTTAATTTGTCGCCCCTCTGCACTGACGACATTGAATGTCGTTGTGGTATATATGGCTAAACAGTTTCCTTCCTATTTCTCCAGATATCCCTACTCCTGTACCCAGGTGTAGCAAACATTTCGGCATAATCATTATCTAATTCATCTTTAAGTTCAAAAAGTCCATATACATGTTCTCTCACTTCTTCATCCCTCTCCCTACAGCATGCTGATGCATTCAAATCTAACAATCGCTGCGGTGGTAATTTCCCAATTAACTGTTTCCATTTCTCCACCAAATATTCACCCATGCATTCCAACACTACCTGTCTCTCATTGCTCCTTCTGAAGTCATACATCGAAGCCAATGCTGCCGTCCCATCATTCCCGTCTATATACATCTCTGCCTGTTGCTGCAATTCCACCTTCCTTTCTTTGCTGATTGCGCTGCGAGTTACCCTCGTGCATCCCCGTTGGTCAGTCCCGCCTCTTGCCCCCGTGGTTTCAATTTCGACCCCAGGAGGAACAGACGGTACCGAGTCTGTGTCTGAGGCGGGAGGTGCGGATGAGACAATGGGAACAGGGAGTGTCTGTTGTGGGCCTGGTTGGCTAATAGGAAGTGTTACGCGCGCGGTCTGTGGCTGTGGGAGGGCTTGAGCTACCGGAGGGGGAGCTTGGGCTACAGGCGGGGTCTGGCCAATAGTTACTGACGTGTCTGGTCTTACTTCTGATCTTGGGCCTTGTTTTGTATGGGTCAATATATTTTCTATTAATTCATCTGCTATGTGTAATTCCCGTTGTGGATATATTTTTTCTATATTCAACTGGTCTCGCCTACCTGCCCTTCTTAGACTCTCAGTCCACTCCTCCTCTTCTTTCTCTTCCGCTACTTCACCTTTCGATTTGTGCCTGCGCGCATGCTTCGCTCTACTTTTAAATCAGAGCATTGCTTCCTTCCTCCAGTCTTTAATAGTCTCAAATGCTGCAGGACATGCTTTCTTTCTTATCAACACCCTTTCCAGGTTGTCTATCCTCGCTATCTCAAAACTACCATTAATCGGCCACTGATGGTCTTGTTGCTTTCTGGTTTTCCTATGCCAAGTCTCACAGAATATTATCGCACCCACTCCATACTTCACATACATCTCATACACCGGCGTTCCCCTAGGTGGTACAATTTGGCCATCTTCCAAAGATTGTCTACCACAGCGGAAAAAACCTGCTAAAGTGGACAATACCCCAGGCATGTTTCAACCTTCCCCCTGGTTAATCAACCTTACCTAGGGCTTTTGATTTTGCAAAGTCAACTCTCAACCAACATCAGGATTACTTTGAATCGGGGAATGACTCACCTGATAAATCAAGTCGTCTGTATACTGACACACCAAAGGAGGTCGTGTCTGTGTTTCTTGGCTCCCGCCTCGTTTCGGGACCCTCGCCTCCTTGTTCTCTAGCCAGGCACGTCGATCAGGGATCAGATGTGTGTAGATCTGCAAAGGAGTCTCATCACTTTTACAGGGCGCCCTGAACACCTCTTGATCCCGGCTCGATCGTCCCGTCCTCGCCGTTCTCTGCCTTACTCAATTACAACGTTCTGCGATGGAACAAGTGGGGGAGGGCCCCTATTCGGGCGCCATCTTGAAAGGGGCCCCTAGGGGACCCTGACGTCTATGGAAACAAGGCGAGTCACCACACACGATAGATACGCCAGACACGAGGTTGTATTCCCAAAGCTAGGGTTTATTGCAAAGAAAAAGTCTCAGTTGGCCAACTCGGTCTCACGCCCCGCGACGTGTATCTCTAGACCTCAAGGGACACAAGGGAGTGAATTACGTACATCAGTTACATATATACAAAATGCATATGAAACAATCAGCTATGACATGTTTAACACCCCCCTTTTATTGGGTTTCTTTGAACTTGGTGTGATGATGGACATCTCCGACAACTATGACACCTTCAAACATCTATTCTAGTAACAATTTGCTATTTGTGAGTGCGAAGGCATCTTTCAGTTGTTGAGTAGAACACAGCGCTTCTGTTCTTGGAAGCGAGCTACATACGGGGGGGATGAGTTGCATTCCGGACCTTGCTATCTATTAGGTGCTATTCGTGTCCTCAGAGCCGACACACTCTTATTCTAACATATTCTACCATATAACGAGACTGGCTGGCAGCTGCAAAATGATTAAATGCCCTGCAGCTCTGCTTCAAAGCTAGATTCGGGAGGGAGCCGGGCATTCTTCCTGGCGCTGCCTACGTTTGTGTTTCAACGAACTCTTGTTATCCTGCCAGCCCTGCGGCCTTGTCCTTTTTACATACAGACAACAATGGTTTACAGTCGAGCAGTGTAAGCGGAAAATATACTGCGAAGCAATAGGACAGAAAGCAATGAGCAATGGTTAGAAAACAAAATGCCGATTCTTGTTACATCAAAATGGCCGTTCATTGTCAAACTCGAAAACCTATATTCTGTCATATCGTGCATGAGACGTTTGGCCCACGGCCACCAAAATACGTTTGCGGTCACAAAGTAGAGGTATCCATTTTTCTAAGCACATTGAGCAAGGATCCACGTCTGGATTACACTGATTAGCATTTATGTGCTGGACTGTCCTTGCGGGATGGACAAAGATGGATATGCAAATGGATACTTGCAAGAATACATCTTTTGCACTACAGCAGGTTTCGATCTACTGCTAATGCTGTGCAAAATTGCATTTGCACCAATGAAAGGTTTCTGTAATCCGACCCCCTGGCTATTAAAATGTTACCACAACGACCCTAAGATGCCGGGAAATACTTCTTACATGCGCTTTGCAAAAGCGCATTACAGCAGATGGGTAAAAACAAATTGGCCATCGCCATTCAGATGCCTACTGTTCTGAATAGGGGTGTGCGTGCCTTAAATTGCTCAACACAAATCTTGTTCAAGTCAATTTTAGCCCCCATTAGCTCCCTACATATTGTGAGATTGGCATCATGGAAGGAGACACAGACAACAGATTCAATGTTTAACAGCAAGGTTTTTATTAAAGAAAATGTGAGGATGGAATAAGGCCTATCTTGCCCTAAACTAAGGTTGAATTTCCATACCTAAATAACGTAAGGAAAGTCTGTATCAGAATGCTCAACTGAAATGTCGGTATGTGTCAAAAACCTATGCTTGCCCTCACAACTAATACAAGACAATGTGTAGGGATTTCAACCATAAACTAAACAGTGTTTCATACATAAGGTTCTGAGCTATTTCCATCTCAGGTTCAGCTTGTTTTTCCCCCAATGCTATAAATTCATTCAATGTTCAATTTACCTTTGTTTGGACTTGAAGGAATACAGTTCCACACTTTTGTTAAGCTCAGGCTGCCCTTCCCCAAATTCAATATAGTTCTGGGTAACACGTCTTCGGGTTTTCTTCCCCAGGTTCAATATCCAAAAGATAACACAAACAGAAGTATCTTGAAGCTTTGTCTTTCAAGTGGATTTCCACAATTCGTTATAACTCTTTTTCTTCCACAAGTCTGGTATTCACCAATAGTTGTTTTCCTTTTTCCACAACAGCAAACTTCCTTGTTAGCGTATGGGGGTTCTCTCGTCTTGGCACAGTTTTAGACCACACGGTCAACCCATTACAGGTCACGCAAACAGGAACTTCCAGGTCTCCTTGAGAAGTTCAATATTCAGCCAGACAAGTCATTTTCTCCAATGCAGCTTCACACTTTAACACACGAGTGGTTTCTCAATCTTGGTTTCACTTTATTTTCAGAGTCACTTATTCAACTTAGTTTTATATTTGCTTTCAGTGCATTGTTTAATAAATGCAGCTTATTTCATTCAGTCATTCAATTTGTTATTGCATAAATGCTGCTTTGCGTTTATCACTGAACTAAATGCATCTTTGCTTCTTTCTTTCAATTTGGAATTCAAGACAAGGCAACTTTGCTGGTTTCATGTAATTCTGTATTCAATAAAGGCAACTTTGCTTGTTTATTTCAATTCGGTATTCAATAAAGGCAACTTTCCTTGTTTCCTTCGATTCGTTATTCTAGAAATGTAACTTTGCTTATTTCATTGATATTGGTGTTCCAAAAGTACAACTTCACTTGCTTCATGGACTCCTACTGCATTCACAGTCTTTTGGAGCATCCCAGTGATTCAGGTGTGCCCAACACTAACCCGGACTCTCCAGTTTCTTGTAACAGCTTCTCCTCATTAGCGGGAAAGCCTGTTCGCCGGGCACTTTTCCCAGCACACTCTGTTTCTTGTGCGCAGCTTCGCCTCCGCTTACCGACAGCTCCTGTTGTCCGCCTTCCCTTCTGTGGGATCTCCGTCCTGCCCTAACACTCCAGCAGTACTCCCTGGGTCTCATTCGGTGTCTTGTTTTCTCGGAATCTCTCCCTCCCGCTCAGCTGCAATTTCTGCTTCTTCCTTCCTTGCTTTCCTCTTCCGAACACCCATTGTGCTTCAGCGTTCCTCCTCTTATACAACTGTGGTCTGGTAACGGGCTGCATGTGTAGGCCATCAATTACTGTTGCCTGACTCATTATCAGGACATGCCTGACCTCTATGCATCTTCTTTGCCCCAGTACCAAAGTGGTGAGGGTAAGTGGTGTGTATTACTCTCAGTTGCTTCTTCCTCATCTCAGTACTTGAATGGGGAAAGGGTATAATGTTCATAACTCACTTTTTTCTTCCTCGTCTCAGCATTGATAGGCATCCCAATAGGAAGGTCGGGGGAGTGTTAAGTTGTCCCAAGGACTAACGGGATACTGTGTTTTGTCCCAAGGTATCTCGCCCCCAAACATTCTCCTCCTCTGTTTGACCCGCCTGGTATGATAATATCTCCTACCCTTTTCAGAGACAAGTGAACAAGGTGAACAATATCCCATTGCCACTTCTGGGATAGGGGTTCCTTTCTGAAAGGAGGATGTGTAATACTATGTCTCACCTAAGGGCATTCCATCTCCAATCCAGAGGACCCTTTTCCAGGTGATCCTCTCTCGCTTGTCCACTCCCAGGGGCAGGATCCAAAAGCGATGGCCTTTTCCTGGCCACCGGCATAGAGGATCCCAGGGGAGTAGATACCCTTAGGATTCTCACAATATTTAGTACTTTAGGCAGTCCTTATGGTTCTACATTTAAATACTGAATAAAAAATAACAAGTCTGAAAACTCTGTTTCTTCATTTGAATTTCTGAAATACATTTTTGTTTTTTGGCCTTTTTTTAAATGCTGGGGAGATGCCTCACCGCCGCTTCCCTCATATTCCCCCTACCTTAATTTATTCCCTTACCCGACTCCCTATCTATTTATTTGCGGAAATAAATGCAAAAAAGTCTAAAAATTAGACTAATAAATTAAGTGTTTTAGGCCTCATTATTGTCTTATTCGTTTATTTAGGCATTAATGTCCCTATTAACCCTTCAAATGCTTGATCTGTATATTTTGTTCTTGGAATCGGTATTTGTTCAAATTTGGTGACACAGATTTGAAACTTAAAGGTTCAATCTCCAAACGCAATCAAACAAAATTAACTGCAAAAATAAAAATAAAACTAAATCACCATTAGTTAATTGTAAGTAGAAAAAGGTGACAAATGTTCAAGATTGATCGAGGTAGAAAGCACTCGCATCGGATATGGATGTGCATCCTGGGAAATCGAGTTTGCAAATTGTTTCTCTTAATTTGAACAGAGCAGACCCTGATTGTTTAGACTCTCTAAATGAAAAAAATGTGCACTGGTCTTGTGAACCGAAGAAGTGTTTACATAGAATATAAATAAAAGAAAAACACCTCATTAATACAACAAATTGAAAATTGAAAAAGTCATATTTGTGTGAGAGGTGTGTATTGATAGATAATTTTAAAACTAAACATGCATTGCAAAAAACATTCCTTAAAAAAACTCCACATTTTCCAGTTTTTCATCGTAATGATTTAGAAACATTTGAGAGGGAAGGAACTTGGTTAACTATGTATAGTAAAAAATCGAATTTTCAGACTATGTAGGAATCCAAAGTGTGATGAATCCAATGGAGTTATCACGGATTCCCCTGCCGTGACCTGCTCCTATGTGGCCAAGGGACGGCAGCTGCGAACGGACTCTGACACTAGGGACAGCTAAGTGTGGGAGGATCACATTGGAGGAGACAACTACCGGCGAGATGTCATGACTTCATTGGATGAGACATGGTTTCCCCCATTTGCCCACGAAGAAGACCCTGTAATTCCCAACACTCTAATGGCCTATTGACATATATCTGTTCTCCCTTAGGGAAAGTAAACAATCCCTTTGCCAACATCTTTCAGACCAAGCTGCCATTTCTGGTCCAATTCCCCTTTTTATGGAACTGATTTGTCATGTGGAATTAGTGAGAAACAGTTTCCAAATGCTAAACATCAGAAACCATCAATGGACTTCAATCCCCACAACCACCTAAATCAAAAACCATCACTGAACTTCGATTCCCACAACCACCTGAGTACTGAGACGAGGAGGATGGAGGAATTGATGCATAGCAACAAGCGTAGTGAGCATGCTAGTTGTTGTTTGAAGACACCTGTACACAGGACCTTTTAAAACTGGTAAGCAAACCAGGGGCAGCAGTTTGGGAGAAGTCATGGCTTCTCCTCATTAGCGGGAAAGCCTGTTCGCCGGGCACTTTTCCCAGCACACTCTGTTTCTTGTGCGCAGCTTCGCCTCCGCTTACCGACAGCTCCTGTTGTCCGCCTTCCCTTCTGTGGGATCTCCGTCCTGCCCTAACACTCCAGCAGTACTCCCAGGGTCTCATTCGGTGTCTTGGTTTCTCGGAATCTCTTCCTCCCGCTTAGCTGCAATTTCTGCTTCTTCCTTCCTTGCTTTCCTCTTCCGAACACCCATTGTGCTTCAGCGTTCCTCCTCTTATACAACTGTGGTCTGGTAACGGGCTGCATGTGTAGGCCATCAATTACTGTTGCCTGACTCATTATCAGGACATGCCTGACCTCTATGCATCTTCTTTGCCCCAGTACCAAAGTGGTGAGGGTAAGTGGTGTGTATTACTCTCAGTTGCTTCTTCCTCGTCTCAGTACTTGAATGGGGAAAGGGTATAATGTTTATAACTCACTTTTTTCTTCCTCGTCTCAGTATTGATAGGCATCCCAATAGGGAGGTCGGGGGAGTGTTAAGTTGTCCCAAGGACTAACGGGATACTGTGTTTTGTCCCAAGGTATCTCGCCCCTAAACATTCTCCTCCTCTGTTTGACCCGCCTGGTATGATAATATCTCCTACCCTTTTCAGAGACAAGTGAACAAGGTGAACAATATCCCATTGCCACTTCTGGGATAGGGGTTCCTTTCTGAAAGGAGGATGTGTAATACTATGTCTCACCTAAGGGCATTCCATCTCCAATCCAGAGGACCCTTTTCCAGGTGATCCTCTCTCGCTTGTCCACTCCCAGGGGCAGGATCCAAAAGCGATGGCCTTTTCCTGGCCACCTGCATAGAGGATCCCAGGGGAGTAGATACCCTTAGGATTCTCACAATATTTAGTACTTTAGGCAGTCCTTATGGTTCTACATTTAAATACTGAATAAAAAATAACAAGTCTGAAAACTCTGTTTCTTCATTTGAATTTCTGAAATACATTTTTGTTTTTTGGCCTTTTTTTAAATGCTGGGGAGATGCCTCACCGCCGCTTCCCTCATATTCCCCCTACCTTAATTTATTCCCTTACCCGACTCCCTATCTATTTATTTGCGGAAATAAATGCAAAAAAGTCTAAAAATTAGACTAATAAATTAAGTGTTTTAGGCCTCATTATTGTCTTATTCGTTTATTTAGGCATTAATGTCCCTATTAACCCTTCAAATGCTTGATCTGTATATTTTGTTCTTGGAATCGGTATTGGTTCAAATTTGGTGACACAGATTTGAAACTTAAAGGTTCAATCTCCAAACGCAATCAAACAAAATTAACTGGAAAAATAAAAATAAAACTAAATCACCATTAGTTATTTGTAAGTAGAAAAAGGTGACAAATGTTCAAGATTGATCGAGGTAGAAAGCACTCGCATCGGATATGGATGTGCATCCTGGGAAATCGAGTTTGCAAATTGTTTCTCTTAATTTGAACAGAGCAGACCCTGATTGTTTAGACTCTCTAAATGAAAAAAACGTGCACTGGTCTTGTGAACCGAAGAAGTGTTTACATAGAATATAAATAAAAGAAAAACACCTCATTAATACAACAAATTGAAAATTGAAAAAGTCATATTTGTGTGAGATGTGTGTATTGATAGATAATTTTAAAACTAAACATACATTGCAAAAAACATTCCTTAAAAAAACTCCATATTTTCCAGTTTTTCATCGTAATGATTTAGAAACATTTGAGAGGGAAGGAACTTGGTTAACTATATATAGTAAAAAATCGAATTTTCAGACTATGTAGGAATCCAAAGTGTGATGAATCCAATGGAGTTATCACAGATTCCCCTGCCATGACCTGCTCCTATGTGGCCAGGGGACGGCAGCTGCGAATGGACTCTGACACTAGGGGCAGCTAAGTGTGGGAGGATCACATTGGAGGAGACAACTACCGGCGAGATGTCATGACTTCATTGGATGAGACATGGTTTCCCCCATTTGCCCACGAAGAAGACCCTGTGATTCCCAACACTCTAATGGCCTATTGACATATATCTGTTCTCCCTTAGGGAAAGTAAACAATCCCTTTCCCAACATCTTTCAGACCAAGCTGCCATTTCTGGTCCAATTCCCCTTTTTATGGAACTGATTTGTCATGTGGAATTAGTGAGAAACAGTTTCCAAATGCTAAACATCAGAAACCATCAATGGACTTCAATCCCCACAACCACCTAAATCAAAAACCATCACTGAACTTCGATTCCCACAACCACCTGAGTACTGAGACGAGGAGGATGGAGGAATTGATGCATAGCAACAAGCGTAGTGAGCATGCTAGTTGTTGTTTGAAGACACCTGTACACAGGACCTTTTAAAACTGGTAAGCAAACCAGGAGCAGCAGTTTGGGAGAAGTCATGGCTTCTCCAGCAATGGTGGACAGAGGCTGGAGGCATGAACCGGTTAGAAGCTGGAGGCACAAGCTGGTGTGAAGAAGCTGGAGGTATGAGCCGGTGTGGCAAAGCGAAGAGGCTCGTCAACAGAAGAGGACTGAAACGTGTTGTGAGAGAGGCGGGCTGTGGAGATGCCGGGAACCGCAAGAGGAATGCCGGGCATCTGCAGCCAAGAGAAGCAGCGTGGTCCTTACTGGGAGCCAGAGAGAAGCCAGCGTGCAGGAGCATAGCCACAAGAGAAGCCAGAGATACGTCAGAGGAATGCTGCATAAGCGCGAGCAAGATCGAAGATGCAACACAGAGCCGGTAAGTCTGCCAGAGCAGAATGGGGAACCCAGGGCATTTCGGTGACCACACCAAAGAGACTTTGAACGTTGTAAGGTTGCATAATGCAAAATACTTCAGAATTGTTTTTGAAGCAAAAGGGTAGAGTGCCAACCCGAACCCCACTAAGAAGTTAATGAAATTGTAGGGGAAGCTTGAATGAGAACAAACAGATATACCAAGCAAAGAGGGTTTATGCTACTTGGTTGTAAAGAGGAACTATAACAAGAAGAGAAAGTCCTGGCAAGCATACACCAGGCAGTTGAAAGTACAAGAAGAAAAGTCCTGGCAAGAGTACACCAGGCAGTTGTGAGTGCAAGAGAAATCCTGGCAGGAGAATATACCAAGAAGCTGCAATTATATAAAAAGTCCTGGAAGGAGAGTACACCAGGCAGTTGTGAGTGCAAGAGGGATCGTGGTAGGAGAGTATACCAGGAAGTTACAAGCAGACTCCCCCTCTAGGGACAAGAATGACCATCTAAGGGAAACGAGGTATAACACCCCTCACCCAGCATCCTCACATCCCTTACACCCCACCTCCATGTTACACACCTGCATGTACATCTGCAAGACCAAGGGGTATACACCTACTGAGATGAGGAAGAGTAGAGGTGACTGGACTAACACCACCATTGGAGAAACTGAGATGAGGAGGAGACGCAGAGGCCTGCCGAGCCCTCGAAGGAATTGGAAAGAGCAGTGTAGATTACATCATCCATTACGGATAAAAAGTTAAGAAGGACTCACATGGGAGTCAGACCCTCCCCTGAGGTACTGCAAGCGAGGAGGACATCCCGCTTGGGAAGGAGACTGAGCCGCTGACCATGATATGCGAGCAATAATCCAGCGTCCCTAGCCAGTCTGCCGTTCATGGGCAGAACAGAAAACAACAAGGACAGGGTTTCTGCCGAGAGAAGCTGCCGAAACATGCGGTCACTGAGAGACGTGCAGCCCATTGAAGAAGAATCGCCCTGGAGTCGCTGCTAGCTCTGCGAAAGCAGTAGAAAAATGAAGGAAACTGTCAAAGACATCAGAAGTGGGGGAGAAGATCTGGCAGCAATGCAGAAGGTACAGGGGCTGCCTGGGTCTTAGAGGGGAACAAGATAAACCCTGTAACCAGGGTCTGGGACCCAGAAATAACAATGCAGAGAACCTGGAATCATTATAATACCTGGCAGAATAGTGAACTGTGTAAAAAGGGAACAAGATACATCGAATAAATTCAGGTCTGGGACCTGCAACTGAGGGGGAGAAAATCATCATTGCTCATCTTCTTCGTGGCAGTACATGGCAGGGTAGTGAACCAGGTCTGCCCAGAGCGAGCCACTAAAGAAACTTGGTCTGGGACCCACAACAACTGCCTTGTTAAGCCTGAGAAAGGCCAGGGGAAGGCACTGGTATTGCGAACTGTAAAAGAGAATCTGAGAAAGGCCAGATGAAGGGAGATATTCTCCCTCTTACTGTGAAGTGTAAAAGAGAGCTTGAGAAAGGCCAGGGGAAGGGAGGGATTCCCCCTGGTGTTGTGAACTCTGAAAGTAAAAACCAAGAGTGTGTGAGAACAAAGCCAAGGAAAGCCAGGGGAAGTTAGTCATTCCCCTGTCATTGAGAAATCATAAAACTAATGAAGAGAAAGTCCAGGGGAAGGGAGTCATTGCCCCTAGCTTTGTGGAAAACACGGTGAGCCATACTCCTGGAGAAGGCAGGCATCCTCCAGGAATCCAATAGTAAAGAATCAACTATGGGCATTACGGAATGTTGATGGATGAACTGGAACTTTACCTTTTTAGTTTGAATTGAGAACTTTATTGCTTTTTGGCATTACAACCTGGAACTTTGTTTTGTGCTTTGGAAAATGGATTGAGACCTGGGGAAGGGAATCATTCCTTCAGGTAAAGATCCCACCTAATGACTGGAACTGTGATCCGTTGTCCAGCAGAAGGGAGACATTCTTCTGGACCAAGAAGATCCACTACCTCTTTAGTTTAGTTAAACGTGTGAGGGACAGATGTAGGTCTTTGACACAGGGCGTTGAACTATTCATTTACACAGCCATCTTGACAATTCCATTATCACTTTTAGTTGAGGTAGGGAAACCCCTCTTGGAGTTAGGGAAAGTTAGGTTTTCTCTTTATTTTCATCAGTAATACAAGTGTATGCCAACAACCATGCCACCAGTGTGTCTGTCTCCTCCTTCTACACCTTCACAGAAGTCACATATTTTTCATAGAATGGTTTCTAAGCAATTGTGTCAAATGTATTCCACAGCAAAACTCTTTAGTTAACCTATTTGTTCCTGTGATAAACTACAGCTGCATCAGACAGAAGCCTGAATTGGCTATCCTTCTTTGAACGTTGTTCTGGAAATTAGCCATCCACCAGTTACCCAAACACTTAAGCATTTGCTTTAACTCTTCTCCAGGGCTTGAGCTCTACCGCCATCCATTCTACGGATGTAAAAACTATAAGCGTCCCAGTGGAAGCTAGAGAATTTTTCAGAAGCTGTCCCTAAGCATTTCCTATGAATTACCATGACTGACCAACCTCACGCAGGGAGGCAAACAAACACAGTATCCAGAACAGGACTGCAAGACTTATCCTTGGCCTCAAGCCCAGGGATCAAAAAATCTCCAGCTCTCAAATCTCTTCACTGGCTCCATGTGGTTGCAAGGATCAACTTCAAGACCCTCTGCAAGACCCTCTGCATCACCCACAAGGCTTTCTGGGGCCTGGGAAAGCTCTACCTCCAACTTTCTCTTCCAAAACATCTTGCTTCTGGAACTCTCAGCTCACCCCCCTCCAACTCTCTGAGGGTCAGACGCTTCTCTAAGCAGAGAGTTGGGAGCAGATCTATCACCTCGGCTGGGGCCTCCCTCTGGAACAGCCTCCCTGCCAACTCAAGACCTTCGTTATCGCTTCCACTTTCTCTCTTCCTCTCCCATGCTGGTCACCCTCTGAGCTCGGGCCCAGGCTCCTGCATGACCAGTTGCCCTTGCACTGCCTCCAGGCTCCCCAGCACTTAAGGGTCTGTATCGGCAACCCTACACTCCCTTCTCTCTGCACTTATGAGCCACCCGCTTGGTGCACTTGTGAGTTAACTTCACTTCTCCCTTCCCCTCACCCTGGCACTTCTCCCCTTCCCTCTTCCCTGCACTTGCACAATCTGAATGACACAAGGCCTACCTAGTAAGATTGTTATTTTGTCCTCCCTTGTTTCCCCCTCCTTGTCTTGTCGCACCTAGAAACACTTGTGTTCAGGTGTGTTATAAATGCCACATCATATCACATCATATAATTGAGGAATCATGGGGATTCTCCCCTGAAGCCATTTCTAAAATATGTGGTTGAAATGGATCCTTTTACAGCACAATTATTGCTCAAATATTTAGTAAAAAGATATATAATTTGCACTCTGCAGGGTAAAATATGCACACAATCCTGTAGATGCCTTGTCATCAACAGTACATAGGAGCATTTTCCAAAATGTTCATGATGCCTGTACCCACAATGTATTCCAGCATTGCCATTTGTGTCAATGTTCCCTCTCTCAGTGTAGGGGATCTTAGAGGGTCAGGTCCCCCCAACCCCTGGTTAGTGGTGTGGGGCAATGAGGCAGTAGAGGGAGGATACTCTGGTCACCCCCGCATGGTGATAGGCTGATGGGATTATCAGATTGGTGCTGCAGCCCTTTAAGTGGAACCTTTTAAGATACCCTGGCTGATCCAGTGGACCCATGCAAGGCAGACCCTTGGTGTAACCAACACCCAACAGACTATAGATTATAGTTTGAACACTGTAGCTCTAGGATTGTTCTCCACAGAGTCTGGTAATTGAGATGTTGTTGAGCTGAATGAATTCATGCCGGCTCTGCACTTGGTGTCCATGCACATGTGTGCATGTTGAGATGCAGAAACCAAGATGGTGGCCTTATTCATGTAGACTCGCTCTGTGATACCGATTTCTATCGGTGGCTTTGCGGAATAGTTCTGTATTGAGATGGTTGCCAGATCTGTAGATGTGCAGATCTAAAAAATCGATCCCATGGAAATCCCAATGTATGGTGAATCTGATGTGTTGGTTCCGCTGGTTTAGCCATCCATGGAAAGCCATCAGATCTTCAGGGTTGCCTTTCCAGATGAGAAGAACGTCGTCATTATATCTCTTCCACAGGATGATGTCCTGTTGGTAGGGATTGTGTGCTGACATGATGTGTTCTGTTTCATAATGGGCCATGTATAGGTTTGCTATGTCAGGAGCGAACGTAGTGCCCATAATACCCCTTTGATCTGTATGTACAATTGGTCTCGGAACAAGAAAAAGTTTTTGGTCATGGCCAATCTGACACTGAAATGCATTCGTGATTGGCTGATCCTTGTCATCGACACAGCAGATGAGGAATGCAAAAAACAAGGCACCGAACTCATGGAAATGGAAAAGAAATTCCAAGAGGACGCCACCATCAAAGACGCCAAACTCAAACTTGAGAAACTAGAGACCGAAATCGACAAATTCAAAGCCATCACCGTTGAAAGAAAGGCACAAAAATTCAAGAAGGACTTACAAAACTATGCCGAGGACAAAACGTACCCTTACCTCCGAGAGAACTACTACATAGAAATCCAACAACAGGGTACCTTTAACAGAAGAAATCGCGGTGTCACTTTCTCAGGCAGTTCGTCCAACAGCAGCGGAAGTGCCAGTGGAGCCCCAGGCAATCAACAGCACCCACAGCAACATTTTTTTTCCAGAGGCATGCAACGAGGACGCCCCAAGAGGAGATCAGCACAACAGGGACCACAGATGCGCACCCGACAGTGATACAACAACCAAGGACAACAACAGAGAGGATTCCCATCTTCAACCTATCCAACCACACAATGACGACCGCAGAAATAAACCTCCTGGAAAAGGGCCTATCATTTGTTCCAGTGGCCAAGGCCCAAGCATTTGACACAGAGGTCGAACTCAAACGTTTTTTCCGCAACATTCGTCTCAAATAATTCTTTGAGGTGTACTTACCTGAACATTCATCATCTGGATCCAATCCCACGGAAAGGGATAAAGAAAACATCACAGGATTAAAAATCAAATCCACATTCATGCCACCACCGCACACCATCCCCTGTGAATTCGACACTTATGAGAAAATGGTGACCAAGGCGATCCGGAAAGGTCTCTCCAAAAGGAATTTCTATCCGGATAACCTCTCGACAGAAGAAAGAAAGGCTCTCTCCTCACTTAAAGCCAATCACGATATTACCATCAAACCGGCCGCCAAAGGCGGGGGTATTGTCATTTCCAATACCACGGACTACGACACGGAATGCTTTCGTCTGTTGAGCGATGTCAACGCGTACTCACCTCTACACAGAGATCCGACCAAAGAACTACAGGAAGAAATTTTGAGCCTGACAAACCACGCTTTACAAGAATCCTGGATATGCGACGAGGAACATCGATTTTTGAACAAAAACCACCCGCGCATCCCGGCATTTTATATACTACCAAAAGTGCATAAAAACCTCACCAATCCACCCGGTAGACCCATTGTCTCCGCTTGTGATTCTATACTTGAACCCCTTTCGGTTTACACCGACTTTTTTCTCAAACCCTTTGTGAACACAATGGACTCCTATCTCAAGGACAGCACAGATACCATCCTTATGCTGAATGAGATTGATATGAAACCTGAATACATCCTGGCCACCCTAGATGTGGAAGCTCTGTACACATCAATACCCCAGCTAGAAAGCTTGGAAGTACTGAAACTTTTTCTCGACACCAGAAGCAACATCACGGCTGTCCCCACTGAGTTCATCCTGGAGTGTGTCAGATTGGCCATGACTAAAAACTTTTTCTTGTTCCGAGACCAATTGTACATACAGATTAAAGGGGTCAGTATGGGCGCTACGTTCGCTCCTGACATAGCGAACCTATACATGGCCCATTATGAAACAGAACACATCGTGTCAGCACACAATCCCTACCAACAGAACATCATCCTGTGGAAGAGATATATCGACGACGTTCTTCTCATCTGGAAAGGCAACCCTGAAGATCTGATGGCTTTCCATGGATGGCTCAACCAGCGGAACCAACACATCAGATTCACCATACATTGGGATTTCCATGGGATCGATTTTTTAGATCTGCACATCTACAGATCTGGCAACCATCGCAATACGGAACTATTCCGCAAAGCCACCGATAGAAACACCTTGCTTCACTTCAACAGCTACCACCCGGAAAGCATGAAGTACAATTTACCATACAGACTATTCCTTCGCATCAGAAGAAACTGCGCCGAACGCACCACGTTTGACAAACACACCACTGACCTCCAAACCAGGCTCGCCTATAGGGGATACCCCAGGAAAGCCATCAAGAACGCTAAGAAGCGGGCCGCTAATACCGACAGCACGATATGTCTCACCAAAACCACCAAAAAGGAACTCGACAGACTAGTATGCATCACCACGTTCAGCCCACTAAGCGACCTCATCAAAAAGACTGTCAAACAACACTGGCCCATCATCAGAAACGCAGGATCACTACAAAAAGTCCCACTTTTCGCCTTTAAGAAAAAACGTAACCTCAGAGAATCCTTGGCACACACCTTCATTGAGCCCACCAAGTCCACAAGCACCCTATGGAATCTTCCAGCCGAACAAGGCCACTACCGATGTGGCAAATGTACCGTCTGCCAATTTACAGAGACTACCAAAATATTCAAGCACAATGACATCAATTGGACTCTGCAAGACCACACCAATTGCAACACAAAGCAGGTCATATATGCTATAACTTGCCCATGTGGACTCATATATGTGGGCAAAACCCTGAGACCAGTGAAGACCAGGATATGCGAGCACCGCTCGTGCATAAAAACAAAGTACCTGATAAACCACTGGTAGATCATTTTGTCAAGAAAAACCACACCAACATGGACGTTAAATGGGTGGTAGTTCAGAAAGTTTCTGCCACCATCAGAGGAGGAGATGTCGACAGAATCCTGACCCGCTTAGAACAGAAATGGGTTCACAAATTAAATTCTTTCAGGGCAGGTTCAAACATCTGTGTAGAGTGGAAACACTTCCTGTAATTGAGACAATCCCTCCACTCCCATTTGACTTCATGCGGCACTGCTGGAGTTTGTTTAATGCCACCCCACGTGGGTTATATGTGTCTTATTCTGTGTCAATGATAAACATTTCCTGCAAATATGTATCGTGATATGCATCACCCAAACATGTTGGGATCCCCTCTGTAGTAGTTCCTTACTCAATCACCACCACCCGTTGGACGCCGACCTATCAGCTTCCCAGCTTCATTGTGAGGCGCCCTCTGCCCGCCTGCCTAGACATGTATCACCCTCCTGAGACATGCATCCTCGCCAGCAGAAGTGTTTACACTAGTATGCCCCTTTTAGGCTTATAGTTGTGTTTAGCCTCTTAGCCCTACTAGGATTCTGCTTTACACCTTGAGGACTCTGCGCCCGGCATCTGGGGCAGGCACCCCCACGGGCACCCCAGCCTCGCGCACCTCATCATGTCCGCTCACCCCATTTAACCACAGTCCGCTCCACAGCTCACTCCGTGTGCAGCCTGGGACCGCGACCGCTGACAGCTTGTTCTGCAGCGCTCATCCTTCTTTCATCCGCAGGTAAGCACACGCGCATGCAACCACCGCAGCTCTCTGATATTGTGTACCTAATTCCCAGCTGCATGTCTCACTTTAAAACGGGAACCCAGCCTCTATTTTACACCGTCCTTGCCGAGCATGTGATCCTGCACGGGCCATCCCGCTATTCCGCCGCCTGTCCTAGAGGTTGTAATTTTAACATCACGGACGACTCCGTCCATTTATTATTCACACTGGAACACACACGTTTGCATCAGCCACACCTGGTACGTGGCTATCTGTGACCTGCACGGCTCACCAACCCTCACGTGCACTTTGACACTTGACTCATTCCGAAGCTTTTTTACCCTAGCCCCGTGTTTCCCCTCTTTCCGCAGCCCCTCATGCTTGCAGTTGACTTCAGCGTACTCATCAGGCCTGCCTGTTTTACCCATACTAAGCGCGGCAAAAGGCCCTCAAGGTAAGCTTGCTATTACCCCCTTTTCTACCCTTAGTTGCTCCACAACTACATAAGGCTTAATACAGCCTCCATGTCCTTCCTACTTCCACAGGAACGGCCACTTCTAGGAGCTCGAAAATCCTCCAGTGTACAGCTGACACTGCCTCTCCCTGAGCCACTGCGCTCCGAAGTTCCGGTAAGCACCGGTCCTTCATGTATTGATACCTCTACCTGTGCTAGTTTTTAACGAATGTGCCCACTCCTATAACTCCCCGTCTGTTTATTTCAACAGACCTCACAAGATACTTCCCGCCTTGGAATATCTCTTCCTGATGAAGGCCACACCATCAGAGCTCATCCAAGCTCACTTTCTGGCCGAAACACTGTTGTGTTGACTGTTTTATTGTTTGCGTTGTCCTTGTTCAACCCCTCATTGTTTTGATGTATATGTGCTGACTACCACATGCTATCACCTCACTAAATCCACTGGTTTCCTTCCCAAGGACCACTCAGTGGATGTGTAAGCATTTAAAAGACATTACAAATATTTGAAATGTGTTACTCACGAACTGGTTATTATACCTTCAAAATGTGTAAATACTGTTGTATCTTGTGTTACTCTCTATCAAGTGTATCTAAAAACACGTAAACTGCAGTTTTATTAAAAATCTAACTGCAGCACCCAGAACTGTCCTGATATATTTTTGTCAGAAGTCATTCACAGTTACTTGTACACACTTACTAAGGTGTAACCCCCATAGGTGTGTGTTCACCCTTCGTTAATCAGCCAGGTATTCTATGACCTTGCTCAATTTTGCTCTTTAATAGGGGTGTAGTGACGACACCACAATATTTGTAGGTTGCTTGTCAAATTTGGGCCCCTTTTTTCAAAATAGGTGCACGTAAAATTGGTCTTCTTTAGTCTGCAGCAAAGTCCACTGCCCATGTCACACTTAAATGCAGCATCCTGAAATGAACTACAGGCAACACCTTAACAACATGCTATTACTCGTTAGTTTGGGCTATTAGCTTGCAACACCTATCAGCCAGAACTATTGCTTTGGAGTACAGATAGAGAGTAATGACGTATGAGGAGGGGCACAGAGTCTGTGGGTGGTGTTTGGTTATGTGCCCACCCATTCCTGCTGCTGCCCGCCCAAAACACCTCCCCATGGGAACTCTTTGAGCTTGCGTTAATCGAGCCTTACCAACAGGCTTTGCATTCAACGTGCCTGCCAGTGTTTTATCATGGCAGTCTTCTGAGAGTTAATGACTTAATTGGAGTTGTAACCTACTACTGGTGAGTGGCCGCTGGTATATGAACAGTGGCGTCGCTAGGGGGGGCCGGGGCCCACCCTGTGAAACCATGTGCCCCCCCTTGTGCCCTCCTGCCTAAGACTAGCAGTGACCATGTTCTCCTCTTACATTTGTCTGTGCCCCCCTACTTGCCTTTGGCCCCCTCTGTGCCCCTCCTAAATTTGATTCCTGGCGACGCCACTGTATATGAAGGGCGCTGAGCATCCAAACTCGAAGCCCTGGGGAAGAGAGACAGGTGACCAAGGAAGGCAATCTTGCAAAGCACATTGCTGAAACCAAAATAACTTCGGAATCGTACCTCGTGGTTTGTATTTTTAATATTAAAATACTCTAAAGTGTGAAAAAAGAACTGTGCAAGTGCTCCCCGTGAGCACCTGCGAGTATCTAGACCGTGATTGTGCGAGCAGGCAAACGTTCACATTGAAATACGCTGGGGTGGGGCGCCTTGATTGATCCCCCCCCCCCCACTCAGAGATCAGAGATGAAAATCAGGAGACAAATAAGGGGTTAGAGCAACTGCAGTTACACACAGCGTGCTGTGGGGGTCTGTGCCCCGAGCAGGAAAAGGGACAAAGCCGAAGAAGACCCGTGAGGAACTGCGGTGGCATTGGGGTTGTATATGAGCAACTAGCAGGTCAGCAGGACACAGTGGTGAAAGCTTTATTTGCATGATGGTCTATACTAAAAAAGGTAAATACAACTGGCACTTAGGCTTCCGTGGTGGGGGTGGGCGGTTTCTAGCTCGATGCGTGAAAGGAGCTATTTATCTTTTCGCTGCAACTTCTTGTGGCATTTGTTTCAATGCCATATGTTATGTTAAGGCAACTTATAAAGCACAACGTTCGCCCAAGGGCATCTTGGCGTTAGACAGCAAACAGAAAGATAACTCCCGTAAACCCTTTACCTAAAACAAATAGGTTTTTGCGATATCCGACTCGTGTTGCGGATAATATCACGTGACACGCTGGCTTGACACAAGAATACGTTTGCACAGGCCTTTTCGATAATTTGAAGATAACATGAGTTATTTCTTAGTGTTTACCACTGGCAAGGCTGGTATTGTCAAAAATAGAGAGCAAAGTGATAGCCAGCGTGCTTTGAGCCAACGAGGTTTCATTTTCACTCACATCTCATCAGTAGGTGCATTAACCTCCTGGCTGATTTCATTTACTTTATATCCAATGATGTTCTGTAACAGCCAAGCATCGAGATTTCATTGAGGTTCATTTCATTCAAACTCAATTTGCGGAATATGGGAATACAACTTTAAACATTGCTATGTATGATTGGTTATTTATAATGCGCTTAATACCCAGAGGTATCTAAGTGCGGACCCGGGGATCGAACCTGTGGTGCTCTGTGTCATCTTGCTTCCAAGGCGAGCGCGTTGCCCCTGAGCTATCCTCTGGAAACCATGTATTTGTGAAAGTTACACAGTAATTGCTTCTCAAAATCATGACTACATTTCAGTAAAGAAATGTAGAGAGGATGTTATCGTTGAACGCCTTTTCAGTGCTGCATCTGTTGTGTTGTAATATTTTCATTCTCGAACACCAAGCAAACCCAGACCCCAAGTTGCCATATGGAAATTGGGTGCAGAAGACCCGGGTTCCCAAAAAGTCTCCTCTAATGTTCTGGGACAACCTGCTTCAACTTTATGGCAAAAAGACGAACACTTGGATAAAAAGAACAGTATTAGGGGGGATTTAGCGTGCATTAGGATATAGCGCATGATGTTTCATGAGGGGTGTAAAATTAGGATTCGTTGACCAGGAGCAAAAAGCAGCTCCAGGGTATCGGCGATCACCTTTTAGGCAGGAGCTACCTCTGGGGAACCAGGAGCTAGTACATACTGTGCAGCAAATATATGCTGTGCACAAGATGCAAACTCCGACATTTTGTCCATTTATATATTATCCAATATCCTTTAAATGCCCCTCATGGGTGTCTTTCATTCTCCTTTACACACATTCCTAAACCTACACAGTTAATATCACACAGCTATGTTTGAAAGGCAGCACTAGGGAGTCAAAAATAGCCCCTGGTAGCTGTTGGCTTCAAGCTAACCAGGCTCCACTTGGCCGTAACCAGGAGCTAAAGAGCTCCCTGCTCTTGGCAATTTGGAACCCTGTTAATGTGCACCAACATTAAAGCCGTGAAACTGTCAGCATGCAACCATTTTTGGTAGTCTTTGGAGCCTGCTGGATTCTGCATTTCCAAAAGGAGAGCACTGTCCAGTATGTGGCGACGAAGCGGGAGAACATCACGAGCAGCCTGGAAAAAAGTCAGGAAGGAAAAATAAGTGTATGTCTTAATATATCAATAAACATGAGCCAGACTAGCAGATATTGGAAGGTTTTGGGGGGAAAAATTAATGGAACAGTGCTTGATAGAAAATACTGGAGGAGTTTCTGCATGTTCTGAGTGTTCAAAATTCTCTTCAGTTAACAGCTGAGGAAACATGTAAATATATTTCACAATCCTGGGAAACATCTTTTGGGGACAGGCATTATAAAATATGTATTTTTATGCTGGAAATGTTTGCTTATATCATTGGTCAGAGAGAGACCCTCCATAGGTCTTATACAGGGCAATTCTGGTATATGTTTTTGAGATTATGCCATATGATTTTCTTTGGGCACAACCAGCTGTGGTAGGCTGAATAGTGAGACTGTAGTAGTTCAACGTTTTTCATTTAGAATATGCAGAAATGTGGGGTTAACGCCTATTGGTCAATCAGGTACTCTTGGAAACATATCTGTACTAGAAAGGTGTGCGGGTTGGAATATCTAAAAGGTGGCACCCCCTTGGGATATAACTGTGCTCCCTCCTTTTCCTGTTGGAGGGACCCTAATCTAAACAACAAAAGGATATTCCACTGATGATTAACATAATTCCCATAATCCTACTCCTTGAAGCACTTAGTCTTCCCGCTCTGCTACTCTAATAACCAAAAGTCAATGAGATTGACCAAATCAATGTTTTAAAACCCCATCCTTATTACTCCATGTCTTTACTAATATAGAAACAAGGTTTTTGTTGCTTTTGCAGGTTACTAATGTTTATGTTTATGTTTATTGTGTTTTTATAGCGCTTTACACCAAAGCGCTTTACAGATACAGTAATGAATGAAGCATAATATACAAACGTGAAACAAATTAGTGGAACAGTATCTAGAACAATTTGCTCAGAGGAGGGAGGGGCAAGGAGGGAGGGGTGGGTAGGGGGGGAGCCCTCAGGTGACCTCCTACGCACTATGGTGGTTACAGTGTCCAATATGAGGTCGACAGGAGTAGGGGGAGGGGAAGGGAAGGGGGAAGGGGTATGAGGGGGAAGAGAGGTAGAGAAGGAGAGTCAGGTGACCTCCTACACACTATGGTGGTTACAGTATCCAATATGAGGTCAACTGGAGGGGGGAGGGAGGGGGGAGAGAGGTAGGGAAAGAGAATCAGGGGGAGTGGAGAAGAAGGGCTTTCAGGGAGGAGCGGAAGGATGGGTAGGTGGGGGTGGAGCGGATAGAGAGAGGTAAGGAGTTCCAGTGGAGGGGGGCCAGGAGTTGGAAGGAGCGAAAGCGTGAGGAGGCACAAGGGGCTGGGGGTACAGTGAGAAGGTAGAGATCGGCTGAGCGGAGAGACCGGGATGGAGAGTAAAATGAGAGGAGGGAGGAGAGATAGGGGGGACGAGGTCATGGAGAGACTTGTATACAAGGCAGAGGAATTGAAATGTCAATTGTGAGAGGAAGGGGAGCCAGCCGAGTTGAGAGAGTGAGGTAGAAATGGAATCTTGAGGGCCGAGAAGACATAGAGTGCTGATAGAGGAGTGGTAGATGGATTTTAGGGGAGTCAGGTGAGAGACAGGGAGTCCAAAGAGAAGAGAGGAGCAGTAGAAGAGACTGGGAGAAAATAAGGAGATTAGAAGTTTAGAAGCATGAAAGGTAAGGGAGAAGCAGATCTTGCGGATGTTGAAGAGGTGGTGCCGACAGGCACGAGAGGTTAGAGAGATGTGATTGGAGAAGGAGAGAGAGGAGTCAAAATGGAGGTCAAGATTGCGGGCATGGGTCGAGATGGGGAGATTGGAAGGGGGAAAGTGGATAAAGGGAGGAGGGGAAGGTGAGAGAGGGTTAGGAGGGAAGAAAAGCACTTCAGTCTTGTCAGTGTTTAGGGAAAAAAAGTGGGATGACATCCAATTTTTTATGGCCGTGAGGCAGGAAGAGAGAGTGTGGTGGAGGTAGGAGGTGAAGGAAGAGAAGGAGAGAAAGAGTTGGGTTTCATCCGCATAGAAGTGGTGGGAGATGCTGAAAGAAGAGATGACGGGGCGAGAAGGGAGGCATAGAGAGAGAAAAGGAAAGGTCAGAGTACGGAGCCCTGGGGAATGCCATAGTTCAGGGGTTCATAGTTCTAATAGCCTGGAACACCTCTCCACCCTCTCTGGTTTCACCCAGCGCAACTCCAGACCCCTTCTGGAGTTAGGACTATTTCCACCCCTTGTCAGACTTCTGTATAGCCCCTTGTAGTCCTTGCCTTTTCAAGCATTGCTCGGTTCCTCAGTTTAGTAATAGCCCAAATGTGTCAGGAATTCTTCCCAGTCCTTATGTGCCTGAGTAATCCGTGTAAACGGGTGATTGTAGAGCCTTGAGTTCTTATATCTTACTAGCCCAGGTTCAGGATGTTCAAAAGGTCTCCCCACA
This sequence comes from Ambystoma mexicanum, assembly GCF_040938575.1. Lineage (NCBI taxonomy): Eukaryota > Metazoa > Chordata > Amphibia > Caudata > Ambystomatidae > Ambystoma > Ambystoma mexicanum. Next base: position 180,841,718 of record NC_090927.1, on the reverse strand, counting down.
GATGGTGGGATTTACATTTCTCAATTTGATTCCTTATCAGTCTTTTGGGTTTCTGCTTTCTCACCAGTTGTCTTCCTCAACCTTGAGTTTCAGATTTTTTTTAGAGTTTTTCTTAGACCTATGGTTTTCGGTCTCTCAACAGGTCTTTTCGGTCTCTCAACAGGTCCCATGCTAGACCTTGAGTTTTGGAAACATAATGGGTCGCTTGGTAGACCTTTCTTTCAGGTTTCTCACCGCATCTATGATTATTTCCTCTTCTTCACTACACACTCCCTCTGCTGCCACTGCCAAGTTGCGGTAGGTATTTTTCTCCTGGTTCTATGGCTTCTTTCCAGGCAGCAGAAATCTGGTTGTGCTTACCCTTTTGCCACATGCAAGTTGCCCAACATGGGGTTGCTAGTGGTGGTGCTACACTCTAGAGCATCCAGTTCCCACAAATTGAATGTTTGCGAACTTGGAGCTCCTAGCTGGCCTTTGCACCTTAAGCTCTCCCTAAGTATTCCTTCTGCTAGGGTGCAGCTCTCTTTCCCAGAATTTAGTCAGACTCCACCAGTTAACCCCCATCTGGCAATTCTCCTCCTTCTGGGATTCTCCTTCGGACAGGGACCCTTGGAATCTCCTTTCCATCTGGACTCTGTCAGTCCCATCTCCCAATGAGGCTGGGTCTCCTCCTACTCTCACCATTGATCATTTCCTTTTACTTTTCTGGAAATCTGGTTGGTTATCCCCCCTTTTGTAGTAACTGCCCTTCCTTAGCATTTCACTTGCCTCCTATTTGCATTGGCTAGTTAGCTGGGGATCTTGATTACTCCATATTAGGCGTTGCAAGGATTTCAAGCACTCAGTGGCGCCATCCTGGAATGCCTACTAATGCAGAAAGCAGTGCCATACGGTTATGGATCCTGCTGTGGTTGCCAACTCTGGATTCTTCCCCAAGATGTTGGATCTCTGACTCCCTACCCTCACACCGGTAAATCTCGCTCGAGATTATGAGAACATTGTGAACACAGCACGACTGCAGTCTTGGAAACTAGTTATATCCTTCTCCAAGGGGTGTTGCATAAACCTTGTAGCTCCATAACCTCTTTAACAAATGTTCCCAATTTTCCAGAATTGGTGTGGGATTGGCTTCCATCTAGACGTTCAAAGATGCAAGAAGGGTTTAGGATCCCACATATTATCAAAGGCTTCATGTGCATTCCAAGACTCGTACTCTCGCCAGACCAAATCCACTTTCTTGAGAGTCCCAGAGGTGGTACTGCATCTCTTGAAGGATAGGTCTACAGAGTTTCACTTCATCACCCTTGAGATTGCCCCACCAGCCCTGTCCCTAATGGCTCACTACTCCTGCAGGTGAAGATAGGTAGCTTGGCAAACTCGCCACACACAAAAAGGTACAGGCATGTGTTTTTGTTAGGCATCATGGTATGTTTTTGGCACAACCAGCTTACAAACATGAGAGGCTGGCATGTACTGTGTTGACAGGTCTGATAGCCCTTCTGTGGGCCAGCTAGGATTAAAGTGTGTTGTAAAATGCTCCTATGTATTGTTGAAAACCTGGCATCTACCGCAGTATTCCATGTGTTCCCCTACTTAATCATGTGTAAATTCTAAGTCTTGAACTCGTTTTTTTCCAAAATTTGGGATGGAGAATAGACTTTCAGTCCAATTAAAAAATATATATATATATATATTCAGTGAAAAAACATTGTTAAAGCGATGTTATGGTTACAAAGTAAAATCGAAAAACCCAAGCAATACGGCAGTTATAGTTTGCTATGCAACCATAATTAGCGCCACCGTCATACACTGCTAACACTAACACCCAGGACATCAAAGATGACATCAGCAATATCATCATCAAAGACATCACTGACGCATAGCCACAAGACTTACAAGTGCAAAAGCCCTTTCTTTTGGTGGAACTCATGAAGACCTAGCATGGCAAATAACTAAAACCTAATAAAACCTTTTTATAATGTTTCATAATATAAGCAGGTTGAAATGCAGTACAAGCCCCACTCCCAGTTTACTGGCCTGTTGCAGCGTCAAAACAAATCATCCGGCATTGGGGGCCAAAACACTGATCATTTTCCCCCTCCTCAGCCACGCTCTATGTACATATTTAAAGACAGTAGAAAACACAATCAGATTTACGGTATCAGAACAGAGGGCCAAGGCCGGCTCAACTTGCCGTGTGCCAATCGGTTTAAACAACAGTAAACGATATAGTACTCCAAGGTCGTCATACCCTCTGCAAAAAAACAAGAAATGGTTGATTGATGCCTCCGTTGCACCACACATTGGGCACACCACCCTGCTGTCTCCCTGCCTAGCCTTAGTGAAAGAGCCCAATTTCAGGGTGTTAATACAGAGAGCAATAGAAAGGCTAGGGCTCAAGGTATCCAGGTAGACTTTGTTTCTTAGGTACCTTATACCAGTAGAAAGCTTTTCAGAGGCTACCACCATGGAGTGCCTTGAGAACTCAACACTTGTGTGTTTGATAAGCCCCTTTGCTTCACACATCATAACTTCTGGGTTTAGCCTAACTTCAGCCTCGCCAACCAGGTTTTGACATGATTCAACCACAGTCCTTTAACCCTTCAGGGACAGCATGTGCTTCAATACCTCCCTGTAGCATGCCAGTCCTGGTGAGGACCACAGTCTAGCCCAATAAAACAATGGCGTCAACGTAATGAAGTCCTCAACGGGTTGGAGATCGCACTCTCTGGGCAGGCGTGCACCAGTAGGGCTCATGGGTACTGCCAGTAACCACTTCAGAAATGTATTTCATAGAGTGGATGTTGGAGCAACCCCATATCCCGGCTCCTTACGAGGCCGAAGAAAGTGCCTAGGACAGGTAGAGTTGGCGATCTGGGGTAACGGCTCCACTAGTGTGACTGCAATGTAACCGTTTTAAGCCCCCACAATACTTATCCAGTGTCGGGGCCGCATATGCTACTTGTCTAGTCCATAACCCATTTTCTGAAAACTTGATCCCGAGGTAGTCATAACTAATGAATGCCTTCAACACTTATGGCTAGCTTAACTCTCTTGGCCAGTCTATGTTTAACTACCCTAGTGTTGGTCTTCTCTTGGTTTAGTACCAAACTCATATCGCCACACTTACTCAAGATTGTTGCCTGTGTGAATTTGAGCTCCATTGGAGATGTTGCCAGTAAAACTGCACCAACTGCAAAAAACAGACCTGGGAAGCAGCTTTTGCCCATTTTAGGGGGTTCAAATTGCGTGTCTCGAGCTCTTCGATAACCTCATTTATATATAAGCCAAACAGGAGTGGCGCCAGTATGCACCCTTGCCTGACTCCTTTCTGCACTGCAATGGACTCTGTTAACTCACCTCCAAGGCCCCATCTAACAGATGCTTTATTTGACCAATACAATGGCTGGATTGAGGACAGTGCATCTAATGGGATTTTCTTTCTGGCCAGAACCTGCCACAGCATTTCCCTTGGGACACTGTTGAATCCGGTTTTAATGTCTACAACAACAGCATAAGCCTGTGCCTTATTTAAGGATTTGTAATTATTTCAAGGATTAGCTGTAGTCGAACACTACCCCAAACACATACATCCCACAGACATAGTACCACTACAAAAAAGCCCCCCACACACAACTCTCCCAATAAACGCACTGCCTATACACACGTTGTGCATGCGTGCACAAACGCACGAATGTGGAGGTTTATGCAAAGTATTGGAATGAGGGCAACTGATTCAACTTCAAAGAGACTGCCTATGTTTAATCCTTTTAGAACAGTTTGGTGGAAATATGTTCTTTTCCTGGCGACTGGAAATCCAAATCCGAACAGCTGAGCAATCTGACTATTTGCTCAATTCAGGGAGAATTCCTTAGTTGCATTTGTTATTTTACAATGCAAACAATTAGATCAATTTCAGAGAAAGACAGATTGTGTGCCAAGCAGAAGAACTTCATATGCTCAGTCGTACCCTTCTTCTTCATCATGTCCCTTCATTTCCAGTTTTCCTGCTCAACCGAAACCGACTACAGCTTGCTCCCACAAACAGCCATTACCTGTATTCCTGGTGGAGGGCCAAAAAGACTAGTAATGAGGGACCACATCTTTTATCAGCCTTCAAGCACCTACACTGGTTCTCTATAACACATTACTTTGTGGTAATTTACATAGCTGTAATTACTTTGAATCTTATTTCAATTTTTCTTGTTGTTTTTTTAATTTAAATTACTGGGGCTTTCCCCTATACCCACTTCCACTACCAATCCAACCCCGCCCCGCCCCCATTGTGGCCCCTAACCTTTAATTACATCTACATAATTACTTCCCCACAAAGTACTTCGTAGTAATTATTCAAAGTAAAGTACCTCGAGATAATTTACTTTGTTAAAACAACGGCATACCCTATACCAGAGCCATATTTTAGGCTACATATACCTTCAACGCCTTCATTAATAGCCCACCCGTACCAGGTTCTATGCCTTTCTGCCAACATACCAGCCGATAAACTAGACTCAATGCACCCTCTAAATTCTCTTGTACTATATCCCCTGCCTAGTGTCCATGCACTCCAAGCTTCTTTGGTGTTTGGTTATCATCAGATCAAACACACCCCACACCTAATATCACCCTTTCTACACCTGCATGTATAATCCAGTCTTTAAAAATACCTTCAAGCTATTTTCCTCCTGCTTATTAGCTGTTATTTTTACCCAATTTGGTGGTACTCAATTTCTTGGTCTCGAATGGTTGAATCGGCCATGGCAAGAGGTGTACGCGTGACTGCAGGTTGCACATAGGTCCTTGAGTGGAGCTCTTCCATTGCGGATCTTCTTTACAGACCAGTACCACTGTCAGAAAGAAGCCGAGGTTCTAATGTCCAGCCGAAATACATCCTGCAGAATCATGGAAATGGAAAAAATACATGATGGGGCAAATATAGGTCCTGATCTAGGCAGTCCCTTGTAAAAGAGTTCAAATGAGTGAGATGGTTCCTACAACTTTCAAGTTTCAAAAACCTTTCCCTACTTTCTCTGCACTTGAAAATAAAACTACCACTTGTTTGTGATCATACATGTTATGCTTACAGTTTTTTTACTCTTGCATTCAATGTGCAGACCCTACACGTAACAACGATTTTCTTCTTGTATATCTCTCCATGGCTTTCTATAGCTCCCAATTCTCCCTCTCAATGGGGAGGAACAGGACAAAACTTGAGTTATACATTTTTAAACTATTGTTTTGATTTAATTCAGCATCAGTTATTCAAGGTGCATCTTTCTGTTGAGGTGGAAGATGCCCTTTGTTCTGATTTAAAGTGATGTCCCTTTCAATTTTCTTTTTTACTCTAGGGATACAGCTTAGTGCAAATGTAGTTTCTCTAGCTTTACATTTAGTATTGTCGGCAGAGAAGATTTGTGTGTGAATCTGCTATCCCCAAACGCTAATGCAAATGATAGGCAGTATAGTATTAAGAGCAAGTCACAAAATGTCTTCATGTTGCTGTATGGACATCTACTATCCCGGGGAAAATGTCTGTCTTCCCTCATACAGCAAAAAATAACCCACTACCGCTATGCAGTACAAACCTGCAGCACCCGAAAAATCTATCCCGCTTATCCGTTACCCAAACTATTAACCTTTCCACAAAAATATATTCCTCATTATTTAATGCATTTTTCATGACAACACCCATTCTTTTATTGTCCTCATTTCAGCATATTTACATTCAGACTCCTTCATTCACCATTAACTGCATCTGTTCACAGACCGCCCCCCGCCCCCTTTAATTTCGAGCGACATCAAAGCATCTCCTGCCCACACCACCATCCTCTCATGTATTAATTATGGAAATGTTGATTTATTTTGGAATCCATTGAAGACAAATGAGATTACAAGATCCATATCAACGTGATCAGTGTCTTTACTTTCAAATCTTACATCGGCGGACCCAAATTCTTAAAGTCGATGCGGCGTGCCCACATCGGAGCATTCTGCATCACGTAAAGAGGAGCCTGGGACTAAGAACCAAGCAACCTCCGGTCATGCATTGGCAAATACTGGCCGACGAAGTTAGGCTCGTCCCACCTTCTGACAGTCCATGGAATGAGGAAGGTGCACTTTGATGAGTGAAGATTTGCAATGCCGCTCCCCTGCCCCCCTTCTTGGAAATTCACTCCCCAATTCGCTAGAAGCTGAAGAACATTCAAGGATGTGAAGGATTTGACCTCTGGGAATCTCCTTAAGATCCCATTACACAACATATCAATATCTGGCGCTTTCAGCAAAAGGCAAAAGACCCATCCATGTAGATTTGTTAAACCCCAGCTGCGCACACCTTTGAGCAGCCTTTGCCAGCATGCAACACACTAAATCAAATATCCAAATGAGCCAATATACCCTACAGCACCACATAAAATGCATTCAATCCAACATTTACTGCTTTCAAATCTAGCCTTCGCAAATATTGGGGAAAGGAATTCTATCCCATAGGCAGGGCACAGCTACCCGGCAACATTATGAGTGGCATTCCAGTCCAGATTGCGATTTAAATAATTGTTTTTGAAATTTTGTAAATGCAGTTAAATAATGCAGAAATATATAACAACAATATTTTAACACATTGTTAAATATAATGCCTAATGTTATACAAAGTATAAACTTGTCGAAATAACAGCAATTGATTATCATACTTCAATAACTTTATTAACAACATAAAAGACGTGACAAGAAATGTCACAGAAACATGCAGAGAGGGTGGTAAGAATCAGAGATCTGAAATATTCTATTATTCTGTACATGTTCATGGAGGTTTAGGAACATTTGAATTGCGATCAAAGTGTTAGATTTCAACAATCAGAGGGTTGTAATTGAGAAGTTAAATGAATGGAGCCCACTCTTATTCGAATTTGTGCTGCTAATGAGCCCGACTAGCAATACAGGAACCAATTCTATGAGTGGAACAGAATAAATTCCACCTTTCATTGATGTCAAGGTTTTGTGCATCTTCCCAGTGTTTCGCAATAACCTGGAACGCCAAAACAATAAATAAATTAAATACATTTGGTGAATTAATAAACTTAAAGATCTGATGAACCAACAGAATTAATTAAAATATTTTCGAATGTTAGAGGGGCATGGAATTTTAATATATTTTGCCATCTAGGCCATATGAGAGACCAAAAAGAGCGAACAAAATTCCATTCGTAGACCATGTGTTTAAAGAAGGTTCAATTGTAATTGTAGGACCAACAGGAATCAGGTTGACGAAAAGCAAATCTAGAAATACTTTGGATAGTGAGAAGAGCTCTATGCATCATAAAAATTGTGGCTTGTGTTTTATTATTTGTAAATTCGAACTTACTCCTCTCTTATAAGAAATGTATCTCACCTCATGATTTACTACCGGTTACCCCCATGGCGATAACCATAACTTTGTACATAATGCCTTGCAATATCTGTAATATCTGTACACCCTGCTATTCTTTGTAAGTAATTTATCTCACCATATGATTATCTGTAACTGAGCTTCGCATCTTCTTGTAATTGCTATGCCCTGATACCCCTGGTTCTGATGCGCATTATAAATAATAAACAAACAAATAAACAAACAAAACGTGATTGTAAAGAGTTCAATGGAATGGGAAAATGACCCGGAAGTTATTGATGAGTATAAAGAAGGCCTTTGCCAATCCAGGAAAACCAATATATGAATTTATTTGCAATCTTTATTTCTTGGTTGTACCCAATAGGAGTGTTGGATTGGGTAATGTTGTCACCAAGAGTATCTAAAAGGAATTTCCATGCACTTTTTGTCACAACGAACTGAATATTTTTTAATGGGTGGTCCATCAGTACATTTTAGGAAGTTGAGATTGAATGGATTGACTAAGGAAGCTTCCAAGCAGCACCATGAAGGCGGCCTATCATTGACTTTGGGATGTAAAATATCTGGAGAAATGTAGGAGGACAAAAGAATGATGATTGTGAGAGATCAAGGGTAAGATCCTTACACAGTGGCATTTTCAGTGATATTCAAAGACTTTTATTAAAGGAAAAGGAGGGGTTGGGGAAATCCTAACTATCCCTAACTTTAGGAGGGGTGCCCTGTCCCATCAAAACTAAGTAACGTCTGTGTCAGGATGTCTAAATCAAAAGAGTTCTTCGTCCTGTGTCTAAAACTCCTAAGCTGACCCTCACCCACTAATCTCAATATAACGTGACAGGGGAGTGTCTTTGAGCTGTATCCTAACAGCTTCTTCTCAAAGTTCCAAACAGAAAGACTTGAAGGTGGGAAAAGAAAAGTAAAAACAAGGTTCCAGTAGAGATGGGATCTCCCCTTCCCCTAGAGTCTTTCTGGTTGTTCACAATGTTACTGGTATATGTTCCCCAAGGGAGATGGTTCTTCTCTTGGGCTTTCTCCGTTTCACAAACGTTCACAATGTCACTTATGTTTAGATTTCAGAGTTCCTTCTTTGGTGTTCTTTTATCTTGCTACAGAAAAAAAAGGGGTATGGCTCTTCCCTTATGATTACCACAAAAACAAGGCGGTGGGTATCTCTTCCTCAGCTCTTTCAGCTTTCCACAATATCAAAACAAAAAGTGGGGGGTCTCTGGCTTGGTTCTCCAGTTCTTGAGTTACTCTCCTGCCAAAGTCTTTATTCTCTGCTTACATGGGTGCGAGTACCAGACTCGCCATATGCCTGGTTTACTCACCTGACAAATCTTTTGCTCCTTTACTTAGATGTGGGTCTAGACTCGCCGAGTGTCTGGTTTACTCTACTGCCAGGACTTTTAGCTGTTTGAATTGGATGTGCGTTCCAGACTCGCTGAGTGCCTGTTAAAGGCAAGTGCCAGCTTTCCTCTCTTTCCTAGCATTTGCTTGGTCCTCTATCCAGGAAATTATACTACTTATACCTTGGGTCATCGGCTTTCCTTCGGTTAAACATAATGTCCCAATTCCCCGTACGGGTTTATCTGTGCTGCTAATGCAATGCAGCATTCAGCCTGAAGTGCCCCGGTAACCCATTCTCCTTCTCTCGGTTTACAGGATGCCGTTGGCAACTTCAGGTTCCCTCGTGTCTCTCCAGCTGCTTGGCGGCCCGTCTGCTGTCTAAAAGCATGTCTTGTCAGCCTCTCTGTGTTCGCCTGGACTTTTCCTTTGCTCTGCAGTTCCTGCTGCTCCTCCTGGCAAAGCGATGAACACGTCTCGATCCGACCTCTCTGGACGCTGTCTTCTCCTATTTCTGTGCCTCGGGCTGCCTCGCTTCCTCCTGTGTCCAAAACAGAATTCAGAGACTCTGATCTCTCATTTCTCGCGACTTGAAACACTTATGTATAGGCACTTTATAAATGCCTTATATTATGTTGTTCAGGTGTTCTGTTTTTGAATGTCACAGGACCTGTTACTAACTTCCAATGACTAGACCGTTGGTTTGCTGCTCTTGGTAATCTTCATTATTCCACTCCTCTTCCTCGTCTCAGTATTGTAAAAAGGGAAGGGGAGTACACAGGTCTCAATGCTGATTATTTCAACGTTCTTTAAGTGAGAAGTGTGATGCTGGAAATGCATTGGAGAGACAGGGCATCCATGTACTTGTCCTGTACTCCCTTATCATGCGTGTTCTGTGTTGGTTTCTGCACAGGAGTCCATGTGGGACTCCTGGCAGTGCAGCACTTCCTCTTTTTGATTGTGGTGAACAGAGACCCTTGGGATACCCTTATGGCACCCATGGGTGGGGGTACAACCCTGTACCCCTAGTGTATGTTTTTGGGCATTTGTGTGGGGCCCACAGAGCAGAGTATGGGCTGGTGGCGGATCCATGCTGAATTTGACAGGTGCTCTGAGTATCCTACATTTTGGGATACCCAGGCTCTGCCATATGAATCAGTGGATTCCTGATAAAAGGCAAGATGGCCCCTTTGGCCTCTTGGTTTCTATTACCTTTTACCTTGTTTTCCCCTTACTCTGTCCCTTCCCTTTACTGGCTGTTGGATGGAAGAACCATATGTGGGGAAGTCCAGGCCAGACTGGTTGGAGCCTTCCCAGTGACTGTATGTTGTGGGTACACCCTTGGGGTGGGGTATGGGTGTCTGGTATCTGTGTGTGTGACACAAAGAATAAGACAGCCCTGCCTTAAACATGTACATGAATACAATGTGGTGTGCTGGAAGGCTGGGTGCTTGCCCCAATTCACATTCCTTGTAATGGGTGTCTGGTGGAAGGGAATGACCTGAATGCACTGTGAGCCTGATTGGCTGTCTGCCTGCATGACTGCCCTTCTGACTGATTGGCTGACTGAGCTTGGCTCAGCAGTGTGAATGAGGGACAGATGTGTATATCTGAGGACCTCTCACGTACCAATTTGTTCAGAAGCTGAAGTTAAAACTTGAACCTGCTTATCCTTGTAGCCCAGCTAGAAGAAGAAGAATTGCTGCTGCTTTCCTTCAAAGAAATCCAAAAGCTGTCGTGTCTGTCGAGGAATGATCCAAGAGAGGACCAGGCTAGGAGACCTCTCCCCGAGCTACGAGAGAACATCGTGCAGAAGCTGATCTTCATCAAGGCACCATAGAAGCCAGTCCCGATAGGCTGTAGACAGGAGACGGGGTCCACAGAGAAATCTTCAAATAAAGCACCGAGATACCAAGGCTATTGAAGTCCATTGCTGTTGACCGGGGTTTGGAGGATTTCCTAAAACCACTGGAAGCCAGATGAGTCATGTTGCCCAGAACCGGAGGCTCGACGACCGGAGCCGCAATGCTGCATCTTTGTCTAAGAACATTGAAAGAAGGGCTCCTTTGCCATCACCGTCGACTGCTTTGTCCCGCTGGAGAAAGTTGAGGTAGTCAATGACCGAGGACAATCCGCCCATGGGTTTCCTGCCACCCGAAGTCCACAAAGACGCCGACAAGTGAAGATCCGAAGCCTAGCCGTGTTGGAGTCTCAATCATCTAACCCGACACCCGCTGCCAGGCCTACGTTCTTCATCAAGTCTTCTTTGCGGCACCAAACTCTTTTCTTTGAGGAGTCTTGCCGCTGAGGAGCACATTTCTTCGAGGACTCTCGACACCCTGTGGCTCCTGCTTTAAAGAGAGTCCACCCTCGAGGAATCCGTTGAAGAAACTCTTCTAACTCAGTTACATTGGGGTAGTGAAACATTACATTGGGGTAGTGGATCATTTTTGACCAGGAAACAAGACTATTTTAACATTAATGGACTGGGCTTGCTAATACACTTTATTACAGGTTGCCCAGGTGGGGGAGGGGATCCTCACTCCGAATTGTGCCTTGGTAGAGTGGTAGAGGGAGATAACATTCTGCCATTGTTTAAACTAACTTGTGTTCCTTACTATGGCCTATGCTGATACACATTACTGTTTAGATTTGCCAAAGTACAAAGTGTGTTATTAATTGTGTATATCAAACTGGTTTGCATATAAAGAACTGTGTTAGCACATAACATAGTGTGTGGACATTCCTTTGTGGGGGGCTTGGGGACTGCACTGTACTTAAGAAACAACCTGCATCACCTCGTGAGAGCTTAAGCCTTGGTTGCTCGTCCATAACTACCATATAGAGAACCTTGGATGGGGTGTTCTGTGCTTCTACTCTTCCATATAGAGGGCAGGAATACAGATATCCTCCTCCAGTCCTTACAAGAAGAACACATTTAAGATTGGTAGTCAACAAATTGTGGAGGTTCTTCATCCAAAGGACAATAGGCCATATAAGAATGGGGGAATGTATCGGAGTTCTACCTAGAAATATGGGTAAGGACTTGTTCTGATCTTCTGGTCTCTCGTCACCTCCCCAGGGGTTGTCCTGCCACAGATAGCCACCCACAGGGTCAGAGTCAGGTAGCTTCTGCCTTTCCTGGCCACATGAGGGGTGATTTCCCTTGGAGAACCAGTGACAAGTTTTCTAGATTCGTCACATGATATAAGCGGAAGTCAGGAAACATAACTCCACCAGCAAAGTTTATTAATTGCAATCCGCGGGACGGGGAGGGGAGGATATTATTCCAGGGAAATGTTAACACAATCGAATCCATTTTTTTATCATAAGAATCAAGAAATCTATAAGGTATCATAGATAGAGGATACAAAATGATAGGTGTAAGCATACATTTAATGGTTTCTAATCGACCCCACCATGACAAATAGTGAGGTGACCATTGATCAGTTAATTCATTGAGTTTAGCGAAAATCCTTTTAGAATTAAGATGTATGATAGTGTTGGAGTCTATAAGCTATCGGTAAACCAAGATAATGAGCCTCATTACGAATCAGGAGTTATGGGGTTAACGGTGCCGTAAACGGCGCCGACCCTTAACGCCTGATTACAAGGTCCGTTAGCGCCATGGTGATATTAACGCCTGCTTTTTGCAGGCGTTAAAATCCATGGCGCTAAGGGACCATGGTGCTAATTACGCCACCGTAATTTACGGTGGCGTAATTAGTGCCTTCCCCACTCCCATTATGCCCTATGGGGCAAAAATGGGAATGGGGAAGGGTAAAATGGGAAATGGGGATTTACCGCCCCACTCACCTTGGAATGGGGCGGTAAATCCGCCATCCACCATGGTGTAAACATAGTTTACACCATGGTGGTAAGGGTATGTCCCAGGCGGTAACTTACCCCCTGGGTCGTAATGAGGCCCAATCTCTGTGATCGGGTATTCCAAATCAAACCAAAATGCTGAACATCCGACTGAGGTCACAGATTATCCACAGGGAGAATTTGTGAGTTACTAACATTAAGTTGATATCCAGGGACACTGGAATATAAATTAATAGTATGTGATAGATTCTCAAGTGAAGCATGGGGGTTAGTTAAGTAGAGAATTATATCATCCACATAAACTGTGACTTTTACTTTTAAATTATTGTAGTTAAATGCTTGTCTTTGAGGCTTCTCCGAATATTTTGGATCAGTGGTTCTACAGCTAAGATAAAAAGGAGACGAGATAAAGGACAGCCTTGTCGGATACCACCATAATGCTAGTCTAGTGAACCTGTAGATGCCAGTGGCACTTCATGATTTTTTGGGTGACCTAAAGTACAATTTACCATGTTATCTGTGGCTTCCAATGGAAGCTATAAGCAAGTATTTTGCTTTTGGAATGTTGTTTTCTCCTGGTATGAGTCACAGCAGGGAACTACAGCCTTTTCTCTGTCAATAGCTTGTTTGGGGTTTAGGCGATAGCCTCCCTGGTATTTCTTACGTTTTGTATCATTCACCCATGTCTCCCTGTTCTATCCCCTGACATACTTCCCCGCGGGACAGTGCAGTGGGAGGAAAAGGGAGGATAGCTCAGCGGCAGCGTGCGTGTCTCGGAAGCAAGACGACACGAAGCAACAACAGGTTCGATCCCCGGGTCCGCGCTTAGAAATCTCTGGGTGTTTAAGCGCGTTATAAATACGTAACTAAGACCAAAAAAAAAACGCAATTAAGAAAAAAAAACAATTCCTGTAACAGCGCCTCGATGCCTGCGGGCTGTGTGAGCGCTTTATAAATGTAAAATAAATAAAAATAATGGGGGGGGCGCAGGAAGGCACACAACATAAAATTATATATATAGCTTTCAACTTTGGTGATTGTTCCACCTCAGGGCACCAGGTGACAACATACAGAAATTAACCTGATCATATGCCACTCTGAACCCCTTGGTGAAATATACTCCCTAGTAGAACGCTACCCGTATACAGTTCCATATTTATTTGTATGCTGGAAGGAACAATGCACTTTTGGTCACAAAAGAATGTACAATAGATAAGAAATCCGTTTTGACAGGAAGCAGTGAGCTTCTTACAATGGGTGAGTTTGAGGGACTCTCTGACCAAGTTATGGAAGGGAGTAAATTAAACACTCACCGAGGACGATCGATGCTTACACTAATAATTCTGCTTTGCTGAGCGATTATCCATTCTTTTGTAATCGCTCCAACAGGTGTCTGTGTGTGTAAAGACATGGAAATAAATCCCTTTGCCCAGCCAGCTAGCCTGGAGTTTGAAGATATGGAGTGCAGCAAGTGGGGCCGTCATTTGGTGCTTCCCGGTTAGAGCACGTTTCTTAGTCATGTGTGACAGTTTTGATTGATTTAGCAATCCCCCAACACCGCCAACATCCATCTCGTTGTTGGGGTCCCCCTGAATGCTTGCCCCTGTTGTCTCAGGCGCAGCTTCTTAAAGAATCCGTCGTCCCTGTTAAGAAAATTTGCACCAGTGAACGGCTTACCCGGCGTAAAATGCATCAAAATAGCACAACTTTCACTGCCCTGGATTTCAAGTCAAACAAGAACTACTGACCTGGTGAAATACCCCGCAGAATCGAGAAGTTCACAGAGCTCAAAGATTAACAAAACACGCATGCGCTGTAGGGAAAATACCCGGGCTCGGTAGAAAAAGAAGAGAACTAGGCAGCAGTCTATGGCTGTTTGCTTCTGAAACCATCCGAGACGCAAATGCTCCCGTGTGAAACGTGTGCAGTGTCTATGAACCTAACAATGTTGTCGCAACGTTTATACACATGCGTCAAGACAGCGCTATTAGTATGTTGAAGAGCAGATGCCAATTACACTGCATTGAATGCGCCTCGAGGGGTTCTATCGTAAAATGGTGTCAATACAGTATGGGCCCCATTACGTCTTTGGCGGTAGACATGCCGCTATTGCCGCCATGGCTGCCTCCAAAACTGGGTCCAGGTTCCCTGTATGGGGAATTACCGGGCATTCCGAGTTTGGAGGGCCCGGTAATTCCTCCCTCGGGGAACGCGGGCCCGGACCTTCCCCATTCGAGCCCCCATAGGGCTCAATGGGAATAGGTGCAGGGAGCTAACAACGGGCCGATTGCGACCGGCCCGTTGTTAGCTCCCTGGTCCCTTCGCGGGACCCGGTAACTACGCCTGGTTTTACCAGGCGTCCTTACCGGTTCCCACGAGGGGACCTCGTAATCAGGCTGAATGGGTTTAATGGGTCCGCATCCATTGACATGACCCGTTAATCCATTCCGCCAGGGTCGTAATGAGGCCCTATGACTCTTGGAAGTGCACCGCGCAAGGGACCCCCAGTGCTGGTGTGTACAACAAAATGTGCAGAAACCCAGAACTGTCCACCCTCCCTCCAATTTAGGATAAAGCCATACAACCCAAGCAGCAAAGTACATGTTTTAGCACAGACGTACAGATGCTTGCCTCGAGCACTCAATTGATTAAACAGACACATGAACATAAGCAGCTAGTTCAGGACTCATCCTAGTGCTTTGCTTAGGTTGCAAGGTTCTGCCGTTCAAAGGTATCGTGTCGCATCGTGTTTTATTAAGTGATCTGCTGTTATATGTGTTTTGTTATTGTATATGTTTGTCCTGCTTATTGTATATGGAATTTTGTGAAGCGACCCAACGTGCTTGGTGTCTGGTTCGCGCAATATCACATTTCTAAATCAATGAATCGGCATTGGGGTGTGCTGTCAGAGTTCTTCACTCCCAAGTGCAGCAGTAAGTCGCTCCTTATAGCTACTGAATCACTGGTCCCATATCTCCTAATGGCGACCTCTGTTAAACGCAGGCAGGGCAAAGGCAGGATAGAGGCCAGGGCCCTTCTTTGTGTCTATATTCTACTGCCATTATTTATTTATTTATTGGATATTTGTAAGGCCCCTATACAACAAATGGTTTTCATGGCGTCATTATAGACATTGGGCCTCATTATGTCCGGGAGGATAGCTCAGTGGCAATGCGTTAGCCTTGGAAGCAAGATGATGCAGAGCAACACAGGTTCGATCCCCGGTTCCACGCTTAGAAATCTCTGGGTATTAAACGCATTATAAATAACCAATTACAATACATGTGTGCCGGTCTGGAAAAATGCTGGTAATTCCGGCACCAGCATTATTTCCTGACTGGCACACTTCAAGATTACCTGTGAGGGCCACGGATATACCGGGCAGGCCTGACCTGCCGGGAGTTCAGGCCCTTAACTGCGACTAAATGCCTGAACTACCGGCACCGTTAATAGGAATGGGAACTTATTGGTACTCTTCCGCCACCAGTAATATCCGGGTATTGGGCAGCAGAGATGGTAAACCAGTTTCACCGGCATCCAGCGGGATACTGGTGAAACTATAGTGAGGGCCATTGTCATGAGAATTGCAGGTTGCCTTCTTCCTCCTCACCTTTGCTGGACCCTCCATCCCACCCGGGACTCGCCAAATGATCGCAGTCCCAGTTCTTGCTTTTGCTTTGGTTTTCTCTGTTAGGCAATTGTGTCCACTTGAAGTGAGCCAACATGACATCTCCCAGCATGCACTCGCTGGAGAACTGGAAGGACAGGCATGGAGTCCCAGGTGACATGGGTAATCTGGTAACTTTTACAGTAGGGCATGAGGGATCTGTTTGTGTCTCTCCTGTCTTTTTACTTAACCTCTCTCTCTATTATTTGTAATGGATTGTTTTGAGTCTGATTAGTAGGGGAACCTAGTGCTTCAACATGATACTGCTGTTTCCTTTCTATTTCTTCACTTGAATGACGATGGAGGCATCTATCCTTTGTACAATACCATTTTGGATCTAGAAAGTAAAATGGCCGGCCTGTCTGACTCTCCTCCATCTACCTCCTCAGGAAATCATCAGCTCCATCATTTCAAGTGGCCGGATCGGGCCCAGCATCGAGCACACAGAGTGCTATGGGCTCCGTCTGAAGCACCTCAAGTCCGACGAGATCCACTGGCTGCACCCGGACCTGACAGTGGGGGAGGTGCAGGAGAAGTACGAGTACCTGCACGTGGAGGCCGAGTGGAGGTAAGCAGTGATCCGAGCCTTCGCCGTATGGCCACAACCTTAGTATCGTTCTCACCATTAACATGCCTTTTATTCGGGGGAGATGGCAGCTGAAAATGGTTGCTGCCTAGGCACCAGTGTGCTGCACAAGCATTGGCAAAGCTCATTAGATAAACAAAGACTCATGTGTAAGAGATGGACGTCTGGGCATCATTGTAGAAGTATTGTGGGTGTTGCTTGGGTCCATGGCTGACTGGTATGGCCTTGTGAATGTACTCTGAACTAAAGAAACGGAGGGGCTAGCAACACAAAAGTAACCCAACCACAGTGTCTCACAATTCATCTATTAATAACTATCTGTACCCGGCCAAGTGTTGCTGTGGCTCAGTCTGGTTAAATGGAAAAGAAAGAAAAGAGAAAGCGCACGTTTATAATATGTTTAATTTCTCAATGCCTGTGGGTATACAATATTTGTTGTTGTTCCATTGTCTGTGCAGTTATAGAGATTGGTTTGCCGACTCTAGAACACGCAACATATTATTGTCCATGTGAGAAGCAATCCATGTCTAGATCTAAACCGCACAATTCTAAAGATTGGCCCTGAGCTTTGTTGATGGTGATTGCAAACACCAATCGAATTGGGAATTGCAATCTGCTAAATCGAAATGGCATATCCGTTGGAATCATAGGAATGCAAGGAATGAGGACATCTTCACCTTTGAAGGGTCCTGTCAAGATTGTTGCTTCTATGACGTTGCTCATTATTTTTTTTACTGCAAGCCGCGTGCCGTTGCAAAACTTTGGCTGGTTGATATTTCGCAACATGATAATTGGCACACCGATTTTCAATTGCAGTGCGTTCGGTGGCATCCCTAGCAGATTGAGTGAATTAAAAAATTCTGTTTTCCAAAAAAGCATGTTTTTACCTGTCACACCTGTTTTGGAAATTGTAAATGGATCGTAAATCGGAAACATTGAAATGGAATCGTAAAATATTTAGTATAGCATGTGTTGCTTTTACGTCCAACAGATGGCGCTGTTTTAGAAAAAAAACATGTTTTTACCTGTCACAGGTGTGACATCTATATAATATAGGTACATATAAACGTGCATATTCGAATGCAACGTTGTGTCAAAATTTCAAAGCAATCGTTGAAGAACTTTCGGAGATTTAAGATTTTGACCAGACGAACATTTACATTTTTATTTATATAGAAAGATAGATAGATACATGGCCACCTGCAATCTCTGTACTAAAGCTTGCAAATAATGTTCTTCTTATGGTATGGCAGTCACATCACTACTCAGGTGCAATAATTACATACATACTGCAGCTGTAATAACGTATTATACAGTAGGTTGTGATGTCACAGTGGCTGTTGCTTGCGCTGGCACAGAGGTGAATTCCAGCTGTCATTGGAGCACTTAATTAAAAACTAGCTTTACAGGGACCTTTCTTCTGAATAACCTTCTGTGACACTATACTGCCGCTCACTGATAAGCTACCACGTATGGCAGGCAATACGTTTATTTTGTGCACTGCTGGAGTGTAACACTGGAGAGCAAAAGTCTGTTGGTGTGCTATCACTTCTTTAAAACCACTAAACGTTTTCTAAATGCTTTGTATTAAACTGCTTAAAATATGTATTTTGGACGGATTATAAACTGCATGTCAGTGTTTTTCCCATCCACACAAACCTTGTTTATATGTAAATACAACTGGAAAGCCTCCTGTATTAGAACAAGAAGGAGGCCAATTATTAAAGAGGATGATGTGTTGCCAGGCTTTATAACGAAAACAATCACGGCTCCCATATGTCAAGAGTACTTGCAAGTCTCCTTTGTGCTCAGGGACCTTCTAATTTACCTCGTTTGTAACTGTGTTGCCACAAAGCTCTGTGAGTTTCAATATCCTTATGACATATGATAGTGGGCCGTTTATTGCATGTTTAATGTAGAGTTGGGGATGCATTATTCTGTGTATTATCTGCAGTCTATTTGACTTTTATACAATGAGTGGATTGACTGAAGAGCAGCTGTCCTATTAAGTGCCCGATTCATGGAATTTTTTGCACTGCTGAAAGGTGACTTTGCACTGCCGACACCAACCCTGAACAATGGAACAGTGCAAATTGCATTTTTGCAGTGCAAAGCCATTTTGTACTGCAAACATGACTATGCATCGCAAGAATACACTTTACACAGTTCACATGAATCAGGGTTTGTGTTGGCAGTGCGAAGTCACTTTTCAGCAGTGCAAAGTCACTTTTCAGCAGTGCGAAGTCACTTTTCAGCAGTGCAGAACCTTCCATGAATCGAGCCCGTCTCCTGGTGGCAGTAAGGCTTTATAGATAATGAATGCAGGCTTTTGGTTTTCAAGAAAAGCGCACAAAGCAAGACAGGTCCTTGCAGCGATAATACCCCTTTTGGGCTAAGGCCCGCTTTCAGGACCACCTAGGTCTCTTCCTCGGGAAGTAATAGTGCACATGAACCTCCAATGGGGAAGAACCCCACAAGAGAAACTCTACAGGACACGTGCTCGCATTTTATGGACATTCCAATTAGGTGAACATAATGATACTGTTTGATTCCTTGCCATCCGTTCATTTCAAAAGCATGTTACAGTGTGATCGAGGGGACTGTAGATTTAGTAGACATTTACACAGGGTTGTAAAAGGCAGCTGCCTGGCAGACATAATGACCTACTACAGAGTGCCAGGAATGTGAACCTGCCAGATATAGGGAAGAGCAGCTTGATTACACGTGAATACAGGAAATGGAGAAAGAAGCGTGCCTGCTTTTTATGGTGTGCAAAGGTATATGGGAATTTTCTGGAAAAATAATTCCTTTTGCAATGTTTCCGTTCTTTTATATAGCATTTTCCAGTGTGTGGGAGGAAGCTGGATGCAGTTACCCAAGAGTGTGACATGCTGCTGTTTTGCAGGCAAGCTGCAATCTAGACAGACAGTGCAGTGTGAAAGACCCTACTGTTCACCTTTTCTATCTTATTTTGGGTCTGCTGTTACTGGAGGTAACATGGCATTTCTGTGATCACCTTTGAAAGCTGAAGCACGGTATTTGTATCAGAGTAAGGGAGGGAGGCAAACTGTAGGTTGTTTCGGTTTAGCTTGTGAAGTATCTGAAGTTGAGAGACTGTCAGTGTGACACAACACTCTGGTGCTCATTTACACTCGTCCACACACTCGTCCGGTTTGTAGTGTTCCAAAGGCTTGCATCATCTTCACTGCACATGTTTTTCAGTCTCTCTGTGCTTTGACGATGCTATTTAGCACAGTTAGTCACCCTCTTATCTCTGATGTCATGACCTGGGCCTACAAAATGTTCCTAGACAGGGCGACCTTTATTCCTGGGTGTAATGCTTGAGCAATTCAACATGCATTTTTTGTATGAGTGTCAGCTAATGTTTGCCACTATAGAAGGTCCCAGGTGGGCATTTAGTGCATGCAGTTAGAAACAAGAAATGATGGATGTGCAGGTAAAAAAACTTGTACTTTGAAGACCTGCTTGCTTTGTAATATGTTGATGTTTTCAGTTGCTATGACATTTGCCCACATTATACAGTGGTTTTTTTTAGCAGTCATTACCAAGCATGCACACACACTGTAACACGCATGCCCTTTTTGGTTTTGCCTTTCCTTGGTTTACACAGTTCTGTTTCCATGGTATTGCAGTGTGAGGTAATAGCTTTGGCGTGCTCTGATCCCTCGGAAGTAGCAGGACTAAGGTGCATGGTCGCTCTCTAGCCTAGTCTCGCAACAATTGGACATTTTAAGCCCCAATGCTGTAGGCCCGGTGCAATGATCACGACATTTTAAACAGATTTTTTCATTAAAGGCAGAGTGCTTTGGGAGGTGAAGCCCCCCCTTATCTTTCACCTCTCCCCACATAAATAGGATTATCATCTCAGCACACAAGTCACATTCTGCCTCTGCATGGCTGACTCTACCCTGTGAAATTGACCCCCAATATCTGATGTTACCATATGGAATAGAGAACAGAGGAAGACATTGAAAATGACTATGCTTACTCCTGGAACCTTAGTAATTGACCAGCTCGATGAGTGTTTGAAGACCTCTTCTGTAAGTCTCGTTCGATCATCTGGTGTACATCTGAGCATACTTCCAAATACTTCAAATTACTCCACAGTACAAAACCTCTGCATCTCCTGCTACCAGCATGTCTCTTGGTCTGATCATCTCCTTGTTTACTTTGTTGTTTCAGCCACACTCATCCCAAGTGATAGGAATAGGAGGGTCTTGTGTTCCCAAAAAGATCAGTTAATATCCATGTGGATCCCATGCACTTTTACTTTGGTTTTGTGATGATCTCCCGCTTGTAAAACAGATGAAGGGCACTTGAAAGGTGGTGGAGGAAATCAAGCCGTGCAGGGATCGCTTGGCTGCCACATCAACAGGGAACTCAAACAAGCTATCAACTGTGTGCAAAATAAGATATCGATCCCATATTGTGGATGAAGCCAATTCACCCCAGATGCTTTCCTTATTGATCAATTGATGTTGCCTTCAATGGTTACTAACTCAATGCTGCCTTCATCCACAACAATCCTGTGCTAGATTTCACTGAAGAATACGCCCATCCTCTTGCCAGCTTTACTTAGCAAATGCATCACATTAGGACCCAAATGACAAAGAACCCTTTCTCTTCACCTGGATTTACGAGTTAAGAGTGGTCACTGAAGATTCCCTTACCAAAACAATTAAGAGTTTAAAACCATGAGTAGCACCCATTGTGAAATGCAGTGCAAACACATTCCTACGTGGCCTGCCTGTGCTCACGCCACTCATAATCTTTTACCATTGTCTCCCCCAGCGATATCCCCGAGCATGCTTTCAAAACCCCACTGCAAAGTACACTGCATCAGACTTTACCCAATTTGTGCCTTAATTTGTGTTGTGCCCTATGATCGCCAATAGACCACAATTGACCTGTGCCTTATTCTGTGCCTTATTCTGTGCTGTGCCCTATGGTTGCCATCAGACTTTACCTGATTTGTGCCTTAATTTGTGTTGTGCCCTATGATCGCCAATAGACCACAATTGACCTGTGCCTTATTCTGTGCTGTGCCCTATGGTTGCCATCAGACTTTACCTGATTTGTGCCTTAATTTGTGCTGTGCCTTATGGTCGCCAATAGACCACAATTGACCTGTGCCTTATTCTGTGCTGTGCCCTATGGTTGCCATCAGACTTTACCTGATTTGTGCCTTAATTTGTGCTGTGCCTTATGGTCGCCAATAGACCACAATTGACCTGTGCCTTATTCTGTGCTGTTGCAGATAGTACTTCACCAGATTTGTGCCCCGACCTGTGCCCCTGCCCCATGGTTGTCATTAGGTATAACACTGCCCTAGCCACTTTATATACCTCAATGTGCTTCGAGTTGCCCTGACATACTTAGGTGACACACTACCTAGCTAGTCTTCTACACTTGCCTAGTTTGCCACTGCTTTGCCCACATAGAACCTAGCCTGGTTCTCGCCTAGATCACCTAACAGCCAATATACAGGTCTCTTTACAGACTGCTCAGACCTCTCTGGCACCGAACCACTAACTACACGCCTTTGCATGTAACCTAGTCCACGCCCATAGCTTGAACCTGAACTTGCCCACCCTCGCATCCCTGCCCACCTCCAGAATGAAAATCACCTATTACCAATCTCTACACATTGCTTTGAGCCTCCTTACCACCATGGCATTTGCAACTGCGGACTCACACCCTGCTAAGGACAGAAACATGAGACTGAGGGCAAGACTGTCCTGTCTTCATGAACCATCTTCCTACCACAATCACAGAGGCTATATCGATCTAGCAAACAAACGTTCGCAATACCCCAAACCCACCACCCCTCGCCCTGCTCCTACAACTACTAATCAGCCACTGATACAAAGAGATGCCCCTACCAAAAATAAACAACCCTCCTCGACTCAACCAAATAGTACCCTATCAATAATTGGATCTCTCATTAATGCAAGATCCATGGTCGCCCATGCTACCGAGATCTCGGACACCTTAACCAATGAAAACTTAGACCTATTAGTCATAACCGAAACATGGCTCCATGATGCAGCTGGCCCTGCCATCATGCTAGCTATACCTGACGGCTACCAACTACTAAGAGTCGATAGACCTAACACTAAAGGTGGCGGCCTAGCCATCATTCACAAAGCTACCTTACCTATCAAACTAGCTACTACCCTGATATTCTCATCTTGTGAACTCCTTACTGCCAAATTGCACCTCTCTTGTAACCGGACTCTCACCTTGCATGTTATCTACAGACCACCTGGACCACTGGGAACCTTTGAAGACGACATAACCAGCATTATAACCAACAATACTAAAGACCACGCTCAAATACTATTACTGGGAGACTTTAACCTGGGCTTTAATGACAGCAACGACAAACATGCCCTATCTGTCGCCTCACTCCTGAATGACTACGCCCTATCTCAAAAAGTCTCCTCTCCTACTCATGCCAAAGGCAGAACCTTAGACTGGGTTGCTGATCGGAACTGTAACATCAGTATTACCAACATAATACCACAATCCTGGACTGACCACCACTTAATTGTATTCAATGCCTCACTAGACCTTATCCGGCCCAAACCTATACTCATGGCCCCGCCACTTCCCACCAGAAGTAAAAAAGACATCACATCAGAACAACTCCTACCCTACCTTCTCCCTACTCTTAATAACTTAGACAACATTACAGACCCTACGTCGCTGGTAGAAGCTTACAACAGCTCTATGCTCAAGGCACTTGACTCGATTGCCCCCACCAAGCTGCGCAAAAGCAAACAACTCTGTCACCTTAACAACTGGTTCACGCCACACCTGAAAGACCTTAGAATCC
Source organism: Ambystoma mexicanum (assembly GCF_040938575.1). Classification (NCBI taxonomy): domain Eukaryota; kingdom Metazoa; phylum Chordata; class Amphibia; order Caudata; family Ambystomatidae; genus Ambystoma; species Ambystoma mexicanum. Next base: position 180,818,050 of record NC_090927.1, on the reverse strand, counting down.
AAAAAGAAAGTTGCAGTCTATCTGGCAACACTCACCCACCGAGGAGAACAAAACCAAATTAGCCACCCTTGCCAAACAGTATAAAAAGGAAATCATAAACACTAAAAGAAATACCTTCAATGACAGAATCTCTAAAGCCAAATCAGACACCAAGGAGCTATTTTCCATCCTCCGTGAAATGGAATCACCCATAACCCCACCTGACAACATTCCCAAAAACAAGTCCTGGTGCACTAATATACAAAATGCCCTGGCGGATAAAATTAGCTCGCTCCAATCTAAAATTGCTAACAAAAAAGCCTCCTTGCTCCTGCCAACAGAACCCATATTGCAACCTCAGCTCCTCCCAAACCAATCTAACACCCCCCACCTATTTAGCTTCAGAAAGATATCCATATTGGAGACAGAAAAAATCATACTATCTCTAAAACCCTCCAACTGTAAAGGTGACAGCTGTCCGGCCCAAATTATAAAAGATGCAGCTCGAGACCTTGCACCCTTCATTTCAAAAATCATTAATGCATCCTTTAAGTCTAATCTAGTACCGAACAACCTCAAACAATCCTGGGTGCTTCCCTTGCTAAAAAAACAAACACTTGACCCTGCTATACCAACTAACTACAGACCCATCACTACTGTCCCTTTCTTACTTAAAATCATAGACAGAGTAGCATATATGCAAATCCAGGACTACTTAGAAACTAACAATTTACTAGGATCACGGCAATCTGGCTTCCGTCCCCTTCATGGCACTGAAACAGCCTTGATTGACCTCAAGACCCAAATTGACGAGTTGAAGGACAATGGTAAAACAGCGATGCTACTCCTCCTTGACCTATCCGCGGCCTTCGACTTGGTAGATCATGCAGTCTTATGCAATCACCTAAACTCGGCCGCTCATTTCTCAAGTGATGCCATAACTTGGGTACAATCCTTCCTTGCAAACCGGACAATGAGAGTCTTCTCACCCTCAGCAGCCGCTGATCCCATACAAGTTTCATGCGGTGTTCCCCAAGGATCATGTGTTTCTCCGACGATGTATAACATCTTTACTAAGCCCCTGTTTGATAAGTTGGACAGACTGGGTGTTGTCTACACTAATTACGCAGATGACACTCAGATTCTAATCCCCCTTTCGGGTAACTTCTTGGAAGACACGGACTTAGTAAATAAGATATATCTCCTCATTCAGGCTTGGATGGCATCCCATGGCCTCTGCCTGAACGACGACAAGACGGAGCTACTAATCACTGGCTCAGCGTTGGCTATCAAAAAATTTGACCCCAACTATGCCTCATTCAACATTGACAATAACGTCATTAAAGTGATGCCTGCAGTCAAAACCCTCGGGGTCTATCTTGATTCAGCGCTCACCTTCAAAAAGCAAACGAACTCGCTAGCATCCTCCACGGCATATACTTGCAAATTGATCCGAGCATGCAGACCTTTTCTAACTGAGACCAGCAGCATCACATTAGCCAATGCTCTCATCATATCCAAGCTGGATTACTGCAATGCCCTTTATGCAGGCTCTAACAAGTATATCCTTGACAAACTACAAACTCTCCAAAATAACGCTATCAGATTAGCTTTAAATATTCCTAACAGAGCCCACATCTCCACCTTTAGGAAAAATATCCATTGGCTAAAAATCAAAGACAGGATCACCCTCAAAATACTCTCCCTCACATCCAAATGTCTCAACAACATTGCCCCCCCTTATCTGGCCAACAGAATCCACAAGAGAACCTCTAACCGTCCCACTAGACTGACCAACGCCTTCACCTTAGTGGTGCCTAGATTCAAAAAGAGTACAGCCGCCGGCTCTAGTTTCCCAATCATAGCTGCGCAAACTTGGAACAAACTCCCCTTGGATCTCAGAATGGACCAACCTTACTCTAGTTTCAGGCGAAAAGTCCTCACTTGGATCCGTGCCAATGACACTTAGCTCGACCTCCCCCTCCCACATAGACACTAGATGCCTGCAACCAGCTGAATGACATCCGATCAACTAGACTGAACCGTAGTTCTGCACTTCTTTATTTCGTTGATCTAACGTGAACTGTATAAACTGCACTTTTCTTGATTTAATTGCGAACTGCATAACGTGTATTTCTCCTGTAACTAAGTTCTTAAGCAATCTTGTACTGTTTGCGCCCAGCTACCCCTTCGGGTTTGGTTCTGCGCTATACCAAATAAACAAACAAACAAACAAACAAACAAAGTGTTATCACAAACGTGGGCACACCAGGAACCCAACACTATCTTTTGCTATTTACAGACCTTTGACTTAGGAAATTTGATCATGGTTCACCAACATAATCTCTTCTTCTTTGGTTCGCAGTAAGATATATGTTGTAATATTTGTTGTATATCACTATGTGCCTTTTTATGTTCAGACAGAAGTTCCAGAAGGTGTACTAGACTCAAGTGATCAATATTCTTATTGGGTAATAGGTGGCGGTTGTGGAAGGAATGGAAATTACACCACCATTGATTGGCAAACCACGCTTTTGACAACATGATGCGCCGGTCTAGTAATTTCCAACATGGCCGCTGCCGGATTTTATTTAGCCATTCAGTACCCAGCGGTCGGCGCTTTGCAATCCCCGAGTGCTACCTTTCTTTGGGTCCGACGCTAGTTTTCTGCTTTCGCTCGCTTTGAGCCATTCCTTTTGCTGCCTTTTCTCCCGCTGTCTCTCCCCTTGCCAGCCATTCCTGTACGGCTCCATTATTATTACCTTGGTATCGGCAGCTTGTCGCGGCTCTCCCCTGCTCTCTCTCTCTCTTCTCTCACGGTGTTCGCTTCATCCCCGGGCCGGTGGACGCCATACTTGACTTCTCTTTTGGATCATCTTGCGCGCTCCCTTGCCAGCACAGTTGCTCTCTTCTTCATCTCCTAGGCTGCGTTGTCTTCTCTCGCTGCCTTCTCTTTTCTGCCCTTGTGCCCTCTCATTGACTTTGAAAGCCTCTGCTCTCATGTACTGTTTCTCCTGATGGGGCTTTTGGATTGCTTACCTGCGGTCTGCAGAAGGTGTGGGCTGCTTTTGGAAGGACATCTCTCCCGGATTCGCCCCATCAGGAAACCAAAAACTCACCACTTCAAGTTACTATCTTCAGAAGAACAACCAAGCTGATCATACCGGAAAAAGAGGTATTTTCCACAATCGAAGGCTTTTTGCCCTCTACGGCTTCCCCTAGCCTGCCAATCCCAGTAGGCAGGCATAGTGGCTTTCCTCCGAGGGAGACCCTATCTCTACCACAAAAAAACGGAACCCGCGGCAGAGAGAAAGAGACAAGAATCTACAGGCAAGTTCCAGTGAGACGGGTAAGGACGAAGAAGAGTTATCGGAAGTATGTGACGAACCTGGTGAATCTGATAATAGGACCATGCATTGCCAACCACATTGGCAAGAGCCGTGTGGCTTTCACCTAATATTGCTGCCAATGTGCCCTTGAGTGCAGACACCGTGGACAGGATGCTGTTGGACTTCTGCATAAATTCTCAGCACAACAGGCAGTAAACCAACAACCAGTGTGAACTCAAGCACTGTGCCAAAACGTCGCCAGCCAATACCGACTTGGGGCACTCTCAAACCAGAAGCATTGTTTTGGAGTAAGCCAATATACCAATGGTGGCTTGCAACCGGGCAGACTGCCTGACAACTCCTGGGATTTAATATGTCTGATCATTTGGAATTGAGTCAATCCGTCAAATCTGATTTATTTCAGTCGAAGCTGAAAAAATCCCATGAAAATACATCTCATTGCATGACGGATAGATCATATAAAACTATAAAATTGAGAATAAAATCATCACAATTATACACAACCAGTAAACCTTTTCTTAAAAATAGGACCCAATCACTATCAAACCAATCAATCTCCAATCTTGTCTTGGCAAATACTGGGTCATGAGGTTCGGATCAGCGCATCTTCTGACAGTCCCTGAAGAAGGTGCAGCTGGTGGATGGCGATTTGCAATACAAACCCCACCCTTTGGAATGTACCCACTTGGCTGAAAGCAGAAGACCATTTGAATATCAGGATTTTAAACTTTACCCCTATGAATTTCCTTAAGATCACCTTCTACTCCATATCAAACCCCTAGACTGCATTACATAAGCATTCTGAAGATTCTAAGTATAGAAATAAAAATTCTAGGTATAGAAATAATTCATTGCTAACCCTCAAGAGCACATTGCCCCATGCCCTTAACCTTTAAAAGCACTGCAAACTGGGTTATTTGTAAACTTTGTTAAGGGGTTAAGTAGTGGCACCTTATATAAGGAAAGAGGCTTACATAGTTTATACACTGTGTAAACCACTGCGGAAACAGTGTTTCCAGTATAATGATTAGTATCTGATTTGTATTTGTTTATAGTTAATTTCACTACGGATTGTCCAGAAAGTACATTGAAAACAGTATGAATCACCTTGGCAAAGCAACACAAAAGCACACAACACCGGTCATGTGTCAGTTGATCATACCAAGGAGCACATGTTGTTTCAGGATTAAAGAGGATCTTAACTGTTACATTATTTAAAGATCCAAGTTAGTAGTGGTGCCAAGATAGTTTTATGTCTATGACAGTCATATTTAAATCTGTGATTTAATAGATATGTTTTTAGCCTTGAGAAAGAGTCAAGGAATAAGTGCAAGCAAATACAGGGAAGTGTTGTACGTTTTCATATTACATAGTGCGAAGCTTCTAAAAATACCTTAGGCACCCTAGCCTCTCAAGTACTTTAAATAACATACCAGTTTAGTGTTCTAGTCCAGGTGACCTAAACCACTAGTATAGAGATGCAATGCCTTCAGTCCGATCCTGAGTAATAGGGAGCAGCCATTCTTTGGCTCTATCCTTGATGAAAAAAAAGCACGGCAAGTGCAGGAATGCAGCCAATTGCTTGTTTTGAGATTGATAAAAGAATCTTAACAGTAATATACGAAAGAACACACGTGTTAAACACACCAGATAATCTAGACAAAGATTTAATTAATGAAGAGAAACCAATGAATGTGTCACTCTGTTACATCATCTGCATTCATCATACTTGGGTCGATTTATTTATTTATTTATTGGACATTTGTATGGTGCCCGTACGGCAGAAAGTGTTTACAGGAGCCACAAGACAAAAGGAGGGACTTGGGGGGCATAAAACAACAATAACGGTCCTACTAGATCATTTAACATTTGGATCATGCAAGTGCAGTATGAAGAAGTGCTGGGCGAGGGGGCAGGTCAGGGAAGGGTGGAAAGGGGGAGGGAGAAGAGGGAGAAGTGCTGGAGGGAGGGGGCCTGAGGAAAGGGCAAGTGCAAAGGGGTGCCCATGAGTGCTAGTGCCAGGGTAAGCTAGGGGTAAGATAATAGTGTGAGGAGTGGGGAGGACCAGCCTAAGGAGGCTAATCGGGGAAGGGTGCCCCAGGGCAAGTGCTGGTAGGATGGGGTGAGAAGGGAAGACTGGATAAAGGAGGGCATGAACCCAGGGAGACTCATAAGGGCCACAGGCATCCAGTCATCGTAGCAGGAGATTAGCAGAGGACGGCGAGAGGGAAGAACGAGAAGAAAGGGAAGGTATTGAGGAGCTTATGGAACATAAGGATATCTAGCTCTTGACGGAGAGGGAAGGGAGGCCGTTCCAGAGGGATGCTCCAGCGGAAGAGAGAGATCTACCCCCCACTTTCAGCGTGGAAAAAGGTCTGACCTGCAGACAGTTGGAGCTAGAGGACTGAAGGACTCTAGCAGGAAAATATTTTGGGAGAGAGAGTTGAATCTAGCTAGGTCCCAGGTCCCAGAAAGCCTTGTGGATGATGCAGATGGTCTTGAATTTTATCCTTGCATCCACCGGGAGCCAGTGGAGAGAATTTAGGGCTGGAGAGATGCAGTCCCTGGGCTTGAAGTCAAGGATAAGTCTTGCAGACCTATTCTGGATTAGTTGAAGAGGGTGGAGAGAGGAGAGAGGCAGATTAAGGAAGAGGCTTTTGCAATAGTCAAGAAGACTTGAGAGAATCAGAGCTCTGTAGATATTGAGTTTCTGGGGGAAGGTGAGGAAAGGCAGAATGCCTCTGAGGAGGTGAAGCTGATGGTGGGCCTTCTAGGCAAGGTCAGCAATATGAGGAGAGCAGGCGAGGGAGGAGTCCAAGATGACACCCAAGATATTAGCCTCACACAAGAGTGAGGCGAGGCGGCCCAAGGAGGCCAGCCAGAGTATAAGCAGGAAGGCGGGAGTAGGGTTCCCAATGAGTACCTGATTTGCAGCAGAAGGGATCTAGCCCTGTGAATATTTGTCCGTTTTGGGATGTGAACCAGCTACTTACTTTTTGCAACAGGTTTAATTGACCAGGACCGGGAGTGCGCGCCTCACCCACCTTCTTTTTTGTACTGAATGTTATGGGAGTCCCGGGCTCCAGAGGCAGTGCCACAGGGTGACTGTGCCCCACTTTGGAGAATCATATAGATGGTTCTCTCCCCTCCCCCAAATTTTGGAAGGACTTGTGCTTTGGAGGGGTGGTGGTTGCTGGTCACCTGAAAAGAAAAAAAGTTTTTCACTACAGCTACCAGAATCCTTTGAGTCTAATTAGACACACCTGCTTAACAGCCTCCCTGATTATTATTTGAGATAAGAAAGCGCTAGGAGGAGAACAACTACAGACCACAGAACTGTAGCCGAGGGCGCTAACCCTGTTAATACTGAGTACCTGATTTGCAGCAGAAGGGATTTAACCCTGTGAATATTTGTCTGTTTTGGGATGTGACCCAGCTACTTACTTTTTGAAACAGGTTTAATTGACCAGGACTGGGAGCGCGCGCCTCACCCACCTTCTTTTTTGTTCCCAATGAGGAAGATATCATTCTTACTGGCATTAGGGCAGAGATCGTTAGCAGCACACCATGCCTGAATAGCAGTCAGACAGTCAGGAATGAGAGAGAAAGGAGAGGAGGAAGAAGACAGAAGCTTAAAGAAAGCTGAGTGTCATCCGCTTAACAAAGGTAATGAGGAGAGAAGGTGAAGCGGGGAAGCGGGGCAAGGTATATGTTGAAGAGCTATGGCGAGAGGATAGAGCTCTGAGGGACGCCACAAGTCGAGAGTGAGTTAGAGGAGAGAAAGGGGCCCAGTTGCACTTGTGAGAGTGAAGAGGTTAACCCGTCCAGACCCCGGGTCGAGATGCTGAGGGTATCACAGAGATTATTTTTGAGGATGGAATGATTGACTGTGTCAAAGGCAGAGGACACATTGAGGAGAATAAGTGCAGAAGGAGAGTTAGAATCAATGGTTTGAGAGCAGATCATCACAGGTGTTCAAGAGCAAAGTTTCTGTGCCTCTGGATGCTCTAAAAACCAGACTGGTGGTCGTGAAGGCAGCCAACAGATTCAGTGTGATGGATTAGTTTGGAGATGACCAACTTCTCCAGGAGTTTGCCCAAGAAAGGGGTAGAGGAGTTAGGACAGTAGTTAGCCAGGCAGGAAGGGTCCGCAGGCGGCTTTTTTAGGAGGGGGGTGTACAAGGGAGTGCTTGAAGAGTGAAGGGAAGGAGCCCGTGTCAAAAGAGTGATTACAGAACTCAGCCAAGGAGGGAGCAAGAGAGGTAATTGTTGCGAAGTGACTTGCAGGCTTAACTTAGGTTATATATTAGGTTTATTCAAGACACTTCAGTTACAGTTACATGGAAGTAAATACAGGAGTATGGAGTATTTCAGCACTGGCCCCATCACCCAGGCAGGAGAGCTCTAACTACCTCAGTATGGAACCCTCAGATAAACATTCCACCATCCAGAAAGTGACATTCCATGTGACATCACAGGCTCACAGCCAGGCAGCATTACACAGACAGCCACTACATAACACATCTCCTTCCCTTACCAGACACACACACATACAGAAGGTCACTACACAACACATCTCCTTCCCTTACCAGAAACACACACATACAGAAGGTCACTGCACAACACATCTCCTTCCCTTACCAGACACACACACATGCAGAAGGTCACTACACAACAGTAATAGTGTCCTTGATAGTTCTAGAGGAGCAGGGAAGCACCTGTTTGGAGGAGACTTTCATAGAGCAGACTGTCTTGGTGACCTCATCCGGTGCGATGGCTGTGAATGAGGAAAGTAGGAGGGAAGAGAGAGGGGGGTGCAGGGGTGCCTGCATGCAGGCCAAGGATGGAGGGTGTAAAGGAGAGATTGGACAGGATATCCTGGGTCTTGGTTGTGAAGCTGGTGGTGCAGGAACTCATGGTGGCAACCGTAAAGACAGGTACAAGTGATCACAGTTCTAGGGTGTTTATTAAACTGAATGCAGGTAGGAAAAATGCCTAATCCAAACCTAAATGTAAGATGGGAGCAAGCATCGACCATCAAATGAAAATGAGGCAGTCCTCGTGGTGTTGTGTCAAATAGAAAAGGGCCTATACTAAGAAAGATATTGCCAAACCTTACAACTAATACAGAAAGAATGTAGGATAGTTTTCAAGAAAGGAAAGAAGTGTTCACAAATAATATGTCAGGATGCAGTAGCTTGGATATCCTTTCCCCATATTTTGAGCACGGAGCAAGGTGGGATCTTGGAGCACAGTACACTCTCGAGCTTCCCCAGCACGAGATGACAGTTCCGCTTGTATCTATCAGGGCCATCGATGGCCAAGTCTCGTTTACTTGAAAGTATCTTGCCTTTGAGGACCTGACGTATTCAAATAACAAAAACAAAAGTTCCCTTTGTAAAATGAAAGTTTGTTTTCTGGTTTCACTTAGGGTGAGGATTCGTCACCCCTGGGTCCCCCTCTTCTGGGCGGTGACTCTTCACAAATCGTATGCCACAAATCAAATAACAGTTCCTTCTCTTAGTGGATGTTGGGTGCTGGGTTCACCCCTGGATCTCCCTCGTTCGGACTCGGATCCCTCTTGACTGTTGGCCTCCTTTCCCCGGGCCACTATGGCTTTCAACAAAATCTTCCTCTATGGTTGTTGTACAAAGACATTTCAACAGTTCACTGTGAACCTCCTTTTCCCGGGTTCACTTTGATCAGGGTGATACTGGCTCACCCCTGGGTCCCCTCTTTCTGGGTGCAGACCCCTCTTTACTTTCAGACTCCCTCCACCGGGTTCACTTTGGCTTTTCCTTCAGGCTGGTCTCTCTTTAAACAGTGAACTTTGGGTGATGACATCACCCCTGGATCTCTCTTGGTCGGGCTCGGACCCTTCTCAACTCTCAATGTCTTTTTAAACAGTTCCAGTGGACATCCCTCGGCCGGGTTCACCTTTGTCAACACACTGTTTCTTGGGACTGTAGACTTGCCCCCTTCTCATCAGCATCCCTCTTCAGGGTTCACTCTTGCCAACTTCATATTCACATTTGCTTTCAATGTTTACGGGATCCACTTCCCTTGCTCTCAGTTCTTATGTTAAAGGCTTTGAACTGTACAAGGATTTTGCTTGACCTCCTGTATGACCACTTTGACCTATCTTGGTGGCTCGCCTACAGCCTTCTGGTATATTTAGTTTCACTCAGATTTGGTTTAACCAGAGTCTCTCGAGTTAATGTGGTGCTGGTTCCCTCTGCAGCTGGTCTCCCCTTAACACTTTTATAGTCCTTTGAACTTGGTTCAAGTTGTCACTTTGCAACATTCATTCACCGCAGCCCAGCTCTTATCGGTTCTCCCCTCGGCTCACCAGCTGTGATGAACCGCTTGGCTTTCCTCGTAACACGAGTCAAGGCCGATACCACAGAAGCAGGAGTCTCTCTTGCTCCCGCTTATCAGCGTTGACACACTCCTTGTACCATTGACATCTGTTGCAGCACACTTGGGCTATTGTCCTTGGTCTTATGATTGCCTCTGTGGAGGTATCGCGGGTCTGCGTTGAAAAGGGCAAGGTCGTGCCTCTCCTTGTCAGGTGCTCGATATTCGCCACCTTTCTCCTCCTCTTGAGCTGCCGGGCCTGGATAGCTGTCTCATCGTGTGGTCTGCCTTGCTCGTACTGTGCTCTCTTGCTCCACCTTTTATTCCTGTGGAGAAAGGAAAGGGCCGTCAGGTGTGTGTAATTCAGGTGAATTGCGTGACTCTGCCTGGCCCTTGGGTTGGGACATGTCAGGTAAACAGATTTCATATTAGTCAGTTGTCTGTTACTAGGTAAAGAAGTGTTCAGGTTGGAAACGGGGGGGTAGTAGAGTTATTGAGTAGGATGGAGAAAAGGTGTTATACAGAATTATAGTTCTCTTACTAGAGGTTTGGTGTGGAGTGAACAAGAATGACCAGAGTTTTTATCATGATTTCAACAGGGGGAATTGTCGGAATGGTAGTGTGTTGTCAATGCCGTATACTGGGTGTTCGGAACAGAATAACCTAAGAGATGTGAAGAAGAATGATTGGGAGTATTTGGATAGGAAACAGGAAAGCAGGGATTCCGAGGGAGAGAGTTTCTGAATGCAACGGGGTGTGGGATCTTAGGGGATTTGTTACATATGGAGGGGATGGTAGATTTGGGTAAGCTAGATTCAACTGGAGGAAGATGGGTAAATGTATTATAGCCTACAAAGGCCTCAGGTATATCGTCCTCCTCTCCTTCTCCGGTACCATACCGCGTCTCACCTGTGGCAATTCCCTGAGCATAACCCCGGGCTCCCCTACCCAGGTGATCCTCGCTCGCTCGTCCACCCCCAGGGTTGGGGTCTGAGAGCGTCAGCCCTTCCTTGGCCACCTGAATAAGGGAATTTCAAGGTCTATTCGCTAGAATACCCTCAGGTTTCTCACAGTGGCCAATGCCATGCAAAGGGCCTGAGAAGGAAGCGGATAGGTGGAGAGTGCAGTAGGATTGGCAAGGACCGTGTACATTTTGAAAAGTTCAGCCATGCTGTTTGTCACTTCAGAGATGTGGGATTGGATATGGGCCTGTTTCTTGGAGTAAATAGAGAGTCTATATTGCCTCTGGAGCAGGAGATAGGACAGTTTGTCAGAGGCTGTGCTAGAAGCCAACCTCTTCTGTTCCGCAACTTTGCATTTGCGTTTCAAAGAGGCTAAGTCAGAGTCGTACCAACTATTGCATTTGGAAGCAGGTTTAATGTGGATCCTCATGGCAGGGGCAAGGGTGTCAAGGGTGTTGGAGATAGAGAGGTGAAGGTTGGCAAGAGCTGAGTCAGTGTGAGAGTGAATAGTGGGAATGGGGGTGAAGGAGGTGGCAAAAGCAGCTACTGACACTCGCTTCATCAGTCAAATGACAGAGAAGGGGACTGGCAGAGCGAGCAGAGGCTTAGCATCCCAGCCCCCCCGGCCACTGACTCCCTGTCCGGACAGACCAGACAGGGATCCAGTGTTCCTTAAGGACGGGCCTTGAGAAGGGGGCCATCTACACCAGTCAGCTCCCTGGGTTGGTGTAGAAGAAGGATGGCTAGCCAATCAGGCAGTGCAAGGTGGGTCCCTAGGTACCAACAAAGGGGTTATGGCTTGCGCGAAAAGGCAGCAGCCATTTTGAAAATGAAACAAGGCTGCCAAAGTGAATAGGAGAACCAAATTGCCTTTAATCATGTAAGTATTCATGTGCTGCTTGGAACACAACAGTGGCACCAGAGTGAATCTGGAGCCAAAATGGGCTGTCCACGAAATTGTAGAAACGAAGATTCTTCCAAATTTTAAAAGTAATTTAGAGGAGCAGCTACATGCATCTGCAGAAAATCCTGCCTCCCTACATACTATATGTTGGAGGCTGGAGATCGTGCCATGTTTGACACCAGTAGTTGTGTCAATACCACAGTGGATATTTGATAGAATGTACCCACTGAGAAAACCCTATCGAATTTATCCCCGAAGAGACGACAATCTGAGGGTGGAACTTCCTAAGGGCTATGAAAAGGAGCGAAGAGAGAAGCTAGTGATGTCACAAGAGACAAGCGTGACGCCCCAAGAATACTGGCTGAAGAAGAATGCATGGATCTTACAGAAACTGATGACGAAGTTAAGAATCAAGTAAACTTTCATGTGTGAGAAGAAAGATTGCACGTATATGAAGTGCTGCAGAAAATCAACCGTTTACTAATTGTACAGATGCTGAAACACAAGTAGACTAAGTCATCATAGAAGCTGGCTATATGTAGTGAATAGACAGCAAGCAAACCCGCCATTGTATAGGAGCTGGACATCGGTGTCATGAATTTAGTAAGCCCGGACCCATGGAGAGGAAATGCTGAGAACTGTGTTGCAGCAAGAATACGCTGAGATTGTGGAAGCGCCTGGCCAGGCTATCTGGCCTGGTATCAAAACTGAAGCAGCCAAGGTCAGTTATCTATTCTTGAAAGCAGTGAATTTGCGAAGGATGAATCATCCCTTGTTAAGGTGCAAAGAAAGACCACAAGAGTGCCAAGTTTTATTCAATTAAGACATTTAAATGCTGCAAAATGGACTAAACCGTGGTCTCCTGTCACGTGAGCCAAGGATGGAAATAAAGTTGAGCTTAGAGCCCTAGAACAGCGATAGTGAGAGCCTGTACTCCCATATATTCCCAGAGACAAGAATACTTTGCAGGACAAAGTTCAAAGACAATCTTTGTGACAGAAAGCATTGGTGATGAGAGATGTTGCGCTAATTGGGTGGGGAGGTAAAGTCAAGTCCACCTCCTGGCACCTGGGTCTGAGTTTACAGTCTGCTAAGTGAACCGAATGTTCCAGGCATAGCATGAGCATGCCAACCAATTGTAGAGGGCCATATAACGAAGAACCTTATAGTTTGTAGACCAATGATAACCTGTGTTCTAAATAGAGTTAAAGATGACATGTTTTTAGAGGTAGGCATAAATTGTCCACCAGACATTGAGCAGCCAATCACAATCCTAATCCCTATAGAAAGTATATTTAGATGTCTCCCTTAACCAATCCCATCCCTTCATAAGTTTCCTATTATTTTCCACATAGTATGATGTCACTGCTGACGTATGTTTTGCATATAAGGATATTATGAGAAAATCGTCGAGAGCTGGGCGAACGTCCGTTGATGTCCGTTGTAACCTCCCTGTTTAAGATAATTGTTAATTAAACAGACTCTTTGCCATCTTCCTAAATTGTTTCGATTATTTGGACAGAGGGTTATTCTGCAACCCCATCCATTCCATGCACGTTACTAAAGGGCCATAAGTCCAGTAAAGTGACGGCATCAGAGTGCTATAAAATATAGAACTACTTCCTAGTAATTGTGTACAGCCTCAGGGATAAGAGAGTCGGGGTAGACGATTGTAGGTAATAGCATACATGAGAATGAGCAAGGCCATTCACAAGATTATGTCTATTTGTGTAAATTACATCAGAAAATAAATTTCAGTAGGATACAAATACCAACTCCTGCATAGATAATGTACCATTGTGCAGGTGGAGTTGACTAGAGTATTCTAGGCTTGTTTGTAGATCCTATCGATCAAACCCTTGTGACACTTCCCATCAAGCAGTTAAACGTTTACTTGAAACCTACAAAAAAGAGGCCTTCATACATACACAACCTTTTGGAGTGCGTGGACTCTACACTGGCTTGATATGTTTTTCCTGTGGTAGGGGTGAGACCATATATTTGTAGCTGTATTGAGGCTGGGTCCTTAGTTTGAAAGTATCATGGGATTGGCCTTTCCATGTTTGTTTGAGTCTCTTATCAGTCAATGTTTGCTAAGCAGAGTTTTACATAGAAATAGTGCCCATGCCTTGAGCTGGAAGGCTGTGTGCTGCTCCGTCCTTACATGTCGTCTCTGGCCAAAGGCTGCATTCTGACCTCTCAGATATTCTTTTAAATATTGTGGCATTACTCCACTCTCTGCAGCTAGTGTGGACTTGGGACAACAGGCTGTTTGAGTACTTGGTTACCATGCAAATGCCTGCTGAACATGGTATACATCCCAACAACACAGCATATCACACACACCATAGAATAAAATAGCACTATGCCAGATCTACTATTTTAATGTGTTATTATTATCACATGTTTATTAAGTGCGACCAGTCGGTCCAGTTCTTCCGCATGCTTTAAGAAATGTACACAAGTCAGTAATCACACACATGTAAGTAAGATAATGGAACCAATTATCAAATTCTGTGCACTGGTACTTAAAGTGGAAAGCGGAGGTTATGCTTAGGCTGCACACACTGACTCACAGGGCTGTTTGTAAAATGAGTATCTCCCATCTGGCAAAGACATTTGCCTGCTGTGCTCAGTTTCCTGTGATTTGCAGATTTCCTCTTCATTAATTGTTCCAGTCTTTTCTCTGCCATGGGGAAGAGGAAGAGCGTGTTGTAATTGGTCCCAGAATCTGGTCCTACCCTCCCCCTGCACACGTAGGCCTTACTGACAGGTTTCCAGATGCACCCATATTAATGAGCATTTTCTGTTACATAAGGTGTTTACACGCAGTAACACATGTGAGCATATTCTAATCTTAGGATACATGTTGTTTTAGAAAGGTCCTTTCCGCCCTTCCCTCTTTATATTGGATGATAGTGACTTGTGAAGATGGAGGTTACTGTAGATCCATTTATTTATTTATTTTATTGTGATATAGTTTTACTCTGAATACAGAGCGTAGGTATGGAGTGATTCAAGTGTCAGTATCCAGGCGTATCTGAAAAACTACAATTGAGCCTTCCCCGAGCGATATATAAGGTCCTCTTCAGATGAACCCATACACACCAATAGAGTTTAAAACGTTCTAAGGAATGAACAGTCAAATCATTCATCATTTTATGTAGGTCAATGTATAAGGAGTTATCTGGTGGCTGCAACATTTTTTGTATAATTCGGCAGCTGTCTCCATAGATAGTGAACTTTCAATGAGAGCAGACCCAGTTTGTGGCGAGTAAAAGAATTAGGTACTGAACATGCCAGAGCCAAAACCTTTTCCAAAGCAGACCCTGAAAAACGTTCAGGTATTCCCCTAGATCCGCCAAGGACAGGGCCTAGCCAAATAATAGTACTGTTTCCATTTTCCCAAGATAGTATTTCAAAGCTGGTAGGATCGAAAATATACACAGTTTGGACAGTATGTGTTTAATCTGAGCACTATATGGCAAGAGCTTTTCTTTCAGAGAGTCCCTCCACTGTTCATTGGCTCTTGGTTGCTGCAAGGATCAACTTCAAATCCTTTGCATCATCCATAAGGCTGTCTGGGCCTGGTACCACAATATCTACAACTTGCTCTTACTAAATACTCTCCCGCTAGACATCTACGCTCCTCTGGTACCAACTCTCTGTGTGTCAAGCATTTCGCTAAACAGAGGGGGGGGTGGCCGATCTCTCCTTTTCACCTCCTCCTTCCCTTCTTCCCTCCTCTGCTAATTCCGCAGCTGCTGAGATTGTTGACAGGGACCTTATGTGTCCATCAGGCCCCTGGCCTCCAACACCCAATCGCCTTCAGCCTCCGCCCACACACAGCCCTTGGCTTGGCACTCACTGGCCTTTGCCACTGTAGGCCTGCACTTACCTTATTTATACATCTGAATGCTCCTCAGCACTTCCTACACTAGGTACTTACACCTGCTGCTCTCTCACGAACACGGGCACTCCAGTACTTACCCTCTCTCCCTCTTCCACTTCCTCTCTCTGCACTTTAATGCTCTGAATGCTCACAAGGCCTAGTAGGTTTGTCTTTACCCTCCAGTGTATTAATTGATTTCCATCTCATGTTCCCTCCATTTTACTTGTATACGCGCCTACCAAAAGACTCAGAAGTTTGTATATCATTATCTAGGTGAGGCAACAATCCCTCTACAAAGTGTGAACAAAAGGCTATTTGTCCCTTTGCATAGACATGCCCATTCCACTAAACGAGGTCAAAGATTCTTCCTTTCGCACAAAATATCTTTCAACTGACTCCCTTCCTTCCTGCAAGCAGTCAATTTATCCTAATTAATTTGCTTGCGGTGAACCACTTGCTTGGATACCTGTTATCAAACATTTATTTAGCATTTGTAGAGCGCGCCTAACCGTGGGTATCTGGACACTGGAAAGCAAATAAAACAATACCAGGCAACAATGGTATAAATAGGCTTGACATGTTGCCAGGTTAAGCGTATTTACAGTCAATAGGTATGTACAGATACAATGGGCCTCATTACGAGTTTGGAGGTAGCCATGCGCTTATTATGGGCATGGCTACCTCCAAATCCAGGTATGGGTCCCGCAAAAGGGGATTTACCAGGCCATTCCGACCTTGGAGGGCCCGGTAATTCCCTTTCACGGGACCCGGACCTGACACATCCCCATTCACATTTGAGCCCCCATAGGGCTCAATGGGAATGGGGAGGATGGTAGCAGGGGTACTGTTCATAACGGTACCGGTGCTACCATCCTCATCTGCTTGCGGGTGCCGCTCTGTGCGCCTGGTCTGACCATGCGTCCAGAGCGGCACCTGCGAGCAGACTCAGATACATTATTGTAGTATGGTGATGATACTGAAGAGATAAAGCAGGGACTGGCGAATACTCTTGCTGAGGGGGGACTACAATTCTCAAGACTTTCCCCTTTTGTTCGATGCCTCTGCCAACTCATCCCATTTTATGACAGGATCTAAACTGTCTTGCATTCTGCATTGGCACTGTATATATATTTCCCAATTTCAGCGGACCAATGAATAGACCTGTTTGAAGTACCCAGTCTATCTGAGTGTATCACTGTTCTGGAATGTGTCTAATATCAGGATAATCACTAGTAAAACTTCATCCTATTCCAGGGGACCTGGACCTGGTGTGTTGGATTATCAGTATGAAACTCAGGCACTTCTCTCATTGAAAACAATTGAGTTACCATAGAGTTTGATGGGCCATTTATGATCCAATATACAAATGTTGACACTATTGCAGGACATAAACGTTTGAATCAGGTGTCGGGGCTGAGGGGTAAGCCTTGGCTACATACACACCCTTAATTCTCAATATATCTTCACAGTCTTCCTCTTCCCAATTCTTAACTTTTGTATCATGGTCATGTGCGCGTGCTTTATCTTTTTCAGATTGTAGGTTCCATTTTTTAATATGTGCTTCTCTCATAGATTTTTGTCTAGAAAATCTTCCCATTGTTTATATGTCTCCCATCAGAGGGGTCTAATGGCCTTGTCACCCTTAGTGGCTAACAATTCCCTTAAATATCCTATTTTTCTAAATCAAAAGACCCATGCACTGGAAATTGCAAATCAGGGTTGTTGGCAGTGTATTCATGCCATTTTTACAAAAACAGCACTACCCCAAAAACTTTCTTGATCATCAACTCCCATTCTTGCATACCCTCCAGTGGAGCAGACACATGTTTTTCTCATTCTGGTCGACTCTTACAACATTGCAATCCACAACATCCCTTAGTACAAGAATTTCCCATTTCTTTACTATTTTCTTTGTGATCACAAAGTTGCGTTGATAATGTCCCACTTAATACAGTGCGCTCACAATCAATGCAAACTGCACGCACATTTCATGATTCATCCATTCCATGGTTTCCACTCGTGTACACCACATGTATTTTCCTATGGTTCATTAACAGTATGCTCTTATAAAAATACAACATTACATTTTCAAGTGCATTTTCTATGGTTCATTAACAGTATGCTCCCATAGAGAGCACAATATTACATTGTCAAGTGCATTTCCCTATGGTTCATTAACAGTATGCTCCCATAGAAAATAAAACATTACATATTCATAACATCAGACCGTATAACATCATTACATCATCACAATCTGTGCATGAAACAGTTTCACCCCTTTTTAGCATATTTATGTGCCAGTGCTTCTTCAGGAGTGTAAATCTCCTTTCCACACACAGACGGGGGATCTTGGGTTGCAGAGATCAACATGTCAAAGAGAGCAGCTGGTGTGTGAAGGTGTGGGTGCAGGAAAAATCTTGTCCAAATAATGCAGTGCGCTCCACGACCTACTCCCAACCTCTGCTTGCTCTCCGACTGTGTCAGCATAGTCCAACTGGATCTTAACTGCAATGAGGTCCATAATGTGGTGTCAATTTGTGGTCAATACTTTTCATTCATACCCACCTGTGTCCATCATTTCTTAATGAATCACCAGCACAGAATATTTTTCAAATGGCACCTGGTAGTTTATTTTCTTTAAATGCGCTTCAAGCGGAGAGTGAACGACAGCTGCTTGCTTCGTTCTACATCTGAAGTTCTTCTCAAAATAAACAGTTTATATACATTTGGTACCCATGCTTCATGACAAGTCATTAAATCACGGGTTAATTGTGGACACTGGCCAAGGTTACGGCTTACTCCAGGCAGCTGTGCTTTGGATAATTTAACTTGGTGGGGCCTGCTTCATGAACACGTGTGAACAGTGAAATCCAAGCAAGGGCTTTCTGCTTTTCTGCAAACCAAGCAGTCTTCAACATGTGCACAGCCAGCTAATTAGAGAACCTATGTTCAAACAACTTCCAAAGCGCCCACAATATTAGTACATCATTTTCACATAACAAATCGTTCAATCCCAGTTGTCCCTTGAAGCGGAGAGGGCAGGAGCCCTATTCCCTTTCCTTCTGCTGAAGCAGGAATGTCCAACTGGAGCTGCACAATTGCGCGGATCGACTTCTGCCTGAGCCATGAAATCGCAAGCTTCGACTCAACAGCAGCAACGTGGAGATACCCCAGCGAGACATAGCACATCCAACTAGGTGTGCCTGCATCAATTCTGACGCCATTTGCCCGAAGAAATATCGCTGTCGCCTACTGCCACGAGTAGCCTGATCCCAAAAAGGGTGTCACCATCCTTGTCTCACTTTGAGGCTGTTTACAGGTTGCTTAGCAACCAGGTGCATTTTACTGGCCAATTCTGACCGGCGGCAGGCGGAAGCCAGCCCGTTGCAGAAGGCCCGTGTAAAAGGCCCTGTCTGCGCTCTGTCCGCGCTTGGCCCATGCAGCCGTGCACCCCTAGTCCTTGGTTAAGACCCTGCAACAGAAATATTTCTATGTATTCTAAGGCACACTGCACGATCCCCTAAGTCTTCCCTCATCGTCGATTTCTGCTATTCATCCCGAACACTCCTTTATTTTCGCAATACTTTATAAGCTCTAGAGGCACTGAAACATGGAGCAGCCCATCCGAGTCCACCTTGGAGACCTGCAGGCCACTCCCATGCTTCATGCCTCTGGCTACATGCTCCATCTTATTCTACATATTGCGACTCACCGAGCGGGATGAACAATTGCAGTGTCTCCCCTAATTTTTGTCCCCTCCACCTATATGCATTAAGGTAATAAAGGTACATGACAATCATTAATCCAAATACTTGTATTTCTGTGTTTAAGTGTCTAGTTTAAATCGACATCCTCTCATAAGCATTTTCATCACATCTGTAAGATTCATAGCAATAACACACTGCCATTGCCTAGCAGCCCTTTTTTTAGCCATGTACCATACTGTTGTGCTATTCACATTGTATTGCAATGCTTCCAACCTGGTGACATTTGGCCAGTGGCACGCCATAGTCTGTTGAACATTCTGCCGTTCTGTTCTGGTACTAATAATGATTTGCATTAACTACTAGGCTGCCAGCTAAGCAATTCTTGTGCCATAATATTTGAGTTTGCTGCATATACGGATTAGCCCGTGTTTTAGACTCTATTAGTCTGCACAGTATCTATTCATCTCCTTACGCACCAACTAGCTCACGTCTAGTGTCTATTGGCCCTTCACACATACCATGTATGTCTATAAGTGCCTTATTGTAAAACTGTTACTTACTCTACTAGAAATTAGATATGCCTTAGCTATAGATCCCCTTTAAACAGAGTGCCAACGTACAACCATGTCTACACCTACCTTGCCTCTTTTGAGGATTAAGCCCACTAAATTCCTACCACCTTTGATGCACAATCCTCTTGCTACATCCATCACACCCACCAAATTCCTACCAGAGCTTAAACTGGGTACCAATCAGACTAAAACAGTTGCCCTCGCTTTGACCGACTCATATTGTTCTCTAACACCTATCCAACGGATTAATCGCTTTGCTACAAGACCAGTACCTAACAAACCATATTCGACCGAAATAAGAAATGACAGGCTTGGCTCAAGACTTACTAAAAGACCTACCAAAATGTACGTGCCTCAGACTAGTCTTCACACCCAACTTAGTCCTACCTCTTCTCTTAAATTCGCTACGGCCAAGAATTACCTTAACACAAATAACAGAGTAAGCCAGAGAAACCCTTCTCCTAACTCTATTGCAATGCCGCTTATCAAAGGTGCTTTGATTAACACACGCTCTATGGTAGCACATGCTATTGACATTGCTGATTTGATCACTGCCCAAAAATTAGACTTTCTAGCAATAACCGAGGCGTGGCTCCACGCAGCAGCTTGTCCCTCTCTCCTACTTGCTATACCCGACAACTTCACTATTCTGAGGGCAGATAGAGAAACCTCTAGAGGTGGAGGTCTTGCCTTCATTGCTAAGTCCAATCTAGGCCTCAGAGTTTGCACTCCTCCTCACATCTCATCATGCGAATTGCTTACTATGAAATTACCTATTAATAATTCACGTATCCTAACAGCACATCTTATCCTTCGAGGAAGACATCACAACTATACTATCTGCAAACACCAAACTGACCGCGCAAGTACTAGTGCTAGGTGGCTTTATCCTCGGACTCAATGACCCTAACGACCCACATGCCTTGGCACTGTCTAATGTGCTTATGTCATGATTCCTGCCCCTCATGTCCCCAGCCCTCCAAGATGTCAGGCTGGAGCCAGGCCACATCACCTACATGGCCCTCGAGGGCCTCTCCATCCCTCCAAAGACCCACTTGGAGTCAGACTTGGCGCTTGTGGCACCAGACTCAATCACTTTCATAGGATAACATTGGGGATTGGACTTGTAGTGCATTGATGGGGACAAGATGGATGCCCCCACATATTTCGGTTCCAATAACTGCATGTGCAGTCTAGTCTTTTGGGTGTTGTTCAGCCCAGAGACACCTGGGATACCCAGAGACTATTTAAGCCACACCCAGGCTGAGAAACATGCTTTGTGTTTTCTGCACCTGCAGCGTGACTCTCACCGTGTTCGGATCGGTCTCCAGTAGGCCTGCATCTTTCTTCTGTGCTCAGCTCCTGCAAGAACAAGAACACTATTCGGAAAAGCCTTACCTTGCGGTGCTTCTGCCCATCATTCATCGCTCCTTCTGTTCTGCGGGCATCTTCGCCGGTGTCATTCCCATCCCGGCATGCCGCTTCCTAAGGAAAAGGGAAAAGAACAGAAAAACGGCATTAGTAAGCAATCAGCAAATCTTTGCTTATTTTTAAAGACTGTATGAGCTTCAAACGCTTACCTGAATCCCAGCCACTCTGGGGGAACTCTGTCTCCGGAACTTCTCATCCATCTGCAAGAGGGAAAAGACACTCCAGGTTAGCGTGGAAACATCTAGAGGCGCCGCATACCACTGTTACTCACTGCATTTCTTCTTCATAACCGGCATCCACGTTGAAAACGTCGCGGCACCTAAAAGACACAGAAAAAGAACTCAGTTCAATACAAATACAAAAGGATCACATCGCGCATCGCGCTCTCACTCACCTTCAGCGCTACTCATCTCAGCAGCACGTCGCCATACCCGGACGCCGGCCATCATCTAGGGAAGGAAAGGAACAAAGTTAGAGAACTGTTCAAAAGACTCATTATACTTACCTGTCGGACTCTTGCCAGTGAAGTAACTAGGCAGCAACAAGCCTGCATCAATCAACGCGCCCTGCCCTGAAAGCAGAACGGAGACCACACTTTCCAAGAAAACAAGGTGAGCTGTGGATCAAAGGGAAGGGTTGGACCCTGGGGAAGAAGGGGTTCAAGCACACAGAGACAATAGGGAGTTAAACTCTACCAATCCTGTGTTTCAGGCCCAGTCTCCAGTCGAGTAGACTCCAGGGAAGGGTTTGAGGTCATAAGAGGTCAGAACAGGCTGTGTGACGTCTCCGTGGATACCAGGTGAGCGTTACAGAACACAAAGCCTCACATCAAAATCCACCTGGGTGTCATGGAAACGTCAGAAACCGACCAGTTAGCCCACATGTTGGGGTAGCTACGTTCCGAAGTACATGCAGCCAGGCAGGAGACCAACACCCCGAGGAAAGAGCTGATAGTAGCCAAAGAACGCACTGATGATTTAAGCCGGCAACTTCTCCAGTCACAAGCAGGGCATGCACCATTGCCGGGAAGCGTGCCCTTGATGCCAGCACCATCAGCCAATCCCGTTCAGAAAACCCTTCCTGGGGTAGTTTCCTTGGCCCTGCCCGAACGATTTACGGGGGATCCCAAGAGGTTTGCAACGTTCATGAACCAGTGCTGCCTGCACTTCCTTTGTAGACCAGAGGCCTTTCCGAATGACCAATCACGGATCACTTTTGTGCTATCCTACCTGAGTGGTAGCGCAGCGGACTGGTCTGTACCCCTTGTGGCCCAACACGATCCTTTGCTGCATGACTTCAGGAGCTTTCAGCAGGAGATGGAAAAGCTGTTCGCCCGTCGAACTCATGGGCAGGCATTAGACAACAAACTTCTGTCCCTACGCCAAGGGAATCAAGACCTATTAACATACATAGCCATGTTCAATAGACTCGTAGTTGAAGCATAATGGACAGTGGAGAAGAGAACCACGTTATTTCATCTGGAGTTGCGGGGGGAGCTCAAGGATGTTCTCGCACAAGTACAGAACCCCCCGAATGACTGCTCAGAATTCATTGACCTTGTTGTTCAACTGGATCATAGGTTGCAGGACCGAAGAACAGATCAAACCAGACCGGACCCTCACCCTATGTATGTGCGTTCAAATGACAATATTGCCCGCACAACGGAAGGTTCAGGAGAACCAATTCAAATCGGGGGGGTCAGATCCCCCTTGACTAAAGCAGAAAGGGATAAAAGGAGACAGCAGCAGTTATGTCTGTACTGTGGAAGGTCAGGTAATTTCCTTAAAGAGTGCCCTGTTGTGAAAACAAAAAAAAGAATATCGAGGCTGAGTACCCCAAAAGGAAATACACCGAACACGGGTTACAAAGGAACATACAAAGTACTTTACAAAAATAGTGCAAAGTCAGATAGCTATCGGCCCTCAGTACAACACAACGAACTCCAGCGTGGTTCAGTGTGTTCAGTGAGAGACGCTGTACATTAGAATGCATTCGCTTTTTATACATTTTGTGGGCGCAATGCCCAGCCCCACTTCGGGTTAATATTCCTTTTAATATATCACCGATCTAGGGTTCGTGCCAAGTCTCAAATAACCGTATATAACAGGTTGGCCTTTAATACATGTATCAACAAGAGTATGCAATAACTGTGTATTCTAAAGTTTTTCCATGCAGGCCTTCTTAAACATTAATACAATGTAGTTAAACAGATGTCCTTTGTTCAGTATTTGAATACATTGTCTCAACATATGCTCGTGGATTAGTTTTCATTGCACGAGTAATCCTTCTACACATAGGTCAGTGAAGGACAAGGTCTCAGTTCATGACCCCAACAAGTGGCCTGCAGGCAGATTACACATTAGCTATGTACAGAGGTCAAGACGGCCATGTTGTATTCTGCAATGACATCGTCCACCATTTTAGCTCACAGGGTGACTTTCACACAACGAATCCTAAATGGCGGTTTGACCTAAAATGGCGGCCGACATGGATTTAAGGTCAGGACCTTGCAACACAGATTTCTTTCACAAGTGACTTTCGAGCAGCTTGGCGTAGGCCAATATTAAATATATTTATTACAATAGGAGGCACAATATACTTTCTATTTCGACAAACCCTCCTTTTGGCCTATGCCAAGTGCTAAAAACTACTTTGGATCTCCTTGCAAATAACTCCATGCATCATTATCCATGCACCCTGAATCACTATCAGAAATATCTATTGCCATTAGGTCTTTTGCTAAAATATCCTTCAATACGTATTCTTTGGAAGTCTTATCTGGGGCATATACTTTATGTCCTATCGAACCTATCGCTTGTGCGCAACATCCCCCTAGTATCGAACATATACCAGGCAGACACTGAATACAACAACAAAGAAACAACAGTATTCTCAAAATAATCAATAAGACCGAAAGCACCTTCCTACCCCAAGACTGCAAGAAGTCCCAGAACCAAGCGCTTAAATCCCAGTTTCCCTCGGGTTCATGCACTTCGGAACTAAGGACGTGCAGATTTTGTATTGCCTTGAAGATAGTTGGGGAGGAATCTGGTACGAAAACACAGCAAGCGGACCCCACTAATATGCATACTCCACCACGCTCAGCTAGAATGACATCTAATGCCATTCGAAAGTGCTACTAATCTTATCGCCTTTTGTTCTAACGTCATATTGTACAGTATGTCCATGGTCCGGTTGATGGTTCTCTCCAGTACTCTCGCTAGTTTTCTGATATCTTCTGAATTTGCTATCTGCCCCCAAAATGGCACAACTGATTTTGCTATATCTCCCAATACTTGTGCCGGGGTGTCACCATTCTCATCCCGCCGTGGACGAGCCTTCGAAACTTCTTTTCTACTAGCTATAAGCACCCCAGGTAACAGGATCCCTAAATAACAGGTTCCCTGCCAATCCCTGGGCAACCATGGGAATGCTACATTACCGCAGACAAAGTAGATAGGTTTGTCTACATACAAAGGTCTGTTCTCTCCAGTCAAATTTGCAATGTTGGCACAACCTAAAAATGTTCCCGTTGACTGAGTTCCATTCCTCTGTATGCAAAAAGAAGCTGAATCGGGGCTATGGTTAATAGTGTAAGAAGGGGGCATGGCATCCTTATTGCCTATCGGAGCCATTTTAAAAGAAATCAAAGATTGAAAAGGATGAGACAGTTTATCAGAAGGCCTAATAGAAGCAACATTCAGTTTACTCCTATTTGCAAAAAGCGAGCATCCCAGGGGAGTCAAAACACGTTTCTCAAAACTATTCAAATTGGTGCCATCAAAGTTCCCTGAGATGCTATCATTCCATCGGCCAAAGAACAGTGCTCTAAGAGAAGCATAGCAGGCAGTTGTCAACGGTAAGGAATGTATATACCAACCTAGCCCCTTATCCCCGTGTTGTGGTAAATGTGAGCAGACCCAGCAATTGGATTTATTAAAAATGGCATGTGTAGCATTCATGATAAGTAGTAGAGTGTTATTATGGTACCTTTGTCTGTGCTGGGAATCCCGAGGGGATAAAGTGTGCAAATGTACAAAGGGAGTAGGAACAATGGGTGCACTTTCAGTAGGCAACAAAAGTTCTAAAGAATGAGTTTCCTCTAGGTACCATAATCCTAGGGCAGCGACTATAAAAAACCCAAATATCATTACAAGATTACAGCAATACGTTTTCGGGGCCCAGGCATTTTGTCCATTGTCCCAGTTGGTCACCCCCTTATTTACAAGTCCAATACGAGCGGCGGCGGTAGCAGGCATTGTAGTCTTCGAATAGAAACCCCAATGTTTGTTGCTGGCGACCCCCTGGTCGCGCGATTTCTTACTCCTTCCACAACCCTAGCCAACAGAATCCCCTTTCTCAAATTTGGGCAAAAGCAAGCCCTCGATGACTCTTTTCCTTCTCCGAATGCACAGCCGAACCGTGCCGTAAGTGTATCTACATGGTCGCAAGTTGTATCGTACTTTTCCTGGTACTGATTGATCCGGAAACAATATGTCGTCACTTACTGCTGGAAGCAACGTGTCAGAGGCATGTTTGCGGAGAGTGTGGAGACAAAATGGCAGCTTCCCCAAGCCTCCTGGGCTCAGAGATATTCTCCGACACACTCTCAGTGCTGCTTACTGCTTTGGGATCATTGGTTGCAGTATCAGCGAGGGGTTCTGTTTCTTCTGTAGCGTGTGGCACAGGGCGAGGAAGTTTCTTGATGTGTGACGCGTGGATCCAGTTCTTTCGTCCAGTTACCCGCTGTCAACAGGACCTGGAATGGCCCACGCCAGCGAGGCGCGAGGCAGGAGGTGCGCTCAAATGATTTGACGAGCACCCAACTCCCAGGTCGTATGCCGTGGCCCGGGCCCTCGTATCGTACAGGTAAGGCTTCTCGTACCTGGTGATAAATCGAATACAGGTTTTTAGTCAATTGTCTACAATAATCTGAAAGTAGTACATTTTCAACATTCTTTAAATTTCGGCATTTTGGAAGGTTCCAGATATTGGCAGGTCTCCCCATTACTACCTCAAATGGAGAGAGCCCAGTCTTAGTTTGAGGGGTTGTACGCATGGCTAGTAACACGATCGGTAAGGCGTCCGGCCATTTTAGTTTGGTGCCGGCACACGTCTTAGTGAGCTTGTTCTTGATGATACCGTTGTGTCTTTCTACTAGTCCGGCGCTCTGAGGATGTCTGGCCGAATGGAACCGTTTGTCAATTCGTAACGCTGTACATATCTGTAGGATTACAGCGGCGACAAAATGTGGACCATTGTCCGACCAGATAACTCTCGGCAAACCGAACCGGGGGAAGTACTCCTTTAACATGGTTTTCACAGTGGTCATGGCTGTAGCATCTTTAACAGGGAAAACCTCAACCCATTTACTAAAGGCACAAATAACCACAAGGACATACTTTAAATTGTTGCATCGTTCCATTCCAATGAAATCAAAGTGAATAACTTCGAATGGGACAGAAGGTGGGCCAAAACTTCCCCTTGGAGTTGATGTCCCCTTTCCTACATTATGTTGTAGGCAAATCATGAAGTTCTGGACGTAGTGCTGGGCAATTTTCAAAATCTTGTCATTTTCCCAAACTTTTTCTAACACTTTCGTAACCTGCTGTGCACAAACATGTGTAGGGCCGTGTGCCATTACAACCATCATCATGACATAGGCGTCGGGTAACAGCCATTTTCCTTCGCCCATGTCCACCCAACACCCATCATCATCAAGTTTTCCCAAGCCTTCAGCCCACCACTTAGACTCTTCCATCTTGGCATCAGCTTGGATATACCGTACAGACCCAACACCCTCATCCATTACATAGGCATCTACAGTCTCCCTTGAAACATACATCTACGTGAAAAGATCTGTGGCAGTTTATCTAGCTATCTGATCAGCGAAAGCATTCCCTTTTCCAATATCATCCACAATCTTTCGATGTGCTACACATTTCATAACTGCTAACTGAGTAGGCAGCGCAAGCGCTGAGAGTAGTTGCACTATTAGGGAGCCATGTTGAATCTTGGTGCCATGCAAAGTTAGGAACCCTCTTTCTGACCAAAGTCTCCCAAAGTTGTGAACCACCCCAAAGGCATACTGACTATCAGTATATATATTTACTGCAAGCCCTTTGGAGAGTTCACAAGCTCGGGTCAATGCTATAATCTCTGCGGCCTGCGCAGAATTATGCGTAATTCTCTTAGTTTCCACAACCATGCTCAATGTAGTGATTGCATAAGCGACTGTGGATGTACCATCCGGAGGTTTAAAGCAGGAGCCGTCACAAAACAGCTCTCCTTCCGGATTATCCAAAGGAGTATCTTTCAAATCAATTCTGCCCTTTGTTTCTTGTTCGATCGTATACAAACAATCATGTGACTCTTCATCGCCGCAAGTAGTATCTTGCGGAAAAGGTAGGAGTTCAGCCGGATTAAGGACACAACACCTCTTAATTTGAATGTGAGGAGCAAACAAGATCAATTCATATCTTGTCAACCGTGCAGAAGTGAGTTGTTGCGTTTGAGTTCGGTTCAATAGAACATCTACAGAGTGAGGCACCATCAGGGTTAGATCATGGCCTAGGACCATTCCCTCACTCTGTTTTACAGACGCGGCAGCAGCAGCGACAGCGCACAAACATCTTGGCAAAGCACATGCTACAGGATCAAGGATGGAAGAACAGTAACCGCACGGCCTATTCTTCCCTCCATGTTGCTGCGTTAATACAGCCAAAGCACATCCATCACAATCATGCACAAACAATACAAAGGCCTTTTCATAGTTTGGTGTGCCCAAAACTGGTGCAGAGCATAGTCTTAAGCAAGTCAAATGACTGCTGGTGTATCGCGTTCCATGGCAATGGTGAAGAAATGCCCTTCTTTGTCAAAGCCACCATCGGTTTGATCACTAGTGAGAAATTCGGGATCCACAACCTACAGTAAGAAGCCATACCTATCAAGGCCCTAACTTCTTTCTGTGTATTTGGGACAGACATGCCAGAAATGTGTTTTATTCTTTCAGGTGTCAATCTTCTTCCCTCCTTTGACATATAGGCGACCTCCTGACAACAATATTGAAATGTTTTAAGTGAAGCTTTGTGACCATGCTTAGCTAGATGAATAAGTAATAACACAGTGCCCTCCTTACAGGCACTCTCAGAGTCAGCAGCTAGAAGCAAATCGTCAACGTACTGAAGCAAAGTACAGGTAGAGGGCAATTCAAGGGTATCAAGTTGTTCTTTCAAAGCCCTACTATAAATACTAGGAGTCTCTGTGTACCCTTGAGGTGCACGAGTAAATGTAAACGAGCGTCCCCCTAAGGTGAACGCGAACAAATATCTACTATCTTTGTGTATAGGAATACTAAAGAACGCATTCTTTAAGTCCACAACACTAAAGTAAGTAGCTGTAGCTGGAATCATGGTTAGGATCGTCGTCACATCAGGCACAATTGGAAATTGTGGTGCCACAAATTTATTAATGGCACGTAAATCAATTATAAAACAGAATGGAATTACATTATCGCCTTTCTTGTACACGGGTAAAATCGGACTATTACACACATTTCCTGAAATTTCTTCAATCACACCGCGATGCACAAAATCGGAAACAATACATTTCAAAGCTTGCTCGCCCTCAACCAAAATCTTATACTGGCGAATGCGTGGCAGCTCAATTCCATGTTTCAAAACTATCTTAACAGGCTCGATCTGTAAAACACCGACATCATTGTCCTCAACAGCCACAAGCTCTATGGTACATCAATGAATTCTGGAGGCAAAGGTCTAGTGAAAAATTGCGAGGCAGAAAATTGCTGTGGTGAAATCGTCAAGCGCACTCCATCAGAAGAACAATAAATCACTGCATTTAATTCTTTTAACAAATTCAATCCCAGCAAGTTCTCTCCACAATCCGAAGTCAACAGAAAAGGACACTGGTCCGTAAAGGGACCCAAAGAAATAGGCACCGGCATAGAAACCGGACAAACAACTGGTGTACCGGAAAACCCTACAGAAACATTGGTTTGCCCTGACAGTGGAATATTTGGAACCCGTGAATGATCAATGGAACACTTCTGTGCTCCAGTGTCTATCAAAAACTGATGTTTCCTATTTCCCACCACCATTTCAACGTAGGGACCTTTCTGATTGACGGGAATAGGTGTAGGTTCCAAACCCTGCTTTGGGCAATCCTAACGAAACAGAATATTATGAAAAGGAAGCTCTTCAGATAAATATGCGGCGGAAGGATGATCAAATATATTCCTAGTGTCCGCAGTCGGAGTCTGATTGTCCTGCGAAAAAGGTTGATGAGGGTCCTGTGTAAACTGACCTCTATCAGGGCCCCCTACGCCCGGGCAACCTCTGGATCGCCTACCCATATTACCAAATGTATTATTTGACCTTTGTTGAAGGACGGGGCATTGTGCTCGCCAATGACCCTCTCAACGAAAATAAGCACACTGATTAATATTCACAGGACCCAAGGGCACATTCCCCTGCGGGACATACTGACCTCTAACCTGAGAATTACACCCTCTGGGGCCCCTAACAATTTGCTGCAATAGCACTTTAGTTTTTAAATCGCCTTTCCGTTTTTCAATCCTATCTATTTCATTATTGACACGATTCTCACAGTACTGAGCCATGTGCAGTACTTCTGATTGTGATTTCGCCTGCCAAGCACTCTCAGAAGACATTATCTGTGACTGGATGTCAGGCAGTAATCCACGTACAAATTTATCCACAAATAATCTTTTCCCAGACTCTGTGCCTAAGTCTTGTCCACTGAAATCCGAAAATACCTGTTTGAACCGATTAAAGAACTCGGTAGCACCTTCAGACTTTCCTTGGACACAGGCCGTAAGCTTGTCCCAAATAATTCTCTTTTCGGGAATTATGGTTTTTAATTTAGCAATGATTCTATCAGGTAGAGTTAATATCACCTGTTGTGGTCTTTCGCCAGCTGGCCTTTCCCCATCAAGTCTGGTTATATTCGCCCATGTATCTCCCAACCCGGGTACATCGTCAATAGTTCTAACTTGTTTCCATAAATCTACGGGCAGGAGTACAGGAAACAACAAATCAATGTCACCTAAGGTGAACACTGAGGATTGTAAAACAGATTCCATCTCTTTATAGAACCCTGTCGGATTTATCCTAATGTCAGGAATAGACTGTCTAATGGTGTTCATTTCCTGCCGTGAAAACGGGACGTGAACAAACTGTGATACATAGTGTGCGGGAATGTTCACAGCTACTATACCCTGTGCAGTATCGGCCAAAACCTCAACCTTCGGACAAATGTCGGAGGAACCTCTCTCATAGGCAACTGAGATGTAGGCAACTCCGAACGCTTACTAAGCAACAGAGCCAAGTCGAGCGCTAAAACAGTCGAAAAAGCTCTCTTATAAATGCTCAATAACTCTGTGGGACAACTATTCTTCCTTTTTACACATTCATCCTGCAGGTACTCTACCATTACCTGTATCACGTTCCTCTGCATTTCCAACGTATATTGACTACATGTGTCATATACCTCAACTGGAGTTATTGATATGTCTGAAATCCATCTAATCGCGTCTTTCTTACAAATTCGCATTTCCTCCGATATCGGTTTACGACATGGAAGGAACCATTTCTGTACATACATATTCTCCTCTTCATCATCCTCATTCTGTATCTTTTCTAACTCCTTTCCATACCCAAATAACCTCTCCACATGCTCATTTACCTTCTCCACAGTGTCTCTGGAAAGTGCTAGAGTATTTAGATCCCTTAACCCTTGCGGAACATCCGCATTATTTAATCTTCCCCACATTATACATAACTGAATCCCTAAGCCTTCAATAAAAACATTTTTCTCAGGAAAATTACCTGTATTATAAAGTGTGGCAAAAACACTAGCTTGATCATCCTTCTCCATACAATGCTTAGCCCATGCAATTAACTCACATTTCTTCTCCGGCGGTACAGTATTGCGAGTGACTGTACCTCGATCGATTACAAACGGCTCAGGACCACTTGGAAGAGAGGGAGCAGGCAAATTCGATGGAGGTACTATAACTGGTGCGATAAAAAGAGGCAGAGGAGCAGGTGGAGGGACAAAAACCGGAGGAGTAGGAACAACAGGTTGAGTAGGAAGAGCAGGAAGAGGTACAACAGTGGGAAGAGGAACATACAGAGGTGGCGCAGAGGCACCAAGCCTTCGTTCATTTAATATTTTGTCAATAAACTCATCAGAAATATGAAGATCTTTAGAAGGATAGATTTTCTGAATTCCAAGTGAGAAAGCCCTATCCATATTTTTAGTCGCCTCAGACTGTTTGTTTTGGTCATATAACAATGCTTTTTCAGTGTTCGTTTTATGACGAGGTGCATGTTTCTCTCTACCTTTAAGTTATTTCAATGCTTCTTTTTTCCAATTCTGCAAAACATCAAATGATGCAGGTCTAGCCTTTTTTTTTAACAAGACTGACTCCAAATATTCAATGCGAGGGATCTCAAAACTACCATTGATTGGCCACTGAAGTTCGGAGGCATGTCTGGTTTGTCTGTGCCAAATATCATTAAGTACTATACTTCCAATGCCGTACTTACAGTACATAGTACATGCCGGCGACCCCTCCTGTGGTGCGGGATGGCTAAATTCCAAAGATTGTCTATCACTGCGGAATAATGCCCTAAAGCAGGTAGACAATTTCCCAGGCATATCTCAAATTCTTGGTGTTACCTGGTCAATAATTGTGTCTGCAGATATAATTAAGAATCGGGTCACGACTCACCTGACCAAACCTAAGGAGGACCGATCGGTACTTCTAAGAATCTTACCTAACTAATCTTACCTCGTGTATGGTGATTTCAGCAAATCTGCCCGCCTCGATAAGTGGACCCTCATCAAGATGCCGTCTCAGACCACAAGCTAATCATCCAGGGATCGGGTCGTGCAGCACTGCTGAGGTGTCGCGTCTCATCCAGGTGCCCCTTTATGTCACACCGTCCGATCCCGGTCCGATAGCGTGTGTCAACCTTCAACAATCCGGCATCAATCTTGAGGGTTCCTATTCGGGCGCCAACTGTGAAAACAGAAAAAGAATATCGAGGCTGAGTACCCCAAAAGGAAATACACCGAACACGAGTTACAAAGGAACATACAAAGTACTTTATTCTATACTGAATCCAATTACAAAAGCAGTGCAAAGTCAGATAGCTATCTGCCCTCAGTACAACACAACGAACTCCAGCGTGGTTAAGTGTGTTCAGTGAGAGACGCTGTACATTAGAATGCATTCACTTTTTATACATTTTGTGGGCGCAATGCCCAGCCCCACTTCGGGTTAATATTCCTTTTAATATATCACCATTCTAGGGTGCATGCCAAGTCTCAAATAACCGCATATAACTGGTTTGCCTTTAATACATGTATCAACAAGCGTATGCAATAACTGTGTATTCTAAAGTTTTTCCATGCAGGCCTTCTTAAACATTAATACAATGTAGTTAAACAGATGTCCTTTGTTCAGTATTTGAATACATTGTCTCAACATATGCTCGTGGATTAGTTTTCATTGCACGAGTAATCCTTCTACACATAGGTCAGTGAAGGACAATGTCTCAGTTCATGACTTCAACAAGTGGCCTGCAGGCAGATTACACATTAGCTATGTACAGAGGTCAAGACGGCCATGTTGTATTCTGCAATGACATTGTCCACCATTTTAGCTCACAGGGTGACTTTTACACAATGAATCCTAAAATGGCGGTTTGACCTAAAATGGCGGCCTACATGGATTTAAGGTCCGGACCTTGCAACACAGATTTCTTTCGCAAGCGACTTTCGAGCAGCTTGGCGTAGGCCAATATTAAATATATTTATTACAATAGCAGCCACAATATACTTTCTATTTCGACACTGTGAAGCCACCGAGGAGGACGGTAGGGGCTACGGACAAGGAAGATACCATCAAGGAATCGGAAAACTCCCCAGACTGGCAAGTGTAGGGGTCCAATTGTTGAGTGAAGAAAGTGAACTACAGACCTCCCATTTTGCACTATCTGTGGTCTTGATCAATCACCAACAACCATCTCGGATGCACGCAGTAAGAGCGTACATTGACAGTGGAGCCGTTGGGAATTACAACGACCAGGATCTTGCGGCAAAGATGGGGCTTCCGTTACGCCCTAAATCAACCACTGACACTGTTACCACCGTCGATGGCACGGAAATAGCTTCTGGTCCAGTATCCCAATGCACTGCAGCTTTAACACTTCTGTGCCAGGATGGACACCAAGAATCTATCATTTTCGACCTCATTAAGGCACCACAGTTCCGGTTGATTTTGGGATTGCCATGGTTGGTAGCTCACAATCCTCGAATCGATTGGTGAGCAAAAGAATTGGCCTTTCCCGAGACTTGCACCCACACATGTTATTGCCAATAGAAACAACCCATAGACACCAGAACCTCCACGCTTGCGACTGTGGCAATTGGCACCCTACCAAGTGAATACCAGGACTTTCAAGATGTCTTTCAGAAAGAACAGGCTAATACCCTGCCACCGCATAGACCATACGATTGCCAAATCGACCTGATACCCGGCGCACAAATCCCTTGTGCGCGAACTTACACACTCACAGAACCAGAAAACCAGCACCTGAAGGCCTATCTTGACCAATACCTGGCCAACGGGTTCATCCGTCCCTCGAAGTTTCCAGCAGCCAGTCCTCTATTCTTCGTACCGAAAAAGGAGGGGGACTTGAGAATGTGCATCGACTATCGCACACTGAACCATATTACCGTAAAAAAAACCTACCCCCCCCGCCACTGATCCCTGAATTGCTTGATCAAGTCAAAGATGCCCAAATCTACACAAAACCAGACCTGAGGGTGTCATATCACCTTGTTCGCGTAAAACAGGGGGACGAATGGAAAACTGCTTTTTGCACCAAATACGGCTTGTATGAATAAATGCCCTTTAGCCTTTGCAACGCGCCTGCAGCATTTCAATACTTCATTAACAATGTCCTACGGGAATTGATTGATGTATGTGCTCTAGTGTGCATCGACAATATTCTAGTATATTCCGCATCAAAGTAGGACCACGTTAAACACGTCCGATCTGTATTGGAGAAACTCTGTCAACACCAGCTCTACGCCAAGCTCGAAAAGTGCTCATTCCACGTCTCCGAGGTGGAATTCCTAGGCTTTATTCTCCGCCCGAATGGGATCCAAATGGATGTACACAAGGTAGATGCTATCCTGAACTGGCCATCCCCAACTTCATTCAAGGGGGTTCAAAGTATGCTGGGTTTTGCAAACTTCTGCCACCGGTTCATCCCAGGATTTTCGCAAATCGGGCATCCCATCATGTTATTGCTAAGGAAAAGCAACAAAAAGTTCCAGTGGACAACAGAAGTCGAGGAAGCTTTCCAGGAACTCAAAGCAAGATTCACATCTGCCCCAATCTTACGCCACCCTCGCCCTGATCTCCCATACCTGGTGGAAACGGACGCCTCAAGCATGGCTATGGGAGCCGTCCTCTCACAAAAGGACCCCGGAACGGGCCAGTTACACCCTGTTGCCTTCTGGACGCGTAAATTCACACCCCCTGAACTCAATTACGCTATCACAGACAAAGAACCCCTGGCCATTAAGTCAGCCTTTAAGGCATGGCGGCACTACCTCTTGGGCGCCAGACACACAATCACCGTAATAACTGACCACCGGAACCTCCAGTACCTAAAAATGGCAAAGGCCCAATCCTCTCGACAACTACATTGAGCTCTTTTTTTTGCTGAATATGCCTATGTGATTACATTTCGACCAGGGGTGAAAAACTGGAAGGCCGATGCCCTTTCCCGTATGGGGGTGGAAGAGCAAGGTATCGGACCCCTGACCCAATAGCAATTATCCCGAGTGAGAAGCTCCTAGGAATCACAGCAACCATAACTCAGAAAGAATTACATGAAGAAATCCAAAACCTGATGAGTCCGGAGCAATTACAAGCGTGGAGTGCACAAGGAGAACATTACATGATAAAAGATCAGTTGCCCTACTTCAGGAATCGTTTATTCTTACCAAACCAAGAACTACAAGAACAAGTCATGTCCGGTTATCATGATTCCTTGATCGAGGGCCACCCCGGAATTCCTAAAAACCTAGCCAAGGTAAAACAAAATTATTGGTTACCCACGTGGCGTAAAGACATTATCCAATTCATCCTATCTTGTGGAGTGTGTGCTCAAAACAAGTCCTCCAAGCAGAAACCGGCTGGGCTATTACAACCATTGGAAATCCCACCAGCACCCTGGCACACGTTGTCCCTCGATTTTATTACTGATTTACCACCCAGTTAAGGGTTTAACACTATTCTTGTGGTTGTGGACCTATTTTCAAAAATGGCACATTTCATTCCTCTTAAGGGGCTCCCAAATGCTTCCAGTCTGGCAAAGGCAATTCTTGAAGGCATCGTAAGGCTCCATGGGTTTCCTTCAGTTTTGGTCTCAGACCGAGGTACTCAATTCGTATCTAACTTCTGGAGAAAATGCTGCTCTATGGCCCAGATCGACATCCGGCTATCCACCAGTCACCATCCCCAAACGGATGGTCAAACTGAGAAGACAAATCAGACGCTCGAGCAGTATCTGCATTGCATGTTACACCAAGCTGAAGGAAGCTGGTTCAACCTATTATGGATAGCTGAATATGCTTATAATAATTCCCTACACACCAGCACTGGGCAGACACCCTTTTATACCATGTATGGCAGGCACTCACGTACCTCTGAGTTGGACGTTCCTACAACCCTGGAAATGCCAGCAGTCAAAACCTTGCACATGGCCATTTCTCAAACCTTTAAAAGGGCAGCTGAACACCCACTTCAAGCTAAGAATCGCCAAAAGAAGTTTGCTGATCAACACCGAGCAAAGGCCCCCAACTACCAAGTGGGAGACAAAGTCTGGCTGGCGTCTAAACACGTGTCCATTAAAGGAACCCGAACTTTCCGTCCAAGTTACCTGGGTCCATTCACTGTCACCTCTGTGATAAATCCTGTGGCGGTCAGACTAGCTCTGCCGTCAAACATGCAGATTCTTCCTGTGTTCCACCTGTCTCTCCTTAAACCTGTTCAACCTGGGACCCGGGTAGCAACGCCACCACAGCCAGTAGTAGTCGCCGGGGAGCCAGAATTCGAAGTCAAGGAGATCCTGGATTCAAAGTACGTCAGATCCAAATTATACTACTTAGTAGACTGGAAGGGGTATGGTCCACAAGGCAGGACATGGGAGTCTTGTGAGTACATCCATGCATCTCACTTGCTTAGACAATTTCATCAAAACCATCCAAACAAACCAGGACCAGACAGAAGAGCTACCTTGAGAGGGGTCTTGGAGGGGGGGGGTGCTGTCATGATTCCTGCCCCTCATGTCCCCAGCCCTCCAAGATGTCAGGCTGGAGCCAAGCCACGATCACCTATATGGCCCTCAAGGGCCTTGCCATCCCTCCAAAGACCCACTTGGAGTCAAACTTGGCGCTTGTGGCACCAGACTCACTCACTCCATAGGATAACATTGGGGATTGGACTTGTAGTGCATTGATGGGGACAAAGATGGATGCCCCCACATATTTCGGTTCCCAGAACTGCATGTGTAGTCTAGTCTTTTGGGTGTGGTTCAGCCCAGAGACACCTGGGATAACCAGAGACTATTTAAGCCACACCCAGACTGAGAAACATGCTTTGTGTTTTCTGCACCTGCAGCGTGACACTCACCGTGTTCGGATCGGTCTCCAGTAGGCCTGCAAATCTTCGCTTATTTTTGAAGACTGTATGAGCTTCAAACGCTTACCTGAATCCCGCCCGCTCTGGGGGAACTCTGTCTCCGGAACTTCTCATCAATCTGCAAGATGGAAAAGACACTCCAGGTTACCGTGGAAACATCTAGAGGCGCCACATACCACGCTTACTCGCCGCCTTTCTTGTTCATAACCGGCATCCACTCTGAAAACATTGCGACACCTTAAAGACACAGAAAAAGAACCCAGTTCAATACAAATATGAAAGGGTTGCATCGCGCTCTCACTCACCTTCAGCGCTACTCATCTCAGCAGCACGTTGCCATCCCCGGATGCCGGCCATCATCTAAGGAAGGAAAGGAACGAAGTTAGAGAACTGTTCAAAAGACTCATTATACTTACCTTTCGGACTCTTGCCAGTGAAATAACTAGGCAGCAACGAGCCCGCATCAATGAACGCGCCCCAGCGCTGAAAGCCGGATGGAGAGCACACTTTCCAAGAAATCAAGGTGAGCTGTGGATCAAAGGGAAGGGTTGGACCCCGGGGAAGAAGGGGTTCAAGCACACAGAGACAATAGGGAGTTAAACTCTACCAATCCTGTGTTTCAGGCCCAGTCTCCAATTGAGAAGACTCCAGCGAAGGGTTCGAGGTCGTAAGAGGTCATAACAGGCTGAGTGACATCCCCGTGGATACCAGGTGAGCGTTACACCTTACTGAACTAGGCCTCACACAAAGAATCAACCAGCCCACGCATACAAAAGGCAGAACATTAGACTGGGTGGCTGATCTTAACTGTGAGACAACAAATACCTCCATCGAACCTCAGACATGGACAGACCATTATCTACTGACCTTCACCATACATGCAAACATAATGCCTATCCAGACTAACCTAATAGCTCTACCACTCCTCCCCAGAAATAAACAGAATATTACAGTAGAAAAGCCAATACTTCACCTTCACCCCATCTTTAACCCTCTGCCTGTCACGTCTCACCCAGCCATTTTAGTAGATCTTTATAACTCTACTATAACACAAGCTTTAGACATTATCGCCCCGCTTAAATTGTGTAAAAGTAAACCTAGAGCCCATTTGAATTCTTGGTTTACACCACAACTAAAAGCCCTGTAAGCAGAAAAAAGGCAAATGGAAATCTTGTGGAAAAATCTCCCTACTTAGGTTAACAAAAGTAAGCTACTGAAAATCACATTCAAATACAAAGCTGAAATATTAAAAACTAAACACGAGACATGCAATGACAGGATCAACAAAGACAGTTCTAGCACTAAAGAACTGTTTGTCCTATTAAGAGAAATGGAAGCCCCTAGCCCCCCTGTGGACACTTTCACCAAGGATAACGTTTTGTGTACTAATATCCAAAATGCTCTGTCTAACAAAATCTCCCTCCTCCAAAATGCAATTTCAGAAAAAAAGGCGAACCTTCCAAAAGCAGGCACCCATCACAATGTCCCAGATCATACCTCTAATCCCTCCCAGCGCTTTAAATTTGCCCAAGTTACCACTCAAGAGGTGGAAAAGATGATTGCCTCGCCCAAAACATCAAGATGTCAGGGAGATACTTGCCCAGCTCAGATAATAAAAGAAGCTGCCAGACGCCTGTTCCTTTTATTACCACATCAATCAATATCTCATTTTGTACATGCACGGTCCCTACCAATTTTGAAGGATGCATGGGTCTTACCACTCGAAAAAAAATCTCTTTTGGCCCTTCTATCCCAAAGAACTATAGACCAATTACAACAGTCCCATTCCTCGTAAAGATAATAGATAAAGCAGCGTATCTCCAGATACAATCGTACTTGGAGACAAACAATCTCCTAGGGCTCTGGCAATCTGGTTTCAGACTACTTCATGGCACAGAAACAGACCCTTTTTATTTAGTGGATCATAAAGTGCTGTGCAAAAACCTATCCACCGCGGCTCACTACTCCCAGGAAGCCACATCCTGGATCCAATCGTTTCTGAATAACAGGTCCATGAGAGTGTTATCACCCTCGGCCTCTGCAGACCCTACACCTATAACATGCAGAGTACCTCAAGGATCTTGTGCATCTCCTACAATGTACAATGTCTTCACTAAGCCACTATTTAATGACCTTGGCCATCTGGGTATCACCTACACTAACTATGCAGATGACACCCAGATCCTCATACCACTTACTGGAGACTATGATACGGACTTGGCCCTAGTGAATAAAATCTATCCAATCATTCAGGCCTGAATGGCCGCACATGGCCTGTGCCTGAATAATGATAAGACAGAGCTTATGCTCCTGGGAGCACAGACTAACCTTAACAAACACTGCAACAAATATCTATCCTTCAACATCGATGGTATTGACATTAAAGTGGCAAAGGAGGTAACACAGACTCATCCCTTAATCTATGCAAGCAAGCTAACGCCACTGCCTCAGCCACAGCTTACCCTTGTAAGCTGATTCAGGCTTACAAACCTTTCCTATCTACAGAGAGCTGCATTACTCTAGAGACAGCCTTAAATCTGTCAAAACTGGATTATTGTAATGCCCTATACCTAGGTGCTAGCAAACACATAGGCCCTCATTACGACCCTGGCGTTGGACCATGGTGCTAGTAGCACCATGGTCCATGCCGGTAATTTACCGACTCCGCCATGGCGGAATGGGGAATTAACGCCCTATTCCAAGGTTGGTGGGACGGTAATTCCCCTTTCCCCCATTGCCCCTCCCCATTCCTATTTTTGCCCCATAGGGCATAATGGGAATGGGGAAAGTGCTAAGTACGGCACCGCAAATTGCGGTGCCGTAATTAGCTCCCTGGTCCCTTTGCGGGTTGGTTTTTAATGCCTGCAAAAAGCAGGCGTAAATTCTCCAACCCGCAAAGGGACCTCGTAGTAAGGCGGCAAGGGTTTACCAGTACCGGTAAAATACTGGTACCGGTAAACCCTTACCGCCGTCCGTGTAATGAGGCCCAAAGTGTACTAATTGCAAATACTGCAAAATAATGCATTTAGAACGGCCCTATGTATCCCCAGAAGACAGCATATCTTGGAGATTAGGCGACAGAACAAATGGCTCTCGATCAATGACAGAATTCAGTTCAAAACTGTCTCTCTCACCCACAAATGCCTAAACAATGCTGCCCCCCAATATACCATGGAAAAAACTGTCAAATAATCTGGAGCACGCCCCATGAGGACAGCTAACGCCTTCTGTCTAACAGTCCCCAGATTAAATCTGAAAAAAGCAGGGGGCAGTGGCTTTCCTGTAATGGCCGCTCACTTATGGAACTCCCTCCCTACGCAGTTGAGAGCAGACACCAGTCACTTCTCACCTTTAGGAAAAACACCAACATCTGGCTTTTTGCTAAGGACTCATGATGATCGCTAGGACCAATTATTTTTTTGTTTGTTGTTTTTTCTTTTAACCTGCTTGCTTCACGCATCCTATGTATTTCACCGCCTGTTCCCTGCTGTATTAATGTATTCACTGACTGTAACTGTCCTTTGGGTAACCTGGATCTTGAAACTTGTAATGCACCCAGGTACCTCTGGGTTCCGTGGGCAATGTAAATAAATAAACAAAGAAAGAAATAAAATAAAGTAGGATCTACTAGGCTCATGTGCGTAAGGAGGATAAACATTTTCCACAACACTTGCCAAGACAACTTCAGTATTTTGATTGTGTGGGTAGCTGTACTCCTATGTATGTCCTTTCTGTATATTCATTTTTGCATGTGTGATTATGTGCTCCCCAACTCTGTGTCCGAGGTTGCTTAAGGGTGATGCTTCTTTTCTTTAGGTGAAACTTCATTGTAAAATGTGCAAACCACCTTTTTTTATGCACGTTTTGTACATTTAGGAAATTCCATTGTCATGCAATTTGTAGAAATAGTCGGGGATAGCTCAGAGAATTAGCTGAGTACAGCTATTTATTGTGTTCGTCTTGCATCTCGTCAGCAAAAATAATACTAATTACACTCAAAAGGTGTCTTTTATTTTTTTCAGATTCATTTAGAATGTGGGTTGGTGCATCACACATCCGTTTCATTTAACACATACAACTGTTCATGAAAGAATACATCTTTCTTATGCTAGTTAGACAATTAAATATGGGTTGGTAGGACATATGGTCTACTACATAAATTGGAGACAGTTGGCACAAGTCCCGGCTTCTCCACTTGAACAATATGTGTAATCTTGTGCAAATTACGTTACCTCACAGGGCCCGATCTTACCTAACCCCTCAAATTGAGGTAATCAAAAGGGATTCAGTTAAGTTTGCACTAAAAAAAAGCTGATCTTGTCATAAGATGACAGTAGCTTTCATGATGAACGTGGATGTGCCACCATCAACGTGCGTGTCTTAATTCTGAAAAATTGTCATACAGTTGTGAGAATTACAGTTCCTTTATTCAAAAGGAGTGGAAGTGGTCTATTGTATTTGCCAACACTAGAGGTCATGCGATATGGCCTGGTGAGGGTAGTGGGGGAGGGGATCTGGGATATCCTACGGAAATTGGTAGTCGTTGAAAGGCAAAGAGTAGTATATCGTTGAACTGCCTGCTAGCAGCACTGACCATGGACATGGAAAACGCACTATCGTGGCAGCCATCTTGTTTTTTATGAGAGATTGGGCTCGCGCAATATGCGTGGAGCCCATCTCCCGTACAAAAAAAAAGAAAATTAAGCTAACGGCCCACAGCCCTGCAGAGACCAAAATCAAGCCCATATATGTTTTATCATCATCAGAAGTATGTAACTTGGGGTCAATGACACAGCAAGCTCAGGAACCATGCCCTCTGTGTGACTTTGCAACACTAAAGCTTGGGATTAGTCATAACAATTACTCAGAACAGATCTCGATTCCATTGTTTTTCGATTGTCTGCAGAAAAGGAAAAAAAGAAAGCAAATAGTCTTGGTCCTGCCACAAAAAGAGAAAATGGCCCTCATTACAACACCGGCGCTAAACCATGGCGCTATTAGCACCATGGTTGTTGCCGGTATTGTAACGAGTCTGCCATGGTGAAATGGGGAAGTACCACCCCATTCCAAGGTTGGCGGGGCGGTGCTTCCCCATTTCACCATGGCCCTTCCCTATTCTCATTTTTGCCCCATAGGGTATAATGGGAATGGGGAAGCCGGTAATTACGGTACCACAAATTGCGGTACCGTAATTAGCACTAAGGTCCCTTTGCGGGTCCATTCCTTAACGGCTGGTAAAACCAGCTGTTAAGGTGGGAACCCGCAAAGGGACCTCGTAATCAGGCGCTAAGGGATTACCGGTACCGGTACCCTTACCGGTACCGGTAATCCCTTAGCACCAGGGTCGTAATGAGGCCCAATGAAACCAGAACTTCCCTGTCAAATCCCGGCTGCACGAGACCAAGAGTAACCCCACACATGTTTCGGCCTCAATGGACACTTATCAGTGAGATGTAGCTTGGCACTCAAGTCACAGCAAGCTCAGGACCCTCTACACCCGTACCACTTCCTAAATAAAGCAATTGACTATTTCCATGCCAACTTCACATGCACACCTTGCATGCAGAAAACACCTGTACTTATCTAAAGTGAGACACGTGACAAATACGTTCAGGATAAAAGACATATAAAGGAAAAGGCAAGATATTTTGATTGTCAACGATGGTGAGAGTGAATGCCAAAAAAGTGTAGGAGGAGATTTGAATCGAAGTAGCAGTGGCCTCATTCCAAATCGTATGATTGGTTGAAAGTTACAACAAATGCCCTATGACATGCCTCACCATTGCACATTTTTTTGAACAAGCTTTATTGAACGTTTGAGCTGATGAATGTTAATAACCAGCAGCTATGAACGGGCGCCCACACAGCTACTCAAACTGCCCAAAGCTGAGGTCATTCTGACCTTTCAATGATCAGAAGTCAGAATCGATAAATCAGAGATGTTGCGGATCAGTTCACAGATTTTGCAAGCAACAATGTAGTGGTAGCAGTTTTTGGATGGATGGATGGGATTGGGTGGCTGGTTGCATTGGATGGGTGGATGTGTGTGTGGGTTAGTGAGTGGATGTATGCATAGATACGGGTGGATTGGGTGCCTGGGTGCATAGAGTGGCTGGATGGATGGTTGTGTGGGTGGCTACATGGATGGGTGGATGGATGGGTTGGTGGATGGATGCATAGATACGGGTGGATTGGGTGCCTGGGTGCATAGAGTGGCTGGATGGATGGATGGATGGATGGATGGATGGATGGGTGGATGGATGAGTTGGTGGATGGATGCATAGATACGGGTGGATTGGGTGACTGGGTGCATAGAGTGGCTGGATGGATGGTTGTGTGGGTGGATGGATGGATGGATGGGTGGATGGATGGATGGGTTGGTGGATGGATGCATAGATACGGGTGGATTGGGTGCCTGGGTGCATAGAGTGGCTGGATGGATGGTTGTGTGCGTGGATGGATGGATGGATGGATGGATGGGTTGGTGGACGGATGCATAGATACGGGTGGATTGGGTGACTGGGTGCATAGAGTGGCTGGATGGATGGTTGTGTGGGTGGATGGATGAATGGGTGGATGGATGGGTTGGTGGATGGATGCATAGATACGGGTGGATTGGGTGACTGGGTGCATAGAGTGGCTGGATGGATGGTTGTGTGGGTGGATGGATGGGTTGGTGGATGGATGCATGGATACGGATGGATTGGGTGACTGGGTGCATAGAGTGGCTGGATCGATGGTTGTGTGCGTGGATGGATGGATGGATGGGTGGATGGATGGGCTGGTGGATGGATGCATAGATACGGGTGGATTGGGTGACTGGGTGCATAGAGTGGCTGGATGGATGGTTGTGTGGGTGGATGGATGAATGGGTGGATGGATGGGTTGGTGGATGGATGCATAGATACGGGTGGATTGGATGACTGGGTGCATAGAGTGGCTGGATGGATGGTTGTGTGGATGGATGGATGGATGGGTGGATGGATGGGTGGATGGATGGGTTGGTGGATGGATGCATAGATACGGGTGGATTGGGTGACTGGGTGCATAGAGTGGCTGGATGGATGGTTGTGTGGATGGATGGGTTGGTGGATGGATGCTTGGATACGGATGGATTGGGTGACTGGGTGCATAGAGTGGCTGGATGGATGGTTGTGTGCGTGGATGGATGGATGGATGGATGGATGGATGGATGGATGGATGGATGGGTGGATGGATGGGTTGGTGGATGGATGCATAGATACGGGTGGATTGGGTGACTGGGTGCATAGAGTGGCTGGATGGATGGTTGTGTGGGTGGATGGATGGATGGGTGGATGGATGGGTTGGTGGATGGATGCATAGATACGGGTGGATTGGGTGCCTGGGTGCATAGAGTGGCTGGATGGATGGTTGTGTGCGTGGATGGATGGGTTGGTGGATGGATGCATGGATACGGATGGATTGGGTGACTGGGTGCATAGAGTGGCTGGATGGATGGTTGTGTGGGTGGATGGATGGGTGGATGGATGGGTTGGTGGATGGATGCATGGATTCGGATGGATTGGGTGGCTGGGTGTATTGAATAGACGAATGGGTGGGTTGATCGATGGGTTGCATGGTTTGATGGATCGGTGGGTGGATGGATATGGGTGTATTGGGTGGCTGGGTGCATTGAGTGGATGGATGGATGAATGTGTGGGTGGATGGATGGATGGATATGTGTGTACTGGATGGCTGGGTCTATTGAGTGGATGGATGGGTGGGTGGGTGTATGGATGGATGGATGGATATGTGTGTACTGGATGGCTGGGTCTATTGAGTGGATGGATGGGTGGGTGGGTGTATGGATGGATGGATGGATATGTGTGTACTGGATGGCTGGGTCTATTGAGTGGAT
The DNA here is from genome assembly GCF_040938575.1 of Ambystoma mexicanum. Classification (NCBI taxonomy): domain Eukaryota; kingdom Metazoa; phylum Chordata; class Amphibia; order Caudata; family Ambystomatidae; genus Ambystoma; species Ambystoma mexicanum. Next base: position 180,773,252 of record NC_090927.1, on the reverse strand, counting down.
GGATGGGTGGGTGGGTGTATGGATGGATGGATGGATATGTGTGTACTTGATGGCTGGGTCTATTGAGTGGATGGATGGGTGGGTGTATGAATGGGTTGGATGGATTGATGGATAGGTGGGTGGATTGGGTGGCTGGATGAACGGGTGGGTGGTTGGATGGTTGGTGAGTGAATCGATACTAGCAAACTGTGAAGCTGTGTGGAGATTTGCTCCACTTGTTCTGCGTGACGCTGCCAGTACAGCACTGCAAGCCTTAGATCTTGCTGTCTTTTTCTTTATTATTGCCACACGCCACTTCCTGGAGGAGGCGAAGTTTCCTGGCAACACGTGACAGATCACGTGACTCTGCCGGACCATTTCAGCTGTTGTGAGCCGCCCGAGCGGGGTGTACAGCAAACTGTGAAGCTGTGTGGAGATTCGCTCCACTTGTTCTGCGTGACGCTGCCAGTACAGCACTGCGAGCCTTAGCTCTTGCTGTCTTTTTCTTTATTATTGCCACACGCCGCTTCCTGGAGGAGGCGAAGTTTCCTGGCAACACGTGACGGATCACGTGACTCTGCTGGACCATTTCAGCTGTTGAGAGCCGCCCGAGCGGGGTGTACAGCAAACTGTGAAGCTGTGTGGAGATTCGCTCCACTTGTTCTGCGTGACGCTGCCAGTACAGCACTGCGAGCCTTAGCTCTTGCTGTCTTTTTCTTTATTATTGCCACACGCCGCTTCCTGGAGGAGGCGGAGTTTCCTGGCAACACGTGACGGATCACGTGACTCTGCCGGACCATTTCAGCTGTTGAGAGCCACCCTTGCGGCGTTAAGCCCGGCGGGGACAAGCCCTCTGGCTGTTGTGCGGCTGTTTGGCGGATGGTCGCAATTGAGAATCTTTTGCCTAAGGTACTGTTTAATACCAACTTCACCAATTATACCAGGTTTCCAAATCAAGTACTGTGGCAATCTTTGAAATTTGTTTAGATATCAAGGTCATATTAGGTTGGCGTTTCTTATTTTAAACGGCACATAGTGTTTTAACTTAAGAAAGAAAGTGTTTTTACATAACATTCTATGTTCACCCTAAAAACAGGCATGCCATCAGAGACAACTAGAGACCCGATGGCCACTTCATCATCCATCATGCCTAATATACCGGACCTAGCTCTGCTCCCTCAAACTCCCATTAATCAAAACATTCCTAAATCACAGGAAAAGACCAAAAGTCGCACTAGCACTTAAAAAAAAAACATCATTTTAACTCCAATTAACAAAAATCCAAATGACATTCGTAATTTTTATGTAAAAAAATCACATGACCCAATAATCTCCAATTTGACTGATTTGGCTTCTTCTGTATCGATCTCTGCAGAGCCATTACTACCTAATGGTGACGTAAATGATCTGATCCCAATACAAAATCATAATTTAAATAATGAGGCGTCTGCTCCTCTTTTGAGTTCTTCTATCTCAGATCAAACTTCATTAAATGTACCCCATTCGCCTATTAAAAATATTAAACCCATGCAAATTTTCTCCACCGTTTTAGAAGAGTCATTTCTCGACTCTGAAGTGATGACAAATGAAAACCAAAAAACAGTACAAAATTCACCATCTGGGAATGTTACATTGGCTTCAGTAATTATTGAAGACGTGGGTCAAGTCTCTCATAATAAGTCTCCTTCATCCCCCTCTCAAAATCCCCCTGAATGTAGAGACTTTGAAAGCTCAAGAGTTTCAATCATGACTGACTATGCACAAGCATGTTCCATGGATTCAACAAGGCAAGATGAGGAGATCTCTTTTTTGCAACCTACCCCTCGTCATTGCCAAACCTCTGATAAGAAACAACAATTAACTGTATCTTTGCCAAATCCTGTCCTATTAGAAGTCACTTTGGGAGCTATTAACACTACTATGTCTACTTTATTCAAGCTTTTTAACTCTTTGGATCAGAAGTTAGCTGTTCAAACCGACAAGATAAATTATATAAGTGATTGGATGAGAGATACCTCACTTAAATATTCTAAAAGTCTTTCTTTAGTAAATCTGGAGCAAAGAATTGTACAGCTTGAATCCAATCTGTCAGCTTATCAAGGTTCAAACGCACACTCAGGAACATCTATTATACAGCGTCTCTCACATTTAGAGAGTATGATCCAAGACCCTCTAAATATTACGCCAGCTTTACCAATGTTTGCTAAAATTATTCGACCAATTGAATGTGTTGAGGAAGCTGATACGGTAAAACATAACGAATCTTGGATCAGTGTTGATTCGCCTGTGAGAACTGTGGGTCAATCTATACCCTGTCAATCTCGTGGGGGCGTTAACCAAAATGTACAAAAGATAGGAGGATCTTTGTTAAATAATAGAAAAATAAAAGTGATGTCATCTAAAGTTATACAAAGAAATAAAAAAGCTCAGTCAGATTTAAAAAAATTACCTCAAATACATCCTTCTTCGGATGTCACGAAATCTTTCACTTACAGTGCTGTTGGTCCGCCAGTTATATTTGATTAGATAACTAATACTGACTTGGTCCTTACAGCCAGCAATTCGTGTGTAGATGAAGTTTTGCAAGACATCTCTCCTCCTTCTCAAGTTGTTCCTCCTCTAGGTATCCCAAAAGAAGTTCTCATTCCATCTCCTAACTATGACCCGTTGAATGAGCTGGTACTTCGTTTGACATCCAAGCCTGATAATATACAAACAAAACAATCTTGCCCGATTGCACAAACGACATTAGCTGTTCAACATGGTGTCGTTTCGACAGGTGCGGGCAAGTTACATCCTACTCTCACTCCGATGGCGAAAGTTGAAGATCGTTTAAGTGCATTAAGAACTGCAGTGGATTCCTATTTACTTAATAGAATATCAGAGGTGCTACCTGAAGCTTCACATGTCCTTGAACATGCCCCTCTCATTCATAATTTTAACAAAAATTTGCAAAATGAAATCCGATCTCTCAAAAACAGATCAGATAATTGCACGAAAATCATGCCTCCTGCTAATAGTCAGCGCCCTCAAGATCCACCTAAAGATAGAAATAGGAGTAACATGGATATACGTAATGGCAGTAATAAACGCTACATAAATGACGATAGTGCTGCATTTTCAAGTTTCATACTCTGAATCTGAAATGTCGCCATTGGTCCTTCCCAAAGTACGATTTATGTCGTGCTAGTATCTTCAATATATTTGGAGATATAGAGGGACTGGAAGCCATTTCTTCTTCAGATGTGGATCAAGTTGAGTTTCTCTGCGACAAGAACCTTTCCATCGTTAGGCTTTGGATAAAGTCTGGTATTGTCCATAATACACTATGGCATGCCAGAATGGATTTGTTTAATCTTGGTTTTTTTGTTAGCCCAAGACCCAGCACGACAGCAATCTGAGGAGATTGATGGTAATAAGTCTATTGGTGGCACCATTCTCGAACCCTCATGTGCCTGCAATTATTGCATCAATCAATCGCCATTAGATCCCAATGTGGAACCTAACATCTGTTCGTAACCACGAGCAACCATCTCTACCAACGAGTTTTCACTTGATAGTTGGAATACTAGAGGTTTCTCTCATTTACAGTGGAACTTAGATAATGGTTTGAATAGTTACGATATTGTAGCTCTACAAGAAACGTGGTTAATAAATCCCCCCTATATGGGACGATCATGAGATTGGTTTACTGCCAGCAATCCATGGTGGTAAAGGTAGACCCACAGCTGGTTTGTTAGTAGCAGTGGAAGTGAGCAGGGGTTTGACAATTTCCCCCTGGCAAACACCAAATAAATTCATACAACTGGTTAAGATCCTTTTTAACTCACAGACATACGCTCTTATTAATCTTTATAGAAACCCAGCAGGCATTACTGATGACAGCTTTCATTATGCTCTTTCCTGTATTTTCGAACACATCTCTGACCAAAATAATGTCTCAGGAATATTCTTAATGGGTGATTTGAACTTTTCCTGCTTTCATTCGAACAAGAGGAATAGGAATCGGGAAGGTGCAAGATGGTACTCCTTTATGGAAGATCATGGTTTAAAGATGGTAAATGGTGCAATCATAGGTGATATTCCACCTATGAATACCTGGGAAAGAGACTCCTCCAAATCTACCATCGACTATATTTTTGTATCTAATTCCATCTTCATGAATACCAGCAAATTTTATTATAATCAAACAGATATCCAGTGATCACCACCTCTTAGCCTTATTTTGGGTGATGGAAAGTGGTGTTCACCTGAAAACTGCACTGTACTATAAACATACTGTATCTGTTAACAATGGCAGAAACCGCTTCAAATGGTCTGTCAATAAATTATTAGCTTTGAATGATGCTATTCTAAAAAATCAAAGTTCACACAAGCCTGGTTCTTATATAGATATCTTAAGCACCTTCGCGAATCTCTATCCTGTTTGTAATGAACCAGGTAAAAGACATGGTTTTGATCTAGCTCTCTGTGAACGAAAGAAAGCCTACAGAAAAGAGATCAGAAAGTATCAGAAATTACCCATGATTGATCGAATTAAAGCAGTTAAAGTTGCCTCTTCGAGATATCGAAATTGGGTTCGAGCAAGGAGAAGCTACCCTGTACCAACTAGATGGTGAATGCTTTCTGTCAGCTTGCCGTGGTAAAAATTCGACCATGATCTGGGAGCTGTTGAATAAATGTAACATCTCATCCCAAGATCATGTGCAGATCAATGGTTTATCTGAATCGGTGTGGGTTACACATTTTTCATCCTCATACGACGATCCTATGATGAATTACTATAATCACAATAGCAAAGTTGTAAACAGTTGGACTTTACATTGTACAAGATTTGCTATTCAAGCCTTTATTAAAGCTTCTTCATCATCTAGAGCGGCAGGCCTGGATGGACTGACCAAAGTAATGCTCAAAAAAAACATAACAGAATGGGCACTAATCTTGAATAATACTTTTCATCACATATTACAAACTAAAAATATTCCGCAATCATGGCGTTCTTCTGTAATCATTCCGGTCTATAAAAAAGGTGATCGAATGAATCCTAAAAATTATCGTCCAATAACGTTACTAGACATGCCAGGAAAAATTTTCTCCAGACTGGTGCTAAGAGATTTTAATGCTTGGTCAAATAAAGTAAATCAACGTGACCCAGCACAAACTGGTTTCGTGGCAGGTCTAGGCACTGGCGTTAATTTAATTACTTTAAATGCTATAAAACAACAAGCAATTCATAAGAAGCAAGCCAGATATTTTGCGTTCGTAGATCTTCATTCCGCTTTTGATTCGGTCTCAAGACCAAAACTTATAGATAAGCTAATCAAAGCGGACTGCCCATCCACTCTTATTGACATTATTTTTGCCCTCCACTCACAAACTAAGGTCTATGTAAGGCTAAACTCTGAGGGTCTTCTATCAACCCCAATTTCAACATATAGAGGGCTGAAACAGGGGTGCATGTTAGCGTCTGCCTTATTCAATTTTTTCATTAATGATGTACGTTGCATTTTTGGCAAAGTAATCAGTGATGCTCCTAAATTGAATAGTGTAAAAATTTGTGCCTTATGGTATGCAGACGATCTTGTTTTGGTATCAAAAACTCCGAGTGGTTTACGCAATCTTTTGTTAGCATTATGCTCTTATTTCAAAGAAAATGAATTGGTAGTAAACACGAGTAAAACACAAATTGTCTCGTATGTTCCTAAAGGCTTACGCAAACACTTAATGAACTGGCAGATCGAGGAAACACCCTTAAAGATGGTACCAAATTATGTTTATTTGGGCCTTATCTTTGAGGGCAGTCTAACGTTAGACTCACATCTAAATAAAATTAAGTAGAGGTTAATCACGGCAATCTGTCAGACACGAGTAATCATGTCTAAATATGGTAAATTTTCCATCAAAGCTGCCATTACTTATTGGGATCAGAATGTCGTAGCATCCATTCTTTATGGTCTGGAAACACTAATTGTCCCCTCAGGGTTTCTTAATTTATTAGAAGCCAAGTTTTGGCGTGCAATTTTAAATTTACCCCAATGTATTCCTGATGTGTTAATAAGATATGAATTGGGAATAATTTCTCTTAAGTGCATTATATAACTGGCGCCTACGTGCCTTATTTCGCAAATGCTTATTATCTACATATGATAACTCTACATTATCCACCATCTCAAGCTATTTGCTCAATTCTACAGAAATATTTCCGAAATATTGGTCTACGAAAATATTAACAAATATGGTGCATGCGGACATATCACTTGAACTGCTTACAGTTCATCCAGAGCAAGCAAAGAAGAAGGTGTATATGATGGACTGGATTGACACCAGAACTCAGTGTTTAACCTATAACGACTTTGATTCTACAATCTTTGGCCCAAAACGTTTTAAAAACATTGCTTCTTATTAATGCTTAGCACCATCTGCTGCCTTAAGAACTGCCATTCTTGGTTTGAGGTTTAACATCTGGCCCACCCGTGAGGTCAAAACAAGAAGGAAACAAATCTCCTCTGACCTCAACTGGTGTAGGTTCTGTAAAAATGTTATGATTGTAGAATCTCTTCAACACTTAATATTGGAATGCCCGGCACTTAGCACTTTAAGAAAATTGCACTTTGTTAATCACTTTGCATATTTTGCACAACTTGATCCAAAAAATAGATGGGTCGCCTTGGCTGCCACTGAATGAATGAGTATAAAAATTGCAACGATTAATTTTTTACAGGCCTTGAACCTAGAATGATGATTTTACAGCAAGTTATGAATTTATATGGTTTTTCTTAATTGGATTTTATGTTTATGAATTTTTCTAATTTGTATAAATTGAAAAAGTTGATGTAATTTCAACTATATTCAATAAATAAATAAATAATAAAAAAAAGAATCGATACTAGTATCTTTGTAACTATCCTCTAGTTGTTGTGTGTCTTCCTGCCTGACGACGATGATGAGATATTCCTGTTTTGTATCCAAGGTATGATCTCCGAGTGCGGTATCTTCCGGAAGACTTCATTGAAAGTTTCAAGAAAGACAGGACGACGTTATTATACTTTTACCAACAGGTAACTTTACACATCTTGGATGCATGTTTGAGCTGCAGGTTCTTTCCCGGCACTAGATTATAATTAAATTGACATACATGCATACAAATGAATACATGTATTACACCTTTAGCTATTTAGTCTTTTTGTACACAACAGTAGTTTCAAAGACAGGGCTCTACACGAATTGTGTCGTTCTTGCTTTTTGTCCTTTTTTTCCTGAAATCATACGGTTACTATGAACCATGTTCTTCAACCATCTGGAAGCTGAAAAACAATTTTTACATGCACTTTAAATCATACATAATAATAAATAAAGGGTAATGGCCCCAAAACGCCAGCATAGTGTTTGAGAGATGTCATCAGACCCCTTTTATGGCATTGTAGTGTCAGCCGTGTTACAGAACCTCCCCTTAGCAATGTACTTCTCTAATAGCACCCGCGGTTGGGAGCCGGCCAATCAGGAGGCTGAAAAAGAAGGTTACTACTCCCGATTTAGCCCGTGTTCCAAGCTGCTACATGGCCAACTCTGCAGCCCGCCATTTTACCACCATCTTCCGTTCCTTTAATAAAAAAAATGTTTATCTAAACGTCCCTCCCCAATCCCACTTACCTGATTGTGGTGGAGGCACTGCCCGCCACCGCCACCGTAGCTCCCCTGCATTTCCCTTTTCTGGCCGCCATGGTAATGGAAGAGGGGCTCCGTACAGAACCCCGCCTTCTACTGTCATGGCAGCCATCTTGGCAAAGCATTTTCATCCATTGAAGGGGACGTGCGTGGTGTCCTGTTCAATGAAGGAAAATGTTTTTTTTTAACACCCCGGCCTTCCGCTTTGGTAACTTGGGGTTCTAAGGGTGTTCATAACCCGTCCGACGGGCCATACTGGGGGTAACATCCCAGTGCCCTCGTAAACTTCCCTCGCTTCGCTTGGGCCGTTAACTCGGGCTGCCAGGTCATTACCCCTGGTATGGCCCATGGAACGAGTTAAGAACGCCATATTAGACACCTTAGGTGGATATAAAATATATGTACGCATAGTCGATCCAAGCTCATTTGAAGTAATCTGATCAATGAATGGCATTGGGGGCAAAGGTTCAATAGCAGTTTCCGCAAAATGCTTGAATGTTTAGAGGGAATCGAAATAAAAGTTTGATGAGCAGGAGCTAAAACCACCCATCTTGGTATCAGCCATCAGCCAGTAAGCAGGAGCCTGCTATGGTGAGCGAGGAGGTATGACAAACCTAACTTCCACATTAGACCCAGATTATAACCGTTTGCATTTACATATGACCCATTAGTCTTTAAATGTCTTCAACTTTATACACATTCTCCAACACAGAGATGTGATGTCACATTGGTATGTGGCCAAGTGGCCTGGGGTGCCTACATTAGCTCCTGCCAGCTGTTGGTGTCAATATAACCAAGCTCCTAAATGCTACAGCTAGGAGCCAAGGATCCACTGCCAAGCATTTTCAGTCACTGATTTTCTTTCTTTGAACAAAAGCGTGCATTGCTCTATAGCCAGAGGCACATTACAGCTACTACTCTCCCTGCTGCTGACCTCAGATTTATGGTCATTCAGACTCAGACTCCTACTGTATCTGAGACACAGCCGTCATGACATTTTCGACACTACAGCAGGAGCCTGTTACCTGTGGTTCTGCAGATTTTGATTCCCATGATCCCTCACCATTGACTATGCTGGCTTGGGCTGATGGGAGATGTAGTCCAAAGCATCTTGAGAGCCAAAGGTTGCAAACCATTGACCTATGGCATTAGAAAGAAGGAATGCTTGGTGCTCTCTGTTGCAGTCCTGAAATGGTGTAAATGATAGGGGGAGAGAGGTCACTCTTACTAATGATTATTTGACCTTCATTGAAGAAAACAGAGAGTCTGCGTAATAACGGTACCCCTTTCCCTTTTACAGTTGCGTAATGACTACATGCAACAGTATGCAACGAAAGTGAGTGAGGGCATGGCCTTGCAGCTGGGATGCCTGGAGCTCAGGTAAGGGAATGTGTCTTATCAAATCTAGATTTGAGAACTATCATACTATATAATTAAAGGCCAGATGTATGTTTGTTCGAAGCTGTCATGTGCTTGCTTCGCCTGTTACCACCACTAGATGGAGCTGTTGCAGTACGCATACAATACTAAGACTTAAAGTTAAACTTCCAGGTGAACAAAATGTGTATTTCAACAAAAATGTTTATTTCAACAACAAAAATGTGTATTTCAATGTGTATTCCTGCAACAAAAATGTGTATTTCAACAATAACATACAATTTGCTGCAAAAAAAGACAAGACTTTAACAGCCTACTTCATGTTACATGAAGAGAATCATGCTGCACGTTAATTGTATCACTCAAACATCCTTCAACATTATGTATTTGAGTCCAAAACCCATAAATCGAATCCAAGACAATGAGGAGCAGATACAAGAATTGGCCATATGTACTATGTTGAAATTTCTTCTGATTCTGAGATATTTTGTTTGAGGTACTACTCCATGAAAAAGGATTAAGACCCTTTAAAACATTGTTTTTCTATTAACATTAATTACGTGAAGATACAACACGTAAAATATTTACACTCTGAAAATGTATTCTTTTACACACATAAGCCGGTGTACAGAGGCTTTTCCACTAGTAATATAACTTTTTTTTAATCAGGTGTTACCAATACTGTACAAAAAATTGAGAAAAACACAGATATGCTGAAGCAAATGAACACCTAGCAGACTTGCCAGGGCCAAGTGGGTAGATTTTAGTGCTCGCCTCAGATACGGCCACAGCATGCACTTTACAAGTTTGAGCCTTGCAGCAGGGCCGACTCAGCCCTTCATCCTTTCGAGGTTAAATTGGATAACATTCAATTGATTAATAATAAGACTTGCTGCACCTCATCGAAGTGTTGAGGAATGCCCCATATTCCGCTGTATAAGAACGCTAATTATCTCAAATAAGTTGAAGCATAATATTTTATCTCAATAAATGGGAATGCAACAATAGTGGCCACTTATGGCTCAATTTTTCCCGACTGCATCCTGAGATAAATTGGAACTCCTCCTACAAAATCACTGAAGTTCTTCCGGGAGCAACATGTCACTTGCTGGGCGAGGATCCCCCAGCCATGTCCTGACAATCAATCTAAGTAGGCCCATTGAGATGACTAGAAACATCTCCTTCTGGCTGCTATTTGAAGGCTGCGTCTAAGAATAATTAGCTGGAAGGAAACATGGAATATGCTGTGACCTGGTACTGAGGGTCTCATTATAGCCTGGGCGGTAACAGTAAAACAGGCAGACTTTGCATAATACCACCTGCTTTACCATCCTCGCTCTAGTATTTCAAGGGAATGCCGCTGGCAGTAAATACTGCACTACTACAAAATGGTATTTCACCTTCAAAATCCTCCAGTTTTTACATCCATCCAAGCTGTGAAACTTGTACTAAGTCCTCAGAAACTTTTTCAAAAGATTTATTTCTCTCCCTCTACAGTTGGAACACACAAGCTCTGATTTACAACACAGTGAAGCAGTTTTTTGAATGGGGACATGGGAAAGGGGTGGACATGTGGGGATGTCCGATGCCCGCTTTACCCCTGCAAAACCTACAAAGGGTAAGAAATTACCCTTTTGTGCATTAAAACAGTTTATAGTAGTGTTTCGTACCACTACTGCACACTATCCAATTCCGCCATCAGTTGGGATTTAAATGGACAGATGTAAAAAATGATCAAATAAAAGTAGTGGTACATCTTTCATACAACAGGTAGCATTCTAGCAATTTCACTACTCTTACTTCTGTTGTGGTGGTATAGCTGTAATTGGGCAGCTTTCAATAATAACGTTGGTGGCAGTGGTAATTTGCATTGGTGGTACCCCTTCCAAAAAATCTGCCTAAACTACAATCAGGCCCCTACTCTGCAAACTATCTTTGCCCAATCACCTTTGACTACTGGTCATGACAAGCAGATTGGAGTATTTTTGACGAAATTAATTATATGTTTCTTTTTACTTCTTTTTTAAATATCAAACCAATACTCTATTCAAATGCTGATATAATCATACTTAATCCAAAACCTTGCAATTATCCAAGAGATATTGTGTTTGTTAGATTTACTTGTCATCGTAGAATTTGGCATTATCCAGACCTACAAAGTGTCATGTATAAGCCATGGCACTTGCCCATTTTAATAATGTATCTGTATCCCCAATCAGTTGTTTATTCGTCAGGTAACCACTGCAGACCTGCTAGTTGTCAAACATCAGTAGTGACACAACCCCATGTTTTATTTTATTCAGCAACATGGTTACTTTAAACTTTATGCAAAAATAAGCATAACAAGGTTAAAAACCACATCACATAATCAAAACAAAAATCAAAAGACAACCCACCACAATTCATCATTGTAACTTAAATTACTTCCATAAAAAAATGTCATTTCAATTGTGTTCCAAAAATAATACATTGTAATTATGACTGCGGTTTGATTCCCTAAAAGCATTCTCTGCCAGAATTAATTTCTACGTACAAATCCCCCATTAAAAAAGTACCTAACTGTGTCTAGGAGGAATCGATTAATCATATTCCACAATCAAATTTCTCAAGCTCTCCATATACCCTTGATTATTACAAACGCTGCAAGTTCTCGAACTTCTCAGAACCCTATTCCTTACACCCAGCACTTCCCTAGAAATAAGCATATTTAGTCGAAATCGCATAAAAACTGTCACGCCCACTTACTGCAGCATGTCTTACAATATTATTACAGTTCCTTTTAATCTGGGCATAAAGATAATAAATCCTTAAGCAATTTTTGTTCGTGAGATGCAAATAATTGCTTTCTCTTTCTGATAAATCTTTCTGGAAAATAACAGCCCCGAAAACTCCAATATTTAGCCATGACTTTTCATTAATATCTAACATTTTAATATAATCCTCACACTCTCTTAGAAAATTATCAAGGGTTTTACAGGCTATGTTATGGCATTTATACCACACCTGTACACAAGTGTTTCTAGGTGCGAGCTAGAAGAGCTTCGTCAATTCTCCAAAAATACTATCTAGCTCTGTTTCATACATTGGGCCTCATTCCGAGTAGGGCGGTAAGGGATACCGAGCACCGGTAAGGAGACCGGTGCCGGTAATCCCTTACCGCCCTACTACGAGGTCCCTTAGCGGGTCCCTTCCTTAATGCCAGGTCTGACCTGGTGTTAAGGATGGGACCTGTTAAGGTGCCTGGGCGCAAATAACAGGCTTGGTATACGCCGGCACGTTATTTGCACCCGCCCCATTGCCATTGAGCCCTATGCAGGATCAAATGGGGAATGGTTTGGTGAATGGGGACTTAGCAGTCCCGCCAAGGTCGGACTGGACCGATAAGTCCTCATTGCACCAAACCAGAGTCGGTACCGGTATGGGAGGCAGTCATGGCGCAAATAGCGCCATGACTACCACCATACTTGTAATGTCCCCCATTATCCTTATAAACACCATTAGTCTTCTGTTTAATATGGTAGCCTTCTATTCACTTAATGGTAATTCTAGTCTGGGGCTCCAGAGGGCAACCCCCATAAAAAAGCAAAACCCTCCAGTACCTCCAAAGAGCCACAGTCCATCTTCATCTGTATTTCCATTCCATAAATTAAAATAGGGACAACTTTATTCCGATAAAGATTTATTAGCGCTAGCCACGAGTATGCCGTTGGGAGGGGTTAGAAATGAGAGCTGGCCACAAGGTTGTCATGTTTTCACAAAAATATATTTATTAAGAGAAAAGGGGTTGGGAAAATGCCTCTCTGACGCTATGCTAAAGAGGAGTTTCCCTGCGTATAAACCAAAACCAAGGATCTGTCTGTGTCAGGATGTCAATAACTGAAAAAAACGTCCTTGTGTCCAAAATGTCCTATCCTGACCCTCACACTAAAAAAAATGACAATATGTAAGGAAAATATCTTCAACTGGCCAAAAAGTGTTCACAACTGAAATAAGTATAATGTTCTCCAAGGCGGAAGCCTTTGGTTCCAGAGGGTGGATCCCTTTGCCTGGATTCTCAATTGTAAGATGAAGAATCACTTTTATAAACAGTTCCTTGACATCTTGTTTGGACTCACAAGATTCCTGTTTAGACAACCAAGTCTTTAACAGTCTTTCCTAAATGCAACTTTCTCCGCAGTCTGGATAGCAATGTCTTTCTTTAATATAAAACTTTCCAGGGTTCAATAAAAAACACCTATCTTTCTTTTACTATTTCTTGTGGCTTGCAAACTGCCTGGTTTACTCTCCTGCCAGGTTCCTTTATGCAAATGCCAACTGCCTGGTGTACTCTCCTGCCAGGACACTTTCTGCAACGTCAACTGCCTGGTATACTCCCCTGCCAGAACATTTATATGTCTTTGGTTTACCCAGACTTCTTATTTGCTTTACTCTTCTAGTGTCTTTGGCTTATCAGGACTTCTCAGGTGCTTCATTCGCCTGGTGTCTTTGATTTACTAGGGCTTTTCTTATGCTTCTCGCCTGGTGTCTTTGGTTTATCAGGGCTTTTCATATACTTCACTCGCATGGTATCTTTCTTTACCCGGTGTATTCATTTGCTTCTCTGTATCATAAAATATTGCAGGTATGGCCCTCAAGGTTGATATGTATACTCGTGGTAAGGTTTCTTTGAATTTGGTCAGACATTTACATTTCATATATTCACAGTTCATTGGGGTTTGCCTTTCTGCCTTCTGGTATAAAAGTACGCTTTTTGTTGTATTCACAAAGTTACAATGTTCAAATTGCTGTTGGCGCGGTGCCGGAATGCTCTGGGATCCCCATTAGCTTTGGGTAGAGTTACCAACTTTCTCCAGCGTCTCTGGTCAGGTTCGTGCTTCTGTGGTTTGCTGCTGTCAACCGTTTTCAAATCTGGAGGCAGTAGACGTTCTTCCGGCCTTCCTCGCAGATCTGCGATTGTACGCCTGCTTCCCTTCTGGACCTGAAATGGAGAATAGCAGCCCCTCGTCTCGCTGAGCGCCCAGCACCCTCCTCGCGGCTCCCAGCATCTCCACGGCACTTCAGTCTCTACCTCTTCATCTCCCCACCATGCCGGTATGTACTGTTTGTGAGCTCTTGAACAGAAGCCAACGTCTTCTCCTTCACTGCCTCACTGAACAGTGCACTTGTTAGGTTTAAATGTCCCCCAGGTGCTTTAGAAAAACAGCTAGACTGTTCAAGTTGTTGGTACATGGTTTAAACTCCTGCATCTTCCTTGTCTCAATACTTGGAGAATTCTGGGAGTTGAAGTTCTTAGATGGTGTTAAAACCAAAAAAGTGAACCACTGTCATTGCTCTGGGCAACTTTCCACACCACCGTTGTTTAGCTCACCTGCGCCATTGCAAAAGAGGTCCAGCCATATGCAAATCAGTCAGGTACTGCGACCAAGATGTTGTTAAACACGTGGTATTGGAATAGTTTTGTTTACTGGTTTTAAAATAAGGAATTTTAGAGGAAAAGGGTGTTTTGTTTGAGGAGTGCAAGTTAGTGTCATGGTTGTATGTTTGGCTATGAAAATATGAAGAAGAGTGTTCACCTCTCCCACCAGTGGAAACATAGATCTGACATTATGCCATGAAGATCTGGGACATCAGAGGATCTTCCTCATAAAAAAGGGTCTTGGGTGTAAGGCTGTCTTCCTCATGGGATAGGGGGAGACAAGGCATCTTGCCCAGTTAAGACATGACATCCCCCCCCGGTAGCTCTCTCCTCCCATGTGATCCTCTGTCATGAGACCACCCCCAGCGTCAGGATCAGGTAGCGGCTGCCTTACCCTGGCCACATGGGAGGTGGTCACCGCCCGGGAATCTGTGATGACTGCACTGGATTCATCACACCTATAATCTTTACCCACATTTTTAATATTTGACAATATTGGAATCATTTATTGCTTTGTTTTTAACCAGCCATTTCCTGGAGAGCTTTGCTTTCATCCTAAAGGCCAAATACTTAAAGACATCGACTACCTTCAACTAATTATTCATAGGTTTCCATGTAAAAGATCTATGTTTGAACTTTGTCGGTTAGATGCATACTCACTGCATCTAGACTGCAACGAGGCCCCACCGGGGTTCTACCTAAAATAATCACTTCATCAGCGTACGGTAACCAAGGTATTTGCTAAGGACTTCATTTAGGAGGATCATTCTTAAGCTCTTCAACATATACCATAGATCAGCAAGATAGTGATTAAAAAGGATGGGGCCAAAATAACCCCTGTTTAACACCTCTACTTAGGGGAATATTTTCAGAGAAGGACCACTGCGCATTCTGTTTTATTTGTATAGAATTATTTTCGTGCAGCTTCATAATCACTTTAAGTAGGTCACAAGGTGTCTTATTCTTTAACAATTGCATCCATCACCAGGCCCTTTCAATCGTATCAACGGCAGATTTAAAATCAAGGAAGGCAACAGGTGCCTTCCTTGATTGGAATTCCTCCTTGGTTGAGCATTTTATTGTGAAGTCACTAATCTGCGTACCAAGTCCCTTCCTAAACCCCATCTGTTATATATCTAAGGTTCCCCTTTGTTTTGACCATTCCTGTAATCTCCCTAACATATGACACAAAGATTCTTCCTGATGTATCAGAGAGATTGTCCTACAGTTAGTAACACATTTATGGGAACCTTTCTTAAATATGGAGACAGTTCAGATGTATTTAGGGGATTCTGGGAGAATAGAATTATTAATACAGTTCTTATATAAAGTGCATATAATAATAATCCAGGGTTCCGAATTTGCTTTAATAATCCAGGCTAGGATCCCATCTGGACCTGCCTCCCTAGAGGGTTTTAATCTGCCTATCGCTTTCCCATTTCCTCTTTTGTAAAATGATCCTCTAACGACAGTAAGCTATTTACTTTCTCCTTCCTCTGGTCACATCTCCCGACCTCTTAGAATCGTACTTAAACCTCACACTTACAGTGCTCTATCCTTTACTTTCTCCTTCCACTAGCTACTCCTCTCCTCACTTCTTCCCCTCTTCACTCTGCCACTAAACATTTGCTTATAATATTGTCCTCCCAAAATACCCTCTGCTCCTTCGTTTCTTCTTCTTCGAACCACCTCTTCTCAATCCTTGCACCTTCTTGCTCTGCTTTGCCTCCACAGCCTTCCCTTTCTGTCTCCTATACTCCAGAATGGGCTCATCGCCTCCTGACAGCCATTGTTAACTGCCTCCTGCTCTTATAAAGGTTTGGGTCCTGCCCTTGAGCTTTCCTAACCATAAGCGGGTACGACTGTGAAGAATACATGTGTTCTCAATGAGGTTGTGCTGCTGGATGAGGCTAAACAGACAGAGGCAATTTTAGGTTAGGCCGCCATCTTGCTTTTTTTTTTGGTTTACATTTTCTTTTTGCCACGGTGCAATTATAAACAGCACTAGTGTCTACAATATCTCCGGTAGACACTCTACAAGTCAGAGTGATCCACCCTTGTACCTTCTGTCCCACTTCCTATCTCCTTCTCTACCAACATTCTGATGGGCTGCATATATGCCCTGGAAAGGCTGGCACTAAAGTGTTCGCAAGTGGCTGAAGTTGTGGCATGATAGACGATGCTTCCCTCTGCTTCCACATATGGCACGCATGGGTAAATGAATTAGAGCTACTAGCAGGGATTGGGGGTGTTGGGAGGGAGAAACTACAGGGAGTAGTCGGTTGGATTCAAACTCCTTCAGAATTGTTTATAAATCATGACAGGACTTTCTAAAATACATAGGCAATGGCTAAACCTCACTCTAAATTCCTTTATTTGGGGTGCAGGTTATTAATTGCTAGTGTAAATTGCTGTGGTAGACTATGCGGATCTAATATTGTGGGATACATTTAGTGCTAAGAACTGTGACATTTTGTATAAAGACTGTGCCACTCATCACATTGCGACATTCATTCTACTGACATTTGTTTTTGAAATTAAGAGATTGTTTTGCATTTCCGATGTTGTTGCATTAATTTAAGTATCTGCTTCTGATCTCTCATAGGAGGTTCTACAAGGACATGCCACACAATGCACTGGATAAGAAATCCAACTTTGACCTTTTGGAGTAAGTGTATTGTCTTAATTTGTTTTATTACCTGCTTGTTTGGTTACATGAAGAGGCCTTCGATATTTGTTTTATCCATTTATTTCCCTATTTTACTTGAACCTTTTTTTCACACTTTTTTAACTTTTGAGATGTCTCAGCCAATAAGAAACAAGAGATTCCAGGTGCTATTAAGTGGTAGTTGCCTGGGATTTCTCATTCCACTTGGATAGGCCAAACTGACGGGCCCTCAGTGCTTGCTCCCTTCCACTCACCCCTCTCCCTTATTGCTGTGCACATCTTCATGCCCCGCCCTTTATTGATCCTGACCACTCAAACTGCAGCGACCTGTGTTGCCCAGCCTAGCCAATTGTCGTTCATACCTTGCCCATTTTCCCCCTTATCTTGCCGCTTCCTCTCTCTAACTTTGGCATTCGACATACTTTTGCCTACCGCCATAGCCAATCTTTGGGAAATTCTTCTTCTTGCCTCTTCTGACGGGAAAACTGAGCTACTCTTCATAGGATCACAAACCCATTCAAATAAACTTAACCAAGACTGTAACACCTTCGTCATTGATGGTAACATAATTCCAGTCGCAAAAGAAGTAAAAACGCTGGGAGTTTACCTGGGCTTCTCACTTTCTCTAACGGGACACCTCAAAACTGATAAACGCCTGCAGACATTTCCTGACCCCTGAAAGTTGCATTACGATTGCCAGAGGCCTCATTCTCTCCAGGATAGACTACTGCAATGCCCTCTTCAAAAGCTCAACCACAAAGAACATTGAAAAACTACAGATCATACAAAATAATACAATACGAGCAGCTTTAAACATTGCAAAAAAAGTATTTTCCTCCTGCAAGGCGGCAGGCCCACTAGCTACCTGTTCGCGAACGCATCTTGTTGAAAACACTTTCATAAACGCACAAATGCTTGTCATATACAGCCCCTAGATACCTATCTAGAATATTCTCCAAATCACAGTCCAATAGAACCACCCAGGCTGCCCACTCGCACCTCTTATCCATTCCCAGATTCAAGCTTCAGAAAGCATGAGGTAGCAGCTCCCGAGTCGTGGCCACAAACATTTCCCTAAGATCTGAATCTTCCTTCTGGTCCTTCCGTAAAGGCCTCAGAACATGGCTCTTCATGCAAGAACTATAACTCAGTGAAGCTACCACGCTCCTCCATGTCTGTGAAACTCTCATGCATTATGTATTATTAAGTATTATTACTCTCTGTCTGTATCTTGCTTTTTTACTGATACCAGCGCCCAGTTGCCCTTGGTTTTGTGCACTCTACAAATGTTAAAATAAATAAATGGAGAATAAGGCAGCAGGGCTTATCTTGGAGCTAAAGACTGACAATCACACCTTCAAAAAGCCCTACCGTGGCTCAATCTCAAGGGAAGGATTAACGTTAAAGCTTTGTTTCTCAAACATAAAGCCATCAAGTGTGATGATCACATCCCATCAGACCAATACATCAAGAAAAACACTCCTTCCTATTTTTTGTATTTAAATATTTATTAAAATATATTCATATCACATTTAAAAATCTTGAATATATTTCATATAACATACATACATTTCATCGCTTTTTCCTTCACAGCAATAGTTAACAAACAATTATAACATTACCAACATACCTCCGTAAATATCATCAAACTACCTGACTCTGAATACAGTGGTCACTGAATGCATGGATTTTACAACTCCACGAACCTCTCCCAAATGTGTTCATATTGGTTGCCCTTCTTTTTCGTGTACATAATCACCCTCTCCATTGCAGACATTTGCTGTAAATCCCTTACCCAAGCAGAAGCTGAGGATACCTGCTCACTCTTCCATTCCCGCAATATAATGTTCTTTGCAGATAACGATGCCCTGAAGAACCACCATTGCGGCGGGAATGACAGATCATTAATTAAATCATCCTGCCCCAAGACAATGCTTGCAAATTCATAATCCACATCAAGCATTAGTACTTTACTAATAGTCAATGTGACTTCTTTCCAGAATTCCCTTAACGTGCAGCCCTCCCACATCATATGCTCAAACGATCCCACTCTTTGTTTGCATCTCCAGCATGCTTCTGACTCTAGTAAACCCCTTTCGTAGAGTTTCTGCAGAGTCCAGTACACTCTGTTGTTCCATCTGCACACACTCATTTCTGAATCTAATACTTCTGACCATTTATCAAGTAGCTTCGCATTGACCTCTTTGTATTTTGCCAGATGTTTACCGACCTTCGAAGGAAAGTGTTCTTCCAACTTGAATTCTTGCAACAGATCTGCCCAAACTTTGTACTTTTCTGGGATTCTCTCCCCAATAGCTCTCTTCAATCTATGATATTCTGAAAATGTACAGTCCTTTAAGCCCCTTTCGGTACTTGGTCTATTGAAAGCAATCCATCTTTTGTCTGCAAATAGATCTGCCAGCCATTATATACTGCTCAGAAACCAATTTAGCCCGAACAGCGTTTTCCCATCCAACTTAATCTCCGGGTTTAGCCATAATGATGAGTTAATGGGACAGGAGACATCTTCTTAGGTCAGTTTCACAAGGGAATGCCAAGATTCTGTCAGAAATGTTGTCGGAGCATACGATTTGCATCCAATTGCATCTCCTGATGTTAGCAGCGCCCTGGGCGACAGTGGTGTACACTTACATGTCTTTTCCTGTGTCCAAACATCCGTTGAATTCTCAAGTGCCTTGCCCCAAAGGCTAGTTGGTAGTTGGCAAAATCTGGGACTCCCAAACCACCTTTCTCAGTCAATGTCTGCAGCTTCCCCAACTTCCAATTCGGTTGTTTCCCCTCCCACAAGAAAGGCTGTATTAAACTCTTGACCTTCGTTCCTGAAAACTAAGAACAATAACAGCTAGTCAACTTTCCTTTACCACCGTCGGGAAAAAGAAACCAGGCCATCAATAGATTACCTCTGTGGTCCTGGGGATCTGCTTTCGACCATCCCAACTGAGGGCAGACACTGCAAATTCAGAAAAGTGTTAAAAACACATCTGTTGGAAGAGGTTTGCCCCATACACTGTGGAGTATTGTCCTCTTGCCCCTTGGGGATGGCCTTGTTATTATGCTTAATCATTCCTTGGCCCCACACCTCACCCTTCCTCTATTGTAGTCTTATTGTTTCGACCGGTAACCCTAACAAGCTAAAGAGGCTTACATTGAGCTTCCGGGTCTGTTGCTCTCCCAGCCACATCACTCTGTACCTCGTTCTGCACTTAACACCTCTATGTGCTTTTCTCATTTACTTGACTACCTAACATGTCTGCTCTTCTCTCCCAAACCTTTGCCCCCATTATGCTGGTCTGCACCTGACAGTAACTGTGAATGATCTTTTATTTCTTTTCCTCTTCCTCTGTGTTTGTATCCCCCCTCCATCTTGGGGTTGGGGAAGCTGAGACCTTTTAAGTTAACAATAAATACATCAAGAAATAATGAATACAAATAAAGGGAAAGAGAAAGTGTTTGAGGTATGGAACAGGCCACGAAATTGACATCTTGCCACTTCCCCATGGAACTTCAGCAACACAAATCGAGTGGTTCTGATTCAGGTCCATCGTCCTCTGATGACAAAACATTACGTTATTCATGATCCTTTTTTTCTGGGCGCGAAGAGACAATGTAGGAAAAGTATTTAAAAACAATATTTATATCTGTTGAGGTCAATGCTTTTGCCAACCTCCTTCTCCTATTAGTTCTTAGAAGCCCAGCATTACATATCCTCTGTAAATGATAGAATTTGATATATATGACTGAGATCAAGCCTCTGGAAGACATTGTATTCATCTCTACTAGGTTATCGCATGCATGAGAGCTGCCCCTTTGGCTGTGTTTTAATGTCCGAACCCTTCTTGAAGATATTCCAGTCTGTCCTGGATTTAAAAATCTAGTTTACAATTCCTACAAGAATGTATATTTTGATTTTTAACCAATTTTTGAGATCTTGATGCATCTCCCTATACTACCTTCTAACTCCCAAGGTGACACTATTCATAAAGCAATGTAAGGGCAGGGTTTTGAAGCAAAGCCATGCATAGAGTTAGAAAGATGGTTACAAGGTGCAGCCCTTTTATATGTGTCTTAGCAATATCTGTTTGTTGCAGGCAGGATAAGTACATAAGCCATGGCTACCCAAGTGTCCTTTGAATTTTCTCTACCACGCCAGCGCAATTCTGCCTCTATTGACCTTCATAAATAATGCACAGTGCTTCCACTTCTCTCCAATTTCTTAGCCAGAGCAAGAAATTAAAATATGTTCACATTTATTGTTAACCTGGTATAATGCCCTCTCTTCCAGCAGACTACACTTTGCATCTTCCATTCAGTAAATTGAAAACCACATAAAACTCATACTAAATGCTATAAGGGCTAGCGTCTTTTTTAGGTGTTCCTTTTCCATTTAATGCGTTATATTGTCTTTATTCACTTCAATTCATTTAGAAGTATGAGCTAATTCGCACTGAAGGGTCTGCTATTCATATACACTTACAGAGTTGCATTGAGGACACACTCTCAGAACTGGTCCAGATGTCTTTACTGAGATCACCTTTGCCTCGTAGCAAGATACATTACCTGAGAACTCTTTTGAGAAATTGGGGTTCTCCTTCTATTCAGGGGGCAATATAGCAAAGCTTAGATCTTTTTCAGGATATCATTTTACCTGGTGGTATTTATCAAACATAGTGGGCCTAGTTTGGGAGGGTCTAGATTAATTGTATTACTAGAATATACCTGACCCTCTTTTGGGAGAGTATTTACCTAAGTTAACTGGGCATGGATCGTAGGGACCTCTGAGGGTTTTAGTATTTTTTTCACACACTGGCTAAGAGGCCAGGTCCCACCAGAGGTTCTGATCTCCTAATTGGAGGCCCAATCTGTCTCTCCTCTGGGAGGCTGACACACATTTCATGAGGGGCCTGTCTTCACATGGCTTGTGAAAGGGCAGGCTGTTATGTGGACTCCCACCCCAAACTACCGGGAGGTGACCAAAGAGGGGTCCTTAAAGGTGGGCCCCCCTGACTGTGTTTTGTTTTCAGAGGTGCTTCTTACCTGAGCAATAAAACCGCCAAACTGCCATGAGTTGGAGCAACCACACCACATCTTAAATCTACTTCTATCATGAACTCTCGCTCTGAAAACCCCCAATATCCATTCTCTGTCATGCCTGGAATATTTTTCCTGCTCCACCTACACTTTGTTTCCCATGGTCTAAACAACCTGCCAACTAGTGTAGCAAGACCTTCACTGCAGTTCTCCCACAGAGCACGTGTGAAGCTGAGGCCTCCTTGAAATGGGACCTGCTCACAGTAGCTCAGGAGTTAGGAATTAAGGTGCCAGCAACTTGCAATGTTGTGCCATTTCCTGTGCTTTACTGTGAAAGGGATGCTGCTTAGTGACCACAGCTACATTATGAAGCGGTTGGCAAGGGTCTTGTTGGCCACCTCTTGCAGGGTACCTTTGTGATTGGATTAATATATCGTACATACTTTGTAGGAATCCTCATACTTAAGTGGGTTATAGCCAACACCCTTCCTATATGTAACTTGGATGACTCTGCTGCTTGTTGTGGACAATACCGTACACTAAGTTAATGTATGCATGAACAGGTTAATGTATGCATGCATCCATTCCTGTTTCAGCATTACAGGTCATCACCATAACCTTCTGGATTCTTGATTTCCAGTATTTGCAAATGTGCAAATATTGATTTCATTGATGGACATGATCTTCTGTTAATATATGGCTTCTGATCTGCTATTGAATTGTTTATTGACAGATTCATTAACTAGCCTGAAGATAAAATTATGAGCTGCCAGAAATTCTACAAATTCAGCTGAACTTTTCCCCAACTTCCTTTGGTTGTCGATTGTGGCTTATTTCAGCAAGTCCACAGTGCAGGTTCTGTAAAGCATGTGCAGGTGGAGTCTGTGATTGTTTTTGTAGGCAGAGCCAATGCAAGAGGTTTCTGGGACCTGGTAACCAGGGAGTGAATTTTAATTTGAATCACATCAGGGTAGTTGAGGGAGAAATACGAAAATTAAATATGATTTAGTTGAGGGAATGTTAACAAAATGGTAATAGAATAGCGTGAATACTTGAAAGCCCCAAGCTTTGTTGGAGATGGGCAGAAGATTATCATCCATTTGCTCTAACTGAGTGTGCTGTTATTGCATTAATACAAAGGGGAAGAGAATCCCAGTGACCACTTTGCATGACATACACCAACGTGACAGTTGTTTCCAGTCACTATTAGGGAGAAGAAAATCTCATAGTTGGTTGGAAGCAGGAGATTACATCTAGTGCCTGGACCTGTCACTGAATTCAATGGCCATCCTTTAGCAACCTTCCCAACCTCTACTGAGATTCTAGGGCTCTGATTGGCCTGCTTAATATCCCAAAATGTTTTGCTGGTTCTGATTGGCCTGTGTGCCGAATGTCCGGTATTCGTTGCTTCTGCTGAAGGGGCAGATGTCCCCTGTGAGGCTAGGGAGGTAAGCCCACTCCGTAAAACCCTCCCTAGGAGTCGAGGTAAGTGGGACCTCACTGGCAGAGACCATTTGGGGACAAGGACTACCCTTACTGTCAGGAACTCCCTAAATCAGCTACCATAGCTGTATGTATGGGAATACCTTCTATGAAGAGTAGTGTGACAACTTTATGTTTGGCTGAAGACAATGTGAAAAGAATCACATTTGGAAGAAAAAGGGAATATGCCTCTTTAACCAAAGACGTCCATTTAAATGTGATGTCCCAGAGCAGAAGGAGAGAGCTATGTGCAGGAGAAGCCCCCCCCAACATCATTCCTCCAAGTGAAGGTGGAGTCAAGCCGAGTCCCAGAGCCCACTTCTTTTGAAGAATGAGAGAAACACAGTCAGATACACTGTATGGCCAGGTGTATGCGACTGCAAAGAAAGTGGTACAAAAAGGAATAGAGATGAGAAGTACCTGATAGTGGCATGATCATGCTTGCAGACTGGTGCCAGACACCCATGGAGCAGCGCCGAAACTACTGAGACTGGAAGCCTGAACGGCATATGATCGCCAGTGTCTGTGGAAGACAGGCACCCGATGAGGAACTGAGAACTGGAAACCAAGCAGCAAAAAGAGAGAAATAACAAACAACCCAGTCAGGGAAGACCGGTGTCCCTTGAAGAGAGAGACTCGTTCCAGAACTGAGGATGAGATAACATCGAAGAAAGTTTACAAGGGATGTGACACATATGTAAGGGAGCGATTTAATCAAGCAGTGAAAAGAGAGAAACAACAAACAACCCAGTCAGGGAAGGTCGGTGTCACTTGAAGAGAGACTTGCTCCAGTCCTGAGGACGAGATAACATCAAAGAAAGTAGTTTAAAAGGGATGTGACCCATATGCAAGGGAGAGATTTAATCAACCCAGGTGGGGAGCCAACAAAGACTGCGATCTAAAACCATGGGAGGAAGGGCAACCACCCTATACCTGCAGAGTTGAAGGCTGGAGAAAGTATAAGCCAGAAACGCACAAGGAAAAGATTAGATAAAGCTCTGCAATGAACATGATACAAGAGAAGAAAGCCTCAGAGAGACAAACCGTTTTAAAGAAAGCCTTAAAGGGAACAATGCAAATACTTGTTGGTTTGTTTATTTATTTATAACGCGCAACAGGCCCAAGGGTATCAGGGAGCGAGTACAAGTATATTTTCAGCTTACAAAGTGCAATACAAAATACAGCGTAGATTACAGTTAGGTAGACAAGGCAGGCAGAAAGGTAAGCAGGACATATGATACAGGGTGTGGGTAGCCAAATACATGGTCAAAAGGTGACAAAGCAAGTGAGATACAGTAGTAGCTATAAACAGTGCATTAAAAAGGGATGTGGTAAGATATGATAAAGGCAGTGAGGATTCAGGGAGTCGTACTGAAATTAAAGATTATTTTCTTTGAACCAGTTGTTAATATTGAATCTGAATTTCGCGTAAGTTTGGTCCACCCTTAAGAAGGGGGGAAGGGAATTGCAAAGTTGGGCAGCTTTGACAGGGAAGCTGTTGCCTCCAATTTTCGTCAATTTGAAAGTGGGGACTGTCGGGCAGTTAGTGTAGGCCGCTCTGGTGGGTCGGAGAGTGGGTTTTCTATTGATTCTGTCTGTCAAAAAGTGCGGTGCCACGTTGAGGCAATTGAATGTTAGTGAGGCAGTTTTTAGCCTAATTTTATCAATAGTGGAGAGACAATTAGATTGTCTCCTTTCAGTCGAGATATGTTCTCTTTAGTCAATTCCTAACGCTGCTCTTAAGGCATTGTTTTGAAGTGTTTGAATTTTCATAGTGAGATATTTGTTGGAGCCAAGGTACAGGGTATTGCAGTAGTCCAGTTTGGACAGCACAAGTGCTCTTGCCAATGTGGTACAACTGTTTGTTGAGAGGTAGGGTTTGGCCGACCTGATCAACTTACATGTGTAAGCTGTGGATGATGCCATTGCTTTCACTTGTTTAGCCAATGTGAGGTTGGAATCCAGGTAAAAACCTAATGTTTTTACCTCCTTGGCAACCTTGATCGTGTTGCCATCTATATCAAAAGAAGTGTATTTGTGGCCAAGTTTGTTAATGTTAGACGTGGTCCCCAGAATAATGAGTTCTATTTTGTCATCATTCAGCCATAGACCATGGAGTGCCATCATGCCTGGATGATGAGGTATATTCTATTCACCAAGGCAAAATCCTTGTTGTAGTCCCTTGTAAGTGGAATGAGAATCTGGGTGTCGTCTGCATAGTTAGTGTTGGTGACACAGAGACAATCCAGATCATCAAAAAGGGGCTTGGTAAATATATTATACATAGTGGGGGATACGCAGGACCCCTGAGGAACACCGCAGGTGATGGGGATAGGGTCTGCTGCTGCTCTAGCAGAGAAGACTCTCATTGTCCTACTACTTAAGAAAAATTGGATCCAGGCTATGGCTTGTTGCGAAAAGTGCGCTGCCAACTCTAGATAGTTACAGAGGACCTTATGGTCCACCAGGTCAAACTCTGCAGAGAGATCAAAAAGAAGTAGTAAGGCAGATTTACCTTTGTCTCTCAGCTCGTCGACCTGGGCTTTAAGGTCGATAAGCGCAGTTTCGGTACCATGCTGTGGCCTAAATCCTGATTACTGGGTACCCAGAAGTTGGTTGTGCTCCAAGAATTTTTGAATTTGTAGGTAAGCCACCCTGTCTAATATCTTTAGGAGGAATGGCACCGTTGTGATAGGCTTATAATTCGTAGGTATGGAAGGGTCAAGCGATTGTTTTTTAAGAAGTGGGAGGACGCAGGATTCCTTGATGTTACTTGGGATGGTTCCCGAAGTAAATGACGCATTTATGAGTTTGGAAATGAAGGGCGCTAGGTCTCTAGCTGCATCTTTTATGATTTGGGCAGGACATTTATCTCCACGACTATTGAAGGGTTTGAGCAAAAGTATAATTTTTTTTAACCTCTAGTACAGAGACTTTAGCAAAGTTGAAGCGGTGTATTAGTTTAGGTAAGGTGGGTGGTGTGCTAGTTTGTGGGTTTGTAGTAGGTATACTTTGTTTTTTATTGCCGATTTTGACTTGGAGGGTAGCGATTTTGTCTGTGAGGGCCTTTTGCATGTCAGAACACCAAATCTTGTCCTTAACACAGTTATCAGGTACAGGGATCGGGTTCTCAAGTTCTTTTAGTATTGCAAACAATTCCTTGGTACTTGAGTTTGCTTGCAATATCCTGTTATCGTAACTTTCCTTTTGTGATCGCCGCATTTCAGTTTTGTATTTAATAGTGATAATGATGAGGTTAGCTGTATTTACCTCAGATGGCTCTAGCCTCGAAATAGATTTGCTTTTGCGTTTTTCCTTCCTTAGTGTTTTTAGGTATGGAGTAAACCAGGAGTTTAGATGTGCTCTAGGTTTACTGTTCCTAATTTTTAAGAGGGCAATAGAGTCTAGGGCTTCTGTCATGACTTTATTAAATTCGTTAAGTAAGATCGATGCATCTAAGGTGTCTGGTAATGAGTTCAGGCTGGGGAGTAATACAAGTTTGTCGGTGGTTATATTCTTTTTGCTCCTAAGTGAATGGTCCGTCCATATCTGAGCACTAATGACTGTAATGGTGGTGACGCAGTTATGGTCAGCCACCCAGTCAAGCTTTCTGCGCTTCTCATGGGTTGGCTGTGTCACTTTTTGTGTGAATCCAAACTCAGAAAGGACATTTGCTATGGATGTTGCTTGTAAGTCTTTGGGATTGTTGAAGCCCAAGTTCATGTCTCCCAGTAGGAGTGCCGTTTGATACATTTTTTACGTCATCCAAGAGGATCGTAGATAGGTCCTCCTCGAATGAGCCAATGGGGCGTGGGGGTCTATATATTAGGTGGAGGGTGATGGTTTGGGAGTTTGATATGGGTAACTTGGCTGTGAGGGATTCGCAAGAATTGACGTGCAGAGATTCTCTTTGCTAGGCTAGATTTGGCTATGATAGCTAGGCCTCCTCCACGGGTATCGGCTCTGTCTTCTATGAGAATAATATAGTTGTCTGGCACTGCAAGCATCAAGGAAGGGCCAGCTGCCTAATGTAGTCAGGATTCTGTGATGGCTAAGAAGTCATAGTTTTCTGTTAGTATCAACTCAGCAATCTCCATGGCATGGGCTACTAAGGACCTTGCATTAATGAGCACTCCTTTGCGGAGGGGAACAGGAGTCAACGCTGTCAATGTTGTAGAAGGGGCCTTGCTGTTAAGATCAGGGGTTAATGCTGAAGGTATAGTCTGTTTGGGTGTTCTAGAGTTCTGTTTGGGAGTGGCGCTTAAATTGGTATGATTCATCTTTTTGGATGTGATATCTTGTATGTTAAAGCGGTGCTTGCTTTGTTGGATAGTAGTGGTTATGAGGATGGCCGGCGGTCCGAATAACTTAGATAGTCTCGAGCGAAGTCTAATGCTTATGTGCGTAAATTCACACAGGATGTTAGTTCTTGGTGCGTTTGGGGTGTGGCTATGGTGGGTAAGCTCCACTGGGATATATTCAATGCCTAGTGTGGCAATCGTGGTGTTGATAGCCATATTATTTAATGTAATTGTATAGTTGAACAGACCAATAATTGAGGTCAATGAGGTCCAGAGAACAATTGGCTGAAAAGCTATGGCATACATTATGTACTCCAATGGGTAAGGTTCCTCTGATGGGGTTAGGTGAAAATAAGGCTAGATGGCCTCTTAGCGTACAGTAGGCTAGTCTAGTTCTGGAGCTAGGGTTGTGATCACAGTGGCAGAGTGAAGGTGTAGATAGAGAGAAGTGCAAGTCAATGCACTCTATGCTAAGGGGAAAAGGTGCAAATTAGTTCAGCTGGCGCATTTACTATAGAAGGTACAGGGGTGACATGCTAAAGCAGGTGAACACCTAGGCATAAGTACAGTCGATGAAGGCGCATTTCCTAAAATATTGAGAGCATGCCTCAGGCTAGATCGGGTGACTGTAGGCATAGCAAGCATAAGAACTAACAAGTTTCCATAAAATAGCAATAGGGTACAAACAGTGGGCACAGGTAACATCCGGAGTCACATTTGCAAAGGATAAGAGTAGGTGCGTTTAGAGTGGGTGATTAGGTGCATGATTACGGGCAAAATCAAGATGGTACGTGATTATAGGTAGAGACAATTAAATCACAGTTGAATCACACTGGCGTGTTTACACAGGGTACCGATACCTGCGTAAGTGCTGGCAGAGATCAGAATTGCACATAATTCTACGCAGAGACAGTTAAGTTAAGATTCACGGAAATCACAGAAGTGGATGTCATAGACATCCTTAAACATCTCAAACCATCACAATGCAAGGGCGATATGTGACCACCCAAAATCATCAAGGAATGTGCTGAGCCACTTGCTCCTCTCCTTACCATCTTCATCAACACCTCATTCAAAACAGGCATAGTCCCTGACAGCCTTAAAGAGGCTAGGTGTGCCCGCTCTTAAAAAAACCAACGTTAGACCCCTCTCAACCTAATAACTACCGACCCATAACAACCGTCCTGTTTCTTCTTGAACTATTAGATAAGGCCGCCCAAAGACAAATCCAACTGTACCTCAAAATCCTCTACAAGGGCAAGCCTGCCCTCCTCCTGCTCTTGGACCTCTCAGCAGCGTTTGATCTGGTTGATCACAACACCCTCACCAATCATCTAACGCATGCTGCGCACTTCTCCAATAACGCAGCGACTTGGGTCACCTCCTTCCTAGAAGGCAGAGTTATGAAAATTTTCTCCAACATAGCAAATGCAAAGCCCACTATCATTCACTGTGGTGTCCCCCAGGGATCCTGTACTGTCCCCACTCTCTATAATCTTTTTACTAAGCCACTCTTTGATAAACTGGATGCACTTGGGATCACATACACAAACTATGCTGATGACAACCAGGTGCTCCTTCCCCTTACTGGGATCTATCACCAAGACGCCACTACCCTACAGCAAATTTACTCCACCATCCAAGCCTGGATGGCCACTAACGGCCGTTGCCTCAATGGGGGCAAGACTGAAATCCTCATTTTTGGTCAAAAGTCTACATTAGCCAATTTTGACGTGCTCTACTCTACCTTCTGTATCGACAACTGTGTCATCCCAGTCTTATCCTCTGTTAACACTCTCGGGGTCCACATTGATGCTACATCCATGGACAAACAAGTCAGCGCCATTGTCTCTGCCTCCGCCCTGAGCACTAAACGTAGCAACGCTATAAAGCCGTTTCTGACCAAGGACAACTGCCTCTCCATTGCCAGAGCCACCATAGGAGCCAAGTTGGATTACTGCAATTCACCATAGGCTGGCACCTCCAAAAAAAACCTAGCTAGACTCCAAACTACCCAAAATAACTCACTCAGAGCAGCACTCAGTATACCTAAAGGAGACCACATCACACAAGCTAGAAAGACTGTTCAGTGACTCCCAGTCAAAGACCGCATTACATTCAAAATTCTCACAACCACACACAAATGCATCAACCTTTCCGCACCCTTATATCTATCAGACACACCATCCAGATCTCCATCAACAAGGCCTAAGGCAGGAGGGATAGGCTTCCCTTATCTTGCCCCCAAGTTATGGAACGCGCTCCCTACTGCTCTCGGAGCCGAAACGTCGCTCCATGCCTGCTGCAAAAACTTAAAACTGCTCTCTTCAACTAACTCTCCTCATGCACATACTCACTATCTGTATACTCCTCTAATACGCATATTATCTATTCCCAGTATGCTTGTCGGTATCTTTGTATGTAACTTAGTTATGATCACCCACTGTAACACGCGGCATGATGCCCCCGGCTCCTGTGCGCTCAACAAATGTGAATAAATAAATAAAGACTGTGCAAAGAGACTGGAAAGAACATATATACGATAACAAGAGAAACTGGGACGAATATATATGCAATAGTAAGAGTGTGAAGAAATACTCAAAGGAAAAGTACTCCAAAGCTAGTGTCACAGAAAGCACGTTACCCAAGAGTTATTTTGAAGAACAAGACTTGACAAGAGAGATTATCAAAGGAGAAAACTGAGAATGATTTAAGCCAACAGGAACCCTTTATAAAGACTATCCAAGAAGAAGAGAAGTCCAGGGGAAGAAGAGACATTCTCTTGGCCTATTTACTTTAGTTATACATAGTGGTAGGGTAGGATAGTGAGTGAGTTAGTTTGGACAGAGGACATATTTACTTTGGACTTCCTGACATCTGACAAGCACCTTTAGTTCCTTTTAGAAAAGCAGAGTATTTTCTTTATCAACAAGTAGAGATGGGCATTATTCTTATACTTTTCATTAAAGTGAGTACAGAATGTCCTCAACATGTCCGTCTCCTTCTTCCAACCCACCCCACCTGCTAAACTCAATCTCCGAATATGAAGTTGGGTCTGACTCGGGCTACCGATAACAAGCCATTTTTTTGGGCCAACTTTACTGTTAATTGAAACGTTCAAATGTCATGTGAAAACAGATTTGCCACAGAGGTTTAACACCTCTGTAAGAAGTCAACCCTATTATCTCTACCTTACAGAAAGGACGTGGGCCTGGACCTATTCTTCCCAAAACAAATGCAAGCAAGTTTAAAGGTAAGCTGGAAACCCTGCACTGAAGTCCACTGGAATTTTTGGTTGTGTCATAATTTATAATCTAATGCCATGGTAACACAAGATTACAGCAACTGTGCATATATGTGTAAATGTGTCCATAACTGTAATGCTACGAGGGATTTCAACGTGTAGGTTAATTGGGGCAAACGTCTGCTTCAGTTGGCATCATGATTTCCTACATTGTGGCACAGTATAGCCGTATCCTTTACATGTGTAAATGGAGCTCTGACAGCATGACCATAAACCAGTACATTGACAGCAGAGTCCTGACCAAAACCCCTGTCTGCCATGTTACTAATAGTAATAGTGTGATTGATAACAAGGAAAAACACAGGCAACTAAATGTATCAAAAGCTTAATGTAGTAGATCAGTAATCCGATTGGTTATTGGTTGCAAAGGAGATTATACGGTTATACGCATTTTATTGTAGTAGCATACCTACCCATCAGTACAACCAAAATCAAGCCCATCGTCTGATGCTCTCTGCTCCCTGAGATCAGGTGCTTGGAATTTTGCAGCCATAGAGGAAGTCGTATTTTGCCTTTCCCTTCTCTGGCACTTGTTCCACATTTAAAGCCTGTAAACACATATTAGGGATAATTGGTGGTTCCCTAGGCATCTTTCTTGTTCTGCCTGGCCCTACTAGCATCTTGCAAGGCCAGTTAATGGTTTCTGATTGGAGCAAGAGTCTTCACGTAGCCTGAGACACTTCTCCAATTACCATTCTGTAGAGCGTTGTTAACATGACCATACCTTCAACTCTGAGCCATGCAAGGCAAGTGTCGTGTGTTATAAAAGGTCCCAGACAGTTTGTGCTCTTGACCTAGCTGTGCATGACATATTCCATTTGCCCATGTGTCTGTTAATCATTTGGCTTCCTGGATCCATCCAGATAGTGTTGCTTTTCTAGGCTCTCAAGTGGATGCAGGAAGAGCTTTAAAATTGGCAAGGTGATGTTTTGAAATATCCCTTTGGGTGGGCAGGGATTAATGGATGGCAGTCTGTACTTTACCAATGTCCGGGCATTTCTACTTTTTTGCTTTTCAGCCCAAGCAGTTCCGCAAAATGATTCAGCAGACTTTCCAGCAGTACGCTTCAATGCAGGAGGACGACTGTATCATGAAGTTCTTGAACACGCTTTCCAGCTTCACGACAATTGACCAGGAAACCTACCGCTGCGAATTAACGGTACATACATTTCCAACATTCAGTTTAATATTCATTTTTTAACCCCTGAACTTCACAAGCAATTTTACTCTAGATGAATTGCCACTCACTCCGCTCTCAAACTCATCACCGCTCTTGCTCTGGCTCTTTCCCGTTACCTCCAAGTAGGTTGCAATGTCTCTGCCTCCTAGTGCCACTTCCATGGAATCTGCCACCAATTAAAGTCAATTTAGGTTGGCTAACCCGTTTGGGCTGCAAAAGCCACCTCCTACAACTGTAAGATTCCCCCAGAAGGAGCAACCAAGGCGGCATCACACTAGCCACCCCTTAATCTTCTGTTGCAATGTATGGAATCTGTTATTGTGTCTACCTCATGGCTGTATTGCGTGCACAGGTCTCTGTTTCAAATGCGCAGCCACTCAGGTTTATTATTATGAATATTATTATCTTGATTATGTTTTTTAATTTTGAATGCATCACTTACAGGCATGACATGGTAATAACACCCGTTTTGGTACTTTCTGATTGTCACAGCAAATCAGGAGCGTGGATTTGTGAAATAGTCCACACACATTTACTGGATAGTTAATTGCAAATTTGCGTCCCTGTCCGTTTGGGCGAAGCGGAAGGTCAGGGGGACCAGAATCCCTGCCCTGCCTTACCTTCTCACCCGACGGCTCAATCCCTCTTCACACTTGCACCGTTTGCAGTCGTAAGCCTTTTTCCTTGGGGTGGGAGGCATATAGAGTGGGCTTGTCACGCTGCTGAGCACACTTCTTGCGTGACACATCATCCCACCACACAGCCATGATGTCATTGCTGCTCAGAGGAGTCCGGATGTGTTAAGATGGATTTCTAGAACCTGGACTGGTGGACAAATATTAGGAGGCCACCCTTGTTAAAGTGAACAGAGGATCTCTGAGAGTTTAGCCAAAACACAATGAAGGTAAACGTGGAAAGCAGTCAAGACCATTCTCAAGTGACTGTGAGAGAGGGTCACAAGACCACTAACAGTCCACACAGTGAAGCACACAATAATTCATTTTTGGCAGGAATGTATAAAAACATAAAATATTTATCACACTCAAAAACACACTCAAAAATGAAACAAGCAGGTGAAAACACACTACACCCAATAATAAACATATATACAGTCACCATAGGTTCTTAGAATGCATTAAATGACTTAAATCAGTAAAGGAGGTAAGTAAAGTGGTGCAGTTAAGATGGAACCAAGTCACAAGTGACATTCCCTAACTTTAGCAGTCCAATCCCTAAGAAGAATGGGGCCTTGTTCCCAAAAGTCACTGGAGCCACAATGTGTCTCCCCAGAATGCATCTGTAGCAGGTACGTTACTTGTGTTGGTGATTGTTCAAAAGAAGAGATTAAACAAAATTACTAGGTAAGCAAAATGTTCTTATCTTACAGATGACACTACTCAGGTTTGATGACCAAAAGGCAGTGGAATGGAAGCATGCAAAGAGACTTGTTCTCAATGTTATCCTATGGGGGAAAGAGGGAGACAGATGCTTTGCGTTTACTTAGCCCCCGGGCTCTGATTTTTGCATATGACTGGATGGGTCGATGGGGGGTCACTGGAGGTTGGATTTCCCGCCATTGGTTTTGGTGAAAGGTGCCCCAGAGCTGCAGGTGCAACAATTCTTTTGTTCTGGTCTAGGAGCTTAGTGCAACCCTTTCCGATGCAGAAATGCAAGAATCACCAGTGCACCCCTCTTCAGGACACTTCACAGGACAAGGGAAGGTGAGTGCTAGTGACACCTACCGCACGCATACGACGGCCTTAGGTCCTTCAAGTTGTGGTTGTAGAAGTCCTTCTACAACAGGATCCCTTTACTCTGGGAGGCTGAAATGCGGCAGGAAGACGACTTATACCTCAAGCTAGCAACCACCAAAGTTCCAGCTGCAAACGTGGAATGGTGACGGTTCTAGCAAGGTAGCCCACTGTAGAGCTTAACAGTACACCGGGTGGTCCA
Organism: Ambystoma mexicanum; assembly: GCF_040938575.1. Taxonomy (NCBI): domain Eukaryota; kingdom Metazoa; phylum Chordata; class Amphibia; order Caudata; family Ambystomatidae; genus Ambystoma; species Ambystoma mexicanum. The sequence goes on along the minus strand of NC_090927.1, from coordinate 180,738,878 downwards.
GGGAAACTTCTGAAGGCTCAGGACAACTGGATCCTCGAGAACCTGTATCAGTCCAGGGGTTGAAGCACTGCACAGGGCCATTGCAGAAACGGTAGTCCCAACAGGGCTTCACCGGGCCAGACACAGGAAGGACCAGACCTCTTTGGGAGTCTTCTTCAGATATTCAGTCGGCGGTTCTTTTACGAGGGATTCATGGCTTCAATGCTTATCTGAAGAAATGGCTGCAGGAGTTCTCTTCTTATCCAAAATCCAACCGGGAAGCAAGTCCAAGCCCACAAATGGTAAAGATCTGCACCATTCAAAAAGGCATTAGTTGTCCAGTCAGGGACAACCGTCGGTTTCACTCATGCCCCACACCCAGACGCTCTGGCTGCAGGAATGTGAAATAGGACCAGACAGTTCCATCCCCTTCCTGAGCGACACACACACACACTGACGCGCGCGCACACACACACACACACACACACTGCAGCTTTGTTGGGAAACTACATGACCTTATATGGGACTTCCAGACCTGGCAATATGGCCATAGAATAAACAAAAATCTTGTTGCTCTGCCATTTTAGGGCACTTGCCATACTTAGTAGCCATACGCGGTAAACGCTAATGTGAACATTAGAAATAACAACAAATTGTAAATATATAATTGCTGCCACCAGCTTGTCTTTAGGCACATATAAAAGTAACCAAAAATCCCAAGTGTACAAGGCAAGGATGATGCAAAGATATCCCCATTGCACTGCATTGTAAGATGTTGTGTGCAATGTTAAAAAGGTACAAAAGTGTACCAGCGAAAAGGGAAACATAGCAAAAGGCAGGGGAAGTGAAGCTGAAGACTTCCCCACAAAAAGTCAGAACAGATAAAAAAGAAAATCCAAGGGATTGGGGGTCCATGGAAACTACTGAGGGAAAGTTGCTAAGAGAAATCTTCCCTAATAGGATGCTACAGTTGGCATTAAAAGATGTACTTTTTTTAATGAAAGCCTGCCCCCTCCTCCCCCATGGGAAATAAAAGCCATAAACAGCCTTGGGGTGGGGGGGAAGAATCACCAGCAGGGCTCGAAATTAGGACTTGATAGGCAGGAGCTGCAAGCAGCCCATGGGTATACAGCATTAACCAGGCTTTTAGGAGCTAGTAGATATGGTTCTGCAAATATAACTTCCACAAAAGAAGCAAATATATTTTTTATGACCCCTTATGCTTTAAATGGTATATAAATGTATCCTAATGTATATTTTTAGATTGTCCCAAATGCACACAGTTAATTTCACATAGGTGTGTTTGTTTGGGATCCGTTGGCCTACGGAGCCAAAAGTAGCTCCTGGTTGTTTTTGCTTTCAAGCTAACCAGGCTCTTGTAGGCTACAAACAGGGGCTAAATAGCTCCCAACTCCCCTCAATTTTGAACCCTGACCAGATATTATGTGCACCACAGCCCTATAAAAACGGCTCTCGCTTCTCTCTGGCTGTTAAATCAGGCTTTCCAGACAACAAATGCCTGGTAATTTTGCCCCCCAACCCACTTGCAGCCATGAAGTCTTAATGATGTGATCTTGCTCGTCTACTGAAGCATTTATTTTAGAAATATAGAACAATTAAATTAAGCAATTGAAAAAGTGGCTGCTTTTGCTCATTCAGCATCTGCCGGACGTCTCAAGAGGCTACTTTCTAGGCCAACTTTACATTTGGACATTAGAGTTGGTGCCATTTACTCGATGCTGTTCACATTTCATTTAGGATTCTTGCTTGCAAATTTGCCAGCAAGTATGAACCGGATCTCACCCAAGCACAAAGGTGCCAATTCTTAATAAACCCATTTTTTGTTGTGTAGGTTATAACAGAATAAGTCACTTCTAAGTGTGGTCCTAACTTAGACCTCAAACGGTATTCACAAAGAAATCACATGTGCCTTACTGATGTTGGTTGTAAAATCTATGCAAGTTGTACTTGAGCACAAAAGGCCATTATGCTCCAAAGTAACCTATGAGGTGCCTTTTATAAATTCTTTCGCTAACTCCTAATTATATTTTTTCCACTATGTATCCCTTCTTACTGCACACATTTAGATACACTTTCATTCACTTTTACATCTCACATCCAACACTTAGACCTGAAATGTTCATCTGTTACTTGTGTTTCTGAGCTTGTGGCTGGAACGAGAGGAAGTATCCTCTCATCCCCAGACCACCCCATCTGGGACCCTGCACTACGGCAGTGTGCAGTCACAGGAGTGCTTACCTCCCCACCAACCTCAAAAACCTCAGTGACCAACAAAAGAAAAGATGGAAGTCACAATGCATTAAACCTACCCCTTTTCATAATGTTGACAATCTCAAAGAGCTAATCCAGCCTTAACCAAGCCGAAATGCCCAGGATAGGAAATAGACCCTTTCCCTTTAAAGAAATAAAGCTACAGCTCTTTAAAGTCACAATCAAGTGGGTAAACACATTACTTCATTTGACACCAATGCTGAAGGAAACATTTCTGATCATGAATCCAATGGCCACAGACCTCTGAAGTTCCACAGATAGAACGCTGCATGTGAACAAGCTCAAATGTTCTTGTGTTGTATGTGAGAAAGTAAAACTATTAATATTTTCCTGCTCCTGTTGGCATAACAGGGATTACAAAGTCACAAATTCTCTGCAACATAGGAGTTATAATTACACCGGACAGCTTCCCAGAAAATGTTCTGACTTTGGATTTACATGGCGTGTAAGCAGAGACATTGAGGTTGAAGCAGTCAAAGGAACCAGAAGTACAGAGGGGAGGAAAGAAGACCTCAGACATGTCCCAGGTAGTTCTGGAGTCCAAGACACAAGCATGTCTTTATATATGCTTAGGCCAAACCCTTTGCAGCCCACACAACCCCAACAGCATGTCCAAATCTCAGAGCAGTACATCCCCCACTACACAGGTGCAATCCATGTCCCCAAATTCCACCCAAGGGGGGTAGAACGCTCTATAAAAAGCATCCAGTTCATTCTGGTTGCAAATGGTCTTCGAGGAGGAGCTAAATTAAAGTGTTTGGAAGAGATTGGCGAGCTGGGGGTCCATTGCGAGGAGACCTGAATGAGAAAGTTGGAGGGAAAGTATCGAGGAGTCTGAATGGATATTTGGTTCCATTGGAGGGAGAGCATTGAGGAGATTGCAGAGAGAGTTGATAATGTCCAGTTTGAGATAGGTTGCAGAGGTTGGATGAGAATAGTTCCTAGGAGCAAAGGAGGGGAAGAAGATCAAGGCTATATAGGCCCTGTGATCTGGTTAAAAGAATAGTGGAAAGCTGCTATAATTGAGGAGGTGTGAGAAGAACAGTTACCCCTGCTGGTCAGGGAGATTAAATTCCAGAAGAGCAGGTCATTCCAGGGCAGACTTCAGATGGTGCAATATCATCGGGGGTCAGGGAGTTCATGAAATAGGTAATCAGAAGTGGACGGTCCAGGGACCAGGACCCTGGGTTAGGGAGTTGGTCAGGTCACAACAGACTGACTTCTTAAAAGCCACTCCAAGATCCTGGGAGAGGAAAGCCGTGGTATTGAATAGTCTCTACAAGATCTTTCATCTTTTACAAGCTGCAAATTTGATGGAAGAGAGTTTGGAATCCCTTAAAAAAGCCTGCAACCCGAAGATGAAGAAAAGGGTAAAACTATTGGACATTTTATTAGGGCCAGGATGGACCCCATTCCGGAACATTGTAAGAAATTTCTTCCTTTGACCACAATTTGGTATTAGAGAATCATGACATTTTCTTTTTTTCTGTAAATATAACAGGATTATAATAAGAACCACATGTGTGTGCTGTTTGCCCAAACCCAACGCCTGCCTCCCTTGACAACATGAAATTATAGTTTTGTGCTTGTGTAGCTCTTCTCCATTCAGGTACTTCATTGATTGATTGATTGATATTTTATTTCTATTGCGCTTGTACACAAGTATTTCAGAGCGCGACAAGGCAAGGGAGGGGAACAGGGGAGAACAAAACAGCGATCTTACTATGCCCAGTGACATTGAGAACGCGCAAGTGCATGGGAGAGGGGGGAGGGGAAAAGTGCATGGAAGGGGGGAGACGTGGAAAGTGCGAAGCAGAGGAGAAACAGATAAATAACAATAAATAATAAAGGCAACAAACAGTGGTAATACAGCAAGCAATTTGCAGGTGGTAGGTTTAAGGCAGCAGACAGGGTAGGTCTGATAAGTGCAGGAAGAAAAAGGGGGGGCTGTATGGGTACAGATACAGACCGCAGTGCAAGGGGTGGCCCAGAGGCAGTGTGGGAGGGTGGCAGGGTGAGCAGGTACCTGGGGCCGAAGGACAGACGGGGGCCAGGTGCACGGTGCCAAGAGAGAACAGATCAGCAGGGGAGAGGGGGAGCGAAGGCAGAAGAAAAGAGGAAGTTCATCTCCAGAACCGGAGATGGTTCTCCTCAAGTTTTAGAGTGGCAGGGAGGCTGTTCCAGAGGGAGGCCCCAGCCGAAGACAGATATCTACCCCTAGCTTGTTTCTTTGAAAAACGACTGACCCTGAGGGAGTTGGAGGTAGAGGAGTGAAGAGCTCTAGAGGGGAGGTATTTGCGGAGGGATAGCTGACGGTATTTTGGACCCAAGCCCCAGAAAGCCTTGTGGTCAATGCAGAGGGTTTTGAATTTAATCCTTGCATCCACTGGGAGCCAGTGGAGAGATTTCAGAGCTGGAGAGATACGATCACATGGCTTGAGGCCAAGGACATGTCTCGCAGTCCTGTTCTGGATTAGTTGCAGAGGGCGGAGAGTAGAGGCAGGTAGATTTAGAAAGAGGCTGTTACAATAGTCCAAGCTAGAGAGAACCATATCTTGGGATACCATGAGCTTCTGGGGGAAGGAGAGGAAAGGCAGAATACCTCTGATGAGGTGCAGTCTGAAATTTTACTTTTTGGAGACCTCAGAGATGTGGGCGGAGAAGGAAAGGGTGGAGTCCAAGATGACCCCAAGGTTCTTAGCCTCGCAGGTGGGAGTAGAGGGAGGGCCAAGGGAGGCCGGCCAAAGAATGAGGGGAAAGGATGGTGAAGATGTGCCGATGAGGAGGATCTCCGTCTTGCTGGCATTCAGACAAAGATCATTGGCGGCACACCAATCTTGAATGGCAGTTAGGCAATCAGAGATGAGAGAGGGAGAGGAGGTGGCTGAGGGCAGCCTGAAAATGAGTTGAGTGTCATCAGCGTAGCACTGGAAATTTGAGCAGAAAGTGGCAATGCAGTGGGCGAGATTTGCCAGGTATTGGTTGAAAAGCCACGGCGAGAGGTTAGACCCCTGAGGAACACCACAGGTAGAGAGGAAAATAGATGAAAGGAAGGACCCAAGTTGGACCTGGGAGGGTCGATCTGAGAGGAAAGAGGTCAGCCAGGCCAGAGCCTGATCAGTGATGCCCAGGTTTTCAGGGAGATGGTTGAGCAGGATGGTATGGTTGACCGTGTCGAAGGCAGAAGAGAGATCGAGGAGGATGAGGACAGATGGAATGTTAGAGTCAAGGTAGGAGAGCAGATCTTCACGGATGTTCAGGAGAGCAGTTTTCGTGCTTCTGGCAGCTCTGAAGCCAGACTGGTGGTCATGGAGACAGCCAACAGAATTGGAATGAAGGTTAAGCTGAGAGATGGCCAACTTTTCCAGGAGTTTACCAAGAAAGGGAGTAATGGAAATTGGACGATAGTTAGCTGGACAAGAATGATCAGCTGTGGGTTTCTTGAGAAGAGGATGCACAAAGGAGTGCTTCAGAGGGCAGGGGAAGGATCCAGAGGCAAAGTGGTTGCAAAAATCAGCAAAGGCCGGAGCGAGGGTGTCAATGTGGTCCTTGATGGTTTTAGAGGAACAGGAATGAACCTGTTTTGAAGAGACTTTCATAGATCAGACTTGTCTAGCAACCTCGTCAGGGGTGAAAAGAGGAAAGGATGAGAAGGATAGTGGGAAGGTGGCTAAAGGATGGTCAGCAAGCACAGATGGAGAGGGAAGAGGAGGGGTGTGGGTGGAGAGGGTGGACAGGATGTCCTGGGTTTTTTAAATGAAGTGAGAGGCAAGGGCATTGCAAAGAGCCTGGGAGGCAACAGGAGGGGTAGAGACTGCAGCACGGTTGGCCAGCTCCTTGCAGATTTGAAAGAGTTTGGCCGAATTGTTAGATGCCGCAGAGACAAGAGCTTGAATGTGGACTTTCTTCTTGGTGAGGACAGAGAGTCCTGTCCTCCTATTGAGGCACTACAACTCCCTAGCCCCCCCACCCCCGGAAACAAATCCTTTTGCCAGCCCTGTAGTATGCTACTTTTAATAAAAACTTATAAATATATTTTTTGAATTCAAAGTAATTCACTTGTGAACAATTTACTACTTTTTCCAGAAGTAAGTCAAACTTATTTATGGAAAATGCTTTGTGAATCGGCCTCAGAATGTCTCAAGGTGACATTAATTTTGGCAGTCCTGGATTGGTGCCTCATTCAGTTGGATCCCTTTGCTGGTTCATGTAATACATCAAAGGCTTGATTGGTCAACATTCCTTTCTGTAGTCCCTCTGGACTATCTCTGACTGGGTTGACCAAACTCTTTGAAGGCAAAGTTGGTTTACCAGTATACAGCACCACTCACCCTTTTGTATCTGCAGATGTACTCTCTATTTCTGATTCTACGTGTTACCATCAGTGACCGTGTTCTTCTCTCTTTCAGCAAGGATGGAGTATTACAGTGGATCTGGTTATTGGTCCCAAAGGCATCCGACAACTTACTAACAAGGAAGCAAAAGTAAGTAAGAGGTTCGTCTGACACCTTGACCCGCATTTTCAGGAACACTGATGTAGGGGAGATGCGCCAGGTTTCAGCTAGACCTAGCACGAGGGTCACTACATTTATCAATCGAGGAGCATAGGGAAATGCTAGCACACTATAAACATACGATCTACAGTTCTGACAAAATGCTTCAGTGATAGCTTAATGTGTGTAGTGCTAGAAATGTTATGGTTGGAGGAAGAAGTCTGTTAAGTGGGAGCCATGTGGTAGACCTAGTTTGTGGAGATTGTCTCATTCCGCCCATGAAGAAGAGGGTGAATTGCTTAGATTGGGGATGGGGATACATGTCTGGAATAGCGGAATAGATTAGTATGGACAGAGAAATTAAAGCAGCTGGAGAAATCAGCAACTTAGTAGGTTGACCTATGACGCTGTGGAGCAGTGTAGAGGATGGGTTGATGGCATAGTGGTAGGTCCTCACAGGTCCAAACAAAAGCTGTCCTTGTCTCTTGGGCTTGTTGTGCTGATGCCTGGCGAAGATGACGGGACAGCGGCAAAGGTTTTCCTGACCTTGAAGTTTCACACACCACTCACCTCATGCGCCTGACCCTGCAATGGAGATCTGGATATAGGATCAGGCACTCCTAGAGGGGAATGTGGCAAGGTCTCAACACAAGCCCCAGCAGGTGTGAGGAGGTAGGCTGGGAGGCGCTTCCCTCCAGTGGCCTGAAGAGGCATAGCAGAGGCAAAAGGGCTCAAAGCATCACTCTTAAGGGTTTTTAACCCTTGCGCTTTGTTCTTCGTGGTCACACATTTTCCTCCACCAATCAACATGTGTGCCTGACCCTGCATTGGTGATCTGGAGATAGGGTCCGGCACTCCAGGAGGCAAATGCTGCAAGGCCTCAACGCAAGCCCCACCCTGAGTGAGAAAGCAAGTGCGTGCGGGCGCTTCCCACTCATGGTCAGAGGAGGCACAGCAGAAGCAAAAAGGCACAAAGCAGCATTCAAATGTTAATCTTTGTTAGTATTGATGTTAGCCCCTGAGAGAACATTTGATAGAGTAAACATCTGTTTATGAGCAAATCATAATCTTGAATTTGCCATTTGTAATCTGCACTAAAAAGTTGCCAATTATCTTGTAATATGTTTTCATTTTTTGTGTGAATGGGCCATAAATCAGGTTATGTGAGAAACCTAAGAGTATTCTCACTCCTACTGGGATTATCTACACAGGTGGCCAGGGAAAATAGGGGATTTACAACTTATCCTTGACCGATGCTCGCCAATCCTTTTGTTAACTTGTCTGGTGGTTTGGCCTACATATCTTAGGCTGCATGGACATTCTATAATGTAGATGACATTACTGCTTTTACAATTTGAGAACTGGCGTAATGTCCGCGTTTTTCCAGATATTGCAAAGCTCTTAATCTTCTTGCTAAATTTGCAGGCTGAGCACGTGCCACACGGGTGGTGTCCCGAAATGTCTCTAAGATTCCAGAATGTATTCCTGGTTGTTTTCTTAGTCAGCCTGGCATGGGTCACGTATTCATTTAGGTTTTCTTAGATTTTGAGAGCCATCCGAGGGTATGGTTAATCTGGGATGTTTAAAATGGATAAGAGGCCAACATTTTTTGATAATCTGTTTGATCTTGGCCGTACCAGGACAAAAAGTAGTAGTATAATAATTGGTTCATTTTTTCCAATCATGTACTAGCACTGAAGAACAAATAAGTCTATGTGCATTTCAACTCAATGCCACCTGTGCTTTTGTCACCAATTGTACATTTTGTTTGCTATGTTTTAGAAAAATAAGCGATCAATACAGCAATGCTGAAAGTTTAACAGCGCCTAGAAAAAGAAAAAAAGTCTTTGACACTAAAGCAAAAAATAAAAAACTTTTTACCAATGGAAAGTTACATGGTAAATACTAATAAAAGCGTCACTACCAACTCTGAAAAGGTCGGACTGTATGTTAACTTTGCACATACACATGCACCTACACTTGGATAATTTGTCTACAGCGTGGTGTCGGGTGAACGGCTAAGTAATTCCAGCCACATTCAGAAAGAATTTTCACATGCATGACTCAGAGTATGTCTAATCCAGAAGTGGTAGGACTTCTGTTTCCGTAACATTGGTTAGCCCTTAGTCCTCCCACTCAGGGGCCCTCCTCTAGCTTTCTACTGTGGAGTGATAATGTGCCTTGTTGTAGGTCCCTGAGGGACAGTAGTGTTTTTCTGGAGTAGTACTTTGACATAGTAATCTCTGTATAAATCCCTATGCATAGGTTTCTGGAAACGACTTATACTTCTGCAAAGTAGCAGTGTAACGTGTGCACAATTTTATAATACAGAGTGAATGGGGTGGGGCGGATAAGACTTACCCCTCAATTGCTTTGGGCAGAGTGCTCCGCGTACCCCCGTACGCCGCGGTCCGCCACTGACTGGCTTGTTGATGTTGCGCCGGTGCCATTGCGCCTGTTGGGCAAGAAATACCGACAGGAACTACAATTCCCTTGGGAACTGTCATTCTTTGCTCGGAAAGCATATGCAGCGAAAAGGCTGCACATACAGTTGGCTACAAGAATTAAGCACAGTCTAAAAGTCGAATCTAGGCAGACTCGTGGAGCGAATACAATGTAATCTGCCATTTTAAAGAACCCAGTTTTATAAAATACTTAGTTCAAAATATAGCTAAGGTAAGTTATCGAAAAGCGCAATGCGAGCAGCACAATAAGGAGAGCAGGATAAGCAATTTTAAAAGTTCTGCAAGTAGAAAACAGACTAAAAAACAAAGTATCATTATGGCAGCACCATGCGATGCACTCGTTGCCTTGTTCCATGGCATGCCACCATGTGTTTAACCCTTTCAGATTAGGGTCTCTCCCCTAAACCCTGCCTTGGGCTTGCATGCTCTCTTGTGCCTGCCTGCACCCACTAGCTACCCTCTCATTATCTCTGGGTGCTTCCTCCTGCCTCCCAAATTTCATTGGCTGTTTTCCCCCTGCCACCTCCTGTTGTTCGACTTCTGCCTCCACTTGCTTTCCGCAGACTCCGTCACCTTGCTCCAACATCCTTTAGATGTTTTCCTCTTACCACCTTCCCCTTCCTTTTAACACCACCTGATATCTTCCCCCGCAAACTGCCTGTTGGTTTCTCCCTACCACCATCTGTATGCTCCCTCCAACAGCCTGCTGCTTTTCTTCTGCCACCTCCTGAATTCTTCCTCTAACCACCTGCTGATCTTTTCATCCAACCATCTTTTGATGTTTCCTGCCTACTACTTACTGTGGTGTACCCGCAACAACCTTATATAGCCTTAAGTCTTCATGCAGGTTCAGTAGATATTTGTGGTAATCCAAAGACGCTCCATTGATTAAGGTAGGTGTGTTATATCATTAGTGACCCAAGCGTCATGCAAAGCTGGCCACTGACTTCTAAGAGTCCACGTATGCGTGTGATGACATTCCACAGAACAATAGAATGTCAGCACACGCAGGGTTAAGCTCCTTCATGATATGCTTCTCCTTATACCTGACTACACGTGGCTATTACACATGGTAATGCATTATTAAGATCTGAAAAACAGGTTTAGCTGCTATTACATAGCACATTGCTAACAATATTATTTCAACTATGCTAGATAATTTGAATGTATTAATTTAAAGTTCTTATATGGTGTACACACTGGACACTTAATACATATGTAGTTGCCAGATTATCAATATATGCAAAACAACTGCTAATATAGAACATATTAACTGTACTTAGATTTGGTTTGGGTGAGCTTACAGATGTCAATGCGCCATCAAATAAAGAGATGAAGACGTTTTTGAGTGGAAGTTTTTTGTTCCTTTTAATTAAGGTTGTAGCCTTTGCGGATGACACGTGTTTCGGCAGAATTTACATTTGCCTTTTTCAAATCCAGGCTAGATGAACATTTCACAGAAAAGAAAAGAGAAAAATAGAATAAAAGCAAATAAATGGAAAAATAACCCACAAGTTTGGTCAATTTAGAAAACAGTGAAAACAAAAACAGAAATATGTCATATCAGCACCTGGTACAAGTAGAATGCTCCAAACATTAAGAAAGAAAAAATGCAGAAAAGACGGCAGGGGGAATGGAGGCTGTGGTCAAGACAGTTTTGCAAAACAATAGCTAGGAGATATATCGTAAACGGTAAACAGAGGAGCTTTGCTTCACCAATAATTAGAAGAAAATAACATGGGTTCTTACCCTGATTCTGTTTCAAAATAATATCAGCATAGTGCAAAGCAGAGCAGTAATTCATGGGGTCAATCCCACCTGTGTAGAGTTTGTGGAAAAACTCATTAAGTTTGGAAATAGCGGCATTTCAAGAATAAGTATACATCTGTGCAGCTATTGAGTCTATGGAGTTTGGTTTTAAGATACTGGATTGGCATGACGGCATGACAGTTATGTCAAACGAAAATCAGTATGCAGCATCTTGAGCAAGCTGATAAACTAGCATTGGATTGGTGTCTTGGCAGAAATTAATGAAACCAAGGAGTGAAACTTAAGGTACAAGTTCTTAAGGTGTCAACAAAAAAGTCCCTTATTAGCTACGTATTAATTGTACTTGACTGATCTTTTCCTCACACAGCCCGTATAACCACTCTACCTTTGTGCTCCACCCTCAGGCACATCACTATGTTCCGTAACATCCTTTCCCGCTTCACCACACTCTCCACTTCGTTCCCATCCTGTCTGTATACCTTCTGCAATATATTCCTTAAATCATTGTTGGTAACCTCCTCCCTTTCATTGTCTGTTTGTTGCCGCCCGTTACCTACCCCCATTCCTCCACCATTCATCGTCTATACACCCGCCCATATAGTTGCTCCCTTCCTCATTCCTCATTACTGATACTCGATCTTTCCTCCATTTCCTTCCATCACTCGTCACGATATGTCTCTTCCACACTTCACTTACTCTAAAGGGATACTAATACGTTGAACAAACTTTTGGTACTCTGAACAGCTTCTTTATTCTCACAATATCACCCAAACTCATGGGTTTTCACTTACATTTCCATCCTTCCTGTACAAAAGACTTTCCGCCACTGTAGTCAGTTTTGTCTCTTCTTTCCTTCAAGGCCTTTTTAGTTACAACACCGACAGTAACTTGGGGTGTATCCCCGTAAATCAACATCCTTGTACGCACTCTCCCCTTCCAACCCAACCCATTTGCATATGCCATTTGTATGGTCTCTTTAATCCATTTGCACGTTCTACCAATCCATTAGATCTCAAATTGTAAAGTGCAGCCCTGTGGTTTTCAATACCATGCTCCCCATATATGTTTGCATCTCCTTGGATACCAGCTGCACCCCTACAATAACCTTTGGATATCCTTGTCCCTCAAATAACTCTTCAATGAACTATATTACTCTACTGGTTGCTGTGTTGTTCGCAAACTATACCTCAAACCACCTGGATACATAATCCACCAACGCACTAGCAGATCTGTTCTCTTGGCCTAACATCCTCATAGGACCCATAAAATCTATTGCAACTTTCTCCCATACACAGTCAGGAATTTCAACCTTACCCGCTTCCTAATTTTGTGTTTTCAATGATTTGTCACTCATACCACATGGGGTACAAGTACCCACTTCCTTCTCCAACAGAATTTTGCTCTTAGGCTTTGTTTAGTCAGACTCTTGCCCATGTGGCATTATGTGCAAGCCTTGTTAGGTCCTTTCTCAACACTACTGGAGGTATCAATCTTTCTCCTCTTGCCAGTCCCAATTCCAAACTGCTTCGAACACAGTTAACTTATAGTACGATACTACGGCAATGCTTTCGCCTTCTCCGATTTCCACACTTGCTTTATGTAAACCAGAGCACTTACCCACTCTTGGTCCTCCACTATCCGCTTCACCCAAACTAACAAATCTATTATGTCAGATAATGTTGCATTCACTTGTTCAATCCATTCTTCACTTGCATCATCTTCTATTACAATTTCAATAGCTAGCGACCTGGACAAACAATCCGCTACAAGATTGTATTTCCCAGGGATACGTTCCACTTTAAAATTATACTCTTGCATTTCCAGTTCTAGTCTGCCATAATGCTGCAGCAAGCGCAAAGGCTCAGGGGCAAGTGCAGGAGACTGGCAATGAAATCTTGGGACCTTTAATGCTTTGAGGGTACACCAGGCAGCCAGTCAGCAAAACTGAGCAGAAGTAGAGGAGAGAGAGTGTGAGAGCAGAACGAGGTGGTTATCAGGGGAGAGGGAGAGAGAAGGAGGAGGCGAAGACGAAAGTCTTGAGGAGTTTCCGGAACTTAAGGAGATCCGGCTCGAGACAGAGAGAGGCTGGGAGGCTGTTCCAGAGGAGGTGCCTGCAGAGGATAAAGATCTCCCCCCGAGTCTCTGCTTGGAGAAGCGGCTCACCCGCAGAGAGTTGGAGGCAGACGAGCTGAGGGCTCAGGAAGGAGAGTATTTAGGAAGAGTGCATTGCAGATAGTGGGCCCAGGCCCCAGAAAGACTTATGGACAACGCAAAGGTTCTTGTTCTGGATGAGTTGAAGAGGATGGAGGGAAGAAGAGGGAAGGTTAAGAAAGAGGCTGTTGCAGTAGTCCAGTCTAGAGAGGACCAGAGCTCTGGAGACGGTGAACCTCTGGGGGAAAGTGAGAAAAGGTAGGATACCTCTGAGAAGGTGCAGTTGGTAGTGAGGCATATTGAGACAGAGAACCAACTTTACGAGACTGAGTTTTTCGCGTACCGCCCGGACGCCTTTGTGTCCATTATCGATATTCAAACTCGCGTAACGAGCCTCTGCAAATGTGTGTGGCAGCGGTACCTGTATCCAGCACCACGAACAGCAAGATCCGTCTACTGTTGAAAGCATGACTGCCTACTTGGTGAAGTACCACTATTAATACTGGCGACCCGCTAAGAGTACTGCCACATCAAGGGATCTACCCCCTCCCCTCCTGTGCATGAGGAGAACCACCTCCGGTTCCGGAAGCACCTCAAAACCTTCCTCTTTGCTTCTGCTTTCTCTCTCCCTCTCCCCTGCTGAACAGCTTTAATTCTTCACTGAATCTGCTCTGAATCTGCAACTGGGCCACTCTCAGTGACCTCGTTCCAGGGCCCAGCCACTCTCCACTTGCACTGCCTCCCTGGCACCCCCCTGCACTGCGGGACTGTCACTGTATCCTTACAGCCCCCCCTTCCCAGCACTTGTTCTGCATCTACCTTGCACTTGCCACCAGCCGGCCTTATTTATTATTTTTTACGCTACTTACCTTGTACTGCACTTCCCCCCCTCCCCTTCCCCTTGCACTTTGCACCATGGTCCAACGCCAGGGTCGTAATGAGGCCCAATGTGTTTTATTAACTCTGAATGTGTATTAAATTAAAGTTAATATACAGTTTTTTAAGAATTGATCCAGGTGTGCAACCTGTTCTTGAGCTCTGTCTCATATATAATTTGCAGTTGGTAGTGGGACTTTTTAGAAATGTCCGCAATGTGAGACGAGAAAGAGAGAGTGGAGTAAAAAATTACCCCCAGATTTTTTGCCTCACTGGTAAGTGGAGGCGCTGGGCCAAGGGCGGCCGGCCATGGAGAAAGAGGGAAGGCCGGAGCAGGGATCCCGATGAGGACAATCTCTGTCTTACTGGTATTGACGCAAAGGTTGTTTGCAGCACACAACGACTGAATTTCAGACAGTCAGGTATGAGTGAGGAGGAGGCTGAGGGTAGCCTGAAGGAGAGCTGCGTGTCATCGGTGTAACACTGAAATTTGGAGGTAAAGGTGGCTATCATATGGGCCAAGGGGGCCATGTAGCCATTCAAAAACCAGGGGGAAAGGTAAGATCCCTGGGGGACACTGCACGTAGAGAGGGTGATGGGGAGAGAAATGAGAGAAAGGACCCCAATTACACTTGGGATCAGCGGTCCGAATGGTATAGCTATTAAATGCAACTAAAGAATGCTACACATTTAGATGATGTCTTCAAAGTCAGTAAGAGGGCTGGAGACAACAGGAGCATCAGAACATGTTACAGGGAGAACATGTTAAAAATCACATGGAAATGTAGGGGGCTGGTACAGGGTGTAAAATAACTTAGGTGTCTGTTAGAAATGTGCTCTAACCAATGTGCACACATGAATCTGTTGCCCGCTTCAATCTCCAAGGCAATATATTACTTACTCGCCTCTTCCCCAAGGTCCACGCATTATTGTTTTTGAATGATACATTGCATTTAGGTTAATGGATAGATATTTCTTAATCAAATCCTAATAGGAAACCTCTCTGGATCACTCTCTAGCGTTTAGTATGACTGCAACAATGTTATCAAGTGCTGTGATTGTTGCCCCGTTAAACCAACTGTACAACGGGTTGAGTTGCAACAAAAACATGTTTTCTTTCATCGATTCATGCTTCATTGTGGTAGATTTCCCAAATCAAAGCCTTCACGCCAAAACGACTTGTTTTCAATAGTTTTTCATGGTAGGCTTTAAACATATTGCCATCCTCCAGGAAACACGTCGTTACTTTTTTACTATTAAAGGCACTGGGGTGACTTGCTGTACCTAGACCATGCTGGCCTGTCTCCTTCGTGTTCACGTCTGAGATGGCGAAGCACTCACAACTTCTCTGAGTCACTTGCAAGCAAAGTAGTTGGTTGAGC
The DNA here is from genome assembly GCF_040938575.1 of Ambystoma mexicanum. Taxonomy (NCBI): domain Eukaryota; kingdom Metazoa; phylum Chordata; class Amphibia; order Caudata; family Ambystomatidae; genus Ambystoma; species Ambystoma mexicanum. The sequence continues at coordinate 180,723,470 of NC_090927.1, read as the reverse complement.
TGGACACTCCTCCATTGTTGTTCTTTTGCTGGTATTTACCCTTCAATATTTCACCATGTTTAGATTTCTTTTGTGCAGTTCTGTTATGAAGTGTTTTAGTAACCGAAAAAGAATGATCAGATTAGTGAATTTAATCATCCAGCTCAATTAGATTTTTTTACATAAACTTCATTAATTGATCCCAGATGCACGCGTCTTCCTCGCGTGCGACGTGTTTCTCGTGCATGACGTAACTCAAGGTGGCCAACCTATCAGGCTGACCTTCAGTGTTTGAGACATGCTTCCGATCAGCACTGCATGGTGTCAAGATATACAAGCGATACACTTCACCGTTGCCTCTCTGTTTCCGACAGCCCACCTGCCTGGCAGAATTCAAGCAAATTAAATCCATCAAGTGCTCGACGTTGGAAGATGGCAAGGCGCTCCTGTTGCTGGGGATGGTGGGAGCTCCACAGGTAGGTTGAGTGCTTTCTTGTTGACATTGAAGTGTTCTCCTGAAGAAAACAAGCATGCAATGGAAAAAGTACAACGAGCAGTAGCACACTCAGGCATAGCCAATTGAGTTCAAAAGGTTTATCTACCATGACTTTGAGGTACGATTTTTCAGCAAGCCAGAGAATTGAACCCACCCCCAAAGCACTTCCATGATAGAGAGGAGGGTGCACAAGTGATTCAGAAAATATGGGTTGAGTTTATTTCCACCAAGGAATACAAAGTACCTGTTCATTATGCGGACTGTCCTGTGTAATACGTTGGACTGCAAAGTATCTACTATGTTTTGAGCTCTAGTTTTATGGTGTACATTAGTATTCGGGGGGAGGGGGGGTTCTGGGGTATATACTGTCTTTTGCTTCTGAAGTATGAGAGGTTTTTGTGTGGAGGCATTTCCACATGAAGGTTCTTGGAGGTGGCCCACACTTTGGTAGTGAGCAAATGCAGTGGTTTTAGGAGTGAAGGGGACGGCTTGCCATATTTCTTTCTGGCTAATAGTCTTTATGTTGCGTTTATGAGCAGTTGCATTTTTTCGGAGGCTGATGTAGAATCAGTCGATGTAGTCAACGTTGAAACTGATGGTTGTCCTGCCCAAAGTTCATTTTTTATTCAAGGTTGCTCAACTTTTCAATGTGTTTTGTTGTTTGACACAAAATTCATCACCAGGAACTTTTTCCTCTTCCAATCGTTTCTATGGTGGGCGTGGTCTGGGGGCACATTAATAGTTGCACCACTGCCCTGTGGGGCCCGTTCTCCGTCCCCCGTAGGATCCTCACTTTGATTAAAGAAGTCTTAATCAACTTCTCAATAATGTGTATGGTCATGTGCGGGATAGCTAGCAGATTTGTCAATCTCACTATGTGTGTGTCCGTGATTCAGCGGGGGGCAATCCAGTTTCTAGATCCGGGTAATGTATTTGGTTGTCGGTGGTGCTTAGGTGGAACTGTGAATCATTGTGGGAGGATTGGTAAAGGAGGATATGTTGATGATCTTCTGCAGGAAGGTGGGGAGTTAGACTTTGGAGATAGGAGGCTCCACAGCACTGTTGTGTTAGAATGCCTAGGGGGTTAAGAATTTAATCTGCATTCATATACTCTCCATTCCTTTGACATGAGCGGTGCACGCCAATGGTCACCACTCAATGCTAGTTTCATGAATAGATTTTATTTGTTGGTGTTTTGGGGTTCAATGTTTTCCTGTGCAGGTGTTGTGCTCTTTAATGCGATGCCACTGGACATGCAGATGACTGATTTCTATGTAAACGATGAGTAACTTGTGTATGCCATATACTTTTGCTTGCTTTGGATTCAAATGGTTCTGTACAAGTGTATGGTTTCTTCATGCCTCTCTGACTCCAGGCAATAGATATCTTTGAATGCAAACAAAGACAATGGGACAAATGATCAAGTGCGATTGGGCATTTTATTGTGGTTGGTGGTAACTCAGCACAGCATTGCGTGATGTGGAATGTCCTAGCAAAACCTGCACAGCTGGCAGCTTGAAACAATAATTTTAAGGCTGATTTACTGCAATTTAGCTCCATTGCCCAATCATTGCTGCTTGTTGCCGCATCATAAAGCCCTCAACCTTCTCATGTTATAAGCATTTCATTTGCAATTATAGCAGCACTGTGACGAGTCTTATATTTTAAGCCTTTAGCCATCAAAACATCCTCCCTGGCTGTGGCGGAGAACATGGCAGACCTGATAGATGGGTATTACAGAATCCAAAACGGATCCGAGACATCTCTCATCACCAGCCTGAACAAAGGTGAGGAACTGCAGAGGTTTCACATGTGATGTTTTGTGTTTTTGCTGTTTGTGGTTGTGTGTAGCTTTTTACAGTCCCCAGTCTCCTATACTTAGTTGCTCACACCTCCATTTGTCACCAGTGCAGACTTATTATATGAAAACATATGCTCCATCCCTCACAAGCAAGCTTCTGGCTTCTTGATCCTTGGTACATTCAATAAACATCGACTCTTGCACCTAATCAAGCACAGTTTTGTAGCTGTTCTTCCATTCTGTAAAGGTGTATACAGAAGGAGAGCTAAGCACAACTAGACAGGTCTTGCATTTTGTGTAAGCTTGCAAGGTTTCTCAGAATGTGAGAAACCCACAGTGATATCATTCAAAGTATTTCCAGATGCTGGAACACAAAATGGCAAAATTGGCCAGGTATTTACAAATCACTCAAGAAAACAAATACAGTGCACATGCTTTTTGACTTGCACGATTTTAAGAATGTTGCATGTCACCTTATCACAACAGTGACTGTTCAAGTTTAGGGGGGTTCAGCCCCAAGGCCTTTTTCCCTCTTTTTAGGAAAGTTGAATCCGTGTTTGTGTAGTAACGGACCCCCCCGGTACTCAAGGTAAGTTCATAGAGTCCTTATTTTCCTTGTCCTGTACTCCATAGTTAACATAGTTCGGCCTGAGAATGGTTTCCTTTTGTGTGGTTCCCATTAATTGAAGTTGCCAGGGGTTCTGGACATAGGCGGCCGCTGTGTGCTGAATTTCTGGTACCGTGTTGTGTTTGGATGTTTAGGGTTCTGTGCTGGTCACGATACCTTAGTCATTCTTTTGTGTTTCCCTAGGGAGGGAGAGGTGCTGTAATCTGGCTTAGAGAGCATCTCTGTGTGTGTGTGATGTCATCTGCTAGTGGAATGTTGGGGTGGAAGTGTTCTGCTGGGTGACGGTTGGTGAGAGAGAAAGCTGTGAGCAGAGAAGATGGGTGTGGGGGTGAGCCCGGTGTTTCCCTAATTGATGTCGTGTCATCTGTGTCCCCTACCATCCCAATGTTAACTATGGAGTACAGGACAAGGACAATAAAGACTCTATGAACTTACCTTGAGTACCGGGGGTCTCCGTTACTACTTGCTTTGGTGCTGTGCTGTGTTTAAAAACTAGGCCTTTTCCCCTCTTTTTAGGAAAGTTTAATCTGGTTTCGCTTTGTAGTAACTGTGGTACTCCATTGGTCCCCTCTCTTTTGGGAGTTCCTTTGTTCTGTTTAGTGTACCTGCCTGCCCTTCTGTGTGTACCCTACTGTGCATACCCTGCGCATCCTTGGCTATGTGTCCCGCCACTCTCTTAGCTCCCAGCTCGGCCTGCTTCCACCTATCACCCTCTATGGTGCTTTTCTTTTCCCCTATCTTTGCCAACTGCGACTCTATCTCCTATTCTATCACTCTCATTAAGTCGGGAAGGAAGAAGTTCAAGACTGACATCCTGGTCTCCAACCCAGGCCTCCCTATTGCTGATAACTATATCAATGTTTCCTCCAGACAGATTTTTACCAACATCATCTTTTTCATTGCCTCTCGAGACATACAGACCCCTCATATGGTCTCTGTTCTCTCTCCTTTTTCCTCCTCTCCCATTAATGGTGGCACTCGGTGGGAGGCACTATGGGCCCCCGTCCACTCCTCTAAGACCATCATTGATGTCTATCTGAATGGCACCGTCTTGGTCCAGGAACCTTAGCACAATCTCCTCCTTTTCGATAGACAAATTCCTTCCGTCTCCTGCTACTCCTACCAGCACCTCTCTGGCTCTTCTGCTCTCCTTCTTCCAGTGCCTCTCTGGCACTCTCCTCCTCCTCTCTAGCTACTTTGTCACCTCCTTCTGCCACATCTGCTCTCTCTCAGGCCCGTCTAACACTTCTTCAAGGTGTACCTCAAGCCTGTACCCCTCCACGGAATTCTTTCATATGTGGCAACCTGTTCCACGTCGCTACTCTCAACTCTCGCTCTGCTGCCAAACACCTCTCTGACATCTGCCATCTCCTCGAAGAACTTGACCTGGTTGTCCTCGCTCTCACCGAGTCTTGGTTCACGACCAGCTATGTCACTAGTTTTGACACTCTCCTTCGTGAAGGCTACAAGATCATCTCCGAACCCAGAATCCACCGCCCCGGAGGTGGAGTAGCTCTGCTGTTTCCAGAATGGATCCCTGTTTTTGTCAGTTTTACACAGGCATACTCCTCCTTTGAATGCCCAGTCTGCAGGCTCTCTATCTCTCCTGGCCTCTCTCTGACTGTGGCCATCGTCTACAGGCCGCTGGGCCAGGTCGCCCTCTTCCTCTGAATGGGCTGACCTCTCCTCTTTTCTCCTTGCCTCTACCTACCAACGTCTCCTCCTCAGAGACCTCAACATCCACTGGATGCTTATAATCTCTCCTTGGGGTTCTTTCGCAACCTCTGCGACACTCTTTCTATTTCCATTCCACCCTCTGGTCCTATACACTCTGCCGGGCATACCTTGGATGCTCTCATCTCCACAAACATCTCCATCTCGATCCCTCTCACCACTCCTCTCTCTTGGTCTGACCACTCTCTGCTCTCCTCTCACCTGTTGCTCTCTGTCCCCCAGGCTTAGCACACCCCAGCACTGCCACCTACCTTCTCGGTCATTCGGCCCCTGAAGCATGTGTCAGGTGAAGCCTTTGCCACTACTTTCTCTGCTCATCCTACGCCTACGGCTGGCTCACACTTTGACATTGCCCTCTCTAACCTGCACCTTTCTATCTCCAACACTCTGGACATCCATGCCCCTGTCATGAGAATCCATCTGAAGACTACTTCCAAAAGCAACTCTTGGTATGGCTCCGACCTCTCCACCCTGAAACGCAAGTGTAGAGTAGTTGAGAGGAGCTGGTGGGTATAAGGCTCATCCTCCGACAAACTGGCCTGCCACCTGCTCCAAAGGCAATAAAGACTCTCTGTCCTGTCCAAGTAGAGAGCCCACATCCAAGCCGCTTCCCTGCGACCTCTAACAACATGACCAAACTCTTTAAAATCTGCAAGGAGCTGGCCAACCCTTCTACAGTCTCCACCTCTCCTGTTCCCTCCCAGGCCCTCTGTACGGCTACGGCTTCTCAATTCAACACTAAAACTCAGGACATCCTGTCGTTCCTCTCCTCTTCCTCTCCTTCTACCTCTCTTGGCTCTTCTCTGGCCACATCTCCCTCTCCTCCTATCTTCTCCTCTTTCTATCCAACTACACCTGGTTACTAGATCAGTCTGATCTATGAAAGTGTCATCCAAACAGGTGCTACCCTACTCCTCCTGAACCGTCAAGGACCACATTGACACCCTCACTCCAGCATGTTCTGATTTCTACAATCACTCTTTTGCCACTGGAACTTCCCCTCCCTCCTCAAGCACTCTCCTGTGCACCCCTCCTTAAAAAGCCTTGTGCTGATCCTACCTGTCCGGCAAACTATTGCCCAATCTCTATCACTGCTTTCCTGTGCAAACACCTGGAAAAGCTGGCCATCTCCCAGCTTACTCTCCACACTGAATCTGTTGTTTGTCTCTCAGAGAAAATCTACTCACTAATCTTGACTCAAGCCGTCCTATTGTCCTCATCTTCCTTGAGCTTTCCTCTGCTTTTGACACGGTCAACCACGCCATCCTGATCAATCGACTCCATGAGAACCTGGGCATCACAGATCTGGCTGTGGAGTGGATGTCCTCCTTCATCCTGAACCAACCCTTCCAGGTCCAGCTTGGGTCCTTTCCCTCCACCAACTCTCTCACCTCAATTTGTGTTTCCCAGGGCTCTAACCTCTCACCCTGGCTCTCCAATGTCTACTTGTCCCCTTTGGGCCACCATATCTCTACCTTCACCTCTAACTTCCAGTGTTATGTGTATGACACTCAGCTCTCTTTCAGGCTCCCCTCAGCCTCCTCTCCTCTCTCGCTCATTCCTAACTGTCTATCCGCGATTCAGAATTGGTGCTCCTCCAACGATCTCTGCCTTAATGCTAGTAAGACTGTGATCCTTCTTATTCGTACCCCCACTCCCACTTTCCCTCTCACTCTGGCCACCCTCCTTCGGCCCTCCTCCTCCTCCTTCGCCTTCCTGTGAAGCAAAAAACCTTGGTGTCATCTGAGACTTCACTCTCTCCTTCTCTTCTCACATCACAGACCTGTCCAAGAAGGCCCACTACCAGTTGCACCTCCTCAGAGGTATTCTTCCTTTTCCCACTTTCCCCAAGAAGCTCACTGTCGCCAGAGTCCTGGATCTCTCTAGGCTGGACTACTGCAATCCCCTCTTTCTCAATCTGCCATCCTCGACTTGCCACCCTCTGCAACTAATCCAGAACAGGACTGCGAGACTTGACCTCAAGCCCAGGGACCATATCTCTCCAGCCCTGAAATCTATCTACTGGCTCCCAGTGGCTGCAAGGATCAATTTCAAGACCCTCTTCATCATCCACAAGGCTTTCTGGGGCCGGGACCTGCACTACATCCAACTCTCTCTTACTTAACAACTTCCTTCTCGAGACCTTCACTCAGCCATCTCTAACTCTCTGAGGGTCAGATGCTTCTCCAGGCAGAGAGTGGGGGGTAAATCTCTCTCCTCTGCAGGTGCCTCCCTCTGGAGTGGCCTCCATGCCCCTCTCAAACTTGAGTCGAACCACCCGAAGTTCCGGAAGCAGCTTAAGACCTTCCTCTTCGCCTCTGCTTTCTCTCTCTCTGTACCATGCTGACCGGTGGCCTGGCTACCCTCAGAGTCTCACTGGGTACCAGGCTCCTTCACAGCCAGTCTCCACTGCACTGACTCCAGGCCTACTGCGCACTTAGGGACTGTAACTGTAACCCTACAATCCCCTGCATTTACCCAGAGCCGCGCTTCCCTGGTTGCTCATCCTCAGTGCAATGCTGCTCTAATTGCACTTTCCCTTTCCCTGGCACTTTCCCCCTTCTCCTTCCCCCCATGCACTTGCCTTATCACACTTGCACAATCTGAATGACACAAGGCCGAGTAAGATTGTTGTTTTGTCCTCCCTCTGTTCTCCCCTGCCTTGTCTGAAACACGTGTGTACAGAAGCGTTATAAATGACTTATCGTATCATGTCATTATGCTGTGTCCTGCTAGCTTTCATACATTAGTGCTGAACCTATCATACTTTAGTGTTGAGACTGTATTCACAACTCTTATTTATGATAGGCTGCCAGCTCCCACATGGGTAAGGATACCACTTTCACAGTTGTGAAATACTGATGCTGTCATGCAATGCATGAAACGGTCAGAAACTTCATCACATGCATTGTACATGCCCCTGAGCCTGTTCCACAAAGGGGCAGGAGAATTATTTTGTTTTGGCCCGTTTCAAAGCGCATCCCAATTCTGAATGTAGGATGCACTTTCAAATGTGAAATAATGCCCTTATTCTCCAGCATGGGGTCTGGCATGGATTCACATGCTCTTGAATATTCCCCGTCGTCAGGCTGGGTATCCTGGGTAAAAGAAAAAACTGTTTCAGTTTTGCTTCCAAACTGTCTTGCTCCTATAAACCAATCACTGAGCTTCAGGTCAAACTGCCCCAGCCAATGACTGCCCTCTACCTAAGCCCCTCCGCAGGCAGCCATCTTCAAATATTTACTCCACGTTCAAGTGTTGGGAGTCCTCGCGTTTTGCTCTTCGAGCTTTCTGTGCTTTTATTTTTTTTGGTAGGAAAACTCTGTTTTCGGTTAAATCGAGACCGTATGCTCCATTGCTTATCCTTCCAATTAACAGTGACCTGTTTTTCTGTATCTTTCATTGCCCCTCAAGGGCAGAAATCATTGAGTGTTTCTTCTTGAAAGCTTCCAGAAGTTCATCAGGCCTACACCGCGCTAGTTCTTGTTGGAGGAGAAGAATGACAGAGCTTCCCTCTTCAAGCTGTGCACCAACTGCGGTTTGCAGAATGTTTTCACAGGCGTTAAGCATTCCCAGTGCCTGTATTGTCTACACCCGATGCATAAAGAAGAAGATTGTGAGATCTGCTGTGGGTTCTCCAAGTGCCCGATGAAGGACCAGGGCGTCTACCCCGGCTGGTTCACAGGGGCATCCCTCTTGCGGATCCAGCCAACCTGAGCGGGCTCCATCTGTGGGGAACCAAAACAAGGCCAAGCACCGTGAGTCCATTTCTCTTGGGGTCGCCGCGCAAGTGGGTCTTGCGACGGTCATGGCATGTTCATCGTCTCCGTCTGCCTCGATCTCCAGCCACCACTCCAGCTCTTCATCCAAGAGAAAGTCAGCTAAGAGAAAGGAAGCTGCGGGAGACACCAGAGAAGGCCAAGCAGAAAAAGGTGTCTGACCTGTCAGTGAAGGCCCAGGTGATCCAGGCCAAATCGTCCTCCTCGATCGAATTGGTGGGGGGCCTCCCTTTCGAAGGCAAAAGGGGCTGTCCCAGTCCAGGGTGCCCCGGTTGCAGCCAGAGTGGCTCTTCCTCCCAGGTGGGAGGCTTCATCAAATCCAGTAGAAAAGACTCCGGAGAAAGGATGCCGGTCCTTAGTACGAGACCGTCCCCTCAGGACCCAAAGAGAAGGGGGAGGGGGCGAAGAAGAACTCCAAGGCATGGAAATGTCTTTGTCCGACGAGGAGGAGGTGCTTTCCGTCCACACCATCCAGGGTGGGGACGACAACAATGGGAACGTCGGGGAGGTGCCCATCGGAGGCGATGACAACGTCGACAGGGATGATGACATGGGCACTGGGCCCAGCGACCCAGTCCCCCATGTGCTTCCTAGAGACCTATCGCAGGATATCCTCTCGACCCTCCACACACTGGTGTGGGAGATTCAGAGGAGGATGACGACCGATCCACCAGTGGCACAACCAACGGTGACCCCGTTGACATTGGGGCAACCATCGGTAAAGAGGAGGAGGAGACATCCTACACCTCCATTCCAACCGTCGCTGCTCTCCCCCTCTATGGGGACAGGGACAGACACTGCGACAATGGACACAGACGACAGCGGGATGGGAGATCCTGCTTCTCCACCAGAAGAAGTGGGATCCTTCCATTCCATAATAGCCCGTGTATTAGTGCTTTTTCAGCTCAACCCAGAAGAGAAAAAGGAGGGCTTCCTGTACCAGCGCCGGGAGGAGAAGAGGAAGACCATCCTGTCAGTCCTGCTCCTGGACAACATCTGGGATGGAGGGCTGGTGCTGCTGAGGAACCCTGCCTCAGCCCCAGAGAAGAGAGACCAACTTGAAAAGAAGTACCAGGTGCCAGAGTCTGCGCCCAAGTGTCTACAGTGTAAGCTGTCATCGGACTTGGTGGTCTCGGCGGCCACCAGGAAGAAATCGTCGAGTTTTCATCTTCTTCATCTGCTCCTCCTGACAATGAGGGAAGAAATTGGATTTCATGGGTAGAAAGGTCATCTACTCAGCAGTGATGATTTCCTCCCTGATAACAAGCGTGTTGGGGCTTTGGGTTTGCCTTTGCCGTTGTGCAGGCTCAAGGCCACCAACTTTACACGGGAGGTCCATACGAGGGTCCTGGACATGCCGTTCAATGGAGACAACCTGTTCGGGAAGGGTGTCGATGACTCACTCCAGGCCTTCAAGACCAACACAGAGATGGCCCGTACCTTGGACACTCTGCAACAACACCGGCTGTCCTTCCTTTCCTCAGGAGGGAAGTCTAGCAGGTCTTTGAAGGGTTTTGGCGGGGGCTCATCCTCTTACCGCCAAACCTCCATTGTTCGAACCAGGAAGCCAACAGGGGTCGCTCCAAGGCCTTCGGAAGTGGCCGCCGTCACCATCAAGGCTGCCAGGGCGGCGTGCCAACCTCCAAGCAGGACTGAACCAGCCAAGATGGCGGGCTCCCACCCATGCACCCAAGTGGGAGGCCGACTGGCAAACTTCTTCAGAGTCGGGGAGACCATTTCCACCGATCGATGGGTGCTGGATGCTCTCGCCCACGGACAGACTTTAGAATTTCAACGGAAGTGTCCGCGAATCCCAACGGTGGTCCGACAGAAAAAACTCATCCCTCAACTGCTAAAGGAAGTTCGGGCTATGTTAAGAAAAGGGGTGATAGAGCTGGTTCCCCAGCGACTCCGGGTCTCTGGAGTTTACTCAAGCTACTTTCTCGTGAGAAAAAAGACCGGGGGCTGGGGGCGCATTCTCAACCTACGACGACTGAACAAGTACATAAAAGTCCCAGAAGTTCAGGATGGTCACGCTGGAGCATATGCTCGGCCAGCTGGAGGAGGGAGACTTTCTGTCATCGTTGGATCTAGTGGACGCGTACTTCCCCATCCCCATACACAAAAAGCATTGCAAGTTCTTGCGCTTCGTCGTACAAGGGAAGCATTACCAGTTAAAGCTCTCCCTTTTGGATTTAAGTCAGTGCCCAGAGTCTTCACTCAGTGCCTGGCTCCGGTGGCGGCCCATTTACTACTACAGAGGATTCATGTGTATCCTTACCTGGACGACTGACTAATCCGGGCCAAGTCAAGGAACATCGCTGTCGATCACACAGCGCGGACCGTCCGACAGCTGATGGACCTGGGGTTCTCGGTGCATTATGCAAAATCCTGCTTGACTCCATCGCAGGACACAGTGTCCTGCCTGGAGTCACCGTCAGAGGAGAGGATATCGGCCATCTTGGACAAACGGCAGCAGCTGTTGGCACTGAAGATCACCACGGTAAGGACCATCAAGTCGCTGCTCTGAATGATGCTGTGCATATACCTGATTCGGCTCTGCAGGTTGTGGGTGTGTCCACTCGAGGAGGTCCAGGACGCCCGTTGGGTCCAGGTGTCCGGAGGCTTCCAGGACAGAATTGCGCTCGACGAGGAGTTCCGTTGAGTGATACGTTGGTGGGACTTGTGCTCCAACATCGCCAGAGGCATGGACTTCCAAAACTCCCCTGTACCAGGAGACAGCCATGATAGACACTGCCCTGGATGAATTGGGAGCCCATACCGGGCATCTTCATGCCAGAGCCCTGTGGTTACCGGAAGAGAAGATGCTACACATCAAGGTACTGGAGCTATGGGTGGTGTTTTGGGCCCTCTGTAGTTTCTGCCGTCCCTCAAGGGAAAAGTGGTGAGGGTCTTCACGGAAAATACCACCACAATGTTTTACATCCGGAAGCAGTGGGGCACCAGATCCCCTCTCAATGGAGGTGCAGGACTTGTGGCACTGGGCCGTCGCCCAGGGATGTTCCTCATTCCATTTCACCTGGTGAGAGTAAAGAACACTGTTGCCGACACTCTTAGCAGGAAGATGCGCTCTTGCAACGAGTGGGAGCTTTGGCAGGATCAAGTGGACAATCTTTTCATCAAATGTGGCAGGCCCCAGATCGATCTGTTTGCGACGGCAAAGAACACCAAGTGCCGAAGGTTTTCCAGCAGGTTCCCCCAGCCGGGGAGCATGGGGGAAGCATTGTCTTTCCCTTGGGAAGGCCTGTTTCTGTATGCGTTCCCTCTGCTGTCACTACTACTTCGAGTCATCAGTCAACTCAGACGGTAGCGGTGCAGGATGATCCTCGTCGCACCAGAGTGGCCGAGGCAGATCTGGTACCTGGACCTGCTCAGCACGTCAATGTCCCCTCTAGTCAAGCTGCCAGTGGTTGCGGATCTCCTTGCCAGGGAATGAGGCACAATTCTGCACCATGACCCAGGATTGCTGAACCTGAGGGCCTGGCTCAGTCAGCATTAGAATTTGGTGGTTACGAGCTTCTAATCTACTGCAGGGAGGTGCTCACCAAGGCCAGGGCGTCGTCGACTTTGAAGTGCTTTGGACACAAATGGAACCGTTTTGCGACTTGGTGCTGGTCGCAGAAGATCAACCCTCTGAGGGTCCCGGCCCCTCAAGTACTTCTATATTTACTCATTGGTTAAATCGGGGCTGGAACACGCCTCCATCAAGGAACATCTGGCAGCTATCTCCCGCTATACCAGGTCTCCGGGACGGTCTTCACTTTGGTCGCACCATCTAGTCAAGTAGTTCATCAAGAGACTGTTCCGTTCGTCCCGCCGGTGAAGGCTCCGTCCCCAGTGTGGGAACTCAACGTGGTGATGACTAGGCTCATGGGGTCCCCATTCGAACCTATGCATTCAGATCTGCTCAAGTTTCTGACGTGGAAGACAGGTTTCCTCGTGGCCGAGATCCAGGCCCTGTCCTGCAAGCGGACTTACTTGACTTTCCACGAGACGAGGGTGGTGCTGCGGACGCACCCCTCCTTCATGCCCAAGGTTCTGTCGGAATATCATCTCCCTGAATTCTTGGTGTTACCTAGGTTTTTTCTGACGCCTTCGTCGCCGGCTGAAAGGACTTTGCACTCGCTGGCTTGAGCGCTGGATGTGGCTCGAGCGCTGAGGTTTTACATGGCCCGCACAAAGAGTTTCCGGAAAACTTCTCTGCATTTTGTGAACTTTGGTCCTATGAACCATGGGAAGGCCCTGTCCAAGGCTTCCATTTCCAGGTGGCTCTCCGGTTGCATCACTCATTATCACTGGTTGGCAAACCGACCGCTGCCTGGCTGTCCGAGAGCCCATTTGCATGTATACAAATTGACCTTTTCACAATTGATCGTGGGAGAATTGACCTTTTCACAATTGAAGGTCAATTAAGACTACATCTAACAATAAGAGATCAATGGAGTAATTTAACGATGCCTGGCCTTAACTCCTACTGCAGCCTTCTAGACAATAAAAGATAAAAAAGGGACCAGACGTCCATCTCCTGTATGAACTCAATCCTTTCTACCAAGCCTCGGTCCATGGACCAAATAGGAACCGAGTAAAAAGTTGTGAAAAATATCAAAGTGTAATTTATTCAAAAGAAACACACAATATAAATGTCATCATTAATAAAACAAACATCACATTAAAAAAAGTGTAAAACCTAATGCACTTCTTCTAAAACATACAATACAAAACAATGTTAAATGCTCCAAATCAGTTTAAAAAAACGAATAAAAAACAACCTGCCTAGGTGTCACCTATACACCTCAGAACCCCTGCCTATACAAATCTACCCAGCACAATTTCTAATAAACAACACAATATACCTGGTGTATAGCAACACTATGGTTGGTAGCACCTCAAAAAGCCAACCATTGTTTGTTTTCAGAGGTTTCCCTATTAATGATCTGTCAGCTAATCGTCTACCCTTCTAACTGCTACTAGGGTGACTGTAACCACTCACTTGGTTAATGAACAGCACCTTTCAAACTCAAGGTACTATTATGCCCTATTCTGTACTATTATGTCAATTAAGACTTACATGCAGGGGGAATCCCCCTGCAACTCCCCACTCAAATCCAAAAACTCCCCGCAACCCCCTACCCAATGCCATTATATAATTTATTACCCCAAACCCACCCCACACATATATATAAAGTTAAAATAAAGGTAAAGGTTAATTGTGCAGAAGGTCAATTAGGACCACTACTATTAGGTCAATTAGGACAAAAGGTCAATTGTAAAAGGTCCATTGGGGTAATACCGCCCACTCTACCAGAGCGATCGCTGCTACGACGGCGTTCCTGTCTGCTGTGCCCCTGCTGGGCATCTGCAGGGCTGCTACGTGGAGGTTGACGCACACCTTCACGAAATTCTACTGCATCAACAGGGATTCAAGGAAGGAGTCCGGAGTCAGCCAAGCAGTGCTGCGCAACCTGTTCGCTTGAAGTTGAGCCTGGTGAGGAGGTAAGAGATTGCTTCTGTTGAGCCTTGCCACCTCCTGTGGTTGTGTAGTTATGTACTGCTGTGTATTCTTTATTCATGAGCATGTGAATCCATGCCAGACCCCATGCTGGAGATGGAACAAGTTACTTACCTGTAACTGTTGTTCTCCAGCATGGGTTTGTGTTGATTCACATGCAAACCCTCCCTCCAACCCCTCTACGGCTCTTCTCTTGGTCCCACTGCCACTTTATGTGCTACCAAATCTGAAGATGGCTGCCAGAGGAGGGGTTTAGATAGAGGGCAGTCATTGGCTGGGGGCAGTATGACCCAGAGACCAGTGATTGGTTATTAGTAGAAAGACAGATCAGAAACAAAACTGAAACAGTTTTTTCTTTTACTGAGGATTCCCAGCCTGACGACGGGGAATATTCATGAGCATGTGAATCCATGCCAGACCCCATGCTGGAGAACAACAGGTTCAGGTAAGTAACTTGTTCCTTCCATCACCTGCTTTGCGTAATTGCTCACGGGGAACGGGAATCAGAATGTACGCGTCTGTGATGTCCACGAGTTAAGTGTGAGATAAGGGGCGGGAGGGATACAAGTGTATTGGCCCAACCAGTGCAACGGGACGGGCCAGGAAGGGCAAGTGCAGGATGAGTGGGGGGTCCGGAAAGACCATGTGCAGGGGTAGACTGCCCATAACACTGTCTCATGGGAACTCTTTGAGCTCACTTTAATCAAGCATTACCATCAAACTTTCCATTCAAAGTGCCTGCCAGTGTTTTTTCAAAGCAGCCTTCGGAGAGTTAATTACTTAATTGAAGCTGTAAAAGCGCTACTGGTTCAATAAAAATGTCTCGACCAGGTCTGCCTTCAGCCACTTGATTTATAACCACTATGTGTCTGATTCACAGAAGCGTTTTATAATGGCACAATACCATAGGAAAACGTTCTGTGAATTAGGCCCTATGTGTGTCCTTCACTGAAGCCCTGTTAAAAACAAGCGTTGGCAAATCCAAAGGTTTTGGCTTGTGTATAAGTATTAGGCATTTGCCAGGCTCTGCTAATAGATGCCCAGGTACTCACACCATTTTCTCACTCGCTACCGTCAATGGTCAGTTAATACCACTACGGCAGAGACTATCAAATGCCTTTCCAATGCCTACACAAAAGCCCATACTGTTGGCATTGCCAGTCCTTGTTGAATGATTAGCTTAGCCAGAAAGACTTCCCTATTCAGAAAGGTGTGTCAGTATTAAATGGTCACGTGAATGTGGCCAACCCCTTCATTCTTTTTAAGTCATATGGTTTGGAGAACCAGGAAAGTGCTAATATTCCCTCATGATAGCCCAGGAAGGGCCTAATTCACAGAAACGTTTTATAATGGTAATCCCCCATTGGAAATCTCTCTGTGAATTAGCCCATGAAGTATATTCCAGAGAAATATGAATACAAGTAAATCCTTCTGCCTATGAAATGACTAGTCATCTTATGGTTTCTCTGTGTCTTCTATTCACAGACAAGCGGATCAGCCTGCCCCAGATCCCATCACAGTAAGTACACCCCAAAGTGACAGCAAAAGCCATGGCCCGTTATTGTATTTATTTTATTAGAATGTGTGTTCATTGCTGGCCCTAACCAGAGATTCTCGAAGCACCTTACAGGGTTCAAAGGTTAAAACGTTGGGAAGGGACACAGAAGTTACACAATGTTTTTTCAGGGTAGAATATTTGTAAGCATTTATTTGTACAGCCCTGCCAGCAATAAAGTGTTTGTTAACCACATGTATTCCCCATGAATTCCAGCGATGTGTGCACCTTTGTAGGGTTAAGTAGGTTTTAAAGTTTAAATACATCTTAATGTCAATGTTTATTTTAATGTGTTTCATTTATTATCATTGTGACTTAAAAGACACAACATGCGAAAGAGGTCGCATCAGGGGAAAAAAGCAAAGGGAGGGTGGGCGTAGGCCCAGAAAAAAGGAGGGGGCACAAGACGTCAGCCAGACCGACGTCGATTGGCTGGGACCCGCCTTGGCAGACTGCACGTGCTAGATTTGAATTCTGGCACTGGTATGTGGTAGATGATGCCGGGGTCGTGGAGAGAACCACCCTTACAGGAAGGCTATGAATTAGTGCCCCCTGTCTTTTCCTTTCACTCCTGGCCAATTTTGGCCTGTCCCACCCCTCCATCGCGGTCATCTAGCCTTTCTGCCTCGTCACGAGTTTGGCGGTAACCCTTAAATGTGGCGGTAATGCTATTACTGCCGCATTTAAGGGTCTGCCAAATCATGGGTTTGGCAGGATTTACCCCAGCTTTGAACTGGGGGAAAATCTGCTGCGATTTTGCTGGTTTTTGGTGCTATTACCGCTGCCCTAATACCACCAGCGGTAGTAGCGCTGAACATTCCTCATTGGGAATTCCTGAATGGGCCCAATGTGGAATGGGGACTTACCGTTCTGTCAAACCTGTGATCCGGCGCTTGGTCTAAAATTTGCTCTTGGGCTTTAGCCCTTGTATCGAGATGTAACTGAAGGAAGTTGGCTCGTTTGAGAAACTTTGCTATTTCCGAAACACAGTGGAACTACTCCTCCCCTCGGGTCACACTGACATAAAACACATATTGAAACGTGTTGCTCTTCCCATTGCAACCCTCAGCAACGTGTTATATTAAGCACCCACCGTCTTGTTGTGTGAACTGATCTGCATTTTAGATTTAAAAAGCAATCATGAGTATAAAATAATTATTCATATCACCTTTTTTGGTGTATAATTAGCACACAAGTAGTGGATAGGTTCTATATATGTTCCTCACACTTCTGCTCTGTCATATTTCTTGTTTTATGTGTAATGTAAAATTGAAAGACACACATGCATGGCATTGAAGGAAGGGGTTCTCAGTCTGGTCTCACACAGCCAGATACAGCCCCATAAAATACCCCCGCTGCGGGATTGTATTATCTGAACCATCCAGCAAGACAGCAGACCAGCTGCAAATGCAGCAGGAAGTATAGGGGTGTTAAGACTGACTGCCCAACGCCAAAAAAGGACACTCCCGACTGTACCCTGCAGAGGCCACTTAGGAGAGAGAGGTCAAAACACCCGGCGGCCATATTGCAGAGTGCAGTATTGCATTGGGGCAAACATGCCATAGTGGGGAATAGGCCTTCTTTGCAATGCATGGGTGCACCAGGGTAAAGTTTGCTTTAGTGCTAACATATAGCAGTAGTAGTGCTAGTGCAAGCATTTAAAGGATATGTATTTTACACTTGGTCCATTCTTGCACTAGTGCTCATTCTTTGCAAACGTACACGCGCAACAGTGCAACAGTGCAACGTTTCTGCAATGGGGCCCCATAAGCATGTGGTTACACTGAGAGTAACAAGGAGACACAGGTGGCATAAAGGTCTCTAGCAGATGGTTTAGACTGACTAAAATCAAAGTGCCCCTGAAGTGAGCGATTGTGGCTGAATACCAACTATAAAAACGAGGCTATCATCAGATGGCATAAAGTACACTGATGACGGGGAAGGTTGCCTCGGTGATGGGGAATTCAGAACCATGATATACACATAGCAACAAGTGGAGAATGTGGCTCAGAGGGTAGATGTCACTTTCCACTGGTCACTCAGTCCCAGGCCGTTTGACGGTGCGCAATGGGCCATCAGTGGGCATAACTGCCAGCCGTCTAGTTGCACCAGTGTTGCACGTTACGTGATCCTGACCAGGAGGTGCTGTCAGAGCAACACAAGAGGCATTTCAGATAACATGCTGTCCTGGAAGTGCACGGACTGAGAGGCATTTCCGATAACATGCTGTCCTAGAAGTTCATGGACTGAGAGGCATTTCAGATAACATGCTGTCTTGGAAGTTCATGGACTGAGAGGCATTTCAGATAACATGCTGTCCTGGAAGTTCATGGACTGAGAGGCATTTCAGATAACATGCTGTCCTGGAAGTGCACGGACTGAGAGACATTTCAGATAACATGCTGTCCTGGAAGTGTAGGGACTGAGAGGCATTTCACATAACATGCTGTCCTGGAAGTGCACGGACTGAGAGGCATTTCACATAACATGCTGTCCTGGAAGTGCAGGGACCGAGCTGTCCTGGAAGTGCAGGGACTGAGAGGCATTTCAGAAAACATGCTGTCCTGGAAGTGAGCGAGAGGCATTTCAGATAACATGCTGTCCTGGAAGTGAAAGGACTGAGAGCATTTCAGATGACATGCTGTGCTAGATGTGCAGGAACTGAGAGACATTTCAAATAACAAGAGAGGCATTTCAGATAACATGCTGTCCTGGAAGTGAAAGGACTGAGAGCATTTCAGATAACATGCTGTCCTAGAAGTGCAGGGACTGAGAGACATTTCAGATAACAAGCTGTCCTGAAAGTGCAGGGACTGAGAGGAATTTCAGGTAACATGCTGTCCTGGAAGTGCAGGGACTGAAAGATATTTCAGATAACAAGCTGTCCTGGAAGTGCAGGCACTTCGAAGCATTTCAGATAACATGCTGTCCTGGAAGTGAAAGGACTGAGAACATTTCAGATAACATGCTGTCCTGGAAGTTCAGGGACTGAGAGACATTTCAGATAACACGCTGTCCTGGAAGTGCAGGTACTTTGAAGCATTTCAGATAACATGCTGTCCTGAAAGTGAAAGGACTGAGAGCATTTCAGATAGCATGCTGTCCTGGAAGTACAGGGACTGAGAGACATTTCTGATAGCAAGCTGTCCTGGAAGTGCAGGCACTTCGAAGCATTTCAGATAACATGCTGTCCTGGAAGTGTAGGTACTTCGAAGCATTTCAGATAACATGTTGTCCTGGAAGTGAAAGGACTGGGAGCATTTCAGATACCATGCTGTCCTGGAAGTGTAAGGGATGAGACGCATTTCAGATAACATGCTGTCTTGGAAGTGCAGGTACTTCAAAGCATTTCAGGTAACATGCTGTCCTGGAAGTAAAAGGACTGAGAGCATTTCAGATAACATGTTGTCCTGGAAGTGTAAGGGATGACATGCATTTCAGATAACATGCTGTCCTGGAAGTGCAGGTACTTCGAAGCATTTCAGGTAACATGATGTCCTGGAAGTGAAAGGACTGAGAGCATTTCAGATAACATGCTGTCCTGGAAGTGAAAGGACTGAGAGCATTTCAGATAACATGCTGTCCTGGAAGTGTAAGGGATGAGACGCATTTCAGATAACATGCTGTCCTGGAAGTGCAGGTACTTCGAAGCATTTCAGGTAACATGCTGTCCTGGAAGTTAAAGGACTGAGAGCATTTCAGATACCATGCTGTCCTGGAAGTGTAAGGGATGAGATGCATTTCAGATAACATGCTGTCCTGGAAGTGCAGGTACTTCGAAGCATTTCAGGTAACATGCTGTCCTGGAAGTGTAAGGTATGAGATGTATTTCAGATAGCATGCTGTCCTGGAAGTGCAGGGACTAAGACATTTCTGATAGCAAGCTGTCCTGGAAGTGCAGGCACTTCGAAGAATTTCAGATAACATGCTGTCCTGGAAGTGAAAGGACCGAGAGCATTTCAGATAACATGCTGTCCGGGAAGTGTAAGGGATGAGACACATTTCAGATAACATGCTGTCCTGGAAGTGCAGAGACTGAGAGACATTTCTGATAGCAAGCTGTCCTGGAAGTGCAGGCACTTCGAAGCATTTCAGATAACATGCTGTCCTGGAAGTGAAAGGACTGAGAGCATTTCAGATAACATGCTGTCCGGGAAGTGTAAGGGATGAGAAGCATTTCAGATAACATGCTGTCCGGCAAGTTCAGGGACTGAGAGGCATTTCAGATAACATGCTGTCCTGAAAGTGCAGGGACTCGAAGCATTTCAGATAACATGCTGTCCTGGAAGTGCAGGGACTGAGAGGCATTTCAGATAACATGCTGTCCTGGAAGTGAAAGGACTGAGAGCATTTCAGATAACATGCTGGCCTGAAAGTGTAGGGACTGAGAGGCGTTTCTGATAACATGCTGTCCTGGAAGTGCACAGACTGAGAGAAATTTCAGATAACAAGCTGTCCTGGTAGTGCAGGTACTTCGAAGCATTTCAGATAACATGCTGTCCTGGAAGTGAAAGGACTAAGAGCATTTCAGATAACATGCTGTCCTGGAAGTGTAAGGGATGAGACATATTTCAGATAACATGCTGTCCTGGAAGTGCAGGTACTTCGAAGCATTTCAGGTAACATGATGTCCTGGAAATGAAAGGACTGAGAGCATTTCAGATAACATGCTGTCCTGGAAGTGCAGGGACTGAGAGATATTTCAGATAACAAGCTGTCCTGGAGGTGCAGGTACTTCAAAGAATTTCAGATAACATGATGTCCTGGAAGTGAAAGGACTGAGAGCATTTCAGATAACATGCTGTCCTGGAAGTGTAAGGGATGAGACACATTTCAGATAACATGCTGTCCTGGAAGTGCAGGTACTTCGAAGCATTTCAGGTAACATGATGTCCTGGAAGTGAAAGGACTGAGAGCATTTCAGATAACAAGCTGTCCTGGAAGTGCAGGCACTTTGAAGCATTTCAGATAACATGCTGTCCTGGAAGTGAAAGGACTGAGAGCATTTCAGATAGCATGCTGTCCTGGAAGTACAGGGACTGAGAGACATTTCTGATAGCAAGCTGTCCTGGAAGTGGAGACACTTCGAAGCATTTCAGATAACATGCTGTCCTGGAAGTGAAAGGACTGAGAGCATTTCAGATAACATGCTGTCTGGGAAGTGTAAGGGATGAGACGCATTTCAGATAACATGCTGTCCTGGAAGTGTAGGGACTGAGAGGCATTTCAGATAACATGCTGTCATGGAAGTGCACTGACTGAGAGACATTTCAGATAATAAGCTGTCCTGGAAGTGTAGGTACTTTGAAGCATTTCAGATAACATGTTGTCCTGGAAGTGAAAGGACTGAGAGCATTTCAGATACCATGCTGTCCTGGAAGTGTAAGGGATGAGACGCATTTCAGATAACATGCTGTCTTGGAAGTGCAGGTACTTCGAAGCATTTCAGGTAACATGCTGTCCTGGAAGTGAAAGGACTGAGAGCATTTCAGATAACATGCTGTCCTGGAAGTGTAAGGGATGAGATGCATTTCAGATAACATGCTGTCCTGGAAGTGCAGGTACTTCGAAGCATTTCAGGTAACATGATGTCCTGGAAGTGAAAGGACTGAGATCTTTTCAGATAACATGCTGTCCTGGAAGTGCAGGGACTGAGAGACATTTCAGATAACAAGCTGTCATGGAAGTGCAGGTACTTCGAAGCATTTCAGATAACATGCTGTCCTGGAAGTGAAAGGACTAAGAGCATTTCAGATAACATGCTGTCCTGGAAGTGTAAGGGATGAGACATATTTCAGATAACATGCTGTCCTGGAAGTGCAGGTACTTCAAAGCATTTCAGGTAACATGATGTCCTGGAAATGAAAGGACTGGGAGCATTTCAGATAACATGCTGTCCTGGAAGTGCAGGGACTGAGAGACATTTCAGATAACAAGCTGTCCTGGAAGTGCAGGTACTTCAAAGCATTTCAGATAACATGCTGTCCTGGAAGTGAAAGGACTGAGAGCATTTCAGATAACATGCTGTCCTGGAAGTGAAAGGACTGAGAGCATTTCAGATAACATGCTGTCCTGGATGTGCAGGTACTTCGAAGCATTTCAGGTAACATGATGTCCTGGAAGTGAAAGGACTGAGAGCATTTTAGATAACAAGCTGTCCTGGAAGTGCAGGCACTTCGAAGCATTTCAGATAACATGCTGTCCTGGAAGTGAAAGGACTGAGAGCATTTCAGATAACATGCTGTCTGGGAAATGTAAGGGATGAGACCCATTTCAGATAACATGCTGTCCTGCAAGCTCAGGGACTGAGAGGCATTTCAGATAACATGCTGTCCTGGAAGTGAAAGGACTGAGAGCATTTCAGATAACATGCTGTCTGGGAAATGTAAGGGATGAGACGCATTTCAGATAACATGCTGTCATGGAAGTGCACGGACTGAGAGACATTTCAGATAATAAGCTGTCCTGGAAGTGTAGGTACTTCGAAGCATTTCAGATAACATGTTGTCCTGGAAGTGAAAGGACTGAGAGCATTTCAGATACCGTGCTGTCCTGAAAGTGTAAGGGATGAGACGCATTTCAGATAACATGCTGTCTTGGAAGTGCAGGTACTTCGAAGCATTTCAGGTAACATGCTGTCCTGGAAGTGAAAGGACTGAGAGCATTTCAGATAACATGCTGTCCTGGAAGTGTAAGGGATGAGATGCATTTCAGATAACATGTTGTCCTGGAAGTGCAGGTACTTCGAAGCATTTCAGGTAACATGATGTCCTGGAAGTGAAAGGACTGAGATCATTTCAGATAACATGCTGTCCTGGAAGTGCAGGGACTGAGAGACATTTCAGATAACAAGCTGTCATGGAAGTGCAGCTACTTCGAAGCATTTCAGATAACATGCTGTCCTGGAAGTGAAAGGACTGAGAGCATTTCAGATAACATGCTGTCCTGGAAGTGTAAGGGATGAGACGCATTTCAGATAACATGCTGTACTGGAAGTGCAGGTACTTCGAAGCATTTCAGGTAACATGCTGTCCTGGAAGTGAAAGGACTGAGAGCATTTCAGATACCATGCTGTCCCTGAAGTGTAAGGGATGAGATGCATTTCAGATAACATGCTGTCCTGGAAGTGCAGGTACTTCGAAGCATTTCAGGTAACATGCTGTCCTGGAAGTGAAAGGACTGAGAGCATTTCAGATAACATGCTGTCCTGGAAGTGTAAGGTATGAGATGCATTTCAGATAGCATGCTGTCCTGGAAGTGCAGGGACTAAGGCATTTCTGATAGCAAGCTGTCCTGGAAGTGCAGGCACTTCAAAGAATTTCAGATAACATGCTGTCCTGGAAGTGAAAGTACTGAGAGCATTTCAGATAACATGCTGTCCGGGAAGTGTAAGGGATGAGACACATTTCAGATAACATGCTGTCCTGGAAGTGCAGAGAGACATTTCTGATAGCAAGCTGTCCTGGAAGTGCAGGCACTTCGAAGCATTTCAGATAACATGCTGTCCTGGAAGTGAAAGGACTGAGAGAATTTCAGATAACATGCTGTCCGGGAAGTGTAAGGGATGAGAAGCATTTCAGATAACATGCTGTCCTGCAAGTTCAGGGACTGAGAGGCATTTCAGATAACATGCTGTCCTGAAAGTGCAGGGACTCCGAAGCATTTCAGATAACATGCTGTCCTGGAAGTGCAGGGACTGAGAGGCATTTCAGATAACATGCTGTCCTGGAAGTGAAAGGACTGAGAGCATTTCAGATAACATGATGGCCTGGAAGTGTAGGGACTGAGAGGCGTTTCTGATAACATGCTGTCCTGGAAGTGTAAGGGATGAGACATATTTCAGATAACATGCTGTCCTGGAAGTGCAGGTACTTCGAAGCATTTCAGGTAACATGATGTCCTGGAAAATGAAAGGACTGAGAGCATTTCAGATAACATGCTGTCCTGGAAGTGCAGGGACTGAGAGACATTTCAGAGAACATTCTGTCCTGAAAGTGCAGGGACTGAGAAGCATTTCAGATAACATACAGTCCTTGAAGTGCAGGGACTGAGAGGCATTTCAGGTAACGTGCTGTCCTGGAAGTGCAGGGACTGAGAAGCATTTCAGGTAACATGCTGTCCTGGAAGTGCAGGGACTGAGAGGCATTTCAGATAACATGCTATCCTGGAAGTGCAGGGACTGAGAAGCATATCAGGTAACATGCTGTCCTGGAAGTGCAGGGACTGAGAGGCATTTCAGATAACATGCTGTTCTGGAAGTGCAGGGACCGAGAGGCATTTCAGATAACATGCTATCCTGGAAGTGCAGGGACTGAGAAGCATTTCAGGTAACATGCTGTCCTGGAAGTGCAGGGACTGAGAGGCATTTCAGATAACATGTTGTCCTGGAAGTGAAAGGAATGAGAGCATTTCAGATAACATGCTGTCCTGGAAGTGTAAGGGATGAGACGCATTTCAGATAACATGCTGTCCTGGAAGTGCAGGTACTTCGAAGCATTTCAGATAACATGCTGTCCTGGAAGTGCAGGGACTCTGAAGCATTTCAGATAACATGCTGTCCTGGAAGTGCAGGGACTGAGAGGCATTTCAGATAACATGCTGTCCTGGAAGTGAAAGGACTGAGAGCATTTCAGATAACATGATGGCCTGGAAGTGTAGGGACTGAGAGGCGTTTCTGATAACATGCTGTCCTGGAAGTGTAAGGGATGAGACATATTTCAGATAACATGCTGTCCTGGAAGTGCAGGTACTTCGAAGCATTTCAGGTAACATGATGTCCTGGAAAATGAAAGGACTGAGAGCATTTCAGATAACATGCTGTCCTGGAAGTGCAGGGACTGAGAGACATTTCAGATAACAAGCTGTCCTGGAAGTGCAGGTACTTCGAAGCATTTCAGATAACATGCTGTCCTGGAAGTGAAAGGACTGAGAGCATTTCAGATAACATGCTATCCTGGAAGTTTAGGGACTGAGAGGCATTTCAGAGAACATTCTGTCCTGAAAGTGCAGGGACTGAGAAGCATTTCAGATAACATACAGTCCTTGAAGTGCAGGGACTGAGAGGCATTTCAGGTAACGTGCTGTCCTGGAAGTGCAGGGACTGAGAAGCATTTCAGGTAACATGCTGTCCTGGAAGTGCAGGGACTGAGAGGCATTTCAGATAACATGCTATCCTGGAAGTGCAGGGACTGAGAAGCATATCAGGTAACATGCTGTCCTGGAAGTGCAGGGACTGAGAGGCATTTCAGATAACATGCTGTTCTGGAAGTGCAGGGACCGAGAGGCATTTCAGATAACATGCTATCCTGGAAGTGCAGGGACTGAGAAGCATTTCAGGTAACATGCTGTCCTGGAAGTGCAGGGACTGAGAGGCATTTCAGATAACATGTTGTCCTGGAAGTGAAAGGAATGAGAGCATTTCAGATAACATGCTGTCCTGGAAGTGTAAGGGATGAGACGCATTTCAGATAACATGCTGTCCTGGAAGTGCAGGTACTTCGAAGCATTTCAGATAACATGCTGTCCTGGAAGTGCAGGGACTCTGAAGCATTTCAGATAACATGCTGTCCTGGAAATGCAGGGACTGAGAGGCATTTCAGATAACATGCTGTCCTGGAAGTGAAAGGACTGAGAGCATTTCAGATAACATGCTGGCCTGGGAGTGTAGGGACTGAGAGGCGTTTCTGATAACATGCTGTCCTGGAAGTGCACAGACTGAGAGACATTTCAGATAACAAGCTGTCCTGGTAGTGCAGGTACTTCGAAGCATTTCAGATAACATGCTGTCCTGGAAGTGAAAGGACTAAGAGCATTTCAGATAACATGCTGTCCTGGAAGTGTAAGGGATGAGACATATTTAAGATAACATGCTGTCCTGGAAGTGCAGGTACTTCGAAGCATTTCAGGTAACATGATGTCCTGGAAATGAAAGGACTGAGAGCATTTCAGATAACATGCTGTCCTGGAAGTGCAGGGACTGAGAGACATTTCAGATAACAAGCTGTCCTGGAAGTGCAGGTACTTCGAAGCATTTCAGATAACATGATGTCCTGGAAGTGAAAGGACTGAGAGCATTTCAGATAACAAGCTGTCCTGGAAGTGCAGGCACTTTGAAGCATTTCAGATAACATGCTGTCCTGGAAGTGAAAGGACTGAGAGCATTTCAGATAGCATGCTGTCCTGGAAGTACAGGGAATGAGAGACATTTCTGATAGCAAGCTGTCCTGGAAGTGCAGGGACTTCGAAGCATTTCAGATAACATGCTGTCCTGGAATTGAAAGGACTGAGAGCATTTCAGAAAACATGCTGTCCGGGAAGTGTAAGGGATGAGACGCATTTCAGATAACATGCTGTCCTGCAAGCTCAGGGACTGAGAGGTATTTCAGATAACATGCTGTCCTGGAAGTGAAAGGACTGAGAGCATTTCAGGTAACATGCTGTCCTGGAAGTGCAGGGACTAAGAGGCTTTTCAGATAACATGCTGTCCTGGAAGTGAAAGGACTGAGAGCATTTCAGATAACATGCTGTCCTGGAAGTGTAGGGACTGAGAGACATTTCAGATAACATGCTGTCCTGGAAGTGCACGGACTGAGAGACATTTCAGATAATAAGCTGTCCTGGAAGTGTAGGTACTTCGAAGCATTTCAGATAACATGTTGTCCTGGAAGTGAAAGGACTGAGAGCATTTCAGATACCATGCTGTCTTGGAAGTGTAAGGGATGAGACGCATTTCAGATAACATGCGGTCTTGGAAGTGCAGGTACTTCGAAGCATTTCAGGTAACATGCTGTCCTGGAAGTGAAAGGACTGAGAGCATTTCAGATAACATGCTGTCCTGGAAGTGTAAGGGATGAGATGCATTTCAGATAACATGCTGTCCTGGAAGTGCAGGTACTTCGAAGCATTTCAGGTAACATGATGTCCTGGAAGTGAAAGGACTGAGAGCATTTCAGATAACATGCTGTCCTGGAAGTGCAGGGACTGAGAGACATTTCAGATAATAAGCTGTCCTGGAAGTGTAGGTACTTCGAAGCATTTCAGATAACATGTTGTCCTGGAAGTGAAAGGACTGAGAGCATTTCAGATACCATGCTGTCTTGGAAGTGTAAGGGATGAGACGCATTTCAGATAACATGCTGTCTTGGAAGTGCAGGTACTTCGAAGCATTTCAGGTAACATGCTGTCCTGGAAGTGAAAGGACTGAGAGCATTTCAGATAACATGCTGTCCTGGAAGTGTAAGGGATGAGATGCATTTCAGATAACATGCTGTCCTGGAAGTGCAGGTACTTCGAAGCATTTCAGGTAACATGATGTCCTGGAAGTGAAAGGACTGAGAGCATTTCAGGTAACATGATGTCCTGGAAGTGAAAGGACTGAGAGCATTTCAGATAACATGCTGTCCTGGAAGTGAAAGGACTGAGAGCATTTCAGATAACACGCTGTCCTGGAAGTGTAAGGGATGAGACATATTTCAGATAACATGCTGTCCTGGAAGTGCAGGTACTTCGAAGAATTTCAGGTTACATGCTGTCCTGGAAGTGAAAGGACTGAGAGCATTTCAGATACCATGCTGTCCAGGAAGTGTAAGGGATGAGATGCATTTCAGATAACATGCTGTCCTGTAAGTGCAGGTACTTCGAAGCATTTCAGGTAACATGCTGTTCTGTAAGTGAAAGGACTGAGAGCATTTCAGATAACATGCTGTCCTGGAAGTGTAAGGTATGAGATGTATTTCAGATAGCATGCTGTCCTGGAAATGCAGGGACTAAGACATTTCTGATAGCAAGCTGTCCTGGAAGTGCAGGCACTTCGAAGAATTTCAGATAACATGCTGTCCTGGAAGTGGAAGGACTGAGAGCATTTCAGATAACATGCTGTCCGGGAGGTGTAAGGGATGAGACACATGTCAGATAACATGCTATCCTGGAAGTGCAGAGACTGAGAGACATTTCTGATAGCAAGCTGTCCTGAAAGTGCAGGGACTCCGAAGCATTTCAGATAACATGCTGTCCTGGAAGTGCAGGGACTGACAGGCATTTCAGATAACATGCTGTCCTGGAAGTGAAAGGACTGAGAACATTTCAGATAACATGCTGGCCTGGAAGTGTAGGGACTGAGAGGCGTTTCTGATAACATGCTGTCCTGGAAGTGCACAGACTGAGAGACATTTCAGATAACAAGCTGTCCTGGCAGTGCAGGTACTTCGAAGCATTTCAGATAACATGCTGTCCTGGAAGTGAAAGGACTAAGAGCATTTCAGATAACATGCTGTCCTGGAAGTGTAAGGGATGAGACATATTTCAGATAACATGCTGTCCTGGAAGTGCAGGTACTTCGAAGCATTTCAGGTAACATGATGTCCTGGAAATGAAAGGACTGAGAGCATTTCAGATAACATGCTGTCCTGGAAGTGCAGGGACTGAGAGACATTTCAGATAACAAGCTGTCCTGGAAGTGCAGGTACTTCGAAGCATTTCAGATAACATGCTGTCCTGGAAGTGAAAGGACTGAGAGCATTTCAGATAACATGCTGTCCTGGAAGTGCAGGGACTGAGAAGCATTTCAGATAACATGCTGTCCTGGAACTGCAGGGACTGAGAGGCATTTCAGGTAATGTGCTGTCCTGGAAGTGCAGGGACTGAGAAGCATTTCAGGTAACATGCTGTCCTGGAAGTGCAGGGACTGAGAGGCATTTCAGATAACATGCTATCCTGGAAGTGCAGGGACTGAGAAGCATTTCAGGTAACATGCTGTCTTGGAAGTGCAGGGACTGAGAGGCATTTCAGATAACATGCTGTCCTGGAAGTGCAGGGACCGAGAGGCATTTCAGATAACATGCTATCCTGGAAGTGCAGGGACTGAGAAGCATTTCAGGTAACATGCTGTCCTGGAAGTGCAGGGACTGAGAGGCATTTCAGATAACATGCTGTCCTGGAAGTGCAGGGACCGAGAGGCATTTCAGATAACATGCTGTCCTGGAAGTGCAGGGACCGAGAGGCATTTCAGATGACATGCTGTCCTGGAAGTGCATGGACCGAGAGGCATTTCAGGTAACAAGCTGTCCTGGAAGTGCATGGACCGAGAGACATTTCAGAAAACAAGCTGTCATGGAAGTGCAGGTACTTCGAAGCATTTCAGATAACATGTTGTCCTGGAAGTGAAAGGACTGAGAGCATTTCAGATAACATGCTGTCCTGGAAGTGTAAGGGATGAGACGCATTTCAGATAACATGCTGTCCTGGAAGTGCAGGTTCTTCGAAGCATTTCAGATAACATGCTGTCCTGGAAGTGCAGGTACTCCGAAGCATTTCAGGTAACATGCTGTCCTGGAAGCGAAAGGACTTTCGTCTCTCTACTTTCATTCTTGGAGATATATTATGATCTAATCTGCTCCTTCTCCTTCCTCATCCGACAGCCCCTCAGGGACGTCATTTCACCAAAATGCCAGGGGTAGCGGAAGTGACATCACACGAACCTTGACACTCGATGACATCACAGGAAGTGATGTCATTTGACCCCACCCCAAAGTGATATCGCGTGAAGAGATGGAACGCGACCTTTCACCCGTTGACAAAACAGAAAGTGGCATCACATAGCATTGTACACTACGAAAAATATGGTCACGATATCACTATTATGTGATGTACATTTCATACAAGAATGGATCACCATATGTATCGTTAAGATCAGTGTGTATAGGCCCATATTACCAAATTACTGTGAATGCACGCAGACGTCCATGACCAAATGATAATGATGTGTTATTATATAGCACTAACGCTTACGCGCTTTATATAGAAAAAATATACACCCAATATCACCCAACCTGTGTTGTTACTCATTTATCGAACTAAGGATGAAAGGCTGAGTTGAGGTGTTTAAGAACAGACTAAATCAGTGACTCTCCCCCTGAAGTGTGCCTGAAATAAACCTTTAATGAGTCTAGCAATTATTGTATAGAATTCCAGAAAGGCACATTATTTGGTATTCCTATTTAGTGTCAGTGCTGAAAGTGTTAGACTTGAGCCACGATTCTTCTTTTGTTTAAGGGGCCTCAAGAAGAAGGTCAGCCACTCCAGAAGTAAAGAGCCACATGGTGCTGGTCACAGCCCAGGAGCTTGCATTAAAAAAATAAAATAAAAAAAAAACGTTTTTTTTCAACTTTTTTTTTTAGAGGTCGCAAGGGAGACCTCAGAGGTCGCAGTTGCGACCTCTGGCGACCCCCAAATGAAGTCCCTGCAGCCCCTCCACTTTCTCTTGCAGTGCCTCCTCTCGTACTCCTAATTACTTTCCACCCCCTCCTCACTCATGGTATCCATTCTTCCTCCTAACAGCTCCATTTCACCCCTGTCATCTCCTCTCTTCCTCCTCTCTCTGATGGTATCCTTTCCCGTTGCTCCAAGTTCTTCTTCCAGTTCTCCTCTTCTCTCCTTTCTGGCCCTCTCCTCCTCGCTACTCTGCCATGCACTATCCTTTACCACTTGCGCTTAACTCCTGCATGTCTCTCTTTACTACCTTTTTATAGTCTGAAGGGCATTCCATCAGGTTCCTCACCTGTTGGATTGATTGCATCTGTTCTGTTGTTTCAAGCAAGCTGTGTGAAAGGTGAACTCATCATGGGATTACTTCTGGCAAGCCCGTGCATGACACCACACGCCCAGGGCCCATTACATCAGTCCACCATCTCGGATTCATTTTTTACCTTTTGTCGAGTTCACATCGGTTCTTCTGGTGTGCAAGCAGTGGATAAACTTAGTTCTTCCTGTTTCAGGCTGATATCCACAATCCCCTGCAGTTTAGGTTCACAACCCCACACACCTTTACCTACCACCACACAGTTGGGCCTCATTATGAGGTGGGCAGTAAGGGATACCGGGCATTGTTAAGGAGACCGGTGCCAGTAATCCCTTACCGCCCTATTCCAAGGTCCCTTGGTGGTGACCGTAAGGAACATGTGGTCTGACCACACGTTCCTTATGGGTCCCGCTAAGGGACCAGGGCGCTAATAACGGGCTTACAAGTCGCGAGCCCATTATTAGCGCCCTCCCCATTCCCATTTGAGCCCATTTGGGGAATGGTTTGTTCAATGGGGACTTATCGGTCCCGCCAGGGTCGGACTACACCGGTAAGTCCCCATTGAACAAGACCAGACTCGGTTACGGTATGGGAGGCAGCCATGGTGTAAGTAGCACGATGGCTACCGCCCATCTCGTAATGACCCTAGAATCTCTCCAATATAGAACTGTGATAGTGATCGCGTGGTTTGCAGGGCCGGTGATTGAAGTCTGTTTGTGTCAGGAGGGACCAGGAAGGGCCTAGTCAGCACAATGGAGAAACCTCCAATAGACTCACAAAGAGACTTTTCTCTTAATACCCCGATGGAGGATGAAGATAGAAAACTTCTCCACCAGGAAATCAAGTGGAAAGTGGAGCCTGGACACCAAGACCGCCATGAACAAGTGGGGACCAACGAGAACACGGTTGAAGCTCCACAGAAGATCAGGGACCAGACGGAACAGTGAGAACACGCACACAAGCATTAATTCCATTTCAGATCATAACCATGTATGCATCCCACAGCAGAAACACCTACCAGGTCTTTGTTTACTTTTCTCTCTGATCTCCTAAGGAAGTACAGGTTACAATAGTCCATAGGTCAGAGAGGCCGTCTGACGTTCCAGCACAGAGGAACCCCACGCAACAAGTCACCAAAGTCTGAAGGGACCTCACAGCCGACGGCACAAGAACATCTAAAAGGAGGAAGGGAGATCCTGAGGTAGGAAGTTGCAGCCAGATCCGAAATGACACGGCTGAAGAATCCAGACAAAGTGCACTGATCCTGAGAAACAGGAAGTACAGGAAGAAGCCCGGAATGACCAGCCGCCAGGGACAATCTGACAAGATGTGTCCCTGAGCAGCACACACATAACAATCGTCACAGCCAACAAGAAAGAAGCATAATCAGTAAACCATGAGACAAGTAGTGGCCAAAGCAGAAATCCAGGAAACATGATGGGTCTGGGAGCAGGGAAATCCAGAAGCAAAATACATTAGAAGTTGCCACTCGCCAAATAACGTTGAGAAGCGCTGAGACGCTGTATCAGTTCTCTTTCAAACCTCCCGGGTTCTTGTGTTTGGGAGCATCCATGTTTGTGTGTTCTGATCCACATTTCCAGATACAAGCACTAAATATGTCCTGCAGCAAATATTGTCCCTGCTACTCAAATTTACCAAAATGAGTCCATTATTGAAAAAGTAAACATGGTTTCCATGAAGCTATCAAGCGAACTGCCTTTATCCAATCTTTTGTATTTAAAAAGGTCATGGAATTTGAGGTTTGAAGCAAATTACGGAATATCTGGGAAGGCACCACCTTGCTTTTGACCAGCTGTCAGGTTTCAGAGTGACGAGATGGATGATGGCCTCACTGCCCATTCCAATGTGTGTATTTTCAGCTCTATTTATGAGGGTATTCAGGCAGCGCTGAGGCAACATATTATATGGTACTCAGTGGGATCCTTTATAAATGCTTGATAGAATGTAACAATCTATCAGGCTCAGCAATTTGCCGATAAGTATAGGTTTTGTTCTGTCAATATTCCTGCTCATTAGCTACCTGTGACATTTGCTCCAGGTTCTTATTTCTGAAAAGCACAACATGTACTTCTAAGTGCATGCAGGCGACACTCCGACTCCCCTCGAGCTGCAAGACAGATTTGGGAAGTAACGCAAATATGTAAACATCAACCAATGCCTCCACCATATATGACTCAGTGAAGGGACGCATCATGATCATAAATGATCCAGGGGCAAAGTGCTGTCAGTAGGATAGGCAAATAGTAAGACCACCTATTCACATGGCTTGGCCTCTAGGTGATACACCTGCACCAGCACTAAGTGGTGGATGCCCAATGCCAAATTTGATTTTGAACTCATCCTTTCCTCTGGAAAATAACTCTGTTCATAACTGTTCTCTATTGGTGTCTGGGTCCTATAAGACCTCATATTAACGTTAGAGGCAATATTGTTCTCTATTACAGCTATCCATCAATGGATTCATTTATAAAATCCATAGACTTTTCTTCAACTCATAGAGCAGAAGTCATCAAATAGTGGAAAGAATTCATGAAATGAGCCAAAGGGGAATATGAGAATGCAGCTCTCATTTAAGCATGTTGCATAGGCACACATGCCCTCATTCCCCACCGCACAGTGATGCTGTAAGAGTGCCTGAAGGCCTACCCTACTCTGCTTTGCTATTGATACCTATGACTGGTATAGTATGATAGTGATTTAGTAGAGGGCTTGTTCACCCTAAAAGGTTATCTAACACTCTTGGCACTAG
Source organism: Ambystoma mexicanum (assembly GCF_040938575.1). NCBI lineage: Eukaryota > Metazoa > Chordata > Amphibia > Caudata > Ambystomatidae > Ambystoma > Ambystoma mexicanum. The sequence goes on along the minus strand of NC_090927.1, from coordinate 180,690,623 downwards.
AGTGAAGCAGCTTCAAACCACCTGCTCCAGAGAGAATTAGCGAGGATACAAGGTTTTGAGCGTGACTTGAAACTGGGCTTGCTGGTCAGTGGTCTGAAATGCAAACAGCAAAGAATTCCACAAACTAGCAGCTTTAACGAAGAAGGGAGAGCCCTACCCTTTTAAGGAGTCTGAATTTGGGGATCCTCAAAAGGTCTTGAGTTTACGATCTGAGGTTTTGGATGGGTCTATAGATAGAAAATCTACTGTTAGGAAAGCCTGGACCTGAATGATGAGGGGCTCTGGTTACCAAACAGAGTGCTTTAAATTGGATCCATTCTCCCACCAAGAACCAGTATAAAGGGTGCACTGCTGGAGGGATATGCTTTTCGCTACCGATTCTCAAGATGATCCTGGCTGCTGTATCAGTTGAAGGTGGTGGAGTGAGCCTTTGGGGAGTCCCAAATAAACTGTACTGTGACAATCAAGCATTCATTAAATGAGTGTGTGTGCAAAAGAGAAAAAAACATGATCTGGGCATAGCACCAATCTGTGGCTCCAAGGATAGGGATGAATCCAGGAGAATACCTAGAGTACTCACCTAATCTACTGGTAAAGGACTAAGTCCTAATGTGGTTGGCCAAGAGTTCTCCGACTAACTGCTCACAGTTGTGCTCCTACTCTGCACACTATAAGGCTTCAGTCTTTGTAGGGCTGAATTACAGCTAATCTTGAGTCAACTAATGATTTCCATCTTCCACACAATCCTTGAAATTTCCTATTGCAGCAATCCGATTGTTTCTCAGTGTGAGAACGATCTGTTTGTTGTTGGCATACATACAGAACTTGGGACCGTAAAGGTGAATAAGGTCAGCAAGCCATCTCATGTACAGATTGAAGAACAGGCTAAGGGCTGATCCTTGGGTTACCCCACAGTTGACCTTAGTAGTCCTTGATTCATAGAGTGGATGAACAAACAATTGTGTTCAATTAATCTAGAAGCGCACGCCAGAAGCCAGCTCCATGCTAGTTCCCTGATGGCATAGAAAAACAGATGGCTCATATTCTTCACATAATCTGTGCAGTTTTGTGAAGTGTGTTGTAAATGGCAATATTGATTCTGAACGTTTGTGCCTGCATCGATAGTTGCAGAGACAGGGGGCATGCTTCCCAAATCAATCTTAGATAGTGGCTTTCTGTCATGTCATTGCATTCTTAGGATGCTTAGGAAAGCTCTATAATCTGATTTGCTTATTTAGAATGGGCAAGCGACCTTCAGTGGAATAGAAACAAGCTGATAAATGGAAATTGACTAGCATGGTTGCCACATGATGCAACAGCTCGACGGAAGATCAACTTGACTGCCGAAACAGACGATCGTTCTGGCAATGGGCTTTGGCCTACATCTGGCATTGGCCTAGAAGTAGGGAGAGTGGGGGTACTGATTCCTTTCTTACCAAAAATGCATACCTCAATTTCTTACATTTACTGCTTCTGTCTTGCTGCCCTTAGTATTTACATACACCATGGAGCAAAGTTCATTTAAATTCTGTCCTAACTGCAACAGCAGATATCCGTGGAAGGACACTCACAGAGTGTGTAACAGATGCCTACCTCGAGATCACCAAGAGACCCGTTGTGCATCCTGTAAAAGATTTAGGCCTAATAACCTAAAAGAGTGTTGAGTGAAGCTGCGCACATGCACGTATGCCCAAACACAACCCCAGGGCGCTCTTTGGTGGAACCGCGAATTAAGGCCTCACACCGGCGGAAGACGCTTTGCAGCATACCGACCAAGTGCCGAAAAATTCTGCTACAGTTCCACATCTGCCTTTACCGCAAGGCAATAAAGAACAATCGGCAGCTATAGGCATGTGTAAAATCCACTCAACGGATGATTCAGATGCATCGAAACATCTGTTGAAAAAGCAAAAAAGTCACTTTTAGATGGAAAAACACCACAAAAAGTCACATGGCCATAAACCTCACACTCCTGCTGCCTCAGAAGTGGTACACCAGTATGAAGAGGCCCATTCCCCTCCTCTTCACAAGAAGAAACTCCCAGGGAAAGACCCAGAGGAAATTGTGTTCCCCTTACCTGAAACACCTAAAACAGGGACTTGGACAAAAGATTGCTTTGAGGAAACAATGGACAAAACTTCTTCATTTGTCAGTTTTATTTGCAATTTGTCACATTAGACCTACAAGACAGGTCAGCTCTGGCTCCCTCCTTCGCTCAATCATACATCTACACACAGTCATGGACACCTCCTATGACTCACAACAAGGGGATAAGCAGCCAGATCAGGACACATTTGCGCCCTGAGACCTACGGGTAAATGGCGCGTTATAAAAATTTAAATAAATAAAATAAATAAATATGGTATATAGACCAAGACGACCCTAGTCAAGAGCCTGATGAATTCTACCAAGATGACCAGGATGATCCGGATGTCACAATCATTGAGACCTTAGATATTGCAGCACCTGACTGTGGACATGCATCTCCTAGTGATGATCAACTTACTTAAAAGGCCTGTTGAACATTTCCACATCCACACTGAAGAGACAGCAGCTGATAGTAATGACTTTGTGGAAGACATTCTTAATTAAAAGAAGCCTGTCAGCCAGGCCATTCCCTTGCTGCAATCCATTAAAAAAAGAATGATCCCGTCTCTTTCTACACCTCCACTTACTAGGGCAGTCAACCCGAGAGTTGAACAAATATTCAGACCCTCACCTTCAGACTCTCTATACATTAGGGGACATGTCAAACCTGACCCTCTGGTAGTTACCACTACCAGAAAGAGAGCTGGTGTTCCACTCTCAACTTCAGAAGCACTCCCTAATAAAGAGTGAAAACGCATATACATGCTACGTAAACGCATAAAAACCTTTGGGGCGTACCTAACCAGAATTGCAAACAATACCGCACTGCTTGCAAGTTACAACAACAATACACAATAGAATGAGGTGCTAAAACACCTTTAGCCTCATAACGACTTTGGAGGTAGCCATGGTGCTATTAGCACCATGGCGGTGCTATTAGCACCATGGCTGCCTCCAAAATCGTGTACGGGTTCCCTGAATGGGGAAATACTGACTTTGGAAGGCCCGGTATTTCCTCCTTCAGGGAACCCGGGCCCCGTCCTTCCCCATTCGAGCCCCCATAGGGCTCAATGGGAATGGGGAGGGAGCTAACAACGGGCCCGTCAATTACGGGCCCGTTGTTAGCTCCCTGGTCCCCTCGCGGGACCCGCTATGGACGTCTGGAAAAACCAGACGTCCAGAGCAGGTCCCGCGAGGGGACCTGGTAATAGTGTGGAGTGGGTTTAACGGCACCGGCACCATTACCGATGACGTTAAACCCACTCCGCACTAGTCGTATTGAGGCCCCTTGACTCAGTGCCCGAACATGCTAAGTCACATCTCATCAAAATATCTACAGAGGGGAAGCAAGTGACACAAAACATACTTATAAAATGTCTTAGACTCAGCCGGCCGCCACTTCGGGGAAAGTCATTGCTGAGAGAACCCTACTAAAGAGACACTGTGGCTCTGTGATTCCAGGTTTAAACCCCAAACTCAAGCGGCACTTATCAACATGCCAATTGAAGCTGTAGTCCTGTTCTGAAAGGCTGTTGATGACCAACTTGAGACCATTCAAATGTATCATGAGACAATAAAAACATTAGGACAGATTACAAATAAGCTTTATGTCCAAAGGGGTGCCTTCTACACATGGTGTACATTTCATAACCAAGGGTTCAATAGATCTAACCAACCAGAATTTGGGGCATCTGGCTCGTCTTTCTACACTCCCCAATCTCAGTCTTCCTCTAATCAGTCCAACCAACACAGGGGGTTTTCCAGAGGAAAAGGTCAAGGCAGGGTTGCAGTGTCTAGACGCTCAGCTGCCCTGGCAACAAATGACATTCTGATATATGTTCTCTCCCATGCATCCCCAATTGGGGGTTGCATAGTACTGTTCACCCAGCAATGGAAAGGGATAACATCAGATTTCTGGGTGCGCACAACGGTGGCTATAGGGTACTCAATAGAGTTAATCGTAAACACCACGCCACCACCCTCCTCGTGCAAGAAAAATTTCATTGGAACATTTCCTTATCCTACAGGAGAAGATTTACATACTACTGGAAAAAGCAGCAATAAAGCTGGTACCACCTCTAGAGGAAATTAAGGGTATTTATTCAATGTACTTCCCTTGTTCCAAAGAAAGATTTAACAATGTGCCCAGTTCTGGACCTGCGCCCCACAAACACGTATGTCTAGCCTCAATATTTCAGGATTACTGCGTTGCAGGAGGTAATTGCCCTGCTAAAACAGGGGGATTACATGGCAACATTGGACATGAAAGATGCATACCTTTTATATTTCAATGTTGCCAGCTCAACAACAGTATTTAAGATTCAAAGTGGGGGACAAGCACTACCAATTCAAAGTGCTACCATTTGGCATAGCCTCAGCCCCCAGGGATTATAAAGGTCCTAGCAGTAGTGGCTGCCCACTTGAGAAGGCATTCCATTCAGTGTACCCTTACTTAGATGACTGGCTAATAACAAGAGACACACCTCCAATTTGTCGGCAGTACACCGAGCAAACAGTTGACCTACTGTTCCAATTAGGATTCTCCATTAATGAAAAAAGCCAAGGCTAGTGCCCAGCCAAGTAAAACAATTTCTGAGGGCACCAATCCAAACAAACAATGGCTTGGTCGTCCCCTCCAACTGAAGGTCCAAAACATGTTATTCCAAACCCCTCAGTACATAGCCAGTCATCAGGTAACAGTGCGAAAGGCAATGCTCCTTCTGGGATTGATGGCTTCCTGTATTTATCTAGTGTCACATGCCCGGCTGTGCATGCATCCTATGCAAGAGTGGCTAGCGAAACAATGGTCACAAGCAAGCGGTCTATGGGAGGATCTAGTGGTGTTTTCACAAGCTCTGTTTCAATCGCTGCAGTCATAATCCAAGGACAACGTGTTAAAGGGAAAACCTTTCAACACACCAACTATGGAAGCCATTCTTACTACAGACACATCCCTAACAGGGTGGGGAGCACATTTCCTCCATCACACTGCACATGGGGTGTGGACACAAGCACTAACCAAAAAACATATCAACCTTCTGGAACTACTAGCAGTCTTCAAAGCATTTCAAGTTTTCAGACCACAGCTAGTACGCATGATAGTACTTATCCTAACAGACGACACCACAGCCATGTTGTACATAGACAATCAAGGGGGGACACATTCTCTAGGGCTGGCCAAAGTAGCCCAGAACCTTTAGCTGTGGGCACTAAAACACACCAGGTTTCTACTGGCACAACATGTTCTAGGGGATCTCAATTCACTGGCAGTCGTACTAAGCAGAAGTGTGGTGCTACCCTCAGAACACGAGTGGAAACTAAACACTGACGTGCTACACAAAGTCTTCTCAGACTGGGGGTTCCCAGAAATTGACCTCTTTGCTACTCAAGATCACACACAATGCATAGACTACGTCTCGAGATTTCCCCAGAAAGGTACCGAAGGGAACACACTACTAATGAACTGGTCAGGGAAATTTGCGTACGCTTTTGGCCACAACACCTCTTCTCAACAAAATAGTCCACAAGCTACACCGGGAACAAGTAACACTTATCCTGATAGCTCCAATGTGGACATGACAAACATGATTCTCACACCTACAGATGATGTCCCTGTGCCCTCCCATGAAACTACTGTGTCCAGCCAACATGTTAACACAGGATCAAAGGATGACACTCCACCTGTGCCATCAGACAATGAATTTGCAGCCTGGCTCATGAGGTCATAGAATTTGGTCACCTTAATCTAGACCAAATATGCATGGACATTCTAAAAGAGGCACGTAAACCAAACACAAGACATAGCTATTTTAACAAATTGAAGCGTTTTGTGTTATGGTGCAAAGCAAGTTCCCTCAATCCAATTGAAAGCTCACCTTCAAATATAGTACACTATCTAGTATACCTGTTAGACTCGGGCTTAGTCTTCAACTCATTAAAAGTACACCTAGCTTCTCTCCCAGCATACACCACTTCGCAAAACAAGGTTTCACAGTGGAGGGTGCCTGTAATTAAAGAATTTATGGAGGGAGTCAAGAAATGATACCCTCCAATTTCTAATCCTACTCCCGCCTGGGGCCTAAATATTGTACTTACAAGGCTCATGGGTGCCCTTTTCGAGCATATGCACAAAGCCAGTCTTAAACATCTCACTTATAAGACAGATTTTCTTGTGGCTATTACATCTATCAGAAGGGTCAGTGAACTGCAAGCACTATCAGTGCAAGGTCCCTTTGTTTTTATCCACAAAGACAAGGTAGTACTAGACACAAACCCACAGTTCTCACCACAATTGATCTCAAAATTCCATGTGAACCAGTCCATAGAACTTCCAGCATTTTTCCAACACCCCATAATCGCAGCAGAAAAAAGCATTGATACCCTAGATGTAAGAAGGACTGTAATTTATTACCTGCAAAAGACTAAAGCTAGTAGAAAAACTGACTGTTTTTTTGTATCCATAGCCAAAGAAATAGAAGTGTACTCTATCTCGAAATCAGTCATTTCTAAATGGATTGTCAACTGCATCCAACATTGCCATTCTCTTGCTAAGAAAATGTTGCCATTTAAGCCTAGAGCACACTCGACTCGAGGCACATGGGCAACTCTAGCCTTAATAGCTTAATAGCAAATGTTCCCCTGGATGCCATTTGCAAAGCTGCTACTTGGAGTTCAATTCACACTTGCACCCAACATTACTGCTTAGACACACATCCTAAAGGTGATACACAGATGGGACATGCAGTGTTAAAACATCTGTTTGCAGCGCTACCTTCAAATAACCCCCCACTGTCTCCAAGTACTGCTCGGTAATCTATGCAAAGCATGTGATTCTAAGCAGATCCACAAGCCTCAGAAGGCATACATTACTCACCATAATCTGATGCTTGTATCTTCTTAGATTCACATGCGCCTACCCTTAATCACCTCTTGGTGTTGAAGGTTCTTGGTAAAACCGTCAATATTTTACATATTTTACACACCTCATGATCACGAACTACTCTCCATGCTTACACTTTACGCTCCCTTTTGTCAGAAACAAATAATCGGAGGGACCTTAATGCGTGAGGGATCATGGGTAGAGTCAATGTCACACTAGGGATAAGATTCCAAACACGTCCAGTCGACATCCCCTTTCGAACCTCGAAAACGTCATGCGCAATAATCCACATCTACCACTAGATGTCAGTCTATGCAAAGCATGTGAATCCAAGCATCAGAAATATGATTACGGTAAGTGATGTTCTCTCTCTCTCTTCTCTCTCTCTCTCTATCTTTTTCTTTCTCTCTCTCTCTCTCTCTCTCTTTCTCTCTCTCTCTCTCTTTCTCTCTCTCTCTCTATATATATATATATTCAATGAAAAAACTTTAAAGGGACGTTATGGTTAAGTTGGACTAATAAAAACCTATGAAATTCACTGAAAAAACATTGTTAAAGGGACGTTATGGTTAAGTCGCACTAATAAAAACCTATGAAATTCCGTAAAAATATTTTGTTAAAATGACGCTATGGTTACAAGTAAAATCGAAAAACCCCTGAAATTCGCCAGCTATGGTAAGCAAAGCAACCATAACTCGCGCCACCACCGTGCACTGCTAAGACTAACACCCAGGACATCAAAGATGACATCACATCCTACCTTTGAATAACTTTACCACATAGCCGGTCCCAGGTAGAAATAGCCACATTAACACCATTTTTCGTCCCTGGCGGTGAGGCCAGTAGCCAGATTGTCCGTGTCATGACCTTATGCCATGACCCAGACAATCTGGCAACTGCCCACGGCCACAGGCTATACCTCAGTCACCAAAGGTATATGACTATTTTTTGTACCTACATTATTACACTTGTCAAAAAATAAAACACGGGCACATTTGCAAAACCATGCTTTTATGTCCTTGCCAATGCTCCTCACGAGTTTGCCCGAAACCCGCCCATGTGTTATTTTTTTTAAACATTGAAGGTTGGGTCTATAATCTTTCTCAAAACTTTTGTCCACATTCGTCAAATAGCAACAAAGTTATAAGCCATCTAAAAATGTTGAGACCACCCCTCTAATTTCACGCCCTCTTGAGAAAATCTCACCAAACTTTAGAAAGCCATTTATATCTAGATCGTTCTGCCAAATGTTGTGCAGATTCATCAAATGACACCACGTGTATATGCCTTTACAATATTTTGCGACCCCACCTTTAATTTTGCCCCCTCTCGACAGAATCCCACAAAACTTTGCAAAACTATTCAGGATTAGTCCCAGAATAAAATTGCAAAATTGCATGCAGTTTCATTGAGTGGCGCAAAAGTTATAAGCCATCCAAAAACTCCTTTTCCCAACTCTGTAATGCAGAAATAGGAGTGTCCGCGAACACCACAGGACTTTCCCAGGACATCTGGAGTGTTTGCGGACTTTCGGGTGTGAAACAACCTGTTTTTTTTGGCTTCTTATGGCTATATCCCATCCAATTCTCATCCCCCCCATCACCCCAGAGATTGTTTGTTGAGTTTGACAAGTGAAATGCTGCTTTTTAAGAAAATAAAATTCACTGCACTGTCCGCTGACCCCAAAAAAGTCAGCGAATTCAAGATGGCAGGCGCTTCAAGAAAACCAACGCATATCGCGTTTTCCCGCCAGCCAATCAGCGGCCGTGGCCGATGTCCGTGGACCACGCAAAAGTCTGCAAATTTTTCGGCCAATCAGAGGCCAGTCAGCGGACAGCACAGCCAACCAGAGGCCAGTCCACGGACCGAACAGGGAAGTGAGTCTGCGGAGCGGACATAGATATCACTAATTTTTTTAACTTACATTACTGGACGGAATTTCACCAAATTAACAAAAACATGCGTTCGGGATCAAGCCGTCACTCCTGCCACAAATTTGGTGAAAATCCGTCCAGCGGTTTGGGCTGAAGGCGTAAGCAAAGATTTTATCCCATTATGTCTATGGGAAAAAAATAAATTTTGGGACCCCCCCTATAACTTTGCCCCCCCTGGACCAAACCTCACCAAACCTGTTTTAGTGGAGTTCAACTGGAGTTGATTTGTCTACATCCAATGACCTACCTCTTCTAGGCATTGTACTACTTTGTGTAGTGACTCGGCTGTCTCATTAACTCTAACATAAATCTGGGTATCATCAGCATATGAATGAAAACTCAAATCAAACTTCCTGAAGATACCCCTCAGAGGCTGAAGATATAGGTCGAACAGAAGAGGGAGCAACGAAGATCCCTGACAAACATAAAGATAGTACATCAGACAGGTGCCCTTCAAGGTTAACTCGAAGCACTCGATTAGAGAGAACAATCCAAACCACTCAATAGCATGGACAGATACTCTTCCCACTGATACTAATCGAGACAACAATATCTAATGATCCACCATATCGAAGGCTGCTGAGAGGTTGAACATCACCAAAAAGGATAACTTACCATTGTCAGCTGTTTTGAGGAGGTTGTCCCAGACTGCCAGAAAGGCAGTCTTGATTCCATGGGCTGGATGAAAACCTGACTGATATGTGGCAAGCAATGCATGTTTTTCCACGTGTGTCTGAAGCTTTTTCCAATCTTTTGGCTGCCCAAGAAAGGGCACTTTTGCATGTTATCTGTATCAAGAAAGGGCTTTGTTTTATTAGTGATGAGGCTACTGATAATTTCAATTCTGGGGGGACAGTGACTTCATCTAAAGAATGGCTAACAAATACTGTGATAAAAGGGGCAATAGCCATGGCATGTTTATGTGCAACGCAAGCCAGTATAGCATATAGCCTGTCATTAGTTGGTTTAAGCTTTTCCATAAGCAAAGTTATAGTCTATTTAGAGATCGGGCTGAAATCCAAGTGTGCTACCTCCTGCAAGGTAACTGATAACCTGAATTCTAAAATCCCATGCGCCTGATCAATCTTCTCTTGAATAAAAGGCATTTCCTCAACAACACACTTATTAAATGCATTGGCTTGAGACAAAGATGACGTGGGACCCACATTAATCCAGCTGGGCTGAAGGAAATTCAAAATGGTCAAAAAGAGCTGTCTCGGTTTATTCAAAGCAGATTAAATTTTCGTATGGAGAAACTCTGTTTTAGTCTCAAAGATATCGATTTTATATCTTTTGATGGCAAGTTTCACCTCATTCAAGGAGAGTGTATTTCTAGTTTTCCTCCATTCTCTTTCCAATTTCTGACAAAGTTGTTTCATTATGGCTAACGATTGGAAGTACCAGGAGTTTGACTGTTTCTTAAATTATCTGCGTTTAAAAGGAGCGTATGCCTCAGAGATTTGTTCCAGCTCTTTGATCCTGGAATCAAAATAATCAACGCATCCTAATGAGGTGTTAATAAATGCTAGGGTGTGGGCTAGTTTTGGATCCGGAATAAGGAGAAGATCTTTCTTCCTATGGCACTTGGCCATAGTCTTTGCTTGACCAGTTCTCATGGTCTTACCTACACCATTGAAAGAAAGAAATCTTATAAAATAGTCAGACCAAGATACAGCTTGAGTACTGAGCATCGACATGCCTGAACCACGTGCCAGAACTAGATTGAGGCAATGGCCATGTTGGTGAGATGAAGAGACAGCGAGAGGTAGTAACCCGTGGTGATATATGTCAGATCTCCCCTAGAAGGCGTTTACAGAGTTTAGCCACCAAAAAGCCAAAACATCATCCAAGAGCCTGCAATCTTATGCAGGATGATGACTACTCTACCAGTATTTGTTCTAAGTCGCATCTCTCTGCTTTCTATGGATCATTTGTCACCACAACCCCTATGTCTTTGGTCACAATTACCTCAATGTTTGCCATAGAAATTGTATGTAATTAAATAAGCAGCTCACAAAGGACTATTTGAGCAATAAAACCAAGCCTGGGGGACGGGGGGGGGGCGGTCATTACTGTGTCAGGTAATGCTCCATAGTTACAGGCCTGAGCTAAGCGAGGGCCTTAACAAAGGACCCAGGCCATTACCTGATGAGATAATGCCCCCCCGGCGAGGGGCCCATAGCTATTAGTACCCTGGCCCTTTAGACTAACCACAGAAAAAATAAAAAATGGCCTCCACGGATTGGGAAATGAAGTCTGTTCTCCCTTTCCATGGCAGGCATTAAAACAGTTAAAAAATAGTAAACAAAGCAGATGGCCACCATGGAAAGGAAGAAGGGACTGCATGTAGTGCCTTCTCCCTTTCTATGGAGGTGTGTACCAGCGTGTCCGCTCCTAATCAGGACCAGATTGAAGAAGGTAAATGGGGCAGGAGGGGGAGCAATCTAAGGCAATGGGGAGTTGGAGAGGGAGGGGGGCACTTACCTTGTTCTCCAGCTGGAGAGATGGTGGCCTCCAGCCCTGAGGTGGCTCAAAGCAGTGGGATTACTGCATGATAATGCCCCCGTTACGACCATCCCTATTGGTTGTGAGGACAAAACCACACCCTTGCTGGGTACTAATAATTAATAGAATTCTTTATTTGTAGGCAATCTAGATTTCTACCTTGAGACATTGTTTTAAATAAAGACTTTATCCAAAAGTGAAGGTGATTCTAAGACATTTCTTCTTTTCCCTGTGGTTCAAATTGTGCATGTGCGAGGTAAAAATACATTAAAACAAATCCTTGTTATAGTATGCATGTAGCATTGTTCAAGTCTTTGTTGACTCCCCTCATCGAGACCTCATCCTTGATGCTGTAATCCAGTCTCTTCCTGGCCACAGGCAACAACACTGTATTTTACATACAGGATATAATGTTCGAGAGGCTCTGGGCAAATGTCCTCTGCCAGTTGTCCAATGTTCACAATAATAGTAGCCTGTTCAATCCTGGTGGTCTCTTCTCTGCATAGCGGCACCCAGCTAAACCATTTGTTTTGCAATAAAGTATTTTTTCTTCCGAGACTCAGCGGCGCCAGTTTTTGATCCATCGCATTCCTCAAATGAGCGACAACTCTTTTCATATAACGACTCCAGCTACTTTTGGTTATTGACTCCTTAGTTGCCACTAATGTTTATATGTTTTGGACTTTCAGATCCTTGCCATCTAACATAGAAAGGGAGGTCCCAAAAAGTAACACCTGACGCCCCTACAGAGCGTCTAAATCGCATTGTTAATAAATATGGTTCACGTGCATAGAGAAAGGGCCAACATGAGTATTGCATGCAATGCAACTGGACCTACCATTAACTTGACCTTCCACGTGTCGCCCAATTTGACTGTGGAGCTGCTTAAAGCTATGCCTGGCCTTGTTAAAACATTTAGTTGTAGAACTGGGATATGATTTCAGCTCAAATAATTTCCATGGGTAACATGTATGACCCATACTGCCTTAAAAGTCATGATCAAGAATGTTTCTATTTGTTTAAATGTTCATATGTTTTATATAAGGAGTAGGGGTACAGCTGTCAGAGAAAAATGTACTGCACGTCGTATTTAGGGTACCAATGAGTGCGGTGTGCAGATGTTTACATGTTTCTATTTAACTGCAGTACATTGTATTTGTATAATTCAGCATCACCTTTTTGTAGATGTACATGGACACCTATACAATGAATTTTAGGTTCTGAGAAATGGGTGCTCCATGCATTGGCTATGTTGACGATGTTGGATATTCATTATACTCCCTAGGGACTCAGAAGAGAGGCGATCAAAGCTCATGGGAGGGGACAGCATGGGTAAGTTCTATTCTTTTAATGAGCCCTGTGTACAGACATGAGGGCAGAGGCTGCACCCATTGTATGGTCTTGTTATTTCTTCCCCAAGGATTTCAAGGAATTTCGTGATGGCTTGTATTGCAAGGTGTACTTTTCTTTTTCCAATAATTCATTGATCGCTGATCTATAAACTGTTGTCGGCTTCTGGTGCTGTGGCCATTAGAAGGAATCACCGGGGAGGATGACAAGAAAAAAGAAGGGCGGGTGATGGGGTGGTCTGAGGTGCAAATTGATACATAAGGAAAAGCAGCTGAAGGATCAGATAAACCTCTGTTATTAATGTACCCCTTGCTTGCCAACTATGTTTTCCACATTATTTTTTTAGGTATTATTGAGGCTTTTATTAGCCTCCGGTTGTTGCAACCTTAAATAAATTACATACAGAGTATTTCTATGTCCAGCTACTACTGATATATATGCACCCTGTGGAATGTTGCATTACCTCTGGGTGATGTTATTGTTTATGTTGGATATTTAAGTAAGCTAATAGTAAAAGGAGTAGAATGATGGGCAACGTTACCTTGGAGTGGGGTTAGATGCCCGCTGAACGGATAGCCTTGTGTCTATTTGTGCTATGTTTATACTGTTTATGTGTGTTGCCTAGAGGTGGAATGGCAGTAATGATAAGATAATACTGCTACTGGTGATGTAGGCTTTGGTATTCTTAAATTCAGTACTAACGCCTATAAGTACTGCGTTTGCCGCAGGAGGAATCTTGCTTGAATTGCTACACAAGATTCAGGTTCTCCGGGTTAGACTCTCCCGTATGGGTGGTCGTGCCTTCTCAAATGTTGCAGCCAAGGCTGAGAACTCCCTCCCCCGTTCCCTGTGTGCCACTTCTGAGCATCTTCCTTTTCACCGCTTCCTAAAGACTTTTCTGTTCTGAAGTCCCTTTTCTCTTTCTGTTTCTGCTGGAGCGCGCCATGATGCCTTAAGGCGAACATGCGCTATATAAATTACGTTAACATAACAAGAACACTTTATTAAGCTGTTAGTATTTCTGTTATTATTGTAAAAATCATAATTGTCATTATTCTGTTAATTTGTATTATGAAAATACAGCAACTGTAACATGAACAATAATAGTTATAATAAATAAATATTGATAAAATATATATTTCTGATGTTTGTTAATCTGCTTAGAATCACATGCTGTGCATAGGTCCGACATCCAGTGGTCACTGCAGAGTATTGCATTTTGTTTTTCGTAGTCGAAAAGGGGACGTCGACAAGGCGTGTCTGTAACACTATCCCTATAGTGATGTGCGTTGTACCCACAATCCCTCATGCGTCGAGGTCCCTCAGATTGTTTTTTTCCGCCCAGCTTATGGTCGCCTTACGCGGAGCTCCTAGAGCGACATTGCTAAACAATTACTGCGGACCTCGGTCCTTAATATATACTTATTGTTAAAAGATCCCTCCCCTCGACGTTAGCTGTGAAGCTGTTTCTCCGCCGAGCAAGTTTTCGACGGAGGAGAAGAGACGGAGGAGATCCTTCGGCGCTGCCGAACACGTGGCCAGGCCTCGCCGGCCAACATACAGTAGGGAGAGTGGGGGTTTCCAACTTTTACCTTCTCGTCGAAAATGTCTTTCTTTCTCCCCTATCTTTCCCTTGGGGTTGTTATCACCAGTTTTTATTGCCTCAGCTATGGAGAGGACACCTTTTAAGTTTTGCCCACGCTGTAGGGGCAAATATACTTGGAAGGACAAACACAAGCTCTGTAATCGTTGCTTGCCCCTCGATCATAAAGAGGACAGCTGCGCGGCCTGTAAGCTCTTGAAACCAAGAACTCTTAAAGAACGGAAAGTTAAGAGGTGGGCGGACTACGCGATGTCGAAGTCAGTTTCCTCACCCGCCGCCGCTGTTACAGAAAGTGACGAGGAGGGTGATAACTCGACGTCCGTTACAGAAGTCATTAACCCCCAGAAGGAGCGCTCGCGCTCCTCGACGTCCGTCCCCGGCCCCGACGGGCTCGGCTCACGCCCTGCTTATGGGGATGAACACCCCGGCAACAAGGACGCACACAGACCCCATAGGCCTAAGCACACAACCCACGGCTCTTCTTCGTCCAGGACGAAGGATCCACCAGCGCCGAAGGGGACGCAGGGCACTCCGGCGTCGACCTCAGACCGCAAGGGTCTCAAGCCCCACCCGCAAACGCAGCCGCGACCAGCGATTGGGCTTTTATCTAATACGGGCGCTTCCTCAAAAACATCCGACGTAACGCTCCATAGAGCGGCCGTCGAAAAACAACGCGCAACGCAGGCAACGCCGACTCCAGAACCCTCGACTGACGAACTCGTCGTCGAGAGTCTGGCAAGAATTGTTTCCGAGGACAAACGTAAGCGGACGACGAAACAAACGTCGAATGCCGCACCCAAGGATATAGAAACGCCGAAAAAGCACAAGAGTAGCCAGGAACTGCCCCATCCATCTAAAGGCACTTCCGAACTACCGGAGGGCTTTTCTGAGGGCGACGGAAACCTTTCGTCGACGTTGTGGGAGCGTTCGAAGCATTTTGAAGGTGACAACACTGATTTCCTCCCTCTAGACTATTCAGGGGTTCCCCATGAGACCCTGGAAAGACTCCATTCTTGTATGGAAAAGATGGAGAGGTTTTTGGGTAGCCAAAACCCACCCACACCCAAAAGACCAAGAGAATGGACCCAGGATGACCCTAGGGTCAAGATTCCTAGGCTGTTTCCCCCTTCTACAGATGCATATGACCTCACTGAAGAGGAGCAATACCTCCAGGATGATGAGGAGTGTTTAGGTGGAGAGGAAGAACTTGAGGAGGAGAGGTTTGAGGAAGACCCTTACACTAGCGCAGGAGCTTTTGAAGAAGATACAGCTACCTCACAGCCCTGGCACTCCCCATCAGTGCACTCAGACCCTGATGTCTTTCATCCTTCTCCTCCCAAGGACTCACCTATTGGGAACACCTCCCCCATAGATGACCAGCCTTCACTTAATGCACTATTGCGCAAGGCAGCAGCGCATTTTGAAATAGACACAGGGGAAACCCTTCCGGACATAGACTTCGTAGAAAAGGTTATTAAAGAAAAAGCCCTGGTCAGCCAGTCCATTCCGCTCCTGGCTTCTATAAAGAGAAGAATAACTCCTTCCCTTTCCAATCCGGCCTTAGTCAGAGGGGTCAACCCTCGGATAGAAAAGCTCTTCAGCCCTTCGTCTTCTGACCCTTTGTACATCAGGGGACATTCTATTCCGGACTCTCTGGTAGTGACTAACACAAGAAAGAGAGCGGGGGTACCACTATCTACTAGTGAGGCACCACCTGACAAAGAGGGCAAGAAGCTCTTTGCACTTGGGAAGAGAATCACGACATCCGCTGCCTTCTCAACCAGGATCGCGAATAACAATTCCCTACTAGCTAGCTACGCAGATGCACAGTGGAGCAAGCTGCGCAGCGAAGCAGAGGATGCACCAGAACCCCTGCGTTCACGCCTGTTGGCTACTATATCAGAGGGAACTCTTGTAAACCAGGGCATCGTAAAGAACTCCTTAGATGCCGCAGAGACAGCTGGCCGCTCCCTGGTTCAGGGAATACTTCTCAAACGCCATGTCTGGCTGCGCAATTCGGGATTTAAGCCAGAAACCCAGGCTTCCCTAATAAATAAGCCCATAGAGCAAACACATCTGTTTGGGAAAGCAGTTGATGAGGCCCTAGAACATGCGAAGAAGGAGTTTGATACCATCAAGACTCTTGACCAAATTTCTAGGCCTCCTAACAGATGCAGCTATGGCAATAGATGCTCCTTTCGTGGCCAACGCCAGCAGCAAAGCCAACAACAATTTTACTCTGCTACCAACTGGCCCTCTAACCAAAGCACCCAGTTCAGTCAAAGAGGCCAACGTCGTGGCAAAGGAAGAGGGCGCGGCTCCAGTCCTAAAGGCCCCACGCCCAATACCAACAAATGACCCAAAGATTCGGGTCCCCTCCCATGCATCACCGGTCGGGGGCCGGCTAATATCGTTCCTTTCAGCATGGGAGGGAATAACGTCAGACCGCTGGGTATTATCCACCATAGCCCACGGATACTGCATCGAATTCAACGGTTCCCCGAAATACAGACCCCCACGGAACCGACGCATGACACCCGAACACCTCACTATTCTTCTTCAAGAAGAAGAAGAGCTACTGAAAAAAGAAGCTATAGAGGCTGTCCCCCTATCTCAGGTAACAGAAGGTATTTATTCAGTGTACTTCCTTGTACCCAAAAAGGACTTAACCATGCGCCCTGTATTAGATCTGCGCCCAGCGAACAACTTTGTCAAACCCCAAAAGTTTCGTATGGTGACCTTGCAGGAAGTAATCCCACTGTTATCACAGGGGGTTTACATGACAACACTAGACATGAAAGATGCATACTTTCATATTTTAATGTTGCCAGCGCACAGAAAATACCTCAGGTTCAAGAGAACAAACACTATCAGTTCAGAGTACTACCCTTCGGGATAGCATCTGCACCAAGGGTATTTACGAAAGTACTGGCAGTGGCAGCGGCCCACCTGCGCAGATTATCCATCCCGGTTTACCCGTACCTCGACGACTGGCTCATAACAGGGGATTCTTACGAAACATGCTTGTCCAATACCCAAAGGACCGTAGACCTTTTGTCCCAACTGGGCTTCTCCATTAACGAAAAGAAGTCCAGCTTAGACCCCAGCCAAATCAAACAATTCCTAGGGGCTCTAATTCGAACAAAGGACGGCCTCGTCTTCCCCTCCAACGAGAGGGTCCAAAACATGCTGTTTCAGATCCCCCAATATGTGGCAGGTCGAGAGGTCACGGTACGCAAAGCAATACGCTTGCTAGGGATGATGGCGTCATGTATTTATTTGGTACCTCACGCGCGCCTGTGCATGCGCCCAATGCAAGAGTGGCTCTACAGCCAGTGGTGTCAGGCCAGCGGACAATGGGACGATCTGGTGGCGGTCTCGCAGGCCTTGGTTCTCTCGCTGCGGTGGTGGACAAAGGAAAACCTGTTATTAGGGAAAACTTTTGCCACACCCGCAGTGGAAGCCACTCTAACCACAGACGCATCCCTTACAGGATGGGGGGCTCACCTATCCCATCAGACTGCTCACGGAGTGTGGACTCCGAGCTTAGCATCCAAGCATATAAACCTGCTGGAACTGTTAGCAGTGTTCAAAGCACTGAAAGCCTTTCAGGAACACTTACAAGGAAAGACAGTGATGGTCCTCACAGACAGCACCACAGCCATGCACTATCTCAACAAGCAAGGGGGCACTCACTCTCCAGGACTGTCCAAGCTGTCCCAGAATATATGGAAGTGGGCTCTCAAACACAACATGTTCCTACTATCACAACATGTACCAGGGGAACTCAATCTACTAGCAGACAAACTCAGCAGAGACTTCCCCCTACCCAAAGAGTACGAATGGCAATTACACGAAAACATCGTCTTAGACGTCTTCACGCAATGGGGTTTCCCGGAAATAGACCTGTTCGCAACACTGGAGAACTCACAATGCCAAAGTTACCCCTCCAGGTACCCCCAGAACCAGTCCAAGGGGAACGGTCTGTTGATTCAATGGTCAGGGAAATTTGTTTACGCCTTTCCCCCGACTCCCCTCCTCAACAGAGTGGTGCACAAGATGCACCAAGAGCAGGTTACCATGATACTAGTAGCCCCAATGTGGGCCCGGCAGCCATGGTTCGCTCACTTCATGGAGATGTCCCTATCTCCCCCAATGAAACTTCCCTGCCCGTACAACATGCTGTCACAAGACAAGGGCATGACACTGCATCCATGCCCTCAGACCATGAACTTAGCAGCCTGGCTCCTGAGATCATAGAATTTGGACATTTACATCTCCCTCAAAGATGTATGGACATCCTCAGGGAAGCCAGAAAACCTAATACTCGCCACTGCTATTCTAGCAAGTGGAAAAGATTTGTCATCTGGTGTAGAAGTAAGAACATCAGCCCGGTTGACTGCTCTGCCACTAACATTATTCTGTACTTGACCCATTTACTGGATTCAGGTCTAGTGTTTAATTCCATTAAAGTCCACCTAGCAGCACTTTCTGCATACACCACTTCCCAACTTAAAGTGTTGTGGTGGAAGATACCAGTTATCAAGGCCTTTATGGAAGGGGTAAAGAGAATACACCCCCCGATAGCTAACCCAGCTCCCGGATGGGACTTAAACGTGGTACTTTCTAGACTCATGGGCACTCCCTTCGAACCCATGCACAAGGCAACTCTTAAATACCTCACCCTTAAGACTGCTTTCCTAATAGCTATAACCTCCATTAGGAGAGTTAGTGAACTACAGGCTCTTTCTGTACTAGACCCCTTCGTATCAGTTCACAAAGATAAGGTGGTTCTTCGCACACACCCAAGGTTTGCACCAAAATTCATCTCGAAATTTCATGTAAACCAATCTATAGAACTACCAACATTCTTTCAAAACCCTTCCAGCTTGGGAGAAAAAAGTCTGCATACACTAGATGTACGCAGAGCTGTCATGTTCTACATGGAAAGAACCAGACCACTGAGAAAGACTAATCAGTTCTTTGTCTCGGTGGCAGCAGGAAGAGAAGGAGATGCAGTCTCTAAGTCCACTATATCTAGATGGATTGTACAATGCATCACTCTCTGTTACACTCTTGCTAAGAGAGAACTACCCTTCAAGCCAAGAGCACATTCCACTCGAGGAACTGGGGCTTCCATAGCATTCATTGCAAATGTTCCCCTTGAGTCCATCTGCAAAGAGGCTACCTGGAGTTCTGTGCACACCTTTACAAAACAAAACTGTCTAGATGCACACTCTAGATCTGACTCCCAGGTGGGACAGGCAGTATTAAGACATCTTTTCTCTACTGTTCCTTCTTATAACCCACCGCCAACTCCGGGTACTGCTCGCTAGTCTATGCACAGCATGTGATTCTAAGCAGATTAACAAACATCAGAAGACAATGCATTACTTACCGTAAAAGCATTTCTGATGGTTGTATCTGCTTAGATTCACATGCGCCCGCCCTTCCTCCCCGCTCGGATGGAAGGAACATAGACATCCTCTACTATATTTCTCTCTTTTCTGTACTCACTCACGTCTAGAAGGCTCCCTCAGGGCAGAAAAATACAAACAGAGGGACCTCGACGCGTGAGGGATTGTGGGTACAACGCACGTCACTATAGGGATAGTGTTACAGACACGCCTTGTCGACGTCCCCTTTTCGACTACGAAAAACAAAATGCAATACTCCGCAGTGACCACTGGATGTCGGACCTATGCACAGCATGTGAATCTAAGCAGATACAACCATCAGAAATGCTTTTACGGTAAGTAATGCATTGTCGTATATGTAAATGTGTTACTTTGCTTTAATTAATTTTTGGTAAATGCCCTAAAAGTACAAATGAAAGCAGGCATGTTGAGAAACTCTTCAAATTCAATTCAGATGTTAGTCCCGGAAACCTGTTCCTTGTTAATAATTTGTTGGCACAAAAAAGTGACACTTTTTTTTTCTTAGCTTCAAGTGGCCACCAAGATAATGAACACACCATAAGCACCTTCCATATTTTATAGTGATTCTTCAAGCGTACTTGCACCTGCCAGTGGAGAACGCCCCACACATGACAAAGTTCGCTCCTCTTAGTTCTTATCTGCTACCCCAATACACTCTCCACTCTCGCCTGTTCCCGCCATAAATGAACACACCTTTCTCCATCGCTGCGGTCAAATTGTACTTATTAGTTTGGGCTGTTAGGTGGCGCTTTTCGCCACCCATAAGCCAAAACTATTGCATTAGAGTACAGATGGGGAGAAATGGCAGATGAGAAGGGACACGCAGCTTGTAGGTGTTCTTTGGTTATTTGCCCAGCCATTGACTGCCCATAACCATGCTAATCCCTATGACCATTCTCACCCAGTTCCTGCCCCTCCCTGCCCAAAACACATCCTCATGGGAACCCTTTCAGCTCACATTAATCCAGCCTTGCCTTCAAACGTTGCACTCTGAAGTGCCAGCCAGTGTTTTTTTCAAAGCAGCCTTCTGAGAGCTAATTGTTTAATTGGTGCTGTAAATTCATTACTTTTATATTACAATATCTTAACCAGTCACTCGATTTATAAGCACTATGCATATCCTTTACTGAAGTCCTTTTAAAAACAAGCATTGGCAAAGCCAACATTTCTGGCTTGGGTATAAGTACTAGGCATTTGCCAGGCACTGCTATTAGGTACCCAGTTACTTGCACCATTTTGCACCTCCTCCCATCAATAACCAGTGAATACCACTACGGCAGAGCCTGGCAAGTGCCTTTCCCATGCCTAGAGAAAACGTCAAAACTGTTGGCATTGCCAATGCTTGTTTAATACAGTACACTCCCACACATTAGGAGCAATACTGTGGTGTTATCCTGCTCCTTTATCACTTTTGGTACAAATAAATCGGCTGACATTCATGCCATGGCACTGAACCCCGAGATATTCAGAATGATTCTGGGGTGAAACCCCTGACTGGAGGAAAAAGCATTGGACACAAGAAAAACCTCCAATAAACCTACATCCATCTGCCCACCGGCTACACCATGTAGCCAAGGCACTCATCAATATGTTAGTCTTCAATAGACATGACTGCCACAAAAAAACTGCTTTTTAATCACTCTCTCTACACTTCTAAAACCCCTGAAAGGGTCCTCAGTTGTTCTACCCATACCCTGTTTATACCCCCACAGAGGGCCATATGCCTCTATCACAGACTAGTTCCTGGATTCCAAATCCATTCACAACTTTGCCCTTGCCCTTCTCTGTTACCTACCCCAAACCATGTCTCTTGATATGCCCCCTTAAACCATCCCTGCCTAATCCCCATACCACACTGCCATCCTTAAATAACTCTGATTAGGCGGCCCCACGTGTGTAATATACCTTATTTTATGTATGTGCCATTGAGTATCCGTGAGGCCCCCTCAAAGAAAGTCTCCTGAATGAACGATCTGCATGAATGAGTGCTAATTGAACAATCATGGGTGATTTAATTTCAGTTTACAGGTAGAAGTCTTTATTTGGGGTATTTGTAACATGTTGTTTTTTCATTTTAGAATCTGACATCTATGCTGAAATTCCGGATGAGTCTACACAGCCCAGATCTGCAAGTATGTGATGTGCAGGTTTGGCATGTTCCAACACTCTGTATGGGTGGAGGGTTGGGTTGAAGCTTGTTTGAATGCATCCAATGCTACATGCAATATGGGTTTCGCAGTTTAAACTCCTACAAGATGAGCAGGGTTGTCCAATTCCAGTCCCAGAGGGCCTGGATCCTGATGAGTTTTCAGGATATCCCTCATTAATATTAATAAGGAAAAATGTGCATACATGTAAAATCATTGTATGCAAATGTAAATCATTAATATTAATGAGGGGTATCCTGAAAACCCGACATGGAGTCGGCCCTCGAAGCCTCGAGTTGGACAACACTGGTTTAGAGGAAGTAAGGGAAACCTATATATAGCCTGTAATGTTATTATTAATCATATGACATGATTATAGTGAGGTCTAAAAATATGTCCATAGACCCTTTTTAATCCCACAATATTTGCAGGCTTGACATTGTTGATGAACTTGTTCTTTTGGGTCGCTCCAAGCACGGTAGTCCTCATTGGCACTCTGAGGTGGCCTGCTGGATCTAACTTAATAAGAGTGTATGTAAAAGAATCGGATGCAAGGGCATCTGAAATGCCATAGGTAGCTTGGTATAGAATCGGCAGTGTGGAAAGGAACAAGGTTGGGTCAGATTCCTATGAATGTGGTCAGGCATCGAGTGTCTAGTGATTTGCTATCAGGGGAGATCTGCAATGTGGGGATACAGTTAATCTGAGAGGCATCAGGGCACTGCCTGGGAGGAATTTGGAATGGACTGTAAACTGAATGCAAAATTAGTCTCCCTGAAAGGCTATAGAACACCTTCTTCCCCACTTTTATAAAGGTGACCCTCCATCATGCTTTGGGTTAATCCATGATGCATCAAAAGCATCTATAATTCGATACTCTAGTGATGCACTGACACTGTAACCACTGGGAAGGAGATAGCTATTGCTATAAGAGACACTTGTCAACCTTCGTCCTACTCAGACGAAACCCAACTAGCTACTCCTCGGCAGGTCTGGGTGACAGTGTTGCTTGCTGAGTGGAACTAGGGAATTAGTCCCATAATTTCGCTTAATTTGCAAACAGAGTCGACTGGCAGGGTACAACAAACACGCAATTATCATGTTTTATTTATAGCACGCTTAATATCAACGTGTGGTATCTAAGAGCGCAATCGGGATTCAAACCTGTGTCGCGCTGCCTTGTCTTGGAAGTTGCAGCTGAGCTATCCATCCTTCCCGGCTTTCTTTTGTATGTGTCGGACACAAACACTTTGAAAAATGATTAAGCCAAAGGTCTTTGTATACCCAGCCAGTTAGTGAGGTCGGGTGAGCGTGTTGACCACAGTCAATCCGATCCCCTCCCAGTGTTGCCATCACAGGTGAAGACCCTCTCAGGAAGTCGAGCCCATGGGCAGGTGTTACTCTCAGACAGTGTGGGTGTTTGAGGGAGCTGCAGAATAGAGTTTGGAAGCAGTTGTCGAGAATGAGGAGCATGGAAGAGAAAAGGCACATTTTGGAGAGTAGGAGGAACTTGTGAGAAAGTAGACGTTTAGAGAGCAGGTTAGAAGTTGGATGTGGTAGGAGGGAATAAGGAGAACGTTGGTGAAGAGAATGGATTTTTATTTTTTTGCATTTATTTACAGCGCACATGAACCATAGGTGCTAGTTTCATTGTGGAAGGACGGGTTATTTATAACGCGCTTGGTATTTTTGTATTTTTTTCAAGCACTGATCCAGGATTCGAACCTGTGTTTGCTCAGCATGGTCTTGCTTCCAAGACCTGCGTGTTGCCACAGAGCTATCCACCCACCCCATTGTGGATTTTTCTCTAAGAATTAGCCTGTTGAACCGAATGTGCCATTTCCTTACCATGACCCTGTCCCCGCTGGTCTAGATTGGTGGCCCTAGACTTCATGAAGGTTGGAAGTGCTCTTGAATCCACGCGGGACATGTGCGTGGAGAAGGGCGGCAGGAGCGGTTGCAAGCGCTCTGCTGCTCTTCTATGTTCTAGTCACTCAGTGGCAACATCCAGTATGCATGCAGGGTTCAACCCGTGGAAGTCGGTGGGTCTGCATTACTCATGCAGTGGTTTTACCCAGCCCCGTTGGTCTCCCCATCCGCAACCCTCAGATCCAGGCAGGGCATTGTGTTACAGTACGCAGTGTGCAAAGTCATAAGAATTCCCCTAGCCTCGGGAGGATAGCTCAGGGACAACGTGCTCACCTTGGAAGCAAGACGACACGGAGCAACACATGTTTGATCCCCGGGTCTGCGCTTAGAAACCTCTGGGTATTAAGAGCGTTATGAATATCATATCATATGCTGAACCCCAAAGAAAAATAACAAATCTGTGACCACTAAAACAGACATTATTAAATGTTTTCCTCTAGATAGCAGAGCTGGCCATTTGGGTGCATATTACCCAACTATACAGACTTTCTGGGCCGAGGAAGGAAATTTCCTGAATTGTCTACAGATAAACAACCAATAAGCTGCATTTTATTAATATTTGGGATCAGAAAGAGTGTTTTTACTTGATAGCAGTTTCTGGTACAGTTTCCATGAAACATTGGCCAAAGTCTAACCCCTCTGAAAGTTAAAGATTGTGTTACTGCAATGGCATTTGCATCAAGGGTGGAGATTTGCAATCCCTGGTGTGATCAGATAACGTAGAAATGACTGGGGTTTGGTGGCTGCTGATACAAGCAAAGGGACAAGGGTCAGGGTCTCCATTGTATATCCCACCCACAGAATGCGATGGATGGATATTGATCAGCCATGCCATTAGATAGGATAACTTCAGGTTGTCAGTTTGAGGTTAAATATGTATTGGAGGTCAATGATGAACCATACAATGTGGGCAATTGTGACAGATAAGATGCATTTGTGAGTAGCCAGAACCTTGAAAATGATGGAGAGGCTCGCGCAGGTTTCTCTAAAGGCGGCGCAAACCACAGGTATGAAGGGTCATGGAGAAACACAGCTCCTCAGAGCACTGAAGACCAAAAGTGTAGGGTTTCGTTATATGTGCTTTATTGCTGGTGCGAAGTGACAATCATAACATGTGCAATCTTGCCATTTCCAAGGTGTGAAGGCGATTCTGGCACATATCCCTCACACAATAAAGGACCTTCAGAAGTGTGTTTTCCAATGGCGCCTCCTTTTTCTGAAACCCTCTGAAAAGTTTTACAAACAGCCTCCAGGTGGCACCGTATATCATCACCGTAGTTACATACAGTTTACCATTCCTCTGTCGTGGATGTCTTACTCAGAGTAATCAGCGTTGAGCTCTCCGGTGGCGACTAGGAGCCAGCAAAGGTCTGGCTGTTCGCCCCCGCACTACTTTCCAGTGCATCGACCGACACTCCTGGGCGCCAGGGTCTTTTCATATAAGCATTAAACCATCACTGAGTAATGGCATAAAAGAAGCCATTGTGAAGAAAATGACAAAAAACATCCGGTGTGGCAACTTGTTCGTGCTTATGACTGCCAAACAAATGAACAGAGGAAGATGGTGCCAGAGGCTCCAGGGTCATGCATGGATGATGCCACTTCCGGTACCCTGAGGTGCCATGGATCCATGATCTCTTCCTTGAAGCAACACAGCACCACCTGATGGTTGTTTGGAAAACTTTCCGGAGCTGGCAGTGTGTGATTGGGATTTTCAGAAGCTGAGGAATCGTACGCTCAGCAATGAAAAGATTCTCGACATTCCTTGTCCAGTAAAGACGACACAGGTTTTCACACTCAAATATAGATATTGCCACAAAGAAGAGGCGCATTCATTGGTTGAGTTTGCATTTGCGGCCTCTCTCGGTAGACTGAAGAGGTTGACATCTTGTTTGGGTTAAGTTATCAGAGGGTCTCTCACATACATCAGTGTTAAAGCTTCTGCATCCACTCACTGATAGCTGGCAAGAGGGACAGGGAGGAACTAGACGAAGGGTTAATTTTCTGGAACTGGACCTTTATTAAGAGAATTAATATGGAATGGCCCAAAATAATGCAAAGTAGAAGGGTGATGGATTACCAGCTTAAGACATGAGGCTTCTATGGTGTCTCGGAATTTGGGATAGGACGGAATGTTGCACTCTATTCGGCTCGCTCTCTGAGGGCCTTCCTGGCCAGCTTACGTCTATCTCAAGGGTGTCCTGCACCCTTCTTCTTTCTCCCAGTCTCTAATTTAAGAGGTCACGCACCCATTATCTCGTTTCCTCTGTTTCAGAGCCAGTTCAGTTTTTGCAACTTTCCTCCATTGACTTCAATGGGGTCCCCATCATATCTGCTTGTTGTCTGGTTCCTATCTGACTTTTGCAGTAATGTATGCCCCTTCACTTCTGCTACACTCATTTCGTTTGGGTGCACTGGGTAGTCCCTTTTACTGCCAATTCAGGGTTAAGTCTCCCTTTACTTTTCAACTTCCTTTGTACACTGTGACACAAGTGATTTGTTCACTTGGTGGTCCCCTGGAGTGTCCCCTTTTCTTTTCTGCAAGTAACATCCCAGTTAATTTTGTTATATGTACGGAACAGGATGGTGTCAGTTAACCTTTTTGACCTTTTCCCCGTTATACCCTTATTTTTTAGTGCGGTAATGCCTCTTTGAGTATCATCTACTCAAAATGGCAAGACCTCATTGTACAAGCCCCGCTCTTTGCGCCATTTTTGTTGGTCCGCATCCCTCCTTTGCAGGTTGGAAATTATTTTATAAAAGCATGCTCATTTGTGGGAGTCTTACAGAGGACTTCCTGTGAGTGCTTTGACGTGTAAACTAGCGGAAATGTGATGCTGGGACTGTCTGATGCCAAGCCACTTGTTCTGGTGTATTTTGTTATACTTATTTAAAATGGTCATGCATACATCATATTTAGTCTTAACAGAGTAGAGTTATTGTGATGTCATGCAATTCTATTGAGAATGTTTTGGTTCCACTGTATGTTCTAGTGTGGAGTTGGAGCCTGCCTCTGGAAGGGGGTGCCTGCTGTCTGCGTGTATCTACTTATTAAATAACTCATAAACCTTTTTATGTCTGGACATCAATCTTAACATTGGCGACGAGGATTGCTGCGACAACTCACCGTGGAATTCTGTTGTCCCCTCTTGTGGTGGCGCCGCCGGGACCCTGGCTCTCTCTCCCTGGAAGACAACAGGCAAGAGGCAGACTGAGCGAGGTGAGCACGTGTGGCACTGGTCGTTGTTTCTTTTGGGCTGGCGCTGCCGCGACGCTACTTTGGAAAGGGGCCCAGAGCCGCCAGATTGGGCAAAGAGCCTGCGCGAGCCCCCCCCTGTGTGAGCCCTCAGCGCGGACTCCGGCGCGAGGTTCTTCGCAGCAGTTGTGTCAGCGTGGCTGCTGTTGGGAGAGCTGTGTGCGAGCCCCGGCTGGGAGCGGGGCATTGAGCAGGCCACGGCGTGAGCCGCAGCGCGAGCTCCCGAGCGACCTTTTACTTCCCGCGTGCACCTCGAGACACGCGCTGCAGAGGGTGTGTGGATCTCCAGGAACCCTGGTCCTCCCATTGTGACGTCAGCTGCCTAGCAACATCCTCTCCATGCCTGGGAGTAGAGGAAAGAACGCAGAACTTGCTTTGCCAGGTTGTCCAAGCCCCGGATCTCCCATTGTGGCATAGATGCTGCCTAGCAACCATATCTTCCCACGCCTGGGAGCACTTGTTCTTTTCATGCAGGAAGGACACGAGCCCATTGCGACAAGACAGATGTGGCACAACATGGTTCTCATGCTATTTGTGGCCTAGAACATTTTTTTTTTTTTTTTTGTGCTCAGCAAATACGATTGTCAATCCGCATACAACAGTCCTACTTTTGGTGCATCCTTTTGTAACCACAAATCATGGCTACTTCCATTCCGCCTCCTGTCCCCTTCCTGAGTGAATCTGGATGGCCTCCAATTGCTTGGGATAGGTGGAGAGACATGTTTGGGAACTACCTGGTGGCCATGGGCAGAGAGAGATTTCCTTCTGCGCGTAAGAGAGCCTTACTCCTTCACAACCTTGGCATAGAAGGACGCAGGATTTATGATGGACTTTCTAGGCATCGTGCTCCAGAGGCTGATGACATGGATGAATATATGTTTGCCCTTAACCAACTTCGAGTCAATTTGAACCAAAGAAGAAGGTTAGTTTTGAGAGACACAAATACTTCCAGAAGGTTCAAGAGAAGTCGGAATCTGTGGAATCATACATTGCCTGCCTCAGATCCCTGAGTTATACTTGCGAGTTTGAACATTTAACTGATTCCATAATCAGAGATCAGCTGGTTAGATGCACTAATAATGTGAGAGTCCAGGAGAAACTTCTTGCAAAATATATGAAATTGGATGAGGCTGTAGAATTAGCCAGAAGCATCGAGCAAACTTCAGAGTATGTTAAAGAACTTAGGATTGACAAACCAAATCTTCCATCAGCCTCTGTATGTGCTGTTAATCAAAAGAAAAGAGTTGGCTATTCCACAGTCAAGAGAGGAAGTGGGTATACGAAGAATATGTGTCCCTGTTGCGGCAGTTCAAGACATGGCGTGAACTATCCTTCCTGCCCGCCAAATATGCGGAATGTTTCAAGTGCAAGAATAAAGGGCATTTTGCTAATGTCTGCAAGAGTAATGCTATCAATAGTATAGAGTTCAAGCCAATGGACAATGATGTAGATGGCATTGGAAAGGGGTACAACATTCATGAAGTATCCTGTACACAAAAATTCACCCCAAGACACATATTTGAAATTTCAGAGATGTCTGGGATGACCAAAGGTCCCGTGGATAAGTTTCAAGTTGATGGTATTGAGCTCGTAATGAAAGTTGATACTTGTTCCCCTTGGACCATTATATCCCAAGACACGTTGACAAATATTTTGGGGAAGAGCAATGCTGTTATTCGCCCTACCAATGTCAGGGTGTGTGGATATGCAGATTCTGATGTAAATATCCTGGGTGAATTTCTTGCAAGAATAACATATAAGGAAAGAGACTGGCAAGCCATTCTCCTTGTGTCAGATTCCGGTCTTTCCTTCACTTCATCCGATTCACTCCAATCCCCCTCCTCCTCACCTGTGAGTTCCGAATGTAAGGTTCCCCCGAACCGCTTCTTCCACTGTTCTTCTTTCCTCTTTCCTTTTTTTTGTGGAAGGGATCTGCCCCAAAGGGAAGCCACCCTGACTTCTGAATAGAAGATCTGGGGGGGCCCCTCCTCCGGTTCAGACCAGCGGGGAAAAAGCCGTAGGCATAAAAAACCCCTAGGTGATGTAGTGAGACGAGATTCGACACAAGGTGATTTCTTGTCTGAGAAGCCGGCTGGAAGTGGCAGACCAGGATACGAGAGATGTCGATCCTGAGAGCAGAACGCGAGAAATGCAGGAGCGGGGAGAAATGAGAGAAAACAGGAGGGGAGGGGGAGAGAGGAAGTAGCTGAGCTCCCTGCTAAAACTGACGTGAGCCTGCGGAACCCAGGGAAGTTAGAAAGAGACAAATGAAGGGGGAAAGCAGAAGGGAGAAATACCGGCACCGAGAAAAGGCGCCGAGCAACAACAGCGGGAGAGAAAACTTACTAGCGCTTCAACCCGAAAGCCTGACGCGAGTAGGTTGCAACGCGCAGACTTCCGGGTAGGAGCGGCTAATAAGCGATCACCTTCCGGCAGCCGGCTGGAAGACTAGACCGCCACTGTGCGTTGCACGGAGACGTGGCGGAACCGCTAATGGCCGCTCCATCGCCATCGGCTCCATGCACGCCAGTCGCGGCGGATCATGACACCTTGTGGCGGAAAAAGGGACCTCTCTGTTAGGCTGGGAGGAGCAGAGGAAGTTTAAGGGTCCAGGTTAGTGCACCAGATCCTGTCACCATTGCCGAGGTGGGGGATTCCTGGACCAAGGAATTTCCACAAGTGTTTTCTGAGAGTCTGGGAAGGTTGAAAGAGTTTGAGCATCACATTAGACTTAAGAACAATGCCCAGCCAGTGGTACACAAGGTACGTCAAGAACCACTGACAATGAGGGCACAATTTAAGGAGGAGCTTAATAGCTTGGTTGACAAAGGGGTGATTGAACCAGTTGTAGCTACTGAATGGTTGTCTCCAATTGTTCTGGTTACCAAGGCTAATGGTAAAATGAGATTGTGTGTCGACCTACCCAGTCTCAATAAGAACATAGTGGTGGAGAGGCACCCGTTACCGAATATTTCAGAAGTTTTGTCCACACTAGGAGAACCTAAGTTATTTTGCATCATTGATCTCTCTGTTGCCTATCATCAGGTTCCGTTGTCTGAAGAGTGCCAACATTTGACTGCATTCATCACTCCTGAGGGTGTTTTCAAGTATAACCGAATGCCCTTTGGTTTGGCCTCTGCGGCATCAGTATTTCAGAGAGTAATGGAGACAGTATTCAAAGGCCTTGAAAAAGTAACGGTGTTCCAAGATGACATTCTCATATTTGCCAAGGATGGTCCTGAACATGATAGGATACTTAGGTCAGTGTTGGTCAGACTCAGGGACGCGGGTTTGACGGTACAAAGGGAGAAATGCAAAATTGCTGTTACGGAAGTGGATTACTTGGGGCATAAGATCTCCTTCAATGGTATTTCTCCCAGAAAGTCTTTAGTAGATAGCATTGTGGGTGCTCCCCAACCCCTGGATAAAGAACAATTACGCTCGTTCATGGGGTTGGCGGAGTACTATCACAAGTTTGTTGATGGTTTCTCTGCCATGTCGTCTCCTTTGAGAGATCTATTGAAAAAGGGCACCAAATATGTGTGGTCGGAAGAATGTCAAAATTCCTTTAGTAAGATTAAGGATAGTATTGTGAAAGCACCTTCATTAGGAGGGTTTGTTTCTGGCAGACGAACTGTGCTGGCTGTGGACGCAAGCACGTTAGGGCTTGGTGCTGCTCTTTTTCAGTATAATGGTAACATTGAACATATCATAGCTTTTGCCTCCCGACCACTGAGGGGAGCGGAAAACAATTATTCCGTGGTGGAGAGAGAGGCTCTAGCTGTATCATGGGCTGCGTCTCATTTCACATTTTTTCTATGGGGCTAGTTGTTTGTTGTAAAGACAGATCATAAACCGCTAGTCCAGCTATTGGGCAGTGCAGAGTGGGCTAAAGGTTCACCTAGAATATCTCGGTGGATGATTGACTTGCTGGCATATGATTTTAGAATGGTGTGTATACCTGGGGGAGAAAATGTTGTTGCTGATTGTCTTTCTAGACTGCCTGCACAGAATGAGAGCTTCAAGGATGTGAGTGCAGAGTGTATGGTGGGCATTTGCGAACTTGTACACAATGCCATAAGCAAAGAGGAATGGCAATCTGCTGACGCTAAGGATGAGGCCCTGGGGCAAGTCAAATTGTGGACCAAAACAGGTTGGCCCAGGAAAGACCTCATTGAGAAGAAATTTGATTCTTTTTATTGCATTAAAAAGGAGTTGAGCATGTCAGAGGATGGATCTCAACTCGGAAAAGGAATGAAGATAGTACCTCCCTGTGATATCAGGCCCAAATTAGTGGACATAGCTCACCAAGGCCATCTAGGTATGGGGGGTACCAAAAGGCATATCAGACAATCCTTTTGGTGGCCAGGAATTGATGGTCAGGTAGAGAGGTGTGTGAGGAGTTGTAAAGAATGTGAGAGAAGTGACAAAAGCAAGATGGTTAAGGAAGCCCCCTTAAGACCTGTCAGTGTTCCGGGAGAGCCATGGAGGAAATTAGCAGTGGATTTAATAGGGCCCATACAGGAACTCGGAGAGGATTTTAAATACTTTATTGTCCTGGTGGATTATCACTCTAAATGGGTTGAGTGGAAAGCCATTAGAGAAGCAACCACTTCACAATTGATTAATTTTTTTGAGGAAGTGTTTTACAGGGATGGATTCCCCTCAGAGCTGGTTTCGGATAATGGAATACAATTCTGTTCGGACAGAATGGTGGAGTTTCTTAATAGGTTTGGTATCAAACACTACAGGACAGCACTTTACCAGCCTAGAGCGAATGGTCTTGTTGAGAGAGCCAACAGATTCCTAAAGGGAGGATTACAATTAGCCATGGCTTCAGGTTTAAGGTGGCAGACAGTTCTCAGGGAGATGGTATGGAACTATTGTGTGACTCCACACACTGTTACCGGCATTTCACCCTTCATATCTCTCAAGGGTAGACAACCCGGTACAAAGTTATGTCTGGGCTGGTTGGATTTAGCGAGGAGTGTACATGTAATCAGGGAAAGGATCATGGATCTCATCAGAGAGGCCCAAGATGAGTACAAAGGGAGGTTTGATACAAAAAGGGGTGTCAAGGTGATACGATGGTCAGTGGGGGACTGGGTTTATGTTAAGAATCCCAGGGTTTCTCCCAAGTGTATTGCGAGTAAATTCATTGGACCTAAGAAAATTGCTGTGATCAGGGGGAATGTTGTCATCATGGAGGGCGGAGAATGTTGGTCAATGGCCAAACTGGTTAAGTGCAATAAGCTTGACAATGATGTCGGTGAGGGAGCGAGAGAAGAGCAGGTTTCGGTTGAGCATGGAGAGGATGAACATATGTTTGAACCGAATGTGAGAACAGCGTTCAGTCACAACAGCAGTTTGAATGCAAACAGGGTCAGAAACAAACCTGTCAGGTTGAATGATTATTACCTGGGTTAAATCTGCCACAAATTAAAGGGAAGAGATGTGTTCTGGTGTATTTTGTTATACCTATTTAAAATGGTCATGCATACATCATATTTAGTCTTAACAGAGTAGAGTTATTGTGATGTCATGCAATTCTATTGAGAATGTTTTGGTTCCACTGTATGTTCTAGTGTGGAGTTGGAGCCTGCCTCTGGAAGGGTGTGCCTGCTGTCTGCGTGTATCTACTTATTAAAGAACTCATAAACCTTTTTATGTCTGGACATCAATCTTAACATTGGCGACGAGGATTGCTGCGACAACTCACCGTGGAATTCTGTTGTCCCCACGTGTGGTGGCGCCGCCGGGACCCTGGCTCTCTCTCCCTGGAAGACAACAGGCAAGAGGCAGACTGAGCGAGGTGAGCACTTGTGGCACTGGTCGTTGTTTCTTTTGGGCTGGCGCTGCCGCGACGCTACTTTGGAAAGGGGCCCAGAGCCGCCAGATTGGGCAAAGAGCCTGCGCGAGCCCCCCCCCTGTGCGAGCCCTCAGCGCGGACTCCGGCGCGAGGTTCTTCGCAGCAGTTGTGTCAGCGTGGCTGCTGTTGGGAGAGCTGTGTGCGAGCCCCGGCTGGGAGCGGGGCATTGAGCAGGCCACGGCGTGAGCCGCAGCGCGAGCTCCCGAGCGACCTTTTACTTCCCGCGTGCACCTCGAGACACGCGCTGCAGAGGGTGTGTGGATCTCCAGGAACCCTGGTCCTCCCATTGTGACGTCAGCTGCCTAGCAACATCCTCTCCACGCCTGGGAGTAGAGGAAAGAACGCAGAACTTGCTTTGCCAGGTTGTCCAAGCCCCGGATCTCCCATTGTGGCATAGATGCTGCCTAGCAACCATATCTTCCCACGCCTGGGAGCACTTGTTCTTTTCATGCAGGAAGGACACGAGCCCATTGCGACAAGACAGATGTGGCACAACATGGTTCTCATGCTATTTGTGGCCTAGAACATTTTTTTTTTTTTTTTGTGCTCAGCAAATACGATTGTCAATCCGCATACAACAGTCCTACTTTTGGTGCATCCTTTTGTAACCACAAATCATGGCTACTTCCATTCCGCCTCCTGTCCCCTTCCTGAGTGAACCTGGACGGCCTCCAATTGCTTGGGATAGGTGGAGAGACATGTTTGGGAACTACCTGGTGGCCATGGGCAGAGAGAGATTTCCT
Source organism: Ambystoma mexicanum (assembly GCF_040938575.1). NCBI lineage: Eukaryota > Metazoa > Chordata > Amphibia > Caudata > Ambystomatidae > Ambystoma > Ambystoma mexicanum. The sequence goes on along the minus strand of NC_090927.1, from coordinate 180,656,882 downwards.
TCTGCGCGTAAGAGAGCCTTACTCCTTCACAACCTTGGCATAGAAGGACGCAGGATTTATGATGGACTTTCTAGGCATCGTGCTCCAGAGGCTGATGACATGGATGAATATATGTTTGCCCTTAACCAACTTCGAGTCACTTTGAACCAAAGAAGAAGGTTAGTTTTGAGAGACACAAATACTTCCAGAGGGTTCAAGAGAAGTCGGAATCTGTGGAATCATACATTGCCTGCCTCAGATCCCTGAGTTATACTTGCGAGTTTGAACATTTAACTGATTCCATAATCAGAGATCAGCTGGTTAGATGCACTAATAATGTGAGAGTCCAGGAGAAACTTCTTGCAAAATATATGAAATTGGATGAGGCTGTAGAATTAGCCAGAAGCATCGAGCAAACTTCAGAGTATGTTAAAGAACTTAGGATTGACAAACCAAATCTTCCATCAGCCTCTGTATGTGCTGTTAATCAAAAGAAAAGAGTTGGCTATTCCACAGTCAAGAGAGGAAGTGGGTATACGAAGAATATGTGTCCCTGTTGCGGCAGTTCAAGACATGGCGTGAACTATCCTTCCTGCCCGCCAAATATGCGGAATGTTTCAAGTGCAAGAATAAAGGGCATTTTGCTAATGTCTGCAAGAGTAATGCTATCAATAGTATAGAGTTCAAGCCAATGGACAATGATGTAGATGGCATTGGAAAGGGGTACAACATTCATGAAGTATCCTGTACACAAAAATTCACCCCAAGACACATATCTGAAATTTCAGAGATGTCTGGGATGACCAAAGGTCCCGTGGATAAGTTTCAAGTTGATGGTATTGAGCTCGTAATGAAAGTTGATACTTGTTCCCCTTGGACCATTATATCCCAAGACACGTTGACAAATATTTTGGGGAAGAGCAATGCTGTTATTCGCCCTACCAATGTCAGGGTGTGTGGATATGCAGATTCTGATATAAATATCCTGGGTGAATTTCTTGCAAGAATAACATATAAGGAAAGAGACTGGCAAGCCATTCTCCTTGTGGTGGAAAAAGGGACCTCTCTGTTAGGCTGGGAGGAGCAGAGGAAGTTTAAGGGTCCAGGTTAGTGCACCAGATCCTGTCACCATTGCCGAGGTGGGGGATTCCTGGACCAAGGAATTTCCACAAGTGTTTTCTGAGAGTCTGGGAAGGTTGAAAGAGTTTGAGCATCACATTAGACTTAAGAACAATGCCCAGCCAGTGGTACACAAGGTACGTCAAGAACCACTGAAAATGAGGGCACAATTTAAGGAGGAGCTTAATAGCTTGGTTGACAAAGGGGTGATTGAACCAGTTGTAGCTACTGAATGGTTGTCTCCAATTGTTCTGGTTACCAAGGCTAATGGTAAAATGAGATTGTGTGTCGACCTACCCAGTCTCAATAAGAACATAGTGGTGGAGAGGCACCCGTTACCGAATATTTCAGAAGTTTTGTCCACACTAGGAGAACCTAAGTTATTTTGCATCATTGATCTCTCTGTTGCCTATCATCAGGTTCCGTTGTCTGAAGAGTGCCAACATTTGACTGCATTCATCACTCCTGAGGGTGTTTTCAAGTATAACCGAATGCCCTTTGGTTTGGCCTCTGCGGCATCAGTATTTCAGAGAGTAATGGAGACAGTACTCAAAGGCCTTGAAAAAGTAACGGTGTTCCAAGATGACATTCTCATATTTGCCAAGGATGGTCCTGAACATGATAGGATACTTAGGTCAGTGTTGGTCAGACTCAGGGACGCGGGTTTGACGGTACAAAGGGAGAAATGCAAAATTGCTGTTACGGAAGTGGATTACTTGGGGCATAAGATCTCCTTCAATGGTATTTCTCCCAGAAAGTCTTTAGTAGATAGCATTGTGGGTGCTCCCCAACCCCTGGATAAAGAACAATTACGCTCGTTCATGGGGTTGGCGGAGTACTATCACAAGTTTGTTGATGGTTTCTCTGCCATGTCGTCTCCTTTGAGAGATCTATTGAAAAAGGGCACCAAATATGTGTGGTCGGAAGAATGTCAAAATTCCTTTAGTAAGATTAAGGATAGTATTGTGAAAGCACCTTCATTAGGAGGGTTTGTTTCTGGCAGACGAACTGTGCTGGCTGTGGACGCAAGCACGTTAGGGCTTGGTGCTGCTCTTTTTCAGTATAATGGTAACATTGAACATATCATAGCTTTTGCCTCCCGACCACTGAGGGGAGCGGAAAACAATTATTCCGTGGTGGAGAGAGTGGCTCTAGCTGTATCATGGGCTGCGTCTCATTTCACATTTTTTCTATGGGGCTAGTTGTTTGTTGTAAAGACAGATCATAAACCGCTAGTCCAGCTATTGGGCAGTGCAGAGTGGGCTAAAGGTTCACCTAGAATATCTCGGTGGATGATTGACTTGCTGGCATATGATTTTAGAATGGTGTGTATACCTGGGGGAGAAAATGTTGTCGCTGATTGTCTTTCTAGACTGCCTGCACAGAATGAGAGCTTCAAGGATGTGAGTGCAGAGTGTATGGTGGGCATTTGCGAACTTGTACACAATGCCATAAGCAAAGAGGAATGGCAATCTGCTGACGCTAAGGATGAGGCCCTGGGGCAAGTCAAATTGTGGACCAAAACAGGTTGGCCCAGGAAAGACCTCATTGAGAAGAAATTTGATTCTTTTTATTGCATTAAAAAGGAGTTGAGCATGTCAGAGGATGGATCTCAACTCGGAAAAGGAATGAAGATAGTACCTCCCTGTGATATCAGGCCCAAATTAGTGGACATAGCTCACCAAGGCCATCTAGGTATGGGGGGTACCAAAAGGCATATCAGACAATCCTTTTGGTGGCCAGGAATTGATGGTCAGGTAGAGAGGTGTGTGAGGAGTTGTAAAGAATGTGAGAGAAGTGACAAAAGCAAGATGGTTAAGGAAGCCCCCTTAAGACCTGTCAGTGTTCCGGGAGAGCCATGGAGGAAATTAGCAGTGGATTTAATAGGGCCCATACAGGAACTCGGAGAGGATTTTAAATACTTTATTGTCCTGGTGGATTATCACTCTAAATGGGTTGAGTGGAAAGCCATTAGAGAAGCAACCACTTCACAATTGATTAATTTTTTTGAGGAAGTGTTTTACAGGGAGGGATTCCCCTCAGAGCTGGTTTCGGATAATGGAATACAATTCTGTTCGGACAGAATGGTGGAGTTTCTTAATAGGTTTGGTATCAAACACTACAGGACGGCACTTTACCAGCCTAGAGCGAATGGTCTTGTTGAGAGAGCCAACAGATTCCTAAAGGGAGGATTACAATTAGCCATGGCTTCAGGTTTAAGGTGGCAGACAGTTCTCAGGGAGATGGTATGGAACTATTGTGTGACTCCACACACTGTTACCGGCATTTCACCCTTCATATCTCTCAAGGGTAGACAACCCGGTACAAAGTTATGTCTGGGCTGGTTGGATTTAGCGAGGAGTGTACATGTAATCAGGGAAAGGATCATGGATCTCATCAGAGAGGCCCAAGATGAGTACAAAGGGAGGTTTGATACAAAAAGGGGTGTCAAGGTGATACCATGGTCAGTGGGGGACTGGGTTTATGTTAAGAATCCCAGGGTTTCTCCCAAGTGTATTGCGAGTAAATTCATTGGACCTAAGAAAATTGCTGTGATCAGGGGGAATGTTGTCATCATGGAGGGCGGAGAATGTTGGTCAATGGCCAAACTGGTTAAGTGCAATAAGCTTGACAATGATGTCGGTGAGGGAGCGAGAGAAGAGCAGGTTTCGGTTGAGCATGGAGAGGATGAACATATGTTTGAACCGAATGTGAGAACAGCGTTCAGTCACAACAGCAGTTTGAATGCAAACAGGGTCAGAAACAAACCTGTCAGGTTGAATGATTGTTACCTGGGTTAAATCTGCCACAAATTAAAGGGAAGAGATGTGTTCTGGTGTATTTTGTTATACCTATTTAAAATGGTCATGCATACATCATATTTAGTCTTAACAGAGTAGAGTTATTGTGATGTCATGCAATTCTATTGAGAATGTTTTGGTTCCACTGTATGTTCTAGTGTGGAGTTGGAGCCTGCCTCTGGAAGGGTGTGCCTGCTGTCTGCGTGTATCTACTTATTAAAGAACTCATAAACCTTTTTATGTCTGGACATCAATCTTAACACCACTCTTCAGCCAGGGTGTGTTCTATTGCTGAGATTGTGAGATGGCATACTGACCTCAATTAGACAGCTTCCACCTGTTTGAATGTTGCATCTCCCTTCTGTGGGAGGACTGGGATATGCTGCCAGGCAGAAGCCTTGATAAAACGAGAGGATCTGGATCCGCCAGTGATTGCGGCCCTCAAAACCCAAGTATCTGAAGCGAAAGGACCAAGGACTGCTGCAGCGACCACACCGTACTGGAAATCTGCCTCCAAGTTGACTGGGAAAACCTGAATATGGTGACTTCCTCACCTGGACTGGCGAGACCAACTAATCCAAAGTCCTTCCCTGAATCCGTGGCTTTTCCAATGTTGGAGTCAACGCAAGGTCTGTATTTTGCCTGCATCTGCCTGGAACTGGAGTACACCATTGCACAGACATCTTCCTGCCTCGTCGCTTAAAAATTTGCTGTAATCTTTTAAAGCTCTACTGGGACCTAGGCAGCCAGTTGCTGCTGTCGCTCTCCACAAGGAAAGGCCTGCTGGAACCCAAAATCTGACTGTGCTCTGAATGAAGAGCTGCTGGCCCTGCCAGGGCTATCACCAACACCTGCTGTTCTGAAGGGTCCTTCCATACTGCTAGAACCAAAATTGAGATGTGTTTGCCCCATCTATGGGACTCTGCAAGGGTCGACTCAACAGTAGGTGGCTGGAAACCTCAAGCTCACAGACTACATGACTTCAGCAACTCCATCTACATAGAACCCGACGATTCCCTGTACTGGTGTATCGCTGGTTTAGCAAGTCAGAGTCTGGGCTCGACATTGCTTATACATGTTTACGTGCCCCTATAACAATTGATTTGAATTGGGAGTAAGGTCCTCATTTTAAAAAGTAGATATATTACTGGGACATAGGCAGTGGAGCCTGCTTCAGTAATTCTCTCTATAGTCATCCAGGGCTTGGAGACTGGTAGTCTACCCCTGAATAGCTGGACGACTGACTAGGAACTGTCTTCATTGAAATTCTACAGAAACCTGCTTGATAAGGCCACCTGACTGTAATATACTGAATTCCTCTTTTGAAAAGGGTGCAGATGGACTTCTGAAGTGCTGTTCCTATAAGGTAAAGATTTGTAGGCCTTGTTAAGGCTTGCCAATCTACTTCTAACCTTTCCTCTCCCACATTGGCTACCTCACAGTGTATACACCTATCCAGAACTAGATTGATCTCTAAAGTGGCAGGTAACCTGGCTACTTCACAGTGTATACACCTATCCGGAACTAGATTGATCTCTAAAGTTGCAGGTAACCTGGCTACCTCACAGTGTATACACCTATCCGGAACTAGATTGATCGCTAAAGTGGCAGGTAACCCGGCTACCTCACAGTGTATACACCTATCCAAAACTAGATTGATCTCTAATGTGGCAGGTAACCCGTCTACCTCACAGTGTATACACCTATCCGGAACTAGATTGATCTCTAAAGTTGTAGGCAACCCGGTACCTCACTGTGTATACACCTATCCAGAACTAGATTGATCTCTCAAGTGGCAGGTAACCTGGCTACCTCACAGAGTATACAACTATCCGGAACTAGATTGATCTCTAAAGTGGCAGGTAACCCGGCTACCTCACAGTGTATACACCTATCCAAAACTAGATTGATCTCTAAAGTGGCAGGTAACCCGGCTACCTCACAGTGTATACACCTATCCCGAACTAGATTGATCTCTAAAAGTGGTAGGTAACCTGGCTACCTCACAGTGTATACACCTATCGAGAACTAGATTGATCTCTAAAGTGGCAGGTAACCCGGCTACCTCACAGTGTATACACCTATCCGGAACTAGATTGATCTCAAAAGTGGCAGTTAACCCCGCTACCTCACAGTGTATACACCTATCCGGAACTAACCCGGCTACCTCACAGTGTATACACCTATCCAAAACTAGATTGATCTCTAAAGTGGCAAGTAACCCGGCTACCTCACAGTGTATGCACTTATCCGGAACTAGATTGATCTCTAAAGTGGCTGGTAACCCGGCTACCTCACAGTGTATACACCTATCCAGAACTAGATTGATCTCTAAAGTGGCAGGTAACCTGGCTACCTCACAGTGTATACACCTATCCAGAACTAGATTGATCTCTAAAGTGGTAGGTAACCCGGTACCTCACAGTGTATACACTTATCCAGAACTAGATTGATCTCTAAAGTGATAGGTAACCCGGCTACATCAGTTTATACACCTATCCAGAACTAGATTGATCTCTAAAGTGGCAGGTAACCCAGCTACCTCACAGTGTATACACCTATCCAGAACTAGATTGATCTCTAAAGTGGCAGGTAACCCCATTGTTCTGTTACCAAACTGTGTACTTTAAGTGCAAATGTCGACAACTTGATAGTTTCTTGTGTTTAATAAATAGTAACTTTTGTACTTACATGTGTGGACCTCTGTTCCTTAACAGACTTTACTCTTGTTAACTGTACTGAGCGCCGAGCCTACCTCTTCCTGAATCGAAGCCTGGCTACTCTGTCACTCTACCGTTGAGAGGTTTGGGCAAAGATTTAAGTGTAATCTGGTTTCACCATCAAGCTGTCTTCTCAGAATCCCTAAACAGAGTAGTTTCTGAAAAACCCACTTAAGACTCGTAAGTCAAGGTTTCCTGCACCACTGTTCTCGCTGCCAGCTTCAGGCTGAAGGGTTTTCCACACCATGCATTGATGACTACATACTAGACTATTGCTCTGTGACAAACAACAAATCCTCCAAAATGCTGCTGCCATAATTCTCTCAGACACAGATAGGGGAGACAATGTTCAGACGATTTTAAAATCCTTGCATTCACTCCTTGTCAATTGAAATTCCTGGTCTAAAGACTTGAATCACTTCAAGGCAATACACCATACTGTCCTCAGCATCGCTCCACATAGAAACGCTTTGCATTTTTTCTTTGCATGATATTAGTGATAGCATAAAGATGTTTTCAAGAAAACACTGTACAAGGACACACCATTATGGTATATTCCCCATCACTGGGTAGTTAACAAATGGAGAAGTGCTGAGAGTGGGATGGGGTTGTGGTGGGCGGAAACCGTTGGGGAAAGATCAAATGAATTATAGGGACAATGCAAAACTGACAATGGGAAGCAGAGGGGTCAGCTACCTTGGCACGGGGACTCAGAGCAACTCAGTGGGGGAGGGGCAGAGGGGGCTCTGGCTGAGTGGGAGTCCCATGACCAGCCTTGTGCGGGTGTGGAGGACCAAGAACCATCTTGGGTGTGGGAAAAGGTGGGGGGACCATGTATTTTATACATGTAACCCCACTTTCCTGTTTCTGCAGGCAGTAACTTTGTGAATAGGAAATTCATGCAATATGCAGATTAGTACCCGGCACGCATTTCAAATAATGAAACAAATGCACCGATTGGTGCTTTTGCGAGCCTTACCCTATGGTAAGCCCACACACAATGCGTGTCCCTCACTACGGTCGTCCTTTTTTTTTGTTCAGGCCCCCATGCATGGCGGCCATTTTGTTTGTTTAGTATGACCACCATGGAAAGGGAGAATGGACTACGTTTCCAAGTCCGCGGTGGCCATTTTTTTGTTGTTTTTTTCGGCTGTGAAACACGACACGTCTTGCAACCAAAATGAAACACCATTAGTACCCGGTCTAATGGGCCAATGTACTAATGACAATAAGCTCCTCGCCGGGGGGGACATTACCACGTCAGGTCTTCAACTTATACCCCTTCACCTTCTAGATCACCTTACCAGGTGAACTGGGTTTTTTCTGCAACAGGTACACTGTCACAAATCTCCAAAATAAATAAAACTGGCTTACCCTTAACAGCTAAAAATCAGGACTGATTATCACAGGAAGTAGAATAGCAGGAAGCCATTGCACCAGACCCACTCACACTTTATGCTTGTTGGATCTTCCAGCACCACACTTACTACTCTCAACACACTAGGGTACTTCTTGTACTCCAACAAAACAACAGAAATTAACCCTCTGTATCTTAGTGAACCCAAGACGCTGTCTTCCCATTGGCAGTGATTACTTAGCACCAAAGTAACAAAGTGAGCACTGCTTGTTATTAAGTTCTGTCTATTGATGTCAAAGTTCAACAAGAGCATTTAAATTCTATACCCAGCATGAACAGAGACACACGTTTAAGGAATATGTTGTTGAGACAATCCCTAATTACCCACGAATACCACCAGAACCTGCTACAGAAGGTAATTAGATTACATTCCCAGTGCCATAGGAGTATCAGCGAAAGGGGCCATATATCTATAATAGCATGTATAATCAGCCACGGCTGTGTACCTGAAACACTTGTGTATGGGTGCGATATAAATAAAATATCATATCATATCATACCTCTGTCAATGCAAGGAATGTGGCAAGATGTCAATATCCGGGAGAGACAAAACACGCATTGCATATCCCCATCAACCTACGAAGGCACATCTTTGCAGACCCTGAAATAAATGAACGTGTAGGACAAGCCCTCCTGCATGACGTTAACTCACTGAGCCAAGCTTCAGAACATGTGTCCGAGCCCTGGTTCTCTCCCATTGGGATGGTGGACAGGCCCTACTCTCAGGAGGCCCGGATTTCACCTTGGCCCCCTGTGAAAGGGGTCCAGTACATTCCAGCACGCCTCATCACACAACTAAGAAAGTTCAACCACAACCCCCCTTTCACATGGAGCTGCACTGACTACCAGTTAAAGCATGCATCGTGTTCTATGCTGCATCTATCATCTACAAAGCAGCCCCAACCAAAGCGACGCTCCCCAAATCCCCTGTTTTTCTATCCTTATAACCCCACCCCAACCCCATCCTGACTCATTTTAACCCCTTACCCAACTACCCTATATATATTTATTAAATATTTTCAGTATTTTTTGGTATTATGGTTGCAGTGAAATGTACCACTCTGAAATTGTCTTTTTAAAATTGACTGGGTACCCAACCCTAGTTGTGACCCATGCATCCCCTGTGTATACTGTTCTGGGGATTCCCAGCTAGGTGTACATTTTTATGAATCACATTCATACACACACTGCCCGACTTCACTGTGCTAGGTTTTAATTGATGAGCCTGGGTGAACCTTGGACTCATCCGGACGAACCTCCGAAAAAATGTGATAGTGGGTGGATCTGGTTATTCACAAAATATTTTGGCTAGTAATAGTTGTGGCAGATGCGCTGAACTCTAAAATGCCCTTCTGCCTGGATTACAACAAAGCTCTATTTTAGGTTCCATGTCTTAAAAGCGCAGCAAAAATGGCCGTGTTTACAAAATATCACCGCAAAAATGCTGTGGTTTTGCCGCCAAAATCATGTAAAGGATGAGGGGGACACCCACGCAACCACCACTCCCCTTAAATGCTATAATGGGGTACACCTTTACCGGTTCAAACCACAGCATTTTTACAGCGATTTTTTATTTTTGAATTTTTTTTTTTACCAGTGACATTTTTGCCGCGATTGTATTACCTGATACCCTATTTTATGGCTAAAGATTGCACAGCTGAAGCCAGGTTTGCCAAGACAGTCCTTCTGAAATTGGTTTGCGGCTGTGTTCCTCAACCCCACAATTGCTGCAGCATATGTCAATATGGTGGGCCTCTAAAGCAACATGGAGTGGACGGACACATGTTTACCAGATGACTTGACACCCTTTTCCTGTCCTGGGGTTTGTTTTTACTTTTGTTTTACTTCATAACACTATCTTCAATGGTTTGGGTCTATTGGACCTAAAGCATTTCACCTAATTACATTTGATCGAATTTATTGGGCCTTTTTTGGTCTAAAATGTGGGGGGAGACCCCCCCTCGCAACCCATCCACTTTCCCTCAACCTAATCTATACCCCTACCAACCCCATATATATATAATTAAATTTAACAGAAAAAAAGATCAAAATAATTCGATCAAATGTTTTAGGTCAAATGTTTTAGGTCAATTTTGCTAATTCCTCTCACTTCAATTGAAGTGAGACAAGACTTCACGTCGCAGAATGCAGTTGGTGGCGAAATTAATGCTTGAGACTGGGTCATGGCTTTACCAATGAGTAATTTGGTAACCTTAGACAGAAACGCTGCACTTAAAATAAACGTTCACCTTCGGAGTAAGTACTCTTGTTCAAATAGTGAACCACCACGTAATCATTGACTTAGAAAGTCACTATCAAGATAGAAATTAAGTTAAAAAAAAGTACACTTTAACCATTAGTAGCCTGATTTTAAGGTAACATCCTGGTCTCTGGCACTTCACAAGCAGGGCTGTGAATGTACTGGTGAATTTATCTTTGTAGTGTCCAGTGTTAGCATAAGTTAGTTTCTATTTCCTAAACGCATGCAATTTATGAACATGCTGACTGCTTTTATTGCAAAAGGCACACAGGAGGTGCTCAGAATGAACCCTGGTCACTCTTGGTGCATGGCCTATCTATTGCAGAATACTTAGTGGCCGCTCTCCCATTGGCTATTGTATGCATCAATCTGAGTTTGTCTTTCCTTATTTCATCAGCTATCCGCTACGGAATCTGTCGAGACGATGTGGCGCTGGGCCGGATCCTGGGAGAAGGCTTTTTCGGTGAGGTCTATGAAGGAGTGTACAGGAACCAGGTGTGTGCAGATGTTCAAGACTGCATTTTACTTATCTCCATCCATCCAGACTGAAGCCCAACCCTAATTGAAAGTGAGAGGAAGGGACGCTTTCAGTTCTTGTTCCGTTCCTCTTTGGGACAAAATTCATTCATCTCCCGTTTTTTTCTGCTGCACTTTTTGCCGAAAAAAAAACATCGAAAAAAATATGGGGGCATACAAGGGTTAGGGTGGGGTGGTCTATAGGACATAAATAATAGGAGAGGGGGGGTTGAGGGGAAACTCTCCAAATGAAAAAAAAAGTGATGGTTTCTTTTGGCAAAATATCTTTTCCAAAATATGTTTGCCAAAAAGTGCTGAAAAAAGAAACAGGCGATGAATGAACATAGGCTCCTTCTTTCAGTTTCCATTACTCCAGATGATTAGCTTTCCTTCCTAAATCCATTGATAACAAAACATCCTTTATCTTTAGTGAAAAAGAGGTGGGACATGATTATCAATCACTTTGGGCTGGACTTGTTCTAAGTGGAGTGCCCACTACATATGGAATGCACACAACAGAGATCAAGAATCCTGACCTTTTCTTTAGATATGAGCTGGGGGACCTGTTGGTTATTTAGAGGAGAAGAGTCAACTGTCTGAGAGTACATGGAGATGCCCGTCCGTCAGGTAGTGGGGGGGCCAAGAACCTAGATTTATTTTAAGGTGATGAGCATGAATTTAAAGAGAGAGCGATTTTTCATGTTGTGCCATCGAGCTTTGGGGTGTAGGTTGAGGTGTGGGAAGGTTGAAAAGGGTACGAATAGCAAAGTTGAGGACTTTATTGAGGGTAGCGAAGGAGTAGAGAGGATGACCTAGAATTAGGCTTATGCCGTAATCCAGTTTGCTGATCACTTGGGTGGAGATCCAAATTTTAGTACAGTGGTGCGTGAAGTATGGACACATTTTTCTTATGTTGAGGAGATAGGTTCATCTCGGCTGCTGCGGACGAGGCTTTGATGAAGTGGAACAGCTTCAGGTCTCTATCAAAGGCAACTCCCAAGTGTGTGCGCTATTGGGTGAGGAAGTGAGAAAATTAGAGGAAAGGGCTTGGGAGAAGAGACAGTAGCATTAGTATTGGAGGCTGAGAGGAAGACAACTTGCGTCTTGGAAGACTTAAACATATGTCTGCAAAGTTATTCATCATCAGCGAAGAGGCGGTAGTTGAAACCAAAGGAAGAGATGACTTTACTTCGGAAGCAGCTGTCGAGGGTCACAAGGAGTGGGATGATGATAGATCCTTGGGGGACACCCACAGGAAAGGGAGATGGATGAGCAGCAGTCAGAGAGATCGGAAGCCACCTAGTCAAGTGCAGTGTCTTTAAAGCCAGTGGAGAATTGAATTTCGGATGAGGGAGGGTTGCTTCATAGTGTTCTCGGCTTCAGGTCCAATAGAACGAGGATGGATGAGAGTTGGAGACATAGGTCAGAGCGATCTTAATGGAATCGAGCGGAGGTGATATGGGCACGTTATTAGTGTGGGCCGCACAAGGGAGTGATACAAGCGCAAGATGGATCGGAAGGCCGACAGATGGGTAGAGTTCACTAGAGCAGAGACCGTGAGGAAAGCATGGGGGAGGTGACAGGTGGGGAGAAGGAGGGTACGGTGGGAGCAATAGAAGGGGGGACAGAGTGTCATATACCTTGGTGGTTTTAGAGAAGTAGGGGGCAATGTCATCAGCAGAGAGAGGGTAGGAACTAGAGTGATTCTTACGGGGTGGCTAGAGAAGCATCGCTGTAGAGTCATGGATAGCTTGCAATGTTTCCTAGGTCATAAAGATCGGTACATACAATGCTTAGAAAGGAGGTGGCCCTACTACGCGTACATTTAATCCCAGCAACTGGAAACGTTTGCTCACGATCAACATTACATTACACGTAGCATTGCAGAAGCAGAGCAATGCACGCTTTCACGCAGCCCATCAAGCTTGCAAGCCGGAAGTAGTCTTTGGCCACACAGACTCCCATAGCCAGGGCACCCAGGGTTGTTTTGAGGTTACTGATCACAGACATCGCTCCATCACCCAGAAAAGCCCATTGTGTGAAATAGAAGGTATCTGGTCTTTCCATCGAAAAGGTTTCCAACAAAACCTTTTCCAATGAAAATTATCCATCAAAAAATATGCATTTATTTGTATTTGTATTTAGTTTATTTATAGTGCGCACCCTGCCCAAGGGCATCTGGGCACATGTTTGGACGGCAGTTACAGGTTACAGTAATAGGTCAATTACATTTTATACATATCTACAGCAAGGATAAGACATTACAATGGGAAGCAGAACAGACCAGCTTATACAGTATATACAGTGTGCAGCAGATTACTGCTAACAGTTACCTAGATTACAGTGGGGTGGCCAGGGCATCCTGTTCATAAAGCCACAGTTTGGTTTTATTTTTGAAGGATTGGAAGGCAGGAACATTTCTGAGAGCATTAGGTAGAGAGTTCCACAGCTTGGCCGCCAGGAGAGGGAAGCTCGAGCCTTTGGCTGACTGCAACTTGAAACTGGGAATAGTTAGAGTATGAGCCTGTGCCGAGCGCAAGGGTCTGGTTGCAGTGTGTTGTGAAAAACGCGTGGACAAGTAGGCAGGTGCTGCATTATTCTGGGCTTTGTGACTTAGTGTGAGTGCTTTGAGGGATATGCAGTGAGTAATGGGTAGCCAATGCAGGTTGCGTCTGGTGGAAGAGATGTGGGAGCGCCTGGGGACATTGAGGGCTGACCTTATGGCATTGTTCTGAGTGACCTGAAGTTTATCCAAATTTCTTTGACTCATCCCAAGGTAGAGGGCAATAGTCGATTTTGGACATGATGAGGGTTCTAGCAAGGATTAAACAGTTGCCCGTTGTCAAGAAGGGACGGCACGCTGTAATCAGTTTACAAGTATAGGCAGACGCTGATGTAACTGAATTGGTTTGTCTGTGGAGAGAAAGAGTGGAGTCTAGGTAAATACCAGGTGCTTTGGTGACATTAGTGACTTTAATAATGTTACCATCGATAATGAAAGATTTGTATTTGGAATCTAATTTAGCAAGTTTGGACTGGGAGCCTAGGATGAGTAACTCTTTTTTTCATCATTAAGACAGAGCCCGTGATGAGCCATCCAGGCCTGGATGACAGTATAGACTGCATTTAGTGCTTTGACATCAGTTACATAATCGCCAGTGATAGGGCTGAGTATCTGGGTATCATCCGCATAATTGGTGTAGGAGACACCCAGATAGTCCAGTATATCAAAGAGCGGTTTAGTAAACACGTTATAAAGCGTGGGCGATACACAAGAGCCTTGAGGGACTCCACATGGGACATGTTCCGGGTCAGCTGCAGATAGGGGGGAGAAGACCCTCAGGGATCTGTTTGACAGGAAAGAGCTGATCCAAGATATCACTGTGTCAGAGAAGTGAGCAGCAGTCTTGAGATGATGACAGAATATTTGATGACCAAATCGAAGGCAGCTGAAAGATCTAGGAGTAGCAAAAGTGCTTGTTTGCCCTTGTCTTTCAGGTCGTCGATTTGGGTTTTCAGATCAATTAAGGCAGTCTCTGTGCCGTGTCTAGGACGGAAGCCGGAATGTCTGAGCCCTAAAAAGTTGTTAGTATCAAGATAATCCTGAATTTAGAGATAAGCTGCACAGGCCAGAATTTTAAGTAGGTAAGGCACCGTGGTGATGGGCCTGTAGTTAGCTGGGTTGCTAGGATCTAGATTAGGTTTTTTGATAAGAGGGATGACCCACGCATCCTTGAGGTTGTCAGGTACAGAGCCCGATTGGAAGGAGGCATTAATGAAAGCGGTAATGAATGGAGCAAGATCATGTGCAGCTTCCTTGATGATCGGAGCAGGGCAAGCATCTCCTTGGCCATTGGAAGGCTTGAGCTTCAAAATGATATTTTCAACTTCCTTAATGGAAGGGGGTGTGAAGCTAAAAGGTTTGAAGGAGTGCTTAGGTGGGGGGGGGGTTTGTAAGATGAGGGGTAACCCCTGAGTCTGAAAGGTGGCTTTTTTGGTATTAATTTTGGCTTGTAGCAAGGCAATTTTGTCTAATAGTGCCTTTTGAATGTTGGAGCACCACTCAGTGTCAGGGGTGCATGTATCAAGAGGGGCAACTGGAGACTCAAGTTCCTTGAGGATCTTAAAGAGTTCCTTGGTATTAGATTGTGCTTGTATGATCCTATTGTTGTACACTTCTTTTTTAGCTACACTTCTTTTTCAGCTGATAGGATAGCTTCTTTGTAAGTAAGGAAAGCTGTGGTGAGGTTGTTTTTATTGACTAGCGAAGGTGAGCTTTTCCAATGGGCGTCAGCTTTTATTTTTTCTTCGCGCAGTTCAAGTAGGTGAGGGGTGAACCAAGAATTAATTTGGTTACGAGGTTTTTGTTTGCGTAGTTTAAGAGGGACAATGGTGTTGAGAGCTTTTAACATGACACGGTTGTAGGAATCTACTAGGACAGTAGGGTCCGAGCACGTAGATGTAGCCGAGTTCAGTAAGGGGAGGATAAGTGGGAGTAATTTCTCAGCCGAGATATCCTTCTTGTTGCGTGTATAGGTGGGCGGGGCAAGGTTAGGTTTGTCAATGGGTGGGCTGGAATTGATGGAAAACAGTATTATGTGGTGATCAGACCAAACACATGGAGTAATAGAGGTTATGTTGAGCGTACAGTTCATGTCAGAGACCCAGTCAAGGGTGCGCCCCTTGCTATGGGAAGGTTCTCTAATATGTTGGGTAATGCCGAAGTCGGTCAGAGCACTAGCCAAGTCAATGATGCATATATGGGTGGGGTAAAGGGTACATTTTCGTAGGGTTGGTTTTTAAGGGTAAAAAACAGGGATTGGGGAGAACCTCAACAAAACAAAAAAATGCATTCGATGCAAACATTTTCGATGGATAATTTTCGTTGGAAAAGGTTTTGTTGGAAACCTTTTCAATGGAAAGACCATAAACCATATTGCACTGCTTTAAGGGATCCTGTTATGCATTTACACCATTTATTAGTCAATCCCGACAGCTATGTGCCCGGAGAACACGAATAAGATGGATGATCTGGGCAGAGAGAGGCGGTTGCCAGGTGCCACCGTCCATAGGTTCTGCAGGCTGCTCTGGCTGTGCCAGATGCTCACTAGTGTTCCCTGTGTGGCCAGCCTATCTCTGGGCATCTTGCGGTGGTCAGTAGTGAAAGCCTGGCTTTACAGCGTTTGGAGCCAATGGCCTCCAGGAACAAGTACATTTCTAGACCATTGCAGAGTTGAAGGCGTTCGTATTCAACTCTGAAAGGAAGGGCGAGTGAGGGCCAGAGAGTTAAATGGAAAAGATAGTGTGCAGAAAAACGGACTTTTGTCCAAAATAGCAAATGGCTTGTACTTGGAACTGTTAAATAAATGCATTAAATTTGGAGAAAGAACAAGTTGAAATTAGAAACATGTCACTATGCAAATCACCTCATCAAACTTGCGTCAGTGGCTCGAATTATGGTAACTCTGACCAGGTAATGTTGATATATTGGGAAATTCGTTTGCATGTCAATATCTCTGACAGTGAAAAGATGGAGAAAGAATTAACTAATCTGATTGAAGTATTTTCTGACCCTGTTCCTCCTCTCTTCAGAGAGGGGATCGGATCAACGTGGCTGTGAAGACCTGCAAGAAGTACTGCACACAGGACGTCAAGGAGAAGTTCATGAGCGAAGGGGGTATGTACCTTATTTATTTATTTAATTGTTTTTTTTTTATAACCTGCCTAACTCCGTACCTGAGTTTGGTTTCTAAGCAGGGATCCGGGATTCAAACCTCTGTTGCTCTGCGTGGTCTTGCTTCCAAAACCAGCCTGTTGCCCCTGTGCTATCCTCCGTTCACTTGTCCTTACAATCACCTTAAATGTAAACAGGCGTCGGCTAGCTAATTCACCAGCCATGCATCCTGGATATTAAGGGGAAGTCGTTCACGGCTTTTGCAGCTCAGACCCCATACCTTAGCAAATGTTGCCCTCCTGTTAGCCTGAGGCGTACCATTACTGAACAAAGGAGGCAGGAGCTTCCCCAAAGAGGCACCGAAAATCAGATCAAGACTCTGACCGAGCCGATGCCAAATGCGTCTGTCCTACACTGGAGAATGCGGGTGAAAGTCATGCTGTCCCAGGGCTAGACTTGTGCAGTTGTATTTTTCTTGCACTCAGACAAGTACAGGATTCAGGAATGGTTCAGGATAGGTATGGATGTGACTTACAGCAGCACCGCATCACTGAAAAAATAAAGGAGTGGAGAGATTTATTGGAGCGTTTGATCTTGCGCAATTGCAATAGTGCTCTTGCAAATAAATATGCATTTCCTTTGCACTAGCAGTAATGCAATTGCACAGGAACGAATCCTCTGACCCTGATTAATGGATTTTTTAGCGCAGGGCAAAGTGACTGCACTGCCAACAAACACCCTGATTCACAGAGCGGGGCAAAGTGTATTTTTGCAGTGCAAAGTGACCTTACACTGGTGCAAAGTGACTTTGCACTGCAAAAATACACTGCTCTGATCTGTGATTTAGGGTGTTTGTTGACAGTGCAAAGTGACTTTGCACCGCGCAAAACATTCCATGTATTAGGACCTCTATGTGCATACGTCAAATGTATTTGAATGCATATGCGCAGATTGCGAAAATGCTGCACAGTCTGCAGTCTAGAGGCCCGATTCATGGAATTATTTGTGTGGAAAATAGGGAACGTGCACGCCAAACTGCATGCATAATCCCGCTCGTCGATCCATGGGATCAAATGCGCAGGATTTTCCTTGGACTTGAATGGCTTTCGTAGCTGTTCGTCACAGCCCTGCCAGCGGCCGAGTGCCTTGCTCGAGAAACAACGCATAGCGTGGGCGTGACTTGCGCAGAAGGCGGGGAAGGGGACGGTACACCAAAAATGGGGAAGAACGTTCGGAGAAATGGGTGTTACGAGGGGCAGCCGCAGGCAGTCCATTGCATGCCCACTATTGTGTGGAATGATACGTATTCATGGATCCAACCACACAACCTCTCGGCAGGGAAATGGCCACGTAAAGCCCTCACACTATCGGACATCCAAAGGCAGGCGTACAGACACTTGTGCAGAGCAATCACTGCGCAGAGAGAAGATCGGGTGCCAAATTTAGGGGTGCGTGCAAGCAGCCACGGTTCCGATCTAATTTAGGGGTGTTTGTATGCAGTGTAGCAGGGTGCAGGAACGGTTTATGGGGGATCACACAAAGATTTTCCAAGTTTTACTTGAGTTACAATGAGTTGTACGCATGTGGTTGGGGTGCCGATAATAGCTATGGGGGAACCCTGCGCAGGTACCCCAAGATACAGCCCTTCTTGCGGGGGACCCCACACAATGTGCACGCAAATGTGACTGTCTCTGGCTGTTTATGATTTGCGTTGGGGCGTGTCGTCACTTTGCATATATGGTTACTTGTACAGACAATTCCATGAATACGCAGAGCGCACAGAAAAACACCTGTGCGCAGGCTCACGCAGTGACGTTATCGGCACACTTTTCCATGAATTGGGTCCTAGGAATCTGCTTGCGCACATTCCCTTTGTGAATAGATTACCTTTTCAGCACGCGCAATCCACACGTTTTATAAACGTAAATGCATTTGTGCTTCCTAAACAGCTTTACTCATTGTGCCTGCACCATTGAGCTGCTTCGTAGATATTGCCCAAGGTTGACTCTGCTTGTTTTGATTCTAGTGTTGATGAAGAAGCTGGACCACCCGTACATTGTGAAGCTGATTGGCATCATCGAGGAAGACCCCATCTGGATAGTGATGGAGTTGTACCCCTTTGGTGAGGTGAGTGGACATGTATCCCTAATAACCACTGCCCCCCCCCCCCACTGTGCTAGTGGCAGGAGCAGGCCCTTCTACATTGCAGGCTCCTGGAAGGATGCATGGTAAGTACCTCGCTGTGCAGTGATAACAAAGATGTCCTCAGTTCATACTAAAATATTCTGTTTGTGGCTATGCTGGTGGATCCACAATTGAACCAAAGGATTACAGGTCATGCTCTGATGTTATTCCGCCAGGCAGGGCTCCAGATAAGATATTGAAGTGGGATTATTTCTTTTCAACACGATTTTTAGGGAGTAAAAAAAAAAAAATAATTCCTATTTCCAATTGTGGTATTTTATTTGTGAGTAAAAATGTATTTTAACTTTACAACTGTTAAACATTTCTCTTTTTGTAAACCATGCTTTGTTTGTGCCCAGTAATTCGTGCAATTAATCTTCAGGTCAGTCAATGTTTATATTAGGTTTCCTCCCAGTGGCGCTGCTCCACTGGTACAGCCCAGCTGAACATACCCATGCAGCTGTGCGGATGGAAGCAGGGGCAACTGATCTGAGTATATCCATGGGGCTGTGCAGGTGGAAGCAGGGTCAACTGACCTTAACATACCTATGGAGCTGTGCGGGTAGAAGCAGGGGGCAACTGATCTGAGTATACCCATGGGGCTGTGCAGGTGGAAGCTGGGGGCAACTCATCGGAACATACCCCTGGAGCTGTGCAGTTGGAAGCTAGGGGCAACTGATCTGAACATACCCATGAGGCTGTGCGGACGGAAGCAGTGGGCAACTGATCTGAACATACCCATGGGGCTGTGTGGGTGGAAGCAGGGGCAACTGATCTGAACATACCCATGTGGCTGTGCAGGTGGAAGCAGGGGGGCAAGTGATCTGAACATACCCCTGGAGCTGTGCGGGTGGAAGCAGGGGGGCAAGTGATCTGAAAATACCCCTGGAGCTGTGCGGGTAGAAGCAGGGGCAACTGATCTGAACATACCCATGGGGCTGTGCGGGTGGAAGCAGGGGCAAATGATCTGAACATACCCATGTGGCTGTACGGGTGGAAGCAGGGGGCCACTGATCTGAACATACTCATGGGACTGTGAAGGTGGAAGCCGGGGCAACTGATCTGAACATACCCTGTCGGGGTAATTTCCCAGGCGTCCACGGACCTCTGGGGTTGGGGAGGCCCCAACTCCTCCCGTGTCCCAAAGGAGTATGAGGCACACACAAGAGCAAAGAGTTACTGCTGTTTATTGCCTTAAACAGACAGGTACGAGCTCTCAGGTCGCAGGCATCCGGGAGACCTCTCGATCATAGTGGGCTTGCAGGCCCTTTTTCTAGCTGTATGACGCAGGTGCGTGCGTCACCTGGGAAAACTATCCCCAAAAACGCCATCTCGGGTTGGCTCCCCGAGTGGTAGGGTCAGTATAGATACATATCGGAAAGATTGTTAGTGGTGGAGGAAGGGTCAGGTGGTACGCTTGAGCCGTCCCTAATAATTGCTACAAGAGAATTGTTACAAGGGGACAATTAGTGATTGGCTAAACTATAATGGCATCACTGGTGAGCCCCTCATATTCTGATTGGTTCACCCGCGACCTTAAGCCTGGGACCACCGCTGTTCCCAGCTTGCGGTGTACCTGGTGTTGGCAACAAAGTATGTCTATGTGTCATTGGCGGACAATGGACAGGTCTGACAATTAGCTGGTGTGCATGTCTTTCCCATCGCTGTCGGTGTCCAATTTGTCACTTAATTTTTGCAGTCTGTATCCCAGACGTGAGACCCCAGCGCTTCTCTGGTCCATGGGGCTTGGCATCGTATCAGGTCGGCCGGGTCACGTGTTGTGAGACTGTGGCTGGGGCAGAATTATGAGCTTTTGTTTTGTATTTCGGCTCTGAGGAGCGTTTAGCAGTGGCAGGTGTAACATTGGCGAGGGGAGCGTGTTATGTAGATTGCAACATTGCGGCCTTGGCTGTGGGCTCTTGTCGGGGCTCGTTCTGCATGATCAGCACCTTGCAGCTTTGTCTGAGCTGTGCCGGCTGGGGGTCTCTGGCTTTGCGGCCTACCTTGGCCTGGCTTATGGGTGGCGGTACATAGTCCATGATCTGGGGGTCGCGATGGGCGACAGAGACTCATATGCATTAGGAAGAAAAAAATTGGGTAGGTCCCGAAATTTTTGTTTTAGGGGAATTTAAGCAGTATAGGGACCATTGATATAGAATTTAGAGCAAACAAAACTGCTAAATTACCCCTCTCCTAGTCTACCTTTAGAAGGAGTCAGAAGAAACAAAAGCAACTGGATAGATTATCTAATTTATCTGTCCAGGTAATTATGCCAAACAGATAATCATTTAAAAAAACATTTTAATCTGCATTCATTGCAGTACGAAATCGTGCTGTGTGTTCTGTTCAAAAGGCATCACAAACATTTAAGAAGAATTTTATTAAAAAAACAATTTAAGAAAAACAGTCCAAAATTATCGCATTTTTATACCAATGTTAACTTGTGTTGGTGGGTGACATTCATAATTTATCACATTGACAACAAAATTTATAACCAAACAATTAATAATGGCAGGGGAAAAATCTTGATGTACAGCGTTAGCTGAAAGTTCGTTTGAGAAAAGACAACTTAGTTTGGATGTCTGCATATGTTTCGGCTGAACAGATGTCGTCAACACCTTCCGCTAATTGTTGGAAACTAAAAGATGAAAAGAAGTCATAGGGTTGTTTTAGGTCAATAAATACATATTTAAAAAAACTGAATGGCAATTTTCATTTAGTGTAGAGATTTTTCTTCTAAGAAGGTTTGTTCTACTGACCTTATTTAATCATAAAGTGGTTAGACTAGAGCGTTTGTCATTTTCATCAGGATGTCACTTCCTTGTTGGTGATTGCATTTTGTGCGTAGATGAATTTCCTGTTTTCATTGCTTATTCAGGTTAGTAATTACTCGAAAGTTCTTCAAAAGAGGTTATGCGGGACCTGTTGTAAGATAAGGCCACCATTTTATGTTAAAGTGCATTTTTTATTACAAATTTCAGTTGCCTGAAGAATATATTTTCTGCGTTACCTACTGACCTGCATAGATCCGGCGGACTTTTTCAAAATGATTGCCGCGCCGTTATTTGGGTGGAGACAGGGCTGGAAAAAGTCCACATTTGAGCGGGTTTGGAGTTCGCAAAACGCCACCGTCTAGCCTCGCTGCTTTCTCTGTTTTGGAGACATAGATGGACGATGTTTCAGATATGTTAAACAATCGCCTCCCGAGTGGATCAACACTCGGACACTTGCGGGCATGAAATACCTCATTTAGAAAATCGTTGCCCCAATCTCAGTTTTTAAATCTCACTTTGCACTCGATCTGTGATGGAGAGGTCTTCCGAGATCGTTCTTCTCGATAAGGCGGCGTTCCCTCTGAAAGTCCCGTGTTGTTGTTATATATTGCAGTCGGTCATTGATGACGTGGGCACGTGTTGATGTGCTAGGTTCACTGAAAAAGGACTATTTTGTCTTCCATCCGCCATATTGAATGAGTGAAAAAACATGGATTTTTCCACATTTGGTTCCAAGGCCGATATTTTTAGTGAAGATCTTTTGAAAGAGTTCTTCAGAAACAGGTTATTTAAAAAAAATACCCCATTCCACTGCAGAGTTCAAACCATTCTTTACAGTGTCAAGGTCATATATCCACTTCTGTTCACATTTGCGAAGTGCCAAATCGCGGTCTCCCACTCTCTTTGATATTTGTACTACTTGGATGATGAACCAGAACATTTCACATGGTTTATGTTTGAGGCGTATGCAATGAGCCACCAGTGGTTTGTTTGGAGTTTGATTCCTGATATTACATCTGTGTTCTCCTATGCGAGTTTTAATTTGTCTTTTGGTTTTTCCAATATATAACAGATGGCAAGGGCACTGGATGGCATACACAACCCATTGTGAAGCACAGTTGGTAAACGCTTTCTATCAAAGAGAGGGGGAGACCGCGATTTGGCACTTCGCAAATGTGAACAAATGTTTCTGAAGAACTCTTTCAAAAGATCTTCAAAAAAAATAATCCATGTTTTTTCACTCATTCAATATGGCGGATGGATGACAAAATATTCCTTTTTCAGTAAACCTAGCACATCAACACGTGCCCACGTCATCAATGACCGACTGCAATATATAACAACAAAGCGGGACTTTCAGAGGGAACGCCGCCTTATCGAGAACGAGGATCTCGGAAGACCTCTCCATCACAGATCGACACTTTATGATTAAATAAGGTCAGTAGAACAAACCTTCGTAGAAGAAAAATCTCTACACTAAATGAAAATTGCCATTCAGTTTTTTTAAATATGTATTTATCGACCTAATACAAGCCTATGAATTCTTTTCATCTTTTAGTTTCCAACAATTATTTGACACATCAGGGATTGAGATTGAACTTTTTCTGTCAACTCACCAATAACTACACACCGTCCTGAAGAGGGCTATAATAAAAACAGCAGAACACCAGGGAAGGTGTTGACGACATCTGTTCAGCCGAAACATATGTAGACATCCCACACATATCCAAACTAAGTTGTATTTTCGCAAACGAACTTTCAGCTAACGCTGTACATCAAGATTTTTCCCCTGCCATTATTAATTATTTGGTTATAAATGTTGTTGTCAATGTGATAAATTATGAATGTCACCCACCAACACAAGTTAACATTGGTATAAAAATGCGATAATTTTGGACTGTTTTTCTTAAATTGTTTTTTTTATAAAAATTCTTCTTAAATGTTTGTGATGCCTTTTGGACAGCACACACAGCACGATTTTTTACTGCAATGAATGCAGATTAAAATGTTTTTTTAAATGATTATCTGTTTGGCATAATTACCTGGACAGATAAATTAGATAATCTATCCAGTTTCTTTTGTTTCTTCTGACTCCTTCTAAAGGTAGACTAGGAGAGGGGTAATTTAGCAGTTTTGTTTGCTCTAACTTCATATGCATTAGTCCATTTACAGGGTTACATCTTCATGGTTTTAGTGGCAAGGAAGCGCCTGCAAGCATATACACAAGCTCTTCTGGCGTATTGCGTTTCTGCGGTGCTGTAGTTGGCCTATGTGAAAAAAGCAACGATGCATGTGTGAGTGTAAGTGGTCCTCTACGTCATAGCACTGAGTATGTTCTTCATGTGGATTGGTGTGTGTGTGACCAAAGTGCTTGGTGGCACGTGTGTTCATGTCATCATGGCATCTCTAATGATGGCAGTATTTTGTGGTTGCTTTCTAATCGAGTTGATCCATACAGTCGGTATCAGCTCCACCTGAGGCTCCAGCACGTGGTTTGATTGACGGGCAGGTTCCCTGGCTATGTGGGGCATGGCCACAGTGGATCTTGACATCTGGGGCGGCCGTGAGTGAGTCAAATTCCTCTTGAGGTGGTTGCTTGGGTCGTGACATCCTAGGCCATGGCCTAGATGAGAATCGGGGGAAGGGATTGTCCCATTTTCCCTCTTCAGTCCCCCCTCTGGTCGACTTGTCGACCACAAAATGATACACTGTCTTGTCTCCTCGTACTCGCCATCCCGCTAAGGGACCAGAGCGCTAATAACAGGCTTGCTGTTCGCGAGCCTGTTATTAGCACCCTCCCCATTCCGAATTGAAGGGCTCAAATGGGAATGGGGAGTGGGGAATGGTTTGTTCAATAGGGACTTACCGGTCCCTCCAGGGTCGGAATGGACCGGTAAGTCCCCATTGAACAAGACCGGTGCCGGACCCGGTATTGGAGGCAGCCATGCCGCAAATACTTCCAATCTTGGAATGAGGCCCAATGTTTCCCAGATCCATTTGTATTACTCTGTTAAAGATGGATGGTGACTTGCAGTACCCTTGGGGTAGTCTAGTGTGTTTCCACTTTGTGTTGCGGTATGTGAAACTTGTTAAGTCTTGTGAATCAGGGTGTAGAGCTATTAAGAAAAAGGTGTTCTTGAGGTCAATCACAGTGAATCGTGACGCATCTGCTGGTATTACGCACAGTATGGTGGCTGGGTTAGCGGCTATGGGGTACTCTGCCTCTACAATGTGGTTGAGGGGTCTCAAGTCCTGTATGAAATGCCAGGACCCTCCCTTTGCCTTGCGCACAGGATACACTGCTGTGTTGCATGGTGACTCTGATGGTACCAATATTCCTCTATCCACTAGGGCAGTTATTGTTTCATAGATCCCTTCATCCGCCTCCTTGGATAGTGGGTACTGCTTCACCCTGGGCAGCATTGCACCTTTCTTTAGCTTTATCTGTACTCCTCCAATGCTTTTTATGCAGCCTACATCATATGGGCTAATAGTCCATAGAGAGGCTGGTACTGCTGCTAAATCTTCTTCCTAGAAGGGTACTTAGGTGGGTGTGGGGGCTTCTAGTGCCATTGCCATTTTCTGTGCTACCTCCTTGTATGTCACTCTCAACCAAACATGGACGCTCATCTGGAACACCATCTCCCAATCTCCTGCTCCATCTGAGAACAGTTCCTCATCTGATACCTGTGTTAGCCTGCATCCTTCTGCTAGTGCTATTACAGCTCTCCATGCTTTCCCCTTCCTATCCTGGGCGTGGACTGCAATGTAGTCTGTGGCTGCCACAATACTCTCAATGTCCACTGATATTATACCCCTTCCTCTTCACTGGTAGGTGTTTCTGGTCTGAAAAGGTAAGCTGCTTGTCTCCTCCACACCTTGCCCTCAATTCTTGGTAGCCATGCTATTGCCATGTCTGTTCCATATTGGAAGAGGTCCCCCTCCACTGGTTCTGCCCTTGCCACTGTTTTGCCACAGTAAGCCTGGAGTATGTGTCGTGTTTTGGCCATGTGTATGCCTGGTGTGGAGCACACTATTCCTTTGTCAGTAAAGGATATTGTCATGTTCAGTCTGCTCATAATGTCTCTCCCTAGTATGTTTACTGGCGATTGTTTTGAGTATAGCAGGGGTAGAGACAGGTTGTGATCTCCAACAGATAAGGAGATGTTATTAGTGAAAGGAACCAGCCCTCGAGCCCCAGAGAATCCTTGAGTGTGCATAGCTTCGCCTGACAAGTTGAACTTCCCCTCCCTAGTACAGGACCTAGTGGCCCCTGTGTCAACTAGGAAGGAAAATGTTTTGTCACCTATTGCCACCTTTATGCGTGGTTTCTCCGCAGGGTTAGGTGTTACCGATAGGATGGGACACATCAAAGACGTCTGTGGGCTGTCCTATAGTGGGTATAGTGACTGTCCGCTCCCTGTGTGTGAGTTGTGACCCGATATTGTCACCCTCCCCAGATGTGTCTGTTGTATTGGTGTGTCTGCGGGTAGTAATTTATTGTCTTGTATTTGTGTGAGCTGTTGTAGTGTCTGGATGTGTTGTTGCTGCCTGCTGTTGTGCCTGTTGTTGTGGTGTGTATGTTTGTAGTTGTTGCTGAGGTGGTGGTGCTTGCTGCAGTATTAGTGTTTCTGTCCCCTGCTGCGGCTGTTGTTATTGGTAGAATTGTTGTCCCTCTTTGTAACCCTGTTGCCCTTGCTCTCCCCAACCTGCTTGTGTCAGTCTTGCTCTGCACGTGCGTGACATGTGTCCTATTAGCCCACATGTACAGCACGTTGGCGGCTCCCGTGCTTGCCATGGGTACCCTCCAGCGCTGTCTAAGTACCCCTGATGTCCATATTGGTTGTGCCCCCAGAACCCTCCCCCTTGCGATAGTGCTGATTGTCCGAATCTCCTCCCTCTCGTTTGGCCACCTCTCCCCAGTAGTTATTTGTGAACCTGTTTCCCATTTGTGTGTCTCCACCACCCATCTGTGCTGTGTATTAGAGTTGGGCTGTGTATGGCGGGGGTGGTGGCATTTGCTGTGTCGTCATTTGTGCCTGCTGTAGTGATGCTATTTGTTGTTGTGTCATGTCTGGTGCCAGAAGGAGCTGGGCGAGGCCTGTTATCAGCACACCTTCCATGGCATATTTGGACAGTTTCTTTTGGACCAGTTTCACTTCTTCTGCCTTTCTGTCTTCCTCTATCTGTTTCATCTTTTCTTGCCATGGCCTACAATGGTGTACTATTGTCAGCTGTATCTCTGGCCATGCCTTTGCTTCCATTCCTACTAATTTCTTTAATTGTCTCTGCACTGGTTCTGGGAGGCCTTGAATCAATATGTGGTAAAAAAATTGCTAGTGTTTTGTCCCACGCTTCCTGCGTTTCCAGATGCCACTTCTGCTGAATTTCCGGGATGTAATCAACAGGATCTTCATTCTCACGCATTTTGCGTGACGTTATTGCTCCTATGTCTGAAGTGTCTGGGTATTGCACCCTCAGCGCCTGCCACAGTGCGTGTCTGCAGTTTGCAAATGGCACCCCATCGTGTGATGTGTTGCTTATAGTTACCCCTGGGAATCCCTCCCTCTTCCAAATGTCATCTGCTGCATCACCCAGTATTGAAATTAACAACCCCTTTACATCACCCACCGCTAGTTTTTGCCCTACAGTTTGTTTTTCCATTTCATATATCCATTTCCCGACCCCTCCACTCAAAGATGGAAGCCTGCATTTGATGTTTTCTTTGTCTGCATGTTTCCACAGGACATAATGTGGCCTTGCTCCCCCTCTCTCTAGTAATGGCATTAGAGTGTACTCCTTTATCTCCCCTGGCATTCGTCTGTGCAGGGATGTGTGTGTGTATTCGCTGTCCTCTTCCATGTCAGAAAGTTCTTCAATAAAGTCAGTATTGTGTTGTGTTACTCTATCACCTCCTATGCTCTTGTTCCTCCTCTGTTGACCCACTTGACCCTTCCTCTGTGTATCAGCAGATTCTTCCATTCTGCGTCCTGGGAGGTCTCTGAGTCTACTACCATATGGCGTGTGCTGTGCTGATGGTGTCAGTGGCCGTGGTGTTCTTTGTTTTAGTTGTCTTTTGCTTTCCCTCTCATGTTTTCCTCTTCCCGTGTCTCACATTCCCACGATGACCCGCAGTCTGTGCGTGTTATGTATAATTTGCTTAGCCCCTCCCCACTTCCATCACTTCGTCCCTCGCAAGATCCCTCCTCCTCCTCACTGCAAAATCCATCTGAGGATGTCAACCCTGTGCCTGGGCATTTTCCCCCCACTTTAACTGTCCTTAAGTCTATGTCTGTGTACTCACCTGTCTTCTCCGCGCCCCTCTGGGCCGGTGTTGTTGCTACCTCCTTATTGATGCACGCATATGTCTTGGCCCCATGTTCTTTGTGCGTCTCTCCTAGCGCTGTATCACTTTGCTGGCTCCTTTCACCACCTACCTCCGCTCTAGCTCTGCAAAGTTCATTCATTATTGCATCACTTACCTGTTCTAATATCCTTTCCTCTTCCTCCTTGTTGTTCCATATTCCGCCCTCCCTTGCCAGTATACTTTCTATAATTCTCCCCTCCTCATAGTTCTGTGCACTTTTTCCATATAATCTTCTTCCTCCATAGTCCCATCTCCCTGTCATTTTCTTCTCGTTCCTCTTCTTTTCTCCTGACCTCCCGCTGCTCCATGCGTGCCACCCTTTCTGCAATTCCCCTTATGCGGTCCTCTTCTCGTTTCCTTCGCTCTTCCTCTTGCTGTTTTAACCCTGCCTTGTCCCCCTTACTTTCTTTCCTCTTCCCCTACCTTTCCCGCTCTTCCTGCTCGAACTGTCTGATCAGTGCGCTTCGTGCCTCCCTCAGTTCTGTTAATTTCGCCTCCAGCCCATCCTCTTCCTCCTGCGTCATTCTTCCTTCCTCCTTTGTAGTTACCCGCACCCCCTCTGTGTGTATTCTGTCTCTTTGTTACCTACCTTCTTTACCGCTTCTTCCTCCTCCCCTGTTAATGTCCCTCGAAGCTTCAGTAGCACCTGTGCTGCTATCCGTTCGTCTGGTCTATACTTTCTAAGTCTACTTGTGCCCTTTTTTCTTCCCCGGTGCTTACCTGTGTTTGTTTTGCATCTGGTGCACTCCTCGCACCCACCCCCTTTTGATAGCTGTCTGCTGGCACGTATGGTGGTGGGCTGTATGCAGGGATGGAGTATCTTTCAGCTGCTGTTAGTTGTGATCGTGTAGCTTCCCTCAACTCTCTCATTGGATACAGTTTCCTTCTTTATTTCTTTAGTTATGGGTGTCTCGTCCTCACCTTCCTTTTTCCACTCTGCAACTGTGAACAATCCTTCCTCACTTTCCTCAGCACTGGGG
This sequence comes from Ambystoma mexicanum, assembly GCF_040938575.1. Classification (NCBI taxonomy): domain Eukaryota; kingdom Metazoa; phylum Chordata; class Amphibia; order Caudata; family Ambystomatidae; genus Ambystoma; species Ambystoma mexicanum. The sequence continues at coordinate 180,628,091 of NC_090927.1, read as the reverse complement.
GTATTTCGGGGCGCGCTGCACCCACCCTCTCTGCTCACCTTTTCCTTCTTTACTCCCTGCACTGTGAACATCCCTGGTACCCCTGGTGCACACCCCTGGAACATTTTCCAGAGGACGAAAACTTCTAGGTGGCTCGCTAATTTCTTCCCCTTATATGTGTTATGTAGTTACGCTAGAAGTGAATGTTGGGTGGACATGTCAAAACTGCCGTTGGGCGGCCATGGTATCCTTATTTTGTTATCTGTCCCTTGCGTCCATTCGATACTGTACTTTACTATTTTATCTCTGTGCAGTGTTAGTGTTGCGCAGATATGCTGGAGTGGTGTTGTTAAGGTGCTGGCCCTGTACACTGCCCCTATACCATAATACATGTCACCTGTAAAAATATATATGAGGACCAGCATCCATAATGATGTGGTGTCCAATAAAATCACCCAAAAGTCAAACAGTGCAATTAGGATACATGTTGACCATTGGGATTGTGTCCTTAGTACCGTTTTGCTAAGCGTTGCTGCCCTAAATGGAAAACTAGGCTTATCCCACCTGTAAATACATATTTCTTTCGGCTGGCCATCTCATGGATGACTAGGAGACATAGGTGCTGCTGCTACCCATCACCCACCCCCCTCCCGGAACATGGCATGCCACACATTGCATCCTCCTCACGCGCCTTAGTTTATTTATTTGTTTATTTATTTATTTGGACATTTGTAAAGCGCACCTAACCCTGAGGTTTCTGGGCTATTAATGACCATTAACGTCATATACATTGCTCCGCTAAATGTGCACTCTACGAAACCCAAATACATAGAGAAAACCGTGTATGGGGCACGTGACATGGCCCTTGATGCATATGCGCCATAACCTACTAAAAAAGTGTGAAAAGAAATAATGTCTGAACAACGTCACGGTGCAAAATACCCATGGTCTGCACGGTTCTTATATCTGCACACCCACATTGTTCAACATGAGGTGTATATGCCTCCACGGCAGCTCTCATTAGGAGGAGGGGGAACTGCAGTGTCTGTGTGGAGGGAGGGGGCATCACCCTCATGATTGTAAATAATATTTCAAAATTACTCTTCAAGATTCCGATTCTTAAGGAGCATCCCAGAAATCCTAACCTGGCACCGTCAGCGAGATCACATCCTTACATATGACCAAGGGTATCCACGTCAGGGCTGTGTGCTCATCATTTTGGCTGAGCAACCATTCAGCGTACAGTGCATGTTCATAACGAATAAGGCAAACCACTGCAATATCCCTGTGCCTCCAAATGTTCTTTAGTGATATGATATGTGAGGCATACAATAAAGGAGAAATGGAGCCTAACACAAGGTGTGACATCCTCTACTGAGAACTCACAAAGTTCAAATGGCTTTCTCTATAGGTTGCAACCCTCACTGGAGGACATGAGTAACGTTTTAGAAACATCTCGACCTTTTCTGTCCCAGGAATCCGGGGGCAATGTCTGTTTCATCTTGGGCGTCTGCATTACCAAGGGAACGAACATTTAAAAGGTTGAAACCCCAAAACTGTCTTAGCAGGAGCCAGAACGCCTCTGTCATCTGTTTAACTGAGCAAACGGAGCAGACCCCAGCGAATCTATTTCTGAACCCCTGTAAAGGGGAGGTGTGATTTGGTATCTTTAATGCTCTGCTAGAAATGAAACGCTGATCACCCTGTTCCACTCAGCACCTTAAGGCAAAGGAAGGGACGTAGTGGTCAGTATCTGGGCTAGATTGACTCCTTTCCGTAATGATTTTAATTGACATTAGAATATTTGGCTAACTGTACAGGGAGGTCTGGAAATGTTACCCCACCTATAAAATCGGTAACTGTGGTTTGAATACAATACAGGCACAAAACCAGCGCAAAACAAAATTAAATGTAACAAAAGGCACCCTAAATTATAGAAATCACATATGTACCAATGTGCATTGTTTGTAGGGCTAACAGTGTACATCGTCTCTTTTTGACACTTGAGGGCAAATTCAGGACACAGGGAAAACTTTGGCTCACAAAACTGAAAGGGCAGTGAGTGTGCAACTGGTTAGCGTGTTTTGAGGTTAAATCACAGTGGATGGGGATGGGACCTGCAGGAATTTGGGAAAGGAAGAAACTATTATAATAATAAGGGAGATAACATGGCGATGGAGAGCTTCTCCTACACATGAAGAAATAATAGACCCAATGAAAATAGTCCAATTGAAATGGTCTTTTTGCGAAAAAACCTCTTTGAATTATTCTAGTCGAGTTTCAACCGAGTTATGATTCATCGTATGCATGTTGTCGGGATGCCGGTAACAGTTACGGGGGATCCTGCACAGGGTCCGCAACATGCAGGTCCACTTGCGGGGGACCCCACGCACTGTTTAAAGGGTCCGTATATTCACACCCGGCAGAGCATGCAAAGGTAGCTGTACTGGCTGTTTTTTTGCTTTGCGTGGGGGGCGTGTCAGGGCCATTCCGCCCGCAACTTGCACATACAGTTACTTTGCACAGAAAATTCCATGAATACGCAGGGCGTGCATTTTTTAATCTGCGTTCAGGCTCATGCAGTGTAGTTCTCGGCACGCGGCCCTTCCAGGATTAATCCACTCTTTTCCATGAATCGGCCCCTTAGAGCACAAAACCTTTATCCAAACCCCCTTATTATTTTTTATATATTTTTGTAACGCAAACCTAGCTCTGGAGCAACAAAGCGCTGTACAGGTCGTACAGCAAAACATTGGTGGCAAAAATGTAACATGTCATCAAGTGAACATTAGTAATAGTTATCACAGCTCTGCCTGTATGAGGATATGGAAGTGCATAAGATAGCTGGAATCTGGATTAGACCAAGGTGTTTTTGGATCCACATGGTCTTCAGCTCTAAACTTAACTGAAGAAGACTTGGGTCTGTCCAGATTGCCACTGGACCTCTTAGTACTTATCTGTGCAATACAATGGGCCTCATTACGAGTTTGGAGGTAGCCATGCCGTCATTACTGGCATGGCTACCACCAAACTCGTGTGGGTCCTGAAAAAAGTGAATGACCGGGCCATTCCAACTTTTGCAGGTCCGGTAATTCCCATTTTCGGGACCCGGACCCGGTACATCCCCATTCCCATTTGAGCCCCTATAGGGCTCAATGGGAATGGGGAGGATGCTAACAACGGACCCATTAATGACAGGTCCGTTGTTAGCATCCTGGTCTGCTCGCGGGTGCCGGTTTGCACCTCTGGCCAGACCAGACGTGCATATCGCCACCCACGAGCAAACTCGTAATGTGGCGGCCCGGTATGGACGGTGCCGGTACCTTACCGGCACCGTTCATACCGTGGCCGCCAGGGTCGGAATGGGACGCAATGTGTAAAAGTGTTCAAATCTATTAAGGTTTATTCTCAAATTGACAGCCACATATCTTTTTCTATCCTTCAATTCTTTCATCTGTTCTTTACTCAAGGGGTTCTTTGTTTACTGCTTTCTTCCTTCCACCATGTTTGCCTTCATCTTTACATACAGTGGCAATCCTTGGTTATGGTCCATTCAAGTCTATAGATGTTCTAGGCAGTGTGTGGGACTCTGCGTGGTCATCTGCTAAGATTCTAAGTGAAGTTCCTCCAGTTACTCCTTGTTCCTTCTCTTCACATCTATATCGGTCCTCCCATGTCTGTTTCACTGCCGCTTCGTCTATTTCTGCTCGTATCATTTCAGCTCAATATCCTTTCTCTGTTTTATTCACGTAAATAAGAACTTGAGTCTTCAATGAACATCAGTTGTTTAAATCTAAGTGGTAGCCAAGCAAAGATGTTGGTCCACGCCCAAGGTATCTCCTTGGCAATAATATGCAAAGTTTTAACCTAAAACGTACATTTAAAGATATTTAGCTGCAGACCTGAGGTTGGATGCCAAGGTGAGCTGCGTTATCAGGTCTTCACTCTTGAAAGTGAAACCTCTCTGACTCGTCATAATGGTTCTGCCCACTAAACGCCCCATGCTGGTGCTGGGACCTTGGTGAACACCTCCATGCCCTATTGTGGAGCTCTGCTCCATCTGTGTGAGCGTTGATGGATGTGGATTCCATGAGGTCGTTAGCCTCACACGATGCATTTTAGTGTCTCCTGCAACTCTACTCATCCCATTTGACAACTGGCTGTGCCCACTTGATCTGCCCTAAATACCTGGCTCTTACTGTACTGTGTGGTAATCAGGGGTGTTGCTAGGTCTGGAAAATATCTGGGGCGGCGCTAATGTTGGGACTGCTAGCTAGCCTTTTGGTTGAAGCCCCTGAGCTTCTATCCGGGGTACAACTGAACAACCCGGGGCTATAGCCCCTTCAGCCCCATCCTATCAACGGCTCTGGCGGTAATGCTCCGCAGTCCACACGCGTCCTTTGACTGGAGTGTGCAGACGCGCATGTGAATCTGGGTTGGTGCGTGTCTATGACGCTGTCGCATGGTCGCACGTGCACGCACATAAGGATGCTCATGTCGCCCTCCTTTTCATGGACTTTTCTAATGCACTTGCGCCAAAGAACTCCCGCCGCTTCGCGAGCCCACTGTGCCACTATACGCGTCTACTCCCATTGTGCCACTACAAGCGTCTAGTTGTCAAGCGATGACGTGGCCTGCAGAATACAACATTGCAAATAAAGAAGTATTGTTTGACTAAGTGCATCACACATTAAGTTGCTAGGCAACGTGCTCTTGCTACCTCAGAGGTTATTTCTGCACTGCATACTAGAAGAAATATATGATTACTTGTATCTAAGTGGCCTGCGTTGGCTCCCAGGCTCACCAAGCTATTCTCTGTTCACTCCGCGTGCTCTTTTGTGCTGGGAGCGGGGGAGCAAATCTACCACAGTGCTCTTTGTGTCAATGATATGGACAGACCTTACGCATCATGAAGGCAAATAGAAAACGGCTGTGCATTTTAGCTAAGTTACATTGCGATCCCATGTCATATATACACTTTCTATTGCGACCTGGGAGTGGAATGCTAGCAGAATCCATTAATTCTCCTGTTTGACAACTTTGGGCGATGGGCAAATCTGTGGGACCAAAGGGAAGACCCTTTCAAAGTTCATTTGGTGGCATCGAGGTGGCAAAATGTGTTCAGAAGGGAGAAATGTTGCATTCGTGTTATTGCACTCGTTAGGGGTAGAATGTGGTGGGGCGCTCGAGGCATTTCTTGCAGAGAGGAATTAAGGCCAGGTGGAGGAAGGCGCATGCGCCAAGGCCACGTGCAACCTTCGGAGGAAGATTTTGGACCACAAACAAATACAATTCTGGAAAAATATCCATTTTTCACGAGTAGGCAACGGCTGCACATGCACATTGGGGCAAATGTCCATTATGGTGCAGGGTGGAGATTACTTAGGAGACTAACTAATGTGTTTAGCACGCAATGCTACCGTGCAAGGGAGGTTATGGACTACATGCAATCTGACACTACAATGATAATGATTTGTTATTTATATAGCGCCTTAAACCAAAGCTCTTTACAAAGAACATATTTACATACATTGATCAATCCAACCGAAGTTGGTGCTCATTTATCGACCTCGGAAAGATAAAATGCTGAGTTGGCCTTGCCAGTATTCGAACCTGCGACCTGCAGATCAAACTTAGATCGCAGCAGCGAGCGCTCAACCCATTGAGCTATCTTACCGGCAAGGCGCCATAACCATTGCTTGTGGTGCTGTATTATCTGGTAGGTGTTTCTAGTATGTTAGTGGCAAGTGAAGTGAGAATGTGAACATTGTAGAGATGAATGACAAAGGAGCTGGCGGTCGGACCCCCAACAGGGGACATGATGGTACCCAGGCATTGGATTTCAATCTTAGGGCACCTGGCTAGGTCCCGATTTACCCAGGTGGGTATGCGTAGTATAAACAAAAGAATCGGGATGGGGAGATCCAAAAACAACGATACAGAAGTGCTAAGTGTGTGGGTTTATTATGTATTCACACAGGACATGGTAGATAACTTCACAATTTAATTTACATTACTTCCGATAAGCACGAAAGTTAAGTTGAAGAGGACGGACAGGGTTGGTTTATGCAGTAGTGACACAAGTGGGTGTAGGCCTCTGAAGTATAGAGGTCGGCACTACACTAGGATACATGTTGCCTCATAAATCGAGGGGGTATAGGAACCCGCAGTTACACAAAACACAAAAAGCACACAACAATCTTTGAATTTTAGCGGGTGCAAGTAGTGATACAGTTGTGATAGGAAGTTCGACACAGGGAGTGACACAGGGTGTGTTTCGGCCAAAGAAAGTGGCTTGGTTGTAGCCGTCTTTGTGCTGGCCTTCGTCAGGAAAAAGGGGGCACCAGTAGTGGTGCTGTCCGTACTGTCTGTGGGTGAAACAGAGTAATTAGGATCTCGGATATTTGTTAGTTCAGTACTATAAGTATTAAATACGGGCCTAATTGTAGCCCACGTTGTACACCATGTGGTGTTTCTAAAAGACAGCTTACCTGCCGTGCAGGGAATCGGGTGGGTGCTGTCGGGGAAGCCGCGAAATGTGCGGACCGTCCGGTGCTTGGATTAGCAATGGTGAAAGGCTTTAGTTTCCTAGGGGCTGGCGTGGTTCAAAGTCTCACGAAGCCGGAGTTGGGCGTAATTGGACCCCAGTCTGAAATGGAAATTAAAATTAAAAACCGGTATAGGTAACCTGTGAGGGTCAAATGCGCCAGGGAGTATGTCCGCGTAGGAATCAAGTGGAACTTACTGTTGTCTGGGTGGTACGCTGCCGTGCTGGACGTGGACTGCTGAGAGCCGGATGAGTCGGACAGCGAGGGAGCCGTGTTGGACTTTATAAAGGACAGCCAGTGGCTGGGGACCGGCGAATGGGAACCCACGATTCAAGGGCGGCACCCAGCTTGGGCCAATCAGATGGCTGTGCGCCGTGTCCCAATGAAAAGGCGGTACTCCGTGTGTGATGTTGGGTAATGTAGTCCAATGTGGCACATTGGCGCACGTAAATGACCTTTGTTTGCAACCATGTATCCTACCTGTTATGTTGTGCAAGTACCCATGAGCAGGAGTCCCCGTACACCACATTGGACTACATTACCCAACATCACACACGGAGTACCGCCTTTTCATTGGGACACGGCGCACAGCCATCTGATTGGCCCAAGCTGGGTGCCGCCCTTGAATCGTGGGTTCCCATTCGCCGGTCCCCAGCCACTGGCTGTCCTTTATAAAGTCCAACACGGCTCCCTCGCTGTCCGACTCATCCGGCTCTCAGCAGTCCACGTCCAGCACGGCAGCGTACCACCCAGACAACAGTAAGTTCCACTTGATTCCTACGCGGACATACTCCCTGGCGCATTTGACCCTCACAGGTTACCTATACCGGTTTTTAATTTTAATTTCCATTTCAGACTGGGGTCCAATTACGCCCAACTCCGGCTTCGTGAGACTTTGAACCACGCCAGCCCCTAGGAAACTAAAGCCTTTCACCATTGCTAATCCAAGCACCGGACGGTCCGCACATTTCGCGGCTTCCCCGACAGCACCCACCCGATTCCCTGCACGGCAGGTAAGCTGTCTTTTAGAAACACCACATGGTGTACAACGTGGGCTACAATTAGGCCCGTATTTAATACTTATAGTACTGAACTAACAAATATCCGAGATCCTAATTACTCTGTTTCACCCACAGACAGTACAGACAGCACCACTACTGGTGCCCCCTTTTTCCTGACGAAGGCCAGCACAAAGACGGCTACAACCAAGCCACTTTCTTTGGCCGAAACACACCCTGTGTCACTCCCTGTGTCGAACTTCCTATCACAACTGTATCACTACTTGCACCCGCTAAAATTCAAAGATTGTTGTGTGCTTTTTGTGTTTTGTGTAACTGCGGGTTCCTATACCCCCTCGATTTATGAGGCAACATGTATCCTAGTGTAGTGCCGACCTCTATACTTCAGAGGCCTACACCCACTTGTGTCACTACTGCATAAACCAACCCTGTCCGTCCTCTTCAACTTAACTTTCGTGCTTATCGGAAGTAATGTAAATTAAATTGTGAAGTTATCTACCATGTCCTGTGTGAATACATAATAAACCCACACACTTAGCACTTCTGTATCGTTGTTTTTGGATCTCCCCATCCCGATTCTTTTGTTTATACTACCCAGGCATTGGATGACATACCTAGATAAGCAGGCTCTGAGACTGATTGTGGTCCCAAGGTGGGTCTCTGGAGATTTCTGGTGTCCATGAAGTGTGAACACTCAGGATAGAGCGCCCAGCCCATTTGTTGTTAAGGACCGTTGCCCAGCAGGAAAGCTAGATGCGCACTGCATGAAGGGAGGTGTCTTGTGGTTTGTGCAGCATAGCCTTACACAATGTAGGTAAGCGATCTGTTTCTATTAGACACCAGAGGACTGAATCCCAATCATTGAAAGTATAAGCTTCAGGCACCATCATTGACTGCCAGATACAACAGGGCTTGTAGCTACTTCGTTTCATTTTCACTTGGGATTTGTAAACTTGTATCAAGTCAACATTAAGGGGCCGAATAATGGAATGTTTGCCCGGTTCAAAGTGAATTTACACTGCTGAAAAGTGACTGTGCAACTGCAGACACAAACCCTGATTAATGGGACCGTGCAAAGAGCATTTCTGCACTGCAAAGTCCGGGCATAGTCAGCGCATAGTCATTTTTGCAGTACAAAACGACTTTGCACTGACATTGCACGACAAAAATACACTTTGTGCGGTTCCATGAATCAGGGTTTGTGTATGCAGTGCAAAGTCACTTTTTGTCAGTAGTGCAAATTCACTTTGAACTGGGCAAATATTCCATGAATCAGGCCCTATATGTATAAGTGCTTGCATCAAAGAGGTGACAGCTAAATACAAGTGAACCCATGCCTGCGTTAAAGCAGCTATTCGGAATATTGTCTGGGAGTCAGTATGTTTGACATTGCACACGACTATTGAGTCCTGAAGACAGCTACTGGGAACTCTCTAGAGAGGCAGAACCAAGGCACAGGATAAGCTTGCCAAGCTGGTCAAGCTATCCAGATAGCTGGTGTATGAGTCATCAGGCCACAACCTACGGGGGAAAAGCAATAAGTACTTTCCTGGGTGAGCTTGACTGCTTAGGCACTGCTTGTCTGAAAACAATACTCACCTCCAAACCTAGGACTGACACATTGATGCGTCATTGCCAAGGTACAATGGGGTCATGCTCCCAAAAGGCCTTTAAAAGATGGTGGATTCTGATAGCACGCAGAGAGTGGACTGCAGCAAGTTCTCCCTCTGTCGGCACAGCCAGTGGGCTGCCCCGTATCCCTGAGGAGGGAACCTCGGTCTTTCTTAAACCCAAGCTGCAGCTCTTTGTCAGAGATTAGTCCTTTAGGTTATTCCATGAGAATAGAGTCACGGCACTCCTAAACATTTGGTGGTGACTAGAGACACCTGGTGTGGTGTTGGAATCACAGTTATGCTGGCATGTGGTCCTATACTGAGGAGTATCCAATTAGGCTATCACTCTTCTATCCAATGGAATCTTGGGAATATATGCTAGCCACATACACTCATCCTGGTGTGAGGGCCTTTTGAGGACCCTCTTCAATGCAGACCTGTGGTTCTTGGCTGCGGAGCAGCTAGTCAGACTATTCCTGTTCTGGCACTATATCTTGGGCTTTTCAACCTTTGATGGCTACGCTAGGCACAGGCCAGGCACCCAGCTTGGTGTGGTGGCCTCCTCAGGGCTGCTTCTGTGCTGAGGAATAGCTAGTTGGCCACTCCTGTTCTTCGGATTTAGAGTTGCACCTCAAGGCTCTGCTAGTTTGTGAACTACGCCCAGTGTGCATGGTGTACTGGTGCTGAGATTACCCGTAGAGGTTGTGGACCTCTGTCAGGAGACTGGGCCCCACTCGTCTGAGTATCCTGAGTGTACTGTCTGAGGGAGGGTGGGCACAATTATTTTCTTGCAGCTCTTTCAGGGGAAGAAAGGTCATCTTTTACCCTCAGCAGTTTGACCGCACAGCCTACAACCCCTGCTGTGTAGGACCCATTCCTTAAATCAGACCCATCATAGATGCTTCCGCACACACTGGGTTCACTATAACACAGAAAAAAGACCATGGCTCTGGGCAAGAAAGATTCCAACTACCTGTACCCACCCAGCATTGTCAATCCCAAACCTCTGTGAGCTTACGGCGAGCTCGCTGACATGGCTTCCTAGATCTTGCACGGAACAAGAGGTAGGGGGTGGCTGGAGTCATCCTAATTCTCTATAGTCTTCATTTCTTCATGTTTCATGTTCTCCTAACTGCATGCTTTTCGGATTTGTATTGGCGTTTTGTTTCATAGGGTTATGCAAACAATGTTTGACGTTCTTCCCTGCAGTGTCTTTTTTCAGGAAAACATCATTGTAAGCGTCTGACGAGGCATTCTAAGCATGACAGTAGTGGGATCCTAAGAGAAAACAGGGTTACAATTAAATATTGCCAATTTCCGAATAAGTTTAGAAAGGTACGGGAACTGGATAATACCTTGAGTGGTGATGACATTCAACACAAAGACTATCTAGCCAAGTGTGACAAAGTAACATTTCGGAGGCCAATTTGGGGAGGATCAGGAGACTCTGGGGGCCAGACAAAACCACCTGCTCCACCATACCGCCCTTGGAATTGGTACTTGGGGGATTTCCCAGAGTCCCTTTCACGTCCCCTACCGTCTTTACCAAGTGATCCAAGTGGAGCATGTTAAGCAATGCATGGGGTGCAGCATGGGTACTGAAAATTCATGCAGGCAGTTTACGGACCACAGCAGCAGAGACACAGCCCAGACTACCTGCAAGTAGCTTGCAAACCTGCTCATGCAGCAAAGGAAATTCCCACTGCTGGTTCCAGAGAGGTAGAGAGACAGGGCGGGCCACGACACACATATGCAGATTGAGATGGTGGGATACTGTTCCTGGAGGAGCCCGTAGCCCAGATACACTCTGACGTAGGCACTACGACTGATCCGCCTGACCCCAAAATGGCAGTGGGAGCCTTTACGTTTGCTTAGCTCCCATTGCCAATGAAGCACCGAAATGAGGGTTTCTGGGAAGTCATGCTCATTGCTCCAACAGACCCATGACCTGCAACCAATAGGGAAATGGGCAAGTCAATCCAGTTTAATATTGGGGCATTTGAGGTTGGCAAGGCAATATGAAATGAGGCAGAGGGCACCCAGGAGAGTTGGTGCAGTTGAAGCAAGAGCATAGGCAAGAGCAAAGGTACCTTAGCATGCTGAGTCTATCACTCCTGAACACGACTTTGGCGGTAACCCTTAAATCCGGTGGTAGCGCTATTACCGCCAGATTTAAGGGTCTGCCAAATCAGGACTTCAGCAGATTTCTCCCCAGCTCTGAGCTGGGGGAAATCCGCCGAAAATTCATGCTATTACCACCGGCGGGAAATCCGCCGGCGGTAAGAGCGCACATTTTCCCCATTGAGCCCAATGGGGAATGGGGCATTCCCGAATGGGCTCAATGGGGAATGGGGAATTACATTACCGCCGAACTCGTGATCCGGCGCTATTAGCGCCGGGGAGTTCAGCTGTAGGGCTAATACTGCCAGCGGTAATACCGCCGACGTTACCGCCAAAGTCGTGATCAGGCTGCCTTTTATGATTCAGGAAGCAAGGACACTGCACTGTAAAAAGCCTGCTGGGGGTTATAATTCAGATCCTGGCAAGGGCCCAATAGCACATAGTAGAGAAGCATTGTTGCTAGCCTGCAGTGGGCAATTAACTAACCCTGAGAGAATCCAGAAACTGCAGAGAGGAGGAGAGTAGTGCTAGTCTCCTGGATGCTAAAACCCAGACTCTTGCAGAAGACAATGATCCAGAGAGAAAGTTAAGACCAAGCCTGTTCTGGGATGAAGCCTAGCGGAAGACACCTAGCTCCTTGGTGAGAATAGCTTAAGTTTGACAAGCACCCAGGCCGGGTGGTGGGGCTCTCCTGCTGGCAATAGTGTTGAGTATCCCCTAAGGCAAGGGTGAATCATCTTAGGTAAGTCTGTGCAGTGTCCACACTGAGGATCCCAGTAGAGACACCTGCATCCAGACGGTGACAATCCAATGAAGACAAGCAGAGACGGAACCAAGAAAGTGTGCTGGTGTGCTATAACCCTTAGATGTGAGTGAACCACAGAAGCGTGCTAGCTCTATATCCATGGAACCTCGTGTAATAGATAGGGTACAAGAGGTAGAAATGTGGTCCTACTAGAATTGTCTCTTGCACTTCTTTTGTTGTACCCCCACTCTGGCGTTGTTAGCCAAAGCTACCCACTGTTGAGTTTAGTTGAAATCCTAGGTACTCCTAGGTGGTCCTCTAACCAAACCAGTAGAACCTGATATCCTGTGTCTCGAGTGTTCTACCATCCCACACCATCCCATGAAGCTATGGTAGGCTTTAATCCTCCCTTGAATAAATTCACTTAAGGGAGTTGTACACCTTGTCAAGTATTACTTTAAATGTATTCCCTCATTTACCTGGTAAATGTTCCACATTAAACAATTATGGAAGAAAACTATTGTTTATATGTGGAATCCAAACAGTGCAGTATTCCATCTTCAGGACACATCAAATTGTAAAAATCGCCTCTCAAAATTGACCACGATCCACGAATATATACATTTTAATTCACCTTTTTCTGTTTTGATCTGCAACGCCCTTCAGAGAGACTTATGCTAAAATAAAATGTTCTTTTGGCACAATTTGTTTAGTGTATCTTTTGCTATCGGTGAGAGGCACCAAACTATTCTCTGAAGTCTTTAATCAATGACCTTTTTGAAGGTAATTAGCGTCCACTAGATCTACAATTCCAGGTAGGAAATATTCTAGAGATGAATAGGCCTGTTCCTAGGCCAGGCTGTGTTCTGCATCACGGGCATAGCACATTGGCCCCACGGCAGGTGGTTAGCCCTTCATCTGGATCACATGTACACCTGCAATCAATCATCCGTATTTCTGTTGCCCTTGTCCCTACCTCTGTGTCTTCCTTTTTTCATAATGTCATGCACCCATGCACCTGCTCATCCCAGCAGCCAACAGCTGTCCCTCTGTCTTTGCAGCTCGGACACTACCTCGAGAAGAACAAGAGTACGCTTGCAGTTCTGACGCTCATCCAGTTCTCGCTGCAGATCTGTAAAGCGTTGGCCTACCTCGAAGGCATCTCCTGTGTTCACAGGTAACAGAGTGAGTGTGGTGGCTGTACCCCTTGTAGAGTAAGGAGATGTTGGGCTTTTATGTGTTTCTATGTGTTGGTTCTCATTGGGTCTTTGCATATCGTTTAACAATCCACCGACTGGCAACTTCAGAGCACTCTCAGGTGGACATTGATGGGTATGTGAGTACATAAGACAGTCCTTCACTTTACATAACAGGTGGACCCATGCATTCAGGGTTGTACCACTAGGCATAGCTACATGTTGATAGGGTGAATAGATTGTTGCCAGGTGAGAGGGTTTTGTGGCCAGGCAAGGCATTGGCTTTCCTCCTCCTTCACTTAATTGCTGTGGAAAACCCTGTTCTGCCAGATATTATATAGCTTTAGTGGCTTTGCTTGGGAAAGTGCTCATCAAAAAGAGCATAACATTTATTTATTTGTTATTTTACATTTTTGAAACGACCAGACCAGAGGGTATCACAGCGTTACTTCAGTACATAGAGAAGGCGCCTTGGATACTCTGCATACACTTTGAAATTATTATTCTGAGGGGTACTAAGTCGGGCCAGGCTCATTTCTCTGCGTGGTTACATAGGCTATGCTGTGACCACCCCCAATCCTTTTCACTTGGAAATCATCGGTAGACAGTAGGGGCACTTACCCCACCATTGAACCTGTTTGAGCAAGTTACCATACTTCAAACGTGGGGGGTTCCATGTAATAAGGTCCCTTAAAAAATAACGGCATGCCGGAAAATGGCAATTTTATTGTGGGGACATTATTAGATGGAACATGCGGGGGACACCCCTGCAAACCCCAAAGCCTTTTTCTGTCCAAGGGCAGCGGGGTACACCCCCACATCTCCCGCTCTCCCGTCCCTATATATATAGTCACCTATATAATGTTGCCACAACCATTTCCCGGCGACATTATATATGGCGACCATATATAGGGATATTATCTGATACCACGTGGTTTTGACCACGTGAGCCTCTTCGATAGCTCTCATTATTAAGGAGTCATGAGTAAACGGGCAAAGCATGTTACTTGTCAGAGGCGCCGCATCTGTTCCTCCATTTAAGACAGTTGAGTATAGATACAGACAGGAGAAAGCAGTCTGATCCTAAGAACTAGGACTGTGGCAGTGGAACAGCAAGGAACGGATACTTACCGTAGTGCCTAAATATTACTGGTAATAGCTGTGCTGCTGGATTAGTGAAGGTAAGGACACAACTGGCCAAACCCATGGTGAACCGTGATGCCGAGGCATGCACCGACGTGCATGTTGGGGTCACTCGCATCCCAGTTCTTACAACATTGAAACTAATATCAAAGCTTCTGATCCTACCAGGAGTTTTGGCCTGCCCTGAGGTCTCGTAATGTTGAGCACAACTATTAGGAGTGCTCATGCTGCACACAGTAGCATGTTCTTTATTCTACAGAGACGCCTAAACATCTGCACACGTCTGCATCAAGTGTGATCCTCCATCAACCAGGCGAAACCTAATTTATTAGGATTTACAATATCGCTTGAAGTGCTAAATGATGCAAAACATTGGTGTAGTTGAGTCTTAAAGAAAGCCATTTGAGATTGACAAATACTAGCGCATGTGCCCTATTTCAATGCAAACGTATAATGCTGTTAAATGTCTGGAATGTGTTTCCTTTCTATGAAGTGGCTTCTGTTATCTTCAGGTGCAACTCATAGATCCCAAAAAAAGAGAGCATGCCCATGTTTGGCTCTCGACAAGAGGGGGTTCACCGTAGTGGAGAACAGCTGTCTACTCATGGGTACAATACCCAGCGAGCTGTCTTTCATACATCGACCCCACAGGGTTCAAAATTGAGCAGGAGCTAAAACCATCTCCTGGGTGTCGGGCATCACCCTGCAGGCAGGAGCTACCGCAGAGGAACCAGGAGCTACCAGAGATGCGCCTTTAACATTTTGTTAATTTTGTATGAACCCTTGTGTTTAAATGTGTATTAGATGTGTTCTAATTCTTCGTTATTAACATTCTCAAATACTCAAAGTTAACACCACATTTTCATGTTTGGAAGGCACCAGTTGGCACTAGGAGCCAAATGTAGCTCATGGTAGCTGTTGCTTTCAAGCTAACCAGGCTCCACTTTGCTAGAAGCAGGAGCTAAATAGCTCCCAGCTCCTCTCAATTCCAAACTCTGCCCCCAGGTGAAGAAGTCACAATCATTCCTTGAGGTGACTAGAGTGTTCCTTGGCACTCGTCGTCCAGACCACTTGAGAATGCTGGTGAGGACAATATCAAACACGCATTGGCAATGCCGACCGTTTCAGCTTTTGTGTAGGCATGGGAAAGGCACTTCCTAGGCACTGTCATGATGATATTAACTGCCATTAATGGTAGCAAGGGCAAAACGGTGCGGGTACCGTGGCATCTAGTGGCAGTGCCTGGCAAATAATGCCTAATACATGCACTGTTGGCTTTAACAATGCTTGTACGGGACTTTAGTGAAGGGCACGCATAGTGCTTTTAAACCAAGTGGCTGAAGGCAGTCCTTGATTAGACATTTTCAGTAAAGGTACTGCTGCCATCAGCCTTTCTGGGCTTCACTGAGTATGAGGACAATGCCAATAATGTTCCCCAGCACTGCTATCCATTAGGGAGGTAGTTGTATTACTACATTGACTTAAATGGAGGTCCCTGCACTGGTATCCTTAACGACTCATCTGCGCAGCCAAAGTGCAATGAGTTAATCAGGGGATTGAGGCAAAAAAGACTCCACTCTCAAAAAACCACTCAGGGTCACAAAAAAGTCAGCTAATATATTTGGTTCCACAATGAAATAGATGGGAAGACTACGTAAAGAACAAGCATTGGCAAAGCCAATCGTTTACCATTTGCAATTGTTTATTGCATTAGGTAAGAATGCAGTCAATTCTTACCCACTAATTCCAAACATGTCTGCAAGTTAGTGTCTGCTGGCACTTAACATTGGTAATAGACATGGCACGCGTGCTTCTACTCACAGCGCTATACAGATGTCTTTGCAGTGGTACTTGTCAAATTAACTTGCAGATGTGTTTGAAACATTTTGGGTAAGCATGGCTATTTTAAGGGTGAGCTGTTGTGGTGGAGGTGGGGAAGAGCTAAGGTGGAACGGGGATAACTAAAATGGGAGGCAGTAGGCAGGATTGAGCTTGGATGAGTGCTCGTAGGCAGAGGTGAGCTAGGGTGAGGTATGGTCGGTGTATGGTGAGTATGTAAGGGTGGGTGGGCAGGGTTGTGGATAGTAGGGTGGGTGGCATAGTATGGGGTTGTTGGGTGGTGGTAGAGAGTGGTATGGTATTGGCGCGTGAGGTAGGGTGGGTAGGTCGAGAGGGATAAGGCATGGTAGAAGGTAGCTGGCAGTAGAGTATGGTGGGAATAGAGATGGGTGAGGAAGAGTAAGTGGAAGAAGAGAGAGGGGAGTAAGATTGGGTGGGGTACAAAGGGGCGATGAAGAGTGGGTGTGGATAGAGAAGTGTGAGAAAGTGAATGGGGTAGAGATGTGAGCCAGCGTTGGTTTGGGCAGAGGTGAGGGAGGCTGGTCGGGGTAGATGGTGGTGATAAAGGGAGGGTGGTGGTAGAGTGGGGTAAGGAATGGTGGGTGGGGGTAGAGAGGGTTGAGGCAGGGCGGGTGGGAGTACAGAGGGGTGTGGAAGGGTGAGTGGGGCAGGAGTAGACAGGGATTTGGGTGGACGGGAGCTGTGTTAGAGTGTGGGCAGGGAAGAGGGTAGGTGGGGTGCTTGAGTTTGGGTGACTGGTGGTAGAGTAGGGTAGCAGGGATAGAGTAGGGGTTTTTGTTAGAGGGTGAAAGGTTAGAGAGGGGTCGGCTTAGAGTGGTGGAGTGGTGTTTATTGGAGAGGTGGAGTGGAGTTGTGGAGTTATGGATTGGAGTGGTGGACTGGTGTGCTAGGGTAGTGTGGTGGTGGTAGTGTAGGGGTGTAATGATGTGGTTGGGTAGTGTGGTGGAATGGTGTGGTGGCATGGATTGGTGGTGTGAAGTAGGGGTATGGTGGTGTGGTTGGGGTATGGCGGTGTAGTGGTGGGGTGTTTCTGTGCAGTGGTGGAGTAGAGTGTTGTTGTGGTGTGGATTGGTGGTGTAGAGTGGTAGTGTGGAGTGGGGTTGTGGTGTGAACAGGTGTGGTTGTAGTATGGTGGTGACATGGTATTGTGGATTGGTGTGGAGTGTGGTGTGATGTTGAGGGTGTAGGAAGGTGGAAGTGTGGTGTAATGGCAGCGATGTGTGCAGTGATGCTGTCAAGTGGTGGTGTAGATTGATTATCATTTCAGGTGTGGGGGTGTGCTGGTCGTGGCGTGTGGTTGTAGGGGGTGGAGATCTAGGGGATGGTGTGCTGTGCTGTGGAGTGGGATGGACTGGTGGGGTGTGCTGGGTGGAGAGGGGTGAAGTGACAAAGCTGCATTGCCAGACAAACAAAGATGGGGAGATCACTGTGCAAGACTCTCTCACAACGAAATCCCAGGCTCAGAGTTTCATGTTACAGAGTTGTGATTGGGAAGAAATCAATTTAAGCAACCCCTCATAGGATTACACAGAGGAATTCAAATAGGGAATTATGCATTTTCATGCTATAGCATTGGTGGTTGCCATGCCAACCAGATATTCAACTTTAAAAAAAACCCTTTCCCAAACCTTTCTCTTTGTCATTGGTTTTGAGCATATTTTTGTGGGTGCATCACCAAAATGTGCTAAACACAAAAATCATTTCTGACAGATGGCGTTTACTTGTTACACCTTAGCCTAATGTTTCATTTTGATAGGCTCTGCCAATTTGGGAAACAGGAGGAAACATGTTCTATTTTAACCTTTTGGGAAAATAATTGTGTTGCTTCAATCACCGGTGGCTGAAACACTTAACACTAAATATGTATTGTAAGACTAACTATAAAAACACACAGCACATATACATTCATTTTGTGTGTGCCATTTTTGAACAGCAAAAACATGAATACCATCATAAATAAAACAAAAAAGGAATCCTATCATTGATATTCAGCTGGTTTTTAAGTTTCATTATAGATCACAGTACAGCTCTACCTGACTCGGAATGCAAACGTACTTGCTTTCTTAGTCTGGTACTTTGAGCCACTTTATATAACAACGTTTCTCACCTGACTCTTGACATTATTTCTTTTCCGTTTCTTCTCGAATGCACAAACAACTCGACTCTGGCATAGGGCCCGTGCATCCATGCCCCCCTGATACTGACATGCACATGGCTTGCGTTTTAACCTCGTTGTCCCCTTCCACCTTCTCTCTCTCCTTCCTCATCTCTGACATAGCGTGCTTTCTATTTCACTTCTTCCCCTCAGGCCCCTTACTGTGCTGTTGGACTCTTTCCCCCTCTGGCCAGCCCATCAATGGTGAACATAGAGAGAGGACTCCTACACCAGACAGTAGGCCGTGCAGTTCATGAATAGTGCAGATAGAAAGAGGACTCAAAATGCTGGTGCCTAAATACAGATTTTCAATACATTTGTTATGGAAAGTCATGATTCTATTAAAGACTCGGAGGCAAAGGGTTATGCTCAACTCAACTCTTTACTTCTGGAGCAGCCAACCAATTAATGTTTACACAAACCAAGCTTTCAAATGAACTACAATGTCTGTGATCATAGAAGAAATTTGAAGTTTGCTTTCTATTGGTTAAAACGTACCACGTGATCTCAACTGTCCAATCACGTCTTAACAGTCCAATATAAACATCCCCATCTTCCTTCTATCTTCCTCTTTCTGAAGCTGGTTGACAACTGAACTTGCGTCCCAACCGGTAAACGCCTGAACTCTCTTATCTTCATCAATTATTCTTCATGTACCCATAGGCTCAGACTCCGCACCTGTCAAAACATATATAACAGCGATGACGTAACCATTCCAGGATGGGTGGGCAATCGCAAAATACAATGCATTGACGAAAACATTACATGAATAAAAACATATTTTCAGTGATGTCCCAATCTAGCAATTGAAAGGGTGGAATAATCTTTTGCCTCCAAGTCTTTAATAGAATCATGACTTTCTATAATGAATGTATTGAAAATCTGTATTCTATGTCAAGACTTGGAGGCTCAGATTATGTTAGTTTAAAGCTTACTTACTACCAACATAGCCACCTGATCTATTGGTCTAAAATAAAAGTTTTAAAAGTTGTCTCATTCAGCCAATCCGCCGCCTTTAATATATCTTCCAGATGTGCTCCCATTTTAAAAGCCATGGATGCCATTGCCCCTCTAGTCGAGTGAGCGCCAGACTGTTCCACATCAATGCCTGCTTGATCCATGCACCATTTTACCCATCTTGCTAACATAGCAGACGCTGCTGCTCTGAAAGGTTTCCTTATCGCTATCAAAAGTTGAAATTGTCCGGGGTCTAAACTGCTCTGCCATGGCCTTGTAAGCTTTCAAGCACTTGACTGGACATACTCTGGGTCGTTCTGGAAAAGCCGCTTAATCTACAGCCCTGATCCCTGCTTTTGGCCTTTTTTCTATGTGGAATGTAATATCCATAGTAGAAAATGTTTTTCTGTCTACCTCCAAAGCTTTGACTTCTGAAAACCTCTTACATGAAATAAGAGACAGCAGTGTGGTCAGTTTTGCCAAAAGTGCTTTTCTGGATAACTATGTTATCCAGCCATGCCTCAAACATTTTCAGCACAATACTCACGTACCACAGCCACAAATATTTCGGCGTCAGGTGTCTCATGCACCTAACTCCTTTCAATAATCTACAAATCAAGGGATAATCACCCACAGGTTTACCCTCAAAGAATGTGTGACCGGCCAAGATCGCTGACCGATAAGTGTTAATCGTTCTGTATGCTTTGGTCTGCGCTGCTTGATTAGCTAGGAATTTCACCACAAGAATTACATCTGTTCGAGCGGGATGTATCTTCCTCTGCATGCACCAACTACTCCACTTAAGCCATTCCCAGTCCCCGGGGCCCAGGATTCCTTGATGAACCTTGAGCTTCTCCCGAAAGGCCCGGGTTGGCCCAGGATCTCCTGAAATCCCCCATGGTAACTGGCTCAATCTTTCTGACTGAACGAGTGGGTGACGCTCCACCGCCGGGCCCAGCACTATGTCCTGTCTGAGCGGCAGTAGAATTGGAGTGTCGTAAGACATTTTTAGCAGGTTTGGGAACCAAGCCTGACTTCTCCAATCGGGTGTCACCAGTACTATTCTCGTTCCATGTCTCCTGACCTGGGCTAACGTTTGTGCTATCATATCGAACAGCGGGAACGCGCATTCTGTTGCTGGTCCCAAAACGTGGAGAAAGGCGTCCATCACCCATGCTTCTGGGTCTGGGCTCCAGCTGTAAAACCTGTACCGCTTCCTGTTCAATCTCGAAGTGAACAGGTCCGTTTTACATGGTCCTCTCCATCTCATAATCTCCTGGAAAACTGACTCCTCTAGCTGCCAATCGCTGGAGTCCTTCAGGTATCTCAAATTCCAGTCTGGTTCTGTGCCCCAGGTAGATGCACTGCTGTTACGCTGACTCGATACCAGAAGTCATTGGCTAGTTCTGCTTGCATCTTGCATCTTGTCCCTCCCAGTCGGTTGATGTACCTGACAGCAGAGATTGTCCATTTAGAGGAGGATGGTGCATCTCGCACCTCCGTGTGTCCAGCAGCGGACTGCGAAATAACTTGCTATCAGTTCGAGACAATTGATGTGGAGCGCTAGCTCCTCCTCTGACCACCTTCCCCTCGGCTCCCCAGCCCCATCGACTGTTGTCCGACTCGTATCATGAGGTCTTGGGTGGAGCCAAATATCTCCCTGCCATTCCAGGCCTCCATGTGATCATACCACCACTATAGTTCCGTCCTCACTTCCTGTGAGATCGGGACTTTCTGATCGTATGACCGTCCCTGTCTGATATGTTCTATCTTTAGTCGTTGTAACGCTCGGTAATGGAGCGGTCCTGGGAAAATGGCTTGAATCGAGGATCACAGTTGCCCTACCAGTCTGGTTATCCCCCTCAAGAATATCATCTAACTTTCCATCATGGTCTTTACATCCCTTTTGATAGAGTTCATCTTCTCTAACGGTAAGCTGAGTGTGCCCTGTATCATTTTCAGAATGACTGGGATGGGACTAGTTCCAATTTCTCCCAGTTTATCAAGAACCCTAGTTGCTGTAAGAAGTCTGTCGTAATCTTGGCTTGTTCCGAGATCAGTTCCCTGTCCTAGCACATGATGCATATATCATAGAGGTAAATAATCAATCTGACCCCCTGCTCTCTGAGGTGTCCCACTACTGGCTTCATCAGTTTGGTAAAGCACCAAGGGGTTGAGGCCAGCCCGAATGGGAGACATACGAACTCCCACCTCTGATCCTTCCAGAGGAACTTCAATAGCCAACGCTGACTTTGATGGATAAGCACTGTCAGGTAAACATCTCTGAGATCTATCCGAGCCCGCCAGTCTCCCTTCTGGAGTATGTCCCTCAGGAGGTGAATTCCAAGCGATCAATACCTTTTTTGATGTCATTGCGGTACCTTTCCATGAAAGTCAGCATGCTGTCATCAATTTTGGGTTTCTCGGCTACCTCATCCGCAACACTAGCCCTAGGGCATTGCGCCCTCATCTTACTCCTGGCTTCCTTACTCAGTGGGGCTCTGAGCCTTCTTTTTAGATAGGCCGTAATGTTCTCCGGAGGGTCCCACTCCGATGACCTTGGGTGCACCAAGGCATCCGGGTTGAATTTGTCGCCCTGGTTCTCCTCAGGCTTGCCCCTCTTGCTCCTGTGCCTTCTGTTAGGCATGACCATTAAGTGATCGTGTCTCAACATTCAGGGTAATGACAAATGTACCCTTCATGTAGATTCCTAAGCATCAGTACTGCTGAATCAAGTACAGTAGTCTAGGGTAATGCAGAATACACCCAATTTCTATATGCTCTCTTGTGTATTTCCTTAGAATTAGATTCAAGGTTATATATTTGTGTATTCTACCTGATTTTGTCATTTATGTGAGTATATTGTGTGATGATTCATTTCATTCTTTTTTTCTTCATATCTATTGTTTGGATTCCATATTTGTTTCTCAATTTACACCTTGCAATATATGTTCTTTTCTTTGGCAATGTTTGCTACCATATCAATGTTAATAATAAAGAAATAAAAAAGGAAATGTTATGATTGCGAACCACATGAGATATTCTTTGTGACTTCTTTAGCACTTTATTAAATCTATCAATTAATTAGAATAGATACAACACATTACGTTGTTTTGCATCGTGGTTATATTTGTTGTTCCTTTGACTATATTCTGACCCGAACCACGCTTGCCCACAATGAATAGTCCACGGACTCCTGTGAGCTCCTACCATCTGTTTCTTCGCTGTGGATGCAGTCCATTTCAGAGGTATCCTCTGAACTATCCTGGCCGTATTTGGCCCTAGACCTTGCCTTCCTCATGTCACCTTTGCTCTTATGTGGCGTACCCGTGGGGGTCTTGGTGCTACTTACCCTGTGGGTCTTCTTTCTTCCCCCTTTGCTCGAGCTTCTCTCCTCAATTCTGCCATGCCCTAAGAGAAAGCTACGAGGTCTACCATAATTCCCATGCCTTCACACGAGGTGCCCCTACCAGCACTCATGACTTTCTGTACAGCCTGGCTCATTCTGATGCCACTTACATGTGGACCCTCTGAGTCCGCTTCGGAGTACTCTCCACTCATGCTCATGCGTGTGCTGGGTTTTCAGTCTATAAATATGAAGTTTGCCCTGTGTTGCCCCCGTCAATCTGTTCTCAATTTTAGCTAGGCATGAATGTTCATGAATCAACAGTCTCACCTGGGACTGTGCCTGTCAAATCTAGGAGCTGTTTAAGTGACTGGGGCCTCTAATCAGTTTTCAGTCAGTTCCTATCCGTTTTTCCTGGGACTGTGCCCGTCTGCGCATCTCCTGCAGTCAGCAGTCTCTTTACTTAGACTGTGGTGCACCTTCACAACCAGCAGATGGTGTGTCCTTTAACGGGCTCTGAGTTCTGCACTCGGTTGCCCCGTTTGATCTGATTTGTTTGTGTCATTTGGAATGTATTCCTCCTGGTCCCCCTCCGGGCTTAAAACGTTGCTAACCTATACTCGCTTGCCACACAGGTTTCGCTGAGGTGCCTGAAACTCTCACGGCCCCATCGTGCCCGGCACGTACCTCAGTGTGGTACTGCCTCCTACTGACATCTAACGTCGGAGCCAAAACCCTGTTGTGTTCTACTTACGGATCTGCTCTGCCAAGCTCTGTTTGCGTTATGCGCTTGCTGGCGCGCACGCGTCTTAGTAAATACACTATCAACTTAGTACAAGTTCAAAGGAATAAATACACCGTCAATGCAGTATGAATTCAAAGGAAGTGAAAAATGTGCTTATCTCAGCTGCTCGAGCATCAAAGAAAGAGGAAGATAGAAGGAAGATGGGTATGTTTATATTGGAGTGTTAAGACGTGATTGGACAGTTGAGATCACGTAGTACTGTTTAACCAATAGAACGCACATTTCTCCTATGATCACGGATATTGTAGTTCATTTGATAGTTTGGTTTATGTAAAAATGAATTGGTTGGCTGCTCGAGAAGTAAAGAGTTGAGTTGAGCATAATCTGAGCCTCGAGTCTTGACATAGAATCCGTAATTGTTTTTTTACAGTTTGGCATTTTAACTTGTGCGCACACTGTCAGGTGTCTGCGAACTATCAGTTGTTATCAAGAAACATGATGCAGTGACTTTCCCAAAGAAACCAGCTCTGACACGGACATGTGTTGTGCTCTAATCGTATCTCTTTTTTCTCTCTCTGCAGGGACATTGCTGTTAGGAACATTTTGGTTGCTTCTCATGAGTGCGTGAAGCTGGGAGATTTTGGGCTGTCCAGATATGTGGAGGACGAAGAATACTACAAAGGTAGGACCAGAGGAGTGGCAGCCTGAACACTGATGACCAACAGATGGGGCCGCTGAACTGGAACATGAATAAAATAGAGGCCCTACAAACTGATTGTTTCATAAAATACTAAGGGGCTGATTCATGGAATTATTTGCGCCGAAAAACAAGGATTTGTGCGCCATTCTGCCCACAAATCCCTCTTTAACAAATGGGGATTTGCGGGCAGAATGACACACAAATCCCCGTTTTTCAGCGCAAATAATTCCATGAATCTGCCCCTTAATCTCAGAGCCTGGCAGGAAAGATAATGTTTTAGTCCAGTTCTGTAGAGCTTCTGCTCTTGCCTTTCATAATGATTTTTCACTATTTACTTTTAAATGCGGTTGGTCTTTTTCAACCAGTAAGAATAGTGAGCAGCATACTCCTGTAGAAAAACAGGTATGTTGAGCAGTTGCCCCAATGAAACGGAAGTCATACTTTTAAACACTTTACCATTTCTTGAATTTACTTTTGAGTATTGCGCTCGCAATTTTGGCAGGTGCCAGATGGACATGGACCTCCACGTCCGCAGCAGTTTGACAGTAAAAGGGTAATTCTGTGGCCTACGCGAAGCAGTGAGAAAGATCCTTAGCTGTATGCACCCATTTCGAAACCCCAGCCTCTGAACCCATAGGAGGTCAGTTGGCCAGTAGCTACATTTGTGTTGAAACCCCACACCCCCTATTTAAATAGAGATAGGGGGCTAGCTGGGGATCCCCTCCTCTGGCATCCGGTACCTCCACCTTACAGACAAATCGCTGCAGTGAATTGGGGGTCTGAGTTTGTGGAAACGCCGCTACAGAACATGAGCACAACGTACACCTCACATTCGGTGACCAAAGGTCTACTGTTTGAATGTATTCAAAATTAAGGATTTTAAAGAAAATCGTGTTAGATTTACTTGAAAATCTACTTAAAATGATAGTCATATGTCTCTGTGAATTGAATCTCATTTTATTTTTTTCAAGATTTTATTTCTTAATTTAGTACCTTAGATAAACAATAAAACAATGCAATAATACCAATGTGCAAAATCATACTCATTCACATACAATGTGATAGTCTAATCTTTAAAGTAATATCAAAGAAGAGCAACAGTCAAAGAGCAAAATAATAAAAAGTAAAAGAATCAATAAAAATAAGAGAACATACAAAATCAAAAGAAAACAAGAGTGCTAGAATGTGACTAATGATTAAGTTTGAAGATCATTAAATGCCCCCCAAATTCTTTCATACCTATCAAGCTGGTTCTTTGCTCTGAAGCACATTTTCTCCCTCTTAGACAGAAGAGACAGACTCTGCAACCAATCATCAATATAAGGGGAAGTGTCACTTTTCCAAAATTTCAAAATGTGTTTCTTGGCAAGAAGGAGGGCTCTATACGCCAGAACATTTTTACTAGTAGATAGTCCAACACCCATAGCTCTCAACCATTTGTGTCGCAAAGGCGGGTGAAATCACCCGATTTTGTTTTTGGCGGGTGAGACGCCCATTGGAATGAATGGGCGTGCAGGAGGCTTGGCGGGTGAGTCAGCCCTTTACAAAGCTGGAGTCAGCGCACAGCAAATATATTTCATCCCTAATCTCATTACATTTATGCCATTCTCTCACAACATGCTTTACAAAAGGTGGAGTAGTACCAACAGGCAACCTCGGATCCATGAACAAAAGAATATCCAAGGAGATAGGTGAAATGGATTCCTTCTCAATTTCAATGCAACCTGCAAAATCAATGCAACCAGACTCCAACCACTGGTGTAATGCGCATAGAGTAAAAGCAGAGTGGTAACGTTTTATGTCAGGAAATCCAAAGCCACCCAACTTTACTGATTTTTGGAGGACATCTTTCGGAACTTGCACCCGATTTCCTTCTCCCCACACAAACTTATCCAAGGACTTATAGATTTTTATTTAACAGATTATTTGACAATGGTAGGGGGAGCATGCTAAAGACATATACACATTTTGGAAGGATGGACATCTTCACTACATTAACCTTACCCCATAGGGACAGTTTTAGCTTCTCCAATCTACAGCAAAGATTATCACTTCTGCAATTATTAGACGGATATTATGCCCATGCACAGTCTCAACTTCCCTATTCACATGGATATCTAAATATGTAAGTCCCGAATCAGCCCACACTTCCCTACCCACATCGAACAACCCTCTATGGCACGATATGGAAACAGGATAAATCAAGGTCTTTGCAACATTAAATTTATAATTAGAGAATTCCTGCAACGTTGATAGAAACTCTCAGTATTATCACTCTGGGTTCAAGATTAGGACCAAGGGGTCATCTGCATACAAAAGAACTTTGCACACATACTCCCCAAAAGGAATATTCATTATATTTGGATGACTCCTAATCATAATGACGAGAGGTCTAATGAATAAATCAAAGAACAGCAGGGATAAAGGGCAACCCTGCCTAGTTCCCTTTAAGATCTGAAAATACTCAGAGCGATTCCCATTGACAGCTACCGTTGCCTTTGCATCTCTATATAAGGCTCTAATTAATTTAAGAAAAAGCAGCACGCAGTTTATTTTGTGCAAAATATGATGCAGAAAAACCAAGTTTACTCTGTCAAATGCCTTCTTTGCATTTATACTTCTTGCTGCCTATGCCTCTGCAGAGTGTCTTTTCAGATAAACTACATCTAGCAACTCCATCAAGTTATCACTACTATGCCTACCACTCACAAAACCCATTTGATTCTTATGGACTAATTTTGGAAGCAGGCCATTTAATCTTTTCGCCAGGAGCTTTACATCCACATTTAAAAGCAAAATCGGATGGTAATTTTCACATAACGAAGGATTGTTACCTTTTTTAGGAATAACCATTATTAATGCGGTCTGCATTGATTCAGTGATACGCCTCTGTATCCAAAATTTCTGCATACAATTTAACAAGGAAAGGTGATAAGATCTCACTAAAGGCTTTGTAGAATTCTATTGGGAAGCCATCCAGGCCAGGGCATTTACCGCTTGCCGATGTATTGATAGACTGTACAATTTCCTCAATTGTTTTAGGTGCACCCAAACCCAGTCTATCCTCTTCATTCAGGTTTGGCATTTCTATCTATCGAGGGAAGTATCAATTTCCATCTCGGAAACCGTTTCATCATTTCTGCATAAAGAGGCATAATATTGCCTGAATTCCTCGCAAATTTCTACATTCTTTCTCTTCAACGATCCTCCTTTATCTACAATAAAAAGAAATTGCCTATTATTCTCTATCTGCTGTATGCGGTTTGCTAGCAAGGCCCCCGACTTATCACCTCTCTCCCAGAACGCCTGTCTGTAATAAAATAAGGGCATCTCATTTCTTCTACAATGTCTCATTTGGTGTGTTTTAAAAGTCTCTTCCTGAGCATATATGAAAAAAAAGTATGCTTCTAACATGCCCGGCCATGATCCAATGTGCCTTGTCAATGCGATTACTCTTTCATTCATAGATCTGATCAGTTTTAATATTTTTTGTATATCACTATTTTGAAATTGTATACAGTGAATGACTGGATGTTTCTGAACCCACCAGTAATAGCGAAGGCAGGAGAGCATATATGTACACAGTACATGGAAGGTGAAATTGATGGTTTGACGGGAGCTACTGAGCCAGGTCCTCCCCACTTTATAAGTTCTTAAATAGCAACGCTAAGAGGCTCACTGTTTGCCTAAAGGAGCATCACATGCAAAAAATGTATGCTGCAATGGGTAACCGTTTAGGTGGAGGAAACGTCCTCCACCAAAACATTTATTGCGTGCAGTAATGACCACATTCACAAATTACTGATCCCCATGGAATCTGCATGACTCTAAATCACTCAGACCTTTCCCCTTACTGCATGGTTACCCCATGCTGTAAATGTATTTGAATTTGTCAGTTTTGCAAGCAGATCTCTAAATGATGCCCTAAGTAGATTTTTTTACACAGGACAAGGCATATATGTATCAGTTCTAAGAGAACCCACAGGCGATTCAAGGACTATATTGGTCCCAGTCAGAAAAGTTACCTTCAAACTTAGTTGTTTCCTGGAACCAAAACAGCATCAGTGGGAAGGTCCCAAGGTTGTGTCTGCATGAGGTTGCATGAGAATCGTGGGTTCTCACAATGAAAAGAAAATTCTAGCTGAGAAAAGTGACTTTTGTGGCCATGTTTGGCCTGAAGAAGATGGATACTCCATGCTGCATCCTGGGTCAGTTCTTCAGAGAATTATTATTTGGTTTTTCTCCCAGATCAGTGGAAGTTAGCGAGGGGCTGTAGCTGAATAATGATCAACAGCCTCAGGTACATCTACTGGCCTGCCATGGTCCGCATCCTTTTGTGTTTTCAAAATGCTCAGACGGGTCCAAACAAATTGTGATGCTGAGCAAGGTTGTATCTTCTACTTGTAGGCTACGGGAGCCCCCTGCCCTGGTTCTTTTTGGTGTTATAGGGTTGGCCATAGTCATGTCAGCCCAAAGAGACTTTTCAGCACATAGAGTACCTGGCAAGCAGTGACCTCAGTCTTCTATTAGCTACTGACTGATCTTTGATCCTCAAGCTCTTGATACATTCATAGCAACCTGATGAGAGTTCCTGGTAGTATTTTCCCCACTAATGCATGCATGTCTCCAGCCAGTCCCAGTCCATGCTCTGTAGACCTTATCAATTGAAGATAAATAGCTCCTGCGCCTCCTCGCACATACAAACTGAGTGGGGAGCCGCATCATCGATTCCTGCACACATGAGCGGGTACCAGTGTGCATGAATGAGTGAGTGTATGGTGCATGGGTGCGTGTGTGAATGAGTGAGTGAATGCTGTGTATAAATGTGTTGTGTGAATGTGTATGCTTGTTTGTGCTGTGCCGGGGAGCAAGTGGGAGTTGTTGGTACGCAACAACGCAATTTGACCTGGCATCTACCATAGATGCCCAGTAAAAAAATCATCATTCTTTCTTCCATCAACTGTTGGTTGATGAAAGGAATGAGCGAGTGGATGATACGTGATAGTCTGTTTATATGAGCGAGCGAATGAATGATGCATGAATGCTGTTTGACATTAAGGTGTGCTTACATGAGCGAGGGAATGATGTATACATGCTGTTTGAAATAAATGCTGCATGAATGTGTGTTGAGTGAGTGAGTGGATGAAATAAGAATGTTTGAAATGAATACTGCATAAATGTGTTTTTAATTGAGCAAATGAATGCTATGTTAATGCTATGTGAATGTGTTTAAAAGAGCGAGTGAATGCTATATCAGTGCTATCTGAAATTAATGCCGTGTGAATGTGTGTTCAAATGAGTGAATACTGTTTAAAACAAATGCTGTGTGAATGTGTGTTTAAATGAGCAAGTGAATGCTGTGTAAATGCTGTTTGAATGTGTGACTATGTATTTGAATGAGCAAGTGAATACTGTTTGAATGAGTGAATGTGTGTTTGTTTGAATGAGCATGTGAATGCTGTTTGAAATAAATGCTGTATGAATTCTGTGTGAATGTGAATTTGAATGAGTGAGTAAATGTGGGTGTGCTTACGTTGGGTTTGTGCTGGCCTGGGGGCTGATCTGGGGGTGGAGGGTAGAGTCATGAGCAGAGATATTTTACTGGGCGTCTAGGAAGCTTTAACATAGATGCCCAGTCCAAAATGTCATGCCACAGCATGAAATGGCTAGACTGATTGCATCAAACTGTATACTAGCCACTCAATAAGACGTATCATGCTTGCTTTAAAAGCATATAAAGCAAGCATGATACGTGTCATTTCATTGCTAGACTGTCAATTTGAGTACATCAATCTAGCCATTATATACTATGGCCTGACATTTTTTACTGGGCATCTATGATGCAATATCATAGGTGTCCAGTGCAAAATGTCATGCCACAGTAAGAAATGTCCAGACTTACTACACCAAAATGGCAGTCACGTAATACACTTATAATTCTTGCTTTAAAAGCATAATAAAGCAAGCATGATAAGTGTTATTACATTGCTAGATTGGCATTTTGGTGCAGCCAGTCTAGCTGTAATACCTCACTGTGGCATGGCATTTTTTACTGGACATCTATGATGAAGCAAATATGATAAGTGTTATTATGTGTCTGGACTGGCCTGCATTGGAGCAGCCACTTTGACCATGTTTTCTTAGTGTGGCATGGGACTTTTAATAGCAAAGGCAACCGGAGTATGCTTGTATGTGTGGGTACTGGCATATGTTGGCAGACCCAGTTTAGAAATGTTTTCTTATGGCTTCACTACTGGCATTATGTGCAAAGCAAATATGAGAATGTTCTTATATGGAAATACTGGCATGTATAGGGGCAGCAAGCATGGAAATGTATGGGCGCAGTCAGTGTGAAAATGTTTTTTATACTGGCATATATTATGGGCAAAGGCATCATGAAATGTGTTAGGAAATGCGCTGTTGGTGACTTGCATCTATTGGATATTTTCATGAATTACCCTATAAAACCCATTGCAAAGACTCCAACCAATCCAAAGCGTTGCCTCCTTATACCTTCCTCACAGAGACTCTGAAACAGGAGCAGTTTATTGGCCACTGTGTCAAATGTAGCTGAAAGGACTGTGACACATTTCATAGGCCTCTCCGGAGTCAAGGTGGCCCGTGGTACTGTGTAATGTGAGCTTGATTTGGGGATTGCCCATTTTACAGAACACCAGGAGCTGCGATTTGAAGTTTTTAGACCTCCAGTTCCCAGTGAAGTCAAAAGAAGCCTGTACAAATTGCATAACCCTGGGGGAACACAGAGGGCAAATGGAATCTTTCACACACCCCAGTCAAAATATAGGGGAGGATCTCGCCCATCTCCATCCAGGCTAAATACCACAAGAGACCATCTGAATTGAAGTGACATCTTCCTGACCTCTTTTACGCAGTGAAAACCAGTGACCTGTGTGTACTGACCTTTGTTCCTCAATCAAAGTCAATAGAATTACTAGTTTCCTCTGAGAAACACGTCACCAAAAGGGGAAAAGAAATAATGACTGTGTGCTTCACTTGCGCGGGGGCTTGGAAAAAAGTACTCCGACCCGTGAGCACCCACAGCCCGTTTGGAGAACCAGGATGGTACTGGCTGGATAAGTTACCTTAACACTTAGATGGTTTTCTGGTGCAAAAGCCTCATCATTGGGGAGGGTCCCAAGCGATGGGCAATAAAGACTCCACATTGTTACTTAGGCATCTCGGGTCCCCATGGTTAACAGAACGCTCTTAGCCATAAATGAAGTAGGAGATGGTGCCTTCTGTGGCAGAGATACACTGAAAGGAAGATAGATGCTCAAGTAGGCTTCTCTTGGAAGGTCTTTTGAGACAGATGGTTTGTTTACTCTCCCTGCTCGGAGGGAGCCAGGAGGGGGAGGTGGCTGAACATCCAACACCTTGCATACCTTTTCTGGCATACCACGGTCTTCACCTTTTTGTTGATTCCGACAGATCTGATTGGTCCATGGAACGTGCGTGCTTTGTGTTGGTCCTCCCCGTGTCAGGTTTTGACTGCTTCATGGTTGACACGGTCTAGGCAACCCAGAGATTTCTCAGCTGCTGCAATCCTTGGTGGGCAGTATCTTTTGCTCAGTTTTCCTGAGTCTTCTAAGATCCACTGAAATGGCCAGTATCCTCTGCTTCTTGTTTTTTTTGGCAATGTTTCCACAGCAATAGAGGCCAGTCTCCAGCCATTTATAATTCCACTGTTGCAACTCTGGTAACCAGTCATCAAGGAAAGGTGTCACGCAGTCATTCAGGTAGCGCAGACATTCAGCTGCTCTCAGTCGAAAATGGAAACTGTTACAAAGGGAGTGGTCCACCAACATTGAGAGTGTCCAATCCAAACCCACCCGTAACTAGTGTCCACCCAACCTTTACTTCATTATGACCTCACTTCCTATGCCTGGCACTCCCATTAATGTTCCCACCCTTTGCAAAATGGCTGAGGGCTGCATTCACTGAATGGAGCTCAACGCAAGGGAAGGCTTTACCCCAAACCATTAACAGCTTTCAATGTTGCAACCGTGCACAGAAACCCTGCTGTGGCCAAGTGTCCTCTTGCCTAGTTTGGTTTTCAATGAGGAAAATACAACTTCGTCATCATACAACTATTTAATGGCCATCGTACTACCCCTAGAGCCATCTCCTGAAGATAGACTCCACTGATAGGGCACCTCAAAGAGGCGTGAATGGTCACCAGACCAGTTCTTCTGACCCAAATAAACTTTGAAAACAGGCCTGCCTGAATCATAGGCTGCGTTAACCAGATCTAAGCTATCGTTAAGTATTAGGCTAGAGTTAATTTGAATCCAGATTCTTCCTTGGTACACAGCTTTCCATTAACTTTTGGGAAATGAGGACTGTGGCTCACTGCTACCAGTAAATTTTAATTTAATGAATGCCCCTAATTGGTAACGTTTAGGCCTATGGACGTTCAGGTCCCAGGGGCTTTCTTCTGCTGTCTCCTAAAACATGGTGGGTGAAAATCTCAGGGTAGAAGAAAAAATATATATTTTCACCTTCCATCACACTTAAACCCACTGGGCCCGATTCAGGGAATTCTTTGCACGGTTCAACGTGACTTTGCACTGCTGAAAAGTGACTTTGCACTGCCGCCACAAACCCTGAGCAATGGAACTGTGCAAAGTGTATTTTTGCAGTGCAAAGCTATGTTGTACTGCAAAAATGAGTTTGCACTGACTGCACGACAAACATACACTTTGCACAGGATTCCATAGGAGTGGATTGCATTACCTCAAGCATGAGAATGCATGCTGGAAGTCATGCAGCTGCATTTGTCAGGCAGAAGGGGAACAGCAGGCGGACATGTAAAATCCATCCTGCTCCCCGATTCCGCCTGATAAATTATATCAAATTCTGCAGATTGGTAAAAATTGTGGAAAAACTGATCTGCGGGATCCGTAACATAGCGTTTTTACAAAACACCATAGGTTTTGATAAGAAATTTTTCAGACGTGCCACTTCTACTCTCCTAGAGGGTACAGCATTCAATAATCGCAGCTTCTGTACCCCAAGACTATATTGGTTCATGGGTACAGCTCATCTGGGAATTTCTGTGCCGGCGCAACTAAAAACGAATAAGTTGACCTTCAGTACTTCATTTTTGCCAGTCTGCGAGGTATCACTTGAGCATGCCAATGTTACATCAGCATTCACGTTTTACCTCTGTCTTGCTGTGCCTCGCGCACCCCCCACATCCATTGCACATTAGAATACTCCCATCCCCCACCGTCCCCACTCCTGAGGACATAGGAGCAATGAATTGAAATTTTCTGGCAAATTGATTATATTGAAGTATTGTGTAAACGAAAAAGGAGGAGTCAAATCAGGGTTCGTCCTAACACTCCAAAAATTGTAGGGGTTAGAGCTGCAACGTTAGGAAATTGGAGGCTCAACTTTGGCCCAATTGTTATCAAAGATGAAAACAAAAATGATTCCTGTTCTTTACGCTCATAACCCATAAGTGCTAAACCGACTGAGTATTTCTCCAAAAACGTTTTGTCAATTCCAGTAGAGACAACATCCAACACGTGTTTCGACCTATAATGTTCCTCATCAGAGTTTATACTTGTAATTTCTTTCTAGGTCTGATATATCGCATGCACCCGATCCGTGGGAGTTTCTTTCAACACCCACTTCTCAATAGGTCTTGCACGGCATGTCGCTGTTTTCTCTGGCATAGTGCTGCACAAGACCTACTGAGGTGCAGGTGCTGAAAGAAACACCCATGGATTGGATGCATTCGATAAATCAGACCCGGAAACAAATGACAAGCTTCTTGCTTCTGGTGAGATCTATATGTCGGTATATCATTGAACACAAACATAAGCCCTGATGAGGAGTGTTACAGGCTGAAACACGTATTGGCTATTGTCTCTATTTGAATAAATGGATTTCTGATAAACAATCCCATTGCTTATGTCCGGGCATTTGCTCGGCTATTACAGAACAAGTTTTGCCAGTGTGGGATGATTCATTCAAAGTAGTACTGTTTTATTCGGTTAGGGTGCTGTGGGCGTCAAATCAAACAATGGCTGAATTCTGCAATTCAGACTAATTACAGTGCATGTCAGATGAGTAAAATATTCCATTGAGTATTTCCAAAGTTTTGCTTTTTTGTGACAAGTGCAAAGGTGCTGTAAGTTGGTGGCCCTGTACAGTGATTTTGGAATTGTAACTATGTGCTTTTTTCCATAGCATCAGTAACTCGGCTTCCAATTAAGTGGATGGCACCAGAGTCTATCAACTTCCGACGATTCACCTCCGCCAGTGATGTGTGGATGTTTGGTGAGCCAGTTTGCGATTTGAAATCTATCCATTGGTGGCTCTCATGTTGCTTAGCGAACTTCCCCACTGATGTGTCGATTGAGGCCTAAAGCCTATGGGGCCGCGGCCAGAGTCCATTAACTCCCACCACTTCAGCCAGTGATGTGTAGATGTTTGGTGAGTAGGGCCCTAATCAGAATGTTATCCATTGCAGCTGTGACGTTTCCAATTAGCACATGGATTCCATGCTGGACTTCCTCTGAGCCAATCAGAATGCAATCCATAATGTGTGATATACACCTCACTCCAAACATTCTGCCTTGAGCAGCGGGCTCATAACTTCCCTTTCCCTTTCTTGCACAACAAATACCATGTGTTATTACCCTTATAGACCTTGGCTAGCGTCATTATAGCTTGGAATAATGACCTTTTTCACAACTTAAAGTCCTCAGCTTCGCCTCTGGCTGTAACTTGGGGGTGGGTCATTATCACGCAATCATGACCCCTCCCTCAGTCTATAAGGCTTAAAGGAACTCCCACTGTGATATGTAGTTTGATGTTTAAAGCCCATGGGTTAGTATAGGTGGCAATATCTTTTAAGTAATATTTGTTACTATTTTGATTGCCCCAATCTCACTACCATTGCATTGGTTTTGAACAAGAACCCTTGATTTGCAAAAGAACACGGGCACTGACTTGCATTTCCTGTTAATGAAACCAAAATCATTTGCTTGCCCTGGGAATTGAAGAAGCCATTTTGTCTTTCCTGAAAAGCGTATTTCTGGAGCCATTAGAGTCCAATTCTTTACATGCGATAAATTGTCATTTTTTAAAAGAGACGGTAAAATCTGACACTAGTCCAAAAAGGTATGAGCTTTGTAAAGTGAGGGTGTCGAAAAGCACAAACAACATTCTGCTCTTTACCACCCCCCACATCTCCCTCCAATAGCTGAAAAGAGTCCAGTTTTATAAGGCCCAAAATAACCTCTTTCAATCGTGCCATCTTACACAGGGCAGATTCTGCTTCAGAACACTCCTGTCGTTGACCGGGACACCCAACTGGGAAGACACATGGACACTACGAATCTAACGTCCTAATCTTCTTCTGCTTTTTCTTTACCTGCCCGTTTTCTATTTGGGTTTGGTTCTTTGAAACTGTATGTTTATTTTATAAATTTAGTTACTCCTGTGTTATCTATGTATCACCTTTATTGTGCCAGTGTGTCATTGTAAAGTATCAATTAAAATAAATAAAGTTCACTCTGGTCAATACCGGAACACAACAAGGATCCTGAGTCTTGGCCTAAATGAAGGCCGGAAGCTGATTCTAGTCCTTTTTCCAAGGTTGTTTGGCAAATAAAGTTGGGATTTTTAGCACAATGAGCTTCACGTAGCTCACCAAATTCAACTACAGAGGGTTGAGAATTTTGTATGAACGTGATGAGCGTGATCCTCCTCACCCTACCTCTGCTTTGATGTTCCTTAATTCATTTAGACCATAACTATATACAGAAGTAGGACACAATTGGCGAATGCACTAACTTTGTCACCTTAGAGGGAATTTTCTGTGCTGCATTTCGTCTCTTTTCCAGAGGTATGACGTGCTTTGTTTATGTCGCGTATCTTCAGGAGTCTGCATGTGGGAAATCCTCTGCTTTGGAAAGCAGCCCTTTTTCTGGCTGGAGAACAAAGATGTGATATGCGTGATCGAGAAAGGAGATCGCCTGCCGATGCCGGAGGTCTGCCCACCCACCCTTTTCACCTTGATGACACGATGCTGGACGTATGATCCCAACGAAAGGCCAAAGTTCACAGAACTGGTGTGCAGCTTAAGGTAGGCTTACTACCATCTCCTAAAACAGCCTGGCATTCTTCGGACAGAAGCAGTTTGATAGTCATTAGAAAAACAGTATTTATGCAACATTCTTAACCCATGGAGTGAGACCTTCTCGGGAGTATGGTTGTCATGTTCCCCAAAATGTCTAACTTTTAAAATGTTATACTCTCTTCTAAACGTGCCCCTCTAACAGTACAATATGATATACTGAAATCTCATACATTTGCCCAAAATCCAACATGATATGTTTTAGAAGGATCTTTCAGAACCACTACAGGTGTATGATTAAAACAAAAGTTTAACCAATCTCTCACATACTAGAGTGACTGCGAAGTAGGCCTTAGATTAGGGAGATCAGGAGCTCAGTTTTAAGTTACATATATTGTCGATACAGGTAAATATGAAAATAAACATATTTATGTAACAACGCGATGCATTCAGATAGAGTTCTACATGTAAGTAATAACCATATACACATACATGCACAATTACAGTTTAATTGGGACAGTTCACTTAAGAATTATTACATTTTAATGCAATACTGTTATAAGAGCAAAAGTGGGGCGAAACATTAGGTTGACAAGCATGGATCTTACAGAATTATGAGGCATAATCAGTATACTGTAACTAAACATAGTGTCCAACCAGAACCTCGCAACAAGGGACCAGCAGCGTTTCTTGTAAGTAACCAAGTTTTGCATACTTTGGGGTAGTTTAAAAAGTTAGGCAATGTTCTCGCACAGGGAAGCAGCAAACTCAATTAAATAGTCATGCACACTAGTTAGTGACTCTTTTTGTAATATGGAGATAATAGTTTTCCTGTGTAGGACAATATCAGCGACCAATCTTGGATGTCTCAGGGGACCACAATGCAGGTTCCACCACCAAAGGTAAAGCAGGCAGAGCTGCTGAGGAGGACTTTAGGTTGGACTTTGGGGAATACAGAAACAGGTATGCTAACCAACCCTTAGAATCCAGAGCAGAACGGAGAATTACCAAAGGTATGTCGAGATCATTGTGGCCAACTGCTGTCACCATTGATTGCAGAATTGGGGATCCCAGGGTTACCCTTGCAGGGGTCACCTGTTTTGGCAGATTTAACAGCTAGAAGCAGTGGTTTTGGGGATTCCAGTCTCACAAGGCTGGATTTGGGTTGAAGCTGTGGAAAGACCTCTGCTTTGGATTCCCTACTAAGCTACAAAAGTGCCCGTTCTTCAGAAGTTGTAAATGGAATGTGTGCTGTACAAGCTTTCTCCTGCCTCCTTCCGTACTGAGAGGATGTTCGGTTGGTATGGCGGAAGGGGGCTGTGTGCCTGAGGGTAGAGTAGCCACAAGTGTGAGTAATGTATAACTTTCATAGCAAGACATAATAGAAAGCAACATCTTTTTCCGCAGCATATTTACTACTATATCCTAAAGTAAATCCACATAAAGTGCATTTGCCCCAAAATGCATGAGTGCTGCAGGACTGAGAATGATCATGTCTAATCTCTCTTTCCCTCCCTTTATTAATAGTGATATTTATCAAACAGAGCGGGACATTTTGAAGGATCAGGAGAGGAACAATCGTCACCGGCCCCCTAAAATAGTGGAGCCGGTCATTTGTCATGAGCCACCTCCCAAGGTAAGGGGCAGGATACCTGAAGGAGCACCGTGCATTGTGTGCATTTCTCTTCTGATCACAACATTGCCACAGTCTTTAGTCTGTAAGTGTTCACGTGACTACTAATCTGGCAGGTGGCTATATCGTAATTTAATTGGATGGGGAAGGGGCCAAAATCAGATGCCTGCAAATCTGTGGAGTTATTTGATTCTTGGTAAATAGTAAGGAATATTTTTTGCTGGCAAATTGGTTGAGTAATTCATGGCATCTCTGTTGCATTTAAATGGTGTTTTTAATACAGGTGAAATAGTTAAGACAGTTTGAACCCGGATTCAAGCTTTTAGAACTACAATAGAATTGTTTTGGCCCATACACTGAGCCATAAATACTCTATAAGAAATTCTCCAAGGGATCCTAATATCAGTCGCCACATAGCAGGTCCTGTTTTAAGTGTATATTTCTAATGGATCCTGTCCTCCCACGGATTCCACATCTTATATGTTCTTTCCAGCAGCTGCAGATCTCGGAAACTTTTTCTCAGCAGAGAGCTCTTGGGTGTCGAAGATCCTCGGCTCCGTGAACAAGGATCTTGTCAAAAAATACAAGCCAGTGTCCTCTGACCTAGAATTACTTACAAGACACCCCACAGAATGCAGCCTAGTGGTGCAAGCGGTAACCATAAATGCTAAGGCAAGCTCTTACCCTCCCTTACCCCATGACAGAGATGGTAAAAGATATGATGATCTTGGCCTTGAAGGCAGTAAATGCAACACACACACTGGCTAAGTACACACTTACCTTATGGTCAGTGATACCTGAGGCGGCAGAGCATGTTCCAGAAGGGGTATTGAGTAATGGTTCCCTGAATATTGTGGGAGATGGCAAGGAAGCAATGTGCCAAGCCCTCCAATCAGGCCTCAATGCAGTGGACTGCGTGGGAAGAGCAATGGCTACAAGCTCTGTTACTCAGAGATTAGCCTGGCGGAGAAAATCAGGATTTGAGCAGGATGTGCAGTCTAAACCTCTTCACATGCCCTTTGATGGGTCCCACCTGTTTAGGCCCAAGGCTGACGATAACCATGAAAATCTATAGTCATCTAATGCTGTACCAAATTCCCTGGAAGCGTCAGTGCGACAACCCACCCAGCCCTCTTCCCAGTGGAAAGGAAAACCTTTTTGCTACTTTAGCTACATCAGCCGAAGAGAAAAACATGCAACTTCCTACCAGGGCCAGAGAAGATTTTCTAGGGCATCGAGGGGTAGAGGTGGAAAGTCAACCCAGTCCAATCCTACCTCGGACACCTTCAGCCGCAAAACCGTTTGAATCCTTTTTCCATTCCACTCACATAGGGAGGCGTCTGTTACACAGTTTCCCAAAATGGTGCAGTATTCCTATGGACGCATGGGCATGATGGATGGTTTTCAAGGGTGCTGCCTCCCTTTTCTAAAGTGTCCACCAGACTAGCACCCCCACCCCTCCAGTCAC
The DNA here is from genome assembly GCF_040938575.1 of Ambystoma mexicanum. Classification (NCBI taxonomy): domain Eukaryota; kingdom Metazoa; phylum Chordata; class Amphibia; order Caudata; family Ambystomatidae; genus Ambystoma; species Ambystoma mexicanum. The sequence continues at coordinate 180,588,751 of NC_090927.1, read as the reverse complement.
CCTCTGTTCCAGAACTGCTGCTCCAGAATGAGATTGTCTTTCTGCTGGAGAAGGGTGCCATAGTGTCAGCACCACAAGTGGAAAGGAACAGGGTGTGGTACTTTCTGGTCCCAAAAAAGGATGGAGGTCTATGACCCACCTTGGACCTGAGCCGCTTGAACAAGTTCCTCAGGAAGGAAATGTTCCAGATGCATATACTCCCGGCTTTGAGATTCAGGATTGGTTGGTGTCACACCACCTCCAGGAAGCTTAGTTTCATGTGCCAATCCATCTACAGCACAGAAAGTTCCTGAGGTTCATAATCGGAAATTCTCATTACTAGTTACGTGTTGTGCCCTTTGGGCTCATCTTCGCCCGAAGGTCTTCACCTAGCTATTGGCGGTGGTAGCGGCTAGTCCCAGGAAAGGAGGAATTCACGTTTTTCTGTATATGGACAATATATGATCAATTGGCTGATAAAAGCTCTATCCCGAGTCAGACTCCGGACAATCTAGATCACACATGCTATCTCCTCCACAGGCTGGGCTTCTCCCTCAACATCCTGAAGTGTCAAGTGACACCCTCCCAAACGCTCCAATTCATTGGAGCAGTTCTGTATTCTCCTTCGGGAAAGGCATTTCCTCCTGAGGACAGGGCTCTACACTAACAAATGGTGACCAAATTTCAAAACACCCAATACCTGCCAGCCCTGGACTTCCTATGCTTCTCAAGGCATCCGGCATCTTCTTGATATCGAAGGCCCGATTGAGAATTAGACCTCTCCAGCGGGCCCTTAGATCTCAATTCTCACAGTTCTCTGGCAGCATTAATGACTTGATTCAAGTCTCGAGCAGATTCATTCAGGGTCTCCTGTGGTGGACACACAGGGAGAATGTGATGGCAGCCAAGCCATTTTGGAGACTGTTTCCAGAGGCGACTGTGGTTAGGGACGGGTTGGTGAAAGGCTGGGGTGCTCACCTGAATGAGCTGACGGTGAGTGGACTTTAGTCGCTGGCAGATACTAGATTGATATATGATAGTCTATTTATATAGTGCCTACACACAAAGTGTTTCAAAGCTCTTCAAGGCAAGGGAGGGAAAAAGGGAAAATACAATGACATTCTTACAGGCCATGAACAGTAAAGATGTGAAATTAACTATCGTACTTGGCCTGATGACATTTCAGATAGTGCAAAAGCTAAGACATAGATAAGGAAGGGAGGGAGAGAGTGGGAAGGAAATGGAAACAGACAGGCGACTACTGTACTAGGCCTGACGACATTTCTAGTAGAACAGGAGCAAAACAAGAGGTGAGGGAGAGGGGTGCAGAAAGGTAGGGGAGGAACAAAACAAGCGACTATCATACTAGGCCTAACGACATTTCATATAGTGCTGTAGTGGAGGTGGGGAGAAAAAAAACAGTAAGGGGAGGGGGGAGGAGACAGACAAGTTTGCTATCATTCTAGGACGAGGGGCAATTCTGATAGAGTAAGTGCATAGAAGAAAGTAAGGAGAGGAGATAGAAAAAGGGAGAAGGGAAAGGAGGAGAGAACAGAGAGTTAGCAGTCAACAGAGTGGAGAAGCAAGAGGGGAGAGTGAATACAATTTCAGAAGTCAGTAGTAACACATAATGTTGCAAGCCAGGATACAAGATGAAGATGTGAACAGCATGATTCAGGGCCACCATGAGTACAAGATGCAAAGGAAATCCAGCATGAGAGTTGAGAAAGGGTGACGACCGTGAATGAATGAAGTCCATAAAAGTCAAATCCAGCATTGGCCAAAAGACGGTGATGGTGAAACCAGATTGCACATAAACCTGTCACAGTTGAGGGCGATCTCTGGCCTCCATACAGGGGTGTACTGTTCTGGTCATGACGGACAACACAGAGGCAATGCATTACAACAACAAGAGAGGTGGTGTAGGGTGACTCCCACTGTGTACAGAGGCAATGCAGCTCTGATTCTGAACGTTATAGAACAAAATCTCCCCATCAGCAATTCACTAGTCGGGAGGAACAACACGGCAGCGAACACACTGGGCAGGCATGGTTCAGTCTCCCACGAATGGGAGCTGTGCCAGGAAGGCCTTCTAGAGATCTTCACCCTCTGGGCCCCCTCAGGTGGACTTGTTCGCATTCAGTGCAACAAGAAGTACAAACCTTTCTGCTGCAGGGAATTTGCCTGAGATGGCCAGTGGGTGATGCATTTGTATTTAATTGAAACTTCCAACTTCTGTATGTGTTTCCAATGACTTCCATCATTCCTGAGTGATCAGAAGGCTGAAGAGGTACTGAGCAACCATGATCTTCTTTGCACCGTTTTGGGCCAGGAGGATGTGGTACCCGGACCTTCTGGATATGGCCATCTGTCCTCCATAGAGTCAAAACTACTTCTTCACCTGGGCGTAGATACACTCAAAGTGTGCATGCCTGCCTTCTGAAAGGCTGAGGTACAGGGACTGGGACCTACCAGAAAACATAATGGAGGTTTTGCTTTTGGCCTAGAGGCCAGCAACTAAGGCTCTGTACCGCTGCCTTTGTTACTGGCCTGCTTTAAGGTTTTGTCGTTCCTTTTACATCTTGCGAGGCAAGGACTTCAGGTTACCACCATCAAGGGCTATCTGTTAGCACTATCCATTTTAAGCATGCGCGCGAATATGGGTCGTACTTCACTATCCCCATTTTGATATCATTTTTAAAAGGACTGACAAATACCTTACCCCCGACCCCTTTCATGGTTCTGGTATGTAACTTAAATTTCATATTGACATTCCTAATAACATCCCCTTTAAGCCAACGCATGGAAAACTCCCTTCTTTGTGGCAATATCACTGCCATGAAGAGTCTGCGAGCTGCAGGCCTTGTCCTGCAAACCACCTTTCACAACCTTTTCAAAAGACAAGGTGATGCTCAGGGTGTGCCCTTCTTTACTGCCCAAGTTGGTGTCTAACTTTCATCTGTCAAATACAATTTGCTTACCAGCTTTTTACCACCGCCTATCCCGTCCAAAGGAGGAGCAAAGGCTCCATAGACTTGATCCAAGAAGGGCATTGAGTTTCTACATCGCAAGAACTAATCCTTTCAGATTCGAAGACCAGCTCTTTGTATGTTATACAGGCCTGAAGATGGGCGAGGGAGTGATGAAACAAACCATTTCCAGATAGATTGTGCTTTGTGTCTCTGAATGCTATTCCCGGCCAGGAAAAGATATCAACGACGACTTCAGAGCACATTCAACCAGGGGTGTGACTGCTACTTGGGCACTCCAGATAGGAGTTCCTGTAAATGATATTTGTCGGGCCGCAATGTGGGCTTCCATCCACACGTTTGCTAAACACTTTTGCCTGGATACTATGTTATTTCAGGACACACGCTTTCCTACAGCATATCATTACTTGATGGATATGGAGTTCTCTCCTCCCGCCTCCTACGATCTGTTACTTTACCACTATGGGAGTCGATCTAAGATGAGGAATCTGTGGGAGGACACAATCCATTAGAAGAACAAATGACTTGCCTCTGGTAATGTTCTTTCTGAGGGATGTTCCTCCCACGGATTCCTCATCGCTCCCGCCCCCATCATACACCACAATAAGAGAGCTCTCTCGTTTGTGCTATTTGTACTGATGATGACGTCCCACCCAGACTCGACGACGATGGCCCCGATGATCCTCTATACCCGAGCTGCACAGTGCACTGTGCTGAGAAAAGTTTCTGAGGTTTGCGGTTGCAGGAAAGAATATCTAAGATGAGGAATCTGTGGGAGGAAAATCCATCAGAAAGAACATTTGAGAGGTAAATAATTTGTTCTTTTAACTCCATAACTGCAAGATATGAATACAGAAGTCTTTGTTTTTGGTGAAGGTAAAATGTGTATCTAACTCAGCGAGGCACAAAGTGCTAGGGCCCATCCTAAGTAGATATGTTTAATTGTCATATATCTGAAGCCAGGTGTACTGGGCTCACTCCTCAATTCCCTTTCTCTAAGTGCACATGGAATATTACTGATTCTGGTGTCACCCTCTTAGATTTCCCTTCCATAAGGTTCCCGTCTTAAGACAAACTGTGTGTTTCTGTCCTGCTGACACAGCCCTTCCATTCTTTAACACCCGCTTGCTTACCTCGTTGTGTGTCACATAGTAACGGAGCAACACGCTGGTCTTGGAAGCAAGACCAAGCAGAGCAACAGAGGTTTGAATCCCAGATACGTGCTTAGAAACCAAACTCCGGTGCTAAGCGCATTATAAAAAACCAATTAAATTAAAAAGCTCCTCTGAGCATCATTATCCTGTCCCCCGGACTCAAAAGGTCAATTCTATGGTGTCCTTCACTCCCTTCTTTATAGCCTACTGCTCATATTTTCAATACCCGTACTGACCCCTGCACTAGTCTATGCTTGTGTCCCCTTAATGAATGTCTGCAGTTCCAATTCTTCCTCTTATCGCTGGCATAAACCCACCAAATCATAGTATTCACAGAAGAGACATCACATACCCTTTCACCCCTGATCCCCAAATGACATCATTAGAAGTGACATCACATGACACAGTTGATCTCAGTGTGTTAACACGAGGTGGCACCAATTCCTGTACCAAGGATTTTCCTTGTTCATCTGCAAGAGGGTGTCAGACAAAAATACCACTTTCTCGGGTCCCATGGGTGCAAGAGCCTCTGCCGTTGGCTCATTTCCGGCCTGGGAGTCTTGGCATCACATGGGTTCTACCTCTAAAATGAGTCCATTGCTGTTACCTCACTGTGTCGCTTAGTCATCTCCTCCAAGCACCACAAGTGTGACCTACTGCCATATTGCCAAGGAAATCAGCCCTCGTATTACTGTTTGTAACTAGTTGTGTTCTGTATATTAACAGTTCTGTGCTCACCTTTGTCTTTTTCTAATCTCAGCCCAGTCGACCAAAGTATAAGCCTCTGGCTCCAGTAAACCTGTTGGCCCCTAAGATTCAGTTTCAGGTAAGATGGCATCATATTATCAGTCCAGTATGGCATTAAAACGCATGTACATGTATCTAGGAAATTGAGACTGCATGCCCAGAGCAGTACTTTCATGGTTGCAGAATTGTAAGCAATGAGTTTAAGAGAATATTATATAAGAGAGATGCACTGGCATGATAACACCCACTCACAGGTCAACCAGTCACAGGTTCATATCTTGGCAGGGCCCGAGCAGCCTTTTATCCTTTCGATGTTAACAAAATGAGTACCTCTGAATTGGGCAATGGTAACACCTCTTCTCAAACTGAAGAGCCGTTAACTAGGGTTCTATGTCCATGAGTGGAGGTTCAAGGGTGCATAGAAAAGCAATTTCTATATTCTAATCGATGAGACAAAGTAAATGGAAGGCCTGTACACACTCTTCAATGTAAGGGAATGAAGAGGACAGGTTTAGCCACTTGCCGTAATGTATTACCACCTTTCTAGGCAGTGAAGGGGACATTAGGTAAAGACTGGGTAGAAGCCATGGGGTTTCCATTCCTTCCCAAACACTTCTTTTCTTTCTTGATACCGGGTGATGGATGTAACCATCTGCTTGCGCTCTGTGATCCTTGATGATCAGTGTTAAAATGGTGCACCTGACGCACAAAGCTATCTGCCATTCCTGTCACAGACTTAAATCCTAATGGGTCAAGTGGGATGTACATCTTTACAGGATTCCAAGATCAGCGTAATAGGTGAAGTTCAGCTGGGCATACATTCAATCCTGGCCATTCCAGCCAGGAAATGCTAGTCCATCCCTAGTTTTAACTTGGCATTATGGGACTTGTAGTCCTGGGTTTATGATGGAGAAATCCAGGGTCTACAATTCCCGTAGTGCAAAGTTAAAACCAGGACTGGAATGGGTCATGTTGACATCTATGGTTGGGTTACAGTAACACCTGTTGCTTGCAGCAGCACGGAACATAACGTCAAGACTACGAATGTGTGATGGAGGAATCAAAAAGATCTGTTTCAATTATTTGTTATTCCGAATTCTAGATGGTTGCATCATTGGATCCTTCTTGGTGTATGTGTTCCCTAGCTTTAGTCCTTGTATTGCAAAGCACACGCTTCCTGTTGAACTCTAGCACACAGAGAAGCTTTTTTTGGAGGGGCACAGAGAGCATCGAAGGATGTAGCATTGTAATGTGCTTATCATCTTTTGGGAGGTATCAGCGTAGAGATATCGGAGTCAGTGTGTTTGAGTCCCGAAGCGTTCTTCTGCTGACTACCCTTACATCAATGCTATGGAGTAACTGGACATGTATGTATGAGCAGGCAGGTGTAATGTTGGGATGTTTTGACAACGGTACCTATTTTAGCATCAAGGATCATTTTACTTTAGCACTGAAAACAAATTAGCTTGTGCAGGATGAATGACTGATTTTTCCTTTCTGGGAGGTTGGTGATATGATTGCTGTAAATTACCAGACGATCACTTTCCCTTCCTCTTTAGTCCAGGAAACTATTTCCGTTCATTTTCCAGGAAGCAGTGCACTGTAAGAGAAATCAAGTCAATAATTAACACTACTAGTTCCTTCATAAACAATATCTGTACAGGTCAATGAACAAGGGTACCTTTCGAAATGTACCCTTTTGTAACAGAAAACCAAGTAAAATTTCTTTGGTAATCAAATCGATTAGGAAAGCATGCATGATCAATTTCAGAAATCTACAGAAAACGCCATGCAAATAGTACTCAACATGCAGACAATTCATATAACAAATGGTAATGCAAGGGATATAGTTTAGAATGAATAATATAGATCAAGCAGTACACTGAAAACAGGGAGAATCTTCAGAATAAGATGGGGGTGTCAAATGTGAAGTCGGAGGCTACTAGCCAGGCATAGAAAGGTACTCGTCACCTCGGTTTTCGACATGTAAAAAGTACACAATTTCATACTTAGCAGCAGTCAATAATTACTGGTCAATGCATAATGGGCAGTGCAAATTTTGAGGCCCAGATTAAGAAATGTGTGGGGGTCATTAAGGGAGTTAGGCAAATCACAATGTATGTTGACATTTGAAATCATTGTTGACGAACAGAGATTTTAATCATTTAGAGTAAGATACACATGTCCACTAGTTTTCTTAATTCCCTTAATGGTTGGCGACCAGAAGTTCCACGGGCTGATCAGAGTCGGCCTGTTTTGACTGCTTCCCTTGTGCCTTTAGTTGCAATATGTCCAACTATAGACATAGGCTGCACTATATGCTGTATCCTGTATGTTTAGCATTGTTTCCAGAATCTGGAATGCAAGCGCGTGTGTCCTCAGATGCAGACCCCTCCTGAGCAGGCTACCGCGCTTTTTTCAATGTGCATGCTGATGTGTTTCTATGCTGCTTGTGCCTGCTGTCGCTGCCGCTGCTGCTAACTGTTTCTGTCCATGTTTGCACCTGGCACGCCTCCACAACAGATGCCAGAGAGTCTGTGCGCCAGCTCGCCCACCCTCTTTAGCCCGACCGACTATCAGTCACCACTGGACTCTACGCACAGCCCGCCTCTCCAGCGTCACAATGTGTTCAAGCGACGCAGTATGCGGGTAAGGCCTGCATGCTTCTGTTTTGTCTCGCTAGGAAAGTTTTGAAGGATTATGCATTATAAGGTCCCATTATTGGCACCCTCTGCAAAGACCGATAGTATGAAGCTATGAATTTCAATGAAGGGAAAAAAGCTGCATAATCAAACTCCTTTGCAGTACCAACAATGCATCTGAGGAAAGTGGTTGAGGCCTGCTGGCCTTCAAATGGCCAAAATAGAACGAAGAAAAAAGTGATGGCATCTCAAAAGTGAAGACCAATGATCAGAGATTAAAACACATTCCTACCCGGTGAGGGTCAATCAGATTGTTAGACTCGATCTGATTGGCCTTCGGCGGGACGTTACCAGCCCCGCAACGACTTACCTGCTGTCCGCCGCGTGCATCACTGATCGTTCCCGATCTGCGACTGGCCGCCATGGAAAGGGAGAAAGCAATACGTGTAGTCCCTTCTCCCCGATCCATATAGGCCATTTTCTTTGCTTTTATTTGCTTGAGTTTAGAAACGGTTGACATGCCGTTTTTCTACTCAAGTAAAAATACTATTAGTACCCTGGTAGAACGGGGTACTAATAGCAATAGAACCCTCTGAGGGGGGGCATTACCCGAGCGGTATTGCCCCCCTCAGGTTCTATTGCTTTAATAACACGTGTAAAACCAATTATATAGTAATTTGATGCTGAGTGAGTATCATGGACATATCTCCTTATTATCCTGGGGGAGAAAAAGGGGGGCCATATTACGCAAGTTTTCATTTACCTCTTCTAAATGCCCTGGTCGCATACTCATCTTTAGGACATCTGTAAGCAAAGAGGGATTGATCATGGTGTGAGGTACAGAAAGCAGGCAAGCATATGCCCTTGTGCATGCGCCCTGCCAATCATCAAGGAAAATGATTAGTGTTCCCTGTGGCCATGGATATGCGCACTGGTTTTCGGCACCTTCTTTATCATTACCCCTTTGTGAATCGGCACGCAATGATGGCAGGTTTACAGCTGGTGCCTTGCTACAAGCCCACCACAGACCTTATGTAATACTACTGAAAGTGTGTTTCCATCGCTTAAACACGTATTCGAGCCATTGGATGGTTTTACAGACCTTAAAGGAAATCAGGGTATGGGTCAGAGATATAATGTCTAGAATGTAAGGGAGCAGGATTGCTCGTTGAATTGAAAGAGGGTAAGACATGTCCTCTCTAAATTACAGGGTCAAATTCAGGCTGATCCTCATTTGGCCATATGTTGTCCTTGTAGCCTTTTGACAGCATTGAATATATGACTGGTTGGTTATTCCCTCTAACCTACTCTCAAAACTCTTTTAATGCACTCCCTCCAGAGCAAGTGTTTGGATCATGTATTTTAGTTGAATTCCTTATAAAAGGTCTTACTCAACTCTCCCTCCAAAACTGATATAAACCAGTACATATGTGTTAATATGATTGTGATCCAAATGTCGTAAAACCAAAGAGAAGGTTCAGGTGGAAAGGGAAACAGCTTGATCTTTGAACAGGCATTATACAGAGTCATAGGACCCGGTGATTGGGGTGCCATAGTGAGAGTCTTGTGAATTTATGTGCCCAAAGGGCGATCAGAGTGGTGTACAGATAGTACACAAGGGGGAGACGGGACAGGGGCGAGACGCCACAAAGCTGGGTGAAGAGTGCATGATGGCGGATGATGGGAGTTCAATGGGGACAGACGAGGACATTTGATTGAAAAGAGGTGGCGATACAGGAAGCCCACAAACATAAGCAGAGATGTGAAAGGTATACGTTAATCCATACAACATTCTCTGGTAAATTCGACGACTAGTATGGAGAGTACCATGGTACCGAGTTCAAGGTTGGTGCTTTTTTGCAATAATGACACTCACTAACTTACCCTGCCCAAAGCACTAGCTGGCCTATCATTGATTTGCTTACTTGTCTGACCTGTTGGGCAACTGTAAAGCGGACATTCGCTTGTGATATGTTGCACCACTTTTCCGCCTTCATAGTGACGCAGCATTTTGATGAAAAAACAAAGAGGTGTCCTTCAATAACAGTATTTACACATGGGGCAAATTGATGCATGCGCGCGCTGATGAAGAACGCAAGGAAAGGCTCCATGTTGAACAGGTTACAGATGAGAACGGGTGGTGATCAGATAATGCATAGGCAGGTGGTACCAGGGAAAAGGCCCAAGGGGCTTAAAGGTTTTGACCCCTCTGATAAACAACACAAAGGAAGGGCCATGCCACCATGTAGAGGAGCAGGTGCAACCGAGAGGCTTGTATGCATGACACAAGGAGAACAGGCAAGCAGAGAAAGTGGTTGGTGAATGTGAAGGGGGAGGATTAGATGGTAGAGGGGTGGGATGAGAAAGGGAATAGTAAAACAGGGCAGCAGGAGGGACAGAGAATCATTTAAGCCGTGTATGCCAACTCAATGAGCGCTTCCTCAAACATATGTGAACATCAAAAACAAAAAACTATTATGAACGATTACTATTGGCACAGCACTGTCATTTAAAATCCAACAATGAGGATAGATCAAAAATGTTCTTTTGGGATAGAGAAATGACAAGGACAGGGCATTGGCCATCCATCCACCAAACAGAATTCCAATGAGTCTGCATTCTCTGCTTGACCATTCATGGCTAAGTGCTAAAGAGAATTCTCCCCTGCTTAGTACATTGCTGTCTTACAACATATATTTGAAAGCACATGAAAATCGAACTCCCATTAACTTTCAGTTCCTGTGTGCCATATATTCAGAATTTCACTCTGGCATAATCATTTTATATACTTTTAGTTTTCAAGCTCTTAGCACTCCATTTAGTAATGTTGTGTGTCAAAAATGTATTATTTCACTCAGGTATAATCATCTCACATCTGTTTTGTATTTCAGTATTTAAGTATTTAGCGCACTGCTTAGTATTTACTTATCACACCACCTAGTAATGTTGTGTGGTAAATAGTCAGGAATTTACTCTGATATAATCGTCTCTTATACTTTTAGTATTCATGCTCTTAGCACGCCACCTATTAATGCTCTGTGCCAAACATTCATGATTTCACTCTGGTATAATCAACTATTATAATTTTAGCATTCAGGCTCTTAGCACACCACACCCATACAGTCTCTCTCCTTGTACACATGCTCCTCCAACATGTGATCTCTGACTTTGCCCCCTCCCCATAAATAACCCAGAATACTCTAAACATGTTGAACGCTAAGGGAAACCAGGCAAGAGGCCCAGCTTTACATCACCCATGTAAGACTCTCTTGCTCTCGCTCACCCTGCTCATTAATAAACCACTTTTATATCCAGTCTGCTGTGAGACAGGCATGGTATCAAGAGATGATACAGCCAACAGTGTGTTCATTCGACAATGGGATCTTTATTAAGTATCAGGATGGGTGTAATGTCTAACTTGCCCTATAACTATGGTGGGAATTGCCCCACCTAAAGAAACTAAGGGAAGTATATGTCCATAAGTCCAAATCAAGAGTCTGTCTGTGACTTAACCTATGCTTGCCCTCACGTCTAATATAGAAATGTATTGTAGGGTTATTCTCACTCAAATAATGTTCAAAAGAATGTCTGGAGCAGCCTGTATCTCCCTTCGCAAGTTTAAGATACATTTCCAATAATGTTGGGTTTCAAACGTTCCTTCAGGGTTTAGGGTTCCCTTACCCAAGCTTAAAGTACTGGTTCTCAAAACAATGTTCCAAAAGAGCTTACAGTCCCTTACACATGCTACAAGCACAGCTTCACGAAAATCAATGTTCTGCACTCTTCAGCTTGATCTTGTTTCACGATGCCTTTCACACTTCTTTTGTCTTTGTTGGAGCTTCCTGATCTTGGCGCAGTTCACAGGCCGCACAGCGCACCGTCAGGCCCATGTCCAGCTTTCTGTCCTGTTGGTGGTTTACAAAGACTCCCAAGTTCATAGATTGATGGTTTGCCTTCTTGTTACTTATGTAACTCCCTTTTTTAAATTATAATTTGTTGGCTTTCATGTACAACCTTTACTTTTGTTCAACTTGCTTTTGCCCGTTCAGCATTTTGCTCACACTTCACTCGCTCCCCTCAGCTGCTCATCCACAGATTTTATTCACTTACTCACATTGTTGCACTTTGTCTTTCTTTTTTTTATTTCCTTGAATTTTAATCAAAAAGGGTTTACATTTTTACAAAGGTCTTGAACATTTGAAGATTCACGGCACCAAGCGTGTTTTACTGTGTCTTGTCCTATCACCTTCCTGGTTCGAAAGAACCATTGTCTCCCTCTTCAACTGCCAGACTTTTATTCAACTTAGAGTGGCCCTCTGAGTGTGCCGAGATGGTTTATCATTGTGAAGGCTGATTCTATTAGCTTCACCATTGTCAGAGTCCATCATGTTGTCTCTTCCGAGATTAGCCTGTTCCATAGAGCTTCTTCATCCAGCGTTATCGCCCGTTGCAAGCGAGGTTGAAGATATGTGTCTCTGCTTTGTTGTGTCTTAGGGCACTGGAGCACTAAATGTTTCAGTGTTTCCACTTGGTCTTTATTCTTACATAGACGACAACTATTGTCCATCGATGGGGAGCGGATGGCTAGAATTTCGCGTGTCCTCAGCAAATTGAGTCTAGCCTTCAGGAACATTCCTCGCATACCTTTGTTTGGGAATTTCATGCAGTAATTCTGAGGTTTATTGACTTTGTTGAAAGTCGGTGGAAGATGAGCCAATAGTTTGTTGGTGCTAGCTGTGTCAAGCGTTGTGATCCAGTCCATCAGTTCCATTTTCAATTTCACTCGGTCTGGGTTGGTTATCAGAACTTCTTCCAAGCAGGCTATTTCTCTCAGGATATCTTGCTTTCTTGCCGCCCAGTTCTTGAGAGCCTTACATGATCCACTCTTAAGTTCTTCTGCAATGATGTTGTAGATTGGCAAGGTATCCGCCATCAGGATTTTTCTGAATAGTCTAATCTTGCTTTGTTCTACCGACTAGGCCAAGGAAACCAGGCCCAGTTCTCGTCTAATCGCGGGCATGGATGTTGACTTTGGTAGGCCCAGTACCAATTTCCAGACATGGCCTTCCAACTTCTGCCATATGGAGCTTGGGATGTTTAATGATGATTCCATGCCATGGATAATCGACGGGACAACCTTACCCTTACAGAAGTTGATGGCTGGCAACAGCAAGAATTTACCAAATTTCTTATCCATCGATCTTGTTTGTGCTGTTAGTATTTTCACCTTGCTCCATAGCTGTTCTTGCATCGCTTTGTCTTTGGCCGACCCGTCGATGGTCACCCCTAAGTATTTGAACTCATTGACGACTTCAATTTTTGTTTTGTCCAGAAACCATTTAGGTGGTTTAGTCAACTTCTTTGTTATTTTGGCCAAAACGAGTACTTTTGTTTTTGTTATATTGATTTCCAGATTGTTCTCTTCCGTATATCTTGCCAAGTTCGTTAATTTGCGTTTTAGTCCAATTTGTGTTTGGTCGATGATGATGGCGTCGTCTGCGTAGACGAGTCGCGATATGTTTGTTTTCCCGATTTTTGGTGGAAATGCTCTTATTTTTTCCTCGTCAATTTGATAGTCCCTGAGGAAGGTGATAAATAGGGCTGGAGCTAAGGGGCATCCTTGTTTGACACCTCGCCTGACCGGGATCTCCTTCGACATTACTCCTTGCTTGTTTAGTTTCACCCTGATCTTGGTATCGGCGTGCAATGCTTTTATAGGTTTCAAAATCGACGAAGGGCCTTTCCAGTCGTTTAGTTTGGCCTACAATTTTGCCCGGTCTATTTTATCGAATGCTTTCGACAGGTCTACAAATGCAAGATACACTCTTGGAGCTCCTTCTCTCACGTTGGCCTTCAGGATGTTTATCAGTAAGATGTTTATGGCGGTGCTTCTGTTTTTCTGGAAACCTGTTTGGAAGATGTCGCTGCAAGGGGCAGTTTTGGCCCAGCTTCTGAGGTGGTCTAATAACTGTGTTGCAAAGATTTTCCCCACAATGTCCAGGAGTGCTATAGGTCTGTAGCTTTTTGGATCCTCTCTGCCACCTTTTTTGTATACTGGGACAATTATGGCCTTCAGCCAGGTTTCAGGGATCATGTTTGTATTTCTGCAGTGGGTGAAGATTTTGCTTATTGCGCCCACCCAAGCTTTCAGTGATTGTTCCAGGTCTAAGTTGGTCAAGCCGTCTGGGCCGGGGGCTCTCGATGTTTTGAGTTTGTTGATGGCGTTTTCAATGTCGACCGCGTTCGATACATCCACCCAACGTGCAGTGGAATGTTCAACTTCCTCAGGTGCTCTCCCCTGTGGGAGGTCGAATTGGGCCGCCAGATGAGTTTCCCATTTTTATTCTGACACAGCGTTTGTAATTCGTGTGGATAAGGGCATGTTCATTGTTTTAATTAGAGCCCAGAAGTCACTCGATTTTTTTGTACTAAGACTTCTGAGCATTTTTTCGGCGTCTTGTTGGTAGAGAAGAAGCCTGTGTTGTTTTAGCCAATGTTTGTACCCTTTGGTTTTAATTTGCCATTGCTCCCATGCTTCTTTGGTATTCATTTTATTTGCGGTTCTCTTCAATTTCCGTTCCATTTTCCTCTTTTCGACTACCAGTTTGTCATAGGCGTGCTTTGGTTGTGGCACCTTGATAGGTCTTCTGTATGGGAACAATAGGGGCAGATAGTTTGGACGCTCTACACCACCATTGGGTGTGTGTGCTTCATCGGGCTGTCCATATTTCATGGTTATCTTTAGGATGTCTGGATTGCTGGTTGTTAACCTCCACATTGAACTTGTAGGTTTGATTGACTGGCTGATTTCCTTGCCATGCACAGATCAGGAGGTTATGGTTACTATGCATAGTTCTTTGGCCTTTGTACTCCAGAATATTGGGCAAAAGACCTTGGGAAGCGTAGATGTAGTCCAAGGTGGCTTTAGAATTCTGGTTTTCCCAAGTCGGAATGTTAACTTGGTTAGGGAACAATGTTGTGATGGTGTGCAGATTTCTTGGTTTGGCGACAGACCTCCAGACCTTTCCACGTTTGACTGTGTTCCCTTGTGTCGCCCAATCTTTTTATTTCAATTAGGTTCCGGTACAATCGGTGTTCAAGTCGCCGCACACGATGACGTCAATCTTTTCAAACTCTGAGTAGATCCAATCTGTTGTTTCCCCCATTTTCTTACAGTAGGCTTTTGTTGTCATCCGTTGGGGGTTCCAATATGTGTTTATTATTGCTAATTGGGTAGTATGATCCTGTTCTGGCACTGTAGTTTGGTGGCTCCATGTTGTCAACATGACCAACATCTCGTAGGATTCTGTTAGCTTCCTCGGTGTAGTGAGTCCAGAACCCATTTTTATTGCTGTCAAAAGTCCCAAAGATGGGCGGCCCAGCAGGCCCTTTACTGCCGGGGATATTTCTACTTCAAATCCGTCTAGGGTCGGTTTTTCTAACAGCCATGTCTCTTGGAGACATACAATGTCCAGGCTGCCTAGATCAACGTCGCTCGCAGTTGTCTGATGTTCGTGACCTCTCGTGTTCCATGATCCCAAGGTATGTCTTTCAGTCACTGCAACTGCCGGTGTATTGGCTGATCCTATGGGAGATGGTACCGGGGTCAGGTTTCGTTGCTATCTCTGTGGTTTTGGGTTCAGGGTAGATTTGAGCCACGACCACAGACCTTGAGATGATTTCGCCGCTTTTGTTTTTCCTAAAGTTCTATAAGACTTTTGTCGGTTGACTGCCTGTGTGTAGAATTCTTTGGGCTGTGGATGAGTTGCCTGTGGTGATCCTCTGATCTGGGCCGTGCATTATAGTTGCGCTGTCCTTTCTCATATCGTTCTCTCTCATGTCTTTCTCTCTGTTCTTGTGGCTTCTTGCTTTTGCTGTCATAGCTGGGCTGGCGACGACGGTAGTGTAGATCCTCTTGGCGGGAGTGCCTGTTTGCAGCAAAGTTCGTTTTTTCTCCCCACTCTTTGCCTGTCCGATTAGCTTGATATAGCTCTTCCGTTCTTGATGTGTATCAATGTTTTTGCTCATCCGTGCCTTTTGGATTTTGCGCTTTGTCTTCTCTAATACTTGCAGGTTTTTATTTCTGACAATGTGTAGCCAATTTGCTCCATTTCTCTAATTGCGTTCGAGTTTATATGTTGGATTCCTGCTGCCTTGACATGCAGGTATGCCTTTGCTGTGTTTCCTCTGTGATACGGCTCAACTAATTTAATGTCTTCTGACTTGATACTTTTCAGTGTGGTTGTTTTGCTTGTTATTTTTAGAATAGTTTTCCTATTCAGAATCATGTAGCCTTCAATAATTTTAGTTTGTTCAACTTTAAACGTGCGTTCGGCATCTTCTGTTCTTGTATTTTTGCTTCGCTGTCCATTTACTTTTTTCAAATCTCCTCTTTGCTCTGTGGTTGAGTGCCTAATTGGTCTTCGCCTGTCTTCTTTGCTGTCTGCCTTACTCCTCTGCCTTTTCTTGTTTTCGTGGATATGAGAAGATGGCTCTTGAGACTCTTTGGCGGTCACTTGGTCCTTCTTTCCATAATCTTTACCCGCTTCTTTTCTGCTTGTTGTGGGTTCTTGTGCTGACGTTATTTTTTGTTCTTCTCCGTTTTCGATGATGAACACCTCCTGATCTAGATCGCCCGGGAAGGCTTCCCAATGTTACGAGAGGTTCATCAAATCTGTATCTTTCAGGAAATCTTCTACTGATTTCGGAGACTTGCTAGTGTTTCCCACCTTTTTCATTGGTCTGACGACTTCCAGAAGTTTGTTTTCCTGGGTTGATTTGTTTGGGTTTGGCTTCTTCGGTTTTTGGTTACATCCGTTGAGCTCTCGTGACGTCACGGACACCGGTTCTTTGCTAGTAACTTTAAGTACCACTGCAGTACTTATGGACGGGTGATTTGATGGTCCCAGTTTCGCTGATAGAGTGGAGCTCGTGCTGGGTGTGTCCCCACTTTTTTCTTTTGCTTTTGCTTTTGTCTCCTGTGACGCGTTTGGTTCTTTCAACCTTTCTCTGTCGTCACTCTGGCTCCGGTGGGTTTTCTCTGTTATCGTTTGGTTATTCTTCGCTGCTTGGAGCGACTCTACTAGCTTTTTGAGATCTTCTATTTTTTTTCCCCAGCATTTGTGATGGTTGGTATTTCTTTCTTCTAGGTGCGGTGATGTAGCCTTCGATGTAGGTAATTTTAGTCATTAAGCTTGCAAGAATCGAGGTGTTATCTTGTACTCCATCTTTTATGGCCTCATAAAGTTTACAAAAGGGGGCTAAGGCGATCGTAATAGCT
The DNA here is from genome assembly GCF_040938575.1 of Ambystoma mexicanum. Classification (NCBI taxonomy): domain Eukaryota; kingdom Metazoa; phylum Chordata; class Amphibia; order Caudata; family Ambystomatidae; genus Ambystoma; species Ambystoma mexicanum. Next base: position 180,571,959 of record NC_090927.1, on the reverse strand, counting down.
GACATTACCGTTAACATGTCAGGTTTTTTACTTGGTGAGTCTTTTAGCGTTGTTGAGGATATTTCACTTAGCCGTCTGGTTTTAGGGGACGGTATCGTTATCACTGGTCTCCCAGGAGTTCGGGACCCCTCCAAAGTCGTGTTGCCCCTTGAGTGTCTTCCAGACTGTTCGTACTCTGACATGTTCAATGTCATTGATCCTCTGCTCCCCTGCCCTAGGTATTTCTTCGGGTCATGGACCCCCGTTCTGGCTGGGGTCGATGATTTTTGGCTCGTACTGATGTGGATTTTAGTCCAGTCAAGGCAGTGGTCATTCATCTGTGCGGCCTTTTTACTATCCACCTGTTTGGATGGTGGATTTTCTACACTTGATATTTGGTCCTGTTGCCTTTTATACCTCCTCATAGTGAGTTATACGTCCTTCTTCCTGGTGCTGCTCCTCCGTTAGTTGGATTGCTTTGTTTGGCGGTGTAGTCTCGTCCCCTTGTTTGCCCACGCCCTGTTGGTTCCTCGCGGGGGTAAATGGCTTGTTGGTATCCCTTTGTGCTTGGTTAGTGTCTGTGTTTTTTCTTTTTGTCGGTGAACTCTGACGGGGGAGGGCTTCACATGCCGGTGTGCTTCGGTCTTGATCCCGCACTTCATCAGTTTTGCAAAGTTTGCTAACTGGAGTAATATCCTGGACAGCTTCTAGGATTTCAGCGTCTTACAATTCTGATTCAATGTCTAGTTTTCATTTTTGGTGGTTGCAAAAGAACCCTTTTAGAGTACCCGATATCAGGCGGGTTGGAAGCCATTTCGGCTGTGCCGCGCTTCTTTTATAGGGTTCCAGGTGACTGGATGCTGCTGTTTTCCCCTTTGTTGGTTTTGTTTCGCCATTTTCTTGTTTTTTCTTCTGCGTTTTCAAATTTGTGGTATTAACTTTGACCTTTCTTTGTGACGTGGATTTACTGTCATTTTTTTTTTCTTTTTGTTTTTTAACGGCGATTGACTGGCCTCTGGTTCTGAGACCGACTCTGAGTTTTCATCCTCGTTGGTTTCTACACCGTCGTCACTCTCCTCACTAATTAGCCCAGTGACAGAGGTGATTTTTTTTCTGGGTTGATTGTCGCTTATGGGCTTTTTTAGGCTCCTTTCTGGGCACAAAGGTACAATATTCCGTGCAGTCGTAGGCTCCGTGTGCACTAAGGCCATGATACACATTTTCTTGTTTACTGTGTTCTGATCCAAGTTCTGATTTGCATTAGAGTTAGCCGTTTTGTGGATTCCGTGGATGGATTTTGAACTTTCCGCATCCACTGCATGCAGACTTTCAATCCTTTCGGCAGGTTTGGTGGCTGCGTTTGGAGGGCTTTGGCTCTCATGGAGAACCAGCCACTCCCCCTTCGGCGACGCTGTCGCCGGCTCCAGCGCAGCTCCAGGAAGTGCAGGCACCACGAATGGTGGCGTACTGGCACCCTGACTGCTACCCCCACCAGCGTCTTCTTTTGCTGTACAGCGCTGCTCAGGGTCCGACAGAGGCCACCCTTTGGCCGCCCCCGTCGGAGACCCGCTCGCCATGTTGGCAGATGTCTGAGCGCTGCACGCATTGCTGCACGCATCGCGTGGGGGTGAGTGGCATGTATCTCGGCTGTCTCCGCTGTTGTTCTGTGTTTCTAAGATTTCTTGGATTTCTTGGGGTTCTCCCTCCGTCATTTGTGCACCATAGGGCGTATGGCTTGGAGTCTGACCCAGACTAGACTGGGTCGGGTCATCGCTGTGGCTGTCCTTTGTATTAAGCACCTTTGCTGTGGTTTTGGTGTTTTTGGTGCTTCTAAGCCATCAGTGGCTTTGCTCTGAGTCCATATCCGTGTCTGGATCATCAGGCTGGTCCTTTCTTGCACCTTTCCTCTCTGGGTGCTTTGTTTGTCTTGAAGGTTTCCCGTTAGGATCCATAACTCACTTGCTCACCGCTGAACCCGCTGACTCCTGCAAACTCCAACTCTCCTCACAACTCCGCTCATTGCTTCGCTCTGGGTGGGAGTTTTTAAGTCCTCCCACACTGGTAGTAGTAGACAGGGGAGAAAGACTGTAGGGACTCCTGCAGACTCCAACTCTCCCCACATCTCCGCTCACTGCTTCGCTCTGGGTGGGAGTTTTTATGTCCTCCCACACTGATAGTAGTAGACAGGGGAGAAAGACTGAAGGGACTCCTACAGACTCCAACTCTCCTCACAACTCCGCTCACCACTTCGCTCTGGGTGGGAGTTTTTAAGTCCTCCCACACTGGTAGTAGTAGACAGGGGGGAAAGACTGTAGGGACTCATGCAGACTCCAACTCACCTCACAACTCTGCTTACTTTCTCAGTGTTCTTAGTTCATCAGAGGCTTTTGAAAATGTACTGCTCCAACGTGGCCACTCTGATATTGTGTTTCTAAAAAAAAAGCCCTTTCAAACACTTAATTCCTTTCAGTTTGTTCCTCTGCTTCATTTGGAGGCTAGCAAGAACATGCCGATTACATGCGACCACTCCGATCCAATGTAACTCAGTCTTTCTCATACACGCACTGGGTTTCTCGCACTCCTTTGAAACTCACCGGCCAAAGCGTCCTTCTCCTCTGTTTCCCCGTTACAATGAATTCTTGGACTTGATGTCAAGGTCTCACTACCTGCCCTTCGGACACCCCTGAATTGATACTTCCATTCAGGGGAATTAGCATTTCTTGGCCATAAGGAAGGGACCGCCACTTTCCATGGCTCCTTTCTCCCGCGTCCTCCGGGCTCCCTGGAGACACAGCCCCCTTGCCATAAAATGACACTCTGCTGGGCTCTGCAGTCATTCAGAGTCTCAGCGTCCCGTTCTCTTCTGGCTTCTCACGGGTTGTGCTGGCCTTCTTCCTGCTCTCTCCTCTATGCTGCTTTCCTATCCATTTATATGCACCTGTAACCCATCAAGGGTATTCAGGTGTGCTTATCTTGCTGGTTTTGCCTGACTACAATTATGCCAATTAGTGGGACATGCCTGACCTTCAGCTCTGTATTGTTCAGGCACCCTCTTCATCATCCCAGGACCATAGTGGTGTTTCCAATAGGAAGTGTGCCTTACTCTTAGCTGCCTCTTCCTTGTCTCATTAATTGAAGTAAGATGACAGGGAAAATATGGAACGGACTGACAATATCCCATAAAGACTGAGGGAGCGTCTGATAAGTCAGTGTTAGTGAAGGGGAGATGCCATGTCTCGCCTTCAGGTACCCTCTCTCCAATCCTAAAGGACCCTCCACCCAGGGTATCCTCCCTCACTAGTCTACCCCCAGGGTCGGGATCCAAAAGCAATGGCCCTTCCCTGGCCCCTGAACAGGCGATCCCTGGGGGGTAGATGTGAGAGTATCTTCAGGTTTCTCACACAGCTCCAACATGAGTCTTTACTCAATCTTAGTTACACGTAGTTGTCAGCATGAGCAACTCTATGTATCCCCAGGGGCTGCACCTAGCTCTCAGATGTGCCATCTATATGTTCCCCCTTACATTGGAACAATTCAGCAATTAGTAATCCACACAGCTTTCACAATGAGCTACTATACCTTTAAGGATGAAATCTCACCGCCTTTGTACCGGGGGGGGGGGTGCGATCTATTGTATTGCTTTGTATGCCACGCCATAGGCCGTACACACCCGGCACCTGAATATGCAATTCCCATAGCTAACCCCTAGGCAATCATAAAAAAGCTGAATTGGTCTCCCATCCAAGAGCCCACATTACCACGTTCACCTAATCGGTTCATAGTCTCTCATAATCTCACAGAGCATCCACAACAGTACTTTCCCTGGTTCATAATTCTGCCTTGTTTTGTGTTCATACTGGAGTGTAGGTATAGGATGTGAGCAACATTGATATTACTGTGTGTTAGGAAAGATTCCTCTTTTGGCAACTTTCACTCCATATTCTATGGACCACAAAACATGTTGCTTTTGTTTTTGAGCCAGTCCTGACATCTGTATAGGGTAATGAAGCCTTCTGGTTCACTCCTCTGGCCTTTTGCTCATTTTGTTAGGGGGAAACTGATCTGTCCTTCAGACTATCTGTACTGGCAGTACTGGAACACTTTTCTTCCCTTTTGTCTTTTTACCTTTAACATTTCTGGTAACTTTTTAACAGTGCAGACAGCATCTTAAAATGGAGTGCAGTGTGGATACATTTGCATCACACTAGTCTTTTACACTTGGGACAAGCTGGTGGCAGCAACTCCATTTTGACAATGTCTGCGTTATTTCTAGGTGCACATTCACGTTTACTGCGTGCCTCTAGTGCCCTAAAATGGCCGCATCATAAGATTATTGCTTATTCTTTGGCCATATTGTTGTTTGGCATTGTTCCTGCCTTGTGTGGTCACAATCACATATTAGGTCATGTGCTTAACCGGGAAAGATGCTCCTTTTGTGGGCGGTGATACGTTTGTCTGGGCTTGGCCTAGGAAGGTGGTGGAAGTATCTGGTACCATTGCACATCAGTGGTGCCTGAAAATGTAGGTGTGTAGCATGAGTGAACCCACCGGTGTTCCCTGATTGGACCACTGCTGGCTGTTTGAATGGCACAGAGCCATACCATTGGTGGGCTTAGACTTGCTTCCACCTAGGATTTCGGATAAGAAGAGGACACCTGCAGCCATTTCCTCAGCTCAGCATTGGAGCCAAGTATCCTGTGTAGAAGAGCAGCCGACTGAAGACTCGTGGATGAGTCCCAAAGAGGCCGAGCATCCCTTCCTACATTCAGCCCGGTGGAGCTCTACTGGACTACCTGATCTGCAAAGGCCCTGAGTGGTGCTTCAACCCTTAGACAGGTGGGACCAACCAGTCTCATTGTGTCCTCAAGGATCCTGCCGTCCTGAGCTATCGGATGTGTCCCTGGACCATCCGGTGGACTGTCACGTTGTTATGTTGCAGAAGCCATGTTGCGCTGCTCGTACAATAGAGATGGTTCACAGTTTTGGTCTATGGTGAAGTCATCAGGCCAGCAGAATTATATGCAAGTGCAACCTGTCCCAGGCAACGTTTGAGAATTATTTTTGGGGAATTTATATTCTGATGTATCAGGGCAAGCTAGTTTGACCAAAGCTGATAACTGGCATACTCCGGATTTGCTCTCTTGGGATATCCTGGATATGGAACTGGAAGACATTGAACTCGCAATTGGCAAGGCTCACATTTGGAATGCTCCCCGCCCTGATACACTGTTTAATCTCACATTAAAATACGCCCCACATTTTTGGTCAAAGGTCCTTCTGGTCTTATTCTTAAACTTAATTGAGCAACGTGCAATGCCACCTTATAATGATTTTTAAAAGTGGATATATAATAAATCCCACCAATTACCATCCTATTTCACTACTGGATGCTGCATATTACGTTTTGGCATCCTTTGTTTTAAGGAAACTCCATATATGGGCTAACCATTCTCACTGCACGGACAGATAGCAATGAGGTTTTAAGAGTGGCACTAATACGTCACTCAATTGTCTGGTAATCAGCTTAATAGTAAAACAAACGTCAGCATCAAAAAGGCAACTCTATCTGGCTTTCTTTGATATCAGCAAAGCCTTTGACTGTGTAATTAGAGGCAGACTCTGGGGTAAAATGAGGGACCTTGGCTGCCCAGAAGCATGTGCTCGGAGTGGATTAACAGCAAGTGGACCTGTCAGGGCTGTGCGCTGGCCTCCTTCCTGTTTAACATGTCTATAGCCGACCTGAGCTCGTGCCTCGATGGAATTGGGGCTAATCCACCAAAGCTGGTTACAGTGCCGATCCATTACCTTTTATACGCTGATGATATCATATTGTTCCGTTATACAGTCGTCGGCCTACAGAGGTCACTTTCAGCGGTTTTTGAATATTTAAATAACTTGTACTTGAATTTGAAAATTCCGAAATCAATGATTTTAATTGTGAACCCTCCCAAGAATGGGAAACAGGTTTTGAAGGATGTTTGTAAAACCGCTGCCAGATCCTCTGTGGGCGTTTCTCCCTGGCCCCGGTGCTTAATTATTACAATTAAAAAATAAATTACAAAAGTAATACATGGGGCTGAAACTCTGGATGTAGGTGTCGATTGGGAATTGTTTGAGTCCTATGTCTGGAAGAAGGTGGTCTTGTTACTTCAGGGTACTCCATTGCCTGTGATTAGACATGAGCTGGGGTTGGCATCATTGCATGCGCATATAAACTGGAGACGTCTTGAATTGTTTAGAGGTCTGTCTTTGCCCTCTAGTGGTACTATATTTGGAAAATTGAGTGTTGTGTGAATAACCGCCTCTTGTAAGACATTAACGGGCCAATTCATGGAACAAACGTGCGCCGAAAATCCCAGCGCAAGCAGGCGCAAGGTGGCGCAAGCGTGAGAAATCAAGCGCACACGCACCCGTGCGATTCAAGGAAGGCGCTGCGCTTGTTTCCCACTGGTTGTGCACCAAATCCGCGCAAGGCGTACGCGTGCCCACACGTCATCAAACGGCGTGTTACGGCCGGAACAGTGGCCGTAACACGCGGAATGGGGAATAACGCATGAAAAAGAAGGCGTAACTGGGGAAGTACTGCAGGGAACTACACGGAACGCCCACACGCACGCGAACAACCCGTATTCATGGATTCGAATACGGGAAACCCGTTCACGGCAAAAGACACGCACAGGCGTCAACGCGTCCGCCACACAAAGGCAGGCGGAAGCGTCCCAGCGCATAGTATAAAAGTGCGTGCAAACAACAAACACGTATATACAGCTACGATGAATGCCTCATTTGTCGCAGCACTGATCGTGGGACACCGCAGGAGGAGGAGAATAGCCAGGGCACGCATTTTTTCACCACGGACAAGCCTTTTTGGGATGCCTGACGACCAGGTCTATGGCAGGTATAGGTTTCCACCCCGTATCATCCTAGACCTGGTCAGGGAGTGGGAAGAAGACCTTACATCCCCCACCCTCTGCTCCCAAGCATTGAGCCCCTTGGAGAAGGTGCTCAATATCCTGCATTTTTTGGCCACTGGGTCTTTTCAGCGGACTACTGCCATAGTGGGGGAGGTCTCACAGGCCACGCAGTCACGCTGTCTACACCAGGTCTTGGCAATCATGACAGCACACCCCTCAGTATGCAGGCACATATAAATGCCCAGAACACCCGCAGAAAGGCAGGCCGTTGTCCAGGACTTTTACAGGGTGGCACATTTCCCCAAAGTGCTCGGTGCCATAGATTGCACCCATGTGGCCCTACGTCCACCTAGGGCCACTGAGCACATCTACCGAAACAGCAAGCACTGGCATTCCATCAACATACAGGTGGTATGCGATGCAAAGGGAATCATCACCTCTGTCTATGCAAACTACCCTGGCTCCACCCATGACAGTTTCATATACAGAATGTCCGCCCTGAACCGGGCCCTGGAAGCTGGGCACACATGGCTCCTAGGTGAGTACAAATGCCCGTGCACATGCATGCATGTCACACACAAATACACAAACCCCAATAATCACAACCATTGTCACCTCTCCAGGGGACAGTGCCTACCCTCGGAGCAACCACATGATGACGCCAATCCGGAACCCCACCACATCACCCCAGGTAAGATACAATGCCGCCCATATTGCAACCAGGGCCATAGTGGAGCGCACATTCGGAGTGCTCAAGTCACGCTTCCGCTCCCTTGACCGCTCTGGCGGGCAGCTACTCTATGCACCCCCAGTAGTGTGCAGGATCATTGTGGCAGCATGTGTCCTGCACAATGTTGCAACACGGCAGGGCGTACCGGTGGACATGGTGGTGCCCCCACATCCACAACCACAGGCACAGGCGCTGCACATGGGAGGCGATAGGGCACGTGGCGAGGCAGCCCGGACCCAGCTTGTGGCCACATTTTTCACCTAAACGCCCAACCCTGCGGAGTTCACACAGGCCTGGCACATAACAGGTGACAATCGATGATGACAAAGAGACAGTCGACTGTCACAACCTTACCACCCTGAGATTGTTGCCATGGAATTGCCACATCCCTAGCTACTTAAACACAAGCAATCCTGTGTGACCAAAAGGCACACATGCAAGGTGTGAATCACACAGACCTGCAAAACAGGCCATGACTATCACTGGTATGTCACTCAAACCCTTCCAAACCACAACATGACATGGCAAGCAATAGCCATACACCAACACAGTACCAATAAGGTACACATTGCCATGTGAACAATGTGAATTGGCATCAGACAATGATACCTGACATGGAATCAGATGAAATGACTGACCAACAACCTCCCACCCAAAGTAGGTCATACCCAAATGCATTCCAAAATTTGTAGTTGTAACATAACAATGAATGCCTGTCTACATGCACAATGTGCATTGCAAAATCAACACTGCAGCTTCTGTGTGCCGTGTCCACCTCCTGCAACACACTGCTCAGTGCACAGCACAGTGAACAGCCATTGTGTGTGATGCACATCCTGAGCATCACATCTAAGCGACAAACTACATCAAAAAGCAAATTAGGCATGTACAGGATCCACACTTGGTCATAGAACATGTGCTGCACGGACACAGTGGGCACCAGAAGGCAAACAGAGTGTACACGTGGACATGGAAGGGTGGTTGTACATGTAGTGGATAATAGTGCGAGTGTGTGGGTCAGTAGGGACATGCACTCAACATATGCATGTGCAATCAAGTGACCATCAGTGTCCTCTACACATCACATGTGAACATTCACCATGTGTACACCCCAGCATGTCAAACCACAACTATCCCCTCACACCTGAAAGGTAAACACAACACATGAACAGGCATTGATAAGCAGAATACATCATGTACATTGGATACCACAATTACAATGTCAGGGTGCCCATCACACTGCAGAGGAAGGCAACTATCAACAACAAACCCCCCCCTCACAAATCACCACGACCCACTGAACAACTGCACCTGGGTTATTCAGCCTCATCCTTTAATTCCATCTGGCCACAGGATCACCCTTCCCCTTTGCCACCATCTCCCACCTTGTGTGTAAAAAGTTGCCAGCACCCTCAGAGTCCACCTTGATTTGCAAAAGCACCAAATCCAAGAGAACTCAAAGCAGACCAACACAGAAGCCAAGCAAATAGCCTGCAGGCAGGAAAACAAACCAGAACAGCCTCCAGTAGATGACTTGAAGTAGCAATACGCCACAAAGGCCAAGTACTACCACAATGATGTTAACAACCAAGGTAGCACAGTAAAACAATGTCATAACAGGATGTGTACCATGTGTGGTACATAACATAGAATGATGCACCACGAACGGATGTGTACTGCCACAGCTCCCGTGTACAGGCGCAGGGGTGGCACGAGCCAACCGCCCCCCCCCACCCCTGTGGTGTGGGTGCCTGCAAGGTCAAACTCACACAGGCTTCTGAGACCCTGGTGGGGAAGGAGGGTCGGGGATATGCAGTCGGGACAGGCATTGGCATACTGGATAACTGGAATGAGGGGCAGGAGAGGGGAGTAGGATTGACACGGGAAAATAGGGAATGCACATAAATGTAGTACTCACATTAACACATACACAATTAGACCAAACTTGTTCATCATGCACATAGCAGCAAATTACTCAAATGGAAGTCAAAGAGAAACGTATCTCTGGGGTGAGTGCTGGCCTCCTGTCTGCGCACTCTCAGGGCCGGTAACAGGAGCAGTTCAATGCTGCAAAGAGAACCACAGTTAATAATCTGTGTGTGCCCAAAACACACAAACACACCACCAAATATGCCCCAAAGTAACAAACTACTCTACAAACAGACAACCTTGTGTGGATGCCTCGTACCCATACGTAACATTACCCCTGTGATGGTTCATACACAGTCAATGCAGTAAGTCAGGCGCCGCTGGGTGTGTGGCAAATGGAACACCAATGTGTCACGATTCACACAACATGCAATGTTCCCTGGGTAAGCATACAGACGCATATAGCAAAGTATGACTTCAGAACAAGTCGTGTACCACCATGACCAAAATAAAGTAGGCAGTGCATGTTGCAAATTCCACTTGGAAATGAAATGCACTGCACCCGAGTATGCCTCTTGCTGTCTGTCCCTGTGAGCTGCTTCTTTCCATGTCTTGGAACGCTACATGGCTAATACAAGTGCCTCAATGGCCCATGCTGGACCGGAGGGTATGTGCCACTGCCCCTGCAGGTGCCCCAGACAACTTTCACTATCAACTAGCCATCAGTTCACTAACACATCTGAGCTGTATTGTGCGCTTCAACACCAATATTTGTCCAAGCTCACCATCAGTGCTGCTACTACGCATGCATGTGCAACTGGCCTGGTGGAAGGTTTGCTGTGTTGTGACCCCCCTGTGCTGCTCACCTTGCCTGGAGTCCCTTGAAACACATCAGCAGTTTTCGGATGTATGATCGCAATCCCTGTGCCTCTGCTTACGCACACATGCGCATGTCGGCACCACCAAACGTGTCCAGATTCCAGACGTCCAATGGCCCATGTCTCCTGGCAAAGGTGATCTGGAGGCTCATCCCCCGGCAGAAAGGCCATGAAACACATGATTAATGCTTTAGATTCATCTGTGTGCGTCTCTTCAGGCATTTCATGACTGGACCATGTCAGAGAGGTACATCAGAAATCACACCATCAGTCCGTCTATCACAGCCAAAGTGTGGAACACACTAGCTACGGCATGAATTGCAACAAGCACATGTACAGTAAAGATAAGAAACATACTACACAATGCATAGCAATGAATGTACACATGAATCATGAAACACCCCATCTAGCAAAAGAAGAACAGTGGTCAATTACACCCCAATCATCCCCACTAGGGGTGTCAACACAAGTTCCACAGCAGCAGACATGCCACAAATATGACAGTCCAAAGCCCTTATGTAAAAGGCTATTACACTGAACCATCCTTGCGCGCCCATGGATAAGGGAAGCAGGAGTGGCATATGTGAGCCAAGGACCCCAAGCAGCAAACACATACACAAGACAAGCTTGAAGGCCCAGCTGGAACAGACAGTGGATGCTTTAAAAACCCACAAAGCATCACACCGTCACATGAAAGCACAATAGACAAGCAATTTTAAACTATATTAACTAATTACACTAACTATGAAAAACCTACATTACCTATTGAAACTCACTATCAAACAGAAACTTAACTAACTAAACTAAAAGAAAAATCAAAAATGGCCACATATGACCCGGGGGAGGAGGTACCCAGGAGGGGGGAGGTACAGGGTGCTGCTCAACACCACATGCGATGATGCTGAGGAAAAATAAAACTCCATGAGCTCAACGCCTGCACAGCCCGACCCATGTGGGAGATAGATTGTTGTCCGAGTCTGGCTCTTCCTGGAAAGGAGGACATGGCACAGGAGCATGACCACGCCTAACCGCAGCTTGCCCCTCATCGGCAGCATGTCTGCCGGATGGGTGAGCCTGGTTCTGTGTTGCGATGACACGTAGGTCTGCATGCAGAACCTCCCATGATACACAGGCTTCCTCTTGCAAGGTAGCACGTGTGACACGGAGTTCCTCCTGCAAGGCCTGGCTGGACAACCGCTGCACCTCCTGGCAAGCATGTAGCTCAGCCGAGATGGTACGCTCAAGCTGTGCAAACCTCTCCTCTGCCTGCTCCCTCTGGGACATCAGAAGGACACCCAGAGTGGATCTGAGGGAAGCATACTCCTCCCTCAGGGCCTCCATGTGTGCCTCTGCATGAGCTGCAATTGCTTCACGCAGAGACAACATTTCAGCCTGGCGTGCCCTGTCTGAGGCCGCCATGCCCAGCCTGAGTGAGCGGGCCATGGACCGTGCCGCCTGCTGCTGGAGAAGCACCTGCCTAGCAGGGGGGAGCACAGATCGGGCCACACGCTCCATGCTCTCAGCGATGTTCTCCATTGCTGCCCTCTGGCTTTCAGAATTGGCAGTCATGTCTTGCTCCCACTCAGTATACAGCGGTTGCACGCGGCGACCGCGTTGCTGGGCTTGACCCCTGCGGGACCCAAGGACTGAGTGTCCTCGTTGTGTTGGCACCGCCCGCGGATGCACGACTACATGCCCCCGTCGACGTGATGTCCCAGGCACATCAGTGACTGGTGTGGAGCGTTACCCTGCATCCCGATCCACCACGGGCAGAGGTTCCAAGACTGTCTGACCCCTCAGTGCAGGTGTCGCGGACAGAGGAGTGTCCACATCAGAATCACTCACCCCTGACATATGGACCTGATGCTCATCCAACTCGACATGGTCGTCAGAGTGTTCATCAGGGCTGGACTCATAGGCAGCCAGAGACAAGATGGACTGTAGCACTTGGGGGTTTTCGTGGCCTACCACCCCACTACCCCCACTTGTGCTGGGTTGATGTAGTGATAACAACCCTGTGCCTGGCATGACAACACCATCCTCTGGCTCCATTGCTTCATCACCTGAAAAATAGAGAGGAAAAAGGTCACTACACATGTTAGAAGCACACTACACACACACACACACCGACACCAAACACATCAGGCAGACATGTGACACACAAAATAGAACCTGGCATGCATGCTGGGGAAACTTGAAATTGCTTCTGTGATTAGACCTGTGGAAAGGTGGCAGTTTGCACTGAAGTGGGTCTATGCAGTGCAGCAAATATGTATTTTACTCACTATCTACATGTACAAGGACTTCATGGTATGTGTCAGAAAATGTGAAGGCAGTGCAAGGTCAACTTCAGGCATCACGTGCAATGTGCATTCAATTGGTAGCATGTCTACAAGCAAACCACCCCTCCCCCCAAGTGCAAAAGCAGGGATGCCTAGCATGGTATCAAAAGGCTGACCATAGACCTGTGTATTGACAAACAGTGTTGACTAGTATCAACTGCATCATGTGAGTCAAGTGACAACACAGCAAATGATGATGGGACAGTAAGCAGGACACATGATGAAACCTCTGGAGTACACCCACGTGTGAAGAAGACACTACACCAGTTGGACAGAGTCATTGGCCATTAAACAGGCTGAGGCCTGTGACCCACACAGATTGTCAGACACTAAACATGTGTGCAACGCATTGCTGAGCTACAGTTGACATGGGAAGGCAGATGAAATGCCATGCAATGTAGGTCATCCAAGACTTGTATTACAGTGATCATCCAGTCATGGACACATAGGGGCATGCGTGATATGCACATGAATGGGCACTTATGTCCCTGCGGGGCATCTGACCTCTCCACAGTCCAAGTAAGACACCCTGCATCAAGTACTAAGCATGTACCACACAGCATATGTCTGTCAGATTGGCCGCTGGATGTTAGCATGTACACAGGAGGCATGAGCAGGGAAGTACCCAACGGCAATATTGTAGCAGACCAGTGCTAAGGTGGAATTGGGGTGCAGAGCGGGGGGTTGAGGGGCAAGGGAGCATGCCTACATTGAGTACCCGCTTGCAGGCAGAGGACACATGCACGTCAGTCATGCTATGCATAGTCCCTGGGCTGAGAGGAAGGACAGCCCACTCTACATGCAGAAGTGCCAGTGAGCTGGAACATGGACCGGAGGGGCATACTGGTAACCAGCATGTGAGTAGGGTGCAAGAGTGGTGATGCGGACAGTCCCCGTCTGCTCCACATGTCCACCATCCAGCAGAGTAAACATGCATCAGGGAAACATTGCATTACCTTCGCATCTGAACCATGTACCCGTGACATGTAGTGGCAGTCATGCACAACACATCGCACAAGTAAAACACACACGTCCTCAACAAACACGCATCAACACTCACTGGACTGGGCATCAAAGTCCGGCATCTCTCCCACTCCTTCGACCGATTCAGATGGTATGAACTCTGCAACGAGTGACTCATGCGTAGTGAGGTCTTCCTCCTCTGGTGCAGGCCCACTGCCAGTCACCAGAGTCAAGTTGTAATTTGAGGCATGCTTAGCCTTAGCACTGCGTTCGAAGTCATTCCAACGCTTTTTGCACTCTTGCGCCGTGCGCACCTCATGGCCGAATGCACTCGCATGTTCCGCAACTTGCTTCCAGTGGGTATTACAGTGGGCAGCCGTAGTCTGACAATTAGCACCCACTAGCATGTCACGACTGTGGTCCCGCACGTAGTCCACGAGGAGGTCCAGTTCCTGTTTGCAGAAAGGCTTCTTCCTCGACGTGCCGGAGGTCGCTGCTGTGTGTGGGGTCCCAGCCTGTGCTGCAGGTGCAACCTTCCTCCTCTTGGATTGTGGCGCAGACCCTGGCTGGCTAATGCCGCCCTGATCAGTATGGCCAGTGGGTTCGGTGGATTGAGCCAAGGGAGTGGCAGGTGGAGGGACGACCAAAGGCCTGACTTGTGTCAGTGGCAGCTGGGTGCCCTCTAATGGACCCTGCACAGCAACATCCGCTGTGGCAGGGTCATTGACCGCAACTGTCCTGGTTGGCAGACTCACAACCGGGGTGTTGTTGGGTGCATCTGCCCCTGCACTTGCCAACACCCGGCTGTTCGGGGCAGTAGATGACATAACTGCCCCAGGGACACGTGTCTTGGTCAGGGCAGCCCTGCGTGCCCCTACGGTTTCCCTCCTGGCCTGTTGGAAATCTTCCAAGGGCTCTTCAAGTGCCAACGCAGCTTGCGCTGGCAGACCCTGAGCCTGGGTGGTGGTGTCCACAGCTGCACCTGAAGCTACCACTACCCTTGGGCCCGTGGCAATCGATGAAACGGACTGCCGGGTCACACGGGCGCCAGTTTCAGATGCAGAAGCTGCATCTCCCGGAACCACAGGGGGTGGTGGCATAACTGCACCGACACATGGCACAACATCATGCTCAAGTGGCGCACCCCTGCCTCTTCCCCCTCTGCGGCCACCCTGGACACCCTGGAGTCCCCCTACTCCCTGGTCAACCCGGCCATGTCCCCGACCACGCCTGTCATGAGGAGGACGCCCAGCTGAGGCGCCCCTCACCTTTGGGGGCCTCCCAACCATGGCACAGATGTAGTAGTGCCGGCACAGATGGAGTAGTGCCAATGGGAGGTGTACACCACAATTGACCTGGGCAATTGGGGTGAAGGGAGTGGGATGCAAGATGTTAACAGCCCCCCTGCACCTGCAAGGCTGTATGTGACCCCGTGATGTAGTGACAGGTCACGCAACGCTCAGGCACTCCAAAACTGCAGTAAAACTGTGCACGCAACACTGCAGCCTACGTGCGTGGAATCTACCTCCTGCAGTACGCGGTGGCACCCAGTAACAAGAAAAACGCGTATGCCTGGGACACGCAGGCTACTATGACCTCGAAAACGGGTGCGATAAACAGGGGCACTCGCAGTGGGAAAAATAGCGTGTGCGACTCACTGTCCGACTAGCGCGATGCAGAAAAACACACGTAGCCAATACCCCCGCCAAAAGAATTGATACGTCCTTGATAGCTGTGAAGTTGTGATGGCGCGCGAAACAACACGAAGCAGGAAGACACGTCGGTCTCCATGAAAGGCACGTACAGCAAACTGCTGGCCCCGCTCACCTTTAACCCATGCTGAGGGAAACGCCCGCACGTCACGTCACTTACGCGCGTATGCCCTTTCCTCGGATTACACGCATTCACTCGCGGACGTGCTGTTTTTTCACGCACGCTGAACCGCTATGCCCACGTCAGGAGGGAAACGCCCGCTAAGGGCCTTTGGTCCAATGAAATCGCGTACGTGTGCTGACCCGCTTACGCGCTAAGGGCCTTTCCTCCAATTACACGCTGACGTGCAATTTTTTCACGTGCCAAATCACTCCGTATCAAGCTGGCCACGCAACAACACACGGAAGACCACGCTCCTGCCCAGAAGGAGAATTACTGCCCCCCAGAGCCCCGAGCACGCTCCCACCTGCCATCTGCTGCTGCCTGCCTGCTGCCCACATGCCCTGCTATTTGGTGCCTGCACGTCAGCCAGGGTTCCAGTTGCTGTGTCCACCCCTGCTGGAACAGAAGACTCCCGACTGGAATACCATCACTCCACAGCCCAGCCCCAGGACCCAGTTGCCCACCCATGCCTGCTTCGGGAGTCGCCATGTCGGCGCAAACACCATCTGAGACCACTGGCGACCCCCGGCCAGAGAGGCAGAAGGCCACCAGTTTCAATGTGAACGAAGTTGGTGTCCTGGTGGAGCATGTCCTGGGGCATTTTGATGCCCTCTTCGGAACATCACGCGCCAACAAGGAAGGACGGGAGAGGATCTGGGACGATGTAGTGGTTGCCATCAACGTGGAGGGGGTGGCAAGCCGCGACATCAAGCACGTCAAGAAGCACTTGGAGGACTTGAGGTCCAGGACCCTCTACAAGGCCCGGCGCCTCGCGGAGGGGGGCCGGGTCAGCATGAGTGACATCCAGATGAGGGTCCTGGAACGCATAGGGCCAGTGCTCCAAGCCCAGATCCTGCAGAGGAAGACCCATCTGGGGTTGAGCGGTAAGTGGCCAAGCATTGGTGTGTGAGACAGGGCATGTTGCAGTGTGCTCGTAGTCTGATACTTGCCTGTATGTGTGACATAGGCCATTTATGGATTTGTATGTGCAGGGACATCATGGTCATGAATGTGAGACCAGTAATGTGTGAACCACATAGTTGGTGCATGAGTTACAATGCAACATGGGTAGCTGTATGGCAAATGCACACATGAAAGCATGCCAGTGTCTGTTCTTGCACATGGTGGGGGTGTGAGGGATGGATGCTGCTGTCATGTACATGTATGGTGCACATGTGTGTGTGTCTGAGAAGTGTGTGTGTGACTTAGGTACGCCATGGATTCATGACACATGTCTGTGATGATGTGTACATTCACTCATGCAGTGCGGTCACCAATATATGTACTGTGTCTATCCACTGTGTCTGTGGTGTGCAAGGCATGATGCATGACCCTCCGGTGATGTGTGTGCATGGGATCAGTGTGAGCCATGATGCATGTGAGTTTGAAGGCAAGATTTTGGTTAATAGAGGCCCTTGTACATGGATGCTGATGTTGATTGCAGGCACAGTGCCTGTTCATGCATGTGTGTTGCGTGCATTCACCCATGTGTTGTGAAGGGACAGGATGGAAGTGACGTTAGACACTGCAACTCATGTGTTATTGCTTCCTTTCTACGGGAATGTTGTACTGTACCCTGATGCTTGTGTTCTATGTCTCCCTCTACGCAGCGTCAAGTGAAGAAGAGGGCGGAGATGGCGCTGTGGAGCCAAGCAGCGGGGATGCCTCCACCGGGCGGATACGCAAGGCCCAGCCACCCTCCCAGGACTTGCCATCATACGGGAGCAAGGGGGCTGGTGCCTCGTCTGCCGCTACGGCTGTGGCGGAAGGGCCGGGTGAGCCCCCACAGGGGCTTGCAATGGCGGAAGACGGTACGGAGACATCCAGGTTGGTGGTCTCCACAGAGGAGGAGGAGCCCGCTACTGAGCCACACATGGGGCCTGGTGGGGGTAGTACCACTGGTGCAAGTGGTGCAGTCCAGGGCCAGGGTCAGGAGGCAGCACAGGTCACTGCGGAGGGGCCTGTGCATGTCCCTGCCCTTGACCCTGTGACTGCACCACCATGCACCAGCAGGGTTCCCCCGTCCCAGGCCCGTCCGCGGGTAGGGGAGAGTGCCATGTCATCTGCCTCTCCACTACCTGCGGACTAGGGGTCCCATGAACGTATGGGCTCCGTCCTGATTAGTGTCACGTTGCGCATGCGTGGCATTTGCGATGACGTGCGTTCTTCCTGGGCGGAGAACGCACGCCATCACGAACAGCAGCGTTGCGACGTGGCACTGTTGGGAGGGGCCCTTGTCGGTGGGTTCCTACATGTGTCGCGCACTCTGGTGGACCTCTCCTCCATGCCTCAGGCGTTGAGGCGGGCAGAGTGCCTCGAGGCAACTCGCAGGCAGTTGGAACAGGCCATGAGTGCCTCCCTGCGAGACCTCGGGGCCAGTGCAGAGGTCCGCCTCCGGGACATCGACATGGAGTTCGATGATGCCCTGGCCCGGGACAGCACAGAGTGAGCCGCAGGACTTGCCCGCCGCCATTGTATATAGTTAGATAGTGTTAGGTTTCCTTTCTGTTTTTGTTTATTTTGGGGCGCTTGGACAATGCACCACGTTTTTGTACATAGTTCTTTATTAGGTAGTCTTTTTTGTAGGTTTCATTTCATTTGTTGGGCTCATGGACCCTGGATTGGTGATTTGTATATAGTTGAACAGTGGATTTGTCTTTTTTTTTTCATTTCACCACAGAGCAATGGATTTCACTTATTTTTTTCCCTTGGATTTTCTTTGTTGGACTGAGACTTTGGACACATTTTCATTTGGATTTCTTTGGATTCTGATTTCGTATTTTTGATTATATTCCGGACATGCTGCGTTTTATTTCTTCTTCACATCATTGTGTGTTTTCTTTTCATTACATTCATTTTGGGTTCAATACATTTTTGTTTCATACTTCGATGTGTGGTATTCTCTCATTGATTTCATGCATGTCATGATGTGGGTTTTCACATTCACTTGCACCCATTGCGTGTGTGTGTGATGGACATGTGTTCATTTACATACTTGCCATTCGGGTTGTATCATGTAATGGGCATTTCTATGTGGGTGGATGCAATACTTGGTTGGGTCTTTGGGCTGGGGTGGCGTGGGGTGTGATGTGGCTTGCCATAAGGCCCATGATTGAGGATCGTCATGATGTGGGGGCAGGGGGACATGAGTGGGGGCCTGCTGGCAGGTGCCCCTGAATGCTGGGTGGTGGGGGTGCTGGGGGACATGTGTGGGACATGAGTGGGGGCCTGCTGGCAGGTGCCCCTGAATGCTGGGGGGTGGGGGTGCTGGGGGGACATGTGTGGGGGCCTGCTGGCAGGTGCCCCTAACTGCTGGGGGGTGGGGGTTCTGGGGGACATGTGTGGGGGGCCTACTGGCAGGTGCCCCTGACTGCTGGGGGGTGGGGGTGCTGGGGGACATATGTGGGGGTCTGCTGGCAGGTGCCCCTGCACTGCTGGGGGGTGCGAGTGCTGGGGGACATGTGTGGGGGCCTGCCGGCAGATGCCCCTGACTGCTGGGGGGTGGAGGTTCTGGGGGACATGTGTGGGGGCCTGCCGACAGGTGCCCCTGACTGCTGGGGGGTGGGGTCCTGGGGGACATGTGTGGGGGCCTGCCGGCATGTGCCCCTGACTGCTGGGGGGTGGGGGTGCTGGGGGAAATGTGTGGGGGCCTGCCGGCAGGTGCCCCTGACTGCTGGGAAGTGGGGGTGCAAGGGGACATGTGTGGGGGCCTGCTGGCAGGTGCCCCTGAATGCTGGGGGGTGGGGGTGCTGGGGGACGTGAGTTGGTGATCACTAGTGCAAGTTGACATGTGGCATGGCTGGGGGGCATGCCCATGGTGGATGGACTGCCTGTGGCACATGACCAGGGGTGCAGGGTAGTCCCCTGTGGTGTGGGCTGCCTGCAGGGGCCGTGGAGGGGGTAGAGGGGACACCTGGGAGGACCTACAGTGCTAATTCACATGTGGGACTCCACGCGCACCCCACTGGATACACGTACCCCGTTCTGACAGCGAAATTGCATGTGAAACTTCCCGCGCACCCCAGGAATACACGTACCCCACTGCAAAGGGCCTATCGCGTGTGAAACTTCCTGCGAACCCCCGAAATACACGTACCCCACTCGCACAGGGCCTATCGCGTGTGAAACTTCCCGCGCACCCCCGAAATACACGTACCCTGCTCCAATCGCATGTGAAACTTCCCACGCACCCCCGAAATACACGTACCCTGCTCCAATCGCGTGTGACACTTCCCGCGAACCCCAGTAATACACATACCCCACTCGCACAGGGCCTATCGCGTGTGAAACTTCCCACGCACCCCCGAAATACACATACCCTGCTCCAATCGCGTGTGAAACTTCCCGCGCACCCCCAAAATACACGTACCTCACTCGCACAGGGCCTATCCCGTGTGAAAGTTCCCGCGAGCCCTAGTAATACATGTACCCCACTCGCACAGGGACTATCGCGTGTGAAAGTTCCCGTGAACCCTAGTAATACAAGTACCCCACTCGCACAGGGCCTATTGCGTGTGAAACTTCCCGCGCACCCCCGAAATACACGTACCCCACTCGCACAGGGCCTATCGCGTGTGAAACTTCCCGCGCACCCCCGAAATACACGTACCCCACTCGCACAGGGCCTATCGCGTGTGAAACTTCCCGCGATCCCCCGAAACACAAGTACCCTGCTCCAATCGCTCACGTGTGAAACTTCCCGCGTACACCCGAAATACACGTACCCCACTCGCACAGGGCCTATCGCGTGTGAAACTTCCCGCGCACCCCCGAAATACACGTACCCGGCTCCAATCGCATGTGAAACTTCCCGCGTACCCCCGAAATACACATACCCCACTCGCACAGGGCCTATCGTGTGTGAAACTACCCGCGCACCCCCGAAATACACGTACCCTGCTCCAATCGCGTGTGAAACTTCCCGCGAACCCCAGTTATACACGTACCCTGCTCCAATCGCATGTGAAACTTCCCGCGTACCCCCAAAATACATGTACCCCACTCGCACAGGGCCTATCGTGTGTGAAACTACCCGCGCACCCCCGAAATACACGTACCCTGCTCCAATCGCGTGTGAAACTTCCCGCGAACCCCAGTTATACACGTACCCCGCTCCAATCGCATGTGAGACTCCCCATGCAGCGGGGTACGTGTATTCGGAGGGGTGCGCGGGGGAGTTTAACAAGCGTTTTCGTGGTTGGGGGCCTGTGCCCCATTTACGGGATTTGTGTGCTGTGCATGGCGCACGGGGAGGGGTTGGGGGCGTAACTGGCGCTGCTGCAGGGTCGCTGCGCCACTCTGCGCCACAGCTGGTTTTGGAAGCTAAAATCCATGAATATGCTGTGCGCAGGAATGGATTTTAGCGCACGCGGCTGGCGCAGAAAGTCGCACGCGCACACTGTGCGCCAGCCACGTGTGCCACTTGTGCGCTGAATTCTATGAATTACCCCCTAAATATGTCGGTTGAATAATGTACTCTGATGTTAATACTGATTGAGTCCTCGAAAGATGAGCTGATTCTTTCACTCCACAAAGTAAAGAAACGAATTAAGGACATGGATTGGATCCAGACCAGGGAGAGGTTGGTGATCTAAGCTAAGTGATCATCTCAGTTTAGATCTTAAAACCATTGAATGTAATGCCATCCCATTTAATTGGACATCCTTCCAGTAAATGTAGGGGTGCAATAATGAGAATAACTTTCAATTTGCTCTCCACGAAGGACGTACTTGGCGCAAGAGCAAAACTTGCATTGCAGGAAAGGCAATGCCGATTTTGTAATCAAGGTATGGAAACACTACAACACCTATTTGTGGTTTGCGTGAGCTTTGAAGCGGCACAGGTACAGTTCTTTGGTAATTATATGGATACAATGGGTAGCCCTTCATGGGAATGGCTTTGGTACTCTCTCCTCTCGAAGCCGGATAATGCACTTTGTGCTGCTGCAATGACATTTGTGAATACAACATTTGATTGATTATTTATGATGAATTCCTATGGCATTGCTGATCTAGTAGTAGTACAATGTAATTGGTTGAATATGAAATATTTAACCAGATTATTTTAGCTATTAGGTGCAGGGTAGTCCCCTGTGGAGTGGGCTGCTTGCAGGGGCCGTAGAGGGGGTGGAGGGGACACCTGGGAAGACCTACAGTGCTAATTCACGTGTGGGACTCCACGCGCACCCCACTGTATACACATACCCCGCTCTGACAGCGAAATTTAACTCAATCTACATTTTTAAAGATGTTTTAATGTATTTTAACTTTGGTATTAATGGAAAGTATGCTCCAGTTTCTATCCTGGTTTTGATATGATCTGGTTGCTTATTGTTTGTAATACTTTTTGGGTTCTGGGTGCTTATTGATTAGTGCTACTTGTGTGAAAAGTTTGTAAGAAACGATACCACACAATAAATAAATAAATAAAATAAATATATATATATATATATTTGTTTTTGTCAAGTGGCTCTCTAGTGGCTGTCATGCGGCTTGTCACTAGAGATGGGTAACCCCTTCCTGCTAATAACTGTCTGACTGAACGTGGTACCCTACAGGCAAACACATTATCTCTCTAACTGCCTCTGGCAACAATCTCAGTGGTCTCTGAACTAAAGTCCCAAAAGGTAGGTGCCTTTCAGATACTCATGCTCCCCCTAGTCTCTTGCTTCCACACTCTCCTGTTCCTCTCCCTACATCTTGTTGTCTCTCCCTTATCTCCTCTTCCTCTCCTCCTTCTCACTGCACCCACTGTCTCTCCTTTCGCTCTCTTGCACATTCTTCTCTCTCCCTCCAGTGTACCTCATTCTCTTTTTCTCTACTCCACCCTCCGATCTTACTCTCCACCCCACTACTTAAGTCTCCATTCCACACTACTTCTACCACCCCACGCTCAACCCTACTACTATTCCCTGATCCACACTACTATTACTATTCCCATCTCCACTCAACTGTTTCCCTCTACACTCCACTACTTCTCCCCTCACCCAGAGTAACATTGAGGGGGATCACCATGTGAAATTATGAAAGGGGTCTTAAGCCCTGTCTCTTTCTGTTACGCGGGTCTGTCGATTCTCGGCAATGGCAACTCACTGTAGCAACAGTCAGTCGCAATGTCCCAGTTCAAGTGATGGCTTCCCGGCATGTATTGGATGCCGGATTACTACAGGACCGCTCTGTAGCAAGCATTCGGTGGTTTGGTGTAGTTGTTATGGGAGTTCTGGACGGGTAGGCTGTTGAGACTGCCTCTTTAGCTGATAGGTCTTTCTGTCACCTGAAGCAATCTTGCTGTTTCTCTCCTGGTCGTAACATCTTAATGTTCTTGCCCGGCTGGGTCTTCTAGGAGCTGTAGTTTCCTAGGGGAAATAGACTGTGAGCATCATGCAATACAGACATGGGGTAAGACAAGGTGTTACTCGTTTCATGCATATCTGCATAAAAAGAAGGTATAGGGACTGGAGTCCTCCCACAACCCAGCTTTGGGGCATTACTAGCTCTGGGAATTCCCATGATAAGCATCTTTAGAGGTGCAGAATTAAGGCCCAGACACAAAGGTAGCCTAGCTTTGGTTCTTAACTTTTATTTCAATAGTCAAAGAGTTCGAAAATGTCCTCTCTGTCCCTAAATCTAAGAGGGATTTCCCTGCCTCAAAGAAATCGAAGAAAAATGTCAGGATGTAAAACAAATATTCAAAGTCGTGTCCAAAAACCCTGCTACTTACCCTTCCACTAGTAACTCAAATCTAATGTGCAGGGAGGTTTTTTTCAGAACTTAAATTGGTAATGACAGTTCTTGCCAACAGAAAAGTTCCCAATGTCTCGGGCGATCGTAACAACAAAAGAAATGCTCCTTTTCAACACAGTGTTATTTCAATGATTAGGGGTTACCTCCTTTCCTCCGGATTCCTTCTGGTTGTATTTTAGGAGCTTGTCTCCTGTTATGTGATTTTCCTTCCTTTTTTATCTCCTTGGGTCCTGTGCCCCGTATTCTCTTGAATGTGTTTCACAGTTCTTAGATGTTCATATGGATGTGAGTCCCAGACTCTTAATACTGTATTATACCAGCTTGGTGCACTCTCCTGCCAACCGTATGTTTTGTTTCTGATCTGTGTCTTTTGCTTTCAGGGTCCCAGACCCTCTTATTCTCTGCGCTTTCACAGTAGCTTGGTTTGCTCTCCTGCCAAGCACATGTTTCCTTCTGTCGTGCCTCTGTTTATCACAGGGTCCCAGACCCTCTTACTCTCTGGCTCTCATATGGGTGTGGGTCCCAGACTCGCAATGCTGTCGCAGTATCTTGGTTTACTCTCCTGCCAAGCATACAAGTACTTCTTTCTTTCTCTCCTATTCTCGGGTTCCCAGATCCTCTTATCTTGTGTTCTGCAGCTGTTCCCCAACTCCTCCCGGACCTCTAGCAGCCCTCGGTCTGCTCGCGTTCCTGTTTGTCTGGCTCATATCTTCGAAGCACTGGTGCTCTGCTGTAAGGCTCCTGCAGCATTCGGGTGTTCTCTAGGGTTGGTGACATCTCCGCCGATCAATTCTTCTTCCTTGGGCTGGGCCTTACGTCTTCAGCTGCATTTGGGTACCTCTTCTCATCAGCAGTTGCTTCGCCAGTCAATGGTCCGATCTCAGGCTGCGCTTTTGATTTCCTTTGGCTTGCTGGACTTTGGGACACCCAGAGGGTTGATCAGGAAAGGTCTCCCCCTCGGGGAGAAGGGACGATATCCACGGATTCATCACACCTGCCACCCTAGGCTGAGGGTCATGTAGATGACCCTGTCACACACATCAGCATGCATAATAAAAAGACCCCAAACCGCATGCTCTTTCCCAGCAACTGCCAAGATCTTTCCATCAGCATGATTGCCCACCAGAAATCCACATGAGCCTGATGGCATTCACATTGTGATGTCACCAAGCTGCAGTCCCAGAACCCTAAAAGTAATGAAAGAAACTAAGAAGAAGACCATTTCAACACAACAGACGTATTTCATCTCATAAAGCCATAGGTATGTAACCACTTGGAATATGTTACCTACACATTATTCAGAACGTCCAACTTTCCATCTTTCATCACTCAGAGCAGGGATGTGAATCTTGACTGGCCCAATGGCACATGACAAAGAATGTGTACCTTGACTATGACGCCAACCTAAACCAGGTTCTCTTTAAAGGCAAACTTGGTACCATTAAAATGCTTTATCTGCCACTGTTTGTGCTCCACACATCCAATCATGGCCCCACACACACAGCTGTAAAGGCTTCATCCTCCTTGGCAATACTTTCATATTGAGTTCCAATCTTTTAACCACCTCAAAGGACACACATCCTGTCAAGCAGAGAGGTGAAAGTCGATACATGACCATCCTTTGCTGTAGCTCATGCTCTCAATCCTCGTTCACACACATTTCGATGTTCGCCCTATGCAGCAGGGTAAAATTGAACCTTTTAGTATCCTATTGGACTCTGGATGATCTAGGGCTGTCTTGGAATGCTTGATCCCATTCTTTGCCAATGGGGACTACACCAGCTGAGCCCCAGTGACAGTACCAAATCTGGAGGGGAATCTTTCTCTCCCGAACACCTCCTCTAGAAAACGTTTCACCGACTCAGTGGTAATCTGACTGGTGACCTGAATCTCCACAAATTTAGAAAATCTGGGCCTCATTCTGAGTAGGGCGCAAAGGGATACCGGGCACCGTTAAGGACATCGGTGCCGGTAAACCCTTTGCGCCCTACTACGAGGTCCCTTTGCGGCCCCGTCCTTAACGCCTGCTTTCACCAGGCGTTATGGACGGGATCCGCAAAGGAACTTCAGAGCTAATAACGGCACCGTAATTTACAGTACCGTTATTAGCACCCTCCCCATTCCCATTGAGCCCTACGGGGGCTCAAATGGGAATGGGGATTGACATTTTCAATGGGGACTTACCGGTCCCCCAAAGGTCGGACTAGACGGGTAAGTCCCCATTGAACGAGGGCGGACACAGTACCGCTAATGGTGCTAGTCATGGCGCTAATAGCGCCATGACTAGCACCAACCTCGGAATGAGGCCCAATGTCTCTAAGCAACAACACATATCGTGTCCCGCCCTCAGTATATTGATGGGGCGCACAAAGTCAAACACCATTTACAACTGCTAAATCCTGTCAGTGTTTTAACATGGCTCACTGTGCTCCACCGGACGTTCAATCTCCTGCTCTTAACCCTGGCCATCAATAGTCTTCCTATAAACCCTTGACTTTCCTAAACTGCAGGTATTCTTCTTGAGCTGCTCTACAAGATGGACCCTTTTACCATTGGATCTACCCTCTGTGCCTGTATCAACCTGTTATCTTTTACACCTAGTTCATCCCTGACTCTCCTAAAGTATTGTAGACTTGTAGCCTAAGACTCTGTAGATGACCACTCAATACACTGGACACTCACGAGACCAATATGGTCTTTCAAGGCATCTTGACTCTCTTGTTACACTACTCAATAGGGTAAATATTTGCTCTTCTTCATCACATCTCTCAGTCATAATATCATTTTCACCTTCAGTCTTTATGACAGTCTTGACAAAGCCTCCACAGTAACTTTGCCCCCTTTCTGCAACAAACTCTACTTCCATGTTGAGTCCTTTCAGGTATGTCACACACCTTACTGCCCTGCGGGAAATAATGTCCAGCACCATTCCAATACTTCTTTTTCAATAACTGAACATCCAAGTTCAGCCCCTCTCTGACACTCGGGGGCATAGGCAATGTTTTCTTCACCATTATGCACCTGGCATACCATAGCAACCAAGTCCCATGGCACTTGCATCTGTGTACAGGATGGTCTCACAACTATCATCAAACCTTGACAACACCACGGACTGTGCAATATCCTCTATGGCTTTGCTAAACTCCCTTTGGCATGCTTCAGACTAATTGAAGAGCATTAATCTCTAGTCTAAAAACACCATCACAAATATTATTTCTTGAAAAGAATATGGATACTTTAGCTCCTAATGACCTGCTCTGGGTCATCTTTTGGCTGAATTCCTTCATCGGACGTGACCCAACTACTATACACCTTTCTGAAATTATTTTTTTTCAATCTTAATGTTAAACCTGCATCCCTCATTTTCTGCAGCAAAAGTATCAGTCCCACATAATGCTCATGCTCGCTCTCACCAAACACAAGAAGGTCATCTTGGTAGCATACACATCTTTTTCTTTGCCAAACAGATGAAAAATCATTTTTGGAAACACACTGGCTCCAGCCATGTGCCCAAACAAAAACCTCTTAAAATCAAAGAAGCCAATCAATCTTATGAAGAAAGCAAGGAACAACAAACAGAGGATGCAACTTCGACTGATGGTAGGAAGAGGTTAGATCTGTAGTGAAGAACACTCTTGCCCTAACAGGTCCTTGGAGAAGCACAGTAATATTAGGCAGAGGGATGCACACCTGCACTCCTTGCTTGTTAAAACCTCAAAGGTCTACACATAAACAATTGCTCCCATTGGCCTTACCGGCAAGTACTGTGGGTGATACTCTCTCCACTCTGACACTCTGAGGTGCTCCATTTATCTCAACACATCTGCCTGGAGATTTAAGATAGCAATCCATAATGTTGCTGCCACTGGGATGGCATTGACCTTGTGCCCAATATGATGCCAAAAACCCTTTACCTCATGTTAGGATCCCATCCTCATCCCTAAAATGATGGGTCCCTCTTCCAGATGCCACAGAACCAGTCAAAGAATTCTCAGGATGTATTTATTGGCAGTTCAGCATAGATATGAAGACCCCAAACTGCAGACTCATGTTGTCCTCCAGTCTGTAGTCCGGAAACTGCCAAGATCTTCCCATCAAAATTCTTCTCCACCTGAGTTCCATATAAGACTGGTGACTTCAACATAGGGATGTCAGCAAGCTGCAATACCGCAGCGCTAATAGGAAGCAAAGGAACAAAGTAGACTATTTATTTTGGTAGGGTTTGTTTGACTTCTTGACAATTGTTTTTTTTTTATTAGGGGCGTATAAAGTAAGTGCTGTTTTATTTTTCCTCTTAGGAAATGTAAATATGAAGTGTTTTATAATGCATCAATGATATGTAACTTTTATCTTTGTGAATGTTAAAGGCTGATTTAATTAACCATACAACTATAAAAAATAAAAAAGGAGACAATTCAGGCCCAACATACATAAACATACACAACAGCACAATGAAGTAGGATTACAAAGGCAGGCATTAGAAAGTTAAGATGTGCTGTTGAGGGTGCGGTAAGGAGTGTGTGGAGCAGCACAAAAGTGATAATGTTTCATGTGATAAGGAGCATCTTCTCTTGCACTGCCACTGTGCTGCACATGCCAGTGTCAACACACAAGACTCAAGTTACTTTGCTGCAACACAATCGACAGCACTGCAAGCCAGGACTGCAGCACGTGATCTTCACATGGGTGCCATTCCCAGATGTCTGTAGAGAAAGCTTTCTTAATCCATTCCATATTTAACAGAAACAGAAACAGAAAAATAAAAGATGAACAAAATGCATAATACCCATTTCCTGGTGCAGGTATTGCTAGGTTGCATTGTGTGCGTGTTTACATTGATGTAGCATCTTGCAGTGTCTTGGCCATTCCAAAAGCTTTGAATGAAAGCTATTACTGCTGATATGGATCCCCCCATCTACCGTTTCAAGCAGCCACCTAATTTGCCACTTACCATTTACCATGCATACCCTGTGCTCATATCAAAATGAACTTGC
The DNA here is from genome assembly GCF_040938575.1 of Ambystoma mexicanum. Classification (NCBI taxonomy): domain Eukaryota; kingdom Metazoa; phylum Chordata; class Amphibia; order Caudata; family Ambystomatidae; genus Ambystoma; species Ambystoma mexicanum. The sequence continues at coordinate 180,543,673 of NC_090927.1, read as the reverse complement.
TTGGTTTGGTCAGTGTATCAGATTGCCTTTCTCTTATGGTTATTTTTCGTGGTATTGCTCTTTTCAAATCACACCTGCCTGGTGATGGAAATAGAAACAGGCCTTTTATTTTTAGAAGGATCACCCTTTTCTTTTTTCATGGCACCCATTTTCATTCTGGTTTTCGTGCAAGAACACTTATTTACACTTCAAGAGTATTGAGTTTGGAGTGCGCACAAGTTCACCAAATTAAAACTACACACCAGGGTGATAGTTCCAGGCGCTAATCATGAAAACATGCTGTACCTAAGGCTGTACATGCTCATAACCAACCTGCAGTTATTATCACCTATATAGTGCCTTTTGAACTTATCTGCCTGTAGGTGCTGGAATGCTGCCTTAAGTCCACAAGTTATCTAAACGTGCTCTTTATTGAGCAATTCATAATGAAGGAATGTTTCTCCGAAATAAAAAATAAATAAACACAACATGGCCGCCAGGGGAAAAGGAAAGGCAGCTCTAGCCCTTTATCTAGTTCCAGTGTGGCAATGGCGCCATCCACAATGAGCAACATGGACAAGGCAATGAGGATGAAACAGAGGAGCAAGGGGCAGAGACAATGAGAATATATTGGCAGTGTCATATTCGTGACGGGGATCAAAAGATGAGATACACTCCAGAACACAAAATTAAAGTGTTTCATTGAAGAATCTCTACAGTGTGTGGGCACAATAATAAACAGATAGGGATGTAGTGTCAGGATTAGTCAGTGGCTTTTTAAAATAGAGGTTTTCGGGTAACGCACAGTTAGTAATGGCGTCCCTCCATACTCCGTTTGTTAACGGGTTCCCTTACCAGGAAAGTAATCTTAAGCACCAAAGTAAGTCTTATAACAAAGTCTCTAGTTAGGCATCTTATTTCCTGTGTGTGGGATTCACCTTCTCCCAGTGAACCCCGCTCAAGTGCTTTTGCGGCTGGGCGTTTCACTTTCCACTTTTTTCTTTTTTTCCTTTTTTGTTTTGACCTTGCTGGTCGGAGGTCTTTCTCCAGAATCCCACAGTTTGTTCCTCAGGACAGTAGGCATCTGTGGGATGGCTGAGGTCTATGGTTAGAGGGATAAGGGGCCCGAGTGTCACACTTGGCGCTTTCTAGAGTAGCCAATCCAATGGAGATCAGAGAAGCTAGGCAGGATGAGAGGATGGCCAAGTATCCCGATGCCAGAATAACAGATGGACACCTGAGATGATTGGCAGGAGGAGAGGATGGCGCCACATATTCTGCTTAATGTGTTTATCCCCAAACCCTTAGTTCTTGGGCAAGTCTGCTCTTCCTTCCTACCTCTACCCCAGGTGCCTGCTTTCTTATCCCTTTCATCGAGTCCTCTACTAGATCGGCTTCACCTGAACATATTCATCTGTTCAAGATGTTTTTATCTGTAATTACCCATTCTACTATCTCTCAGGCTCTCTCTTTAATGGTTTCTCCTTTTGTGACCGCCTGTATATTTTGCTATTCTTTCGCCTTCACTCTGACATTGTCAGCATCTGTGAGTGCAAAGTTTCTTTTCCTGTCTCATTAATCTTCTAATTCTTGAATGATTAGGTCCACAGCCTTCCTTTCACTATTTCTAATTCCAGTACTCACTCCTCTAGCCACCACTGACCTGTATACTCTTTTCCCCAGTTGTGTTTCTCGTTCTCTCCTAGGCCTCTTTGAGAGCTATACTCTCCCAACTCCTAATTTGCCCTTTTAACATCTTCTCGTCTTTCTGGGTCTGTCTGTCTGTCTGTCTGTCTGTCTGTCTCTCTCTCTCTCTCTCTTCCTCTCGCTCTTTTTCTTTCTCTATATCACCTTTTGGACTCTTTGGGTACAATTATCACCCATCTCCAAGTGACTCTCTCTTTTACCTTTTTTACTCCTTTGAACACAGTTATTACTTCTGTATTCAGCAGATGTAACCCGTTCACAACTTCTTCGTGCATATTCTTCCAGCCTCAGGGCACTACACTCTCCCAGATCAACCTTACTATCTTTGGCCACTACTCTCTTGCCCCTTACCAGCATCCCTAGTTATCATGGTTTCTGAGTTTGGTCTCCTGGGTCTCTCCTCCAAATCCCAGGCCTTGAGATGTCCCAGCCTTCTGGACCACTCAATCTGTCTCGTAGGCTCTGCTCCTACTACAGGTCCCCATCCTTCATCCTCCAGCTTTTCCAAAAGTGCGCCGGTCTCCACCCTGTACTCTTCAGCTTCTACTCACACCACCTTCCATACAGACTACACCTGTGGGCTTTAAAAGAGCTTTGCCCCTTTTTAGCCTCTCTCTGATTAAAGGGGGACTCAGGTATGTTAGCTGGGGCGAGGATTGGTGTTATAGCCTTGATGGGGGATTTGAGATTGGCCCGTCCCTTCTCATGGACATTCCTCTGTCTGTCTGCCACACCCTACCCCTTCCGTTCAGCCTCTATCTGTGGTGAGGGAGCACAGGTGCGTCGCTTCAGGCATCTGCTCTAGAGATTGGCTGGATGGCCCTATCCCTGAGGATGACTTCCAGTTCTGATGTAGGGCTTGGGGCTGGCTAATCCCCCCCTCTTGGGTGGCCCACTCTCTGATTGTCGCACCCTAACTTACCCCAGGAGTGTACTTCCTTAACCTATCTGCCCTTAACTGCATGAGAGTGGAGGCCTTGTGCGATGGCATGATGGCTGGTTGGCGGACAGTCGAGCTTTCCTTTCCAGTACAGGTGCACCTTGCACCCAGTGCAGATTTGAATGGGTTGCCTCCACTCTCACGAGGGAAGGCGAGCAGACAGGACTGACATTCCTAGAGTCCCTTCAAGGGTCTGCAGCTACAGATTGCCTTGCTTCAGCGTAGACAAAGGAATGGTGCTTTGGGTGTAGGGAGAGTCTGATTCCCCTTATCCTACATGCAATATCCTAAGAATACCTAGTGTTATGAAAGCAAAGATGAGAAGGACAATGTAGAGACTTGGTAAATACCATCTCAGTTATTACTATCACATGGGAATTTACTAAGACTGTTCCCAAGTACCTTGGGTAGTGTAACTGTTCATAGCCGTAAGATATGGAGAATAACCTTGACATTTTTCCAATGCTCAATTGCTTAATTAAGTACACTAAATACATTAAAACGTTTATAAATTTCAAGATTACATAATACTCACTGTAGCGCAAACCTAGCCACAGGCAGTAGTGGAACACGTTAGAAAGGGCGTGTACATCTGCATGATGAGGTAATGTACATAGAACAGCAGGAGTTTATGGTCTTTCCATCGAATTCCAACCATCAAAAAGCAAATCCATCGAAAAAAATACAATTGAAATAAATGCATCAAAATGCTATCTTTTACATTTAAAAGTACATTTCAATCGAAACATGTCCATCGAATATAGGAATGGACAAGTTTCGATGGATATGTACTTTTAAATGTAAAACTATATCATTTTGATGCATTTATTTTTAACGTTAAAATAACATTTTCTTTATTGGGGTGACGGGTCCCCCCAAACCCCAAGGGCAACGCCCTTAACCCTGACCCCAACCCAACCCTAATCGAAATCCCATGAAGTGGAGTTTGTGCAGTAATGGTGCGCAGAGGACTCAGCAGTAATCAAATGGTCAGATCCTCAAAATAAGAGCTCAAATGTCCTTGAATAAGCAGGAAGTCCAATCATGTAGAAAGTGATTTATTGCAATCACAGCCGACACGTGTTTCGACCCATTAGGTCGTCCTCAAGGCTGTTTTAAGTAATCATGCATGCATAATTATAAAAATTACAGCTACATGGAAAAATATGTTCATACATTACAATAAAAAAAGAGAGAGTGACAAAGAGTGTGGAAAATAACATAGACAGAATATATTAAACCATAATTAGGCAATTGGTTGTAAATGAAATATTTTTTAATGAAAAGGCAAGGGTGTACATACCCAAATTCCAATCAAGTTCTGAGATAATCAAAGGAGGGACAGGAACCAATGCCGGGAAACAGAGGGGGTATAATGAGCAATATGCGTACGTTAATCGTGATTGTGTACAATGGATTATGTGGATTCCCTGCTGGTAAATCCAACATGCTGCATGCACAATCCAAGGTGGATGTACAGAATCAGTGTGTAGGGTCATTCTAATAGGATGTTTATTGGTGAGTCCCAAAGTCATTGGAGGCTTGATAGCAGTCCCAGTATGATAATTCAAGATTAGAAAAGTGACAAAATATATCTGGATAGTGATTACAGTGTAGTCGGTAATCATGCTGTGGTGAATTAAGAATTATGTAAACTCACCAAAAAGCATAGAGGATTGAATCCCTATTAGAAGTTGATGGGTGGAAATTGAGTCAAAATTTGGACCGAATTTTGAAAGTCCTATAGAGATGAATATAGTTGGAATGCAGTAAGCACCTGAATGCTGAGTCATACACGCTCTGACAAATGGTAAATGAGATAGAATGTCTGCTCTTTTACCAAATGGGATGGACAAGGGGTGCGTTGAACACTCAGCAATGCAGAAGTAGCACAAAATTTGTTAAAGCCGGTTAGAACTCTTGTATATATGGTAATAATAACTAACAAGTAAAGAGTAAATAGATCATATAAATAAATGGAGTCAATGGCCCAGATAGAAAGCATCGGGGATTGGGAATCTTACTAGTCATTACCTGGATCAGATGTTTAAGGGTTAAATCCCAAAGCAGCACTGTCACTGAGGCAGCCGTTCGTAAAAGCCGGGATCTCACAATGAGAGATGGCTGCCTCGGAAGACGCGCTTGCGCCTGAAGTCACGCGTTTGCGCGTGATGTAACGCGCATGCGCATAGGCGTTGTGACGTCACACGCAATGTCCCATGAGAGGGCATAGAGATCTCATGGTAGGAAATCTACGTATCGTGTGCAAAGGGGGTAGTCCTTACATACTGGTATCACAATTGGAAACTCAACAAGGCACAGCCTATTAATTGTTTCAAGTGGTGAATATATTCTATAGAAACACATTCATTTCATGGTCAGTGTTCAGACACTGATGAACACAGCGCAAATTACACATGGTTTTGGCCTCGATTTGCCTCAGCTTATGTTTTAAATCACCCCCTCTTTTGTCTGGGGAGGCTCTCTTCAATCCAATGAATCCAATGCCATCAATACTATCCATCTGATGGCATTCCTGCCAGTGGGTAGCCAAGGCTCAAGAAAGACTCATTAAAGAAAAACACATTATTGTCAAGAGTAAACTTCAAAAATTCTTTCAACATATTCACATGTAACGGAAAGGAAGCAGAATGATTTTTGAAGACGTGGTCAATAGTGCTTATTGCTAAATCGTGGCTGATTGATGTATAAAGTGCCGTTACATCCATAGCGGCCAGCAAATAGTCCTCTCTCCATTCAATGGTGGACAGGGTCTGTAGTACATGAGTACTGTCTCTGAGATATGTGGGCATTTTGGTTACATAATCCTTGAGTATGTTGTCAATAAAGGTTGATAGACCTTCTGTGACCGACCCTATCCCACTCATTATGGGTCTCACTTTTGGTAGTACTGTATGGGGTTTGTGAACATTGAGTAAAAAGTACATAACAGGCATTATATAGTTGGACATTGGGTAGCCAGTGGGTAGCCAAGGGCAAGAGATGGTCCTGTTTCTTTAGACTGGTGAGGTGTTCTCGTATGCGGGTGCGTAACTGCCTTATGGTACTCCCAACATAGACCATCTGGCAAACGCACATGATAGCATAGACTACAAACTTGGTCCTGCAGTTGATGAAATCCGTAATGGCAGGCTTAATGCCCAAATTAGTAGTACATTCTTTAATGTCTGGATACGCCTATTTACAAAGAGTACAAGTACCACATTTGAAAAATCCCCTCATGGGACTGAGCCAATCTGAGCCTATGTGCTTGCGGTTGGTTACCAATGAGGGGCACAATCTATTCTTCAAAGTGTGCGCTCTAGTGTACACGAAAGATGGTTTATCACTGATGAATGGCAAAATGTCTTTATCCAGTTTCAGAAGATCCCAGTGTCTTGTGTACAATACTATACATTTTGTGGGCATCAGTGGAGTATTGTGTGATGATATCCACATGTTTTTGAGGTATTTTAGTGGATTTGGTCATGTTGCTTGGTTTCAACATTTCAGTTCTAGATTTCTGCTCAATTTTGTTGCGTGCTGATGTTAAGGGGCTATCCAGGTAACCCCTCTTCTTGAATCTCTTTGTCAGGAGTCCAATCTCTTGTGCAAATATGGTATCTGTACTACAGTTGCGGCGTGCCCAGAAGAATTCACTGGCCAGAATGTTCATAACTGTAGATTTACGGTTGCAACTGTCTGCATGTAATTTACTGTTAACTTCAGTAGGTTTTCTGAAAGTTCTGGTTTCAATCTTGCCCTGGGATATGTAAATCGTAAAATCTAAAAAGTTAATGGATGTGTTACTGATTTCCCCAGACAGATTGATGCCAAACTCATTATTGTTCAGATGATCCCCAAAGGCAGTGAAATCATCTGATGTGCCTTTCCAAATTATCAGTTCATCGTCAATATAATGTTTCCAGAGCACAAGATTGCCCAGGAATATATTATTAGCAAAAATGTGCTGTTCCTCATATTTGACATGAAAAGATTGGCCAAAGAGGGCGCATACTTGGCCCCCTTAGCAGCACCCTTCATTTGGGTATGGAAAGACTCATTAAAGAAAAACACATTATTGTCAAGAGTAAACTTCAAAAATTCTTTCAACATATTCACATGTAACGGAAAGGAAGCAGAATGATTTTTGAAGACGTGGTCAATAGTGCTTATTGCTAAATCGTGGCTGATTGATGTATAAAGAGCCGTTACATCCATAGTGGCCAGCAAATAGTCCTCTCTCCATTCAATGGTGGACAGGGTCTGTAGTACATGAGTACTGTCTCTGAGATATGTGGGCATTTTGGTTACATAATCCTTGAGTATGTTGTCAATATAGGTTGATAGACCTTCTGTGACCGACCCTATCCCACTCATTATGGGTCTCACTTTTGGTAGTACTGTATGGGGTTTGTGAACATTGAGTAAAAAGTACATAACAGGCATTATAGGGTTGGACATTTTCAGAAATGACCTTTTGTCATCTGTGATGTTACCTCTACTATGCCAGTCATCAATCAAATGGTGTAGGTAGCGTGTGATCTTAACTGTGGGATTACCCTGCAATGTTTTATAACATCCTGGTGTCTGAAGATGATTGTGTCCCATGGTGAGGTAATCATTCATGTTGAGCATCACAATATTGCAGCCATTGTCAGCTTTGCGGATCACTATGCTGGTGTCTTTACACAGGATATCAAGTGCTTCCTTTTCTTGTCTACTTAGATTTTGCGCTTGCTTGGGTATGAGAATATTGCGTTGCTTATCCATATATGTGTGGATGTCTTTAGTCACTGGCTGTTGTAAGGTTTCAATAATATTCTCGTTGGCCAATTGTGGGGTAATTTTGATTTCACCCTGAGTTCTTGCACAGGAAGATTGGTGGCTCTGATTCCAAGTTCCTGATAAGTCACAGTCAATGGGGTGTCTGAGTCTGAAGTTAGACTCATCAACAAGTGTGTGTTTTCAAAATCTTCAATGGTTAGTGTGCTAGGTACATCTGGAATGTCTCTTGGTTTAAATTGCTCAACCTGTGTGGCAAAGTATTTTTTCAGTTTAAGTTTACGAGTAAACTTAAAGAGGTGTACCTGGAAGTTGACTAGATCTGTGGAGTTCGTGGTGCAAAATGGTAGGCCCTTATTCAATACTTTTTCTTCTTGTTGGGTGAGCACTCTCTCAGATAGATTGATAACCAGGCTTCCAGTTATCGGTTCCCCTGTTGTTTCCTCGAGCCTGCTCTCGTTAAGATGCCTGTCAATTGTCTGTTTCTGTCCGTACCTCCTCCCTCTCCCTCTACCTCTCCTGCCCATGTGGTGGTGTTCCATGTTAATGTATTTTGTGCAGGTTGGTTGAGAAACCGTACCTGCTTGCCAACTTGGCGGGTACCCTTTCGTAGTGTTTTATTTGTTCTAAAAAAAACTTGCCCTGGTTGGGTTGTGGCTGGGGCTGGTTACTTCCAGTTTTTTGAGTGGTATCAGTACCATTGCTATCTGACTCTACTTCAGAGCTACCCATGGAAGTATTGGGGGTATTGTCCCTATATTTACTTTGTGGTTTAACAAATTTAGATTGGAAAGTGTAAACACGATCCTCTCTATAGTCCTCATCGTCGAACTTAATTTCATCTTGGTAGGTTACTAAAATCTGGTGCATTTTCTCATAGTTCTTGTCTTTGGTGGCCTGCGGGTTGGGCATGCCTTTAATTTCTTCTTTCATAGTATCTATTAGTTCCTGTGTCCTAGTATGTTCCTTTCTAGCATGTTCAATCAAGAGTTGAATCATTTTGGTAGAGCTTTAGTGTAGGTTAAATTCCCATTCATTCGCTAAATCTTGATCTTCCTGATTATCAAAATCTGGGAATATCAAAATTCGTAAACCTTTCGGAATCGTTTTATTCTCTATGTAATTTGTGAGAGATGCCTGTTCCCAAAATTTGTTAATCTTTCTTAGATAGCCTTTCAAGTTTAATACATTTTTTGGCTTAGTGTTTCAAAAGAATAGTAAGAACTCTTAAATGGATTCAAAGTGCTCCCTCGAAGAGCAAAAGGGCAGCTCGTTCTTCTTCCCTATTTCTGAGATAGTTCGCCATTCTCCTGATAGTTTACAATAGGTACGACAAGTAGGTTTGGTGTATGGTGAGCATCAACAGAAATAGCGCAGCACCCCAAGTCACATTGAGACATGTAAAACAAAGAAGGCGGATAGTGACAGTTATGGGGTGCGCTCAATTTCTCCAAAATTTGGGTAGTCCAATGCAGCAACCACTGCACGGGAGGTTCCCCCGGGTTCCTCAATCAGTTAATAGCATGAAGAAGTGTTTGTGCAGTAATAGAAATCCAACTAAACATATTTACTGAAAGTGCATTTTGATGGAAATGACTTTCAATGAATAAATTTAGTTGGATTTCAATTCTATGAATCCATTTTCGATGGATAGCCCAGATATCAACAGTAGGGTGTGTAGGGCCTAGTTTATCTGCATTACGGAAAGAAGGATGTGATGGGAAGAGAGTTGTGGACCTGTAATTCAGACAATACTGGCCAACAAACTGTGCATCTGTAAGTATTTATACAGACATACAAGGAAATAAAGTCACATGCTCAGAAATCTAGCCACTATCCTGTCTCTTTTCCCTGTCTATGTCTCAAATTTGATATAGTGAATGATTTGTAATTTGCCTCTAATCTCAACCAGGGTCTTGGAAAACTATATTGGTAATGAGTGCAGTGTTGCAGTTTCACAGATGATGCAGAAATGTCAGAGCACCCCACTCGCAGCATCTGTACCAAGAAACCTTACACCATTTTGGTTCAGTTATTTCACTTGCCACTTGGGGGATACCAAAAATTGAATGATTTATGGAACTTCAGTGAATGTTAGGTTTAAAAAATTAGATTGGTAAATGCCTTTAACCGAAAGAAACACATTGAGATCTGTCCTCTTCCATCTAGTCCAACAAGTCATGGTCTTCCATATGTGGTGGTGGCAATTGGCCCTGGATTGAAGTAATCAGGGAGGGAGTTTCAGAAGCTTTTCTTTACTAATGCACAGCCTTATCTCTCAAAGGAAGAGGACTTTGTGAAGCCAAACAGCAAGGAGGAGGCACAGAAGCTGTGGATGGCTGAGCAGGCAAAAATGAGGCAAATTCTGAGTCGCCAGCAGGAGCAGATGGCAGAGGACAACAGATGGCTGAGGCAGGAGGAGCGATTACTGGTAAGTCACAAAAACGGTGGGTAGGCGGTATCACTTGAAGAATGTGTGATGCTTTCAATATCTGGTGCAGCCACTTGAACCATCACAGTTTCACACCCATAAGAAATTCCACACCTCATTGTTGCTTTGCTTGCTCTGAGGATGCATACATACAGATATCTATACGTCCTAACCCCCCTTCCACCTCCGAGTCCTAGAGTCACATAGACAAATGTAATGGTCCGCAGAGTTGGGCGGGCCAACATTTTATAATTGCTTCTTAATGAAGACAGTGGAGTGTAGTGCCCAGACAGGGACATATTTATAAATATTTGCGCCAGTTATCTGGTTGCCTGTGCCATCAAGACCCTTATAGGCTTGGCAGAATAACTTGAGCACATACTGGGAGTCACTGTTAACTTTTCAGAGATTAGTTTTATTTTGACTCAAAGAGGAATCACAGGGAAGGGCTCTGTACCTTGTGCGATCTGCATTTGGAAGTCTGGGCGGTCAGCATACCGTTTGCTACCATAGTCCAGGTGGGAGATTACTAGGCCTTTAGCTACCGTTCAGGGGTTATCCTGGAGCAGGACCAGGAAAACCTTTTTGTAGATGCTTTATCCAGCAGAAGGCATTCCTTGCAGTGGAACTAATCTGTAAATTCACACTTGTGTCAACATCTTTCTGTAGATGATGCATTGGAGTTCTACCCTTTTATGGATCAGTGCCTTTTCCTTGAGGGAGGTCGGAACTGCCCCTAAAGTGTCAATTTTTTTATGAGGTGGGGGGGGGGGGGCATTTTGTCCTAGGGCTAGGATTTTGTTTTTTTACCCATTTGTTTTAAGGCTTGTGTTGCTCATCCATGCTTGACTGGATCCGGGCATCTTGACCCTGTGCCAAACTGTTTTGAATTGCCTGCCACTTGCAAGTAGATCTCAATGCCTTCATGGAAAAGCATCAGGCTATCAGTGGCTTCATGTGTATGCTAATCTACAGGGGGTCGGTGGAGTGATGATCTTTTGGGGTTCCCACAAAACCCGCTTTGGGTGATATTACCACAAGTCCTTCTTTTATTTTTTAACCTTTATTTATTACTGCCATTTACAGGTGCAAAGGTACATATGATACACAGACTTTGTATTACTTGAATTGGAGTACATTTTAGGATTGGAGAATGATCATGTATTTAGTCAACATGAATACAGCGGTTACAGTATTTTACATGATGGACGTCTGTCATCACAGGTCTAGACCGTATAAGCAACGTTACCCAGGTAAGAGCAGAAGCCTGCCCAGGCATCACATGGTCTAGAGAGGGCAGGTAAGGTAGAGATATACAGGTCCTCACATTCCTGAACTCATGTCAATGTCACCAGCCATTCTTTCACACTGGGAGGTTTTTTGTCCTTCCATTTTTGCAGGATAGTTCTCTTGGCGATCAAGCAGGCTACGTTCAAAAAAGCATACTGGCTCTTACTGTGGATTGTCGGCCATATGCCAAACAGGGATCCCAATAGGTTTTGTTCCAAAGGGAAGCTAAGCACTTCTGATATATGAATGCCCAAAACATATGTAGGTGGTCAGCTGGGATGTGTCGATATCTGGGGCAGCCATGCTGGTCAGCTTGGGCCATTTTGGACAGCCTGGCAGGGATATGATATAGTCTATTCAGTAGTTGGAATTGTATACATTTTAATCTAAAGTTGATTGAGAATTTCTTGGTATGTGTGCACATGCGGCCACACTGCTCATCCGTGAGTTCAAAACCAAGATCCCAGGACCATCCATCCCTTGCTTGTGAGGTGGGGGTGAGGCAGGATCTAGTATCATCTTATAAAATGTGGATACGATATGTGTACAGTCTCTGGAGTTCGCGATGTAGGCCAACTGGATGGATTCTGGGGGCTCTGCTGGGTAATACGGCCATCTAGCTGAGATGGCCGCACGTACCCTATAGTATTGGAGCTGGTGTCCGCCAGCAGTCCCATGCCCTGGTTTCCAGGTGGAGGGTGTAATAAATGCACCATCGGGAAAGATATCGGCCAACGCTCTAAAGCCCAGGTTTTCCCATCTTGTCTGGATTGCCCTGTCCCATGTTGGATTTAACTTGGGGAATCTCCACAGGGGAAGCCATCGATAGTACAGTTTTTCTGCCCCTGTGAGGGCGAAAAATGTGCGCCATGCCCGTAGTGTGGAGGCAGCTAGATCAAATTGACAGTCGTCTTTGTAGTGTTGGTCAAGTATTAGCATTTTTAGATTAGATTCAGCTGCGGCTAGCGGATTTGGAGGGGGGCAATCCTTCAATGGCAACTTTGGGGAAAGTGCTGTAGATGATCACCTGTGCAATGCGTTTTTTGCTCAGTTCACTCAGTAGCCACACCGTCTAAATATTGCAGCTCAAATGATTTTACTTTATGCCTTGGTTTAAAATGACAAATTACTTCAGAGTGCTACCATTTTGGCTAAATCGAAAGGGAATCCCAGATTTGTTCCCAGAGATGTAATGTTATTTATTTGGGTCTTATATAGAGCGGCTTCTGCCATTTGTGGGTGGTTAATGGGTTAAAGCAAGGATTGCAACTTTTCTGCTGCTATAATGGTGGTGGTGTGAGGCAGAGCAGAGAATGGGCCTCATTACGAGGTTAGCAGTAACCCGCCCGTGTCACTGGCGGGTTGCCGCCAACCATAGCACCTGACTTCCCGGTGCCACCGGGACATTACAAGTCCCAGCAGCGCAGGAAGTCCGCAGACAGATGTTGTAAGTCCCCATTCCCATGGAGTCCCATAGGACTCCCTGGGATTGGGGAAAGGGAAGCACTGGCACCATTGCAAACGGCGCCAGTGCTTCCATGATGACTCTGCCTACTGGGTACTAATGCGCCCGGCAGGGTCAGACTCATAGTGTGGCAGTCCGGAACAAGGGTGCCGGTGAGCTTACCGGCACCCTTGTTTCCGGACCGCCACAATTGCAATGAGGCCCATTGTGCTCTGTGTGCATGGACGCGTGATGTGTGTGGCAAGGTGAGATCTGAAGATAGTCGGGTTGCTTAATACCTGGAGACCTTACCCCAGCCTGATATCAGAGAAAGAGATTGCTTGGTTTTCACAAAGCCATATGTGTGGTGTACAATGGCATGTGGCAAAATCTTGTTCTTACCTGCACCTTCAGTGCAGCCAAACCTCTTCCCTGGCCTAGAAAAGTCTTCCATGCCAGCCATCTCCATGATGATGTACAACATTTTCAGAGCAGTGATGTGCCACTTCCCTGCTGGAGGGTACCTCATGCTATCCGAAACATGATCCTGATGGGTAAGAGATCTTCCAATACCTATGTGGGTACTTTTCAGTTCCAAAGCTGTGTGCCAAGGCGCACAGCTTGCCTCTCCAGGGCCCGCACCATCTCGCACACTCATCTGCAAGACAGATGAAAATGATGCAACTAGGACCCTTGTGTACTCTCTGTGGTCATGTGACTTCTCCTAGAAGAGGAATGTTGTATATAAGGAGCTATACCGGCATCCTCTGGAATGGTGCCAGCGATAATGAGGGAAAAAGGTACCAGTAGAATGTTGACATCGGAATTACCATACTTCTCCGCTGCCTCAAAACCAGCAGACAGTAGGAACATAGTCTTGGCAATCTGACTTGGGTTGTTGTTTTCTATCTTGCTTTTTACCTGGAACTAAACTAGCTATTGTTGTTTTTCACTTGGGAATAAAAATTAAAATGCAAATTGGTGTGTATGGCAGGAACTTGAAGTGGGAGATTTTTGATTTGGGCGATACACAACACTCATCGAAGATGGAGACTGGTCCATACATTGATTACCATTCTGTCTTGAGGGATAGTCTATAGTGATGTAGTAATGTAAAAGAAGAATGTGCTGCTCTTATTTATTTATATTTTATTTTGATGCTTTGTAAGAGTACTCATGCGACCTGAGACTCTTTTGAAGTACTTATCTGAAAGCAAAGAAAGGCAGAGTACAGACAGAGTAGACCATGTCACATTATGTTGTCACTGTCTATATACAGAGGGTTCAGCTAGGTGAAGAAGTTGCAAAATGATGGTGCATCTGATGGCAAGAGTGGCAGTAGGAAAGAGGCCTTCTCTTGCTGTGCCCCTGCCTATTGGACCACCTTTCGGCTGGCAGTCTGGAACACTTCTTCACTCTTGCAGTTCAAGAAATGAACTCAAGACCCTCTCTACAGTCAGTAGCCAGGCTGCTGTGTTCCAGCATTACATCCAATCCCCTTGGCCGTAGCATCCCATACCACATATTGTAACCTGACCGTATATGTTACCCTCAACAACATATAGTGCTCTCTGTTGCTTCCTATCTATGTTACCTCAATATAAATTCCCAAATACAAATACAAAAACACTTTGGCCTGTGTTGCATTACCCTAAGGGTGCAAAGTCATTTTATTACATAGGTAAAGATTCATGCTTGGAATAATTGTTTCTTTTCTCTCAGAATGTCCTTATAGCCAACGTTGTGCTTTAGACACACAGTACTTTTAGCTGTTTTCTGGGAGAGTGGATTTCTTTCACCAAAAGACCACATTGCCTTCAGAAAATGAATGAAAACCCGGCTATTCAATTCAATGAGACACCTCCCACAACTATCCCCTCGAACCGAAACCAATCAAGGGACGGTACGAATCCTGGAACGAACAATAAAACAACCACACTGTACTAACCACAAACCACTAACCACCCTGCTCCTCACTCCGCTCCAGCATACCCCATATTCACATCACACGACCCAACGGGCCAGCCTAACACACACAATGCACACATACATGAAAGAACAAATTGCTGCAAACAAACAACCCACACAATCCAGACGTTGCCCCTCCGGACACAATAACCCCAGTGCGCAAAAACTATCAAGAGAAAAGAGGACATAATTATCAAGGAAATTCAGACACTGGAGAATGCAGCAATGAAAGAAAAGGAGTGAAGCCACCTGAAGAAAGGGGAGTATAAGGAGAAGAAATGAAGAGAAGGTGCTATCAGGGGTAGATGGAGAAGGGAAGGGGCTGGACAGTGGGGTCCAGCTAAACCATCTAGTACTGGCAAGCTAAGAGGTATAAGAGACAGAGGGGGAGACAGAAGGTGGAATTCAGAGCATGTGAGATCTGAGTTGGGGGAGATCAGAATGGTAGGCTGAGACAAATTGAAAGCCGTACTGAACTGGGCAGAGAAGGGGTAGTGACAAACCCTTAACAACTCTAGAACCACACTTGTCTCCTCTTCCAGAGCTGTTAGGGGTTTGGCACCACCTGTTCTCTGTCCAGACCCATAATCCAGCTCAGGTGGGATCAACTAGCCCACTGTGGAAAATCAAAAGCACTTACCATCAAATAAGTGTGTATGAACCAAGAAGAGAACGGCTGGATAGATGTGTGCTGAACTCAAGCTCTAGTGGAACTCACAAGGGCACTGATTAGACTATAAATATCTTTCTTAGCTGTCTATAGCCAGCAACTTCTGACCCGGATGCCTGGGACCACTAGCGAGCCTAAAGATCGAATAAGGACCAAGAGAGGAGCTGAACCTGATCTAGGCTACCACAAGATCAAGAAAAAGCAAGTGACCTGAGAGTGTGTCTTGGCCAATGGCTTTAATGACAGTGGCCATACAAGTGACCCAAGACAAACACGGAAGAAATACATTTTCAATGTTGAGGTTTACTTATGGTACAGGAAGGCTAACCTTTATTGAGAGACTTGAGTGCCTATAGGTCATCCAATCAAAGACCCATGGGCTTGGATATGTTTGTAACATGTGTACCTATAACTGAGTCCCTGAAGATCTCACTTTCTTTTGGTATGATCCTGGGTTTCATGAAGGAAAACTCTAGGAACTGTGAAGGGCCTGGCACTTTCAACAATTAGAAGTTATCCTGATCATTGGTGAATGCTTGTTGAACTTTAATCTTGTGGTGACAACCATGTTAGAGACTGGCACTGAACCATGTGAACATTCCCGGCTTTTATCAGATGTACTGTCTCCAGTGTTTTTACGAATATTTTGACATCCCACCTAAGAAGGTTCATGAACTCTGGCTCAGTAGATAAGTTCAATGAGATTCCTGTGAGGAATTTGACCATCCGCTACAGGGGGGGAGGTGTGCCTGGGCTTTTTTTATATGTTTTTAAGAAATCGAATGGTCGGAGATCAACCTCAGAAAATGTGTGGGGATAACCACATGTATTTTCCTATGCTTGCTGCAAAACAAACACATAGTCACGTGTCCTCTGGGTGGACACAGCCTACAGGCACAGACCCCTTGTCATGTGCAGCTGGAATGTGACAACCAGAGGTACATCAAAGCATATCAGGAAGGGGGTCAGCACCTTCCTCCTGCCATGGCCAGCATAGATTAATATCAAAGGCTCCATGGATCCACCCTGTCTATTGTCAAAAGTTCTTCTGGTGGCAGCGCATACTGATGAGAGTTAATTGAAACAGACCTGTGGGAGGCCTGACCGAAGAACTGACGAAAGGGGACAGGAAACCACCACATTCCTTATATGAAATGTGTCAACTTGAAGCTAGCTACCACCCATCTGTATGAAGGGCAGTGAATGGCATGTCTGGGACAACTGTTGACAGTGGGCACTGTTAGGGAGAATTCTCATGTTAGGGCTAATTTCCCTCACCTAGTGAGTCCCCCAGCAGCCTTGCTGGACTTCTGGAGTTTATTGTTTTACTTGATAAGAGTGTGAGCTTTTCCCCCACTCTTACTCATGGTTTGCCATGTCTCTTTTACCTGTTTTTGAAATTGTGGGCTTTGGAGTACACCACTTCAGTAGTCCCCTTCTTTTGTGTGTTACACAGCACCTTCAGTGCAGTGACACGGGGCTGTCTCTTAGACTTCCCATCAACTCAATTTCTGAGGCTGACTACAGTCCCCCAGAAAAGGGTAAAGTTGCCATTAACTGTACTTAGTCAATTAACCACAGATCCAGTACACCCCATCTTACATGGAGTACTGGAAAGGCTTACTTTGTATGCCTTTGTATCTGTACCTCCTAGAGCATTGTTTCGCTCTTTTAACATTTAGACTTGGCTGGTGGCAGTGGTATCTATCCTAACTTTTCTACCGCGATTATACTATATAAACGTGGTATTGTTTTAGGATATTATATTAGCCTCGAACTTAAACCCGCTTGACCAAATACTTTTTCTTTTGGCTCCGGTCAAGTTTATTCGCCTTATTTTTTTTTAAGTCCTTCTTGTGTTTTACTTTGCACAGCAAACCAGGTTTGCCGTCTTTGTTCACTGTCTTTTGGCGGGCTTCTGCTCAGAACCCCTCCTCCAGGCGCCTGGGTGTCTAGATGGGCTGAATGTGAGGGAGGGTTGTAGTCACCCCCTGCATAGGGTATTTTAGGAAAACCAAGTCGCACTTTGCCATGATTGGCTGAGGTGGTTGCCCGGTGAAGCCATGCTGCAGTCCTGAGCTATCTACCCTTCGACGACCAGAGAAGATCCAGTCCGGAGTCTACTTCCCTTGAGCCTGGTGGGGATAACCAGCTCATCTTCCACAGCCAGAGGACCCTCTTCTTGGTCGAAATCGATGCACACTGCTGTAGTGGTCCGGATAGCCATCTGGAGAGCCTCTCCTGTTTTTAAGGAGTGCACCTTTTATTCATCGTCGCTGCTGCCGGCTTCATCCCTGTTTGGTGCAGACCGCTCCAGACGTCCTCCTTCGCACCGAAGCTCTAGGAGCCGTAAGTCTGCAGGAACCCAACAGGAGCAACTGCCGTGGCACCAGCTTCTTCATTGAATAAGGTACTGTGTTCTGCTTGAAGAATCAGGGTGAATCCCTTTTCTTCATCTCCAAGGCTTGCCCTTGCCTTCCCTCCTTCTTATAACTTTTGCTTCCTCTGTTGACAATATCTAAGTACTCCTGGCAACGTTGAATCTTGAACTATCCGACTGTGTGATCCTTGACAACAGGAACCCGGTTCCACTTGACACTGGCTCCGGCCTATTGACTTTTGAATTTCCGTCAAATAGTGTTCTCTGATTCTGTCTGCCTTGACAAAAGTATTGCCTATGATTTTTGTCCGCAACTCTCTCTGGTTAACTCAGGTGCTAAGTGTGTTTTTGCCCCGGTAACATTTCTTGCTGCGGATACGCGTTTCTTTAGTAAGATCGAACTGTCATTACTGTCAAAAAGTGATCACAAGTGTATTCCTGGTAACGTCTTTTTGCTCATAACACCGGTTCGTTAACACATAGGGTTTAGAGTTAGAGTGTACCAAAGTGAATTGGTTGGTTGTAGTGTATTTTACGTGTGGTTTTGAATTAATAGAAGTGTTGTGTTAATAACAAATAGTTTAAAAATAAATGTTCTTTTTTTACCTGAAACCTTGAGTCAGTGTTTGCTTGAGTCACAGTAATTGTGGTCCCTTTGTGTAATCTCTTCTACTGCTCATATACTCTTGAGATAAGCCTGGCTGCTCCGCTACTGCTACCACTTTAACATAGTAGTACAGGCTTGTACCAAAGGTAAAACTTGTATTGCCACCTGTAGTCTTAATTGTGTGTAGTGTTCCCTAAGGGCACTGCACAGGATTCTGCCTAACAGGCACCCCCTGCAAGGGGACCCCCTTACAGGGGGAAGAAGTATGTGATTTGATGGAGACTGAAAGTCTGTTCACAGACTTCAAAGGAGACCTGCGCTTCAAAGGAACCACAGAGAACTCAATTTACCAGAGAAACAGTTTGATCCACAACACACAAGAAGATGGGTGGGACTTAGTAGCACATGTGTTCCCTTACCTTTCCTGTTGCATAGCACTATGGTTATGACCTCACGCATAACAGAAGATTGTTGGTGGAGACCCAGGATTGTTTCATTAAGTTAGCTTCAGCCTGCACCAATCACTAGGGCCCATTTGGCTTTAAAAGAGGGTTGACCCCCTCTTTTGGCAGATCATACGACGACTTTGAAAGGAGTACAAAGAATTACTCATTTGGACCCTGGCTGAAGTTACAGTCTGCCTTACAGCTTACGCCAGTGAAGTAAGGCCAGGATTTACAAGACGGGCGCAAGATCCCTCCCCTAATCATCTCCCAGGGAACAGAGGGAGATACCGACTTCAGAGGACCCGTCCAGCAGCTCCAGAATTGGTACCCAGCCAGCACACAGAGAATTAATGCACTGAACCTGTCTTTGGCTGAATTTTTGACCGAGCAGCATATACATGTCTGCTAATTTCTTCCATGTGCTCTGCCTTTGGCATTGACATTACTTGGCATGAGGCCAAAAACTGAATGGGCCATGAACATATTTAGTATTGTTAAATAGATTATTTAATCATTCCTGTATGTTATTTGTTGAGAATGTTTACCTCCATCTTATTACTATTTGTATCTACCAGCCCTCCACTTTCACACTATTGCGTTTTTCTAATTTTCTTTGTCAATAGTTAATGTTGATAATTCTGCATTCCTTCACCTTCATAAGCATGCTCCATACATGTATGCGGTTCATATACAGCATACACATCAGCCTCGAGTTATCACTCGAGACTGGTGTGCATTTGGCATATTATAGCAAATTCAGAAAATATTCATGATCACATTTCATACTAACCTATTCTTTTATCTTTTTTCCTTTGTACTTTTACGTTTATTTATTTTGCTTTCCTGCTTGTTTTCATATATATTTGATT
This sequence comes from Ambystoma mexicanum, assembly GCF_040938575.1. Taxonomy (NCBI): domain Eukaryota; kingdom Metazoa; phylum Chordata; class Amphibia; order Caudata; family Ambystomatidae; genus Ambystoma; species Ambystoma mexicanum. Next base: position 180,524,157 of record NC_090927.1, on the reverse strand, counting down.
ATGCTATCATATCATTTAGATATGATGTTCGTTTAAAGTCTAAGAAATTGAGAATATTCTAATTCACAAGTCCGTTTAGGAGAACAGATTAAATATCACTTAAACTGAGGAAGCTCCTCTTTGGAGAGAAACACAGGTTGGACTTTGCATAGAACAACACATATTATTTGGTGATGTTGAAGTATATCTGGCCTTTGCATAAAAACACCATATATTATTTGGTGATGTTGAAGTATATCTGGCCTTTGCATAAAAACACCATATATTATTTGGTGATGTTGAAGTATATCCATATTTAGAAAATGTGCCGGTCTCAAATACAGCAATAATTGTCTAACTAATAGTTTTCTCTGAAACAAAGGCCTTAAAGTTCCATTCCTACTTATAGTCAGCATGATTTAGGTTGCTGCATTTCTTCACAGAAATGGCTGTCTTGTATTGTCAAACACTCTGGGGTAGGATGCTTCTTTATGTTGAAATTTGCTGACAACCATATCATGAGAAAATTCACCATAATGGTGACGCACATGGTAGTTTTTCAATTGCCACCTTTTTATGCTCAATCCTGACATATTGTGAGGGGGGGCATCATGTGTTACCCTAATTTGCATGACATTTTTCTCAACATATATACTGTAAAATGCATTATTTCAACATATTATTTAAAAAAAATTCTATGAGGGAAAGACTTGTCTTCTCTGGTTGCCTTTTGCATGCTCTCTGTGCTCGATCGCACAACACAACTCAGTGAAAAGATGTACGCCCCGCCACTTAAGTAAGTCACAAACCACCGCTGTTTTTGACCTGGGCCTGAGATCATGTAGGTCCCAAACGTTAATCCTGAAATAGCAGAGAATTGTGAAGCTGAGAATCATAATCCAACTCATATGAGATCAGCAAGTCCACCAAGAAACTAAAAGTCACCTGTGATCAAAGAAGAGACTTAACCTAGGAAAGGAAGACAGGTTAGTGATGGCCTGAACTCCATAACTGTTGATACTGGAAAGTCTACCATTGAGACTAAATAATATTGACCTAGCGCTCCTCAGCTGGCAAATGCTGAACCGGATTCTCTTTTGGGATCACTGAGAGCAGTTAGTGCTCTGGGGTTTGAGCCTGGGTGTGAAAAAACCAAGAAAACAGCAGAGCCTGGTATAGAGTCACATGGGATTGGATCTAAGAAGAACAGGTGACCAGAGATTGTGTCCTTGGCTAAGGGCTATAATGACACTTGCCTCAGAAGTGACGCAAGACAGCTAGAAAAGAAATAGAATGTCTACGGTGGAGGTTCAGATTTGGTCCAGGAGGGGCCAGCCTTTGCTGGGGGACATAAGGCATCCCTGTGGGTCAAAGATTCAAGGAATTGGAGGTTTGGAACAGGGGTCCTTGGAACTGAGGCCTGGAGAATCCCAGGAAATCTTTTGGTCTGATCCACAGTCTCCGAAAAGCAGACCCTAGGACATGAAAACTACCTGGAACTTTTAACAAGGAGAAGTAATTCTGACCTGGAATTAGTAATGAATCTAACAACCTCTTGTTGATAAACCCGGAGACGGTCCCTAAGCTTTGTAAACATTCCCTGCACTTTCCAGTTCTACTGATCTCACTACGTTTATGGAAACATATTCTTAATATTCACTTAAAAGGTTTCACTTTTGATCCTATCCTGGTCTGTACAAAAAAAACTTTTATTTACCACAAGACTGCCCTTGAGCCTTTGTTGAGCTACTGCCCCCTGACAGCAGACTAGTTCTCTACATTAAAGGTTACCTTTGAGCAGCCAAAGGTCTCCGGAGGAAATGTGCCTTGCTGTGTCAATGGTGGTTCATCCAACACTGGGAGGCTGTGCTTTCTCAAATGCACTCCCATGCTCTAAGGTGCATAGCAATGCTCTTACCATTCGGGATGCACTGTAAGCCAACTTCCTGTTGGCCTTTCTCCTATTGATGGTTTTATAGGTTTTTATTGTGTGTGACATTATCTGTACAATGTCCTGTTGCCAGTTAAGTGCAGGTTGTGGGCACACTGTAAATAAACAGTTCAAGCCACCTATATTATTTGTGCTCCTTCATTCCATTATTTCATCATATTGTAAGTGCAGTGAATGCATTCAGATGATATTGCCAAGGGTTCTGTGTTATGAATGAAAAACTGATTCCCCGGAAGACACCTTCTGAACCACTCCCCGTGGCCTCCCCTCTGTCATTATCCAGGGGACACCCTTGAAACCTCACCACTCCTCAACACACCCCTAACCCTCCCATCCACTCTCCAGACCATTTTAACCCCTCCCGCTGTCCTCACACACTTACCGATCCACCTCCCCGGCCTTTTCCTTCCTGTTATTGCACAATGGACAGTTTCACATTGGTGTGATGTCTGTTGCATAATCTAGGTAGTACACCAGGTCTAAGAAAGAAACATTCACATACTCAGCAACAGAGGGGTTAAAACCTCAGTTCTGATGCAAATTCCACATTCCTTTGTGCCAAAGTTCACTTACCTTTTACCAAAAAGTGTTGTGGCGTCAACCAATTTCTCTTTCAGGCCTTTGAAAGATTCTGTTATGGTAGAGTGTAAGGTTGCTTGTTACTGCAGATTAAAAAAATATTATAATAAAAGTAAGATAAATAATTGGCCTCCGCATGTCTTGCCATTAAAATGAGTTTTGCACAAGAAGTGGAGAGGAACAGGACCGATTTTTTTTGTTACTTTCAACAATGTCTTTTTTATAGTCCAGGCTTTCTAGTTCTAACATCATGTTTCCTTTTACACCATAGGACCCAATGCATCACACAAAGGACAAAGCCCCAGAGGTAAGTTGGACTGAAATAATCTTTCCCCAATTGAATTTTCATTTAGTGTTTTAAAAAAAAAATATTTGCATTTTAGTTTATTAAAACTTTTAGCAAAAAAGATGAAGGCTACATTTCTGTCCAGATCATCTAGTCCTTTAAGTCAAATCAAGAAGGACATATTGGGCTCCAACCCAGGCCTTCCTGTTGCAGACATGTACGTCCCCGCCTCCGCCAGAGAGACTCTACTGACATCCTCCTTGTCATTCCCTCACCCGACCTATGGACTCTCCATATCATCGCTCTTCTCTCTCCTTTCTCTTCCTCATCCATTAATGGTGGTACTAGCTGGGAGTCCCTTCTTGCCCTCTCCTCTACCACCAGGGTCATCATCAATGTCTTTCATGGTACAGTGTTCTCAGCCCAACCTTCTACTTTTTGATAGGCTCCTTCCTCGCCTTATCAACCTTCCTTCTCCTTCGTCACCGGCTCCATTGCCACCAGCTCCTTCGGCATCCCTGGCTCCCTTGCCACCTTGGCTTCCCTACAGCCTCCTAACCACCCTTCCACCCTCACCATGGCCTCCTTGCCAACGCCCACACTGACAACCTTGTCAGCCTCCTCTTCTTTGAGGAACCTGACACCCACTAATGCCATATATGGGGCTTCCTTGCCCCCTGTGCCCTACCCCCACACTGGCTCCCTACTCATCCAAGGCAGTCCCGGCTATTTTGCCAGCCTTGGCTCCTCTGCCTCCTTCTACCTCTGTCCCTCAGGCAATCTCACTGCTTATGGGGAGAACTACTGTCCCCAGCTCCCCCGTCCCCGTACGTCTTTCATACATGGCAATCTGCTCCACATTGCTATGCTGCCAAACACTCTTCTGACATCTGCAACCTCCATGAACTCCTGGATCTTTATGTTCTTGCTCTCACTGAAACTTGGTTCAAGGATAGCTCTGTCACAAGTTTTGACACACTTCTCCTGGAAGGCTACAAGATACTCTCTCTGCCTAGACCAAACAGACCATGAGGGAGAGTAGCAATGATCTTCCCCGAGTTGATTTCTGTGTCTGTCGTTCCCACTCAGGCCTACTCATCCTTTGAGTGCCTGGTCTGCAGGCTCTCCCTCTCTCCTAGCTTTTCACTCGTGCTAGTCACCTTCTATAGGCCTCCTGGTCATCTCTCCCTCTTCCTTTCTTTTGGAATGGGCTGAACTGGCTTCTTCTCTCCTTTCCTCCACTTCTCATCTCCTCCTATGGGTGATCTCAACATCCATCTCGACTCACCTGACTCCGCAGGACCTTTCTGCAATCTTTGCAACTCTTTCTCTTTCCATCTTACCCTTTGGCCCAACACACACTGCTGGCCACACCTTGCATGCTCTCATCTCAACTGACATCCCTCTATCAAGCCCTTTCACTACTTCTCTGTTCTGGACCGATCACTCTCTTCTCTCTTCTAACTTGAAGCTCTCTTCTCCTCTGGCATTGGTAAGCCCGGCACTGCTTCCCGTTTACAAGGTCATCCGACCCATGAAAAGAGTGTCAGTAGCTGCCTTTGCCTCTACATACTCTGCTCCTTCTACTCCTGCGGCTGACTCCCACCCTGACACAGCCCACTCTAACTTTAACCTCTCCGTTTATAATACTCTTGGCATTCTTGCCCCTGTCATGAGGGCACGACTGAAGCCTACCAAAAAGTGCAACTCCTGGTACGACTCTGAACTGGCTGCCCTTAAACGCAAGTGCAGGGCAGATGAACGGAAATGGAATTCTTCAGGTGCACCCTCTGACAAACTGGCTGCCGCCTCCTTCAAAGGCAGTATAGTCTTTGCATCCGCTCCAAGAAAAGAGTCTATATTCAAGCCTGCATGTCCATGGCATCCAATAACACAGCCAAACTATTCAAAGACTGCAAGGAACTAGCCAATCCTGCTGCAGCCTCTTCTACCATTGCACCCACCCATGCCCTTTGCTCGGCACCAGCTGCACACTTCTACTCAAAAACACAGGATATCCTATCCTCTTTCTCTTCTTTACCACCTCATGCACCAACATCTCTTGTACCTCCCTTGGCCACACCCACCACTTCCCTTCTTCTCTCTTCTCTCTCCCCTGTCACACCTGAGGAGGACACTAGACAAGTCCGGTCTATGAAAGCCTCCTCCAAACAGGTGGACCCCTGTCCCTCCAAAACCATCAAGGACAACATTGACTCTCTCGCTCCAGCCTTGGCCAACCTCTGCAACTTCTACTTCACCACTGGAGTTTTCCCCACTGCTCTTAAGCACTGCCTTGTGCACCCTCTCCTCAAAAAACCTTCTGCTGACCCATCCATTCCAGCAAACTATCGCCCAATCTCTATGACCCCTTTACTGGGAAAACCCCTGGAGAAGTTGGCTGTCTCTCAGCTTCCCTCCACACTGAATATGTTGGTTACTTCCAGGACCACCAGCCTGGCTTTAGAGCATCCAGATGCATGGAAACTGCTCTTCTGAACACCCGTGAAGATCTGCTCTCAAATCTTGTTTCTAAATCTCTCTCTGTGCTCATTCTACTCGACCTCTCCTCTGCCTTCGATATGGTAAACCACAACACCCTGATCGCATCTCTCTGGGATACCCTGGGCATCATTGATCAGGCCCTGATGTGGCTAACCTCTTTTCTCTCTGACCGCCATCTCAGGTGGAATTGGGGTCCTTTCTCTCCCCTATCACTCTCCCTATGTGCAGTGTCCCCCAGGGATCTAACCTGTCCCCCTGGTTTTTCAATGGCTACATGCCCCCCCTCCCCGGGCCCGTAGGATAACCACTTTCACCTCCAACTTTAAGTGTTATGCGGATGACACGCAGCTCTCTTTCAGGCTACTCTCGGCCTCTTCCTCTTCCTCACTCAAACCTGACTGTCTGTCTGCAATTCAGTCGTGGTGTGCTGCAAACGACCTCTGCCTCAACGCCATTAATACAGAGAGTGTCCTCATCAGGGCCCCTGCTCGCACCTTCCCTCTTTCTCTCTGACTGGCCTCCTGTGGCCCTGCGCCTCCACCTACCAACGAACCAAAAAATGTGGGGTCATCTTCGACCCCACTCTCTTCTTTTCGTCTCACATTGCGGACATCTCTCACAAGTTCCACTACCAACTGCACCTTCTCAGAAGTATTCTACCTTTTCTCACTTTCTGCCGGAGGCTCACCATCTCCAGAGCCCTAATCCTCTATAGGCTGGACTACTGCAACACCCTCTTTCTCATCCTTCCTTCTTCTACTCTCTGTCCTCTTCAACTCATCCAGAACAGAACCATAAGAGTTATCCTTGGCCTCAAGCCCAGGGACCGCATCTCTCCAGTTCTGAAATCCCTTCACTGGCTCCCCGTGGCTGCAAGGATTCAGTTCAAAACCCTTTGCATTGGCCACAAGGCTTTCTGAGGTGGGGGCCCACTCTATCTGCAAAGCACTCTTTCTAAATACTCTCCTCCCGAGCCCTCTTCTCGTCTTCCTCCAAATTTCTGCGGGTGAGCCTCTTCTCCAAGCAGAGACTTTGGGAGAGATCTTTATCCTCTGCAGGCACCCCCCCTGGAACAGCCTTCCCGCCTCTCTCCGTCTTGAGCCGCATCTGCTTAGGTTCTAGAAACTCCTCAATACTTTCCTCTTTGCCTCCTCCTTCTCTCTCCCTCTCCACTTATAACCACCTCTTTCTGCTCTCTCGCTCTCTCTCCTCTACTTCTGCTCAGTTTCGCTGATTGGCTGCCTGGTGTACCCACAAAGCATCAAAGGTCCCAAGCTTTACTCACCACTCTCCCGCACTTGCCTCCAAGCCTTGCACTTGCCGCAGCACTACTGCACTTTGGTTATGACCCATGAGAGTTGGTGCTCCCTCCACTTAACCCATGTTATGACAGGACTGTGCGCACTTGGTCCCTATTGCCGCCCCCCCTTGCACTTCCTGTTCTGTGTACCTGTACGATCTGAGTGTACCACGCCTAGTAAGATTGTTGTCTTGTCTTCTTTATTTTCCCCTCTCATGCATAGTTGCACTTTGAAGCACTTGTGTATAAGTGCATAATAAATAAAAAATCAATCAATCAAGGTGTAAATGTATTGCAGTAGGTCCACTTTGTCATCAGTTCCCAAACATTCTGTTAAAAATGTAATGTACAGTTTTTCCACTAATTTACCTAATCTGCCACGCTTAGAGAATGTGGTCTTGATAAAGCAGACTTTGCATTTAGCTGCCAATTATGTTTCATCTTCAGACCTGGAGGACACAAATGTTGGCAACAGTGTGATCTATTTATTGATCTGGCACTACAGAGTTTTTATTCATTTCAAATTGTGTGACTGGCAGAGAGAACACTTCTATATGCTGCCAATGTGAATGCCAACACATGCTCAAATATCATGCCCATGCCGCTAAGCCAGGAAAGATTTTAAATACATTAAAATATGAGCTCATTTTGAACAAAAGAAGAAAAATCAGCTGAAATATAAAACAGTGCAAAAGATGTTCTTATATTTTGGACTAGACTGTATCTGTCATTGCACGGTTACATGTGATAATGTCGCAGTGAAAACTTTGCCAGGTAGCCAACTTTCTATATTCTAGGAGGGGTATAATTATATATGATTACCTGTTTACCCGGTCAATCTACCTGCTTGCAACAGAGACCAGTAATTTCAGTTCTCTAATATATCGAAAGTATTTGAGAATACATGGCTTGGAACTGGAAAAAGGTGGCAGGACAGCCTACTGTTATATGTATTAAATATCTAGTCCTTGGTTCACCACCTGCTTGCACTCTGCTCAGCTCCCACATTTGTTAGGAAGGTGGTACCCAGGAAGGCTCTGGTCAGTAACATGGGAGTGCCGTTAGATAAAAACCCCAGCTGGATCTCCTTGGGAGGCGAAGTAGTCAAGTGCCAGTTGTTGCAGATCAAACTATAATACAAATGATGCCCTTCCTCCATCAGAAAAATCTCCATTTGCTTGCGGGAGCCCTGAATAGCTCCCAACTGGCCTACGATAATGCTGCCTATACAGATCTACAGGGATCGCAAACAGACAGAATATAGATCAGAAAGGTGCCAAGACACTTGTTTTATGCCTCCTGAAATGCCAATCAGTCTCTTCTCAACTCAGGAGAATCTAGTAAGGAAGAGAAGAGTGCAGGAGGGGCGGTGAAGGGAAGAGACAAGATGAAGAGAGGAGGGGTAGAGAAAACATATAAGAAGTCAGAGAGAGGAGAGCAGACAAACAGAACATCGTCAGTGAGGAAATGGCTTACGGAGAAGTTAAGTGACAGAGGTAGGTTGAACAAAGAAGTAAGGAGGCATTTGAGCCAGAGGAGAAGAGATTGGATAGAGAGACAGAAAGGAAGAAAAAGTGGCAAGGAAGGTTAGGAGAAATATCAAGGTGGAGAAGATATATAACTTCAAGGACGGACGAGTGTGATGAACTGAGGGAATTTATCCCTTCTCCCCAAGGGGGACCCTCCTCCCCCTGTGAGGCTGAGGAGGTGAGCCCGCTCCGCAACACCCTCCCTAGGGGTTGAGGCAAGTGGGAACTCACTGAGAGGGACTTCGGCCTTGTGGACAAGGACTCTCATTCCTGTGAGGAACTCTCTAATGCCCTCAAAGTGTTGGCCCATATGGATTTGTCTAACGCAAAGGAACATTATCAATTCCATAAAGATGAAGTGAACTTATGCAATCCACAACAGGAAAACAGAGAGAACAAGGGGTAGCACCCAGTGCATAGCAGAACAGAAGGAAGCGGAGCTCTCGCAGAAGTCACAGCCCGAGTAAGCCAGTCGAGCTCTGACGCAGGGCCAAAGATGCTGGAAGACCAGTGTATGATATGAGAACGGAAGAAAACACAACATGATTGAAGAGAGAGTTTGGTGGTGGCGTGACCACACATCAATGGTGGTGGGCAGTTCGCCTGCAAAACAGCACTGATACCTCTGATGAGTGAAACCCACTTCAGAACCGAGATATAGTGCAGGTTTGATTCGGAAGACGAGAATTACACACATGTGAAACAGACTGAGTGACAAGTGAGCCGCAGAGCCAAGAAGAAGCAGAAAGAGAGTCCAAGACCTTACCGGTACCAGTGACGTTACCCTTTCGGAATAGAAGGTAATCCGGGCAAGAGAATTACTGGACAGTTAAAAGGGACTCATTATAACTGGTAAAAAACACGTCCGAGTGCTAATGAGAAAATGATTGGAAAAAAGAAGAGGAATGAGAACCATGTTCATGAAAGGCAGAGCTACATGAAATACACAAAGTGGGAGCAGAGTAGAGTTGAATACTTGTTGGCATGGGATAAGGGAAAAGTCAACGCAGATCCCGAAGATGATAAAGAGAATGTTATAAATAACGACATTTGGGAAACACGTACCTAAAAGACCAGGAAGTCAAAGCTCATGCATGAAACTTCTCTCTGGGAAGAGAGGCTAAAACCTGACAAGAAAGAGAGAAGGAACTTACTCAAAAGTTAGAATGTTCACATACAAGGGGAAAGGAAATCTATCAGTCTCCTACAAGAGTTATAGAACTTTATCCAGAAGATAACAAGACATTTTTTGTGATCTATTGAGTGGAATGAAAGAACATAGAAAACCCTGTGACAAAACACAGCAACCAGGACAAGGAAGTCATTCTCCTGTCCTTGGGTAGCTGCATTAGTGGTAGGGTCAGATAAGTTAGATTTGGACGATGGACGGATTTGTTTTTTGACATTAACCCTGACTGACAAGCATGTTAGTTAGTAAAATAGGTAGGAAACACCCCATAGATATAGGGAGAGTAAGGCCTATTTTACTTTAGAATAAATATCTAATGCTTAAAATGTCTTCACAGCCTTTGTGCCCTTTTTCTGATCCTCCTCAGGAGACGGTAAAGAGAAGGGAAAATAGAACTCTAGGAAGAACGAAAAAAAGCCTCAGGATTATGTTGTCAAAGACCACAGAGAGAAAGACAAAGAACCACAGGAGGGGGAGTTGAGGTTCTAGAGGAGGTGAACCCCACCACTGTCGGGGGTGAGCCTCAGAGGGGCAGATGTACAAGCTTGTGGTAAAGCTTCAAGGAGGTGCAGTAGGAAAGACAGTCTGTAGTTCAGAGGACGGGAAGAGCAGAGGAGATCACCTCAGGTTTGAGAGTGAGTGTGGTGGTCCTCTGAGGAGGAACGTAAGGACAGACCCTCGGGTATAATGCCTGAGCCCTGAGAATCGGACCTGGTCTGGAAGTTGAACGTGAGCTACAAGGACAGTGCTGGTTTCCAGCCTCATGGTGGAAGCTTTGGGGCTTTGCTAGATACTATCCATGGCCAGCATCCGCCCTCCTGCAGGTCCAAGGTACATGTCCATGTGGATCCAGAGACCCGAGAGCAAGCTGGTTTCCCGGAGACAACAACGAGAAGCAGACAAACAAGTTCTTTCAACAAAGAGACATAAAGAAGGGTGAACGAGCACTTACAACCCCCAGTGACTGTACATTGATCATTTGCTGGTGAAGAGACCCGGATTGAGATTTAAAGTTGTTTACTTGCGGAGTAGCTACGCTATTGTTTTGTAAGAATGCATTTTTCATTTTATATTTTAGCCCACCTTTGCAACTACTCCTAACACACATTTGGGTCTCTGTCTCATATGGATCCCATTTGGCTTTGTGTAAGTGGTGATCCTATATATCGTCAAGACGAGACTTGCGAGGCTATCAGATTCTTTCCTTTCTCCCTGTTCTGGTGATAATGGTGATGTTTGGGTGTGTAACCACATTTTCCGCAGCCCCCAGAGGACGTGTGATGTGATCCCAGTACCCTTGTTGTGGGTAGTAACGAAACGCTAATATGCTGTATGCAATGTGTACCAGCTAATAGCCCAACCAAAATGAGAAAACCCACAGGAAACTCCAAATATGTTATAAATCAACCAGGACTAATCCACCAGACTGTCTCGACATATGGCACACACTTGGAGAGGTGGACCTTTACAGATTCCCTTCCCACAGCAAGGTAGGACACAGCGGCATATGCGGGCTCCCCATTACACCTGGAAACGCCCCGACACTGCCCAGACATAACAGCCCCTCTTGCCCCGATCACCAGTGGCTTACAGATGTAACTGAAGTTCTAAGTTCTAGAGTAAGCTCTGCGTCCTGGCAAGGGGGCATGGCCTGCCAGGGGAACATTTGAAATGTGTGTCCTTGCCAACTGCTGTCAGTGTGTACATTCTTTTTTCTTGCTATGTGTATATGAGATGTCAAGGAGTGTTAAACCTATTGTCTTTTGATCTTTCAGCCACTGCCAGAAAAGGAATCCGGATACAGTAAGCATTGATTCATTTTACTTCTTCATGCTTGAAATCAAATGTAAGATGCACAAGCAATGCACCCACTACCTTATTCTTTGTACTCACTCCTCTGGGCGACTTAACGTACCTCAGTCTAACAACCACATACAGTTGTTGTACCACAAACAGAAGGGCGCGTATCCAATTAATTCCACATTTATGTTCACCTAACTTCTGGATGCAAAGTAATTTGAAATAATCCTATACAAAGTGTTCCAGAATCAGTGGGAACAGTTTGCTATTTATCTGTTCTCTGCAATGTAAATGTCTGCCAATCAGGGTGAATTACTTGTGTTTCTACATTTTCCCTGGACTCCGTGAGTGTATCTTCGAACAAAATTTTTTGGAATGTCGTTTACCCTTCATCACAATCTGATTTGCAAAAATGTCTTCGCATGTGGTTCTTTTTTTTAATGCAATCCTTGGTTATCTGTTGTAATCTGAAAAAGCAGTTTTCTGGGGTTTCACCAGCGTCATCTCATTCAATTCAATATAAGAATCATCCCGGGACCTAATCTAACAGAATGGAAAAGAAAGATGCCCCCCCCATGTCCCTCTCCAGGTGAAGTGTCATAACCATTCTTGGGTCTTATTGACCCCAAATGGGGTGATAAATGAAATCTTTCCCTGAATTGGTACTTATTAAGATGTTCACAAATGAGGCAGACACACACTTTCACAATCAACCAATCACTGGAAAAACAATCACGTAGCAGAACACGGACTGGAGGTCTAGAATGGACCATGGTCATGTGCAGCACAGGCTCCGTAACATAGATTTGTCACCTCTTGCGGGGTTTCATATGGGGTTTAGCAAAATACCGAAGAGGTCACAAGGTACTATATAAGTGTCTGATCAGGAGTTAAGCAACTCAAACGTCAATTCTCCATATTTGGGTAAAATCATAAATCAACTAAAATAGTCCATGCCTCTAGCTTAGAAAGAATAGACAACAAAAGACACCTTTTGTTGTCTATGCTTTATATATAAAGGCAATTTGTGTGACTGACTTACTTGGGTACAGAGTCATTGACATGCATGCCTGCAAGGTCCCGGACAAGCTAGTGGTAGCTGGCAACCTTCTTATGTTGGGAGGTTGATGACAAGATGGTGAAATAGTTGCTTTGAGAAATGGGTCTTTGACTTCCTAGTTGACCCTTCTTTGCTGGGACTTTACCAGTGTGGGTGAAACATTCTTCAACGCGTGGTGCCGGGGCAGGTGGCCAGCAGGGTTGCACCTCCTTTTGCTTAGGTCCCATTGTTGGTCTGGGTTGGTCTCTTTCATTCAGTTTTAGTTCTAGTCTGGGAGATTTTCTGGTGCAGGCATCTATTTCCTGTTCTTGCGATTCATTTATTCCACAAGTGGCACCGTGCATACTCAATATCATACAGGTGTTCATGTTGATGAGAATGTCACAACCCTCGCCCAAAATCCCCTCTGGCAAGCCCATTGGCCAGGTGGAGTCAGGACTCGGGGCTCTAGAGCCTGGCATCCTCTTCAAAAGCCCTCATGGAGCCAGTCCTGGCGCCTATGGCGCCAGGCTCATACACCATGAACAACAATGTACTTGGGAACTACTTTATTGTATTGTCAGCCAACATGGAGGCATCCACATAGCTTGGTTCCCTAAGAACCAAGCTATGCGGTCTAGTGTTTTGGGTGTGGCAGGCCTGGAACTACTTTCCCTGGTACTACTTTACCTGGGCTATATCCACACCCTGACTGCAGAACATGCTTTGTGTTACTTTGCAGCTTGCAACGTGACGCTCACCGTGTCCAGCTATTCGCTCGAACCTCAGAGAAGCAGAACCTGCAAGGAGACAAAAGGAACATCATTAGCAGCAGCATCTTACCTGCAGTCTTCATCTTTAAACGCTCGCAGCTATTGAGAACAGCTTCTTCGAATCTGCACGCCTCCTGGATAGAACGACCTGAAAGAGGAAGATAGAGGCACCATTAAAGAAAGCTGTAGAGACATTTACAAATTACAAACTGCTCAAAAGGCTTACCTGGCTGGTCGCCTCTTGGCTGAAACCACTCCGGACATTCCACACGCGCTGAAGAACACCGCAGCCTACAAGGAAGGAAAACACAGGTTAGCAAAGGCAAGACTTTGCAGCACTGTGCATAGAGCTCAATTACCGCATCATAGTTTTCTTAATGCGCCATCATTTACCAGCGGGGCTCAACCAAGCCAGTTCGCTGCGCTGAAGCTCTGCATACCTAAGGGAGAAAAAAGAGACATTTTAAACAAAGGATAGCAACAAAACTAAAGAACAGCCATAAGACCTACCTGAACAATATAAAAAGGGCCAGCGTCAGTGAAGTAACTGGACAGCACTTGCCCATGAAAGACAACGTGCCCCTGCAAAGACGGCAGGACGGAGAGCACGCCTAATTCTACCACAAGGCAGAACCTTCCCCGCAGACCACATCAGGGCAAAGCTGAGAAGCATACCAGCGAGTAACCCGGCTGGCTGGCGTCCCTGTGGATACCAGGTGATCGTAACAGAGACCTTTTCTTACAAATGTGCATCTTCTGCTGACTTCCTGGCAAAGTACTGTGCTTTATGTGAAAATCCTAACTTTTCAGTGTTAGAGAGTCCCTTTTGCAACTACGGAAGGAGACAGCGCTTCATCAAAAGAGACAATTTGATGACTTCCAATTGCCTGATGTTGCACCTACAAGCTCCACACCAGCTTCTAGGCTTTTATGATCCAGTATTAGATCTGTGCCTTCCGACTCACAGGACCCTCCTCTTTTTCCTAATTGCTCCTTTGGTTATTCCTTCAATCTCTCAGTCAGGGATGAGCGCTCTCATTGGTGGAGCCTCATCTGTTGGAAACCACCAAGTGCCTTCAGTTCAAACAATTTATGGGGGCAAAAGAGAATTTTTCATACCCAACAAATGTTTACTTCCTTGGATGGGAGTCACAAAAGTGACACAACTTTATATGCTAATTCACCGAAGCCAGGGGGGCATACTTTTGGGATCCCAGGTGAAAAACAAGCAGCTTGTGTGTTTTTTTTGCTATTTTATCCACCCATTTTCTGCCCATGCCATGCTAATCCCTATGGTGATTCCCACTTACTACCTGCCACTACCCACTGTGACAAATCCCAGCATGCTGTCACTGCTTCCGTAGGGGTAGCCCCTTGCCATGAGGCCAGGGAGGTGAGACTGCTACCCGATAGTCACCCTGGGGGTGGTGCACAGCTGGCGGATCTCATGGGAGGGGAAAACCACCTAAAATCCCCACCTCTCCTGCACCCCCACTCTCTTCGCCACTTACGTCCCATACTTTATACTTCTATAGTATTCTAGATGTAGAAAGGACTGAGACGAGGGAGAATGGGGATGACTATCATGAAGATCTGAGTCAAGAAACTGTGACCAGGAAGAGCTGCAGATCCACAGGGATCACTCAGATGAGCCTGTCAGAGTGGTGTGATTAATCCTGAAGAGCCATTCCTGATCCCCAGCCAGAGATCTCCTCCCATGTGCCATGGGGACGGCAGTCACTACCTGATCCTGACCATGGGCGTGGTATTAGGAAGGAGGATCACATGGGAGAAGACAGCTGTTGGGGAAAGGTGATAGCCCCATCAGGAGAGACGCTGTATTCTTCCCTGAGAGGAAGACCGCATAAGTCCTGAATTCTTGATGCATGATTGTCACTTTACAAATCCCTTCAATTGTAAGACCCAAAGACCCCTTTCTGCAAGACGCTCTGAGCAGAACACCATTCATACCTCATATACATATAATACACATTTAACATCTCCTGTCTCCGATGTGTTTGTTCTAAACAAAAATCCTAAACAATATTATTTTGAAAGACCTAAAAAGCCTGTGGACTCCAACTCGCATAATGCCTCAAATACTGCGACGAGGTAGAGGAAGAAGCAGTTAATATGGATATGATATGATATGGCATTTATAACGCGCCTACACACAAGTGCTTCAAGGCATGATTGAATTGAAAGAAACGCCAAGCTAAACACGCAGACTAGTTGTTACAATGAAGCTCAGTTGCGCAGGACATTTAAAAATGGCTTATGCCTTCATCTGGAAGTCAAAGAAGAGAAGAAGCGAAGCGGGCGAAGCAGGAAGCAGTACCACAGCTGAAGGCAGATGCACGGGAACAAACCGTGCTAAACAAGGCAGGTGCTTTCAAGCTGCCGCTTGTAAGCATTACCTACCACAGTGGAAAGACTCAGGGAAACACAGCAGGCCCCGCAGGAGAGCCACTGAGGAGCCGGCAGCATCAGCGAAGCTATCAAGGATGCAACCGTGCCAAACAGCAGAAGTTTCACCGCCAAGTGAATGCGGAGCCGGCAGGAGAGCTGAAAGAGGGTCTCACAGCAGGAGACACTATCCCAGAGTGAAGAATTCGCAGCAACGTGCCACAGTTTGGAAACACTATCAGACACCAGTGATTCTGCCCAGTGATGGTGGTAACCCGGGACGTACCGACAGGCATATGAACAATCAAGAAGCAGATATTGCGCCTAGAAACACTTGTGTACAAGCATGTTATAAATGCCATATCATTTATGTTAATGAAGAAGTTGAAAGACAAAATGTGCACAAGTCTCCTTATATGAGATGTCAATATTGGGAAAGTTGGAGCAAGTATTGCCACACACAAATGGATGCTGGTGAAGAAGTTAAAAGACAGAACTTGAACAAGTATCCATATATGAGATGTCAATATGGGGAAAGTTGGAACAAGTAGAATCTAAAGCCAGTTAAGTATAGACAGTGCAGGAATACAACTGTGCTATACTGAAAGACAGAGAGAACATTGAAAGAAGTCCTGATAAACAAAATGCATCAGGCAGTGAGCTTTTGGGGGAACGTTACCTGGCAGGAGACTATACCAGGGGATCTACAAAACCCAGAAGGGGATTCCTGGCAGGGGAGTACACCAGGAAATCCATTTAAAGTATATGAAAGGAGAAGACATTTTGAAAGATACATGGCAGGCGAGTATACCAGGGGATTTAAAGAATCTACTGAAGGATTCTTGGCAGGGGAGTATACCAGGAAGTTGTCCTTAAGAAGTTGAGTGAAAGGAGAAGTGGGGTATAACCAGCTATGTATGGGCGCTATGGCTGAAAAAAGTAATATGTGCTTGTGGTTGGGATGTTCCAGACAGCTGCAGATAGCGGCACAGCCCGGCTAACCCCTGCCTGGCAAGAAGCGACAGAATACAGTGGGTGTGCCAAAATCAATGTGCTGTCACAATGTTAATTTCCCCAACAAAATATTGTTACAAGATGAATACCAAATGCTCCATTTATTTCTTGTGCATATCAATCCACTCGAATATGGCCAACTATTATGTCTTTATGTTATTTAGGCAATTACATTGCTGTTCGGGATTCAACAATTTGACTGTTTGGTCCTGCGATGCCAATATTCTTATGTTGTTATATGTCAAAACATTAGAGTTATGGCAAGAAATGGTTTTCTTTTCATTTAGCACTTTGAATAAAGTTTATGTCAATTACAATGACCCCTCCATATCAGAGACTTACTTCTACACCGATGCACCACCCAAGACACATTCTCCTAGGTTCTCTTTGAGCTAGCACCATCGTGCTGTAACTTCAATCTTATATGCAGCTCCCAGAGAAATACAAATGTCTTAAATAGTGTGCCTTCAGCCTTGGACGTCAAATGGGGGTCACCAGGGGTCCCAACCTCTACCCCTGGCAACTCCTGTACGACCCCTGGCTCTGCATCTGTGACCCCTGGTTAAGAGTTGCAGAGGCAGAGAGAAACTGAAAGTAAAGAGGGCTCTTTACAGTCATTTCCTTTTTAAGTCAGTCTGACTTCAGAAAATAGTTTTCCGTAATGGGAATGACTTAAAAAAAGAACCTTTATCCACTACCCGCCCCCCTCACAGGACGTGGAAGGCTCTGGCTCCCCTGCTCTGTGCATGACTGGAACCAGAGCTGGTTCCTTGCGTGCGTGAAGCATGGGAGCCAGAGATGCCTGCCTGCAGAGGAGTTCCTCGGAGCAGCAACGGATTCAGGAAAAGGTAAGAAAATGTTTTTTTGTAAATGTGTGTGTGTGTGTGTGTGTGTGTGTGTGTGTACATGAAAGGGACGTGTGCGTGTGTGTGTATGTATATTATGTAATGTGTGAGTGAGTGCATGATGTATTGGTAGCTGGGTGTGTGAGTGAATGGTGGATGGGTGCAGTGTAAATAAGCATGTGAATGGTGTGTGAATGTGTGTGCTTGTGTTTAATGCCTAGATTACTTACCAGTAATCTTCATTACTCTTACCATTATTCTTCTTCATCCCAGTACTTTCCTATGAAGCACCTTGCCTCGTGCATAAGTACTAGGATGAGGAAGAGGGACGTGGAGGTAATGCTGGGCCATGGGGCTGATTTTGGGGTTGGAGGACGAGAGTGGGAGGGAGAGGGGATGTATCAGGAAGGTTGGCCAGGAGAGGGGTGGGCAATCACGTAATGGGCATCCATGATAAAGCAGGCATGATATGTGATATTAATGGCTGGGCTTGCATTTTGGTACAGCGAGTCTAGTAATTTCTTAATGTGAAATGGCATTTTTACAGGGCAACTATGATAAAGTAAACATGATAAGTGTTATTACCTGTCTAGACTAGCATTTTGCTGCATCTAGACTAGCTATTTCTAACTGTGGCTTGGCATTTTGTACTTGACATCTCTGATAAAGCAATAATGATAAGTGTAATTACATGGCTAGACTGGCATTTGGATGCAGCCAGTCCGTATTGTGGCATTGTATATTTTTCTGGGCAGCTATGCATCATCTACTGCAAACATGTTAAGTGTTAATATGTGTCTGGCCTACATTGTACAGCCAGTTTTGACATGCTTTCTTATGGTGCCATTGCATTTTTAATAGAAAGTGGTAAGATAGCTCAGCGGGTTCAGCACATGCTGCTGCCATCTGTGTGTGATCTACAGGTCACAGGTTCGAATCCTTGGAAACACAAGTCAGCCTTTAATTCTTCTGAGGTTGATAAATGAGTACTGGAATGATAACTTGATGCAAATATGTGCTGTGTACAGCACTTTGGTGAAAGCGCTATATGAATAACAAATCATTATCATTAATTAAAGCATGAATGCTCCTGTGCACTGATAGGGACTTGGATTTTTGGATACTGTATTATCGCAGCAGTTGGCAGTGAAGGGGATCTGCTTTTAATATAATGACAATACCTGACATGCAGCTATAATTGATATACTATGGAAGTAACTGACATACAATTCAATTCTGAAGTGGTATATCTATGGCAGTGCCTCAGCCTATTTCTGTGTGTGTTTATAGTTTATTAAACACTTCAATACATTTTTAATCATCTGCTTGAAAAATCTTAGTTCTTTACAAATGGCAATAAATTACTTCATATGTTTAAATAGGTATAAAGAATCCCTATTAACATGAAAACATCCTACTCCACCAACGGGGATATAGATATATGTAATACAATGAAGAGCAAGATGATACGTGTTGTTTACTTGCCTCCAACCCCCTCACACAGGAACTCTATAAGGTTTTCCAGCATCACTAGTCCTGAAAAAATGGACCGTCTGCTATAACTGATTTACACAAATGTATAACAAGTTTATTATTCAAATAATTCAAACTGAATTTAAACAAAAAACACTACCCTCACCTAACACAGTGTACTAAACATTAAAAAACAAATATAAAACAAATATAAAACATCAGATAACTTATTTATACGACACAGAAGATATCACATAACACACAAAAAAAATCTCAATGTGTCACTAAAACAACAAGCATCCCAACATGTTTCTGTTCTTAACTGCCCAGTTCAGGCGAACATTCTTCAGGGGATAAATTTAAAAGCATCCACTAATCTCTTCCACACCGTGTTGAAAGGGTAGATTCAGGCACCCAAGAGGGTAAAAGGAAAACAACCTCCAAGCCTGTAAAAATAAAGGAAAGGAGAAACCTAATGAGTTCCAAAGAGGGAAGGAAGTACTACAAAATGTAAATGGAGGCATGGCACAGGGATTATGCCACACTCACAAGGGTCCCAAAGGGCACCCGCAGATTTACCTTTAAATGGTGAAACTTCAAAGCACGTCACAAGATGACAAATTTGCTGGTTTCCCTCCAAATGAAAAATCAATACTTCAACAAAGCGTCACAGTCCGCTAGAGTATCGCCACACCTAAGTAAGACAAAACCAATACAAGAGACCACATGCTCTGTTATATCCAGAAATCACACTGGCTTCAATACCACTGCACATAAAATCAAGTCTCCAAATAACAAAGTGAATTACCTCCACAAATGTAGGGATCAAGACTGCAATTCACAATTCAGTAATGAACACGTTGAAATGGAAACATCCATACGATCAAGCAATAAAGTACAGAGTCAATCTGGAAAGCAATGGGAACATTACAGTAAACACCATTTATCTGGCATTACCAAAACCTCAGCTAACAACATGCCGTCAACATGCACTAGAGGGCAAACAGAAGGGGGTGCTTATATTTCACACACGTGAGGAAATAAATTACTTCAGACACAACATTCGAAAAGAAACATTACAGACGTTCATTAATTCAACACAATACTGTATACTATATACCCATCAGGGCCTCCCTTTTGAACCCCCCATATTACAATTTCCACCTGTCTGATAAATTACTCCCTTCCCTACTTTATTATATTGGACTAATCGAGAAAAACATTTTTCCCTCAAAATGTTTTGTTTCACTATTCAAATATTCACTAAAGCAATGGTCATTGAGATAGAGTATCCATACAAGAACCTAACCCACGTTACTTCACTGCTTAAATCTTCTTATCACCTTATGAACTTTCCCAACCACACTTTCCTCTGCCCTAGTGTTGCGCTACTGCCCATAAGCCAATGTTTTAGTATTTCTGCCTTCCCCAGCTTTTTACAGAGCTGACGATGTCTTTCTAGTGAAGGGATCCCTCTTATGGGGCGCCACCTTTGCAGGGAGCGTAGTAAGTTAAGACGAAAGCGCATATAAATGTAACAATATTTCGGCCCTGGGAATCTCATCACGGAGGATTGTATCCCCTTATATTTCCTCAGGTGTGTGGTTTGCTCCCTATGTAGATTATACAATGACATTCTCTGTATATCTTTCCCCATTTTACAATTTTCATTTTGTTGTACATCTTCACCGGGCTTTCCATCAATGTAAGTTTGTTTGAGTCCATTTCACCAAGAATCAGGTCACACCACTCCCCACAATTGCTCAATGCTTTTTCATAATTACTGCTTGAAGATATATGCACATCTTCACATAGAATCCAAATGGTGGAACCAATATCGCCTCGGGCTTTGTTGTACAATTGGGTCTCACCCTATCATATCATGACCATATCCAGGGCATATGAAGGCAGCACCCATGTTAAAAGGTGGTTGGTATCTAAAATAGTCTTGCCTTCTTCAGTACGTATTTGGTATTTTAAAATGTTTGCATTTATGTAAACACCCGAAATATGTTATTTATTTTACACCCAAAAGTCACTTCCGGTAATGTCACCAGGGGAAACTGATGCCATCTGGCTCAAAGGTTAAGTGGCATCACTTCTTGTGATGTCATCATGTCTGTGATGTCACTTCCACTAACCCTGGCTTTTTGGTGAATCGACATCCCTGCCTTCAGCCACTTGATTCATAACATATATTTATATATGTCCTCACATCTTTTCCTTGCACTGACGTCCTTTTAGAAACGAGCTCTAGAAATGCCTTCAGATTTGGCTTGTGAATAGGTATTAGATAAGCATTTACCAGGAGTTGTCATTAAATGCCAAGGTGCTCACATCATTTTCAAGCTTGCCATCTTATGGGCAGGTAGTACCATTATGGCAGTGTCTGGCAAATGTCTGTCCCATGACTGAACAAAAGACAAAACTATTGCCAGAGTCAATGGTAGTTTAAGTCTGAGAATAACACAAAAGGCAAAGTAGGAGTTTGATTTGCAAGCGATCAGAGTTCTGGCTTAAGAGAGTGGAGGAAGCAAGAGAACTGTTCAATGAAAACGCAAACACCACAAACATGTTTAAGTAAACTTCTGAGGCTCTACCTCGGGGAGTCGTACGTGCTAAGCAGAGCATAATCTGTAGCAGACCCGTAGGCCCTGTTTTTTTTAAATGTTCAGGTGTTTTGGTCATCAACCTTTTTTTCAAAGGTACTTAATTCAAGCACTTGGAAACTAATGGCTATCGAAGCCTAGCATTGAAGCATTCAGAATGACACCTAACAGCATGGCCAGGCCTCGGTGCCGATGGAAATATGGGTCAGAATATGTGCTAGGGAAGCCAATAGAGGCATCTCCTCATTACAGTGGCACTTTGGTCAATCTGAGTTTGGCAATGTTCACATTAGATTCAGGACATAACTTCCAGAACCTAGGTTGGAGACTCATTTGCATACCTCAAAATGGCCCTAATGTTGGGGAGAACGTAGAGTTGAGTTGAGGGATTTATATCAAGCACACAACGAACTTAATCGAGTCCTGGCGCAGGTGGTACATATGATAGAGGAGAACATCGACCTAATAGAGACTGACACTACAGGAATTGAACAAAAGCCACAATCATCAGATTTACTTGAACAGGTAGGTCTTTAAAGCCGCTCTAAAACTCAACGTCCTTTCTTGTAGGAAATTCAGTGGGTCGGGTTTTCCATCAGCTAATGGGGGTCTTTGCGCTTTAATAGCCGTTCGTTAGCATGGCAGCATGTTTTAATACTAATCTTAAAAGCTATATTAATTTTATCTTAGGCTGAGGCTACCCACCTGGGCATCCTTGGAAATGATCCATGTTGAGTTTCATATCTTGCCCATTTTGCAGAAGTTACAACTTAGCTGCCTTATAAAATATTGGAAATTAGTCCGAGCCCCTATTAACACACTTCAGGGTCACATCTGCAAGGCTATGAGGACAAGAGCTAGGCTTATGCCGAACAGTCATGTTGCAACGATCATGGCTATTGCAAGCCAGTGATTACATAGGATGCCAGCGTATACAGTTGACCTGAACAATAATCTGTTTGAGTCAAAAACGAAAATTATGCTTGCTGTCAATTTAGCATCGCATGAACAGGGGACTGATTGTCCATTACACGCCCTGATGCCTGTGCGCTCCGGTGCTATATAAACATATAAATAAATAAATATCCAGCCGAAGGGAATGTCTCCCTAATTATATGCAATGCTTTATCAGCAATGCTTTAGTATGAGACTGCATTAAGCTAAAACTCTGCGTTGTTAGAACACGGGAACTTGAGGGAATATGGCGTCGCCTCTTGAGGGAGGACAGGGTGTGTCATCTGCGTGGGGTTGATACCTTGGAAACTGTCAACATATGTTGACACAATGTGAGTCCCTTAAGTCATTTCAAAGATCAGCCTTATTATCTGCAAACCTTCCTGTACGAACTAGGCAAGAGGTCTGGGCACTATAAATTAGTGGGAACATTGAAGGCTGTGTAATTTATCTGAATAAGATGTGGAACAAAGTTAATGACATTTTCTCCGTTTTGTCTTCAGTTTGTACTGATCTCATTAAGGGTGGGCATGTT
The DNA here is from genome assembly GCF_040938575.1 of Ambystoma mexicanum. Taxonomy (NCBI): domain Eukaryota; kingdom Metazoa; phylum Chordata; class Amphibia; order Caudata; family Ambystomatidae; genus Ambystoma; species Ambystoma mexicanum. Next base: position 180,501,391 of record NC_090927.1, on the reverse strand, counting down.
CCCAATATCGGCCAAGCAATGCCCGGGTTTGAGATTAATGTCCTATTTGTTTACTGGGCAATGTGTGCTCACTCCACAGAAGTCCACATGTCTTACAGAGCGGTGGGGCTTTTATTGATTTGGTAATGGTTTGATCTGTTTTTGGTTGTGAAAAGTTTATATAAAACTGTAACAATGTGAACTAAATAAATAAATACAAGCGATATTACAAAGGACACATTTCAAATATTGTTCATTTTCTTGTTCAGCAGAATTTACAGGACCGCCTCAGAAGCCGAAAAGATCAGCAGCGCAGGTGGGTAGAAAACATTTTACCGTATCCTCCTGCTATGTCCCTATGAACCCTCCTTGCCTGTACTCCGATACTCAACACTGTCACCCAGTTGCCAGGATGCACGCGGTCAAAGGCTCGTGCAAGTTGCAGGAAGCATTCTCTGGCCAATGAGCCCTCTCCCGGTTGAGAGGTTTGCAGCACACCGGCCAACCACGATTTGGGGTTTCTAGATTTGCTTCCAACTGGTTACTGCACCAGCGACAGAGGCCATTGTTTGTTGTCCTGACGTCACATTTCTGCAACAGCCTGTCTTCTTTGACGTGTGCTGTTCTGCAGAGCTATCAATACCCTACTGTTGCCACATGAATTCTACATTCCAACGATAGATCTCTGCATGACCCTGCCAAGCCCTTAATAATATAACAACAGGAGGGCAATAGCATAATATGTTAATGGTGGAAAATGACTGTGGGCATCAGGATACCTAACTATGGCGTTTGAGCATGCAATGCAACAAATTTCCTGCAACATCAAACTAATTTGGTGCACAAAACAGATGCACATTCAAGCTAATGCAAAACTCTTTCTAAATTATTCAAAAAGTTAATTGGACTCTGGGCTCCCCATTTGATAAATGTAGGTTAATTCACACTGAATTTGATATAAAATGTGTATCCTGGTGCATGAAAATTCATAATTCTGAGCCTCTGTATCATCAGACTTTGCAAATGTGCAACGGAAGATCTGGCGCAGTGTTAGTCCAGTTCCAAAATCAAGCAAAGTTCTGATACCTTTCAGCGGACTATCTACAAATCTTATGCTGGGACGTCTTCATCAGAGGGTGTTTAAAGAATAGCTCTTTAAATAAGGTGGGTGTCGGAGGGCTGCATTCAATGCATGCTCTTTCTGCAGCCAAAGGATTCAAAGATGAAGGAAACGTCCAGCAGTGTGTCCTTTTGCTGCTCGTTTTGTTCTGTCAATGCCCCATCTGATGAAGAAGTCCATCAGACTTTGAAAGCGAAGTCATTGTCCCATCTTTGCATAATATGTTTGATTAGTCCATCAAAAGGCATCCAAACTTGCAATTTGTGTTGGCTGTTGAAATAAATTCTTACGAAGGTTCACTTGCCGCCCTTGACTCACAAAACACAATGGCTCTCACTTTGTAGTTTTGCATACATTTTCCAGAGAGCACTGCTTGCATTTGCAATTGCTTGCAAACAGGTTCCCTCTGGACAATTCTTGTCATTTGCACTGCGTTGTGCAAAAAAGAGGTGTTAAATGGTGGCAAAAGCCTCTTTATAGTTCCCATTTGCACTCTGCTATGCAAAATGAGTAAATGTTGCCTGCCCTGTACGCAGCATTTGCAATGGCTTTCTACGGAATCTTCCTGATTTTTGCTGGTGTAAAAAGCAGGCAGATTCCATAGGAATCCATTGATTATGGCGTAAAACCAAGTGGTTTTTGAAGTCAGAGGGGAAAAGGAGCCGGAAACGTAACTCCCGTTCCATCACCACCTCCACCTGCAAAAACCCACACCAAAATGCCCTGGAGTTGGTATGAAGGCGCGAAGACTGGCAAAACATCTTTACGTCTGTCTTTAGCACCCTTATTTACACTCTGGGGACTTGGAAAATGAGCCCCACTGTTTTACTCCCTTAAGTTCTTAAAGCTGCTATTATTTGAGTAGTTCTGTCTGATTGCATGGGCCAAGGGGCTCCAAGCAGGGGGTCAGGGGACATGTTGATTACTTGAAATAAATGTACTACATTTATATTACACTAGCCGTTCCCGGCGTAACATACGCCGTTCTAGCATATTTTAAAGATCAATATCGGTCGATAATTCATAGGGTCACTTCCGTCCCCCTTCTTAAATATCGGAATTACCAGCAATCTCTTCTAGGAAGGGCGAATAGGTCCCTGTGACATAATATTGGCAATTAAAAAGGCTAAATATATAGGTGACCGTCTTTTGCATTTGAAAGGCATATTTGTATCAGATGGAATGAGAGGCATGTGCGGTATAAGAACTGTATCTAAGTTCCATCAATTACACAGGCCTTTATGATGTGTCTTTGTAGATGCATAATTGTCTACTGTGTTTCAGTGCAGAGTCTGTGTGAAGGCATAAGATTGCAAAGTAGCAAATATTACAACACCTACTTTCATTTTCAGCCCGTGAGGAGACATTCGTCCTACAACATTTCGCTCTTTAGAGACCGATACGTTGAGTCAGTAATTAACTATTAATTGAACTGGAACCGCCGTGCCCTGTATGAAGAGAGGTGGGGGTGCAAAGAAGTAACTTGAAATTATTCCGAATGTTTGCGATAGTGGAAGGTGAAGGTGAATGTGACCGCATAGAACCATGCTCATTCTGTTTATTAAAATGACAGCTGTTGTTGAATTGGAAGGGCACACAGAGGTGCCCTTTGTCATTTTGTCAGCATAGGGCAACCTAGCACTGATAAATTGCATCAGCTGAGTACAGAAACTTACATAAACATTTTATATTTATAGATAATTCTCTTGGCTTTATATTAGCACCACTGCTGCTATTTTCATTTTTTCTTGGTATGTATAAAGTTAAAATCTTTCTCTAACTGTTCTATACGTATCCCCTTTTTTCTTTGTGTTTTTATCCATATTTTTGCAGTTATTGTTTTCAATTGATGTAGGCAACCTTGTCATGACTGTTCTATTTTCAAATAAGGTTAAGCAAATTGCAAGGCTTTCAAATTGTACATATGTCATCTGTAAAAGAGGCAGCATTTTGTCCACATAGAGTTTAAAATGTTTTTTCTTATACTTTAACTACCATTATCCATTACTCTAATTCAGCCCCTAAACAAGTAAAATTAACTGACATCCAGTGATGAGAATGACCAAAGAACAATTACTGTGTATTTTTACTTTTATTTTTTCATTATTGGTCTTACCTGGCAACTTTTTAGAATCCAGGGATTTTAATTTGTTTTCAGTTTTTGAGTAATTCTTAATTTATAAGTATGAAATGTAAATTACATTTTAAATGTTAGTACAGGTTTCATTAGGTCTATTTAAAGGGCGTAAGCACATTTTCTATAGCAAACCCCAGTTACGCAGTGTCAATTTCTTCTGGCTTTTGTTTTTACCTAATTGTCCACGTGCATGCTATGTTAGGTTAATCTGCAGTTATAGAGTGCTCTTTCACTGCCTACCAGTTTCCTGGCACTTGGATAAAGTAAGAATGTTCATGTTTTCAGTCTTTGTGGAAATGTAACAAAGCGAAGGGTAAGCCTGAGGTCAGTGGGGAGGTCTTTCCAAAGGGCGGCTACCTGAACCGAGAAAGACCCATTGAGATTGAGTATGAGACAGAAGTGGAGCGCTGGAAGGAGTATTGGGGTAGTTCAATGGAGGTATTTGGCTGGCATCTATGAGATACACATAGATTGCTAATAAGCATGGGTCCCAGGGCAGGAAGGGAGCGATGGGCTGGCCATAGAGATTTAAAGCTGTTATGAATCCCTCGTGGGAAGCAACTGTGGTTGATATGTTCTCTCAAATGTGCATGTCTCAGAATCCTTGTGGCTGCGTTCTCGTGATGCTGCACCTCAAGGGCCAGGGCAGGAAGGTACTGTTGGCATGATGATGTGGTCTTCCACGACCTCCATGCATCCAGGCTAGCAGACATGGGATGTGGGGCAAAGGTGTTGGAGTAGTTTTAGAGGATCTCCATGTATTCATGAACCTGACCTTTAGAGCAGCGTGTGCCGCAGGGAATGGAATTGCCCTCCCCGTTCTTTGTAATGTATATATCAGCTCCCTTTTAAAACATATGAAATGTTTTGTTGTTTTGGTATATCAATACCCTGAGCAAACCCGGGTGAACATGCCCACAGCCTTCGCCATTGTTCAGGAACATGGGGCTTCTTGTGAATGCCATACCTTCGCATGGCACGGTCATTAACCAAAGTTATTTTTTATTTTGAAAATATTCAAAAGTATTTTTAGATTCTTGAGTTCTCAAAAAAAGGGATCAGGTTAATTAATAGCTGTTTGGTATTGGGCATTCTAGACTTCTCTAACAGTGTCTGAGTTTACCTCTGTAAATCTGCCAGCATTAACATATCCCTCCTATTTTGAGCTCACACCACTGGGTGGCATTGGAGAAGAGAATGGAGGTCAAAGCACTTTGTATGGTCCAAAGAGTTTGGTGCAGCAGAGGAGCTCAGTTTCTGCAACAGACGTTAGAGAAGCACACCCTCTCCTGTACTCTACACTACAGGTCCTCGCTTCTGCTCGTGGTTCCATTCAAAGGAGATTTCTTCTGTCTGTGCCGCCCTTTTATAGAACACTTCCCATTGGGTTTCAAAGACTTTAGTCAGAATGTCATCTTCAATTCATGAGAGCCTTTAAAATCATTCCTTTCCCACAGTAGCTGTTATCTGTTTTGCATGGATGTGTGAGGTTACTTGGAACCTGCTCTCTCTAGCTAAAGTAAGCCTGTTAATAGTGGTTTCAGTGCACTCAACAACTCCCATGTAACCTAACATAGGTCACTCCATTCTGGACTGTGGCATGGTAATGACAGCTTGTGTTTGATTGACATTCTCTTCTTCCCATACTCATCTATTTCCCCTCTTGCATCTCTCTTTCCAACTCAGCTCATAATTTGGGAGTCATATTTTACTCTAATCTTTCCTTTGCCTCCCACTTCTCAGCTACTACCCAGTCGTATCAGTTTCAGCTCTTCAACATATGGAAAATAGGCTCTCTCTTGAATGTCCACCCAGTTACCTACGGTTTTGGTGCGCATTATAAATAAACAAACACACAGACTAAGCTTCTTGTCTCTTCTCTCATTCTTTCTGGAACTGGTTAATGCTCTGCCCTTCATAATGCTCTCCCTGCTTATCGTCTTGCCCCTCTACGTTCCATCTAGAACTCTGCCGTTTGTACTCTTTTTCGTCTTCCCCCTCGTGCTTCTCTTTCCAATGCTCTGAACTCGAGTTCCTGGCTTTCCTTTGACTCCCGCCTATTATTCCACGTTCTATGTGATACAAAGAAGAAGGTTTATCAGCGATCTCAAATGATTGAAACCTGCTATTCTGGCACAGTTGATCTGGAGTGTCCTAGAATTCTCAGAATCCATGCAGATGCCATGGCTTTTCAGCATAGAGGATGAGGCAGGGAACCACCCACAGGGAGTAGCCCAGAGAGGGGATGCTAGGATGGAGCTGTTACCCAGTATCAGGACCTCTGTTTTTGTTGGTTTATGCTTCCAAAATGTCTTGCTCATCCGGACATTAAGCACCATTACAACCCACTTTCCCACTTCTGGAGCTTGTGAATCGGCTTTTGATTCTCATGCTTTGCATAGGCCACCATCTAGTGGTCGGAGCGCACTATTACATATTGATTTTTCGGAATCGAAAAATGAAGGTCAACTTGTAACACTATCCCTTGCTCTATGTGTACGGGCACCCATGACCCTTCATGCGTCGGCGTCCTCGGGCTGCTATTTTCTGGCTCCGAGGTTGGATGCTAAACGTAGAGTGTCCATCGATTGAACAATTTCCACGGCCTAATCGATGCTTAATCATGCTGAAATCCACATCCGACAGCGGAGACGAGGGCGGCGGTGCAGCGAACGAATGCCGAAAGGAGAGACACAGTGAAAAGGCAATGCAGTAGGGAGAGTGGGGTACGGATAATATTTCTCAAATGTTCTGTAAAATTAGAGAATGCCTTTAACCCCCATTGCAAACTTACACAGAATATTTAGCTTGCTTGGTCTCAGCCATCCCCATGGAGAAAACTCCTTTTAAATTTTGCCCACTCTGTAATAGTAAGTTTCCTTGGAAGGATACACACCGCAGGTGCAACAGCTGCCTACCAAGGGACCATGACGACTCTTGGTGTAAGGCCTGCAGGCTCCACAAACCAAAAAAATTAAAGGAGTGTTGAATCAAAAGATGGACAGTCTACGCAATACAGTTGAAAAGAAATTGGGTGAGTCAACCATTAACACAGAAGACCACAAGGAGAAAGAAATAGGGGAAACGTCGATTGTATCCTCGCAACCGGCCCCCAGCTCTATAGAGCCGTCATCGGGTAATGCTCTGGAGACAACTCCTGGCATCCATAAGCCTGCAAAAGTTCCAAAAGCCAAAAGGCTGGATGAACACAGACGCACCCATTCCTCTTACGTCCCCTCTGCCAAAGACAAATACAGGGGATGCTCCAGCGACATCTAAAGTAAGGCTGTCGAGCAGGAACACTGGAGACACACACAAAAATTAGGGGTTGGAGATTTCACAATCTCGTCGAAACCCAGACTAAAAGCAACTGAAGTCGGGTGCTGAAATCTAGAGAGAAATAAACTCTGAAAGCCATTAAGCCGAATAAAATACAAAAAACAGACACCACATAGATTATAAGTAAGAAAACACACACATCTGTAGAAGGAAAGGGCACCTTAACCTTTGCCATGCAAAAGAAGAAGAACTAGACGAGGAAGACCTAGTGGAGGAGGAGGAAATATACCAAGAGGAGGAGATCATTGAAGAGGAAGATGAAAACACAGAAATTGATCCCAATGTCTATAAAATGCCGTCTCCAGAAATAACTGAACCTCCTACCTCATCCTCCTACAGAGGACCAAGTTTTATATGCTGACCTGTTAAAGAGGGCAGCTAAAAGATTTGCCATACCAAAATAAGAACCACAAGAAGAGGCTGGTTTCATTGAGGATGTCCTCAAGGAAAGAAGATCTGCTTCACAGGCTACATCTTGTCCCGGGGGGATAGCTCAGCGGCAACGTGTTCGCCTTGGAAGCAAGACGACACGAAGCAACACAGGTTCGATCCCCAGGTCTGCACTTAGAAACCTCTGGGTATTTAAGCGCGTTATAAAAACGCAACTAAGACAAAAAAAAACAATTACGCAACTAAAAAACAAAAAATTCATGTAACAGCGCCTCGATGCCTGAGGGCTGTGTGAGTGCTTTAAAAATGCAAATAAATAAATATTGAGAAATCTAATGAAGAGAAAAATCCAATGCAGACAAAAAACAATCCTAGAAGATCAGCACCCTACTAGCCCCCTTTACATCAGGACCATCACAAGGTTGATTGCTTGAAAGAGGGGCACCACTATCAACAAGTGAATTGCTGCCAGATAAGGAAAATCAAAAGATTTACACCGTTGGGAAAAGAATAGCAACTTCTGCCTCTCATGAGGTTAGAATTGCTAACACTATAGCTCTCATAAATCAATGGGCTGAAATTAACAACTTAAAGATCAAGCAGCAGAGCCAACTAGATCAGAATTGCTAAAAATAATTATTTCTCACCTAGGGCAGGATGGCATGATAGGGACTGCCGTATGGCGAGAAGTGAAATCCTGTCTTTAATTAGGATGAAGGACCCCAGTAACACAGAGGATCTGAGAAAAGCTGGACTAATCTATAAAAGTCTCATAGATAGAAGAAAGAAACAAGAATTCCCAGAACTAAAATGGGAAAACCTCCTAAAAGCGGAGGAAGATGGAGATAGTAAATCCTTTTGGAGACTCATTCAAACTGGTTCTAACTCTTTATCAATCACACCCTGCAATGCTGCATACCAAGTGAGGTATGGTTTAACTAATGGTTTAACTAATTAAAAACGGTGTCCAGTCAAAGTATCGAAATAAAAGGATCGAATGACCTTTTTTTCGAATCTAAAAGGATCGGAAAAAAAAGGGTTGAATGCTTTTTTATTTATTTATATATATATATATTTTGTATGTAAAAAAAAGATTTTTAAAAGAGAAAACCGGGGGTGGGGGGAAGCCCCCCATAAAAAATAATAATAAAAAAAAATAGACCCTTTTTTCCCATCCTTTTTGCGTAAAAAAAAAGGCATTCGATCCTTTTGTTTTCGAATATTTGACCTAGAACCATTAAAAACTACGCAGAGAAGACAGGCCATAGTGTGAACTTTGTGATAGCAACCTTGTACAGCATTTCATACATCCAGCTACTGTACATTCCTTAACTTCTACCCTAATAGAGGTAGTTATAGCAATTAACTCATTCAAATCTGAAAAGGCCCCAGAGCCGGATGGAGCTCCAGTAGACCTGGTGAAGCCCCGAATAGGATTCTGGGCCACAAATGTAAAATGTTCTTTAATGCCTTTATACAAGCGGCTTATTTCCCAAGTCCAGGACTAATGTGATAATTGTCCCAATTCGTAAGAAGGGAGGGAGAGATAGCCCAGATAATTTGGGACCAATCTCCCTCTTGGATTCACCAGGGAAACTATTAGGGATGGTCTTAACTAGACTAGAACACTTGCTGGAGAACAAAAACCTTATCACATAACTACAGGCCGGTTTCCGTAAGGGTATTAGTACTATCGACCAAAGCAGACTTTTTTTTGGGATCATTTACGTTTTATTAAAGCATGCAACAAAATACTGCCATATTCCAATCCAAACTGCTGCATACAATATCTACAGATCGGAATACATTGTGGCATCTTTAAACATGGGACGTCACATGGTGCAGTTGACACATGAATCATAACATAGCACAGAGTAAAAAGATGAAAACAAAAGAACAAAATCAAAAACAGTGCTGGAATCATTAAAGCCGAAATTCATGCAATGGCAATACTATAACATCGAACAGCGCCCGTATTATGCCTGTAACCTAAGTGATGCGCCTGTATGCCCTTGGGCCTGGTGCGCTTTATAAATAAAATAAATACAAAAAAATACAAAATACAAATAAAAATGACATCTCATGAAGTCTGTGGGGCATTCCAGTGTGATCATGCTGGCTGACGAACGTAATAAAAGGCCCCCATTCCTCTAAAAATTGTGCCCGCTTCCCTTTAAAAGCTGCATCGATTTTACACATCGCGGCCACAAACCATAGTTTTGCCCACCACTCTTATGTCTGGCATGATTATGGATTTGCAGTTTTTTGCTACTGATAATCTTGCTGCTTCTAAAAAGTGTGTTGTCAACTTAAAGAATTTAGCCAACAATTCCATCACCCAGTAACTCTACCAGGGGGTCGGCAGCCAAATCCACACCACTAATTCTTTTGATTTGTGTGAACACCTCTTTCCAGAAGACCTGGATGAGTAATATCTCAAAAATATGTAAACCTCAAGACACTCAATTTGGAACTGTGTTTTGTGGATTTAAAAAAAAAACACTTTTCACTGGGTACGGAGGAAGGAATTATTTAAAACTCTCCACCAGTATAAGATCCCTCTAGAACTTATAAAGGCTTTCATCTCCTTGTACTCAAACAACACTGTAGTTGTGAGATGGGGCAAACAAGGTGAATGCACAAATCAATTTGACATTGAAAAAGCGTAAGACAAAACTGTGTTTTGGCCCCCACACTATTTTTCATCTACATTAATGACATTGCCACCCATCTTCTCACCATTAATACAGACTCCCTGGTACTCGCTGACGAGAGAAGTCCAATTCTATTATTCGCAGATGATGCAGTACTAATTTCAAAAACTGTAAGTGGCTTGAAGATCTTGGTTGATGAGTTTGTTGGGGTGAGCTATGTTAACGGACTTGCACTTAATACAACCAAAACTAAAACAATGGTTATAAAGAAGAATACAACGTCATATTCCAGGAAAATGTATTTAGTGATCAATGGCGAAAGGGTTGAGGCAGTCCAATCCTTTGACTATCTTGGGATGGTCTTCACCAGTAACAGCCAATGAACGGAGCATAAGCGTAAAGCAGTTAATACATTGAATTGACTTTTAGTAATCACAGCAAACTTCTAGCAACAACATGGTCAGAGAGCAGTAGGACCTACATGGACAGTCTTTAAAGGCGAGGCTGACAGACATTTATGGAGAAGAAATTTGGAGGCCCTCTGCGGATTCTCAATTTAGGTTGACTAAAAATTGGTTCCTAAAAATAGTCCTATGGGTTCCAAAATTAACACCCAATTCAATCTTACATTTGGAACTCAATTGGTTAGGACTTTGAGGATGCGGACGCATGAAGGATTAATGGTACCCGTACATGTAGAGCAAGGATAGTGTTACAGGTATGCCCCTGTCAATTCCCCTTTTGCGATTCTGAAAAAAACAATATGTAATACTTTGCACCAACCACTAGATGGTGGCCTGTACAATACATTTGATTCTAAGCAGATACAAGTTTCAGAAAGACGATTACTAGTAAATAATATTTGTCATATAGTTCAGCACAACACATTCCAAGCCTTCCAGTACGACCGCCCAGGCGGGTTCAAATGCTGTCAACAGGCCTTTGCATACACACATCCACCAGGCAGATTTATACACTTTCAACAGTCCCATGCATACCAAAAGCAGTGTGAGCATTAATCCAAGGAAGTAGGGAACACTAACTTGCCTGTTCTTAAGAACTGTAAACAATTTAATTGCATTCATTATTCATGCTTGCTTGATTTTCTTTTTTTCTGAAAGAGGGGGGGGTTATTATAGCTTTAGATACAAAGGATGTACGCGGCATCATGGTCTTTTGTACCTTGATTAATCTTTAACTCAGTCTTAAAGGCCCATAATGTGGCTTTCGGACCAGCACTGTGAAGCTTAATTAGTATCCGGCGAGCGAGAATCAGAATGAAAGAACCATTCTGATTGGCCCACGCCAGGGCATTACCTGGCCGGGAATCCCTCGGATTCCACGACTTTGTTCCCGGCGGGGGCGTGACAGCCCCTCAGCCAATGAGGAGGCTTGAAGCGGGGCCATCCCCCCTCCGAGCCTCCACACGGCTGGAGGCCGCCTTCGTCCCCCGCCGGGGATTCGGGTATGTTTTTTTTTTCTCCTCCCTCTTCTCACCCTCCCAACCCCACTTATTTTCAGCCTGCTTTGTCCCCGGTGTGGGACGACAGCTGTGTGGAGACTTGGAGCGGGGCCATCCCCGCTCCGAGCCTCCACACGGCTGGAGGCTTCCATAGTCTCCCGCCGCAGACCCAGGTAAGTTCTTTTTTTGTTTTTCTTTTCTTTTTTTCCCCTTTCTCCCTTCTGCCCTCCCAACCCCACTTACCTTCTTCTCTTTATTTTTTTCGGGAGCAGAACAGAAGTGTTCCCAGCACGTCTGCTCCTGATGGCCGCCATGGAAAGGGAAAATGGACTCCGTTTTCCCTTCCCCGGTGGCCATTTTCGCAGTCATTTTTTTTTTCTGTCCCGAAACGCCACTTCGTTTCAGGACAGAAACAAATGCTTTTAGTACCCCAGTTTCGCAGATCTTGATGGCTGGGGTACTAATAGCAATATGCCCCTTGCTGCGGGAGCATTACCTCACTCGGTAATGCCCCCACCGCTCGGGGCATATTGCTTAATTAACACATGGAGGTAATTATTGACCTCCTCTTAGCCAATCAGAATTTCAGACATTCTGACTTGAGCAGCAAGCTGACAAGCAGCTAAATTGTCTTTATGTCTGTAAAGGCAGAGAGGAGCGTGTACAGTTTAAATCCTCACACTAACAAACAGCAATGGAACACAGCACATTTTGTTTGTTGTTACTAGTTCCATGTACATTAAATTAACAATACAAGGTATATGTGTTCTCATTTGTCCCCCAAAATAAAACACTTACTCTTTTTGTTGCACAACTCCTTGTGTTAATAGCCTTCTAGACCTTATGACCATTCCATAACATATGACCATTGGCTTCACCTAGGCCAATATGTTGGGGCGGCACTTGTGGGCATGGAGTTGACTACTTTCATGGTATATGTAAGGCTTAAGTAACATTCTGCAAAGCTTTTCTTCTCCGTTAACAGAGATACAGACTTTAGTTTGATTATTAGCTGGGTATAATCAACACAGATCTTGAAGGAGAAACAGAAACAATCTAGTGGACACGCTTCGAACCACCTCTAATTACATATAATACTGAATATAGCAGAATAATGGCAGCGGGTTGGTCTTTGCAACATTGTATAGCATGTTGCTACATAGATCCTCTGATTGGTAGGCATGCTTTCCAAACCTTGGAATTTTGGCTCGTTAGCAGCACTTAGACAAAATGAGTAACGTCAGACTACTCCCCACATTCCCAATTAGTCCATCATCTCTCATCGTTCCGGCCCTAAGCCAAATCATCTCATTTGTAGTTGACCTTGTAGCCTGTTCTCTATTCTGGAACTTTTAAAGGAGTTTAGGTACACCATTATCTTCGTCTGGAGTTTAATGAATAGGCCTTGTTTTGAAATTCTGAAACACGTGTGAGGAGTACACAGATTTGTCCATTTCAACCTTCTATTTGATTCAACTGTGCTGGGTGTCATTACTCCTCTCTGCCTTCAGAGACTTGCTCACTCCACCTTGGATAGGCTTTTCACATATTTAATTGTCCAATACTTGGCGCTTGCAGATGTTTTCCTCTTTACTTAATCTGAGAGAAATATGTCTTATGTACATGGCTTATCCCTTTGACTCCCTTGTTCTTTGCAATTATTTCTTGAAGTAGCATCCTTGATCCCAGGCCAACAGACTCCTCTTTATTCCGCACACAAAGAGCTGTTTTTCCAGCATCTACTGACTCTGCAGCCCTGGTCGGTCTCTGAGGTAGCTTGATTGAGCTTGGCGTCCATCTTTCCATCATGGCCGCCCTATCCATGTTATATTTTCTTCTGCAGCACGCTTCTATATGTCTCATCTACCTTGCGTCTCTACGTATATACACTTATTAGTCTGCAGGTTACTTTATCTTCTTTACATATATGATTTCTTCATATTTGATTACATGTTTCTCTTGTTACTTCAATTACATCTTTATTCTTTAAGTATTTGCATATCGTTTCGGTACGTCTCAGTATCTTTCCTTCATGGCGTCACTCTGCCCTCGTCAGATATCTTTTATAACTCTGTGATGTCCAATGGTGTGTGGTGACATCCTATTACCCTTTCAGTGCAAGGGTACATTCGATACAGTTGTCTGAGTGTATATCGTCTCTCATACCCTCAATGTGGTATTGCGATGATACGTGGTGTTCCGCATAGTGCTCTTCTCCTGCTGCTCCAGTATGACAGAGGTGAGGGGGCGGGAGCGAGGGATGATGTATCCACATGCCCCTCTACAGAGTTATCAGGTGTGGAGATACATGTTGGAGAAACGAGTGGACAGGGCAGAGCCCTCAAACACTGTATGTCAGGGAATGAAGCTTGGAAATGGAAGGGGAGTGATACATACTGTTTTGTGTTTCAGATAAGACATTAACCACCAATTCGTATGCCTCTTAGCCAATCTATGGTATACAATGCCACGAGAGACTGAGTAGCATCAAGCCGGCCACAACATCTGTATCAGTCATAGGGAAGGCTCAGTCCCTATTGGCCTGTCATGGTCATCTGACCATGGGCTGAGTATTGAACAGAAGGTAAAAGTCTGCAACAAAGGAAAGCCTGCCATAACAGTACCAGCCCCACTTATTGGCCAGCACTTACCTCTGCTACTCTCTTCTCAGAGAAGCTCTGAACCCCTCTACCTGATTGTCTGCTCTGCTTGGCCTTGCTCTCCAAGTGGCCATCTATAGGGAAGCACTCTCCCTCTTGGCCATCCACTTAGCCATTCCATTCCCTGATATTCACAGCAAAGACTCTCCTGCAAAGGGGATGTTCTATTTGGTCATGCTTGGCCTATTACTGACTGCCCCGTACTCCATTGCCTCAAAGCCTATGTTCCAACACTAATACCTGTACTCCCGACTACCAACCAGATCTACTTCATTTTGGTCACTAGTTGCCCTCTACTGCCTTATTGACTGCATTTTGTTCATCAGTGTCCTTGCATGTCTTATTTACTACAGTGTGGTCACTGGTGCCCATGTACTGCCTTATTTAAGGCCTACTCCTATAGCCTCTTCACCCTCGCACTCCTCATCCACTCCCGTCACCTCACCGCTTGCCTCAACTCACTCTATCCCTGCGATTCTCTCACTGCCTGTGGTACCTCTCTCCGGGGGTGGCCCTTGAATGTCACTCCTATCTCTCCCGCCTCACTCTCTCTGCCTTCCCACTGTGGGCCCTGCCTTTCATCATGCCCAGAAAAGGCCATTAGGCCAGCCAACATACTTCTATTTACTCTCTCCCTGCCAGATTCCCATGTATGCCCTTCTTCCTCCTACCCTCTCCCACTGTTCTTACAGATAGGCTATAGAATACCCAATCTATCTGCGAAAAAACCTTTTCTCAAAGAACAATTCAACTCTCACAAATCACCACTCATGGTCATGGGCGCAAAACCTTCCTCACACTTCATGATGACTGCTACCCATGTTGCCCTGCACAGTGACTCACCTTTCTGCACTCCTTCTATCATCCAAATGAGGTGGACGGTTTGGCCTAATTCACCATCTGACTTTCTTCCACTCTGCTTTGGGAGAATGCATCATAACTCCTCCCATCCATGGTCTTATCCTCCTGATTGAGCCAGTTCATGCCCTTTTCCTCCAATCTTGAACTCCGCCTTAGCTCCACTTCTACCGAAGGGCCTTTACTGCTTATGGATAACATTAAACTCCTCAATGTCCCCCACACCCACCTACTTGAACGTTGCTGACTCCTCTCTCACCATTTCCTAACCTCCCTTTATAACTTACCCACTTACAAGGGAATACTCTCTCTCTTTCTTTCTCTCCTCGGCACATTCCTCACCTAATCTCACTATTGGCCCTTCTCCTTCTGCCCACTCCATCCTCCAGATCAGCATTAGTGTTCCTCCCATCAACCCCATCTCCTACAACGTAAAATATAAACTCTCCGACATGGGATATTACTTGGATTCACATGCTCATGAATTTTCCCTGTCGTCAGGCTGGGAGTTGTGAGAAACATGAAGCTGTCTCACCCGCTATTCCCCGGGGATCTGTCATCCAGGTTGCCAGGACACTGCCATCGCTATTGGATCCAGTTGTTGGGGGTGGACCAGTGCGGGAGGATCACCTGGATGCCAGGTCTTCAGGGAGTGGAAGTGGGACACCGAAGGGTGAGACACGGTATCCCCTTCCTTATAACACCTTTTCCTAGAAACTCAATGCTCCCTTCCCCCCGGTTTCCGCACAAGCACTTTCTCACAAACAGTTCATCTTGAGCGACTACGACTAACACCAGAGCCATATACCTGACATGTTCCAACACAAGGGTCAGGCAGAGTCAGGCAATTACTGATAATTACACACACCTGACTACCATCTCACTTCCCCACACGTATAAAAGGCGGAGCACAAAAGCACACGCTGAGCAAGGCAAAACGCACAAGGAAGCAGCGATTCCAAGATGGCAGTTTAAACCGAGAAGAAAGGCGGCGAGACCAGAGAGTACGACAATGAGGGAATTACCCTTGCCCTTTTTAACCAAGAATCGCGACTTTCAAGAAGCTTCATGGAAAAAAAAACATAACACCGGGAACTGCAGCTGACGAACGGTGTAGTGTGTGCTAAAGGTACACAGGGCACTCCCACATTGATAGCCAGGGTGGGGAGAAGCAATTGCCACCGTGGTACTGTCCTTAACTCCAATTCAGAAGGAGTGTCTGTGAAGATTTACATGCAGTCACTCAGAGACCTCTCAACTTAGTTCATGATTTACACAGCCACGCAGGACATCTTTCAGTAGATAATATACACATTATCACTTTAACCTACAGGTTCCTCAGAGAACTACAGATATCACTTACCTGATGAAGGGCAGCATTACCCGAAATGCATCGTAAACAGGAAGAGACACGCCAAGGCTTACCATCTTTTCTCAGCCTAGAACTCTTCCCTACTGAGATATATGCTCCCATGAATTTTTCAATTATGTATTTCATTATCTAATCTTATCTGTTTGCATAAAAATCTATTTATCAACGTTTTTCTTGACATGAAATGTTAATTTCTCTTCTTTGATGTTTTTGAATTGTTAGAATCTTTACCTTTGTATTAACTTCTTCATGAGTAAATAATTGCACATTATGTAACTTTCTGGACAATGGTGTAATGTATGCAGCCGATTTATTGCCACAGTGTGCCCAGGTCTTGTCCCCCGTAGTATTCGAGAGACCACCTTCTACGTTATAGTTTTGACCTTGATGCCAAGATCACACCGGAAGGACGTAAATTCACTGTTAATTTTATTTGAGCCATCCTTTTTAATTGTCTCTTGAACTCTAGTAACCACAGTGTGCACCTCTACACACAAATTATTGTCCTTGACTCCGACAGCAAAGCAAAGCCAACGAGTTCAGCACAGCCGGTGAGTTGGAGAAACTGATAGCAGACCGGACTGTGTTATGCTCAAGGTTGCAAGCGGCAACATTGTATGAAGAAAGAGAACTTGTTTATGATTGAACTTTATGAAGCCGAAATAGGTACCAGATACAGAGTGGTCCGGTGCCACGTGGGTGCAAAAGTCTTCGATTGTCTGTAAACTGAAACTGGTCTGAGCCCGGCTGAGGGGTCTAATTGTAGAAAAAGGGGTCTGAGTCTGGAAGAGGGGGATCCAGGGTGAACAGTAACACAACCGAGAAGATATTGCTGTGGCAAATGTGAACCCGACTGAGGAATGCCTACGAATTAAATCTGGTCTGAACCCGACTGAGGTACGCTAATTGTGAAAGAGTGATTTGCCCGACTTGAATATTTGGAAAGGAACTTTCTTCGTTGTTTCTGGAACATCAGGCCCTCTGAAGCAAGAGACTTGGAACAAAAGAGACTTGCGCACAGAAGGCCCTGATGTTGGTAAAAGGAACTGTGACCTTGTGCCGAAGAAGCCCAAGAGTGTGCTGTGCTTGAGTGACACGCCTTGTCCTGTGCTAAAAACGTGGGGAAGGGAGGCCAACGGCCCAAACATCCTGACTTATCATTTTGTGAACACTCCTTTCTTTTTGTGAACATTATCCCACACTATGTGTAGCATAGCGGTATGGATTGGAAATCGTTTTTTTAGTATAGGCCCTTTTTATTTGAATAGACTCCACTAGGGCTGAATTATTATTTGATGGTCGTAGCTTGCTCCCATCTTAGATTTAGGTTTAGATTAGGCGTTTTTTACACCTCTGATAAAGTTCAATAAACACCCTTCAACTATGATCACTTGTGTCTGTTTTACTTTGATACCATGCCTTCCTTACATAGACCTCAGTAACATTAAAGCAGGTTTGCTATAAAGCTCAAACTGATCATCGCTTCTATAGCCTATTGCTGTCACTTTGGGCCATACGGCCCAGTTAATGATATTTGTCCTCCTAAGCTCCACCCATGGTGGCCATCTTCAGATTTTTACAGCACGTTTTCGTGTTGGGAGTCCCTGTATTTCGCTCCTCAAGAATCAATAACTATTTTGCCTATTTGTGTGATAAATCCTCTACATTTCTTCTTCATCTTCAGTCACATTGTGACTACCGGTGGCGGGGATCAGTTGCCGGACAAGATCTTTCCATTGTCGGATCTCAGGTCTGTGGGTGGCCGCAGGCCCAGGCTTTGGCCTTCCTCACACATAGCGGATGCCAAGAGAAAAAGCCTCTTCAAGGCCGGTGAGAACTGCGGCCTGAAGAACATATTTATTGAAGATCAGCACCTCAAGTTCATCTACTGCTTACACCCGATCACGATGCGGATGGATGTTCCATATGCCAGGCTTTCTCCTCCAAGAGTAGGAAGGACCGCAATAGAAGGTCAATGGCATGGATTGCGGAAGGGAAGGCCCCTGACTCGGCCTCTGTGCGCAGTCATGCCTCTTCCCTTGTCAGCAGGCACGAAGAGCGTGTGCCCTCTGACAAGAAGAGGTCGAGATCCTTTGAGGACACTTCCTGACGAAAGATACCAAAAAAGACTAAATCATCTCACGCTCCAATGATGTCTCCATCGACAGTCACCATGGCTGTGCAGCACACGTCTGAGAAACACCGGTCATCGTCACCATCCCCATCAAAGGGTAGTCTATCAAGGGACCCGACAACCTCATCTACCAAGGCTGTTACCCCGTCGATGGGGCAGTCTATTAAGACTGGTCTTCTGTCGATGACTTCAATTCTGATTACTTCAAGGGGCTCGTCCACTACAGTCACTATTGACAAAATGACAATTACCACTCCTAGGGTGGCCTTATCGCCCAGGCCTCGGTCTACGATACCGACAACGGTCCCATAAACAACACCCCGGTTACCTACTTCACAGACCCCAGTGACCCTCCTTTCCTATGGGCTCAAATTTGAAGAGAGAGATGCCTCCATCTCAAGCATTTCTATCTAGACCCACCTAGGCTGCCCCACATTTCAAAGAAAGGAGCCCTCCACGGACTGTCCAACCCCTGCTGACTCTGTCTCTTCCATCCCCGGCTACTCCTCGACCATTGCCGGTTGCACCTCCTCCTGTGGTTGAAGAGGCAGCTCAAACAGACTCTGATACTGACACTACCCAGGATATACACGGGACAGATGAGTTCAATGACTACTTTTCCACAGATGGTGAGCCTCCTGATGTCGAGGTGCCTCCCGCTATTCTCTGTCAGACGAGATCGGTTTGTTTTATTCAATGATCTCACAGGCGGCAAAGCAGTTCAACCTCATGCCTGAGGAGAAGAAAACTGAAGTTTTTCTTTTCAAGTTGCGGGAGTCCTCCAAGAGGACTATTGTTTCAGTTCCCCTTTTGGATGACATTTGTGAGGATGGCCTGTTGGTCATGTATACCCCTAGCATGAACCCAGCAAAAGGGATCAATTGGAGCAAAAATACTGGGTCTCGGATCCAGCCCCTAAGTGCATCAGATCTCAACCATCATCAGACTGTGCTATGGCTAGAAAGAGGCCCTCTAACCCATCTTCCTCTTCTATGATTCCTCCAGATCAAGTGGGTAAGTAACTGTATGCGACTGGGAAACTCATTATCAAGACTCATTATCAAGACAGCAGCGTCTACTATCAGGGCCATCAACGTCCTAGCCATTCTCTCCCGGAATGACAGAGAGCTTTCGTATAAGTTGGGACCCATCCTCGACTTCCTCCAAGAGGACAATAAAGCTGAGGCCCTAGCATTGTTGTGGCTTCCGACCATGTGATTACTGTTGTGTGATTACTGTTGTCTTGGACCTTGCAGATTCTGAATTTTGGCAGTTAGGCAATGGAGTAGCCCTCCGCCATCAAGGGTGGCTCAAGGCCACCAACCTCTGCTTGGATGTACAGACAAAGGTGGTAGACATGCCATTCGATGGTGACAACCTTTTCGGGAAGGCAGTCAATGACCCTTCAGGCCATAAAAATGGACACAAAGACGGCACGTTCATTGAGCACTCTCCAACAGAGCAGCCATCCTTTTGCTTCTCTAAAGGGAATGTCTTGAGGTCCTCAAAAGAGTTCACATCACCCTATCGCTAGCCCTCCCATTCAACCACCCAAGGGGCATATAGGGGGTGTTTCCAGGCCTACAGAAGTGACGACCAGCTTTGTCACGCTCCAGCATCAAGAACGCAGATGTCAAAGCAAGACTGGCCCGGCCCAGAGCCCGGGCCCTCACTTCCACACCCCAGTGAGAGACTGGTTATCACAGTTTGCTGACCAGTGGCTCAACATCTCCACAGACAAATGGGTGCTCGATATCCTTCAACAGACTCACTTCCTGGATTTCCAGGACAAATGTCCTCACATTCCTCCCGTTCCCAGACAACAGCACACAACGCAGCTACTAAAGGAGGTTCAAGCCAGGCTAAACAAAGGGTCAATAGAGCCAGTCCCTCAGCACCTCCGAGGCTCAGGATTGTACTCCAGATACTTTCTGGTGCGAAAGAATAAGGAGGGTTGAGGCTCATGCTAGACTTGTGACATATCAACAAGTTCCTCAAGTCCCAAAAATTCTGGATTGTCACGTTGCAGCATGTGCTTGACTAACTAGGAAGGAGATTTCCTTGCGACCCTTGACTTGGAGGATGCTTACTTCCACATCCCCATTCATCGCAAACACTGGAAGTTTCTCCGTTTTGTTGTTCAGGGAAGACATTAGCAGTTCAAATTCTTGCCGTTCGGCCTGAAGTCGGCCCCAAGGGTGTTCATGAAGAGTTTAGCCCTGTTGTCAGCGCACATGAGTCGCAATGGAATCTACTTCTATCCTTACCTAGACGATTGGCTAATCCGATCCTGCTCTCAAGGGCCAGCAATCCAGCACACCATGGAGACCATCCAGACCCTAACTTCTCTGGGATTCTCAATACATTATCAGGAATCCTATGTAGCGCCATCTCAGAATGCACTATTCCTGGGATCCCTCCTCAACACCCTGTCATGTCTAGTGGCTCCTTCGGAAGAGAGAGTGATGGCCATCCTGGGAAAGGTCCAACGGCTATCGAGAGCTGCCATTGCAACAGTCCAGTCCATCAAGTCACTGCTGGGGATGATGTCCTCCTGCATACACCTGGTCCCCTTTTGCAGACTGCGGATGAGACCCCTTCAAGAGTTTCTGGATGCCAGATGGCAGCAAGCTACCAGCGCATGGAATGACAAGATCGCTATCAATCAGGCCTCCGTCAGGCCCTGCAATGGTGATCAATTCGCCCACATCTCTCGGAGGGTGCTCCCTTTCAGATCCCCGCGTATCAGGCGACAGTCATGACCAACGCCTCTCTAGAAGGTTGGGGAGTCCACACAGGCCATTCCTACACCATAGGCCTCTGGCTACCAGAAGAAAAGAATTGCACATCAACGTCCTAGAACTACGGGCAGTTTTTTGGGCCATCAAGACTTTTTAGCCTCAGCACCTGGGGAAGGTGGTACGATTCTTCATGGACAACACCACCACCATGTTTTACATCAGGAAACAGGGCGGAACATGCTCACCCATTCTCCCTCGGGATGTGCAGATCTGGGCATTGAGAACACCATCACAGACTCTCAGCAGGGAGCTGCAGTCCTGCCAAGAATGGGAGCTCAAGCAAGTACAGGTGCCTCGTCTCTTCAAAAAGTGAAGTCTCCCTCAAATCAACCTCTTTGCGACAGCTACCAATGCCAAGTATCAGAGGTTTTACAACAGGTATCCTCAGCAAAGGAGTCTGGGGGACGCCTTATCATTGCCTTGTGAGGGCTTCTTCTTGTATGAATTCCTGCCGATTCCTCTGTTGCTATGACTGATCAACACACTGAGAAGTTGCCATTGCAAGAGGATCCTCATTGCACCTGCGTGGCCCAGGCAGATCTGGTACTCAGACCTTCTTCATCTGTCGGTGGTCCCAGCCATCAAACGGCCTCCTCTTCCAGGCCTGCTTTCCAGAGAAGGAGGGTCAATACTGCACCACGACCCAGCATCTCTGAGCCTTGTGGCCTGGCTCCTGCAGCCCTAGAATTTGGACACTAATCACTGCCTTTGGAATGCAAGAGCTTTCTAGCCAGGGCCAGGGTCCTGTCTACACTAAGCTGCTAACAAACACAAGGCGGAAGCGCTTTACATTGTGGTGCCAGTAACAGAACATTTCTCCACTGCACATAACGGCAGCACAGCTTCTTCCATATCTGCTATCACTTGCCAAGTCTGGCCTTGCCCGGTCCTCTATCAAAGTACGCCTGACTGCCATATCCCGGTACACTCGGGCTCCAGGTAGACATGTCTGTGGTCGCACAGGTTTGTTAAGCAGTTCCTCAAGGACCTCTTCAGAGAATTCCCTCCTAAATGGGGTACTGTCAGAACAGTTTGAGCCTCTGTTTGACCCTATGCATCAGGCCTCCTTGAAGTTTCGGTCATGGAATACTGCCTTCCTGGTGGCAATGACCTTGGTCATGTCAGGTTGGGATAATCCAGGCTCTCTCCTGCAAGCCTCCATATTTGTCATTCCATTCAGCTAAGGTGGTTCTGCAAACTCATCCTTCCTTCATGTCAAAGGTCCCGTCTGACTTTCATCTAAACAAGCCTTTGCTTCTACCAGTCTTCTTTGCAAACCCTTCTTCACCTGCTGAAAGAACTTTGCATACGCTGAACATTGCGCGTGCGTTGAATTTCTATGTTACACGCACAAAGGATTTTCGAAAGACTTTTCAGCTTTTTGTCATTTTTGGACCTGTGGGACATGGCAAGACCCTGTCAAAGGCTCTCCAGTTGTATCACACATTGCCATCATCTGGCCAACAGACCGCTACCATGCTGGCTGAGAGCCCATTCCACCAGAGCCATCGCAGTGACTACAGCTTCTCTCTGGTGTTCCCCTGCCCGACATGTTCAGGGCTGCGACTTGGAAGTCTACCCACACCTCTGCAAGATTCTACTGCGTTGGCAGGGATTCTAGGGATGAGTCGTGGGTCGGCCAATCAGTGCTTAGCAGCCTGTTTATATGAGGTGAGTGTTCCAGGGGTAAGTGTATTGCTTCTGTGAGCCTTGCTGCCTCCTGTGGTTGTGTATATGTACTGCTGTGTAATCGTATTCATGAGCATGTGAATCCATGTAAAACACCATTCTACAGAAGGAACAAGTTACTTACCTGTAACTCTTGTTATCCAGCATGGGTCTTACATGGATTGACATGTGAACCCACACTCCTTCCTCTCTCTGGCGCTTCTTGGTTCCAACTGCCACTTTTAGTGTATGACCAAATCTGAAGACGGCCACCCGTGGTAGGAGGAAAAATGTCATTGGCTGGTACAGTATGACCCAAAGTAACAGCAATAGGCTATAGAAGCAACAAGCAGTTTTAGCTTTAACGTGAAACTGATTTAATATTACTGAGGAGTCCCAGCCTGACGACAGGGAATATTCATGAGCATGTGAATCTATGTATGCTGGAGAACAGAAGTTACATGTAAGTAACAAGTTCCTTCAGACCAGTCTGCTTGGCCCCCTACCTGCCCAATGTCAGGGCATCCCTTCTTTCTATTGCACCTCCACATGTATCCTCAATTGAGCAGAACAGGCTTGAACCAGGCTTCCAGCTTCCCCCATTGGGAACTGCTCTCCCTCTAAATCCTTTTTCTCCCTCTTCCCCTTGCCCCATCCCTGCATACCGCAGATCTTCGTCCTCAAAATAAACATGCAATGTCCACTTTCAGGTGGCTCAAGGACTGTACCTCCATTCTTCCCACTCTTATCCTCACCTACACAGAAACTCTCCTCCCTTCACTATGGCCTTAGACTCTGCTAAATGTTCCTGCTTCACTTGCTCTCATCCCTGCAAACTCTAATTCACACTGTCTGCCAACTACTTTGTCTTGTACTTCCCTTTCAAGATCTCTATAACCTGGAATACTTTCACCACTCATCTCCCCGGTGCATTTTTCTGCCCTCTGTACGGAAGGCATGGTATCAACAGTAAGACAGACACAAGTTAACACAGTTCAAGGGTGTTCATTAGACTTCAACAAGAGTATGATAAAGGCCTATCTAGCCCTATACCTAAGATGGGAGTAATCTCGACTATCAAATGCCAGATAAAACGGTCCTAGTCGGGTCAGTCAAAATCATAAGATTTAAACTGGAAAACCGAATGCCTGCCCTCACTCTATTACAGTGATTGTGCACAGGGATAATCAAAAATGAAAAGAGTGTTTAAAAAAGGAAATATCAGAAATGGCTTCCAGAAAATGATGTAACACTCCCTTCCCCACATTTGAAGCACAGGGTATATCAGATTTGATGGAAAAAAGGTAGGTGAATAACACACTGTTCCTCTAGAGACCCACTGTGGCTTTTGGATACACATCCTTCAGGTTTCACTCCAATCAACCCCTCAGGTTTCCTTCACCCGAGTATGGGTCTTTTCTTAAACACCGTTCAAACTCAGTTCAAAACACAAGCTTCCCTCAGTCCTGGTTCGATCCTGCCTTAATTCACAACACACAATATATCTCCCTCAATCGGGTTCGGACCTGGTTATTTGGGAGCTCACAGTTCAGTTTTTGTACATTCACCTTTACATCGAAGACTTTTGACTGGGCCAGGGGGTTTCACTCACACCTCCGCCTGACCACTTCGACAAACACATTTTCTTTCATAGGCATCCCTCAGCCGGGTTCGAGCCTATCGCCTGATATATCGTATCTTGCCTTTTGTCACTTGTTTAAATCTGCGCTGAATCTCCACCCCCTTATCCTAGTAGGAGCACCCACATTTGCCTGGCTCATGACCGCCCCCCCACCTCCCTATGACGGCCTTGTCCCTAGCTCCACTGCATTTTGAACTTGTACAGATTCATCCCCCGAGGACTGCTTTCTGTTCTGTTTCTTTTCCCGCCCTGGTGAATGTGTCTTGTATTCCCTAAAAACAACCTGTCAGGGACTAATTATCATGTCCTCTTATGTATGGCACCTGTTACAGGATTTCCACATATAGCTCTGTTATTGTTGTAAGTGTTTTCTGCTTGAAACACCTCAATAAATACATACAAATGCAAACTAAATTAAGTACGCATTTTCAAATTCAATTCGATTGTGTGATTGGTTTTCATATTCATATCCGGGATAATTAGATAATATTTCTTTTTCAGTTGTTTTTTCAGATGTGTTTTCAGAGCTTTTTGCTTTCAACAGTCATATTTTGGCTTTTTGGTGGGTTAAAGGGGGGATTGTTATTAGAAATATCTGTATTTTAATGCTGCACTATATTTAGCAGAATCAAATTGTGTGGGTTTTGCCATCTGCCCACAGAACACCTATTGTGGTAGCGTTCAATGCTTATCTGTACATTTTAAGAAATCTCCCTCACGCTTGCTGCACCAATTCCATCTCACATTTTTGCAGTTGCATTGTTTCTCTAGTTTGAAGTTGATAGTTTAATAATAAACCCTAATTATTGTTATTACCATTTAATTACACAGCACCATTATAGTCTTCCCGCAAGGTCAAGATTGCGCGTGTGGTTTATGTGAAGCATGCGCTGTTACCGGGATCGCTGTGGCCTGATATAAACTCAGGGCCTCAATATGTGCATGGTGATACGTTGGAAAGCATGGGTTCTAATTTTGATTCTTTGGTGTATCAGCCGCAGCCGATCCAGCCTATCCAGCCGGCCCCGACTGCTAACCTCGACCGCACTGATGATAAAGTTTACTTTAATGTAATGGAGCTTGTCAAAGCAGTGCTTCAGCTCAAGAACGACGTCAGCCAGTTTCCGCCAGAAGGCTATCCTACTGTTGTGAAGGTAAGTGCCCTGAGCTTTCAATCTAGCCATGACTCTGTGTTGTGTTGTTTTGCACGCGTTCTGATTGTCTACTGAGTCGGCAATATATATCAGATACCAGTTCCTTCTCGCTAGATCCTCGAAGGAGGCACCTAATCCCCACAACTGCTTCCACACTCTGTTGTCGTGGTTGGGTGAGGAAGATCTGGTGATGGAAGTTGCTTCACCAGTTTGGCAGGCAAATGGTTAGCTCCAGCTCGTCTCCGAGACTGGGACCCAATGATCGAAAATGGTGCTATATCAACCCCAAAAGATCCTCAATGAAGAAACTAAGCAATGGACCGGGCCCTTGCAAAAGTTCCATGCAACACCCACCTTTACGGCTCTTCCTGAATGGTACTCCAACTAGGAAGAAACATGTAACACCGAAGAACCTCTGTCCTCATCCTTCTGTCTTTTCTTTGACATGGTCCACCATACCATCCTGTTCAACTGTATACATGATAACCTGGGTATCAATGATCAGGCTCTGGCCTGGCTGACCTCTTTCTTCTCTGATCGACCCCCCCAGGTCCAACATGGGTCCTTCATATCATCTATCTTCCTCTCTACCTGTTCTGTTCTCCAGGGGTCTAACCTCTCACCCTGGCTTTTCAACCAATACCTGGCAACCCTTGCCCACTCATTGACATTTTCTGCTCAAATTTCCAGTGCTACGTTGATGACACTCAACTAATTTTCAGGCTGCCCTCGGCCAACCCCTCTCCCTCTCTCATCTCTGATTGCCTAACTGCCATTCAAAATTGGTGTGCCGCCAATGATCTTTGTCTGAATGCCAGCAAGACGGAGATCCTCCCCATCAGCACACCTTCACCATCCTTTCCACTCTCTCTCTGGCCGGCCTCCACTGGCCCTCCTCCTACCCCCACCTGCGAGTTTAAGAACCTCGGGGTCATCTTTGACTCCACACTTTCCTTCTCCGCCCACATCTCTGATGTCTCCAAAAAGTCAAACTTCCTACTGCACCTCCTCAGAGGTCCTCTGCCTTTCCTCTCCTTCCCCCAGAAACACACTGTCTCCCAAGCTCTGGTTCTCTCTAGGTTGGACTATTGTAACAGCCTCTTTCTAAATCTACCTGACTCTACTCTCCACCCTCTGCAACTAATCCAGAACAGGACTGAGAGACTTGTCCTAGACCTCAAGCCCTGGGATTATATCTCTGTAGCTTTGAAATCTCTCCATTCGGTCCCAGTGGATGCAAGGATTACATTCAAAACCCTCTGCATTGTCTACAAGGCTATCTGGGGCTTGTGTCCAAAATATCTTCAGCTATCCCTCTTCAAATACCGCCCCTCTCGGGCTCTTCGCTCCTCTACCTCTAACACGCTCAAGGTCAGTCGTTTTTCAAAGAACCGAGCTGGGGGTAGATCTCTGTCTTCGGCTGGTTCCTCCCTGTGGAACAGCCTCTCTGCCACTCTAAAACTTGAGGAGAACCATATCCGGTTCCGTAAGCAGCTCAAGACCTTACTCTTTGCTACTTCCTTCACTCCCTCTCTACCCGGCTGATCTGTTGTCTCTTGGCACCGTGCACCTGGCCACCCTCTGTCCTCCGGGCCTAGGTACCTGATCACCATGCCACCCTCCTACACTGCCTCCGGGCCCCACCTTGCACAAGGTCTGTATCTGTACCCATATAGTCCCCCCCTTTTTTCCTGCACGTATCAGACCTACCCTGTCTGCTGCCTTAAACCCAGCACTTGCCACTTGCTGGCTCCACAACCACTGATTGTTGCCTTTATTATTTATTTTTTTGTTATTATTTATCTGTTTCTCCTTTGCTCCGCACTTTCCACTTCTCCCCCCTTTTATACACTTTTTCCCTCCCCCTCTCCTATGCACTTGCACATTCTCAATGTCACTGGGCCTAATAAGATCATTCTTTTGTTCTCCCCTGTCTCCCGTTGCCTTGTCGTGCTCTGAAACACTTGTGTACGAGCGTGATAGAAATAAAATAGCAATATCAAGAGCGATAGAGGGAAGGTTTTGAATCAATCATATCTACTAGCATTGCCCAGAGCAATATTCCAACCCATTGTTTTTCTGCCTTTTTGTGACAAAATCCTCTGCCTAAACATGCTGTTGGAAGATGGGGTCCCCAATGGGGCTGACAGCTGGCACAAAATAGTTTATGCTGGGAGAGAGGCAGCATAAAGAGTATCCCCGGTTTACCCCCACCATGCAACACGCATGAGCCAGGCACTCATCCATCACTTTGCTAAGACAATCATGTTCCTTTTAGAGAACCAAGTGTGAGCAGAGACCTTGAGAAGAAGGCCACGCCTGCACATTCGCCCAGCCCCCTTGTGAAAATTATATATACAACTTCATGGGGAAGAGTGGAGCCACAACCAAGACATGAAACACAAGGTGTTGATCATTCATCTGACAATGTCTCTAAACGCATTCAGCTGGGGGCCCTGAGACTAAGAGACTCCTCAGTGGATGGGCCAGTGTGAGGCAAGCAGAGAGAAGACCAGAGGCATTGCTGGGGGGGCTGAGGGGGCTATAGCCCCAGGTCTTTTGGTGTAGCCCCGGATAGAATCTAAGGGGCTACAACCAAAAGGCTATAGCCAGCCCCTAATCCTGCCAGTCCCGACATTGGCTTAGCCCCCAATCTTTTCCAGACCTAGCAACGTGGAGAAGACCACCCATGGGAATGCACTGACCAAACCCAAGTCCTAAAATCAAAACCACAGACAACCATACCAGGTAGAGAGGGGGTGACACTTGTGTTCCCTTACATTAGAGAGAGGCTAGAAGGCAGGTGGATTCAGGGCTCTTTACAAGGAGGGGACTGTGCAGAAGGTAGTGGTAGTCAGACAAAGGAGTTCATTTGGAGACGACTGTTGAAGAGAGCGGAAGGGGCTTAAGCAAGAGACAGGAGGCCAGAAGAGAGGCCCAGCATGCTGGGGTAGGAGGACCCAGGAGGCTGGGGTAAGGAGACGATAGGAGTTGGGGGAAAGAGGATTAGGAAGGAGATTTGGGAGAGAAGGATCCAGGAAGTAGGAATAGAGATATTGGGACATTACCCCTGGCTGCAGAGGGGTTTAAGGAGGAGGAAGTTAAAGAAGTAAAGGAGTTGAAGGTGCAATAGGAGGTGGAGGTGCAGAAGGAGTAAAAGTGCAGAGGGAGTTGAAGGTGCAGGAGGAGGAAGGTACTGAAGGTGTGGGTGGATGTGAAGGAGCAGGAGGTGGGAAAAGAGCAGAAAAGGTTGGGGATGGGCAGTATTTAAGAGAGGAGAGAACAAGATGGCGGAGAGTGTGAGCATTAAGGGGGACAGAAGAAAGAAGACGACCGCGTGGAGGTGAACATAAAAAAAACGATGTGGATGAGAAAAATCACAAAAAAGGGGAGAAGCAGCCAATCCTTAATTTGTTAATGTAGAGATGCTTAAGCCAGAGGTTCCTAAAGAGGAGGCGGTGAACAGTGATGAGACAATAAAGAGGAAGGTAATGAGAGTAGAGAGTCAAAGCAGTGAATCCCCAGGATTGGTAGAGGAGAGGATGGAAAGGTCAGTGACATAAG